>NW_023605083.1:69739936-70939936 GCF_014898055.3 Talpa occidentalis
CAATATTAACTCTAAATGTAAATGGACTAAACTCTTCAATAAAGACACAGAGTTGCAGCCTGATTAGAAAACAACCCAACCTTTTGCTGTCTCCAGGAAACACATTTAGCTACAAAAGATAAAAATAGGCTCAAAGTCAAAGGATGGAAAACAATCCTACAAGCAAATGGGCCAAAAAAGAAAGCAGGAACAGCTATACTTATATCAGATAAAAAGACTTCAAACTCAAAAAAATAAAGAGACCCCAATGGTCACTACATTATGATAAAGGACAATACTTCAAGAAGAAATAACAACCTCATTAACATATACTCAACCAACACGAAAGAGCACCAAAATATATCAGACAACTGTTGTCCTCTCTGAAAAGAGACCATCAAGAGAAAAACATATGTAGTGGGAGACTTCAACACACACTATCAACCAATGGATAGATCAACCAGACAAAAAATAAGTAAAGAAACTAAAGCTCTAAATAAGACCTAGAGCATTTGGGCTTAACAGACATCTATAGAACACATAAACCCAAAAAAAAACGGAGTACACATTTTTCTCAAGCGCACACGGATCATTCTCCAGGATCGATCACATACTGGGGCACAAAGACAAACATCAACAGATACACCAAGATTGAAATCATACCAACCATCTTTTCTGACCACGAAGGCATCAAACTAGAAATAAATCATAAAAAGAAGGCAAAGGAACTATCCTACCTCATGGAGATTA
The DNA here is from genome assembly GCF_014898055.3 of Talpa occidentalis. Taxonomy (NCBI): domain Eukaryota; kingdom Metazoa; phylum Chordata; class Mammalia; order Eulipotyphla; family Talpidae; genus Talpa; species Talpa occidentalis. The sequence continues at coordinate 69,740,666 of NW_023605083.1, forward strand.
AAAGCCACATTACTGGAAGACCACTGGACTAACGAGGAGATCAAAGAAGAAATTAAAAAATTCTTTGAATTGAATGACAAGGAGGACACCAATATCCTAAATGTATGGGATGCAGCAAAAGCAGTAATAAGAGGAAAATATATAGCAATAGAAGCTCACATCAAAACAAGAAAGAACTCAAAGAAACAACCTAATCTCAAAGCTCAAAGATCTAGAAAAAGAACAACAAAAAAACCCCAGAACCAGTAGAAGAAAAGATAATAAAACCAAAGCAGAAATAAATGAAATTGAAACTAAAAAAAAACAATCAAAAGATCAATGAAACCAAGAGCTGGTTCTTTGAAAAATAAATAAAATAGACAAACCCCTAGCCAGGCTACAAAGGAAAAAGGGAGAAAGCACAAATACACAGAATCATAAATGAAAGAGGAGAAATCACAACGGACACAGCAGAATCAAAAGAATAATCAGTAACTACTATGAACAGTTATATGGAAACAAGTTCAAACTCTAGAGGAGATGGACAAATTCCTACAACTCTACAATCACCAAAGCTAGATAAAGAAGAAATAGAACACCTAAACAGACCAATTACAAGCAGCGAAATTGAAATGGTAATTAAAAACCTCCCCAAACAAAAGCCCAGGACCTGATGGATTTACAAATGAATTCTACCAAACATTCAGAGACGAATTAGTGCCTATCCTTCACAAACTCTTCAAAAAATTGAGAAGGAAGGGACAATACCAAACACGTTCTATGAAGCCAATATTACACTAATACCAAAACCGAATAAGGACAACACAAAAAAGGAAAACTATAGGCCAATCTCCCTAATGAACACTGATGCAAAAATCCTCAATAAAATTTTAGCTATCAGAATCCAACAATGTATCCATAAGATAATCACCACGACCAAGTTGGATTCATTCCAGGGGCACAAGGATGGTTTACATCCGAAAATCAATCAACGTTATCCACACATCAACAAAAAGAAATATAAAACCATATGATAATATCAATAGATGCTGAGAAAGCTTTCGACAAAGTGCAACACCCATTCATGATAAAAGCCCTGAAATCTTGGGATACAAGGAACATACCTCAAATCATAAAGGCCATCTATGACAAGCAACAGCCAGTATCATTCTCAATGGTGAAAAGCTGAAAGCAATTCCATTAAGATCTGGAACAAGACAAGGATGTCCACTCTCACCACTGCTTTTCAATATAATACTGGAAGTCCTAGCCAGAGCAATAAGACAAGAGAAAGACATCCAAGGAATCCAAATAGGAAAGAAGAAGTCAAACTATCGCTATTTGCAGATGATATGATAATATACATAGAGAACCCCAAAATCTCCACAGAAAAACTAATTCAACTCATCAATCAATTCAGTAAAGTGGCAGGATACAAAATCAACCACGCAAAAGTCAGTAGCCTTCCTATACACAACAATAAATCTGAAGAAGAAGAAATCAAAAAAAACCACCCCTTTTATTATCGAAACAAAAAAATCAAATATTTGGGAATAAATCTAACAAAGAGGTAAAGGACCTATACAAAGAAAACTATAAAACACTGTAAAAGAAATAGAAGAAAACAAAGAAATGGAAACATCCCCTGCTCATGGATTGGAAGAATAAACATATTAAAATGGCCATCCTACCAAAAGCAATATACAGATTCAATGCTATTCCAATCAAAATCTCAATGGCATTCTTCAAAGAAATAGAACAATTATTGATGAAATTCATATGGAATCACCAAAACCCCGAATAGCAAAGCTCTACTGAAAAAAAAAGAAGGAAATGGAGGCATCACACTCCCAGACTTCAAACTATACTACAAAGCCATAATCATCAAAACTGCATGGTATTGGAACATGAACAGACATACAGACCAATGGAATCGAATAGAAAATCCAGAAATAAACCCACAGATTTATGGTCAACTAATCTTTGACAAAGGAGCAAAGACTATGCATTGGAGCAAAGAAAGTTTGTTCAATAAATGGTGCTGGGAAAACTGGGTCGCTAACATGCAAAAGAATGAAGCTTGACCCTACTCACACCATACACAAAAATCAACTCAAAATGGATTAAAGAACTAAACATAAGACCTGAAACCATAAATACATAGAAGGAAATATAGGCGAAACACTACGGGATTTGCACATCAAAGACATCTTTACAGACACATCACCCAAAGCAGTGATAGTGAAGAGAAAGATAAACAGCTGGGACTACATCAAATTAAAGAGCTTCTGCACAGCAAAAGAGACAATAACAAAAACAAAGAGAAACCCACCAACTGGAGAACATTTTTGCACCCAACACTAATGATAAAGGACTGATCACAAAAATCTGCAAAGAGCTGATGAGACTCAGCAACAACAAAGAAAATAATCCAGTCAAAAAATGGGCAGAAGAGCTAAAAAGAAAACTTCTCTGAAGAGGAAATGCAAATGGCCAACAGACATATAAAAAATGTTCAACATCACTTGTAATCAGGGAAATGCAAATCAAAACTACCATGAGATACCATCTCAACACCAGTGAGAATGGCACATATTAAAAAAACTAGCAACAAAAATGTTGGCGAGGATGTGGAGAAAAAGGAACTCTTGTGCACTGTTGGTGGGAGTGCAAACTGGTCCAACCACTATGGAGAGCTGTGTGGAGATTTCTGGACCTACTAAACATAGAGCTTCCATATGATCCAGCAATTCCACTCCTAGGTATTTACCCAAAGGACACAGAAACATCAATTCCAAAGAGCACCTGCACTCCTATGTTATAGCAGCACTGTTTACAATAGCTAAGCTTTGGAAACAGCCCAAATGCCCAAAAATAGATGACTGGATCAAGAAGATGTGGTACATATATACCATGGACTATTACTCAGCATTCAAAAAAGATAAAACACATGCAATTTGCAGCAACATGGATGGCACTGGAAGGGATCATGCTCAGCGAAATAAGCCAAAAAGAAAAAGAAAAATACCGGATGGTCTCACTCATAGCAGGAATCTAGAAAACTTAAATAAGGGACCAGGAAAATGAATATAAGAAAGTGAAAATCAAAATCAACAAAAAACTATGAACCAGGGCCTCCCAGGTGGCGCAGCGGTTGAGCGCTGGTTGCGAAGCTGCCGCGGCCTCTGCGGCGCCGGTTCGATCCCCGGCTGCTCCCCGCCACCGAAGGAGGGTCCCACATGGCGCGCAGACCTCTCCTGCCGCCCGCTGCTCCCCTCAGCAGTGTACTTCGGTCCTTCTGCCTGCTCTGCTCCCCGCTCTGGCTCTGGTGAATTCTCTCGCCCTCCCGGCTTCTGACTGTACCCAGTGCTTATATAAACCAAACAAACAAACAAATAGATAAATAAGACATGCCTCTAGAAAAAAAAAAAAAAAAAAAAAAAAAAAAACTATGAACCAGAGACACTTTTTGGGGGTGGGGGGCGGGAGGGGAAGGATTGGGGTCAGAATGGGGCGTTTGCAATTGTATGGGGGAATATAAAATAAAATTCAATATTTAAAAAAAAAATAAATAAATAAAGAATCCAAAGGACTTTTGCAAAGATTAAAAAAAAAAAGAAATCAAAAGAATAATTAATAACTACTATGAACAGTTATATGGAAACAAGTTCAACAATCTAGAGGAGAGGGACAAATTCCTACAACTCTACAATCACCCAAAGCTAGATAAAGAAGAAATAGAACACCTAAACAGACCAATTACCAGCAGCAAAATTGAAATGGTAATCAAAAACCTCCCCAAAAACAAAAGCCCAGGACCTGAGGATTTACAAATGAATTCTACCAAACATCAGAGACGAATTGGTGCCTATCCTTCACAAACTCTTCCAAAAATTGAGAAGGAAGGTATAATACCTAACACGTTCTATGAAGCCAACATTACACTAATACCAAAACCGAACAAGGACAACACAAAAAAAGAAAACTATAGGCCAATCTCCCTAATGAACACTGATGCAAAAATCCTCAATAAAATTTTAGCTATCAGAATCCAACAGTGTATCCATAAGGTAATTCACCACAAACAAGTAGGATTCATTCCAGGGACACAAGGATGGTTCAACATCCGAAAAATCAATCAACGTTATCCAACACATCAACAAAAAGAAATATAAAAACCATATGATAATATCAATAGATGCCAAGAAAGCTTTCGACAAAGTGCAACACCCATTCTGATAAAAGCCCTTGAAATTCTTGGGATACAAGGAACATACCTCAACATCATAAAGGCCATATACGACAAGCCAACAGCCAGTATCATTCTCAATGGTGAAAAGCTGAAAGCATTTCCATTAAGATCTGGAACAAGACAAGGATGTCCATTCTCACCACTGCTTTTCATATAATACTGGAAGTCTAGCCAGAGCAATAAGACTAGAGAAAGACATACAAGGAATCCAAATAGGAAAAGAAGAAGTCAAAGTATCACTATTTGCAGATGATATGATAATATACATAGAGAACCCCAAAAACTCCATAGAAAAACTAATTGAACTCATCTATCAGTTCAGCAAAGTGGCAGGATACAAAATCAACATGCAAAAGTCAGAAGCCTTCCTATACACTAACAATAAATCTGAAGAAGAAGAAATGAAAAAAACCATCCTCTTTATTATTGAAACAAAAAAAATCAAATACTTGGGAATATCTAACAAAAGAGGTAAAGGACCTTTACAAAGAAAACTGTAAAACACTGTTAAAAGAAATAGAAGAAGATACAAAGAAATGGAAAGACATCCCCTGCTCATGGATTGGAAGAATAAACATTATTAAAATGGCCATCCTACCAAAAGCAATATACCGATTCAATGCTATTCCAATAAAAATTTTAATGTTATTCTTCAAAGAAATAGAACAATTATTGATGAAATTCATATGGAATCACCAAAAACCCCGAATAGCCAAAGCTCTACTGAAAAAAAAAGAAGGAAATGGAGGCATCACACTCCCAGATTTCAGGCTATACTACAAAGCCATTATCATCAAAACTGCATGGTATTGGAACATGAACAGACACACAGACCAATGGAATCGAATAGAAAATCCAGAAATAAACCCACAGATTTATGGTCAACTAATCTTTGACAAAGGAGCAAAGAATATGCATTGGAGCAAAGAAAGTCTGTTCAATAAATGGTGCTGGGAAAACTGGGTCGCTACATGCAAAAGAATGAAGCTTGACTACTACCTCACACCATACACAAAAACCAACTCAAAATGGATTAAAGAACTAGACATAAAACCTGAAACCATAAAATACATAGAAGGAAATATAGGTGAAACACTACGGGATATGCACATCAAAGACATCTTTACAGACACATCACCCAAAGCAGTGATAGTGAAGGCAAAGATAAACAGCTGGGACTACATCAAATTAAAGAGCTTCTGCACAGCAAAAGAGACAATAACAAAAACAAAGAGAAACCCCACCAACTGGGAGAACATTTTTGCACCCAACACTAATGATAAAGGACTGATCACAAAAATCTACAAAGAGCTGATGAGACTCAACAACAACAAAGAAAATAATCCAGTCAAAAAATGGGCAGAAGAGCTAAAAAGAAACTTCTCTGAAGAGGAAATGCAAATGGCCAACAGGCATATGAAAAAATGTTCAACATCACTTGTCATCAGGGAAATGCAAATCAAAACTACCATGAGATACCATCTTACACCAGTGAGAATGGCACATATTAAAAAAACTAGCAACAACAAATGTTGGCGAGGGTGTGGAGAAAAAGGAACTCTCCTGCACTGCTGGTGGGAGTGCAAACTGGTACAACCACTATGGAGAGCTGTGTGGAGATTTCTGGACCTACTAAACATAGCACTTCCATATGATCCAGCAATTCCACTCCTAGGTATTTACCCAAAGGACACAGAAACATCAATTCCAAAGAACACCTGCACCCCTATGTTTATAGCAGCACTGTTTACAATAGCTAAGCTTTGGAAACAGCCCAAATGCCCAAAAATAGATGACTGGATCAAGAAGATGTGGTACATATATACCATGGAATATTACTCAGCATTCAAAAAAGATAAACACATGCAATTTGCAGCAACATGGATGGCACTGGAAGGGATCATGCTCAGCAAAATAAGCCAGAAAGAAAAAGAAAAATACCGGATGGTCTTACTCATTGCAGGAATCTAGAAAACTTAAATAAGGGACCAGGAAAATGAATAACTATAAGAAAGTGAAAATCAGAATCAACAAAAATCTATGAACCAGAGACACTTTTGGGGGGTGGGTGGAGGGAGTGGAGGGATTGGGGTCAAAATGGGAGGTTGAAATTGTATGGGGAATATAAAAATAAAATTTATTATAAAAAAAAACTTAAAATTAAAAAAATAATAAAATAAATGAAGACCACAGTGTCAACTTGACAGAGGCGGGGCACATGATACTACCTTGACTTAATTTTTTATAGCACAAGTAAGAGGAAGTCAGTCTAACAGAATATACTTTGGGGATGATGAATTCATAAGCATATCTGCAAGCCTGTGTTTTTCGCCCCCCGGTTTAGCGACAATCTTCATCATGCCAATTCAGCGGTCAGTCATCAAACTCATCCTACTATAAGCACTCAGCAGAATCTGGTCCAGTTGTCACTTCTTGCTTCTTTAAGCACTCTTTTCCCATGCCTCCGAGGACTCCACTCTCCTGGTTTCCCTGCATTCTTTCTTAGTCTGCATGGCTGGCTCCTCTTCCCCTTACTTCTAAATGTCCCTTCCTTCGCCTTTAAATCTATTCCTCTCACTATCTCCACTGTGATCCTCATTCCCCCTAAATGGCACCCCTCTTCTTCCAGTTGTTGATGTCAAAAACCTAGAATTTGCTTTAACATTTTCACTTTCTCACATCCAACCACCATATAGCCCACTGATTTTCTCTTTCAAAAGATAGCCATTGGTGTGCCCTACTTGCACAACCTCAATCACAATCCTAAGAGGTCCCCTGCCTTTGCTCTTGCCTCTTGTGATCAGTTCTCCACATAGCTGCCTGGGTGATCTTTATGAAACAATGTTACTCCCATAATCCAAGCCCTCCAACAGCTTTACAACAAATTCAGAATCAATTCCAATGCCCAATCATAAACTATACTGTCTTATATGATAACACCATGTATTCCCTTTCTGATATAACCCACAGCATTGCCCCTTCGTCACTCTGTCCTAGACTCATGGTCACATTTGATAATATGTTGCTATAGAACAAGGCCCCAAATTAGAAGCTTAAAACAACAGTAAATATCTAATATCTCATGGTTTATGTGGATCAGATTGGGAGCAGCTTGGTTGCACTGTTCTGGTTTAGGGTCCCATGAAATTGGAGTCAAGATGTCATCTGAAAACTTGACTGGGGCTGGAATGTCCACTTGCAAGGTAGCTCACATGGCAGGGAAGTGGGTCCTGACTGTTGACAGAGGCCTTCGTTCTCCTCTTTATGGGCCCTCTTCATAGGGTCCATTTCAGATCACCCCAAAAGTAGTAGATCCAAGAGGTGAAGGCATAATTACCAATACCTTTTGGACATCACAGCATCACCTCTTCTATACTCTGCAGATCACACAAGCCATCTCTTAATCAATGTAGGATGAGATTATACAAGAGAAGAAATACCCTGAGACAAAAACCATCGGGGGGGGTTGGGTCGGTGATCTTAGCTGCCATGCCATCTTGTTGTCCTATAAACCTACAGAGCTTATCACCCCCTTAGGGCTCTTGCTCTTGTTGCTTATTTCTTCTGAGTGGAAAGCGATCTTTTCCTAGATTTGTGTAAGGCTTTTTGTCTGAAATATCCTCCCTATTGCTGGCCTGTCACTTTACTTTATTCTTCCTCATAATATGTAATACTATATTCCACAAAGGCAGAGTTTTTGCTTATTGTATTCATTGCTAATTCTCAAGTGTATAAAATAGTGTCTGACACAAAACAGATGCTTATTATCTGTTGAATAAACAAGTGAAGGATCAAAACCCCAAGTCTTGAGACATACAGAGAAATCAAAACATTCATTCTAAAATATTATTGAACCAGTTTTGGTTTTTTATAGGATATTATATGGCCCCAGAACCTGTGGTCACCCACTAGGAAATTTCAGATCTTAGGACTCTGCAGCCTAAGAGATTTCCTACCATGTTTCATGGCCTGTTACACTCAACACAATCTGTTACGAGAATTGTCCAGTATATAGCTGAATAGTTTGAGCATCCCATCAGGTAGCCTTCTGCTTTGATCACAGCTGGTTATATCAGAGTTGGAGCCCTAATTCAGGAGACACCTTTCCATAGACTGAGCATCAACCAGTGATTCAAGTGAGTAGCCTAAAATATTGAGTCTTTTTGATGATCTTGGGAACTTGAAGAGACAGAATAAAGTAACAAAAAGTACTAGCACCACAGAAGCCCAGAGACCCCAAGGCTGAGTTGAGATAGATTTAACTCCCTTGGCAATCGAAAGGCCTGTGCCAGCAAAAGTTCTGGGGAACAGAAATTAAGCAGGAAGGGTAGTCTGGAAGGGAGTGAGGGCAGAGATGGAGAGAGATCAAGTGGACCTGTGAGATGGAGAGAAAGAAGAAAGAGTATGAGAAAGACAGAGATAAAAACAGGCAACCACGGGCCTCCCCGGTGGCACAGCAGTTGAGCGCTGGGTTGCGAAGCTGCCTGCAGCCTCTGCGGCGCTGGTTCAATCCCCGGCTGCTCCCCAGCCACCTGAGGAGGGTCCCACATGGCGCACAGACCTCTCCTGCCGCCCGCTGCTCCCCTCAGCAGTGTACTTCGGTCCTTCTGCCTCTTCTGTTCCCCGCTCTCACTCTGGTGAATTCTCTCACCCTCCCGCGCTTCTGACTATACCCAGCGCATATATAAACAAACAAACAAATAAACAAAAAATAAATAAATAAAAATACATGCCTCTTTAAAAATAAAATAAATAAAATAAAACAGGCAATCAGACAGAGCTAAAAGCAAACTGCCAGATCAAAGAGCCCAAGACTGAAGAACCCAACAAGCTTGCCTGGAGCTGCTCACTTCCCACCTGAGGCCTACTGGTTCCACTTTTCTAGGCTCCTGTTCATGTGCAGTATTTCAACTAAACTATGTCTTACTTTTTTATTTCTCAGCTCAGTTGATTATTCTTCTACTGGAGACTGAACTCTATGATGAAAGAATTGATTGTCTCCGTGTACAGCAGGTATCTGAAATAGGCTTCCTTTGAAAATCCACTACCTGAAGTGGGCCCCCTCTGCCACTTATTTGCCCCAGTGAACATGTGTGGACAGAAAGCCCTCAGAGGTGCAGGATGCAATCTGGAGTGGAGTGTAATATAATAATAATAAATAATAATAGTGTAGACTGTCCTCTCCTAATATATAATGAGTATCTTCAAGACGGCCTGTTCCTTCTGAATTCACTGTGCCATATACAGGATCTGGCCAATGGGGCATGCAGTGGGTATTCAGAAAGGACAGACCAACCCTGAACCCTAGCATATTTTTACTTCTTTGCTGTTTCCTGCTATGATAATAGCAGTAATCATAATCATAATAACAGGACCATTTACTGCGAGCCAGCCTCGGTACTTAGCATTTTTTAGACTTATTATTTCTCTTAACAACATTAGTTCCTTTCATAGGTCTTCAGTAACTGAGAGATTTGATGCCAAAAAGTTTGCTCTCAGATTATTATTTTCTTTAGAATGACAAAATCTACCCATTTCCAAGAGTAGGAGGTATTAGCATCCAAGTGCTCTCCTTTCAGGACCAGCCAACCTTTTCAGTCTTAGATATTAAAAAATTAGAATGTCTTGGTTCAAAGAAATGGAATGAGGAGTGGAGGAAGAGAAGCAAGATTTAGTAAGATGGTGAAATGTTCTACGTAGAATTTATTATGTTGTTCCAAATGTGTTGGCAATGGTGTGGAGACAATTGAACCCTTATACACTGTACACAAAATGCAAAATTGTTTGCAGCTTGTATGAGATACACTGGTGATTCATCAAAAAACTAAAAATTAAACTACCCCATGACCCAACAATTCTACTTCTAGGTACCTAGCCAAAGAATATTAAAATACTAATTTGAAAATATTTATTGCAGATTTCATTGCACCCCTGCATTTATGATTACTCTAACAGTCGAGACATGGAAAAAATCTAAGTGTGCATCAATGGATAATTGAATAAAGAAGGTGTGATATAGACACACAATGGAATACTACTCAACTATAAGAAAGATGAAATCTTTTAACTTGTGACAATACATGGAACTTGAGGTGATTATGCTAAGTAAATTAAGTTGGAAAGTGAAATACAAATACTAGATGATTTCACTTATATGTGGAATATGAAGAACCAAAGCAAATGAACAAACAAAATAAAAACCAACCTTTAGACTAAAAACAAAATAGTGGTTACCAGAGAGGAAGTGGAGGGAGTAGAGAACAGGCAGAAGGGTCAACTGGATAGTGGTAAAGGTTAGGTAGTAGGTGTGGTGCAGGATATACATTTATCAAGGTGTGAAGCTGTACTTGTGAAATTTTATAGTATTTTAAACCAATGTACCTCAATAAATAAAAATCAATATGGAAGTCTAAATAAGTAAGGTGATGTGGGGTTACATAGGGTTGCTCAGCCCACACTGTGCATCATTAGCACCTCAGAAATTTTTAAAAATGCATGTCTGGATCTGCCAGAGCTGAACACATGCATACCTTGAGAATAAAGGCATACATACTTTTATTAACCAAAAGATTTTTGCAAGAATGTTAGCAGCAGGATCATTTGCAATACCCAAGAATGGGAGAGATGCCATCAACAGCAGATTGGCTGAGTGACTTGTGATATACACCCACCATGGAATACTCTACACAGGAGAATGAACACTGTGTCCATTCTACTCTGTGTCCTCCACTGTACCGATGACTCTTGTAATATGAAGCTAGACAGAGAAATAGGCCAATTATCTGACTCCACTTACATACAGTTCAAAAACTGGAAAAATACATTTCTGCTGTTAAATGTCAGGAGGGCCAGCATCCCTGGGCAGAGGGTGTGGTAGTAACTAGAAAAGGACAGGAGGGTGTCTCAGGGGTGGGGGAGGTAGTGGTAGTGAGGTTCTGGGGGTTGGTTGTATTCTTCATACATCATGTGTTTACTTCGTGAAAATACACCATGCTACACTCCATTTGTTCTGCATGTCTGTGATAATTCATTACGATGTTTAATGCCTAGTCCTCACCCTCAAACATGATTTGGGTGTTACGGGGTAGGAGATTATGGAGTCCAGGTATTATTTTTAAAAGTTCCCCCAGTGTGGGAGTGGCTTGAAAATTATGGACCCTCTGTTCAGACAGGACTGAATTTGAACTACGTTCTGTCACTTCCTGTGAATGGGGCTCTGAGCAAGCTGATCCATATCTTGGAGGCTCAGGTTCCTCATTGTAAACACATGGGTGCAACTTTCACACATTTCAGAAGCTTAAATGAGATAATACAGATGAAATGCTTAGCACACTATATGGCACCAAAGAAAAAAGTGTACAGTGAATTGACATCATACAACTTTGTCCAATATTGAGAAGGAAATATTTATAATATCTGACCCAGACTTGCCAGATGCTAAAGCCCATATTTCATATTTGTTTCAGTATTATGTACAGTCTCAAGGATTCTGAGCCAATCCTTTCAAGGGACTATGACCCTGAGAGCAAAGAAGAGAGGCCCTGTTCTTTAATCACAGGGTGTTGATTAGGTTTGATTGCATGTTCCATGGTTATTATTGATCTGGGGAATGATTGATGGTCACTAGTTGTCAGTGTCTCATTTTTGCTATAATTGCATGAAATATTTGTCGGGGCTGAGCACCTCTTACTCAGAGGCATTAACAATAATTTCCCCAAATGTGTTCCCTTGAAAGAGATTGAATTATTTCCAAAGGTCCTGCGTATCTTCTCTGCAGTACTGGAAAAAGTGCATCCATAAATTACCCAATTGACACAGATGGGGACCTGAATGAGGGAGAAGTCTTCTGCAAATTCTTCTTCCCAGACACGTCCTGTCTGATGGTGGGCCTCGCAGAGGCTCTGGGGGTGCCACCCTGGTCATGCACTAGCAAGATGGGTGGCTCCTCTCAAAGGTGGAAGTGGACAGGCCAGGCTGCTAATCCAGGTCAGGGCTTTGGCATATGATAGCTATGACTAAGGCAACTGGAAATTCATCCCCCTGCCAGGATAGCTCTCGAATGTTCTGCCTGTCTCTTCATGGCTGGAACTAGCTGGGAATGGATTCAGAGTAGAAAGATCACCTGATAGTGCAAGTCCAAAATTGGAACCAAATTCTTGCTGCACTACTTAGTGGCCATGCAATATTTCTTCTCTGGCCATCAGTCCCCTCTTCTTTGAAATGGGGACATGTCCAGGTCATGATATTAAACATGGCATATTTACATACCCCGTGAAGTCCAAGGCAGCTTAAATCACTGGTGTCAGAGGACTCTTCAAGCATTAGGTCTCTGGCATAAACAGTATAGTTATCCTAAATAACTATGGTTCCTAAGTATGTTCTATTCCACTCAAATAAGGGAACTTCCCTCTGATTTTCCATCTTCATTGTTTCATCCAGTAATCAAAACAAAATTAGTGAATGTGTTAAAACCTAGAATAGTCATAGAGGGCAAATTTCTTATTTTTTCTTCTCCAACAGTCAAATTACACTGATTTTAAGAGAAGTTCTTTTGAATTTTTTAGAAAGTGTAACATAATTATTTTCTAGTTATCTTTTAAAAAGTATGTTTAGATCAGACACAAATTGGAATATTAGGGATTCAGCAAACATTACATCATCCAGTGGCAACAGGCTCTATCAAGAAGAGTAGTTGTGGCATGTTCAGGTTTGCATTTTTAACTATTTGTGTAACTTTAAATAATTGGGGTAAACAATTGGCTTAAATATTATATTAGCTATTTTGTGATAATTATCTAACATAATCTTTAAGAGGATTTTATAAAGCATGCGTTATTATCCCTGCTTTACAAATAGACACATTAGTGAGGTCAGAAAAGACTAGTTATAATAAAGTAAAAATCAAAATCAACAAGCATCTATAAACCCAAGACACACTACAAGGTGGGGAGGGAGTAGGCTCAAAACAAGGGGGGTGGGAATTGTATGGGGACTATAACCAAGACGAAAATTCATATATTATGCAAAAATGAAAAATGATGTAAAAAAATATGAAAGAAAAAATAAAAAGGAAATAAAACATGTATAATGCCAAAAAAAAAGAGAAATGTTAAATCACCTAAATTCTCACAATTAATTGTAAGAGTAGAACCCAAGTATGTCCGAAGCTAAAGCCAAGGATATTTTCATTATAACTTAGCATACATTGTTAGTGTTCACTAGGGACTAAATGAAAATAACAGCAACTGGCAAAAAGGTATTTGCATTGTAGTATCATTCAGCAAGTATGAATTCCACATGAACTGACTTCTTCAATGGGCTCAAGATCTTAACAGTAAATTAAAACACCAGGCCCTGGTAGAGTTATGCCCTAGGGTGGGGAAATTTAAATCAATCAATTTATTTAACTCAATATTAAGCACCTCTTTTGTATCAGGAACTTTTTTGGTGCTGAGGTAAAATAATGACCAACACAAACCCAGATCCTGTCCTCCTACCTGCTTACATCTATGATGGCAGGAGGAAGGGGCAGAGATTTAATTAAAGATAGTATTAGAATATACTTCCCAACTTTAATGAACCTTATGATGGAAGAAAATGAGAGAGATCTGATTCAGCTTCCATGTGCGGATTTTGAAGGGGATATCAGGAAATGTTTCCCCTGAGGATATGAGAGGAAGTGATAGGGCAGTTAAAATTTGTAGTGGAAGTCAAATTTAACTAGACACAGATCAGCAGGAAAGGCATTCCAGGCAGAGGTAATAGTATTTGCAAAGATCCTGAACCTTAGACATACAGGAAACATCAAGTGTACACTGTAACACAGTAAGGTCAGCATGGCTGTACAACAGAGTGGAGAGGAAGACAGGGTTGTATTTTCAGTATTAGTCACAACAGTATCTTCCAAATTATAGGCTCTTCTGTAATCTGTTACCACTCCCGCATAAGAGACAATATCCTTAGAGGGCCATTGTTAGTATAACTTAAGCTTCTTGCTTCCTAGGGGTAAGATTTAAGAAGCATGGCAACACCAAGAGCGGCCTGTGTTGGATCCTGATGGATGAGAAACCATGGAGTGAAACAGAGGCCAAAGCCCACTGAACTGCCAGACATACCCCAACCATCACTCCCATGATGGAAGTGAATCCTCCCGTCCCAGATGCCCAATGATGTCATGTAGATCAGAAAGAAAATGGATCATGCTCAGTGAAATAAGCCAGAAAGAAAAAGAAAAATACCAGATGGTCTCACTCATAGCAGGAATATAGAAAACCTAAATAAGGGACCAGGAAAAAGAATAACTATTAGAAAGAAAAAATCAAAATCAACAAACAACTATGAACCAGAGACACACTATGGGGGGGCGAGGAAAGGAGGGGTTGAGGTCAAAATAAGGGGGTTGCAATTGTATGGGGAATATTAAAATATATATATAATTATTCCCCCCCAATAAAAAAGAAAAGAAAATATGCAGCCAAGCCCTTCCTCAATCCCTAACTCCAAAATTATGAGCCAAATAAGTTGTGTATTTTAAGCCATTGAGTTTTGGGATGACTGATTTTGAATAGACCATAACTAGAGTATACATGTGGACATAAATGCACAACTTAAATGAAAAGAAATAGAAGCTATTTATTCAGAACTTGATATAGAAAGGGAATTAGTCAACATCACTGTGTTTAGCTTGAAGGCAGGCAGGATGGTGGGGCAGGTTTACAGTGGAACAAAGGAAAGTGCTCTGATGGCAGGTTTGTAGTCATGGGAAGCTGGAGATGGGCAACCTATGGGACTGACTTGGGAACTGTATTTGACTTTTTCTGGTCTTGTCTTAGGAATAGGGACAAAAATTGAGGATTTGGTAGTGACTGATCAAGTCCTGACCAGTATTTGTGGTCAACTACTACAAAGGTGGTATGGCCTTCTACCTGTTCAACTGTCATATTTGGTCAGTCATTGGCCATTTAAATATTCAGTATCTCAGGTAGCATGGTACAAAGTGAGTCTATAGGAGAAGGCAAAAAACAAATCTCATCTCTTTAAGAATTACAGACATCATTGAGAATTTGGTTCCAGATAAAACAACAGGAATTGATCTTGGGCTGGGCAAACAGACCCCTATATGAAAAAGAGGTACAGTTAATGCTAGTACAGAAAATGTGCCATCAAGAAACACTGATGTCAGACAGCAGAGGTTGGGGAAGTAGAGCAAAAACTGCTGACTCACTTTAATCAGTGGGTTTTAGAGCCAAGCAACAGAAGATCCAGAAGCAAAGATCAATCTCTGACCCAAGCAAATGTCATCAAAAGGAGTCTGATGACCTTTTCATTCAACAATGAACAAACTACCAAGAAAATGAAGCATGGAGCTGAAAGAGAGTGACTGGGGGGTGGGGCAACTTGTGAATTAAGTGTAGACAAGGCAGTTTAGGTACCTTCTAAGGAGGTAGCAAGAAAGGTGAGAAACAATGATGCTACAACCTAGGGAAAGAACTCACCAGCCAGACAAAATAATCATGCAGACAAAATAATCATGCAAATGTCCTGAGGCAGGAAGAATCTGGGTATATTCAGGGGCCTGAAAACACAGGGTTGTTCCATCCTAATCACTGTGGGCCAGAAATCAAGGAATACAAATTGAGCTTAGGCAAGAGCTAAATCCTAGTGTGTCCCGCAGGTCTCTTGATGGGTCAGGATTTAATTTAAAAACTCTGCAAAGTGATTCTTATGGAAAGTTTAGGCTGAGGGATGGGAAGAGAGTGGGAAGATTGATTTGATCTAATTTATAGTTTTAAAACCTCACTTCCCTGGTCTCCAAAGAATCACTTTTAGACATTCCAGTGTGAACGTGAACTACAGAGAGGACACTAGACTTGAACAGAACTAGGGTGTTGTCCTAGAGTGAGTGACATACCAGGGATGTTATCAAGGCAAAGGGAGACAGAGGCCTAGATGTGGAGCTCAGACATCAGACCCAGACTCCAGAACCAGTCTAACAGCAGAGTGACTCAATATCATAAAACCATAATAACCACTTATTAAATACAAACCATGTGTGCCAACTAAATATGCTGGGTTGCTTAATCTTCACAAACACTTTATGGGGCTAATGCAATCACCCCCATTTCACAGATGAAGACACTGAGGCTCAGAGTATTAAAAAAATACTTTCAAGTTCACGTAGTTTGGAATTCCTGTACCGTGATTCAGACACAATATCCACAGCCTGTATTCTGAACCACTGTCCATGCTGTCCCCCTAAGCAAAATAGTCTTAAAGTTTAGTGCCCTGAATATTAACAGTAGCTTCCTTAAATGCCGCTCCCATAACCAATCCATGCTCTGTCCCCAAATCTGGGAGAAGACCAGAGGGCAGGTCCAAAAACCCAGTTATGAATAAAAGGGAAGTGGGTGAATGTGGTGGTCCAGGACAGGACAGTCCCAACTCTCATGTTCTTATCTATCTTAAAATCATCACCAGCCATGCATAAAGAACCCAAATTTGGAAACGATTAAACTTCTCAGCTGCAGCCTCGCCTGCCGCAGCTCTGCCTGTGCACACGCATACAAATGCACATCTATCTGTGCCTGCACAGGCCCAGAGATAGGTACGGCACGTGTGCAGGCGCTTCCGTTCTGCAGAAGCAGCAGATGGATAATTGCAGCCCCTAAGTGCCTAATCTGTTCTCAGGGACACGGGCAGATTTCTGAGCCAACAAACTTAATTGAACTTTCTATTCCAGCTGGAAAAGGTTACAGAGTTGCTGCACACACAGCACAGGCAGAATGAAAAGGTCAGCGGCTCTGGCCTCTGTAATGAATTGACCAAAGGCATATTGTTTTGTTTTCTTTTTTTCCTTCTATTTCTAAAAAAATCTTTCCCAGAATCACTTGATTGTAAAACTTCATTAACCTGGTGGAGGTTCCCTAACCTCACATTTAAAGATGCGTGTACTATACCGGCATTGTCCTTGGTCTTGGAAAGTTGCTTAAACCTCCACCTGAGAGAAGAATTTTGTTTCAAGGCCATTGCCTGGGCATTTTACAGCTCCACTGATGCATAGCCAAAGACCATCACAAAAGTGCATCTCAAACTTCAGCATACGTAAGAATCACCTTAAAAACAGTTCCCTGGAGACTCTGAACCAGATGAGAGTCGGGACTGAACACTTGCATTTCTAATCAGCCCAGAGGATGCTGAAGCTGCTGGTCCCAGGACAAGACAGAGAAGCCTGCTCTCCAGTCCTGTCCCAACTGACCCTTCTGACTTTTCCCACAAATAAGCACACCAGCAATGGCACTGTGTCCTGAAGCGGCAAAGATGGAAGAGAAGGGAATCTTCTTCAAATGTACACTATTTAGACATCCCCAAAAGATGACTGGATTTTGAAGGTTATGTTTTGCAAAGCCCATCAGAAGCTGGATGTCCTCAGATAGATGGAGCACTGAGGCTGCAGCTCAAGTAAAGGGTATAATCTGAACATGCTATGTGCTGGGGCCAGGGGGGAGGACATGGAGTCTTACAAAGAACAAAGCATTATGTTTTCAGCAACAAAGGAGAGGATTTTGAGAAACGTGATTCCTGTCATTGAAAACCTGAATTGCTGCCATGCAGAACAGGGATTAAGCTTTGTCACTGTAGCTCCAAAGGACAGAACCATAAATTGGGGAAGGGATGCAATTTTGACTAAATATAAGGAAGGAATTTAAGATGCAGTTTTTTTAAATAATTAAAATGAGACTTGAATGTGGCATGAGGCAGGCAGCCCTGTCATTGGTGGGTTCCAATTAGAGACTGGAGAACTTCCTACTGTGGAGACTAATGCAGACTGAAGCATTCCATAGGAGGTTGCACTAGATAATTCATTTCTCCCATAGCACTCTACACACAATTAGCATTCGACAAATGTCAAAATGTATTTCTTGCTTTTCTGGTTTTACTTTCTATAGGATTTCTCAAATGAGTCCCTCAGGATCTTTTACTT
Organism: Talpa occidentalis; assembly: GCF_014898055.3. Classification (NCBI taxonomy): domain Eukaryota; kingdom Metazoa; phylum Chordata; class Mammalia; order Eulipotyphla; family Talpidae; genus Talpa; species Talpa occidentalis. The sequence goes on from NW_023605083.1 coordinate 69,758,878, forward strand.
GGTAACCTACAGTCACTTCTGATATGGTCTCCTGGCTTCCGGTTGAAAGCAGGTCTTTAAATCCACCCTTATATGGTCAACAGATAATCTATTTTAAATGCAAACATTACCATACCATACTGTGGTTAAATTCATCTTCTGCTTAATACACTGAACTGTTTTTTTCATTGTCTATAAAATAGCTGTCACTCTCTCTTGCATGGCATGTAAAACTTCTATGACCTAGATATCACTTATCTTGCAGGTCTCAATTCTGTTCCTTTCCTTCATAAAGTGCTTTGCACTTTCTCTTATGCAACAGTCTATTGCAAGCATGGCTTAGCATATATTGTCTACCTGGAATGTCTTTACCTTTTGTTTCCACCCAGTTAACTCTTACTGACCATCCAAGACCCTCTTCGGGGGTGATCTCTTAGAGAAAGAGATATCTGATACCTCGGATGAGAACCAAAATGAAAAGCACCTAGTCTATTCTTCACAGATGAGTGAATTTCCCTGATAGCTTCACATTAAGGTAGAAGTAGTTGTGTTCAGCTACAGATGAGGTAATATATATTCCCATGAAGTTACAACTGAGCCTCAAGATGTGTTTGAAAAAGTCACTTGTTAGAGAAGCTGCAATTGTATGTGCTGGTCAGGAAAAGACAGACCATAAGGGTGGAGCCAGTTGGGTGGAGATGGGGGACTGGAGATGACACAGTCACACCAAATCATTGTCTATTCTGCCCTGTAGGATTTTGTCACTGTGTCTATAGGAAGACCAGGCCAGTGTTTACAGATCTTATTTTTCAAAAGTGTTTTTAAAAATAAAGTCCAGGTCTTTTATAGGAAAATTCATAATTTTATGAAATATTTAAAAGTATTTACTTCAAATAACATATGGCACAAATACAATATCTGCAGGAAAGATATGACTGACAGATTGCTACTTTGCAACCTCTATTCCAAATACTTTCTATGCTGGTATTTCAACCTGCCTGCCTCCACCAGCACAAGAAAAAATGAGAATGTGTTGCCCATCATTATGGCCAGAAGATTTGGGGTGGAAAAGAAATGTCCCCATTAGGGTTCAAGATCACAAGTTTTTGTTTTTGTTTTTGTTTTTGTTTTTCTTGATCTTTGGACACAGAAGATGAAGCATATCTTTTCATTTTCCGATGCTTCAGTCTTCTCAACAGTTATGTGGGAATCTTCCTATTCTATGTACCCCCAAAGAGTACTTGTGAAAATTAAGTACAATCACTTTTAAAAGAAGCAAACCCTTGAAGGCAAAGGAACCTAGTCACATAGCTGAGGTGTTGGCACCATCCACACTGTGCTGTAATAGGTTGGTTCCACCATAAGGATAAAAATAGGGTTGTTTTCCTGCAGTGGATTCTTCTGTTTCCCATGAATACTTTGGTTCAATACAAGCTGGTTCATTGGGTGAAGGATTGATTAATAATTGGTTTCTCAACCCAGAGATCCACTGAGAGAACACATGAGCCTCTCCTTCCCACACTGATGGCTGAACCCTGGTTTCATATGCCGCATGTCCTCCTGCACAGAAACTCTGCCAGTCAGTTAGGGATGCTCATCAACTGTTTTTGTTTGGGTTTGCTTTTTCTTACTTTGGAAAAATAAATACATAGAGCAGAATTCATCGAGGCAGGCAGGTTGCTTACACTAGGGTAGCTGGAGCTGACAGTTAACCCTCAGTGCCAAGACTGCAATGAAAAACTAAGATGAAGCCTTCCCAGAGGGGAAAAGGCTTGCTAGAAATTCAAGTAGTAATTGCAAGTATGGTAAGTCTATGCTGCAGAGGAGATAAAAGCACATACCTTGGAATGAACCATAGCCTAAGATTCTTATTTTCTTTATAGGACTTTGTGGTTGATTATTTGAAAAGGAAAATAATGCATTTTTTTTCTTCTCCCTAAGTCCATGTCTGATGCAACAGGACTTGGTAGCCTGTCTCACCTGTAGGAAGAGTCCAGGTTTCCTCCTTGAATCTGGACTGGTTTTGTGACTGAAATGACCAATAGAATGTCAAGGGAGTTATAATGCTGAGTCCAAGAAGCCTGAAGATACCTGGAGGCAGGTTCTCCTCCTTTCTCCTCAGTCTTCAATTTTCACCTCCTTCTCTTCTTTTCCCATCTGCTCCCCTCCTCACCCCCGCTTCTACCACCTCCTCCTCTTCTACTACCTTCCCCCTCAACACCAACCTCATCATTTTCCTCCTCCTTTTCCTTCTCTTTTCCACATACAGGTAATCCTGTCACTGTGATAGGGCACGCCTGGACTACCCTGCTTGATAATGAAAGATACATGTTCTAGCCACCCTCACACCCCAGCTGATACCAGACAATGCCAGCTATGTGAATGGAGCCACTGGCTGTACAAACTTGATCAGAGTCACTAGATGCATGATTGAGTTCAACCAAGATAAGCCAAGCCTTCAATCAGTAGAAACACCCAACTGACTCAAGGACTTATGAGAAATAATAAATGCTTATTGTTTATGTCACTGAGCTTTGGGGGTGGTTTTTCATGCAGGATTTTAACAATGCAGACCCTGGGCAAGTTAAAGATCTTTCTGAGCTTGGATTCCTTTTTCCATGTTTAAAATGGAAATAATAGTAGCAATAGAACATAGAACTATAGCAAGTATTCCATTAATGACTACCCTTAATAAAATAATTCAACTTTGATTTTATTGAAGTTTCTTTTTTAAAAAGCATGTTATGATTCCAGAGTGTCACACCTTCTGAATGCTTTCCTCCACATATTCTAACCACCCTTACTCACATATAATACCAACTAATGAAACTTGACTGTAAATTCAAAATCTTACCAAGTACTTGGTAATAGTTCTATTTAAGTTAATGCTAACATCATTGGCAAGTGGCTAATGCAATTTAGAAACCCCATTTTTTGGAGTTGGCAGAAGAGATTTAAGTGATGAAAGCTATTTCTCTCTTGATTATAGAACATTATTGCTGAAAGGCGCTCTTGGAGGACACCTCATCTTTCTTCCCATTTTTACAGATGAAGGAACTGAGGTTGAAATGAAAGGATTTGTTGGTCCAGGATCAACATACTTTGAAATGATGGGTAGTGGGAAATAGAGATGTTCTGATGATGGCATCACAGTTCTCTGGGTAATAACCCTCAGGATAGTGACTGTTTATAGGATGTTCATTGTAGAATGTTCATTATAGGTCAGGTATTGCATCATATGCTTTGCATGGATTTTATCATTTAATTCACAGAAAATTTTAGGCTGAGGAAACAGGCTCAGAGGAGTCAAGGTCACAAAACTAGGAAGGAGAAGAGTAGAGACTGATCTGGTTCTGGCTGACTCCAGACCTCCTGGGTGAAACTGCTGTGCAGTACAAGATGATAAGGTCATGCTCTCTTGGAAATCACACCACTGCTTCTGATAGAGAGGAAACCAGGGATTTGTTGTTATTTTATAAATTCTCCCATAACTGCCATACCCTGAGAGGTCTGAGGTTTCACCTCACTGAATTTCCCTTTGAATATAATTCTGGACTTTGAAAGAATCAAATGTCACAGGAAAGAAACAATGGAGAGATGTATCAATTGTATGTCTTAGAACTACCTGCCTGGGATTAGGGGAAGAAAATCCCAGGCAATCTCAAAATGTGTAGATAGATTGCAAGATGAAATGAAATTCTTGGAAAATTAAAGTGTAAGCTCTTTGAGGTCAAGAGTCTTGTTCCTAAATTTTTATCTCCTCTCCTGTCACAACAGGGCCACACTGCAAGCGTGAACGAGGACACTTGCTTCAGAAATTAAAGGGCCTTCATGATTTCGAAGCCAGTCCCCTCACTTTATAGGTGCATGCATAAGGCTTAGAAAGAGAAAGTGACTTTTTTTCCAGTTTTTCTTATGTTCATTGCACAAATGAGATCTGTTTTTAAATCTCTGACACCGAAGGGTTAAAATCCCAAATTTCAATAACTTTTTCTACTCCAAATAAATAATCCTCCTAAATTTTACTTTAGAAATATAAAGAAATCACTTTCCAATTACAAATTGTCTAATTCCAAGTTCAGTGTGTGCTGTATGTAATGCACGGCCAGTGAAATTAAAGGTGAGGTAGAAGATGAAACAAAGGTAAACTATTTCCTTAGACAGCACTGGGGTCTAGGTGTGGTGTACGGGTACTGAGAGGTCACTAATCCAACTCCCCAACTGGGCTTAGTCCTTTATCATCTTTTTAGTCAAAGTTATCCAAACTCTAGATAAACACTAGGCATGAGGGATTATAGGAAACTTTAGGTAAAAGAAAGCCATCAGCAGCAAAACCTCTGAAAAGCATTATTTTTCTCTCAACTCTGACTCTCAGTTCCACTCACAGAATCAATTGAAATACATCCTCTACAACAGTAGTCTGAGGGCATCAAAGATCTCTCTTATAAGATACCTAAGTTTGAAATCTAAGTCCTTTTTACATAGATAGTTCAGTGATCCCACTCAATATCCTCCCCCTAGCCAGAGGCCATTATTCTTGATGGAAGAATAGAGTAGTACAAAGGAGAAATGGATCCCAGATTCCACAGACCATCAGTCCTCAGCTTCTACCACATGCCTACTAATTTCCAGGCTAAGAACTGCTCACAAGCCTTTGGCCCATTACCACCTCATGTCTTCAGAATCACAGGATCATAGCTGATTCGTGCTGGAAGGCACCTTGGAGATAATTTAGCTCCAGCCTCTCATTTTGCAGATGGAGAGACAGGGTGTTAAATGACTTGCCTAAGGTCACACAGCCGGCTAATGGCACAGCTGCGCCTAGGCCCTAGTTCTCCAGACTTCTGGTCCCACTGCCCAATCCCCCAAGCTGCCTCTTCAGGCTGCTTGGCCATCACCAGAGCAGCTGTAGCATCTGCTTCGCAGTATGTAAATGCTTACTACTCTTAGCCCTTGGAAACAGACATGGAAGCCTTTTATCCTTGTCCCTCATAACTCGCATCTGTCATTCCCTCCCTTCTGATAAATGGGGTGTTTCTGGTCCAAGCGCACCTGCTAAACAAGGGATAACTTCTGACTTCCCTCTGAAACAGTTGCTCATACCTGATTGGGCCTCTTGTGTAATACAGTAAACAACTCTTCTGTTTATGAACAATTTTAGCAAAAGATAAAATCTTGAGTCTTATCTAAATATAAAATGAATGAATGCCATATTTTTTATTTAACTCATGAATTAAGGAGGGAACCAGTAAAATGTTACTACCAATTCAAAGGGGGATTTAAGGAACACACACACAGTGAACCAGGAAAGTTAACACAGATGATAAATAAATGCAAATCTTGTTAATATCCATGGGGTAATTGTCAATTCACCTCCACGGGACACAGTTTGCATTTCTGTGGCTAGCAATCATTTGTGTTATCAGTTTCCTTCAAATTACAGACTGGTAAAGTAGCTCAAAGACAATGAAAAACATGCATAACCCAGAAAGGGTGGGCTAGATATGCCCAACCAGTAATATTTTACAATGTTTCTGACAGTCCCAGGTGCGGATAATTTCCCCCTTGCTAACAATATCTATGAATCTCTCCATGCAGGAGTATTTGCTCACTCCCCTCTCACTATGGACACACAATCCATGGCCAAATTTTACAGTCTCCCATGTTGGGTTCTCTCTGCAAGCACTTGAGATTGTAAAGGGTCTCAATAACTAGGTTCAGCTCTTCCCTTTGGCTCCATCTTGCTGCAAAACCTTTGTGAAGTCACTTGACCTAAGTTTCAGATACCTTATCTACAAAATGGTAATCATGAATTCTGATTTGCAGAGCCTTTTGTCTACAAGATTCAAATGGAGTTATGGTGTTGAATCATGTTTTTTCTTGATCTGGTGTTCAGGGACATACACCAAAGCACACTTAGGTTATTTACTAAAATGAGGGCTTATTGAGAGGCGTATAAGGGCATATGTGAATATTTAATAAAAGGAGAAAATAACTTATCAACAGCAGTTATCTGGATTCCAGTCAACTCAACAATCATTATTTATGAAGTATCTAATAATAAGAATGTTCATTATTAAATACTATGTGCTGGGCACTTTGCTAAGTATTTTATATGTGTTATTCTTTTATCCTTACTGTTAACACTTGAAGTAGGCATATAAGTATCTCCACTTCATCAATGAGAAAACTCAAGTGCAGATAGAGTAGCTAATGAATGCTTATTCCATTATTCAACCACAGCCTTTTTTTGTAAGAAAAATGCATATCCTTTACCACTATACCACACAGGCTTATTGGAAAGTGGTTGGAAATCACTTGGTATAGTAACTTCCCTGCAAATCCTCTCTCTGTGGTAAACCTATTTACACTTCACCTAAGAATTTCATTTTATAACTTTTCAATCACAGATATAAAGCATTCATATTAGACATAGTTTAGATCAGTTACTACAAAGGGAAGGCATCGTTTGTGTCCATTTTTTTCTCCAAATAGGTTACCTGCCAATTTCATATATTTAAGGAATTCAGTAGAAGCATTAAGAACAAACTCTGAGGTCTGGCTAGGTTTGTCTCTCTGCCCCTTGCACTGACCTTTTATTACATACATGAGTTCTTAGGCAATTTATTTAACCATGTTAAGTCATAGCTTGCTAATCTTCAAACTAGAATAGTAGTACTGCATTGGGTAATTTTTAAGACGTAGTGAAATAATTCATATAAGGCACCTGGCCAACCACTGCAAAATAGTAAATATTCAATGAATATTTCACATCATTAACATATATTTTTTTTCTTTCACTATTAACAGAAAACACAGCACAATGCAGAGCAATTAGAGCAAAAGTAAATTGGTTGCAACCACTTTCACCAAATGATTATTTTGTAGACATAAGGCACTGAGTCTTGATAACTAATCAGATGTCCATTCCTTTATAATAATATGTCAGCATATTAATAGTGCCTACTTTTTTCTGATCTTAAACAACTTGTAAGGAGTTGTAAGCTTTCAAGGGGCAAAAGACAACTTCTACCATAAGCAAAATAATGGAAAGTGTTGAAAAACATTGGCAAGTTCTTCATTTTTTCCAGGAATACAAAGTACATCTGTTTCCCAAAAGACCTGGAACAGAGACTAAGACATATATTTTCTCTTCAAGGCAACATGGTTTCTCCTGTCTACTTCATCCTGCTGACTTCATTCTCTTCTCTCTGGGTCCACCTTCCTTGGTCAAATCTGATACTTGTGCCACACCCATTATGGCTATGCCACACAATGATAGTATGAATCCTTCAGTGGACAGAACCTTGTCTATTCTTAGTTCATTGACTCAGTCTATATTGCAATTCCAAATTTCCAGAAGAATCTGAATGGCACCGCTGCATCGCTGGGTTGCCTCTCTGATGGCATTCCTAACTTGCTCAATCAGTTTTGCCATAAGAAGTCAGGTCTCACAGTACTAGGCAGGCAGAGAGCCCATTCCTCTGGGAGAGGATGAAGTTTCAGGTACACAAAAGTAGGATGAACTGCCAAACACTTCCATATGTCAACTTAGACACACCTGAATAAATTATTTAAATCACCAAAAATGAAATGATTTTTCGGCAGAAAATAAAGGGTAGTACTCAGACAAGCTGGAAGTTTCTCAATATAATTCATTAATGCTCTGATAATTTACAGCATGTCCATTTCAGAGTCCAGGGAGATTTTTTTTCAAAGGATTATGTTTCTCCACCTAAGAAATAGAATTTGCATGTACTATTACTGACAGCTCTATAGCAATGATGCTCTACCAGCTATTGCCCGAGGTGTTTTGGGGTGATTTTTTTTAGAGCTCAGGATTTGACTATGTCTTGATTATACCCTCTGACATCACTATGAATCAGTGGGGAATGTTGCCTTAATAGCATTTGACTGGAGGGTGGACACAAGGGAGATTTGTGATATAAATATCTAGGGGCATTACTATTAACAGCATCCATTCAGTAGCACAGAAAGAAATGTGCTATAACTCTCCTCCCAGAGCATACATATTGAAAAAAAGCATTTTGCTCAAACTCATTACTGTGCCTTTATTTTGCTTATGCAAAGATAACTTGAAAGGATGATACTATATGCTGATTTTAAAGGGTCAGCAGAGGTTTAGAAAATAATTTAAGATGCAGAGTTTTTCAAAAATGGTTGCACAGAATAGTAGGTTAAGTGTGGCAACAATTCTAGCCTGGATAGGTCTTCTGTTAAGAGTGGTGGGGGAAAGCACTGAGCTAGTTTGCAGAAGACCTGCATTCCAGTCTTGGCTCTGATACTTCCTAGCTGCAGGAACTTGAGAAACACACTTATCTAAGTCTGTGTGCTATCTTGTATGAAATGGAGGATTGCCCTTATCATGGATTAACATATGAAAACAGTAAGTTAACAGATATAAAAGAATGACCATCCAAGCTTATATAAATATGAAAAACATTAGAGCCATCATTTTATTTAACATTGGAAAAAGTGAGGACCTGAGGAGGTCAAGTGATTTGAAAAATATCACGTAGGGCCTCCCCAGTGGCGCAGTGGTTAAGCGCTGGGCTGTGAAGCTGCCCACAGCCTCTGTAGTGTGGGTTCGATCCCCGGCCACCAGTGAGGGTCCCACATGGCACGCAGACCTCTCCTGCCACACCCACTGCTCCCCTTAGCAGTGTATTTCATCATTCTGACTGTTCTGTTCCCCACTCTGGTGAATTATCTCACCCTCCCGCGCTTCTGACTGTACCCAGTGCTTGTATAAATAAATAAATTGATCTTTCAAAAAAGAGAGAGAAATATCATGTAAATAGTTTATGTAATCACAGCTCTTTGATCTTAAGTAAAAGTTAACAAAGTACTACCTTCAACCTAAGAACATGTCAATATTCTGAGTATTCATATTAGGGCCAACTGTGCTAAAGGGGTCAGATCTGTCTCAAGTATCACTGTTTATCAGCTTAGTTAACAGTAGACCAACTAAAACATCTTTTTTCTCATTCAAAATTGGTGTACAATATTAATTTACATTAATTCATCAAATGGCTAGGAGCTGAAGTATGTAAATAGTCAAGTACAGTGCCTGGAATACAGTAACTGCCAAATAAACATTAGTTATTATGATGGAGGAGGTGAAGAAGTGGGGGTTTGAAAGAGAACTATTTTCCATAACTTTAAAATTAGATTAACAAATTACACTGACAATTTTATATTTCTGGGGAGCAAAAAACCAATGTGAGCTTGCCACATCTCTAGTTCAGTGTGATGACATAAAGGTAGCATTAAAGAATTGTAGCATCTTATATTCTTCAGCAGAAGTCAACCCATAGGTCATCTTCCTACAGATGTATACCACAACTCTTCACCTGCCTTTCAGATTTGACTTTGACCGCAGCAAAATTACCCATGTTACAATGCCTCCCCTTCTTCTCCTCAAATAGATATACTATTTTACAATCCCAATAGATTTCTGCAGTTCTCTAATCATTCCCTGTACTTTGCTAGATCTGAATTTGATCCACATTAACTCTCAACCTGGAGTCCCTCCTAATATTTTTCTGCCTATAAAAACCTTATTTGTTCCCCAAAGTTAAGTTTAAATGTGACTCCATCAGAAAAATCTGCCCTAATCAATGTAAATGATTCCTTGCCTCTCATCTCCATCCACCATGTTCCTTCATTTAACGTCTCACTCTGCATACCTGTCTTTATGAAGATAGAATTGACATACCTGTATTCATTGAAATGCTGAGTATAAGGTCTTACACATAATAGACATTAAATTCTGGTTAAATTGAACAAAATTTTATTTTGAGCTCAAAGAAGTGTGTATTTTAGACACATATAAATGATTTGGTTTTTTTCCAATCTTTGGATATTGCCGCATAGAAGAAACAGCTCCAAAACAGGTGCTCAAGAGAATTTTTCTATTAAGTTAACTATTACTTATTGCACACATATCACATATTAGTCACTTTCTAAGTTACATCTATAATGTCTCTGATGTTAACTCTCATGAAAATTTGATAAGGTAGTTTCTACTCCAACCTCATATTACAGATTAATAAACTGAGATCTGGAGATAATTAATGACTTGTCTGAGGCCTCACAGCTAATGCATCATGAATTATGAAATTATGCCCAGAATCCACACATGTAACCATTATCAATACTCCTTCAGATCCATAGCTGCCCTCATGCTAGCTCAAAAGTGTGAGAAATTCAGTACCAAGGACAGCACCAACTCCATGCTTGTTTTTCTTCCTCTCAGAACTTACACATACCTGTGACTTGCTATCTAAATTTAAACTCTGTTCCCACTGCCCCACCTATTTTCACTCCCGGGTGAAAATCAGCCATAAACTGCATGGACCAACGAGAGGCCTGCTTAGCCAGGAGGGTTAGAGCAAGAACAATAAACATGGTGTGCTATGGTGACATTTCCCTGCTATCTTGTCCTCATGGTAGAACATTAAGACAGGCTTCAGGGACAGTAAAACAGTTTCCAATGCCCATTTTCTCTCTCCCTGTAATGTATCCAGAGACTTAAATACGATTGAGTTAATCTTTGAAGAAAACAGAAAATACTGTAACAATAAAGGCCGTAACATGGTTACAAATGAGAGCTACTGCTCCCTTCTGCATTCTAAATTCTGAGGATAATTCTGCAGAGCTTCATTACCAGAGTATAATTGTGTTATAGAACTCTAAATCACCCTGCTACACTTAACTGGCAATAACATTAAGATAGCGCGGATATTCATTTTAATTAAAACATAGCCTCAAACTATTTCCCTGCTATAAGAGGCAAAACTTTCTCTTTCCCCCACCCAACACACAGAAAATTCATTTGTTAGCACATCTATGGCAAGCAGGAAACAGGAGATTTAAGCACAATTAGGAAGCCCCACCTTATAAGCCAAAAGCAGCTAAAATTTTGCTGAGGATGATGAATACCAGAAACGCTGGTTTGGTTTTTAATCTTTCACTGATGTGTGAGGCACTGATAGCAGTTGCTTTAGAGAGGGTGGGGTTCCCAAATAACTAGTTCAAGAGTCATAAAAGTAGTATGTATTTTTAGAGTTGTTATTGCAGACAATAACAAAAATCTTGGTAGCCCAACAGTCTAGTTTCTCATTGCCTGTGGCACAAACATTCATTCATTTCACAAGTATTTACTGAACATCTCTTTTTTGTTGCACATGGGGAATGCACACATATATAGATGTGGCTCTTTTCCTCAAATGTATGTCGATATAGTGAGGGAAATTGACCTGCAATAAGAAATTGCATTACAAAATGTTCTGCAGAAGATGTGGTTCAATATCCCTGTCTTTCCTCAAGATAGGATATTTGGGATGCATTTTGGAGTGCATACAGAATAGTGCAGATTTTATAGCTTGGCATTCAATGCTTCAAATTACCTCTCCATTAACATAGAAATATTAATAAAATAGAAATGACAACTAGATCAGCACCAGTGATTAACATTTCTCAAATTACACTATGTCTAATGATTTACATATAACATCTTGTTTAATCTGTAAATGTTTAAGAATTAACATTCTCCATTTTGCAAATGTAGAAACTCAGACACAAAGAGATTGAATAACTTGCCCACCAAGATCACCCAGATAGAATTGGGATTCAAACTCAGGTATGTGTGATTCCAAATTCCCTGTTCAGAATCACAATCACTCACACATCTTTCAGTGCCAGTTACAAACAACCATCTATTCAGTATTCTGCCTCTACATATTGTTAGCTGAATAAGATCTCACACTATGGCAGGGGGTGGGGGTGTTATGAAGGGGTGGGGAGAGGAAGAACTAGAGTCAAAATAAGGGGGGTGCAATTGTATGGGGAATATAACCAAAATGAAAATGCATACATTGTACAAATATGAAAAATGATGCAAGAATTATATAAAATATTTTAAAAATCTACAATAATTTGTTAAAATATAAAAAAAACCTCAGTATTTGTCATTAACTTGCTCATGCCCACTGAACTTCTTAGTTCTGTCCTCACTTTCCTCTCTGTACTTGCCATGCTTCACGATTAGGTGCAGAGTCTACCTGTCCCAGTATGTTAACCATGAGCATTTGCATTGATCACTTCTATTGCATGTCAGTCTCTGTTCTAGTGTGAGGATTACAGATATGTAGAGGACAGATAAGGTTCCTTAACTAATGGAGTTTAATTCCTAGATTAAATAGCTAAGGAGTTTCAGAACTGATATGGAACTCAGGCAGCTTTAGTCTATAGCTGTCCATTGTGAAAGCCATTGGTCACATATAGCTATTAAAAGTTTGACATGTGGCTAGCCCAAACTGAAATGTGCTATGAATGTAAAATCACACAATATTTTGAAGACAGTATAAAAATAATGTAAAATACCCAATTGCATTTGTGTGCATATTTATTGTGTTGAAATGTTTTGTATAATGCATTAAATAAAATACATTACTAAAATCTCCCAATTTTTTTTTCCCGATTTTTGTAGGTACTGGTAAATTTAAAACTGCAGGTAACTTGGATATATCAATAGTTCTATAGAACAATGCTGGTCTATACATTGTCCTCCTAGCCATTGTGCTATATTGCTTCCTTAATGAAGAGATAAATTAAAAAGATAATTGAAGATAATGACAAGAATTCTCACATCAATAATTCAGTGATGTAATAGGATATAGCAATAAGTGTGTGGGGATGTGTCATTTGATAGGGTAGGCAGGAAAGTCTGTCTTGAAATTGTGATACTTGAGCAGAAATCTAGACAACAGCTATGCAATTGTCTGGAGGTATACAAAAGGGAATCCAGATTTAGAGTGCTTATTGCTCTCTAAATTGCCACTAAATTCACAGTTAATATCTATTAATAATTTTTTGGTTATAACCTTTTGTATCGAGGTAACATTAGTTTACAACAATGTACACGATTCAGAGGCATAGGATCACACCTCCTGGGATGCATGTCTTCACACCACATCGACCACCAAGGTACCCATAGTTCTTCACCATTGTCCACTGGGACCTTTCCTCACTGTTTTTCCCCTCCCTCTTCTGTACCCTCAATTCCATAGTCAGTTTTCTAGGGTTTGTTATTGTTTCACATTTTTTAAAACTTAATAGAGGAGTGCTGAATACAACAGAAAGTATATGACTTTTTAAAGAATCACTCTGAGTTTTATATCTGAGCTACAAAAGTCCTAATCTTGAATATTCACTGAGCACTTGTGGACCTCTTTTGCAATTATAAAAGAAAAAGTGAAGTCACCCTAATATATGACAACATTTGTGTGAGATAGAGCATGCATGAGCCCTATCAAAATGAAAGCATTTAAATTTTAGTTTGCCTTCCCTTCATTCGCAATTTGATTTGGCACTTGTAGAACACAAAATGTCAATATCCTGTGTCTCTGCAGTCCTCAAAGACTTTATCACAGACCCTTGTGCATGGTAGATGGGCAATAAAAGATGAGTCAGCATCCTTTATTAAGGAACCAAAATAAATGGAACAAGTATATTCACAAGAAGAGAGACTTCTATGATATCTTTGATCTAATCTTCATAAATTGGACACTGTCCTCAATACCTTCCTGCTACCAGATTCCTTTTACTTTAATTACCATTCTGAAGTGCTTGTCCAATCATCCCCTTTAGTTACATTTGCAAAGTTTTTAATAGTTGACAAAGTGCTTCCACATCCGTTTGATTTTCACAAATCCACTGCAGACTTAGAAGAACAGGAATCATTAGAAAATGGAAGCAAGACACATAGTGGTGCATCCAAAGTCAAACTGCCAGTAAATGGCAGGACTGACTAAGTCTGGACTCAGGGCATTTCTTACCACATGAAGTTGATCCCTCTAAGTAAAGTCCTTTATTAAGATGTTTCATTTTGAAAGGTTTTTTTTTTTTTTTTTTTTTTTTTTTCATAATTTCCCTGTAGCTTTGACTATGTGCCTGTATTAGCTATCCTATGTCTGGGTGTTTTCTTGTAGGCATCTATTGGTAATATAGCACTCAAAAATGTGTTAATGATTGGGGACATTTGTCCAACCCCCAGGCAGTTCAGGGCTTTAAATTTTTTTTTTAATTCCTTCTTGATTGCTTTGCTAAATCCAAGTTCTAAAGTGCTGATAGGGTTTGAAACTCTTCAACTTGCAAGAAAGATACTTGCCATCTTCCCAGAGCTCAACTACAAATACTCTGAGATGAGAATAGACAAGGTTACAATGCCTCCAGGCTTCCAACTAGAGATTTCAAATATTTCTAATTTCTTCAATTTAGCTTCATTTAAATTTTACTGAGAGGTAATTGCACTGAATTAATATAGTTACAATTATGCTGAAATCAATCCATTAACATCTTGAAAATTCTTATTAATCTGGCAGCAATGTTATGAATAAAAACAGAAATACATCCTCTATTTAGAGTGTAGATTAATATAATAAGAATGCTAGAGTTAATTTCTCCAGGATATGAATTCCTTGAGACAAGAGACCATGACTTATATTTCTGTTTTCTAGTTGTAAAGTGCTGATTTTAGTACATGAAGATAATATTTGCATGTACAAGTACCTGGAACCACTTGTCCTCATTTCCATTTCATCAAAGAGAACCTGATGAAAAGTCCAAATCACACAACCTTTTCTGCATTTACTTGTCTGCCTTTTAATATCTCCCTACTTTCTCTCCCATAAATATACTTGAGACAAGAAATGTGTTGCCCCTCATTTTTCAACTGCATGCCTAGCAAAGTTTTTGAAATTCAGTAAATATGCCCAATAAGCTGCTGAGATTTTGATGGCAACCACAATATGACAGTGGTGGTGATTCTACTAAACCACCAGTAATCGTGATTGTGTTTTTAATATCTTAAATGGCTTAAAGCATAGAATCTATTTGGAACATATCTTGAAGTTACCCAAACTACAATCTAAACATTGATTCTTCAAACATCAAAGATGCCATTTGTCTACATCTATACCTAAGAACTATTTTCCATCAACTCTCACTCATTCAAGGGTTATTTATAAAGTATTGACTCTCTGTCTGCTGGTATGTATTACTGATTTAAACAGACTTAAACAATGAAGTCATGGAGCTTACAAGTCAGAGAGAGGAGACAATGAGATAAACAAATGCTGTATTTCAAATCATAATTTGTAAGTACTATGACAAAAATGGACAGGTTTTATGATGGACAATAACAAAAGAATTCATTGTTGCTATATGGACTCCTTAAATTATTCTGGGGTCCCACCCCTTCTTTGTGGTCCTGGAGCAGGTAAGGAAGGGCATGAAATACCTAGGATAATATTGGGTAAGTCAGCAGATATGAGATTATGTAGAGTTGATAGGCTTGGAAAGCACTGATCTTTATTTTGTGTGTGAAGGGAAGAAATTGCATCACTCCAAGCAGCAGACTGACCTCATATGATTCATGTCTCCTCTATGTGGAAGAAATTTGGTAAAGGTTAGTTTGGACAAAGAAACTACTAGTCCAGGACAGAGATCATAGAGCTTGGAAAAAGTGTAGAGGAGAGAAATATAGGTAGAAGACTATGGATCTGATATACTTTTCAAAAATAGAAATGGCACAGAATGTGCCTTGGATGTTAAAGAAACAATAAAAACTCAAACATGATTTCAGGGTGTTTGGTTTGAGCAATAGATGATGGTAGTGCCATTTAATGAAATGAAAAGATAAGAGAAACAACAAGATTCATGGAGGTTTTGGACATGTTAAAAAGATATACACATCTGAAATTCAAGGAGCAATTTGTGCTAGAGATTTACATTTATCATCATATATTTACATTTATCATCATATATAAGATTTACAGTTATCATATATATGACACTTAAAGCAATGAAAATGGGTATGTATTTATATGGCAACCATATAGAGAAGAATGGACCTTGGGCAAATTTTTTTTAATTTAAATTTTATTTTTATATTCCCCATACAATTACAATCCCCTTATTTTGACCCCAATCCCTGCTTTCCCTGCCCCCACCCCCCATAGAGTGTCTCTGGTTCATAGTTTTTTTTTTTTTTTTTTTTAATAGAGGCATTTTTTTTTATTTATTTATTTGTTTGTTTGTTTGTTTTGTTTATACATGCACTGGGTACAGTCAGAAGCGCGGGAGGGTGAGAGAATTTACCAGAGCCAGAGCGGGGAGCAGAGCAGGCAGAAGACCGAAGCACACTGCTGAGGGGAGCAGCGGGCGGCAGGAGAGGTCTGCGTGCCATGTGGGACCCTCCTCAGGTGGCCGGGGAGCAGCCGGGGATCAAACCGGCACCGCAGAGGTCGCCGGCAGCTTCGCAACCCAGCGCTCAACCACTGCGCCACCGGGGAGGCCCTCATAGTTGTTTTTTGATTTTGATATTTTCTTTCATATAGTTATTCTTTTTCCTGGTCCCTTATTTAAGTTTTCTAGATTCCTGCTATGAGTGAGACCATCTGGTATTTTTCTTTTTCTTTCTGGCTTATTTCGCTGAGCATGATCCCTTCCAGTGCCATCCATGTTGCTGCAAACTGAATGTGTTTATCTTTTTTTGAATGCTGAGTAATATTCCATGGTGTATATGTACCACATCTTCTTGATCCAGTCACCTATTTTTGGGCATTTGGGTTATTTCTAAAGCTTAGCTACTGTAAATAGTGCTGCTATAATAATGTCATTCTTCAAAGAAATAGAACAATTATTGATGAAATTCATATGGAATCACCAAAAACCCCGAATAGCCAAAGCTCTCCTGAAAAAAAAAAAGAAGGGAATGGAGGCATCACACTCCCAGACATCAAACTATACTACAAAGCCATAATCATCAAAACTGCATGGTATTGGAACAAGAATAGACACACAGACCAATGGAATCGAATAGAAAATCCAGAAATAAACCACAGATTTATGGTCAACTAATCTTTGACAAAGGAGCAAAGAATATGCATTGTAGCAAAGAAAGTTTGTTCAATAAATGGTGCTGGGAAAACTGGGTCGCTACATGCAAAAGAATGAAGCTTGACTACTACCTCACACCACACACAAAAACCAACTCAAAATGGATTAAAGAACTAGACATAAGACCTGAAACCATAAAATACATAGAAGGAAATACAGGCAAAACACTATGTGATATGCACATCAAAGACATCTTTACAGACACATTACCCAAAGCAGTGATAGTGAAGGCAAAGATAAACAGCTGGGATTACATCAAATTAAAGAGCTTCTGAACAGCAAAAGAGACAATAACAAAACAAAGAGAAACCCCACCAACTGGGAGAACATTTTTGCACACAACACTAATGATAAAGGACTGATCACAAAAATCTACAAAGAGCTGATGAGACTCAACAAAAACAAAGAAAATAATCCAGTCAAAAAATGGGCAGAAGGGCACTGCAACTTTTAGAGATCATATAGAAGAAAAAGATAGAAAGAACATGATAAAGCAACTAGAGAGAGGAGAATGAAGCATTATTAAGAGTAGAGTGAATTGCTGGAAGAAATTCTATGGGGACTATACCTGAAAGGGGAAAAAAGCAAACATTGTTTAAAAAGGAACAATGATAAGGCCTCCCCAGTGGTGCAGCGGGTTGAGTGCAGCACTGTGAAGCTGTCCACAGCCTCTGCAGTGCAGATTCGATTCCCGGTCAGCCAGGGAGATTCCCACATGGTGTGGCAGACCTCTCCTGTTTACCGCTGCTCCCCTCAGCATTGTTTTTGGTCCATCTGCCTGTTCTGCTCCCCGCTTTGTGCCTGGTGAATCCTCTCACCCTCCCACACATCTGACCTATACCTCAGCTCTTATATAAATCTTTTTAAAAAAAGAACAATGATGTTAATATAAATATATATATATAAATTTTTAAAAAGAGTACTTAGAGGCTCCCCTCCCCCACCCACAGAGGCGGCACTCTCCCACCAGCAGAGAGGAGGAAACAACAAACCAAAACGGCCCACAAGAACAAACGAGGCAGCAAGCGGGACTGGGAGCGGAAAGGAACTATTGCAGCCACCACACCCCGTGAACGGGAGCTGAGGCGAACCCTGCAGGATCCGCCGCAGCGGTGAGCGAACGGCTCCGGGCGCCATTAGAGAAGAACAAAGACCCCGGGAGACGCGCACACAGCCCGGGCTGCCGGTAAGCTGGCTCGGAAACGCGGAGTGCTCGGCGCGCTTGAAAAGCAAGTGCAGACCTGGATCGCGGCTGCCCAGGTCCCCGCGCCTGCGACCTAGGCTTGCGGGGAGACTACCTAGGCTTGCGGGGAGACGCGCGGAGGTCCTCACTGAGGTGAAGGTCCCTCCCTGAGTGAGCAGGAACCAGGCGTCCAGGCACGGGAGCGGTGCAAAAGGCGCCATTCTCGCGCCACTGAACTGGGCTACAGCCCGCGTCCTGGAACTGAGGGCTTTGAACTGAGACCCGGGGCACGAAAATTCGGGGCGTGGTTTCTCCACGACGGTGGGGCACAAGGCAGACACAGCACCCAAAGTTGAGGTGTACCCTACCATTCCCGCTCTGTTCTCTGTCCCACGGGGTGGGGGGAGGCGAAAAACAGCCCCCCAAGGACAATAGGAGAGATCTCTGGCGCCACCTAGCGACCAGGAAAAAAAAAGTCACTAACACCCTATAAAACAGGACATTTCTTAAGACTGCTTGAAAAGGGCAGAAGGTTTCTGGAGGACCCAGTGGCCAGCCGGGACGCCAGGCCCTTCCGACCAGCAGTCTGAGCCCACAGAGGGAGCAGGCACCCACGTCCGGGGCAGACCGGGTGCGCAGAAGAGTGTGCCTGAAACCGGAGGCGCAGGGACTGCATCCCGCTTCGCCATTTGAGAACAGGGACATTTCCTCAGTAAAAACTGCCTAAAACCAGCAGAAAGCTCCCCCAGAAGACAGAGATGGCTCCTGGAAGAGCCAGAGGGGAGCGGAGAAGTTCACCCAAGATGTCAGTCAGTCCGAGCAACACAGTGTCCCAACGCATACGACAAATTAGAAAACAGACAGTAGGGAGTAGAAGAACCACACGCAACCTAACAACTCCTCAGGAAAGAAGCACACCACAAAAAGAAAACCACTCCCCAGATTGCAACGACAGCAACTTGGAAGAACTTCTGAGCCTTCCAGAAAGAGAATTTAAAATTGCCATGATTAAAAAAGTGATAGATCAGAAGAAGGAAATTGAGTCCCTAAAGAGGGAAGTAAGAGAAATGCAGGAGATCAAAGAATTAATGGAGGAACTAAAGAACTCTGGGAAAAGCAATGAAAGCAGAATAGATGAAATGGAAGAACGAATAAGTAATCTTGAAGACACAGAAATAAAAAGAACCAAAACAGAAAAGGAAAGAGAAGTACGAAGGAAAAAGAATGAAGAAAGACTTCGGGAACTATCTGACTCCATGAGGAAAGGAAATATAAGAGTTATAGGAATTCCAGAAGGAGAGGAGAGAGATGTAGGAACAGAGAAAATATTCATGGATATAATTGAAGAGAACTTCCCAAATGAGAAGAAGGAGCTGAAAATTGATATACAAGAAGCAAGAAGAACACCAAACTTCCACGACGAAAGGAAAAACACAGCAAGACACATAATAGTAAAGCTCCCAAGAATCCAGGACAAGGAAAAAATAATGAAGCTGACAAGAGGGAAGAAACAGATAACATTCAAAGGAAAACCAATCAGGCTGACATCAGACTTCTCTGAAGAAACACTACGGGCAAGGAGAGAGTGGAGGGACATAGTCAACAGACTCCAAGAAAACAGATGCCAACCAAGAATACTCTATCCCGCAAAGCTCTCTTTCCTCCATGAAGAAAGAATATGGACCTTCCCAGACAAAGAGAAACTCCGGAATTTCATTGCGACTAAACCCCCACTCCAAAAAATACTACAAGGAATCCTAAAGCCAGAACCTCAGAGGGACGAATAACAACGAAAGAAGACCAAAAAAAAAAAAAAAGTTATTAAAAGAATAAATAAATAAAATCAAAGGAAAGACAAACATAATGGCAAATACAGATGCTAACATATCAATATTAACTCTAAATGTAAATGGACTAAACTCTTCAATAAAAAGACACAGAGTTGCAGCCTGGATTAAGAAACAAAACCCAACCTTTTGCTGTCTCCAGGAAACACATTTAGCTACAAAAGATAAAAATAGGCTCAAAGTCAAAGGATGGAAAACAATCCTACAAGCAAATGGGCCAAAAAAGAAAGCAGGAACAGCTATACTTATATCAGATAAAACAGACTTCAAACTCAAAAAAATAAAAAGAGACCCCAATGGTCACTACATTATGATTAAGGGGACAATACTTCAAGAAGAAATAACACTCATTAACATATACTCACCAAACGAAAGAGCACCAAAATATATCAGACAACTGTTGTCCTCTCTGAAAACAGACATCAGAGAAAACACATATGTAGTGGGAGACTTCAACACACCACTATCAACAATGGATAGATCAACAAGACAAAAAATAAGTAAAGAAACTAAAGCTCTAAATAAGGACCTAGAGCATTTGGGCTTAACAGACATCTATAGAACACTAAACCCAAAAAAAACGGAGTACACATTTTTCTCAAGTGCACACGGATCATTCTCCAGGATCGATCACATACTGGGGCACAAGACAAACATCAACAGATACACCAAGATTGAAATCATACCAACCATCTTTTCTGACCACGAAGGCATCAAACTAGAAATAAATCATAAAAAGAAGGCAAGGAACTATCCTACCTCATGGAGATTAAAAGCCACACTACTGGAAGACCACTGGACTAACGAGGAGATCAAAGAAGAAATTAAAAAATTCTTTGAATTGAATGACAAGGAGGACACCAATATCCTAAATGTATGGGATGCAGCAAAAGCAGTAATAAGAGGAAAATATATAGCAATAGAAGCTCACATCAAAAAACAAGAAAGAACTCAAAGAAACAACCTAATCTCAAAGCTCAAAGATCTAGAAAAAGAACAACAAAAAAAAACCCAGAACCAGTAGAAGAAAAGAAATAATAAAAACCAAAGCAGAAATAAATGAAATTGAAACTAAAAAAACAATCCAAAAGATCAATGAAACCAAGAGCTGGTTCTTTGAAAAAATAAATAAAATAGACAAACCCCTAGCCAGGCTCACAAAGGAAAAAAGGGAGAAAGCACAAATACACAGAATCATAAATGAAAGAGGAGAAATCACAACGGACACAGCAGAAATCAAAAGAATAATCAGTAACTACTATGAACAGTTATATGGAAACAAGTTCAACAATCTAGAGGAGATGGACAAATTCCTACAACTCTACAATCACCCAAAGCTAGATAAAGAAGAAATAGAACACCTAAACAGACCAATTACAAGCAGCGAAATTGAAATGGTAATTAAAAACCTCCCCAAAACAAAAGCCCAGGACCTGATGGATTTACAAATGAATTCTACCAAACATTCAGAGACGAATTAGTGCCTATCCTTCACAAACTCTTCCAAAAAATTGAGAAGGAAGGGACAATACCAAACACGTTCTATGAAGCCAATATTACACTAATACCAAAACCGAATAAGGACAACACAAAAAAGGAAAACTATAGGCCAATCTCCCTAATGAACACTGATGCAAAAATCCTCAATAAAATTTTAGCTATCAGAATCCAACAATGTATCCATAAGATAATTCACCACGACCAAGTTGGATTCATTCCAGGGGCACAAGGATGGTTTAACATCCGAAAATCAATCAACGTTATCCAACACATCAACAAAAAGAAATATAAAAACCATATGATAATATCAATAGATGCTGAGAAAGCTTTCGACAAAGTGCAACACCCATTCATGATAAAAGCCCTTGAAATTCTTGGGATACAAGGAACATACCTCAACATCATAAAGGCCATCTATGACAAGCCAACAGCCAGTATCATTCTCAATGGTGAAAAGCTGAAAGCAATTCCATTAAGATCTGGAACAAGACAAGGATGTCCACTCTCACCACTGCTTTTCAATATAATACTGGAAGTCCTAGCCAGAGCAATAAGACAAGAGAAAGACATCCAAGGAATCCAAATAGGAAAAGAAGAAGTCAAACTATCGCTATTTGCAGATGATATGATAATATACATAGAGAACCCCAAAATCTCCACAGAAAAACTAATTCAACTCATCAATCAATTCAGTAAAGTGGCAGGATACAAAATCAACACGCAAAAGTCAGTAGCCTTCCTATACACAAACAATAAATCTGAAGAAGAAGAAATCAAAAAAACCACCCCTTTTATTATCGAAACAAAAAAAATCAAATATTTGGGAATAAATCTAACAAAAGAGGTAAAGGACCTATACAAAGAAAACTATAAAACACTGTTAAAAGAAATAGAAGAAGACACAAAGAAATGGAAAGACATCCCCTGCTCATGGATTGGAAGAATAAACATTATTAAAATGGCCATCCTACCAAAAGCAATATACAGATTCAATGCTATTCCAATCAAAATCTCAATGGCATTCTTCAAAGAAATAGAACAATTATTGATGAAATTCATATGGAATCACCAAAAACCCCGAATAGCCAAAGCTCTACTGAAAAAAAAAGAAGGAAATGGAGGCATCACACTCCCAGACTTCAAACTCTACTACAAAGCCATAATCATCAAAACTGCATGGTATTGGAACAAGAACAGACATACAGACCAATGGAATCGAATAGAAAATCCAGAAATAAACCCACAGATTTATGGTCAACTAATCTTTGACAAAGGAGCAAAGACTATGCATTGGAGCAAAGAAAGTCTGTTCAATAAATGGTGCTGGGAAAACTGGGTCGCTACATGCAAAAGAATGAAGCTTGACCACTACCTCACACCATACACAAAAATCAACTCAAAATGGATTAAAGAACTAGACATAAGACCTGAAACCATAAAATACATAGAAGGAAATATAGGCGAAACACTACGGGATTTGCACATCAAAGACATCTTTACAGACACATCACCCAAAGCAGTGATAGTGAAGAGAAAGATAAACAGCTGGGACTACATCAAATTAAAGAGCTTCTGCACAGCAAAAGAGACAATAACAAAAACAAGAGAAAACCCCACCAACTGGGAGAACATTTTTGCACCCAACACTAATGATAAAGGACTGATCACAAAAATCTGCAAAGAGCTGATGAGACTCAGCAACAACAAAGAAAATAATCCAGTCAAAAAATGGGCAGAAGAGCTAAAAAGAAACTTCTCTGAAGAGGAAATGCAAATGGCCAACAGACATATGAAAAAATGTTCAACATCACTTGTCATCAGGGAAATGCAAATCAAAACTACCATGAGATACCATCTCACACCAGTGAGAATGGCACATATTAAAAAAACTAGCAACAACAAATGTTGGCGAGGATGTGGAGAAAAAGGAACTCTTGTGCACTGTTGGTGGGAGTGCAAACTGGTCCAACCACTATGGAGAGCTGTGTGGAGATTTCTGGACCTACTAAACATAGAGCTTCCATATGATCCAGCAATTCCACTCCTAGGTATTTACCCAAAGGACACAGAAACATCAATTCCAAAGAGCACCTGCACTCCTATGTTTATAGCAGCACTGTTTACAATAGCTAAGCTTTGGAAACAACCCAAATGCCCAAAATAGATGACTGGATCAAGAAGATGTGGTACATATATACCATGGAATATTACTCAGCATTCAAAAAAGATAAACACATGCAATTTGCAGCAACATGGATGGCACTGGAAGGGATCATGCTCAGCGAAATAAGCCAAAAAGAAAAAGAAAAATACCGGATGGTCTCACTCATAGCAGGAATCTAGAAAACTTAAATAAGGGACCAGGAAAATGAATATAAGAAAGTGAAAATCAAAATCAACAAAAAAAACTATGAACCAGAGACACTTTTTGGGGGGTGGGGGGGCGGGAGGGGAAGGATTGGGGTCAGAATGGGGCGTTTGCAATTGTATGGGGGAATATAAAAATAAAATTTAATATTTAAAAAAAAAAAATAAAAAAAAAAGAGTACTTAGAAAAGAAAGGAGTGAATAATTTTGCTTAAACTACTAACAAATTGAGTGATATGGGCAGAAAGGCTGTCATGGGATTTAGCAAAATTGAGATTATTATTGATCTTGAAAAGTAAAGTTTCATCAGATTGTTTGGGGGAAAGCCAGAGGAGTGGTATTTTAGGAGTGTTTGGCAGCTGAAGTAGAGTTGGCATTAGTAGACAATAATTCTGTCAAGTTGGTTGGGAGAGTAAGACAAGCAATGAGGTGGTAGCTTGGTAGAAGTGAGTAATCTGTGTTTTCAGTGGTAGTTAGCAGTAACTACATGTCAGCTCTTTTCCATTTCCACTCTCATATGAGGTGGGACATATGTGATGGAACCCCTCGATTCAAAGGCCTTTTCCTGAGAATCGACTCCTTTCCTGATCTACTATGGAGGGCTCCTGGTGGCAATTTTGTTTCATGCAATTCTGCTGTTTAGAAATAGGAATGTTTCGGATGCATTTGTAGACTTTTCTAGAATAAAAGATTTAATATGCTGTTATATCCCTTGGAAGATGAGGTTCAGGTAGGTGTCACAAAGGAGTATGTCCACAGACTGAAAAACCATCAGAAAACAGGGCAGCTATTCTCCCTGAGGTCACAGCTTCAGCTTAGCTTTCTTATCCTCTTTCATGACAGACTGCCTTCATTTTCTTAGTTTGTAAATGATCCAGCACAGCTGCCCCAGTTCCAACATAACAAGATCTTCCAATTATTATTTTAGGCTTACAGAGGTAAACTATCCCAAAATCAGATATATTGCAGACCAACAAACACTATCCTAACAAGTTTTAAAAATCAACAAATTGGCAATGTTAATACAAATGTGTGATGAGGTAACATTACCATTTTTGTTTTTTTTTATTTTATTTTACATATTTTTACATCATTTTCATTTTTGCACAATGTATGCATTTTCATCTTGATTATATCCCCCATACAATTCCCACCCCCCTTATTTTTTTATTTTTTATTTATTTTTTAAATTTTATTTTTATATTCCCCATACAATTGCAACCCTCTTATTTTGACCCTAATCCCTCCCCCACTCTCGCCCCCATAGTGTGTCTCTGGTTTATAATTGCTTGTTGATTTTGATTTTTACTTTATTATAATTAGACTTTTTCCTGGTCCCTAATTTAGGTTCTCTAAATTCCTGCTTTGAGTGAGACCATCTGGTATGTTTCTTTTTTCTTTCTGGTTTATTTTGCTGAGCATGATCCTTTCCAGCTCCATCCATGTTGCCGCAAATTGCACGAGTTTATCATTTTTGATTGCTGAGTAATAGTCCATTGTGTATGCACCACATCTTCTTGATCCAGTCATCTATTTTTGGACATTTGAGTTGTTTCCATAGCTTAGCTATTGTAAACAGTGCTGCTATAAACATAGGGGTGCAGGTGCCCTTTTGAATTAAATGTTCAGCATCACTTGTAATCAGGGAAATACAAATCAAAACTACAATGAGATACCATCTTACACCAGTGAGAATGGCACATATTAAAAAAAGTAGCTACAATAAATGTTGGTGAAAAAAATGTTGGTGGAGAAAAAGGAACTCTCCTGGACTGCTGGTGGGAGTGCAAACTGGTCCAACCACTATGGAAAGCTGTGTGGAGATTCCTCAACTTGCAAAAGATGGAGCTTCCACATGATCCAGCAATTCCATTCCTAGGTATTTACTCAAAGGACACAGAATCATTAATTCAAAAGGGCACCATTTTTGTTTTTAATGTCTTATTCAACTTGAATGCTTTGTAACTTAATTGTTAAAAGCCCTCTAGTGGGCCTCCCTGGTGGTGCAGGAGTTAAAGTCAGCGCTATCAAGCTACCCAGCCACAGTGGCTGCAGTTTGATCCCAGACCATGGAGGTAACCCACCAGTTCTCGTATGCATAAATAAATAAAACAAATAATTAAAAATAAAATAAAAGCCTCTTACTGTGTTAAGAATGGTTAAGAACTGCTAAGGTTCTACTGTTCAATTGTCTAGGTTCAAATCCTAGCACCCTCACTTAATCATGATTTGACATTGGGTTGGTCAATAATGCCTCTGTTTCCATATTTAGAAAGGTCAATAATGCCTGTTTCCATATTTAGAAAGTTTAAAAGTTTATAAATAAAAGTACCTACCCCATAGCGTTGTTGTAAAAGTCCTGTAAGTTAGTAACAGCTAAAAGTACTCAGTTCAGTGGCTGGCACACCCACTATCCTACTGAATATTAACCACAATTGTCATTCTTCAATAGCTTTGCCTTTACTCTCCCCAGAAGGACTCACTAACTCATTTAAAACTCCCCAATCGGGAGATAATGGAAAATAGTTCATAAGTTAGGTACTTTGAGCAGAAAGACAGACAACAAGGAGAATGGTTTAAAAAAAAAAAAAAAAAAAACCCTGCCCAAAGGAAATTCAACCAGAATTATTCGATGACCTCAGGTGACTTGACAAGGGATGGACAAATGCACCAAGTGGGACCTTGTATATACATTCTCTTTCCCAAAAACAGTGACTGCAGGAAAGACTCAAGTCAGCCTTTTATTATTTTTTAAAGATTTATTTATTTTATGCATACAAGAACTGGATGTACACCAGAGGTGCAGGGGTTGAGAGGATTCACCAGAGAGAGGGGGGAGCAGAACAGGCAGATCTATTGAAATACACTGCTGAGGGGAGCAGCAGGCAAGGCAGGAGAGGTCTAATGTGCCATGTGTGGGTTGCTCCCTGGCCGGCTGGGGGTCAAACTTGTGCTGCAGTGGCTGATGATAGCTTGATAGAGCTGTATCTTCAACCCCTGTGCCACCAGGGAGGCCCCTCAAGTCAGTCTTAATTGCATTTTCCTGAACCAATCATTCAAGACTCCAGGTCCCAATCATAAAATGAGGAGCTGGAACTAGATTGTTCTCAGTGATCAGCCTCAGCTCTAACACCATGCAATCCCATGCTGAGTGCTCTGTTGTGCAGTGATACAATATGGAAATTGCCAGTACGGGTAAGTGAAACCTCAACATGAACTGAGCAGATAGCTGGCGATTACACAATGGGAAATGTCCAGAAAATAACCTTATGGAGTGGAAAGTATTGGATTGTCTGATTATGACTTACTCTCCAATATGAAGATATAACCATGCTTGGCCGCTCGAGGGTGAAAATGTGGTAATGTGTTAAAATGCTAATGAAATTGGAATCCTATAATAGATGTTTAGAACAGTTTAGGTTACCAAGACATGGGAAGTTAGAGAGCAAAGATCATAAATCCTGATGATAAGGCCAAACTCCTCAGAACATTCAGGACCTTTTATAGTCTGATTCCAACTTGCCTTTTCAAGCTCATCTTTCCTCACACACCCTCATGTGCCCTGTGTTTGATCCATAATGAGCCATTTGACATTCTCCACATACAGCGGGCTCTTCTATTTCATAAGCACACAGATTCTGTTGCTTCCCCCTCCATATTTCACGTCTCTCCATCCCACTGTTATCATCTATTCCAGATCATCATCACTCACCACAAACAATTACTCAGAGGTTTCTTGACTGGTCAGTCTGCCCCTCATCTTTGTTCACTCTAATCCATTGTCCTTCCAGTCGTCAGGGTATTTTTCTTAATCATGTAACCAATCATGTCTCTCTTGCTTAAAATCCTTTCACTGAGTTTAAGATAAAATCCAAAATCTTCCATATGACTTATAAGACCTTTCATGCTCTATTTTTCAGTGACTGCTCTCAGCTTATTTGCATCATCTGCATCTTTGCATGGCATGTTCTAGTCTTACTGACAGAATTATATCTTCCCAGACTACAGAAATTCTCTTTCACCCCTGGGTCTCCATATGTTGACCCCTTTGTGTGCAATTATTTTACTCTCTTACCCCTGCACCGGTCTGACTTGCACCTATATAGGGAGGTCTTCCCTCTCCAGCAGGCTAGGGAAAGTCCCCTGGCTTTGTGCACTCAGAGTCCTTGCAAGGTTTTTGCATTATTCCAACTATCAGTTGAATAGATTAATGCTATCAGCTCAATAAGCCCTTTCTCCCCCTCTACCTAGAAATGTTTTACTCATTGTCAAAGTCCAGTGCAAAGTTAGTACCTTTGGAAAAGACTTGCACATCATGCAATACCATTCTTTCCTCTTTCTTTATTATGCTCATGGAAAAATATGAAGAGCCCTGCTTGTCACAACAAAGCCTATTACTGAAAATTCGAACACTTCTCCACAGAACACAATGTACCACAGAATGATATATTATTTAGTGGTGATGCAGAAAATGATGGAAAATACCACTTCCAAAAATAATCTGGTACTAAAAAATTGCCAAAACCTAGCTCTAAGGTAGGGCAGAATGGGACTAGGTATCATATTTTACAGATGCACACGCACACACACACACACTCATCAGAGCTTCCAGATAACTGTTCATGGAAATGACCATTTAGTCTTCTCAAATGGATGTGAGTATTTGAACTATCATTTTTCTTGCCAAGTAGTAATAATTTCAAAACTTGCATGTTTAAAGCTCTCAGTAAGATATGGGCAAGATCATAAATGTTACTTCCCTTTCATAACTTAATGATCTTCCTGTTGCAATATTAATCAATAACTAATTTCATAGTTGGACAACTGTTTTTAATGACCTAGTCCATTGAAGGCATTGTTACACAAGTTTTCAGATCATTCCTTAAAGGATCTGTCACTAAAAGGGCAAATTCATTTACTTGTCACATAGCAGGAGCCAAAGGCTTCATTACACTAATCAGGGAAAGACGCATTTGGGTTTTTGTTGGTTGAGAGCTGAAAGGTCCCAAATCTGGACCTGGGAGGAGAGGCAAATGGAGTGATCCAGTGTAAGTCCATCTGAATACCCCTTAAAGGGCTGCAAACATGTTAATTGTAAAGCCATGGGCTCTTGGGTGTCTGCTTCAGTTTGGTTTTATATCTTAGAGCAGTGTATCTACCCAGTCTTCGTGGTACAGGTACAACTATGGGGTTTCCCAAGCCTCGTCTGCCTGTGAATTTATTTGCCTATAAGAACCCTGTCTTCCCTTAGTTGGCTCTCTATGGAGTATCATGAGTCTCTGAAGAGCTGAATTCAGTAGACACTTTTGTCTTCAATTAGTTTACAAAGAATGGATGGAATGAATTGGATAGTGAAAATTTTTGTACAATTCTCACTAATGCTAAGAAAGAGAAAGGATATTTCACTAATGCCAATATCCTTAATGCATAAGCTTTAAGCACCTGGTATTTAGACTGAAATGAAGCAAAACTTATTACCTATTATGCTCCAGGTGTCATCCTCTAACCTATACCATAATTATCAAAATAACCCTGAGAAATCATTTTTAATCTTTATTTAATTAATGAGGAAATCTAACCTTAGGAGGTTAAAGTAAGCTGGGATTTAAGCATGAATCTTCCAATAACACTCCTCTTTTTGCTACAGTATGACAGCCTGTCACTTTTCTCAATCCCCCCCTTGTTGTCATAGATGTACTCCATAGATAGGTAGACAGACAGACAGACATCAGAGATAGAGAGGAGATAGCTAATACACAGTGTACCTCTTCACTATCACAACGATCATGAGTACTTTCTCTTTTTTTTTAAAGATTTATTTATTTTTATACAAGAACCAGGGTACAGGCCAGAGGCATGGGAGGGTGAGAGAACCCACCAGAGGCAGAGAAGGGAACAGAACAGGCAGACTGATGAAATACACTGCTAAGGGGAGCAGTGGGCGCAACAGGAGAGGTCTGCTGTGCCATGTGGGACACTCGTTGGCCACCCAGGATCAAACCCTCGCTGCAGACAGCTTCACAGTGTGGCGCTCAACCCGCTGTGCCACTGGGGAGGCCCTATCATGAGTAATTTTAATCCATCTTGGTTTCCAGATCATATGTTAATTAGATCTTAAAGAATATCTAACACACAGTTCTTAAATTGCCACTCTTTTAAAAAAAAAAAAAACATTCAGAATAGCTCCTATTCTCTTCAACATGTATTCTATGCACAAATAAAACAGTCATCATAATGAATTTTTAAACACATTTTACAGTTTCCAAACTTCATGCATTAGCTCATGCTGTTCCCTCCACCTAGAATACCCTTTGGCCAATTGGTATTTACTAGAATACCTTTTTACTCTCCTAAATCCACTTAACATGCTTCTGCCTCTCTGAAGCCGTTCTTTGACCTCATTCCCACCCTCTCAAAATTTGAGATTCCTCCTCGATTTCTCTAGAATCTCTCTAGTTCATTGTTTTAGTTTCTTCTACACCTCTTATTTCTCTCATGTCTGTATAATGTGTGTGCCTGCCTACTTTTACTTCTGCACGTTAAAGTATTTAAGAGTAAGTCCAGCCTCTAACTTTCCCATCTGTATGCTATCAGAGCCCTAGATTCTTGCCCCCATTATTAATGACTCAACAAGTGATCCTGCTCATTTGAAACTCCAGAGAAGTGTGGCATTCCCATGCCCCAAGCCAACCCTGCAAAGCAAGCCGATTAGTCTCCAAGGGGCCACGTTTGTTTTGCAATGTCCCTTCAATAGCCCTGTATTTAGCTCAGCATGGGAGGGGATGCATTGCCAACCCGAAAATAAGATACCTGGATCAGTGAATGTTAGCCAAGGGCTATAATGTTGAAAATATTATTTGTGAAAGAAACACAACCTGTAACAGAACTAAAAGCTCCTAGATTCTGAGAGGAATACCAATGCTTTGTGTTGGTGAAAAAAAAAAAAAATTCCCCTAAAGCAGATTTGTTTTCCAAAATCAGACTTGGCTTAGTAGCTGTTAGAACTCTCTCAGACAGCAACCCCAGTGTCCCCCATTTTAATCTATTAAGTTATGCTGACAGCTCTCTTGTTCTGCTTGTCTTCTTCCTTCCTCCCTCTTTCCCTCCCCCTCTCTCTCCCTTCCTTCTTTCCCTCTTTATTCTTTCAAAATATAATATTCTGTCTTAGAAGCTGGGGTGAGATTTGGGTGCTATTAAGGTAGCATTTAACTCGTATTAGAACCAGGGAACTTGGGAATTTTCAAACACTGCCCCAAATACCTCATCACAAAGTACCTGACAAAATATGAAGAAAATAATACTATTTTTCACACTGGGTTAGCCCAAAGCCCCAGTGTTGAAAACCAGTAACTTGGGTCAAATCATTTCTTTGTCCTAATCTTGTTAGACCTAGTTTTAAACCAAATCAAACTATGGGGCCTACTCTATTTCATTCCCTACAAGAGTTGAAGTCAATTCTCAAATATTACCTCTAAGAAGTGAAGAAAAACTGGTCCAGTGCTGGGGAAGTGGCCTATAATATTCTAGAAGAAATGAAACTGGGCTATAATCATCATTACTCATTTTTCTAATCACAGTGAAAAAACACATAGGAAGCAAAACAAAAATCCAAAACAACTCAATCAGTGAATTTACATAAGGCCAACCAAGTTCTGGGCTCATCCTCCTTGAGGATGGAGGGAAATGTTTTCATCTTGACTTATTATGGAGAGCCCTTAAGCCTCTCCTAGAAATCAATAGGACTGTTCCGTGCCATGGGGCCATGCTAGACACTAGAGACAGAAAGATAAACAGGATCCAAGGTCCCTGTCCTGGAAGAATTCTCAATCAAATTGAGAAGGCAGACAAGTAAATGATTCTCCCTCTGTGGAATGTGAAGTAATAGAGGCAGAACTGACATGGAGCAGGTAAGCACTGTTCCAACCAACACAGGTTGATAACATATTGAAATGTTCTGAACTTTTTTTTTAAATATCTATCTTCCTGAGGCCCCCAGTGACCTCTAGTTTCATCCTCAGGGCTCTTATCAAACTGAGCCCATTAATGTACTTCATAGATCATCAGGGATCCCAAGTATCCTATTTCAGATCCATAGTTAGTGACCATTCTGATGGGTCAGTGCTTGGGATGAACCCAGAATAGAGCTCTACACAAATAATTATAGTAATATGCAGGAGACAAAATTCCTTCTGGCTGAAATGGTGTGAGTCTCATCAACTAAGTAGAGCTTCACAGAAGAGAAGACACTTGATCCAGATCTTGAAGACTAAGGGGGGAATAGTGTGAATAGAGACTTACAGGCTGTAGGGTAAATTACTTTCAGGCTTTTCTGCCCTCCTGCCATAAGGATTGCATGTATGATGGTAGAAACCTGCATTTTGTTACATTGTTATAAGTTGTATTGTTTACGTCTGTGGGCCATGGCAAGTGTATATATATATATATATTTTTTTTTTTTCCCTCTGAGAGAAACAGAGGCAAGAGAAAGAGAAAGAGAGAGTGGGCAAGAGAGTGAGCCAGAGAGCCTGGAAAGAGGAAACAGCAAAGACTTGCCTGGGGCTGAGAGGCCTGCTGGTCTCCTGGCCCCCCAGCACCCCTGCCTGCTGTGGAGGTTGCCGCACTACATGTCAAAGCTCAATAAAAGCCTGGAAAAGTCACGGAGTGCCGCAGGATTCTCCTTTACCCCTATGCTTGGATCAGAGAGAACCAGCTCTTTGCCTTCCTGGCACTACACAGGCAAAGTATACACCATTTGTGAAGGCAAAGTAGAAAGTCCCATGTAATGAAAATAGTTAAATGGATCTTGAATGCAAAATCATCAGAGAGCTGCAAAAGGGGGAGCATGGTACTATGAGATGATACTGAGAGTCAAGTCTAAGGTCTTACAAATCCTCCACTTGAGGGTAATAGGAAGTCTGAATGAGGGTAGACATTTGCTTCCATTGCTAGACAAATAATGGTAGGAGCATGAATCTTGTTCTACGTTTCCTTCATTTCAGGATTCTTTTTTATGGGTCCACAAAGGGAAACTCATAGGTTAGTTCTCTCTGTAAAACTGCAAAAATAACAGAACTCTTATCCCAGATTCTTCTTCTTGTCTGCTATGAAATTTTCATAGCTCATCTCCTTTCTTCCTGCTCTACTTATTGGAGAAATAAAGTCAATGTGTGAGTTAAATATTATGGTAGTTATGATTTCTTTTGTTAAATCAAAATTTGTTTCAGGCAAATTTATGCAGGTACTATAATAGAAGATTTGGAGCCTGAGTCTCTGTTCATCTTCATAATCATATAGGCACTGGGCAGTACTATGCTAGAGCTGAGGAGTTCACTTGTTCATCTATGTATCCCTCCCAGTGACTCAACAGAGTAGGTGTTTGGTATTCTTTAAATTTATTAATCATTACTTCCTACTAATCTTCATCTTTCTGAAACACAGTGTTAATATCCTTCCAGGAGATGTAATGAATGTTTTCCCATTGGCCATTTTAATCACTATTTTCTGAAATAAATCCATCTTACTATTACTTTGAATAGCAAACCAGAATTTCAGACACACACCTGTCTATATGCAAAGGAAAACTCCACGGTCTCATCCCATGACCAGTACTTTTCAAACTTATATCAAGCTGTACTGAATACCTACTGTGTGTCAAGTATAGCAAGTTCCATGCTGAAACTACAAACACAAAAAAGATGTAGGCCCTGCCCTGATTCTCTAAAGCCTTGTAGGGTAAATGGTTTGGTAAATGGTTTTCAGGCTTTTCTGCCCTCCCACCATTGGGATTGCTCTGTCTGATGGGGTACCTACAGTGGTTACATTGTTGCAAACTGTCTTATTTACTTCTGTGGGCCATGGGAAGAGTATTGAGAGAATCACTAAGAAAATCAGAAGCCGGCCTCCCGGGTGGCCCAGTAGTTGAGCGCTGGGTTGCGAAGCTGCCCTCTGCCTCTGCAGCGCTGGTTCGATCCCCGG
Source organism: Talpa occidentalis (assembly GCF_014898055.3). Lineage (NCBI taxonomy): Eukaryota > Metazoa > Chordata > Mammalia > Eulipotyphla > Talpidae > Talpa > Talpa occidentalis. The sequence continues at coordinate 69,792,715 of NW_023605083.1, forward strand.
CTGCTCCCTGGCAATTGGAGGAGGATCCCACATAGCGCACAGACCTCTCCTGCCACCCGCTGCTCCCCTCAGCGGTGTACTTCGGTCCTTCTGCCTGCTCTGCTCCCCACTCTGGCTCTGGTGAATTCTCTCACCCTCCCGCGCTTCTGACTGTACCCAGTGTTTGTATAAATAAATAAACAAAAAAACAAGAGTTCGCCTTTAAAAAAAAAAAAAGAACACTGTTATTAAAAAAAAAAAAAAAAAAAAGAAAGAAAGAAAAGCAGAGGCAGGAGAGAGAAGGGGAGAAAGAAAGCCAGAAGAGAGAGACAGAAGCCCAGAGTAAAGATTTGCGGGGGGGGGTGGGGTGGGGGGGCTTGGAGGCTTATGGGCCTCGGCACCCCTGCCTGCCGTGTACCTGTTTGCCACACTACATGTAAAGCTCAATAAAAGCCTGAGAAAGCCACAGATGGCTCCAGTACTCCTGCTTTACCCAGTCTGTTCTGCCCCTACAGGCCTCTACACATGAAGGATACAAACACATGAAATCTGTAATTCTACAGCTTTTCCAGGTACATGTTAGTCTTTAACCAAGAATGTTAATTTAGATCATTGTCTCCTGGATATAGTTGTTTTTTTTTGTTTTTTTTTGTTTTTTTTTCTGAAAGTATCTTTGTAGACTAATTCTTTAGGTTGTTAGTAGGCTGATACATAAATCAAAAGTTTCATTGATCAATTATATTTGAAAATCACTAGGAAAACTAGACTCTCTACTGCAAGCCTTCTTGTGAACCTTTCTTAGGCACATGTCTATGGTGGCCATCAAACAAAGAAGAGAATCCCAGTCCCAATCAACCACAAAACTTGTTGCTGTAGATCATCTTGAGGAGGATGAGGTACTCCCAAGAAAATCCTTGGGACTTGTAGGGACAGCATGGGCCACTGAGCAGGTTTCCTAGGATCCCAGAAGACCATGTAAAGGAGAGAATTGGAGCCCTCAGTGGGTTTTTCAGGCTTTTATTGAGCTTTAAATGCATTGCATCAACCAGGTACATGGCAGGCAGGGGTGCCAGGGGGCCAGAAGGTCGGAAGGCCTCCAAGCCCCAAGCAAGTCTTCACTATGGGTTTCTCTGGCTTCTTTCTTCTTTCTCCCCTTCTCTCTCCCGCCACTTCTCCTGCTTGGCTTCTCTTCTTGGTGATTATATCAATACCCCTTCCAGGGCCCACAGAAGTAAATAAGACTGTTTGTAACAAAGTAACAAATGCAGGTGCCCCATCAGGCAGGGCAATCATAATGGTGGCAGGGCAGAAAAGCCTGAAAAACCATTTACCCTACAGGACTGTACTGGTAAACCCTGCCCAGGCTAAGAGTGAGCAAACCCATTATCTCAAGAGCAACACTAGTAGTGTCTCCTGTAACTTTATTACCTTACACTCACTTAGTCCAGAGTCTGACTTCATGTGCCCATCCCTCCTAAATTAGGGGAACATCCTGTAGTTGATCCCCAAATCTCAGCATTTCATTAACTGCAAAGGCCTTAATGACAACACAGCCGGAGCATCCGTGTAAATGTATGTGAATTCTAGATTGTTCAAAAAGTTCATCCCCAGCCACCATCTCTTCTTTAAAAAAGGACTTTGTATGTGTTTTGTTTTTTTTTTTGGGGGGGGGGGGGTTTGTGTTTGTGTGTGTGTGTGTGTGTGTGTGTACATGTGATAGTGGATGTTTTCTTTTCCTTCTCAAATGAGAAAATTTCTCTTTAATTTCTACAACTTGTTTCCTTTCACTATTTTCTAAAAGATGACAGATTTTACCAACTAAGTTACTGTACTCTTAAAGAACCTAAGGAAACTTGGGTTTATAATAATAGAATTCATAATTTGTTGCTAAATTTTTAGTTTTGATAAAAAATTCACCTTATCAGAAGGTACAATAAGCTCTATAAATCAGCATTTGGCAAATGATATTCTATGCTGACATTTCTGTTGGTATTTTATTTGGGTGATAGACATCTGCTGAATTTATTAAAAGCAGCTGACTTGTCTGAAGGGGTCAGTTGCTTTTGACAATGCCTTCGAAAAAACAATTTAGCAGTATCTTGATGTGCAATTTAGCAATTTTCTTGAAGATAATAGTTTAAATGTACAGTGTAATTCATTTATTTATATGTATTCATTAAGTATCTACTATGTGTCTAGAATCATGCTAGAGGCTTGGAGTCTAGTAGTAATCAGGGCAATGCTTAGATGTCTGCGTGCAGTGAAATGGATTCTTGTGCTAAAATTTGGATGAAGACCCTGCAGAAACCTGAGGAATGACACAAATTTGGCTGAACATGAAGGATGTCCTTACCTCTCTGTCCAGAGCCCCTCCTCCAAGTCACAGGTCATATTTTTGTAGGGCCAAAGGACTTAACGTATACTAATGAATTTGAGTGCTGAAAGTCTTCTCTAAAGAGTGCAGGACAGAGAAGAACAAAGGATTTACCAGTGGATCTGATTCCTATGAATAGTTCTTCTAAAGGTAACCATAGGCAAAGTAGCCTTCATGACCTGGGAGCCTCCTACCATCTTCGGTAAGGCACAATGATGCTACTGCTGCTTGATTTAAGAGATAAAAGCAGTTAAGATAGGAAAAGGGGAGGATAAAAAGATGTATTTTTAAAAAGAATGAGCTTCTTCATAGTGTAGATCAGTAGTAGTTGTTTACCCTGAATCGACATCAGAATCACCTGAGAGCTTGTTAAAACAGTTTCTGATTCAGTAACTGAATCAGGGGTGGGGTCCCAGATGCTGGTGTAGCTATTGGTCCAAGAACAACTCTTCTCCATTGATGTGGAAGTTCTTAGTCACTTGTCCCAACTGAAAGCCAAGTAGCACGTGAAAAAATACCTAAGAGCATACAACAGCTTGAGGTCTTATTAACAGAGACATCTCATTTAACCTTACCACACACCTGGCAGATTAGCACACGTCAAAATCAACTCATTAACCAGGGAATCTAAAAGAGCTGTTTTTCTCACTGAAGAGTTAAATATATGTACTCACTATCCATTTGTGAGGATTATTTTAACACAGATATACATATATATTTATATATAGATATATAAGTACTTAATAGACACATAGTAGGTACTTAATGAATACATATAAATAAATGAATTACACTGTACATTTAAACTATTATCTTCAAGAAAATTACTAAATTGTTCTTTCGAAGGCATTCGTCAAAAGCAACTGACCCCTTCAGACAAGTCAGCTGCTTATAATAAATTCAGCAGATGTCTGCACACACACAAGCACGCATGCACACACGCGCGTGCACGTCTAAATTGTTCCTTGAGAGTCAATTCTAAGTAATTGGAGGTTGGGTCTCCTCTCAAGCTCAGTGTAATAAAGTCACCACTTCCAACTTTGCTAAAAATGAAAGCTAATATATTTGAAGTTTCTCTACAGCCTCCTACTCATAGTGAATGCCATGATTATTATCACCAAGGCTCTATAACTGTATTTTCTCCAGCCTTCGACTGTAAGCTTCATGAAGGACAGGATCAATCTTATTTCTCATTATTAACACAGGGCCTTGCACATGTAAATGGTCAGTAACTGTTACCGAATAAATAGATGCATCACATCCACAAAACAGAGCAAATGTCCATATGTGATTAAGGTGGCTTAAATGTTCCCTTCCAAAATGATTTTATGTTTGAAAAACAAACAAAAAAACAAGTCATCATTACACCTGAAAGAGTTTCTTTGGCTTTATTAACATCTTTACTCCTATTGTTCCAAACCATATGGGCTTCAGGGTCTGTCACCATTTTTGCCCAGGAGAATTTTGCCTTCACAAGAAATGAAATAGAGGGTGTAGGGTAAGGTAAAAAGTATCAAGTATCAGGCTTTTCTGCCCCCCCACCCCACCCCCCACCATCAGGATAGATGATGGATCCTTGCGGTCCTGAATGCATGCCTGATGGTGGACACCTGGAATAGGGTGTGGCCCAGGCGATGGGATTCACCTGGGCTAAGACTGTGCTTTTAAGGACAGCGTCACGGGGACACCAGCAGAAGCAGAGAGAGAAGGAGAAGCAGGAAAGCAGAGAGAACACTAGCGAGACCAGAAAAAGACTTGTTGGGGGCCGGGAGGCTGGCAAGCCGTGTACCCGGTAAATCCCAATAAAAGCCTGCAAAAGCCACTGAGGACTCTGACTCCTCCTTTACCCGGTCTGCTGGATCAGAAAACCTGCCCTGTGGTCTTCCTGACCCTACAAGGGATATGTATGTAAGAGAATTTTAGAGAAGGCAGAGCTGGTTGGGGAAGGAAAGGGGAGAGTCCCGAGTCAGAAAAGGGCAACCTGAGTGCCTAGAGCAGTTTGTTGGGAGACGAGGAAAGAGGAAATGCTGAAGCCAGCCGAACTCCTCTCTGGAGGAGCCTCTGCTGGCAGGGAGCCAATGGCAAGTTACTCATACTATTCTACTTTCTGAATATTTGTTCTTAGAATCATAGAACTATGTCTTGAGAAACCTTAACATTCTGCTTATTAATACTTGAAAATCCTTTACCAAAACCCCACCAATTATTGCACTTACCTGGTGTGGTGCAACCATCCTAGGTTGGGCAGATTCACAATGATTCAGGCAAACAAAAGAATCTTGGAGCCGTCATCTTACAGGTCTTTAATGCCAAAGCAGGTAACCAGGGACACTGGCAGACCAGCAGGCAGGGGGCCAGGAAGGCGGTGGGGGCAGGCAGCAACCAACCCTCACAGCCCCTTCACTCTCCTCGCCTCCTCTGGCTTCTCTTCTTTACCTCTCCCTTTTTCTCTCAACATCTCTGCGCAGGGCCTCCATACTTAAAGGTGGGTGGGCACTGTGCTCACTGGCTTCTCTGCCCAGGTGTAATCAAAGGTGCACATACCTGGAGCTGGCACTCCCAAGTGCTTTGCAAAACCATGTTATCACATGTGGACAATGTAACCTAGGAGGAAAACAAGTCCACAGGTGTCAGCTGTAGAGGCTACTGAAAAGAAGGTAGAAAGCAAGCTCGATGTAACCCCCTTTCATAAACCTTGACTAGACCATCTCTGAATATATCCAAAGGCCAGGAATCCATTCCATCAAAGGAGTACTCATTCAATTAAGACATTATTATTATGGCAGTGATTGTTAATGCCACTACTAGGTGCCATCATTTCTTGGGACCTCTGCCTCAGCCACGGCATAAACAGTGATAAATCCACTGTCAGTTCATCCTCCCAACCAGGTGGAGATGGTTATCCTCATCTACAGATCAGCAAACCCAAGCAGAGTTTGACTAACAAAGTTCCTCTAGAATTGCATGCTTGCGTCCACATCCCAGTCCTGCCTCTGACAAGCTGCCTGAGTCATATAAATTCTAGACTCCTACATTATCTTAATGTAGCAATGCTAGTCATCTCCTGAGAAGATTCCAAGATAACGTAGGTGAAGTACATGGTAAGCCACCAGTCCTCAGGTCAGGGAATGTCAATAGCATAACGGGTCACCAAGTCACTACAAAGGTAAACTATGTCTCAGCATTTCTGACCTGAAATTCATGCCCTGAGTGCCCACACTATCTGCTTCCTTCCCAATACCTATCCCACAACACTATTCCTCTCTACACAACAGAGGGCTCTGTCCCCATCCCTTCTCCCCATTTAATCTAGAAGGTTTCATGAAGGAAGCAACATTTTGGAAAGGGGGTGGTAGAAAGACTGAATCCCATACCCCTCAAGTAGAAATGATGAATATGGGCCCATCCTGATTCCAGCAGGGGTCCAAAGGACTTTCCTCAAGAGAAATTTTATTTCCCCAGCAAGATCCATCATAGAGTAAGTCATTGATTTATCTTCATGGACCACAGCTTCCCCCATCCCCTGCCAAGAGTTTCCTCCTGCCCTTAGAGTCTTCCATTGGTGAAGAATGCACAAATGACCACAAATAACAGGCAGAGAAGAGCAGCTGTGGCAGGTGGTAAAATGGCTTTGTGAAGGACAGACCAGACTTCTGGGGACAGAACAGAGAAGAAAAAATATAGGCTGTCTAGAAACTCATGGATTGCAGACTTAATTAGCAGACTATTCCTGGAGAAGGAAATCAGTATTGTCTGATATGGGCTCACAAGCTGATAAATATTTAATGGACAAATAATGAATCTTGGCATAAATATTTAATGGAGCAACATCAAGGTATACAAGGGTGGCGAGTGTGCTCAAGGAGGAGACTCTAGACAGTAAGAAAATTGAGTTGGAACTGGAGTATAGACAGTACCAATCTCTGAGGGGATGGTGGGTTTCCTTTCAAATAAAGTTGGTTGCTTAAATACGAGAACATATTCGCTGTTTTGCAAAATGTAAGCTGCTGTGGAAATGACAGGAGGTAGTATTTTTATTTTTAGCATTTATTTTTATCACATTTCCTACTTAGTTGAAAGACAGTATTATTTACCTGGAAGATGGTAACCATCTTGAGAGAGTTAGTACAAGCAAAACAAAAATCTAGGTGGAATGAGATAAGCATCCCCTTAAGAGGTTACAATTGTTTTTGTAGGTGTATGAATTTGGGGAAATGAAGACTATTCAAAAAGAGAAGAAGCAATTGGGGCGGCTCTTGGGAAATCTCTGAGAATAACTTCTATAATGTTTCTTTACCTTGAACCCATAATGCAGTCAAGTTTATGTGTATGTAAAACACATAAAAGGGAGCTCACCATGGGTTGATGGAGGTTGTCACTCAGAAATGACCACCAAGTATGACCAGCAGCAGGACAAGGAAATAGCTTGAAAGCACCGGATAAATCAGGGAAGACTTTCTGGAGGGAGCAACTTCCTAGTAACACCCTGATGGGTGATATGCTGACACTGTAATCACCTGTTTCCTTGTCCGACTCTTCTGTTCTGTGAAAACCTTATGATGGAAGAGACCCAGGGTCGTGAAATGAGAATCTACAAGGTGACAATTTAAAAGGTCTTGAATGCCAAGGAGAAAAATTTGAATTTGAATTAACAAATGATCACCAAAGCCAATATACACTTGTTGATGGGATATACTGCAAGCATATCTGTGTGCACATATATATGCAACTCTTGGGAAAAGGTGTTCTTGCAGACATGTGAAGTATAGAGCAGGTAGAAAGCAGAGCAGAGAATGCCTCTTCCTGAAGTTCCTGAAGAACTTTAAAATAGGAGCCAAAAATAGATTTAAGCCCCCCCCCACCTTGCTCCCTGTTTCTTTCCACCATCTGTCAGCCTCACTCCCCTAGGGAGAAGCTAAGGCTGACAGTAGCAGAGTGAGGGAACAGGGGTGTGGGTGGGAAAGTTTTTTTTTTTTTCTGCAAGGTTGAGTTATTAATTAGCTTCCCGGAAGATAGAAGAACAACGAGCTTTAGTCTTCTCACTTGACAAATATTGCACCAGAGGTCACTCAAGGTTACCCAATACCTTCTTAATAGAGGGAGAACCAGATTCAGGGGCCATCTGGAAGTCTCCATACCAGTTCTAACCATATCACTCTAAATTGTCCAAACTTCCTCTCAACAGGATGGAATGGTGTATGTTTTGGATACGTAAGGAGGGGGAGATCTTTGTGATGGGGTTTCCCAGTCTCTTGGTAATCCAAGTATTTCCTCCTCATTCCCAAGAATGAGCCACAGTCCTCACGTGAACTCCACAACAGCTGCTGTTTACTTCAAGTGACACAATCCTTTCCAATCCCTCATTTGAAATAGGCAAGTGAACCCTTCATTCTCTGAGACCCGGAACCCCAGAGAGGGAGAAAAATTCAGACAGATAGATGCGCTGTCTCATTCTCTGGAGACCCATTTGCACCTAATTTCTCAGACCCAACCTTGAGTTTGACCACCCAACGTACTAGGACTTGCTCTTCTCTGGACCAGCGGCCTGACCCTCCTGTCCTTCTGAAGAAGACTGGCAGCATCACCTTTTGGGGCTGTGTCCACTCTCTCTTCCTTTCCTTCACCTGATCAGGGCAGAGTAGAGCTCCCATTTCTCCCTCAATGGTGTTTGGCTTCTCCCCAACCTACCACTCATCCATTGCTCAGCTGAAGACAAAACTCATGGCTTATTCATTCTCAGTTGCACCTCAACATTCTCCTGGAGGACGCAAACCTGAGTAAGAGCCCATTCATCCTGCATACCCCTTCCTTACCTGTGTTCAACAGATGCTAACTGAGCACCTGTATGTGGGCAAGGCATCGAGTGCTGGACAGCCAGAGTTCCCTCTACTCATGCGCCATCATCTAGAAAGTGATGGAGTTCATGCGAGAACTGTGGCTCATTCCTGGGAATAAGGTTAGGAAATACTTGGCTTACTAAGAAGCTGGGAAACCCCATCACAAAGATCTCCCTTGTCTTACATATCTAAAACATATGCTATTCCATCCCGTTGAGAGGAAGATTGGACAATTTACAGTGATATGGTTAGAACTGGTGTGGAGACTCCCAGACGGCCCCTGAATCTAGTTCTCCCTCTATTAAGAAGGTGTTGTGTAACCTTGAAAAAGATGAGTTAAATGAAATCACTATACAGGCACCTCCCAGGTGGTCCAAGAGGTTAAGTCTCAGCACTACCAAGCTATCAGCAGCCACTGCAGCATGAGTTCAATCCCCAGCTAGGAAGCTAACCCACATGGAGCAGCAGACCTCTACTGCCTCGCCTGCTGTTCCCCTCAGCAGTGTATTTCATTCAATACACCTGTTCTGCTCCCCACTCTGTATCTGGTGAATCCTCTCACCCCCCCCCCCACATACACACCTCTGGCCTACACCTCAGCTCTTGTATGCATAAATAAATAATAAATCTTTTTTAAAAGAATGCTAGAAAAAAATTACTGTACATAATAATTAAATTTGATACTATTAAAGACCATGGAGACAAAACGAGGTGCTTGTGACGAGCCAGAACTCAGACCTATTGTAACAACTTCACATGGCATCAGAGAAAGCACATCCAGGATAACTTAGTGGTCTGGAGGAAGACTTCCACCCCCATCCCTATAATTCCTTAAGTCCAGTCCTCATCTACCTACAGAGACAACTGTAGAAAGTTCAAGATCTACTGACCCATTCTCCTGCTTGCCTACCACTTATGGAAATGAAACCACAGAGACTAGACTTTTCTTCCCTGCTGCTTCTCAGGGAGGGGCAAGGTCCCAGGGATCCTGCTTAGTGGACAGGCCCAAGAAATGTCTGTAGACTCAGCAGTCAGACTCTTGAAAGACTTTAATCTATTGAAGCAGCACATCTGTTTTTCTTCTTTCAATATCAGCAAACTCCAGTTTGTAAATATGTCTAAAGCTGAGCTTTTCTGGCTTAATTTGGGGGTGGGGTGATGGTGTGGATGAAAAGGAACATTCATCACTGTTGACAGGCATGTAGACTGGTCCAGCCCCTATGGAAAACACTATGGAGGTTCCTCAAAATATTAAATATAGATCTACCATATGATCCCCAATTCTAGTTCTAGGTATCTCTCCAAAAATATAAAATCACTAACTCAATGGGATATATGTGCCCCTATGTTCATTGCAGCCCTGTTTACAACAGCCAAGTTTTGTAATTAACCTGTGTCCAATAGTAGGTGAATGAATTAAGACGTGGTATATTTACATAATGGAATATTATTCAGCTATAAAAAAGATGAACTTTTGTATTTGGGACAAGATGGATAGAACTGGAAGGGATTATGCAAAGTAAAATAAGTCAGAAGGAAAAAGACATTGGGCGAATTCATTCATATATAGACTATAGAAGAAAAACAAAGGAACTCACAAAACGAAACCAAAACAATCCCTAGAATATGACTGCTGAATTGAGGCTACCAGAGGGGACATAGAATGGGGAGGAACAATAGGAGTGGGAGCCCAATGACCTAGGGTAAAGGACCATGGGTGTTGTGGTGGTAGGGGTGATATGGTAACATACATATGAAGAGGTATGAACTTTATCCAAAAAAAAAAACAGTGTTAAAACCAATCCTACCTCAATAAAGAAAATAAACAAGCAAAATAATAAAAATAATTAATTTTGGGATGGGGTCCAAGAATCCTGAGGACCCAGACCTTTTGGCTGGGGCAATACTCTCTAAGGAACTTCAGGACATGAGGATCATAGTCTGAAAATGGATGACCTGATCTAATCCCTGTGCCTGGTGCTTGAGTATAACCTCTTGCATTGGTTTATAAATCCATTTGTTAAATGGGGATGGATGTACTTATGCCCATTCAATAGGATTCTTGTCGAGGCCCTGATGAGGCCCTTAATACCAGGGCATACAAACCACTGTGCGTATCTGCAAGGGAGGACAGTGTATTCAAATCCCAATTCCACCCTCAGAGCTGGTCTTTAGACTAGCTTCTCCATGTGCAAAATGGGAATAATAATGGTACTGATTGCACGGACACACTGTGAGGTTAAAGGGGCAAAGTTTTTAATATGTTTCATTTAATTGCCTAAGCTGTAGGAAGTGCTCAAAGAATGTTTGTTTTCAAACTCATCTCTTCCATCATCAGGATCAGCAGCAGCAGCTTTTTAATTGTTAGGCATTTTTAAGAAACTGACCTACCTCCCTTTATTCTCCATGAAAATGAACTTAAACAATACAGTTCCAGAACGTGATAGAAGCCACCTGTGGCTTCAAGGAGATATTCAATCTGTGAGACAGGTCAACACAAAATAGCCCAGGTTGAGCAATGGAGAGATTCTGGGGAAATTCACTGGGCACCTGTCACCAGCCACATGAAAAAAATCTTTATCTTATTTTCTGAAATTTTCAAGTAGTGAGTCCCCCAATTTTGGGTGTACTTTGAGAGAGAGAGAGCCCAAGTGAGGGTGAGAGTGGGGATGAGAGAGAGCCCAGGCAAGGTCTCTTCTTGCAAGTCACAGCTGATTGGAGGAGAGCTTGGTAGCCTGCCTCTCGTGGCCACGCCTTTTCTTCCTTGCCTCACAGACCACATTCTCCAAGCAGCTTTTCCTTCTGTAGTTTCAATCAGAGAGGCCAGGGATTGCTTGCACGGCCATTTGTTCCTCTTCTAAACCCAAAGCATGCACACAATTCCACGTAAATGTTCCTTGGCAAGGGAAACGTTCCAATTACTGATCTAATGAGCCAGTTTTCCTCTCATCTTCCCCATAAAGGCATGTGTGGCCCCAGTGCTCCCTGAGCCCACGCTCAGACGATGGCAGAGGGACAGAGAAAGAGCCCCGTTCAGCAGTTCAAACCCACTTACTGCACAGCCTGGAAATGAAATGACTGATACCATGTAATTAGACCTTAATTATTTATCATTTTTGGTTAATTACTGCCACTTGCAAGTTAACAGGTTGTAAAACTCTTGGGCTGTGTTTATTAAATGTTAGGCAATCATTAGCAAGGAAGTGCCATCTTCCAGTGTTAATGAAATATCTGTAAAAACCCATGACCGCAAGCAATGCAAGACTTGGGGCCACTTGGGAGACAGTTACATGGATTTATGGCTAATTATGTATTTTTGGTAACACTGTTTCCATGTTTGAGAAGAAAAGTTGAAGTTGAACAAAAGGCTGGGATACCTCTTGAGGATCTCCCAACATTTCTCCAGGTCACAGGGAAGTGCCAACTGGGGGCAGAGGTGTAGGAGAGAAGTAGGAGAAAGAACAATAAAGGAAAACTCCTGTCTCAAAATATCCACAATGGCCTCAGTGGCACAACATCTAAGCCTGCCACTAGAAGCCATTCCTTTGGGGGGGTCTACCTGATGGCACAAGGGTTAAAGTCTCAGCACTATCAAGCTATCACCAGTCACTCTGACATGATTTCGATCCCGTGGCACAATAGACCTCTCCTGTCTCACCCACTGCTCCCCTTAGCAATGTGTTTTAGTAGATCTGCCTGTTCTGCTCCCCACTCTGTCTCTGGTGAGTCCTTTCACCCCTGCACCTCTGGCCTAGCTCTTGTATGCATAAATAAATATTTTTAAAAAGTCATTCCTTGGAATATCATGTTATCCAAATTACGCAGATGCCCCACAGAAAACAAATATCCCTAGAAGTTCTTTATAATTAAATGGAAAATGTGGATTTGAAGTAGGCCCTCTGAAAACCAAAATGGCAGTTTTCACAAATAATTAGTACAATATGAGTCCATAGACCAACAACCCATACAGGCATGAGTGCTATAGTGATGTAGGCATAAGGACCAGAACAAAGGAGGTAAAATCAAGAGCACAGAACCTATTTCACAGAAAGATCTCTTAAAAGAACTGAGAATGTTTAGCCCAGAAAGATGAAGTCTGACTAAATAATTTGACAGCTGCCTTCAAAAACCTTAGACGTTTCCATGTTGAATACTACACAGCTATCAAAAAGGATAAACTCATGCCATTTGCAACAACCAGGGTGGAGCTAGAAGGGATTATGTTAAATGAAATAAGTCAGAAGGAAAAAAGATAAATATTTGATGGTTTCATTTATATGTGGAATATAGAGAAACTGAACAAAGGGTCAGAAAAAAGACAAAACTTGCAAGCTGACCATAGACCTGAGGCACACAGCAGAAGAGGAAGAAGGAAAGGGGTCAAATAAAGAGGGAGGGAAGGGCACAAGGGACAGTGGTGATGGATCATGGGTGCTGTGGTGGTAGATGAACCACAGGGACTACACCTGAGGGGGGAAATCAAATACTGTTCAAAAATGAACAATGATATAAGAAAATAAATTCATTTTTAAAATGTTTCCCTGTGAATACAAAAAATATAATTCTCTATGTCCCTAGAAGGCAGGTCCGATGGCTAAAGGTAACTAAGAGGCAAACTTTAGCTTTATTTCCCTTTCATTAATGTTTTTATTATAGTTCAACTGATTTATAACATAATACACATTTCAGGTATACAATATTGTGAATTTGGATCTGTATATGCTAATCATGATCATCAACAAAAGTCTAGTTTTCATCAGCATTATATAATTAATCCCTTTAGGCATTTCACCCACCTCCCAGCCCCTTCCCCCTCTGTAACCTTCAACCTGTTTTCAATATCTACGAGCTCATTTTTGTTTCATTCTGTTCAGTCGCCTTGTTTCTTAACCTTCTATATATGACTTAAATCATTTGGTATTTATATTTTTCCTTCTGACTTGTTTCAGTTACCATTCATGGTTGTCACAAATGGCAAGATTTCACCCTTATCTTTTGTAGCTGAGTAGTATTCCATTGTGTATAGAGACCACAGCTTCTTTAGGCACTCATCTGTAGATGGACATTTAGGTTGTTTCCATATCTTGGCTATTGTAAATAATGTTATAATGCATTGGAGCATATACATCTATACCATAACTATTATGGACTGTTAGCATTTTAATATTCTTTGGATAAATAACCAGAATTGTAGGTTCTATTCCTTAATTTTCTTAAGGAATATCCATAACATTTTCCATAGTCATTGCACCAATTTACATTCCCACCCACTGTATATGAGGGTTCCCTTTTCACTACAACCTTACCAAGACTTGCTTCTTGTCTTTTCAAAATAGCCAGTTCTAACAGGTATGAGGTGGTATCTCACTCATTGTTTGGATTTGCATTTACCTAATAATAGACGCACCAGAAGCTTCAGCTTTAAAATGTTTTAAAAAGTTCTACCACTGGAATGGGACAGAAGGTAGTGAGCTCACCTTCTTAGAGGTATGTAAGCAGGAACTTGACAATCATATTAAAGACACTGGAGAGGAATCCTTTCACTGTATAGGATGGCTTAATAAAAGAGTTTTAAAGGTTTAAATTTCCATGAATTTTAAGTCATTAATATTTAATATCAAGTATTTGATTCCATATATTTCCTTGGCACTAAGGATTGGGGGCAGTTAGAAATTCTGAGGATGTAAATGTTAGTCAGAGAGACATTGAAAGATAAAAACTTTGGCAGAAGGTAGTGATATAGTTACCTTGAACCCATGCAATTTTAGACAAGTTGTTTTTATTGGGAAGAAACGAAGTTATTGGGTCCTCCCTGCTGGTGCAAGGGATCAAGCACAGCACTATGAAGCTATCCACAGCCTCTGCAGCACAAGTTCAATCCCCAGCCAGGGAGCTACCCACATGGCACAGCAGACCTCTCCTGTCTCACCCGCTGCTCCCCTCAGCAGTGTATTTCAGTCAGTCTGCCTATTCTGTTCCCCACTCTGTCTCTGGTGAATCATTTTTACCCCCCGCAACTCTGGCCTGTACCCCAGTTCTTGTATGCATAAATAAATAAATCTGTAAAAAAAAAAAAAAAGAAACGAAGTTATTATCTTCTGACTATTGTATAGGGAGCATCTGGAGAGAGAATTTTATCATTAATGATGGAAGAGAAGTAGCTTCAGTCCTAGGGTTTCTGTGAACTCATTCTGAGTTATGTTCTCATCCTCAGATTTAGTATTCCCATCTGTAAATAGGGGTGCTAAACATGATTGTCTTTCAGGACTTTTTCATACCTACCTTAAAATCATTCTTATTTCTAATATCTAAGTAGTCCTGTACCCTCAGCACCCACAACCAGACCTACCTGGGCCTCTATTTCTTCACTTAGGAAACATAGAAAATGATACCTATCTCTAAGCTCCCTCTCCAAGATACCATAGGTCTAATGAGGCCATTTTTTGCTCCTTTGAGCTCAGCACTGAATGTTCAATCACCATCGAGAGGTACTCATATGCAGACATTTCAGGTACATAATATAATATTATAGGCATAAAAAGATTTGTAATTAAGATGAAAAAATCAATCAACCTACCCTTTCTTTTCATAAGCTCAACCCAAGCAGGTGACAAGTGGCTTGTCCAAGGTCATAGTATATTTGTTGATTTGACATGAAATAAAGTACTCTATTGAGACAAAAATGCATTGCTGTCAGTCCTCAATGTGGCTGATGTATAGGGAATTGATGTTGTAAATGGTGCAAACTGAGGCACAGAGGGTAAATCAGGTGTGGTCCCTCTCCTCAAACATCTTCTAATTAAGAGGTCAGACTTGTGCAAAAAGAGCTTCTCTGTCAACAGAGGTTGGCAGCTTAACTCCTGAGCCCCACTTCTTAATACAGGGCTGTCAATAAGCATATATCCACTAAGTTAATCCTTGTTTTCTGGACCTATAATGAGGAGTACAGTTGAAGCACTAAGAGTCCAAAAGAGGAAGAAATTCTTAACAGATGGAAACTCAGAGAATGCTTTGTGGAAAACAGTGACTCACGGAGCCTCCAAATAAAGAGAAGATGTGACAGCACATTCTAGTTGATGGTATCAATGGTGCCATTGTTGTGGAGGTAGCAAAGCATGGGTCAAGTGCATGGAATGCATTTTGAAACCCCATCCTCTCCTGTCTACTTACTGGAGCTAACCTAACTCCAAGTTGATGGCTTCTCCTACCTACCACCATCAACCTTATCATCATAAATCAGTGACAGCTTGAGCAGAGTGATAACTCTGTGCTTGTCAGAGCATACATTGACTCCACATCAGCTCAACAAAGTTCAAGCTCCAAATCCCAACCCAACACAAGGTGATCTAGGCACACTGTTTCTGAGTGAACATTGACTGCTCTGTCTCACTCAGTCCCTGCTAGATAGACTTCCTGCCCTCCGTTAAGGGCAATCCTTAGTTATTTCCATGTTTCAGCCTGTGTTCTTCTGTATATATGAAAATCCTTCTCTTAATATCTTCAGGTTCAAATGCTATGATTGACTCCTAAAGGCCTGAATTTGGTACCACCTCTTCATGAAACTGATCTGAACTGCTACAGTCTCATCTGTGAACACTTATCCCTGCATCACTTAGGGCTCACGATCCCTTTCTTACTAGTTAGATGACACATGTTCTATCTCTCCTCCCAAACTGAGATTTTCTTAAGGACAGTTTCCCCAGAACTTAGCCCAGAGCTAAGCTTGGACCAGAGCAGATTCTCCATGTGCATGTGGTACATACCACTCACAGTTTTTTGTCAAATTCTCTGAGAAGGCTTTGTATCAACAAAGACAGAGATGCCCGATGAAAGCTGGGCATATCAGATTCCTGCCACGGGAATCAGAAAGAAGACAGAGAGATGGGGCTGAGTCTTTTCATGTCAGGCTTCACAAAGAAGATCACAGAGGTCTGATGTTGTAGTCCCTGGCAGGACCCCATTTCCTTGTGGGGTTTCTGGTTTGTATTTGTTTACTAAGTGTGTCATAACAAAGTCCCACCAACTGAGTCATTTAACCAACAGAAATTTATTATCTCCCAGATCAAGTCTGGAAATCCAAAATCACAGTGTCAACAGGACCAGTGTCTTCTGAGAGTCAACTGGAGGATCTCTGCCATCTCTCTCTTCTTGGCTGGTGGACAGCATCCTGTGTCTCTTCACACCATATTCTCACTATGTATATCTGCCTCTGTGTCCAAATATCCTCTTTTTATAAGGATACCTGGTGTGAGGGATCACGGCTCCACCAGCTCTCATCTCAACTAATCACAGGACACTGCAATGATCCCATTTCTGGATAACATGGTCTGAATTATGGTCTGAATTCTGGGAGTGACACATACTGATCTTTTTAGCTCTTAGAGACTGTGAGTTGGCATTACTTCAACCCCCTCCTTTGTTTTCTTAAAATACTCAGAATTGGATTGCTTATAATTGAATCGACAGATAAACTGAGGGAATGACTAAATGAATGAATAGGTGAGTGTGTGAGTGGGTGGCTGGGTGAATATGGCCATGATCTGCCTTCTCTCCCTACCCATCCTTTTCTTCACAGATTCTCTTTAATTGGTAGCTCTCAGTACAAAGGGCCAGGCTGGAGTAACAAAAGGTAGACGAGGACCCCATCCTCATCACCGTCCATTTTGTAAGTTGTCAACCAGGGGATATTTCATTAGAGTCTGTCTAACAAGGAAGATGGGGCACATCTCCTTTGCTGAGCCTAGATTGCTCCAGGGAATGAGACAGAACATCAATTACTTAGGAGAAAAGTCACCTTTTATTCAGCCAGGGGACATGATAGGGAGGGAGGGTCAGAGGGATGAATGTGAATATGAGCTTTTCATGGCCTCTATTGGGAGAAAGAAGGCTGTCCATCAGCTCATTTTAACAAATGCCACAAGTAGTGACAGTTTCCCCAGAGGCCTGTGTCTGTTCTCTCTTCTTCACATATTAATTGGAAAAGGAATTGTTATGGGGGGAAATTGGAGTCTTCATCTCTCTCTACTTTGACCACAGAATATAGAATCCCAAGCAATTTAGAATGACAAAGAAGGCGACGTTTGATTTCCTTCCAGCCCTTTGGGCAGGACCCTTGGCCATGACTCCAAAGGATGGTCTGTGTCCCCCACAGTATAGAGAGGACCCCACTAGTAGTGACAAACTACAAACCTGTTCACAGGCCCCTGTACAGGTGTGCACTCTGCACCCCTTCCTCCCCCTGCTGCAGAAACACATTTTGTAGAGGCAGAAATAGGACACATTTGCTTGACAGTATGTCCTCTCACACATGCCTTGGCATTGAGAAGGGCGCTTGTTTTCTTCCTCTCTTTTTCCTCATATTCTTCCCTATACTACATTTCCTCTGGTCCTTGTTCACTCAGACCCTAGCAGCATTCATCCACTGCATTTGACTTGTAAGGGGCTGGGCTAGGAAGTTCAGCCTAGTGTCTCTCCTTTCATGGAGCTATGTGGATGTTATTTTCATTACACAGATAAGGAACCTAAGCAGAAACAGACCTTTCTGAGCACTCTAATTAAAGTATTATTACAAATACTTTCTTTCATGACATACTCCTTATTTCTGATGTATCACACTCAGATACTATCTGCCTTATTTGTTTGCATATTAATTTGAAGTATTATAAGAAGGAAAATTCCATGAGGACAGGAACCACACCTGTCTCCTTCACAGCTGAATCTCTCACACCAAGAACCTGACACAAAGCAGGAAGCTCCTGATATAAAACAGGGCTGTAGGTACTGATGATGGAGAAAGGCCTCACTAAAGATGCAGAGCTCATTGTTTCTGGACTTTGAAGGGTTGACTGGCAGGATTTGAATATGCAATCTGAACAGAGGAAACAGCATGAGCAAAGGGGCAGAGGTGAGAACAATGATGCCCTGGCTCCATTGTATTTATGCGCTTACTTAATATTATATTTTTACTTGTTTACCATCAAACTCCCTAGCTAAAATATATTCTTTTTTTTTAATTGGAGCCTCTTAATGCATAGAAAGCATCTGGGTAGTCATGTATTCCAACACATTTTTTTTAAAGATTTATTTATTTATTTATTTATTTATTTATTTATTTATACAAGCACTGGGTACAGTCAGAAGCGCAGGAGGGTGAGAGAATTCACCAGAGCCAGAGCGGGGAATAGAACAGGCAGACTGATGAAAAACACTGCTGAGGGGAGCAGCGGATGGCAGGAGAGGTCTGCGCACCATGTGGGACCCTCACCAGCGGCCGGGGATTGAACCAGTGCTGCAGAGGCTGTGGGCAGCTTTGCAGCCCAGCGCTCAACCTCTGCACCACCAGGGGAGACCCTGAAATATATTCTTTATGCTTTACTTCTGCTTAGAAAAGATGTGTCACAAAGTATATACTCAATAACTTGATAGTGGATGATTAAATAAAAATAAACTCTATTTTGTGGTCTTAGAATAAATGTATAGCCTAATTTTATCAGTATTTCACAACTAATTGATGACTAAGCCAAGACAAAAGTGTAGCACCCTGCTTCCCTGTCCGGTCTTCTTTCTGTTACCCCAGTGATATTATGTGTCTCTCTTTCTTCCTCTGTTAAGTGGGCACCATATCTCTACCCTGTCTTTCCCCACAAGCTGTATTATTTGCATAGAGAGAAAGTTCTTGTGAAGTAAACAAATGCAAGTAGCTATGTGAGAATTTAAAGAGGTAACACTGTGGATGGTTCTGATTGATTAGCTAGAAGAATGGCTGCATTCAGTTCCTGAGAGAAAGTGATCCTATGTATGTCACCATCTGATGCACCCAAATTCCTACAACTGTGCTGCATCCATCAAGGAACCTCTGATGGAATGGTTAACTAGGACACTGATTGTGGAAACCAGAATAAATCCAATTTGAATGAGACATATAGCACATTTTGGGAAACATCTCAAGAATAGTTTTCAAGTGGGATGGTGACCAGCTGTTCTCCCCCTCTACTCAGGAGGGGGGTAACCACGATCGGGATTTCAAGACTAGGTATGGGAGAGATTATACTGATTCTAGAGGCTGTGGCTCTTATGAGTTAGAGACGAAAGCGAGGGACACGACTGAGTGTGAGACTCACTCCCCAGTTAACGTTTATAAAACAAACCTGTCCATGGTATCCCTGTGCTTACAACTCTTCAGTGGCTCTTCACTACTGCTGGTATAAATTCCAAACTAATTAACTTGACATTAAAGACCTTCCATTAACTGGCTCCTAGTATCCTCTTTAGCCTAATTTCTCACTATGTCTTCATACCTTGATTTACACTATAGTTTTCAGTATCACAGTTCTAGTTCTCTTTTTATTTTACATACACACACTCTCTCTCACTTTTATCATCCTCTGTGCCTTTACTGCTGCATTTCTCACTTCACAGAAAAACAGTTAGCTCCTCTTAACCTGAAAATTTCACATCCTGTAACACTCAGCTCTGCTTTACTTGCCAGCAAAACTTTCCTGCAAATATGTACTTCTACATGCACAAAAAGACATGCACTCCATAATGCCCTATGCACAACCCATAATAGTCATAAATAAATTGTAATTAAATCACCTATCCTCCTTCTCCAGGAGATAGGGAAGAAACTGGGTATCTCTGGCTTTTGAATTTCCTTTATGGAACAGAAAGTGATCTATTAGTGATTTATTATTTCCGTATCTCTTTAAAAGCTGGCTGTTTTGATTGTGGTTAGGTAGAATCAACTTTTACATGGTGACCAAGGTCCGGGTTGCCTTTGCGAACCCCACTTCATGACCATTGGGTCATGAGTAATGGGTGGTTCTCAGGGCCATTATGTCAAACCCTGATTCAGAAACCTTGGCTTTACTTCAGAGATCAGCCATTTCCCCCTAATTGTCTACTGTCATTCAATGACTGGGGGAATCCATGCTACCAACAATGTAGCTACAACCAAATGAGCAACACACAATGCCCAGATGCATACTATATATCTAGACACTGTGAAAGCAGGAAACACAAATACCAGTAGGAAAATGGGAAGAGGAAGGTCCACGCATGTGAAGGCAAGGTCATAGCTCTTGCGTTAGAATTCAGGGGAAATTATCCCATTCCGTGGGTGTTGGAAGATTGCATAAAAGCTACACATGACCTCATAAGGAATCTTGAGTTACAGGAAAAAAAAATTAGAATGTGCATCAATGCTTTAGATATTGTAGGAACCAGGGCTCTGCTGCAAACGTCTATCAAAGAACTTGCTGTTGCTGTTCATGGTGCTGAACGCTCACTGTAAGATAGACCAGAACACACTCATTCTCCACCTATCCCTGAGAAGTTCTGGGCATGCTAGCCCTCCATTCATTCAGGCTCCATTGCAGCAACTACATTCTGTTACTCTGTTTATATTCTGAATTTCTCACTAGATGTTAACTCCCTGAAGCAGGGAATATGACTTCCCATTTTGTTTTGCTAGAAAACCCATCTGCCAAATAAATATTTCAAGCATTTACTAGTTAAAAGTATGGTACTCAATTCTAAGAATTCCAGGGGAAAATATGGCTGTGAGTTTCAGGAATCTTACAAATAATGGGACAGAAAGGCAAGTAAACAAAGAGTGTAATGTCATTTGGTTAAATTTATGACTATGAAAAAAAATATCCAGAAATGTAGAACCCAGGTAGGAGCCACAAAAGGCCTTTAGAGAATTTGTCATATAAATTGAAGCAAAAGTGTAGTAAAGGTAATGGTGAAACTCAAATAAGATGGTTGGGGGGACCAATTTCAGGGACAGGAAATAGCAGTTGCATTCACTCATAGGCAAGAAAATAAGTGTCAGAGAGTAAACCAGGGTGTGTTAAAGTAGAACTAATTAACTTGAGATTATAGAGGTGACAAGGAATTTTAATTTTATTCTATGGACATTAAAATATACCAAATATTTTTGTAGGGGAATGTATGAGTAGACTATGTACGTATATGTATTTAATTTATATGCATTGGATCTAAGAACTAACAACAAATGAATTTCTAAAAATCAGATTCCTGGAATATTGTTTCCCTAATAAGAGACGTATGATGTTACTATCTACTTGTTGGGGCAGGAAGAGGATGTTCTGTGGTGCAGCTTAAATTCTAGGAGGTAAGTGTGACTAGAACTTCCTTCAAGGATGCTGCTCAGAATGCACACCAGTAAATAAATTAAAAGCCTCATATACTACCTTAAATTCAATTATAGGAACTAGGATACTAAGTACAGAACACAGAGGTAGTAAACAATGAAATGGCAATCCTATACCGAATAGTTGGGTTTAGATCTACCAGAGAAGCTCACGACAATTTAATCATCCATATTTAATCATTCAGTGAAAATTAGAAAGGTCTTAAACTCATTCAAAACTTCTTCCAAGGTGGTGACAACAAGGAAAACATTTATTCTTTTAAAGTCAGTCTTGGAATAGTCTAGGAATGGGATATAGTATAGAATAGGTTCTGAGAAAAGCAGAGGGTAGAACTCAATTTAAACATTTCCTGAACCCCTCAAATAGTTCAAGGTTTCATATTAGGCATCGTGAGGAGAGAGATAAATAACGAGTGACTCAAGGAGTTCAGGAGAACTCCTTGGTGTTTTAACTGGAACAAGAAAAGGTCATTAGGAAACCCTAATGGGAAACATTCGAGAAACACAATTACTTAACTGCAAGACCAGACTGAATAAAATAAAAAGAAAAATAATAACAAAAATTGCTTTCTACTAGAGGAAATAAGAATGTTTCATAGTGAGGACATGACATTTTCCTGGATCATTCATGTAGGATTTTGATAGACTAAAATGGCGAGTCAAGGGAGGCGAGTCTGGGTTGAAGAAATTAGGTTTGCAAAGGCATGTGGTTGAAAACGTAAAGGGCACGAGTTAGAGTAGCAAAGGAGCCTGATTGACTGTAATATAGGGAGTGAGGAAAGTTAAAGGCAAATGAGGCTGGAAGCAAAGTTTGCAGCCATACATGAGTATGCTTGAAGTTGAAGCTGGTGGTTGAGATACAATTCTCTGGATGGTGGAGGGGCCACATGTGAGTACATCACTGACATGGCCAGAGGATGGGATGGTGACAATACCCCTGTATTCCTCTGTGGATAGCTGAGAAAGGAGGTGTTTGGACCCTCTGTATCCAGCTCCAGAAATTGTCATCTACTCCCTGTTCTTCCAGGCAGCCACACAACCCCATGGATTCTTGATTCATCACAAAGGGGCTAAAACACCAAATGAACCATCCTCACCTTATGGGTCTAGCTGCAGCTGGAGTCAGCCCATCAAGCAGATTAATGAGCAGCTTTAGCAAGAGCCTCTGTCTGACCCTGCTGCTTCACACATGTAGACAACAGATCTACAGGGGTGGCAGCCGGAAGCCCAAGAGGCCAGAGTGAAATAGAGGTTGCAAGAGAAGAACAGATCCAAGAGAGACACCCTAGAGTTTATGATGTGGTGAGTCTTCTGTAAAATGCAAAGAAAGGAGATGGAGAAAACAACAGTTGATGAACTTCCACTCCTCTATCCCCATTTGGGAGAAGCCACACACGTTACGCTGGAACCATGATGTCTTTATTGGATGAGAGTGGCCTGAACAGTCAGCTGGGAAAAATATCCTCCAGAAAGTGGAGTCAAACCAGGTGCTGTTTATCATTCCCAATTCTATGATTCCACTTTTTCCTCCAAAGACCCAAGGGGGAACATGCAAACAAGTGACAAACAATCCCTTTCTCTGGGAAAAATTCAGAGTTTGGCCACCATTTCCTACACACAGATTGTTTCTCTGAGGCCTCAAGATGGGATGCAAATTCAGGAGTGCAAAGCAGGCCCATCCTTTAAGGGAATACTACATGCAATACAGTTAATGTCCCACTGGATTTCAGCTGATGCTTTTATTCCTGAGCATGTTGAATATGCCAGGACCAAATTAGATGTCACCACATACCTTTCATCACATAGAGAAAAAGATACAGTCTTCCCTTCACTTAAGTGAAGCCTACAGATATTAGAAAGAGATCTAGGTAGTGCCATAAATCCCAAACTGAGCAAGGTAAATAACTGTCCAAATTGTTCCCCTAAAATTCCAGTTCTAGGATATAGAAATAGAAGAGTCATAAAATAGACTAAAACAACTTTACACACCAATAGAACTTATGAGTTTGGGGTCTGTCTTTTGAACACAGAACATGAACCTATTTCTAACTACAGAGCTTAAGAGTCTAGACTTTACTCTAAAAATTCAAATAGCTGGTGTTTTAACTGGAACAAGAAAAGGTCAAGAAGTTACAGTGCTTACCAATATGTGATAATACATTTTTCCGACAATGGGATACAGAGTAAGCAATGAAAACCAACAGCTTCTATTTTTTTTACTTGTATAAAAATCTCTAACCTAGCACTGTGAGTCAACCCTGTGTCCTTGGGGATTCCATTATGCCTTCAGCCCACATCAGAGTTCCTTATTTGTGGTAGGGAAGTAGATTGGGGACCCCTTGAACTGCCTCTAGGATCCTTTACCGTGTTTAAGAAGAATGTGAGGGTTTTATAAAATGCCTGTTGCTGGTACCCAGCTCCAGACATCATAAAGGACACAGCAAATTGGAAGCAGAGACACCAGGACTCCCAATTCCCAGGGCACTACTCTTCCAGCCACGTCCTGCTATCCAGTCCTGGCCACCCCATAGACCTGTTCCCTGGGGTGCAGTCCAGTGTCTCGTCTCCTTTTCCCTCTCATTTCTCTAAACAAGCCAACTCTGAAAATGAAATTGGCTCCTAGAAATCAAGCCAGGGAATAACCTGACTATTTCTTGCAGAGAAGTAATAATTATGGCCCTGGAAGGATGCAATCTGCATACATTATTGCAAGTTATGCCAACAGAATGTCAACATTTGTGTCAGGAGGAATCTCGAGCGGCAATTACTCCAGGTCCTGGCCTGGCATTCTGAAATACTGTTGGAGGTGCTAATTGCAAGGGAGGTAAACCAGTGGGTGGCAGGTGGGGGGTTACATGGAAGGGAGACAGATGGAGAGCCACCACCTTGAAGGTCAATGTGTAATGGGAACAGAAATGACCATGGCGCTGGAAGTGTCATGAGAACAGTGGTGATGGAGCTGTTCTCTACTAAGATGACAGGGAAGCCAGCCACAAGCAGGTTCATTTTTGGGCCCCAGGTTTTTTTCTTCCACTGTCAAGGGTCCACCTTGTCTAAGACATTGAGGGCATTTAAGACTTTAATTTCTCCTTTTTTAGGGGGCAAAGTTACATTCCATAAATTTACCCACTCATGCATCCATTTGTTTGCTGAGCACCTAGTCTCGCCTGAATGTCAGTGGCAGAGGATTCAGGAGGAAACAGGTTCAGTCTCTCTCAAAGTCAAGTAGGAATACAGATCCAGAAGCAGACACTACAACACAAATGTATTCAAGAAGATAAATGCCCTGACAGGGTGGTGAAAACAAGGAGTCCAGGACTGCGAGGAAGTGGGGGGAGGGGTAGATTTAGAATTCTAGAGGCCATATAAAGGATGAATGAATAGAAATTTACTTGTGTCAGAATTCTTTGGAGAGTGGGCTTGTTTACATGGTCACTAAGAATGGAAACTCCACCACTTCTAATAACCAAGACAAACTAAACATGACTGTGGGACATAAAAGTATCGGAATCTACATGTAGAGACTTGGCTTAGTGAAAGGAAAGGCTTCAGGCACCTGGGCAAGGTGACCACCATTTACATTTACTCAAGTGTTAGATATTTTACAGGCAATATTTTACAGTAATCTTAAGTCCCAGGAGCTCATGCTAAGAGGCACATACTACAGCAGCCCTGCCCAGATCTTGGGGTACCATGTGGACTGAATTCCCACTGGGAGTACCTCTCCCTACTTGAATATGGACACAAAATATTTTAAGAGTCCCTGGCGTTTATATGACCACTGATCACTGTGAAAGTCTCTGAGTCTTCAAGAGTGTTGAGCTAAGAGTTACTGGGGAGCAGTCACATATAAGCTCACCGGATTAAGAGGTGTGAGATGGGAGACAAGGGAACATGTGGTTCCACCAATGATGATGCAACATTTGTTCTTGGTGATTCTGCTTGTTCCCGATAAACCACATGATCTTCCCAGCTCATTCCCAGCTTTAGAAATACATGGGTGGACACTGAAAAGAACAAGTAAACTATAGCTGTATGCTAAAAAAGTGGACTTGTGGGGGACCAAGGGGCATCAATGAGCATGAAATAATTTCACATGGGTGGGTACTCAGATCAAAGTTTATTTCTGGAATCATGGCTCAGACTTTGAATTGGATGTTGCTGCCACGCCAGTCTCAGACTCCAGTCCATGCAAAGTTTAAGGGAAAGAATGAACACTAGGGTGCAAGGGGGATCCACAGGACTAATAGTCATATCTTCAAACCCAGTGGGAGGGATGAAGGAAGGTTTAATGAATCACCCATCAGAACTGCAGAGTAGGGGAGTAGACACAACAGGTACAGTGTCTGACCAGGCCTTTCTTACACAGAGCTGGGTCTAACAGTGCCAACCCAGGTCATGGACATCTGAGAAGCGGCATCCCTGCCACCTTGGTTGACCCAGCTTGATTAGTTTCTGTCCCTTGGACTTGGGCACTTTTCTCCCCAGGATATGTGTCTATTTCCTACAAAGGGAACAGCAAGTGGCAAAGTAAGGCTTTATCATGATCAGTAGCTGACTGAAGTGGGGTCAGAATGTTGACTTAGAAAATTACTATTTTCCCAGAGTCTGAATAAATCTAGTACTAGAGCCAGGACTTTCAGGTTTAGAGAATTTAATTTAGAGCAATTGATTTATTCATGGTGGAAAGGTGGACTCTATAAAACATTTTTGATAGGATTTACAACAGGTTTACAACAGGTTACTGCCCATACCCATGGTTTAAAAAAATATTTCAATTGCTAACAAATGTGCCAATCTTTGTAGCATCTGTTGTCCATCAAACAGTGCTCATGACAAGAGATAAAATAATGGAAAAATGATTCCAGGGACAAAATGAAGGTGGGAGGGCAGCATTCACCAGTCATCTCCATTGAAGGAGCAGAGATTTGGTTCTATAGGCAGTTTACTTTGATTACTTATATATCTTCCTTGAGTCATAGCCAGAAGCATTGGAAAGAAAAGAGAAATTTAAAAATTCAGGATAAATGCAATCCCTCATTGATTTCTTTTTTTTTTTAAATTGGGTGGAGAATCAATGTGAAAATAGTTAGGAAGGAGACTGGGTGTGGATTGTAGGTAAGAAGTTAAGGAGAGGGTTGATAAAATTCCAGAGAAAAGAGTTTGACTAGAAAGGGTCAGGCAATTAGAAAGGTCCTGAAGAACAGTGGTCAGCAGATTTTCTCTGCAAAAGTCCAGAAAGTAAATATCTTGGACTTTGCAAGTCAAATAGCCTTTGTTGCATCTACTTAACTTTGCCATCATTGTGTGAAAGTAGCTATCGACAATACATACACTTATTGCAGTGATGCAATAAAACTGTACTTAACAAAAACAAGTGGTGGCCGTATTTGGCCCACAGGTTAAAATTTCCCAATCCCGGATCTATAGTGTGTGATGACTCCACATTTCCCTTCTACCATCTAAGCTGTTCTACCATGCTTAGGCCATCATAGTATCCAATATATGACTCTGGAAGAGATTAAGCAAAGCAGCATCACCAAGAATTCAAGAAAAAGCTAATATAATAACCACTCATTAAACATTTACGATGTGCCAGATGTGGTGTGGGCACTCTGCACATATTACTTTAGCATTTGCTATCCTATGAGGAAGACACATATTGTTACCATTTATTCACTGAAATCTGGATGCCCTGGGCATCTAGTGAATAAGATGCCTCTGCTCTGACCCTGGAGTAGTCATGTGACTTGCCTTAAGATGTGAGCACATGAGATGGATGTCATTTGGGAGGGGAGAGGTAGAGAGAACATTAGTATGGCAACCTGTGCTCCACAGCCAGTTGGTACAGAGGTTCCATAAGATGGAAGCAGTCTAGAATACTAGGTGAAGAAGAGAGGATTTTGTGTTGCAGGGTTGCATTTAAGTCACTGAGATTCTGGCTAATAAGTGGCTGGTGTAGGATTAAACCCAGATCATTCTGACTCTAAAGTCTAGCTTCTTCTCCACTGTGAAATTTTAAAAGAATTTTGTATTCTTCCAGAAAAAATGAGCCACAGTAATCTTTTTCAAAATGTAATTCACAGTGACTTTGAAGTTCCCAAATCCTTGCCATGTTCTCCAGGGTCCTATATCATTATTCCCTTGTACATCTTCCCAGCTTGCACATCTGGCAAGATACACTCTGTATTTATCTCGCTGTACTCCAGCCTCATTCTGTTCCTTGAATTTGCAAAGCCTTCTTAGGAACCTCATATATACCATTCCTTAAGGTTAGGATGTTTTGTCTCCAGTCTTTACTTGGTTATCACGTCTTGTCCTTTAGGGACTCAATTAAGTTATCCCTCCTAAGCAATAAATGTCTTTTCCTGACACTCACTAGAAACTTCCTCAAACTAGAACCTTCCTCAAACTCCATCATTCTCTAGTATCATATACACTGTACTTTCTATACTGTATCACAGGCCTTCTTAGTTCTTTACTTCATTTTGGATTTGTATATGTTTGGTTAGCTGCTTATTGTCTATATTTTCCAGGTGGGTATGTCAACTAGTAGTGAATTGCTGGTAACAATGAAAACAACTTCTATGATAAGTTGAGTCTAATCTCTATCCCTAGAAACAGGTAATGGGGTTCCACTTAAAAAAAAAAGCATGTTGGATATAGCCAGTATTACTCTGAGGGGCATAAATAATTAAAGTATCAGTTTTGTGATAAATAGCACCAGATTTGTATTCATTCAATATCTATTAAAGGCATCACTAACCATCTATTGATTTTTAAAAGACCATACTAATTGAATAAAAAGTTAGACCAAAGACAACAGCAAGCCTGGGTGAAAGAAATCCAGATGGGGGAGCAGAGCTTTCCTCCTTCTATGGGTATGACCAGGAAAAAGATGGGAGATCTCTCTGATATGTGAGTGTGTTTGTATGATTGCACATGTGTGCATGTTTAACCTACAAAATTACATCTGCATCATTAGGATATAAAGATTAAATCACAGTGAAAGTGTTAACAATTGATGTGATTCTTTAGCAAGGCAGTGTGGTGTAGTGTTTCACTCATAGGATGAGCAATTCCACATACTTTAGGTGGAAAAGTCAACTGTATTGCTCACTAGCTCTATGATATTCATTAAATTACTTCTCTGAGCCTCAATTTCCGTATCTGTAAAATGGAAATAATAGCTACTGCCTCATTGGCTCCTTGACTATCTCAATGGCTCTTATAAGAGTTAAAGACTATTGACGTGGCAATGATTCAATAAAGAGCTGTCACTGTAACATCGACACTCATTATAAATGGGGACCTAAAAGATATTGTAAAGTTTCAGACATGGGTTTCCTGGACACTGGAAGGAGCCTATGTCTTAGATGCCTCAGAGTCTGCCTGGTGCTCATCTACATCAGCAGTGCTTCCTCCCACCTGCATCTGGTGGTCTAGTACAACAGGATCATAGATTACTTGGAGGCCCTACTCCAGGTCTTCAGGGAAGCAGTCACACAGCAGTATGGGAAATGAACCGCTTCTTCTACACAGTCCTGGAAGAGGTGTATGTTCCTTCTGCCTGAGAGTTGTTAGTAAATAGGAAGATTTAATTACTAAAATTAGCCAGACTTTGGCTCCTTTACCAGAGGACTCTCCAAGGAAAGTGCATCTGAATCTGGCCCTCTGACCCCTTAGAGAACACAGAAGGGAGGCGGGAAATGATACAGAGACTGTGTTAGCCACAAGAACAGGGAAGCAAAAGAGTTGCCTCCAGCTGGGATAGCACAACAGGATGGAATATCAAAGCCCATTGCTCAGTCATTGTTAATGGTTTCTCATGGTAGGAGACACCTGATGACTGATGAGATAACTGGATAATGGCAATGCAAGTTTCACGAATCAAGTAGTTAGAGGCTTTGGATTCAGATTTGGTCCAGATTTGAGTATAAGTTCTGCCACTTACTGTGTGTCCCTGAGCACATGCCATTGCCTCTCTGAACATTTTTCCACGATATGGGAGTGATATGAGGATTCAATGAGAATACAGATGTTAAATGCTGAACACAGCAGCTGGCATCTGGAAACAAATTGTGCATCACTTTATTTAATCATCACAGTAACCCTCTCAAATGGGGACTATCATGCTGTTTTAGAGCATAAAACAGACGAAGAGAAGGGTATAAGTTCCCAGCCATGACTTGGGGAAGGTTCCAGTTTACATTAGTCATGCTTCCAAGGTAGAGTGATGGGGTTGTGAGAACAAGAACTGAAGACAATGACCATAGCAGATATATCAAGAGTAATACTAGCGATAATCATCATTTTTAGAGGATCTTCTCTTTATCAGCCTCTGTGACAGATGCTATACCTAATTGTACCATGTAACTTTCCCAACCAGCCTCTGAGAATCTAAGGATGGAGATCTTAAATCAGTGCTTCCTATATTTTAGTGTGTAAATTGATCACTGGAGGTCTTTTTCTTTTTTTAATTGATGTAACATTGATTTACAACACTGTGATTGTGTCTTAAAGGCATAGGATCTCCCCCTGCATGTGTTTTTACCACACCTACCACCAAAGCACCCATAGTCTACTTGAGCTCCATGTCCACTTTGCTTTTTTTAAGATCTATTTATTTATGCACACAAGAGCTGGGATACAGGCCAGAGGTTTGGAGGGTGAGAGGACTCACCAGAGACAGAGGGGAACAGAACATGCGGATTGACCAAAACTGACTGCTAAGGGGAGCAACAGGTGCATAAGGAGAGATCTGATGCACCATGTGGGTCACCTCCCTGGCCGGGGATTGAACTCTTGCAGCAGGGGCTGCGCATATCGTCATAGGTTGCATCTTAACCCCTTGCACCACCATGGAGCCCCTCCATCCCCACTTTGTTTTTTTTTTTTATTTTTTAAGCTCTTGGAATATTTTTTTAAAATAAATTTTATTTTTATATCCCCCATACAATTGCAATCCCCTTATTTTGACCCCAATCCCTCCCCTCCCCGCCCCCCACCACCCATAGAGTGTCTCTGGTTCCCCACTTTGTTTTAATCCTCCCACCTCCCTCTCTCCGTCTGGAACTTGGTTCTACAGTCAAATTTCTATGGTTTGTTACCAGTTTGGCCTTACTGATGCTTTGTTTTATTTCTCTATATTCCACGTAAGTGACACCTTCTAGTATTTGTCTTTCTCCTTCTGAGTTATTTCACTTAGCATAATCCTCTCCAGTTTCATCCATGTTGTTGCAAATGGCATCAGTTTATCTTTTTCAATAGATGAGTAGCATTCCATTGTGTGTATACAATACACTCAACTGTTTGAAGGCATTTTGGTTGCTTTTATTATTTGGTTATTGTATACTGTGCTGCAATGAACATGAGTGCATATTTCCCTCTAAATCAGTGTTTTTGTATTCTACAGGTAGTTACCTAGGAGAGGAATTGCTGAGTCACATGATAAGTCAATTTTTAATATTTTGAGAAATCTGCATTCTATTTTTCCATAGAAGCTGGAGAAGGTTTATATTTCCACCAACAGTGTAGGAAGATTCCTTTATTTCTACATCCTCACCAACACTTGTATTTTCTGGTATCTCACAGGCATGAGGTGGTATCTCATTGTGGTTTCAATATACTGATCTTTCAGTGACCAGTCTGATTTTGTTTTGATTTTTCAAGAAAAATCTTAGTATGCACACAAGTTCCACTGGGATATCAAATGTTATATTTCATGATGAAACCATATAAAACTTTTCCTTAAAATTAGGTTCATTACTCTGAAGGATATAGGCAATGTACTAATATGAGAAAAATCAATGATGCAATTTTTGGAAAGGAGATAAAATAACAACAGACAGACAAGGCTGCCTAGTGGTAGAGTGAATGATGAACCCACATGTATATTTACACCTTGGCCCTCCAACTTCCCATCTGAAAAAAGTTGCACAAGTTTCTTAGCCTCTATTCCTCAAATGCTCCACTGATAAAACTGAGTTATTAATAGTATCCACTGATGGGATTAACTGCACAAATTAAATGAGTTAATATCTATAAAATGTTTAAAACATGTAAGTTCTGTGTGTTTGCTGTTACTCAGACAATAAGATTATCTTCATAAATTATATGAAAATAATCCCAAAAATTCAATAGGCTTACTCACTAGAACCATTAACAAGGGAGTCAGCCAAGTTTCTTGATACAACATCAACGTAAGAAGATCAATCATGTTTCTTTACATTTGCAATAATCAATGCAATTGCATAATAAAAAAGGACAAAAGAAGAGACAGTGACCTGTCTATGCTGAAAAAAATGCTAGAAGAGTCTGAATGAGTTAAACTTGGAACGGAGGAGAGAGAATGGGTGATGTTCCAAAACTAGGTGATCCGTGTTTACTCAGTAGAAATAGAGACAGGAGGTCCAGATGGTTTCAGATTGCATCTCACTACTGAGGCTGTTTAAAGGCCAGCAAAGCCCACCAGGCTAGCAAGTATGTCAAGGACTGGAGACAGTCCTCACGGCCCCAGTGCAGGAGTGATAATAGGAAATGTACATAGCCCACTACTTTCACTATCCCCAAAACTTCAACTCATTCATCCTGCACACACACCCTTATCTCCTTCTTTTTTTAATATTGTGTTTTATATAATTATTACATCATTTTTCATTTTTGCTCCTTCTTAACAAAATTTGTTCCTCCAAAGTTTATCCCTTTGGAGGGATATCCCTTTCACATCTGACAAGCTCCACCTTATCTCTCAAGATCTATTTCAAATGGCACCTCCTCTGAAAATCCTTCTTGTCTGCCCCATCCAGAATCAAAAAACACTCTGGCTTGTTTTGTCCATATTTGTATTTGGCTGAAAGAGGAATTAAAAACTGAAAAATCCAAACAGACATTTTGTGCACCAACTAATTGCTCAATTTACTTCCTGATTTTCTTTCTCCCCATTAAACCAAGAGATCCAGAATGCATCTCATATTTCTCCCAGAGAAGGCATAAGCATTTTGGATGAGGCCAAACTCTCAATACCCCAGACAGGAGAATTCATCCTGAACTCCTTTTGCATCTAACTCCCAGATGAAGATTTGCAGAATGTTCTTAAGAACATAGGAACTCCATAGGAACTCAAGGGAAATGGTCTTCAGAGAGGAAATGAGGTAAACATAGAAATAGAGACACAATGTTGTCTCAAATTCTATTTCCCTAGGAATTCAAAATCAGACCAGATGTTTGCAAAGTAATGTTCAACTACAAGAGCCAGAAAATGATGAACTGTTCCTGGGAAACCCAAGGAAGATATGCAATGCAGGGGAACATGCTCAATTTATTCTGATGCTGCAAACTCTAGTCCATGTTTAGCAAATCCAAAATAAAGACAGCTTTGAATTCAATAGGACAAAGCTGAAAACAGTGCAAGATAATGCTTTTGGCCCCCAAAGCTGATATCAACTCTCCTTTGAGTTAAATGATTAATCTATGAAGATACAGATCCCAAAATTCAACTACTCAAAAGGACTCTCTTCTTCATTCACTCATTCAAAGTGTATCTAACATCCCTAAAATGTCACATGAGGTGATGGAGATGCAGCACTTGACCTCACTTAGCTTATAGATTAGTGGAAGAGTCAGAAACAAATTAATGATCTCAAAAATATCTATGTAATTACAATTATGATCAGTATGTTGAAGAGAGGTGCAGGGGTGGTAAGTGTGCATAACTGGGGGATTAACCCAGTTTAGAGCTGAGGAGAGAATATGCAGGGACAACCTTCCTGGGAAATGATATTGAACTTGAGATTGATGCATGAGTAGCTTCTTGAAGGTCAGGAGGGGTGTCAAGAGCAGTGTAAGATTGCCATAGTAGCATACACAAAGGCTCTAGGAAGTCTCAAATGTGGAGTTTAATGACTTCAAGGAATAAGAGACAGTCAGCATAGCAATAACAGCAGCTTCTGTGTATAGAGTGGCACCAGCTGAGGTTGGTATTGAGAAAGAGACCACATCTATCAAGGACTCATAGACCATGTTAATGATTATTGACTTTATCTTTACAGCACTTGAAACAATTAAGCTGGAGGGTGATATGGTCAGAATTTGCATTTCAGAATTTCTACCTACCAAGGCCCTGTTCTAATGCTTAACCAGGGTTCAATCTCCCTAATGCAGCCCTAAAACAACTCCTTTGCACACATGTATCTCAACTTTATCACTTTCCATTGAGCCTCTTTTTTTTCTTTTTGACCCACAGTGGAATTATTTAAATTATTCTTTTAAATTGTGTTATTGTTCAGTGTAGTCTTACCTTGTTATCTGATGTGAAACTTCCTTAAGAATAGGATTGGGGTCAGAATGGGGGGATTGCAATTGTATGGGGAATATAAAAATAAAATTTATTAATTAAAAAAAAAAAAAGAATAGGAACCACCAACTCTTTGAGGAAGAAAACAGTCTAGCAATCATTCGACTCCAATATCCATGTACTTAAAAATATGACCTTGAAATATTTGTGAAAGGCGATTCTATTTTCTCTGCTTGACTACTTTTCAGAGATGGTGCACTCCTGATCTCTGATATCTCTGACTGAAGCACTCCACTTAATGATTCTGCCTCTGCCACATCGCATTAGATACAAGTATCACTACATAGTGCTGTCCCCATTCCTTCCTCCATATCCACTTTTGACCCACTCTTATTTGTTTCTCAGACTGCCAGTAGTGTGGTATTTCCTACATTCAAAACCGATGACACCTCTCTGGAAACCTGTTGTGGTGGATTTCTATTATGCAAAATTAACTGGCACAACATTTCCCAGAATTTCTTTCCTAGAATACTTCAGAATGAACACGAACCAGAAGATACATTTTGCATGATTTGGAAGATGAATTCAAAGAAGTATTCAATTTTTCTTTAGATTTAGAAGATTATTATAGGACCCAAGTTTCTCTTGCAGCTTTTAATTGTTAACTTCATGTTTCAACTTGACGGGTCTACAGGGTGCTCACCTGATCAAATCTTCTGGGTATAAATGTGAGGGTGTTTCTGGAAGACACTGCCATTTGAATCAGTAGATTGAATAATATAGATAGTCTCTATAATGACTTGAAGATCTGAATATAACGCAAAGTTAATCTTCTCATGATTAAGAGTAAACTCCTCTTGTCTGAGTGCCTCAAAGTTGGGGCTTTGGTGCTTTCCTGATTTCAGGTTCTAAGTGAAACATTCACTCTTCCTGGGTCTCATGTCTGCCAACACTCAGACTGGAACTAATTGTATCTGCTGTGTTTCAAGCTTACCAGTTGCAGATATTGGGACTTGTCAGTGTCCGTAGTCCCACAAGCCAATTTCTTGTTCTTTATGTAGCTCCTGTTGGGTCTATTTCTTTGGAGAATCCCAACTAAGGCACAGTTCTTTCATGCTGCATCTGTGTGTTGGCCCACCTGGTTGGTGTGGGGTTGCAACCAGGCACACAAGCTCCTCCAGTTTCATGAATCTTCTTCTTTACCTTCTTCCAATCCTAGGTTAGATATGTTGGGCTGAGGACAAGAATGTCAGCCTCTCTTGTGGATGTCCCCCTTGTCAAAGCTGAAGATTTAAGGCAGTGAGCCACTGACACATTTTCAGCCTCTCCTCAAGGATTCTCACTCATCCTCACAACTTTAAGTTTGTTCCTGCTTTTTTTGTTGTTCATCTTCCTTTCCTAGTTGTCCCACTAACTCCAGGATCCATCAGTAGACAAGAAACAAAGAGTTCCACAAAGATCATCTGACCAGCTCCCACAATTGTGTAAGGTCAGGTCCCTAAAATAAATATCCTGTTCCTCTGCTCAAGTCCTGACTGATACATTTATCAATAGTATCCCCTAATGCATAAAGGCCAATATCTGGAATGTGGTCTAGAGAAGGGTCTGCATGTTATAAAATTACCCTGCTTACCTCATTTCCACTTCTTTACCTCTCCCTTCAATCACAGCAGCCTTTCATTTTCCTCTTTCATGAATATATATGCCTCAATGGCCTCCATGTTTCCACATATGCTGTTTTTTCCTGCTTGAGATATTCTTTCTTTTGCCACCTTCAGTGCCCTTCAAGGTATAGCATAACTGCCATTTCCCAAAGTCTCCAAGACATCTGTAGAATTAGTGAATTATCTCCCTACAGCACCCTATCATGAAATCTTTTACCATTGTAATTATTTATGTAAACATTTATTCACTTCTAAATATTTATCTTTTTAAACAGTCATGTCTGTTCTTTCTTACTACTGTTCTTCATATTGTACACTGTACAGTTCTTCACACTAATCTGTGCCCAACTTTGTGCCAACCTTGCAGTTGGCTATTACATTCCCTGGAAGTCTCCTCCATTCCTCGATAAATCAAAATTACATCACAGTGAGCTCTATTTACACTTCTTACTCCATAGTGAGGACATTTGATCATATTTTGTTGTTAGTAATTTTATGAGAGTTGGATCTCTTATTTCCCCACTAACATAGTCTTCCAATCAGTCAAATTGCTGAATTTTTTAACAGAGAAAATATTTTGGCCATTTGTTTATTCCATGCTCTTAAGTCCGTTGCCACCTCTCCCCAGTTGCGCCCTACCTATGTGACCTAGAGCAGCAGCTATGATGACATCATCAGGAATGCCATGGGAACAATATTACACTGTTGACTGCTTTGGTGGTGATTCAAATATATATATATATGTATGTATGTACATATATGTGTGTGTAAATATATATGTGTATATATATGTGTGTGTATATATATGTATATATAAGATTTGTTTTATTTATGCATACAGAGCTGGACTGTAGGCCAGAGTTGTGGCGGGTGAGAGGATTCACCAGAGACAGAGCGGGGAGCAGAACAGGCAGACTGACTAAAATACACTGCTGAGGGGAGCAGCAGGCAAGACAAGAAAGGTCTTCTGTGTCTTATGGGTTAGCTCCCTGGTCAGGGATCGAACTCATGCTGCCATAGCTGCTGATAGTGCCATAATACTGAGACATAACTCCTTGAGCCACCAGGGAGGCCCCCAAAAATCTCTTTTATGGAGGAACATGCCTAAAGTATGATCATGACTCCATTATCAACCATTTTGATAGTTTATGATTATTCATAGCAATCACATTTCTTCCATTTTACTTTTTTTAATTGTGATCTTCAATTGGAAACCTGAATTCCTTATGGCTTAAGTCTCTTGATTTTTTTTTTTTTTTCTGAGAGCACTACTGGGAGGGGTAAAATTGAGTATAGAGTTTATGGCTTCAGATATTTTGAAA
The DNA here is from genome assembly GCF_014898055.3 of Talpa occidentalis. Classification (NCBI taxonomy): domain Eukaryota; kingdom Metazoa; phylum Chordata; class Mammalia; order Eulipotyphla; family Talpidae; genus Talpa; species Talpa occidentalis. The sequence goes on from NW_023605083.1 coordinate 69,829,363, forward strand.
GAAGAAAGAATTGTGTAACCTTTTCAACATGTCGTCCATTTTCTGTTTTTCCCTCACCTCGATTTCTTATACTCATGTTTCAAGGGATTTCTTTAAAAAAAAAAAAAAAAAAAAAAAAAGCAATTGCTTTGTAGATGTTAACCATTGGGGAGTTTGAAAAAACCTTCCAGATGGGAAAAATATATGAAAAATCTCATCTCAGTAAAAAATAAATCCCCCAAATAGAGGCTTGTAATGAAACACCTAATTCACTCCAACTACAGTGGCCGTATTGCTGCAATATTATAATGCCAGATGACTCTTTTAGCACCATGGACAACAGCTGGCCTTCCATCAGGAATGCCTAATATTGAATGCAATGCTTTCCTTTTCCACTACAAATTTGGCTAGTATTTGAAGTCCATTGCATGGCATAATCCTCATATCCACACTCAGCAATTAGTGATTTTTTAGTAAGAAGTATTAAAAGTATTTCATTATGTTTATTGTCTAGAACTCTGGATTGCTATGTGACACTCCTATAGACTGACAAATCTCCTTCATGAGTTATTCAATGGGAACTTCCAAAATCCTGCTCCCAGTATTCAATTTTTGTGCTCTCTCTGAAATTTGACACGATGATTACTTCCCTCATAGCAGAAATTTTTCTCTGTAGCATTTGCTCCCACTGTCATAATATACCATTGTTAATCTTCAGCCTTTTTTTTTTTACCCCTTCCTCAACCCCTTCAATTCCTTTTTGCTTATTTTTACCTTCTAAATGCATTTTTCTTCCCCAAGTAATATCATTTTCATTATTTTTCTCACTCCAAATGTTCCTTACTCTGGAAATTTCTTTCCATTTTGTGGATTCCATCATCACTTTATACTGGTGGTTCTGAAATCTCTTTCCTACCAATGACCATCCTCCTAAGAGCCTGGATTCAACAACCTGCTGGATTCAACAGGGGGTGGCTGTTGTCACAAATATGTCTAAAATCAAACTGTTCACATTCTCTTCAAAAACATGAAAATTTTTGTCTCCCAATTACATTTTAATCTGAGCTTTTCTCTTTTAATAGATTTGTTTTATTGCCTAAACTTTATTCTTTTTTTAAAGATTTATTTATTTATGCATACAAGAGTTAGGGTACAGGCCAGAGATGCAGGAAATGAGAGGATTTACCAGAGACAGAGCGGGGAACAGAACAGGCAGATTGACTGAAGTACACTGCTGAGGGGAGCAGCGGGCAAGTCAGGAGAGGTCTGCTGTGCCATGTGGGTTGCTCCCTGGTTGGCCAGGGATTAAACTCATGCGCAGAAGCTGCAGATTGCTTCACAGTGTGGTGCTTGACCCCTTGCACCACCAGGGATGTCCTAAACTTTATTCTTTACTTCCTTCTCTCACTTCCAAACAAGTGTCAAGTCCTCCCAATGTGACTAAACAATGAGTCCACACACGCTAAACAAAACAATCTGTTAGTTACTTCCACTCGCCCCCCCATAGAAGAAAGCAAACGTGCTTCCCTTTCACCTCATTTTATTGCTCACTGGGGTTGTAACTGGCAATATCTCTATTTCACAGATGTAGCATTTCTACAAATACAGTTTCCTTCCCTTCCCCATTCTACCAAGGGTCTCTTTCCAATTTTTCCACTCTAATCCATTAAGTATCTCTGCCATTGATCTTTTTATACTGTTCTTTATAGTAGTTCTATTACAGCCCACTGACTCCAGAAAAACACTCAAATTCCTTAATTGAAAGCAATCAGTTAACCTACCCCAATCTACATTTCCACTATAACTGACCTCTCACATTGAAACCAAAATGAACACTACCTTAAATGTTGCTTTCCTATCATCACCCTTCATTCATGCTTCAGTATTGTCGAAAATAACAATAGCCTCACATCTCCATGTTTTAAGTCCCTGCTCAAAAACTACCTCATTCATTATTGCACACAAATTTCTTAGGGAAAAGGCATCACTTTTAAATCAGTATTTCAATAGTGATTTAAATTTTCTCTTTCAAATGTTATTGAATATGTTTTACTTTGTTGACTTCATATTTATTGTAGTTATGTCATCTTCCCTACTGCACTGTATATTCTTTAAATATAAGAAACACATGATAATTATCTTCAAATTACTCATAGCCCCTAACACAATGCCTTTTCTATTATGTGTTCAATAAATATTTGGTATAGCATGATTATTCTATTATTTTCACATTACTCATTCCATTTCATTGGTATGAAATCCTTGTAATCAAGAAAGGTGAAAAAGATGGTGAAACATGAAACATTTGAAATATACCCTCACTGACCCTATAAAATAGTACATAAAATATATATTCCCTATATTAGTTATAAGGAAGTCCAATAACATGAGGCATGTATTATTAACTGCTCCCTTTCTTAAGTCAGGATAACGCTGGTTGTGATTTTTTTTTTAAATGCTCAGTGCTTTTTGTTTTTGTTTTAAAGATTTATTCATTTATTTATACAAGCACTGGGTACAGTCAGAAGCGCGGGAGGGTGAGAGAATTCACCAGAGCCAGAGCGGGGAGCAGAGCAGGCAGAAGGACCGAAGCACACTGCTGAGGGGAGCAGCGGAAGGCAGGAGGGGTCTGCGCGCCATGTGGGACCCTCCTCAGGTGGCCGGGGAGCAGCCGGGGATCGAACTGGCACTGTAGAGGCTGCGGGCAGCTTCGCAACCCAGCGCTCAACCGCTGTGCCACCGGGGAGGCCATGGTTGTGATTTGTTATCCATATACAAAATGAAACAAAAAAAGACTTCTCTCCATCCCTTTCCCTTGCAACTGATTGAATTAGACTTCTTCAGCTAAATAGACATGTTTCCCAAAACTGGAGCCAGACACAACTCCAGTAAACAATAACAATGTGGTAAAGAGGAAGCATGGCTGCCTCCTCCTGCAGACAACAAGATCTAGGTAACTGATGACTTGCCCCGGCTAGCATGGAAAATCTTGCCGATTGCTTGTAGTTTTGAAAGGTCATTAGACACAATAGGATCAAAAAGCTCTAGAGGAGGGCTATTAAATTATTACACTCTTCACCCCAATTCTCCTAATGATTTTCCCTTCTTTACACCTGTCCTGTTGTCATGAGGGCAGTGTTAGTATTTTGTGAGGAGGAAGATTGAATTGGACAAGGAGTCTGAGTAATTTTGATTTCTGACATCTTGGTTAAAAAAAAAAAAAAAAACCACCTCTCTTGAGAAAAACTTGGGCTGAAACTAAATCTAATTCTACCGAGGTGGAGATATGCTGTAATTCTGTAGCCAGTAAAATCCCTTAGAATTCAGTTTAGTCCATATTTTTCAAGTAACCCCATGATTTCCAAAGCTTCACAGCCACAGACTGAGGCTCCAGGTAGAAGTAACCACCAAGTAAGTGGAGGACAGAGAAGATGATCTCATCCTGGGGATAAAGGCTTTCTTAGATGTTCTTTCCTTTCATTCTCAGAATGGCAGGGTCCTTGGATAATGACACAATCCCAGTAAATGATAACATGGGAAATCCAGTAATAAAAGAAGTTTTGAAACACTTTTCCTGAGACATTTTCAGTTACATATTACATGAATTCTAAAGGTTCGGTACAGGCCTTTTCTTTTTCTTTGTTATGCCTTTTTTAAAGATTTATTTATTTATGCATACAAAAGCTGGGGTATAGAGCAGAGGTGTGGGAAATGAGAGGAGTCACCAGAGACAGAGTGGGGAGCAGGACAGGTGGATCTACTGAAATACACTGCAGAGGGGAGCAGCAGGTGAGACAGGGAAGTCTGCTGCACCATATGGGTCAGCTCCCTGGTCAGGGATTGAATTCAGGCCACCACAGAGGTGATAGCACTGAGACAACCCCTAGGCCACCAGGAAGGCCTCTTTTTTGATATGTCTTATTTTAATCTGTTAAGAGATGCATTTGATGCAGGGATGGGCACAGACAATGCTGACTTGATTTGAAGAGACAGGGAACTGCTTGATGTGCCTACTTATGGCAAAGAAACAGTGCATGATGGCTTTAGACACCTAGAAGGCTTATTCCTATCCCTATGAAAGGAAGGCAAAATTTAAGATATATCTTCCTACAGGAGCTATTAAGAGTTTTCTTTTTCTGGTTAAAAGATCTGTTCAAGGGCCTCCCCGGTGGCGCAGTGGTTGAGCGCTGGGTTGCGAAGCTGCCCGCGGCCTCTGCGGCACCGGTTCAATCCCCGGCTGCTTCCCGGCCACCGGAGGGGGGTCCTGCATGGCGCGCTGACCTCTCCTGCCGCCCGCTGCTCCCCTCAGCAGTGTACTTCAGTCCTTCTGCCTGCTCTGCTCCCCGCTCTGGCTCTGGTGAATTCTCTCACCCTCCCGCGCTTCTGACTGTACCCAGTGCTTGTATAAACAAACAAACAAATAAAGAAAGAAAGAAAACATGCCTCTATAAATAAATAAATAAATAAATAAATAAATAAATAAATAAATAAATAAAAGATCTTTCAAAAGATACCCCGGTAAGACTTGAATCCTAAAATTGTCACCAGTTAGCTGTGTGGCATTAGGAAAGTCAGTTAACCTCTCTGTGCTTCAGAATCATTAACAGTAACACAGAAATAAAAACAGAAACCTAATTCTGTGACTCATGAGGATTAATTAATTCACTTAAATCATTTGGAACAGTGTCTGGTCCTTAGTAATTTACATCAAATGTCTGTTCTTACCGATTAAGTCCTTGATCATTGTTCCTTCCAGGTATTTAGCTAGAATTCAGCAAGACCAGGGTCCAAATAGTCCCCTAGAAGAAATTCTTATTACACTTAAATTATCCTTACTAAATTTTGCGTGAGTATGGCTTTTATGTAGTATTATTAAATGAGGATCTATTTGCAAATTTTAGACTCATCTTCATATCTTGCATTTTACTCGAGAGACATGTTGATGTTCTCTCCCTTGCAATCAACACCAATTAAATGATAATCCTTGAAAACAGAAGCATAAATAGGACCCTAATGCATAAATTGGTTACAGTCCATCCATTCTGTGGACATATGGGCTTTAGTTTCAATCTATTTCTTGGAAAGTGATTCATAATTAAACCATCTTACTTGCCTAGAAAATATTTCAACTTGTGTTGACTTGAGTCACAATATTTGGAAAGCACCACTTAAAAACCAAATTGTGCTGTGTGTAGAAACTAAGTCTACCTGGCATAAAAACAAATGATCGAAGGGTCTGGTCAGCATAACTTTTAAGATGCCAAAATCTGCACTTCCTTAATTATCATGACAATCAAGCCAGTCTTAGATTTAGGCTAAATGAAGTGGGTAATGGTGACAGGAAGTCTTTTCCTGAGGGCAGATTTACACTGTCATCTTGGCAGTATCAAGTATTTGCTTTGTGATTGTGGAAACATTTGGAGGGAGACATTAATTTTCCATCCATTAACTTTGGTGGATATGAACACCCCAGAGGGAAAAATGTGTGAGCCGCTTAACAACCTTTTGGCTGTTAGGAAAGTAAAAATGTTTGAAAACATTTTTCTTTGCAAAGGAAAAAATAGAAAAGGAGAAACAACTATTCAATCAGGGACTATCTTATCTTTCAAAGGTTTCTGTAAATGTCTGCGCCACCTCAAAATGAAGCACTTTTCCTCCGGCACAACCTATTTTCTTTATTTGCTACCTAGGGGTAAATTAACCTGAGAGTCAGTCCAGATATGAAAAGGACCACTCTTTTTAATAATACATTTTTTCTTACTACAGGCCAGTTACATTATGCTCATAATCACTGAGCAAAGGAGAAAATTGTGTGTTGAGAAGAGAGAAGGAAAGTAAGTGGATAAAAATAATAAAAGTAATTTTATTTTTGTACCACAACCATTAGGATAGTTAAAGCTAAGCACAAATCAATAGGGTCTTGGAACTGAATGTGTACGTGTATGTATATTAGAAGAGAAGATGTTACATTGAGGAATGATGAACGATGGAAGCAGGTCAAATGATCCTTGTGATCTGCAATGGAATTAATCAAGGTGAAGCTGTGTAACCCTGAATATATGTTCATTCCACCAACAAATGAATATAACCTCATCCAACAGCGAGGGTCACTAAGTCCCATGCCAGAGCCGAAAGGGACTTAACTGAGGAATACAAATGTGACCCCTGTACCCCTTTACTTTACATTTTAGTGTAGAACATGGAAATTAAACAAACAAAACACAGTAAGATAAGAAATATGATGAACACTACCAAAAAAAAAAGAAACTGTATGAGAACATGGCAGAGGGTAGCCTAGATTAGCATGGAGATTAGGAATGTTTTTTCCTGAGGAAGAGATGTAATTTAAAGTCCAGGGGTTCTTAAATATGGTTGAGAATGTGGATGATTGTATAGGAGTTAGAAATGGAAGGAATTGATATGAAGAAATGAATCTGAAAACTCCCAGGAAAGGGAGATCCATGCACAGTCACTGGGGCAGAAAGGGATTTTATATATGGAAAATCCAGGGGGTGAAAGAAAGAATGTAAAGGAAGGTGAGTAGGGAATCTGAGAAGGAAGAGGGGCCAAAGAATGTCAGACTCTATAAGACAGTCAGGATAAGGATTTTGTACTTGGAGACCTTTGGAAGTATTTAAGGAGGCGAGAAACATAATCATGTGTGTGTGTTGAAAAGAACTCTTTAGAGTCAGTGCAAATAATCAGAGGTAGCAAAACTTGGTACAAGAAAGTTAGTTCAGAGGCTTGTTTCATGGTTTAAGGAAAGACAATGGTGATAGAGAAAGGGAAAATGGTAATGAGTATGGGAACAAGTAAAACAGGAGAGCCATCAAGAGACACTTGGAATCTGCTGTCAGGAAAAGGTATTAAAGCCCCTACCTTCACACCACTCTAGTCTCCAAAAATTATTGATGGGTTTTACTATGAAGACCTGTACCCAAGTCTTTTCCTGTCCAACTTATTCTGCATGTCTGCCCCTAAAACATACTAGGAGACAGACCTTCAACATATGAATAATAATTCATCTTCAATTTTCTTTTGACTTTATTGGTTTGTACAAAATTAAAAGTAAACTCTGTTATCAGGAATGGCCAGGAAATAAAAGGTTCTGGTTAATAGAGAAATGCAAAGCATGTCATGTGACTCCTACTGATTTTTTTTTAAAGACATGGCATACTGCATGGAAGAGAGCAAAGCACTACAGTGCCATGGGAGGCAGAGTAACAGGGCTCTGTCTGCAGCTCAGTTATTGTGCCTGATGCAAAACCATGGATGGATCACCAGACAGGGAAGAAAGAAATCAACAACGCAAGTTTGTGGAATAAAATGATCTTGGGTGCTGCTCTACTTTTATAAATGTGTGAGTTCAGGCCTGCTTTTCACCCTCTTTGAGACTCAATAATCTCACCTGTGAAATGGACATAAATGCCCTTTTCACATGTTCACTGTGGTGATTAAATGAAACTCACATGCTGAGCAACCTGCTGTTTGTTACAGAATGTATGGCCACAAGAGGGGGAGGAGCATCACATTGCAGTGAATGAGCACCATCTCCCCCACCCCCACTTGCATGCAGCTGCACTGACTACAGGTCCCAATGTGCCATGAACTAGACTTCCTGAGCAAGGGTGCTACTGAGAACTAAGGGCAGAACTGAGTGGCCAGGTGGACCTGCAGAACTGTTCTCTCTTGCTTCTGCAGTCTGATTAGAACTGATACTGCTGGGAAAGAGACTGGGAAGAGACATGTAGAAGAGAGACACTGGGGAGACTGTCCTTGACAGAGACAATGGCAGCTGTTATCTTGATTTGTACTTGGATTTGGATTTTTGCATCTCTCCTTCTGTCCCAGATTGGCCTATCTCCTTTCTTATACCTTAGACTTATGGCAAGTTTTCATGCTTCAGCAGCCCCTGTTTCAGGCTCACCCTAATTGACTGGGCATTTACTCTCAAGGGGATGGGTGGGTAATGGGGGGTTGGGGGTTATTGGGAAAATTATTATTAGGAATATCCTTTCTTCTCTTTCCTCTCTGTGCACACAAATTTTAAAGATCTTTCATACTAAGTGTCTGCTTCCTTTCCCTTTGTGCATGTGCATGGCTGAATTCCTTACAAAGCATGCACCCCTTAATAGTTTGGTATGTGTAGGGGTTCCTAAGACATGCACTGACATGACCTCTAGAAATTATTTTTTGAGTTTTGTTTTTTCATCTGTATGCTACAGAGAGTAATGTTATGGCAGTTATTGGAAGTGAATGTGTATAAATCATCCTTCCAATTTTTAAGGAATTTTGAGGGTATCCACTTTATTACTACTGTCATGCTATTATTTTATAGATAAATACGAGTGCTAAACCCGACTCACATCTGTGTGTGTGTGTGTGTGTGTGTGTGAATAAACAAGCACTCCAGAAGTTCTGTAGTTCCTTCAGACTATTGTTATAGCACTACAGTGTAGTAGTAGTGGTGAGAGAAGTTGTATGGAATTGAGTTAAATCCACACTGACCTGGGGGCATATCATGAAATCTATTTTCTCCAGATAAATCGAGGTTATCAGTTTGTTGACTTGTAACCTTTTTCCCCCCCTTTTTATTTTTATAAGAAAGTAGACAGGGCAAATGCATTCTTGGCAGGTAATAAAGGGTTGGCTTATAGACTAGCAAGTGAGCCAGCTTTTACTGTAATGTCCATGTGCAATTATAGTCTATATAATATCTCAATTTAATATGTACTTCTGGATATGGACATATCTAATTTATGATTCAGTCTATTCAATGATTGGTTGAAGGATCTTTCTTGACAATCAGGCAGTGCTTGGGGTCACCATGTGGATTGATTTGAAAGGCACCAACCACACTCTGCAATTATCCCTCCCACAGCGATATAGTGCCTAGAATATAATCATTAATTCCTTAGGGTCTTGACAGAACTTCAGCAACAGAGGTAATAAAATACAAGCATTAAAAACACCTTAGAAATAATTTGATTGAATTTATGTTATAGGTGCACAAAATGTGGCCCCACAGGAAGGCCTTCCTTCCCTCCAAGGTCAAATACTAAATTAGAGACCTAGTCCAGTTTAAACGTCCAACCTCATGGCCTCCTGTCTGGAAAGATTCCTCCTGACCAAACAATTTTCCTGATGCTTGGATGTCCCAACAACCGGAGGAAAGCCTCGTCTGCATCCTGCCTGGGAAAGTCAGAACTTCAGCTCTTCCTGGGCTATTTTTGGTGCTCTGACTGTCCTCTGGATGAAGCAGAGATGCTGATTTTTACGTTTCTTTAGAAAAGAGGGTCCAACTTGCTGAAACATAAAAATTAAAAAATCACAAATATAACAGCTTTTATAAAGGAGACTATCTGGCAGAAAAAGCATTCCCCTGAAGGGGAACTGGGATTAAACAAGTGACGAGGCAAAGGCATGAATCAGCAGTGATCATTTTTAAACTGAGACAAGGACGGGTTTGTGCTCTGCAGAATGAAATGGCAGGTTAACTGTTATCAAATGTAAAAACACATTTCCTGTGCATGAGCAGAAAAGTGGTCTTGCCTGCACATCTAGGATGAAATGGAGAAATACAGAGAATCTCTAAGTAGCGGAGTGGGGAGGGTTAAGTTCTACCAAGAAATGATGGTTAAGATGTTGAAAGCCTACTGTGTGCTAAGAACTGCATTTACAAGACCTGTTCTTTTAACTTGATCAAATCCAAATCCATAATATCCCCATTTTGCACATAAGAAAACTAAGTTTCAAAGATTTGATCAAAGTCACAAAGCTAATGGCTGCCAGAAGATGATATGAAACTAGGTCAGTCTGATTTCCAAAACCCCAGTAATCTGGACTTCTTCCAAATCAATTCCTATGCAACCTCTGATTTTTTAACTCTAAATACTGTTTTAACAGAACACTCCAAACTTGGCTGAAACTCAAAAATTCTGTGTCTCACTTCCTTCATCTCTTCAATGGGCATTGTGAATATAAGAATGAGATTGTGCATGTGAAAACATTTACAGGTAGACAGAGTGGGATACAAGCAGGAGCTTATTAAATAACCACCAACACCATGTTCAACATGCAGGCACAGGCCCACCTCACTAAGCACACGATGACACAGAAAGTCATGTGTGTGTACATTTTGAGGTCAAATTAGAAAATTCTTTGAAAGGTTTTCCCTAATGGTCATTAAATGATATGAGTAATGAGTTCTGTAGAAAGAAAAGTGGCATTTAGGCATTATTAAATAAATGTTAAAAACATTTAGCTTATAGGAAAAAAGATCCAATTTACAAGTGAGATATGGCTGCATTAGGGGAAGGAATTTTTGCTTTCTTGGGTTAAACAGACTGACCAGCAGGGTTTAAAGGAGAAGGATGTGCCAGAGAGTGTCACAGGTGAGGGGTTCACCTCAACTCTGCTCCCAACAACTCTCTCACAGAGTGAATCGCTTTGCCTCTCTGCACATCAATCTTTCCGCCTTACCTTGGGTTACATGCTTTCCCAGGTCTATGCAAGTTAAAATTCTACAAATCATATCTGCTCATTCTACTGATCACTACTTAGCCTGGTAGTGTAGCAGGCAAGTGGCCCCGTGCATTAATACACATCTGTGTGCCCATTGCCAAAAAGGCATCACACCAAGCTCTGAAGAGGTTCCTGTGATAAAGAAGCCAGGGTCTAGGTGTGCTGATTGCTGTACTGAGGGACGGTATGACCCTACAGGAAAGCCATTGCTCAGGAGAAGTTTCCTGTCCATGGATGTTTTCAGTAAAAATACAGAAGAACCTCAATTTTTCTTCTTCCTTATTATTTTCTTCCTTCCCAAAGAATTGAAAGGCAAGTCCAAGGGGCAGCATTTCCTGAGGCGAGTTGTTAGGTAAAGAAGAAAGACATATCGCTCACCTGTTCCAACCCACAGAGAGCATCACTGTCTTCCCAGCAGGTACTGAGAGAAGCAGGCAGGTTAGCAGAACGCAGCTGGACCCGCTTGCATTGAAAAACCACTGCTGAAACCACTGGTCAAGATCAGACAAAAACCAGCTCCACTTCTTGTGGAAGTCCATTTGACAACAAGTCTTCAAACCTTTCCCTCCTCTTCTCTTCCTCTATTCAGTCTTCTTTCTAGTGCCTCCTTTAACTCCCTGTTCTTCTCGCATACTGTTTGTGTTGTCACTCACTGCCCTTTCTGGGACCCTCCTCTCTCTGCCTCTTCATTCTCTTCCTCCCTCTATCCTGGCTCTCTCCCTCTCCCCACTCCCCTCTATAGAACCCACCACCAGAAGTGGAAAGAAATGATGTGGACATCGTATATGACCGTTTCTATTCATGATAGATTCTGGTTTAGACATTGATAAATAAGCCTTACACAGATTAATTTATTTCACCTTCACAATTATCCCCTGAATAGCTTACACATATTATTCCCATCTGACAGATGAGAAAACTGACTTGAAGAAGTTGCTTAAGGTCAAGCAATTAAGGAATGGCAGAACAAAATGATGGTCATTCATGTAGGTGAGGTCAGTATTTAAATTAACTAACATCCTTCTTTAGGAATCTTACACCTAAGGGTCCAACTCAACTGTGTTCTTCTCTCACATGGAGCCAATTAGTTTCTCTAGGGTTCAGTTTTATTCATTGGCACGATGAATAAAGAGTTGATCTTGCCCCCCAAATAACATGAAATGTGAGTGGTTGATGCATGAACTGAAATTGCTGAAAAGTATCTTTAGTCACAAAAGACCCACAGTGGATTCTGACACACAAATCTTAGCTGACTGAGAACTCTTAGAAACAGTACAGCCTAAAAGGTTGACCTAGAGACTGAGTATCTCTCTTCTGTCCTTGTGCGCATGCATGCGCATGTGTGCAAATGTACACTGTGTGTATGTGTAGAGACAGAGACAGAAAGACACTGAGCACACCCACACAAGAGAGAGAGAGACAGAGAGAAGAGAGCATCTGGCACCTAGACACCCTCCAATTGAATCATAACTCATTTACTGAATGAAATGAAAGGAAAACCCTGCTAGGGATTTTTAAACTCTTATCACATTTTAGCATCATGATGACCCTGTTAATGATGCATTTTCTCCCCATTTTATAAATAAAAAAACTGAGACTGAGCAAGGTGAAGGAACTCCCAGTAGGACAAACAGGCAACCCCCCGGTCCCAGGACCATGATCTGCCACTCTCCCTCCTGTCCTCACAGGCTTCCAGCAGGACAGTTCTTTTTCTAGTTGGGAAAAGGTTTGTAACCCTGGTGCTCTTGCTTTTATTTCAGTCTAGGGTCTTGGGATCCACAGAGGTTAACTGAGCTGCTGAAAGTCGTGCGGCAAGCCAGGACCAGCTCAGGTCCTCCCACTCCAATACTATTTTGATTTTCTACACTTGGAAAGGAAGTAGAGAAAGATTGAAAACAAGCCTTGTTCATTTTTAATTTATCATCTTTGTCTGAGAATTCTTACTTAACATTGCTACAGCATGTCCCCCCTCTTTCTTAGCCCTAGAATTGCAAACCGAGATCAGGGGAATGGGAGAAAATCTATTAAAACAAGATCCTCGCTACTTTATGGTAATTAAAAGTAATAAATATTCTTGCCCACAATGCTAAAAATCTCAAATAGCCAGTGGGTCAATACTGTTTCCCTGGTAAGGATGGTAATAAATCTTTATTCCTTGTGAGTCAAAATAAGGAAGGGGTTTTATTCATGAATTCCATGACCTGCTACTGCGACATTTTCAAAACAAACACGCCTGGAATGACGAGTTTCTCCACCAAGTGTGTTTGTGTGCCCTCTTCTAACCTGCTTCTCCCCGCCCCCGACAAAACTTCTGTCCTTGCACAGCCTTTTCATTGCTACAACAGCAATTTCTTTCTGCTGCACCATAATGGCAAAAAAGGTGTGGGGCGTACCCCATCCTCCTCCCCAGCCCAGTTCATTCTCTATTATGGTGGAACACAGAAGGATTTAACCCTGACCTGCCAAGCTCATCTTCTTTCTCAAAGACCGCTGCTAGGGCCCATGATGATTGTTGTGGTTGTTTTTTATTTCTTTTTAATCCATTCCAACATCTTGATTATTATTCTTTTAAGTGTGTGTTTTCCCAGGTGCATATCCAGCATTGGCTTCAAATTCATCTGGAAATGAAGCTGTTCACTTAGGAAGCTGAACCGTCTTTAAAGGGATGCCTACCCCACGCTCTGACCTCTTTGCAAGTGAGGGCACAGAGTCTGGATTTCACACAAACCCAGAGGAAGGCAGAGCTCATGGGCTGAGCCCTGCCCTTTGCAGGCTCGCTGAAGGGAAGTTGTGTGACCTTTGGGACGTCACTTCATTCACTGGGTTTCAGTGTTATAACTGCTAACAAAGAACAGGTCTTTGGAGCTGCACTGTTTTGTCAGTGCGCCACTGTTCCCAGCGCTCTGTCTCAAGTCCTGCTTGGTATCCACTCCCAGGTGAGGTGGGGAGAGCAGAGATACAGTAAAAGCAGCAGCTTCTCTTTAGCTGAGCTGCTCTGATAAACCCACACTTCTCCCTTTGGCAAGAAGCATGAATCTGCTCCTTAGAATTGATTTTATATATAAAGCTTATGCTAAGTTCAAGTTGCTCAAAAACACCACTCTTGTTGGGGTGACTCGGGGGTGACTTTAACATTTAGCTAACACAGCACAATATGAATCAGGCTGCCTTAGAGATAAACACATAAATGTTCATAAGACACATACAAAAAGAGCTACATTTGAAAAAGTTTCTGGTCCCATTTACTTCTGTGCAACAATGCACATTTTATTTTCTATGGGGGAAAAGCACCTTAGAGAATAGGTTTGCTGAATAAGACAGACCCTTTTCATGCTTATTTATTGAATCACAGGTAGGCTGTGGGATGCTTTATGCTAAAAAGGGCTCAGGGTAAAAAGTGAGGAATGTCGAGAGTAAAGGCCTATCTGTGAATAACACTAAAGAAAAATCACTGGTTTAAATGAAGACTATATAGCAAATGCCATTGCTTGTATGTCTCTCTATTTCCCAATTCATTATTCATTGCCACACTTGTAAATTTGTACCACTTTGCATTATTTTTCCTTGAAAAACCTAGGCTGGGTGAGAAATGGAAGGGAGTACACAGGATTTGGAATTCAGGAACAACAGTAGGTCTTAACAATGGGACTCAGGGGTAGTGCAAAGCCCCTGCCCTGCTTTCAGGGGAGGGACTGAACCTGGGTCAGGGCATTCAGGATCAGTAACTGACATCACAGTGGATCACAGGGCTTATGGGCAATAAAAGAACCCAGCAACTGCAAACAGATCTCAGCCAATGGCCTGACTGCCCGAGGTATAATCTCAATGTTTTTATTTATGGAAAAGGAAAAAAAAAGAAACAATGAGAGAGAGATGGACAGAAGAAGTGATCCCAGGGCTCAAGCCCACATCACCTGTTTTTGGGTCTATAATCCCTTCTTGATACAAAGGGCTCACCTAGTTCTTCATCTCATTGGCCTCAATACCAATGAGAATCCGCTTTATTCTAAAGGGTAAAGGGTTAAGAATGGCCTTTTATTGCCTTATGTGTGTGCATGAGCACATGCACTTTAAAATTCATCTCAGTTCCTTTTGGTTTTAGAAGGCAAGAAACTAGCATTTAAAGGGATCATAATCCATGCCAAGAACCTAGGTGGGTGATTTTCAAGCATCGTTTCTTTTTTTTTTTTTTAAGATTTATTTATTTATGCATACAATAAGTGGGCTACAGGCCAGAGATGCAGGGGGTGAGAGGGTTCACCAGAGACAGAGTGGGGAACAGAACAGGTGGATCTACTGAAAAACACTGCTGAGGAGAGCAGTAGGCGAGAGAGAAGAGGTCGGCTGTGCTGTGTGGGTAGCTTCCTGGCTGGCCGGGGATCAAACTTGTGCTATAGAAGTAGCAGATAGCTTCACAGTGCTGTGCTTAACCCCTTGCTCCACCAGGGAGGCCCTCAAACATCATTTCAATAAACTTTTAGGCTAGCCATTAAGGTAGTTATTATTAGGGTAACTGACTGTAACCCTGTGATCTTCTTAATGCGCTATGCATGTTTTATTTCCTGAACTCAGTGGGTGTGGTAGTGGAATTTGAGGTAAGACCCTGCCTCTGGACTGGTAGAGTAGAGCATAACTGTCAGGAACTGAAAGTGATTATGAAATAATAAGTATTCTCATTTCTGGGAACTAAGAGGAACTTGGGTTCTTGCTCTCGTGTAAATATAAGCTATAATCCTTCTTGATTTTTCTATCTCAGCAGTAGACTTCCAATGATTCTGCTCCATCTTTGCTTCCACTTAGTAAATATTGTTTCCTCAGTGACTTCAAGAAAGACTTTGCTCAGTATCCAAAGTGCAATTGATACTGCCCATACCCACGCAGGCTTCACCATTTCAGCGCAATCCTCAACTTCCAAATGCCACTAGCACCACAGTCTCTTTGCCTGAGGGCTTTCTCTCAGATAATCCCAGAACCAGCAACACAACAAAAATGCAAGGAATAATTAACACCCCATGGGCACATCTCTCAAGCAATGACCAAGAGAAATCAGTGTAGAAACACCCCAGGTAGTTTCCAGGTGGGAGACTTTGAAGTCTGTGGCCCACACTGGCTCCCAGGATTCCACTGCAGGATAACAGTTTCAACTAGGTTCAAACTCCAGGTTCCAAGTCACCACTTGATACAGTTACCATGTTTGATAACCTTTTAGGGACTGTTTTCCCTTCCATGTCTCATTCCCCACTCCCCAGCAGTGTTTTCCAGAATTCATGTCCCAAATAAATTACTTACACTTGAAGCACATTTTGTTTCTGGGGGAATCTAAGCCAAGGCACCAGTAGAGTCTGTGTGTGGCCCTCAGGTGAATGAAAGCAAGATGATGGCCCTCTGGGAAAAACTGGCTGCCAGGAGGTCTAGAGCAGTGGCTCACAAACCTGGATGATTGCCAGCGCCACCTGAAGAGCCTTTGAATGGTACAGATTCTGTCTCGATTCCTGGAGAATGTTTCAATAGGAAACATAAAGGACTTGAGAGTTAAGATTTTCAAGAGCTCTTTAGGTGATTCCAATGATTAATCCAATTAGGAACTGTATTAGAAAAATAATGACTTTCCAATGATATCTATGCTTTAATGCCTGGAATTTGTGAATAGGTTACTTTGTGTGACAATGGAATTAAGATAGCATATGGGGGGGGTCTCCCTGTGGCGCAGTGGTTGAGCGCTGGGCTGTGAAGCTGCCCGCAGTCTCTGCAGCGCTGGTTTGATCTCCGGCCACCAGCGAGGGTCCCACATGGCGAGTAGACCTCTCCTGCCTTGCCCGCTGCTCCCCTCAGCCCTGTACTTCATCAGTGTGCCTGTTCTGCTCCCTGCTCTGGCTCTGGTGAATTCTCTCACCCTCCCTCCCACGCTTCTGACTGTACCCAGTGCTTGTAAAAATAAATAAATAAATCTTTAAAAAAAAAAAAAAAAAGATAGCATATGGGAATGGATTTCCTAATCAAGTGACCATAGATAGGGAGAATGTCCTTGATTATCCAAGTGGACTCAATATACAAACAAATGTCTTTAAATGTGCAGGAAGGAGGTAGAAAAGACAAAGCCAGAGACATGGAAGCAGGAGAAAGACTTTTCCCTATATCACTGGCTTTGAATATAAAAGAAAGAGATCCTGAGATAAGAAGTAAGGGAACTTCCTTTACTTCTTAAGAAGATAAGGAAATGGATTCTTACCTAGATTCTGGAATACAGAATATTGTCCAGTTATAACCTTAGTTTTAGTTCATTGAGACTCATTATAGGTTTCTAAACTCCAAAACTATAAGATTTTATATGCATGTCAATTCAACCCACTAAATTTATGATAATTTGTCACAGCAGCAGTAAGAGACTAATACAAGGAGAAATTATTCTGGGTCAGTACTTCTCAAATGTTTGTACATAAACTATTGAATCTATTATAGTCAGTCTAGGGTAAGAATTGAGATTTTGAATTTCTAACAAATTTGCAGATGATACAGATGTTGCTAGTCAGAAGACCACAGGTGGAGGAGCAAGATAAGAGCAAGGTTTCCAGAACTCAGCATTACTGACCATTTAGCACAGACAATTCTTGGTTATAAGGGTAATCCTGTGTGTTGTAGGACATTTAACAATATCCATTGTTTCTATCTATTAATTCTGGTAGCAATTCATCTCCAGTTATGGCAACAAAAATGTCTTCAGACATTGTCAAATGCCCCTAAGAAATATTATTCTCAGAAAACTGAAGACCAAGGAATCATTGATGATGAGACTCAGGTAAATAACAGGTTAGTAGATTGGAATTAGAAAACCTACATGGAGAGCAATGTATTTAGTTACAGATTTTAGTTACAGACCTCAATGCAAGCAAAAATTTTCCTACAAAAACAAAATAGAAATTTAACAACTTAAAATAAATGGATTAATTTGTCAAAAGCCACTTACCAGCAAAATTCAACCAAGATGAAATAGACCATTTGAATAGTCCTGTAATCATTAAAGAAATTTAATATTCCACTTCTAACTATCTACCACAAAAATACAAACACACTAATTTGAAAGGAAACTTGCACTTGTATGATCATAGCAGTACTATTTACAATAGCCAAGATGTGGGAATAACCTAACTGACCAAAAACAGATGAAGGATCAATAAGTGGCATATATAGGCATATATACACCACTTGGCAAAATGAGCCAGAGGGAGAAAAAATACTAGATGGTGTCATTTATATTTGGAATATAGAAAAACCAAAGATACAAAGACCAGCCTTTGAAAGCTGACCATAGATCTGTGGCTCTCAAAGGGGGTGTCAGGGTTGAATGGGGTGCTAGGGAGGAATACCGAGGAGAGCACAATGGACTATGGCAGAGGACTATGGTGTTTCAGTGATGGAGTGCTGTGGTGACAATACATGGAGGGAGTAGCCTATATTGTCAAAACACTAGTAAGGATATAAGATGTTGATATTTCAATAAAAATGATAATTAAAAAAAATCACCCAGAAAGAATTATCCATGCCTAGATGGTTCCACTATAGAATTTTGTCAACAATATTAAAAAGAATTAACACTAATTGTACTTGATCTTTTGCTGAAAATAGAAGATGCAGGAACATTATAAGTCTCGTAGGGTCCTGATATCAAAACCAGATGAAGAAAACTACCAATATCTCTCATAAACTTACACATGAAAATCTGCAACATAATATTAGCAATTTGAATCTAACAATGTGCAAAATAAATTATAAAACTAGACCATGTGGAATTTATTCCAGGTAAGAAGGATTGATTCAACATTCAAACATTAATCACTGTAATCCACTGTCAACAGGTTAAAAAAGAAATGACATGATCAGATGTAAGAAAATATTGGGAAAAATTGACTATCCATTCATGAGATAAACTCTCAAAAAACTAGGAACAGAGGGAGATACCCTCAATTTGATAAATAACATCTACAGAAACCTGAAACCAAAGTCATACTTAATGGTAAAATACCAAATATTTTCCCCCTAACACCTGGACATGAAAATGTCTATTTTCACCAACATTTTCAAAATAGTACTGAAAGTTCTAAAATCAATCCAGTGAGACAAGAAAAAAAATCAAAGGTTAGGGATTGGAAAGGAACAGATAAAACTATCTCTATTTGCAAATGACATCATGGCTTACATTTTGTCCACAACTAGGATTTTTTTCTTATTAACATGATAATGGCATTGAATCAAAAATTGTTATTTGACTCAAAGTTATTTGTACATCATATCATCTTTATTAATATTATTATTTATTTAAATAGTTTGAACCTGAAATCAACTAAAATGTCCTACAACAGGTTGTTAACCAAACTGATACAGCCATCACATGGAATATTATTCAACAATGAAGAAGAAACACTGTTGATTCACACAATAGCTTGGATGGCTCTAAAGGAAATCATTCTATATTGAAGTTAACCTTTCAATAACACACACTACATGGTTCCCTTCTTACATCACAAACAAACAGTTCCCTTTATATGACCAAATTATAGAGCTGAGAACAGATTATGGGTTATGATGGATGAGAGAGAAAGGCGAGATGAAGAAACAAAGGAGTCTGGTTATTTGGAGTTTTTCTTAGAGATTGGTGTGTTCTACTTGTGAAGGCTTTGGGTTTGGGAAAAAGACAGAGTGCTGAGGGTCACAGCCTTTAGGAACCCCAGGACATGCCCTAGAAAATGACAGCACCCTGGAGAATGGAGGGAGGTTGTGTAAACAGAGGATGTAAGCTTCCTAGGTTGGGGAAGGTACCTTAGAGCAAAACGAATTCCAGTCCTACCTCCCATGTTACAAGAAGCAACCACATTAGATAAATAAGAGCAGTATTTCCCAAATGACAAAATCCCTACATGATCATCAAGATATTTGCACTATCTGTATTCTGCCTCTACTATTATAGATGTAGTGTCTTTGTTCAAATTGGCTCAGGGCAAAGATAAATATTTGCATAAAATAAAAATTCTGCTTGTGTACTACCCGAAGCCAGCTGGTGCCCCATCAGTCACACACCTAGCACACTTTGTAAAAGAAAGGGGAAAAAAACAAGAGGGAAAGAGGGCAAAGGGCATCTGAGCAGAAGGAGCTGCCTGAGCTAGAGCACGAAAGCATGAAGGAGCATGATGTGTTCAGAGCCCAGAGTGACTGGATGGAGGAGGTTTGCAGGAGGGGAGATATGGTGGGTGATGAGGCTGGAGAAGGACTGTCAGGGTTGGCTTGTGATGGAAGGGATTAAAAGAATCAAGGTCCACTCCACTCCTTTTGTTATCGCTCGCTCAGGCAGAAGGACTGGGCAAGTGTCCTGGGGACTGCATGTTCTCATTCTCTCCCTCAGCTGCGAAATTGTGGGCAGTCATGTGTAGCTGTGTTAACACTACATGACTAAAACCAATCCCCCTGTCCCTTTCAGCTGCATACCTCGCTGCCTCCACTGCTTTCACAGACTGATTTGCATCCAGGCAGGTTGAGTAAACAAGGCTGTAAGGGGAATATAAATAACCACAGACTGGATTGTGGTTCAATACTCTGGTCTGGGGAAATCAGAATTTCCACTTACCTCCCATGCCAAGGTGGAGCCTCTGAACCGCTCACAGGGTTCTCACCCTTTTTCTCCCAAGATACTGGTGCTGATCCGTAGCTCTGCCTGGTTCTCCTCCACTCCTGACTTCACTACCAGATGCTGACTCGCTCAGTTGTCACAGAAAACCGTGCTCTCTTTTCAAGCTGCCTGGGACGACTGGACAGAAGAAAAAAAGCTGTGCTTCCTTACAAGAGATTCCCTCTATATACCTTGACCTTCTCAAGGTCATAAACTTAATCTTATTTTATGGCCTGCCCCCCAAATGACTGACTCCATCCTGCTTCATATACTCAGAGGGAAACACCAAAGTCATTCAGGCTTGAGTCTGACTTCAATTCCAACTCCACTGCTGTGACCTTAGGTAAAGTTTTAAACTTTCTGGACAGTCATTTTATTTTCATCTATAAAGTAGTGATGATAATTATACCTACCTCTTAGGGTTTTTGGGCAAGGGAAATTTAGTGATCTCTGCTAAGTGTTTAGCATGTTTCTGGGATAAAGTACATGTTAAATAAGTTGTAACTTTTTAATACTGTTTTGATGATGATTTTGATGACAATGATGTGCATACTCATGGAGTTGATTCAAACTGTTAATACTTACAACTCATGTCTCTATAAACCCACTTACTTGATTAGTTTCAAATGACAGGAAGAAGGGAAGACAGAGAAAAATTGAGAGACATCTTCAATGTAGTGGTAGAAACTCAGCATCTAGGGTAAGAAGGTTCAAATCCTGACATAACTTCTTAGAAGTTACAAGACTTATGTAAACATCTCTTAATTATTGCCCCATTACCCAAAAAGTGGGAATCTCAATGACTAACCTCCTGAGGTTAATTTGAAGGCCAAGTTAGATGTTATTTTTGAAACTTTCACATTTTGCATTGTATCTTTTAAGACTTTATGAATCGTAGACATGTAGGGAACTCTGTCTGAATAGAAGAGGTGTGAGAAACAGCATAAAAATATAAACTATGGAACTTGTAAGTCACTCCATCTCTTGATGCTTGTTGAGTTCACTTCATATTCAGCTCTGAATTCTGGCCTCAGTTCATCTCACTCCCCCTCTCCCAAGCTATAAAGGAGTTACGTGGGTCTTCTTTCTACTCTTCGAACACTTCTAGTTCATTCTACCTCAGGACTATCTCTGTTCATCTTTCCCTGTCTAGAACAGTTTCCCCGAGCTCATGTCATGACTAGTTCCTTTCTACACTTAGAGTGTAGTCCAATAATTACCTTCTTAAACATTCTTCCCAGATTCCCGAGTCAACAATCTATGCAGTTATTCCCTGTCATCCACACTTTTTCAATTGTGTACATGACACTTTCTCACCTGTCAATTCAATTCTATTCTATCTGTCTCTCCCCTTTAAAGTTAAACTTCATGAGGGCAAGAACTTTGCTTATTCACTGCTCTACTAAGTGTTTAGAACATACCAGTTTCCTCCAAATGTGGTTTTTGAAGGAACAGACATACTGATATAGTGAAGTTTTAATCTTCAGGCTTCTTCCCACACCTCTTATATTCTATTGGGCAACAAAGGGCATATAAGAGAAGATGAGACATGAACCTTTAACTGGAATAGGACCTAAGTCACAGAATGTTATTGTGAGTATTAAATCAGAAAATGCATATGGAGGCTTAGCACAGTGCTTCACATAGGGATAGAGCTCAATGTATAGCAGTTAAAATTATCTTTCTCTTAAAATTTGCTCCCAGATACACAGTGGACTCCTAGTTCTGTGAGTTGTACTGCACTTTATATAAAATATGAAAGTTATAGTCTATTTGAGCTTAAATAGACTAGGTTGACTCAAAGCATACCCAAGTCCATCCCTGATCTTTTTCTCTAGACATAACTTAATCCTGTCCCTTGACATCCTACCATTCTGATGGCAGTAGGAGGAATGGAAAGCTAAATCTAAGAAAAAACATGTCCTAGGGCTTTCCCAGTGGCGCAGCGGGTTGGGCGCAGTGGGTTGAGCACAGCACTGTGAAGCTGTAGAGATACCCACATGGCGTGGCCGGCCTCTCCTGTCTCGCCCACCTCTCCCCTCAGCAGTGTTTTCGGTCCATCTGCCTGTTCTGCTCCCTGCTCTGTCTCTGGTGAATTCTTTCACTCTTCTGCATCTCTGGCCTATACCCCAGCTCTTGTATAAATACATAAAATCTTAAAAAAGCACATCCTAATAGGTAAAGAGAGAAAAGTTTTTTCTAAGATCACTAAAAAACAGGTACCTCTCTGCTAGAGGGAAGTCATCAACATTAGCTGCATGAAACAAAAGAGGATGAATCTAAAAATCATTTGTTGTTAAGATTCACAATTTCTTTTTTTACCTCTGTCTGCCCACTAAGTGTACTGTGCCTTTCTGTATGTGACCTAATAATGCCTTTTTCATTACCCATATTTGAGCTTTTCTTCCTCCTGAGTGAAGAGAGAGGTGGACTCTCCTTTCTGTCACTAACTTGTAGACCATTCCAGGTCTATGTCAACATAAACTTGGAAATTCTCATTCATCTTAAGACACCCTAATTTCTTTTGTTCATTCATTTAACAAATGATTATTGAGTTCCTACTGGGTTCAAAGCACTGAAAGAGATATGGAGATATAGCCCTGGGCAAAATGAGACCCAGTTGCTGCTGTAATGGAGTTTACAAAACAATGTAGAAGAGAGATTTTAAAAATGTAAAAAAAAACGAAAAATTTTAAATGTCATGAGAAGAAAAATGTAGGACATGAAATGTTTATAGGCGGCTGTTAGGAAAAACCACTCAGCATCTAAGCTGAGACTTGACAGGCACCGATAGTTACACAGGTGAAAAGGAGGCAAAAGTTTTATTAATGCAATTTGAATGTCACTTCCTCTGGGAAGCTTTTTCAACCTACCACCCCATAAGATTTCTTGTCCCTCTTTTGTGGGTCGTATCTCAGTTTTACTTGTTTTGTAGCGTATACAGGATATGCTGGGCATATCCATCTCCCTGTTACTGGAGCACAAGATACTTAAGGCAAGGAATTAATCATATTCCTCTCTGCCTCCTCCACTCTCTCTCACACAATGTCCAAGACAAAAGATTGTTCCATGAATGTCTGCTGCATTTTTTTTTTTTGAGCTAGAGTAACAGAATTCAAGTGACTTTGAGAACAGAAAGAAGATTTTTAAAATACTCTAGATGAAACTTTTTTGCCACTCTTATGGGGTGAAATGTGTTCCACATTTCCTAAATATTACCCATCAATACAGCTGTTTTCTTTCCAGCTGTGTTAGCTAATTAATTTCCTATTAACATTTCTCACTATGAGCAGCTACTAATAACCACACCACCACAAATAACTTGATTCAAAGATGACTGACCATTTTGCAGGAGGGAGTCAAGAAGTACACTGAAGTTTAATAAATAATGAATGACCACAGGGTATTTAGAAGCTTGTAATATAAAAACAACATATGGGCCATAAGATAGAATTACCTTGGATCATCCTGCATATCTTTCTACAAAGTAATTCTTGAGAATATTAAAAATCATTTTCCCCAGTCACTGAGCTTGGAGAGAAAATAGCCCAGGTGTGGCAATATGCAACCAATATTGGAAAATCCCTCTAGCTAGCCACTGGCTTGCCTGAATCCTCCAAATTCTGTGTGACAATATGGAGAAGGTACATTTTCATTCTGAAAAGTCAAGGGTCAGAATATGAAATGAGGCATTATTTCCCCAGAATGTTAAGATAAGGTGTCAATGGATGTTTCATAACAGCAAATGATCGGTGGCCCAAAAATGGAAAAATTCTTTTTTAAACAAAAACTAAAGATTTTTTTCTGCTAAGGCTTTTAGGAGTCTTTAATATTCTGATATGTGTTATGCATTACATAAATGGGAATACAGGATTCAATATCTCCCAAATATATTTGAACCATAGATTATTTCTTGATGTATCTCTATTACAATGACTTACAATAATGATTGGAGTAGTCACAAGGGCTATGTATTTTAGTCCCTAAAGTAACTATTAAAGTAGAAATATCACTGGCTTTAAATTAGAAGGCCTGGGTTCAAGTCCCTGAGGAGTCATTTAAAAGTATGTCCCTAAACATATCACTTAACTCTGAAGGCTCAATTTCCTCACCTGCAAAGGGAAGCAAAATCATCAGTTCCAACTTTACTGGCTTAGTGATTAAATATGTTAATAAATATTAAAGGACTTTTATGAAGTATAGGCACCACATAAACTTTGCTTTTACTGTTAATAATGTTCAATATAAAAACTGAGCATTCAGAGGGAGACAATAGCAAACTTACCAAAGTAGGGAGATTTAAAGTAAAATTCAGGAAATCAACAAGATGGTGCTAGAGTTACAACTTAGGTGCTATGCATGGCAGGACCATGGAGACTTCCACAGGGTGCTACTGAGCTCCTCTCCTTGTGACTCTATCCACTGACTTCAGCCCAAAGACAGCCCACAGCTACCTACTTGGTTAACCCTTTTGGCCTTAACAGGAACTGACATCCATCCAGCAAGGAACTCCCATGGCTTACATGAAAAGTCAAGTCTTTCCAAATATACACAAAAAGACCTGGTAGGCACCTTTAAGGATGTGAGGTTGTTTTTCTGCACAGGGATTTGGACCTCTAGCCATATATATCACTACTGTATCTGCTTTCCTTGAGGTCTTTGGTATGAGAATTGTAAGAAAAATGACTTATTCTTTGACCTCATCTTAAATTTCCAAATTCTTTAGTCCTTCCCTCTTTTTTACTGGAACATTTTACTCTTCTACCTTCTTCTTGACCACATGGATCCTTGAAATATTTCCTGTACATTAATTTTAGAATTCACATTTTTTACTAAGCCAACAGGAATGAAGACAATGCCTCCCTATTTCTAAATCTTATTAGATCACCAAGGCAATAACACTTGTCCTGACATGTGTTCTGACAAAAATGTCAGAAAGGTGTCTGGAATATGCAGAGGATTATAGTGCAGTTCAATTTTGATGTGTGTTATTTCCACCTTCTCTGAAATAACAGTCACTGATGCACTAGTTCAAGTATGTTGAGTAGGTCTTTTCAAATGAAAATTTCTGCCATGTGGACTTTATAGACAATACTGAAAGGCATAACATGAAAATTATTTACCAAATTTCACCTTTATATATTCTGATCTATGATGCCAGATCTAGGAATTTTACAAACTATATTTCCACAACAACTCTGACAACTGGTTTCCTACTAGGATTTGTCAGTAGGTGATACAGTGGGAAGTGAAAGAGAAGCAAGGAAAAGAAAAGGGACCCCTTTCTGCCCTGTGTTGTGGTCAAAGTGATTTCAGTGGAGCAAAATGGATGGAGCTAGAAGGGGCAATGTTAAGTCAGAAGGAGAAAGATAAGTAATGGATGATGTCACTAATATGAGGAATATAGAGTAACTGAACTAAGAGTCAGAAAAAGATATGTTTAAAAACCAATGCTTGAAAGATGACTACAGAACTGAAGCATCCACAGGGGAGAAGGGTAATAAGAGGGAAGGAAGCACATGGACAAATGGGGTGGACTCAGTGATTGGTGGTGGTTGAAGTAGGGTGGCAATGCCTGATGGTGGTATCCAAATATTACCTCAATTAAAATATAATTTAATTTCAATAAGTTATCTCAGTGGTTTCTGCACCACAATCAAGCTGATTTCTTCACTTCTAGGGGCAGTTTAACCTTTTCAGAGGATGCAGGGCATTTCTATTTACAGAGGTCTGCCCACTGATTTTATTGGGCTTCTCCTATAATAAACTCTAAGATTTTGGCTACCCTTAGCCTCCTTTGCCTCCCCATCCCTATGAGAGGTAGCTTCTCTCATTATCTATTGTTTCTGATGTTATTGATGTTTCCTCCCCCCACATCCATTTTACAGTTCTCTAAAACAGGTATAACTAAGTCCCTGTGTCAAATCCCCTTTGTTAAGATACACAGTGTGGTTTTTGCTTTCCTGACTAAATTTTACTGAAAAAAAATATATGTGAAATTATCAGTCCCTTCAAAGCGCAAGCACAATATCCAAGACTGTAGGGATGTATAAACAAACCCTTAGTGCTTTCAACCATTTGATTGTCATGGACTCATTTTAGAAACTGATGAATTGCATGGACCTTTTCCCCAGAAACTACACTAATAGAAAACCATGTGCATAAAATTCTGAATGCAATATCAAGTATTCATGGATTCCCTAAAGTGCCCCCATGAATTCCCAAATGGATCCAATATTGAGAGATATAAAGGTCTCCAGAATGTCATGAGAGTTTCAAAATTCATCATTCTTAATTTTTTACTTAGACACATACCAAAATTTCCCTACTTAACAATTCTAGAAGCTTATAAGTGAGTCACAACAGTAATTTCATACTCTGATCACTTTGTTCTTTTTTTATCTTCATAATAATTACATAAGTAAGCCACAGCAAGAGTTATTTCTTTGTTTATAAAATTGTATGTAAGAAATGTTAATGACACATACTCAGGAAACTAGAAATAGTTGAGATGGTATTTGAATTAAAAACTACTGGATTCTAGCCCAGAGTTTCTCTCTTTTTTATTCTGGAAACAGAGACAATTGTTGAGAAAGAGGTAAGAGGTCGTATGCTACTCTACAAAGCTCCATTACAAGTTTCCAAGTCTCACTATATATATTCTAATGTTGATAGAAGAATGTGGGACCCTCCTCCAGTGGCCAGGGAGCAGGCGGGGATCGAACCGGCGCTGCAGAGGCTGCAGGCAGCTTCGCAACCCAGCGCTCAATCGCTGCGCCACTGGGGAGGCCCTGATAGAAGATTTTTAAAGAGAATGGTATACAATCATTTAGGAACTAGATCTAAACTAGTTCCCACATAGGAAGTGTATCACAGGAAGTTCTGAATTCAGAGGAAAGAGTACAGCAGTCTTCAATGTGCAACTATTTTTTTGTTGGTCAGATGTTTTGGAATCAAATAGAACTGTATTTAAGTCAAAGTACTGTCATTTGGGCCTCCCCGGTGGCGCAGCGGTTGAGCGCTGGGTTGTGAAGCTGCCCGCGGCCTCTGCAGTGCCGGTTCGATCCCCGGCTGCTCCCCGGCCACCGGAGGAGGGTCCCACATGGCGCGCAGACCTCTCCTGCCGCCCGCTGCTCCCCTCAGCAGTGTACTTCGGTCCTTCTGCCTGCTCTGCTCCCCGCTCTGGCTCTGGTGAATTCTCTCACCCTCCCGCGCTTCTGACTGTACCCAGTGCATGTATAAACAAAACAAACAAAACAAATAAATAAATAAATAAAACATGCCTCTATTAAAAAAAAAAAAAAAAAAGTACTGTCATTTATCAGTTGCAGGGTCTTATGAAAATAACATCTTTATCTTCAATTTTATAGTCTATGAAACAGATATTTTACAACAATTATGAAGCTGAAAACATTCAGCACAGTAGCTGGAACACAGTAGGTTCTCAAAACTCATCTTTCATTCCTTATCGTTTCTAAATCATTCATTGATAATTTTAGGGGACTCAGTATATCCTAAGTTTAATAATTGTCTCCACAACTGCAAAATATACCCTGTTGTTCCTTTATCAAAGCAGATGGGCAATTCTCTTTGCATGGTCCTCATTAAAATGCAGACTATAATCTTTATATTTTAGATACTTTCTTTGTTCTGCTGATGACACTGGAGTCTTTTCCAGGAGAGTGACTAATGCAACTCAGTTCAATATGGAAACACTTCCACATTTTTTTCATTTCCCTGATGAGACTCTTACACAGCTTTTTGATTCCACCCCTTTTTACAAGAACCTCCAAGGGGCCTTCCTTAATGGAATCCCTGCAGATGTTCTGTTCTGTCGGGGACTCTTCTAGGCACTTCACAAATAACACAGGACTGGGTGAAGAGCTCAACTTTTCCAGGTCATTAAATATTGCTTAACTATTTTTCAAATGTGCTGGCATCAATAAAAAATCTCAAATGTGTTTAGGGCTACACTGGTTCCATTAATATTTTACACCTTGAATATTTTTAGGGACTCATTTATTCTGATGTCATCCGTCAGATTTTCCCTAAGAGCTTTTTGATGTCCCAGAAGCTCCCCCAAGTTCTCTGTGAAAATTTTTGAATTTATTCATCTTTTTTTCACCTATCCCCTAACATCAGACACTATGGATGACCCCAGAAGCAGGATGCCCTGACTTGGGAATGAAAAGAGACCCTCACAGCTGGACTAGCTCATGGTAAAAATTTTAAGAATATTGTTGAGATCTTTGTAAATGGTGAGTTGTAAATCTTTGTGACTTTCCAGCATGAGGAGAGGGAATAAATGGACTGTTTCCCTGATAAGATCATCTTCATATAGTGATGCACTTTTTTAATACTGGCCAGATTTTGGCTCTTATTCCAGAATATCCCACTTCTGAGAGGTCCCAGAACAAGAAAGCAAGTCTAGGAGATGGAATCATGGGGATATGACCAGAGCAATAATTTCAGGGGTTCCTAGGAGTAAGGCTTCTCTGTTACCAGTGGGGACATAATTTTTGCTTTTTTTGAAATAGATTCTGTGTATAGGCTAGTTTATGGCTCAAGTATAGAGGTAAGAACAGCTTAGAAGACCATATCCAAGCAAATGTGGACCTATTCATGTGGAATATTTCTCACTTATCTATCTCACTTCATTCCTTGGTGAGTATAACATTGAAGAAAAACAAAACCCTTCCACTGATCTTGTATCCACTCCTTTAAAGAATAATATCATTATACACCTGAGTGCAAACACAACTATCTAGGAAGCCTCACTAAGCCACCACCCAACTTTCATTCTCCCTCAAATGCCTTAAGTCAGTAAAAAAAAAGTACATGTCTCCAGAAAACTGATCAATATTAATTAATGCTAATATTAGAAATTTCAGGAATAATAATAGGATGATAAATAAATGTCTTTGAAGTAGGCAATGTCTTTCCACACATAAAATGTAGCCATCTCATACCAAGAAAAGCACTCTACTAGAGACCAAAGCACCTGGATTCTAATTTTAACTACATTTTGCAAGCTGTGTGACCTTAAGCATGTCACTGAACCTCATTGAGCCATGACATCATTATGAGGGAAGTGAGAAAATAATTTATAATTATAGCATAATATATATACATAAAAATTAAAATAATTTACATTTATATAAGATGCTATACATTGGATCTTCAGAAAGTCTTCGATATTATGATGCAGGTCATACAGAGTATCATATGTCCATTTTACAGATGAAGAAACTGAAGTTCAAAACCACATAAGTGCTTTTCTAATGATTCAGAACCGCTAAGAAAGATAACTAATACTCTTAACTGTACATCCTGAGTCCTTTTGAAGATCTTTGCATTATACTATGCTGTCTTTCTTCTTCAAAAGAGAAAATAATGTAACTTTCTTGTGTTTGTTTTGTTTTTTAATAATAATAATATTTATTATGACATCTATGATCAATAAAATTTTAAGTTTACAATATAGTATTGTTTTTTATTTGTTTTTTTTAAGATTTATTTATTTATGCATACAAGAATTAGGGTACAGGCCAGAGGTGGGGGGGTGAGAGGATTTACCAGAGACAGAATGGGGAACAGAACAGGCAGACTGACTGAAATACATCGCTAAGGGGAGCAGTGGGCAAGCCAGGAGAGGTCTGCTGCGCCATGTGGGTTGCTCCCTGGCTGGGGATCGAACTTGGGCCGCAGTGGCTATGGATAGCTTCATAGGTTGCATCTTAACCCCTTGCACCACCAGGGAGGCCCACAATACAGTATTGTTAACTAAAGGCATAGGGTTATACAACAGAGCTCTAGAACTTATTCATCTTGCATAACTGGTAATTCATATCCATTGAACGGCTACCTCTCTTTGCCCACTCCTGTAAGCCCCTGGAAACCATCATTCTACACTCTGCTTCTATGTTTTCAACTATTTCAGATACTTCATTGAGTGGAGTCATTGCATTGTTCTTTTGTGACTGACTTAGATTGATGCCCTAAGGTTCATCATGCTGTCACTTATGGTTGGATAGTCTTTTTGCCATTTCTTCAATTGATATTTTTCCATTCTCTATTTCAATTATTTCTTCTCTTCTTTTTATTATTTTATTCCTTCTGCTATGTTTGGGCTTAGTTTGTTCTTCTTTTTCTAGTGCCTTATATGAGATCTTTCTTCTCTTATAATGTAGTAACCATAATCTTTCCTCTTTACACTGATTTTGCTTCATTCCATAAGCTATGGCATGCTGTATTTTCATTTATGTTTGTCTCAAGATATTTTCTAGCTTCCTCTATGATTTCATCTTTAACCCATTGGTTGTTCAGGAATGTGCTATTTCATTTTCCTCCTGCTATTGAGTTATAATTTCATTTCAGCGTCATCATAAAGAATACATGATGTGATTTCAACCTTGAACTTGTCAAGCTTGTTTTGTGAATTAATATGTGATCTATCTTGAAAAACGTTCCATATGCACTTGAGATAAAAGCAGTTCTGTTGCAGTGAGTGGAATATTCTCTAATGTCTATTAGGTCCACTTGGTTTATAGTGTTCTTCAAGTAAATTGTTACTTTTCTTTCTGGATGTTCTATTCATTATTGAAAGTGGGGTATTGAAGTTACCTGCTATCATTGTATTGTTGTTTATTTCTCCTCTCAATTCTGTCAATGTTTACATTATATATTTAGATGCTCTGATGTTGGGTACACAATACACAATATATTTATAATTAATATATCTTCCTAGTAAAGTGGCCCTTTTATCATTATACAGATTTCTTTGTTGTCTCTTGTGAACTTAAGTCATTATCAGATTAAAAGAGGTTATGTAAAATAGTTTATTATGTCTTAGAGTAACCACAAAAAAAACTTGAAGATACACAAAAGAAAAAAATAATCAAAGCATATTAACACAAAAAGATAATGAAATGCATAAGAAGACAGCAAAATAGGGAACTACAAGAAAGGTAGAAAACAATTAGCAAAATGGCAATAGTAAGACTTTCATGATCAAGTTACTTCAAATGTAAATGAACTAAACTCCCCAATCAAAAGATATAGTGGCTGAATGGATTAAAAAATAAAAAACAAGACTCAACTAAATGTTGTTATTAGAGACTTACTTAGGTTTAAGGGCACACACAGGCTGAAAGTAAAAGGATAAAAAAAGACATCCCATGCCAATGGTAACAAAATAGAGAAGGTGTGACTAGAACCAGAATAAAATAGACCTTGAAGTCAAAAACTATTATGGCATCCTTATTAATGCCTCCCTTGCAAGATTTGCAATATGCTGAGAAACAGAGTAGTTCAGTTGCTTCAGGTATACAAAAGCTTTAGAAAAATTTGACTTAATTTACTCATCTCAACATGGCAATATAAGAACCCTCTGTGCTCACAGTTGTTATTTACTAAGTAAATCATTTCATCACAACCAAATGTAAGCTTAGGGATAAACCACTACATATGGATGTGGAGAGAAATAAAGATGCCATGAAGACAGAAGTAAATCGTATGCATGGATTAAGGATTAAGAATAAAATCAGGAAGGGGCACAACTTGATTTCTGTTCACTTTACTTTATAAGAGATATACGAACTGAAAGTTTAAAGGCTTCAGTTTCAGGCCACATCAAAATGTTTGCAAATTCATAATAGCAAAAGAGTCACATCAGAGTATCCTAGTCCATTTTCCAACCCTCATATCTGGCATGTGGCATTTTATAATCTTCAATAGGTCTTACTTCTCCACCAGTCCATGTTCTTACTACTTCACTTCTCTAAAATAACCCACACTCCTTGGATATTCTGTGCTGTGGTTCCCTTTAATTTTTCCAGCATGCTTTGCAAAATGCTTCTTTTAAACCTCTATTCTCATTCTCTGATCACTTCAGCCCTTCTCTAGTATCCTTAATAATTCTGATTTAAAAAAAGGAAAAAATATTTGGAAAAGAAGGCCTCAGAGAGATAGCCAGAGTGAACATTTTGATACATGTCTTTGGAGTTTAGGCATATTAGCTTTTATATTTTTTAAACAAAATTAATAATATCCGAGAAAAAATGAATCTGATCTGAAGAAAGCTACACAATATTTATACTAAAAAGAAATCTTTGTAGTCTAAGCACACAGTAGGCAGTCACCTGACACTGAGTTAAAACAAAATTGAACTGAATTGCAAGATGCCCTCTCCATGAAAACGTCTCTGCTGTTGGAAAGTCTGCCTGTTCACTTCTGGAGCCCCACAGTCATTTCTGCACCAGAACCGCATACAAACACACACCACGTACTCCATTAGGAGAACACAAGCTGTGTGTGAGTGTGTGAGGAAGAGTTTATTTCCTGCAACAAGTAGAACATCAAAATAGCTTTGGAGCCCACTGCAGCATGAGCTTCAGCTGGAAGATAAAAGACAGAGAGGCAGAATGTGAACGGAAAGAGAAACAACAGATCCAGAGAAGAGAAAGCACAAGAGAAAGAAAGAACCCTGGTTGGGCAAGAGGATTGATGGAAGGAGAAAGAGATGAGACTCCCTGTGTTTCTACCTCTGAGCAATGATAGAGGTTGCAGAAGAAAGCAACTCAAATTCATAAATCAAAATCATAATTTAGAGAGCTTGTGTTCAAAACTGATTAATGGAAATTTGCTAAAAATTTGATGAAACTGGGCCTCCCCTGGTGGCGCAGGCAGTTGAGTACCACGCTGTGAAGCTGTCCGCAGCCTCCGCAGTGCCGGTTCGATCAATCCCCGATGGCCAGCGAGGGTCCCACATGGCACAGCAGACCTCTCCTGTCTTGCCCGCTGCTCCCCTCAGTGGTGTATTTCTTCATTCTGCCTGTTCTGTTCCCAGCTCTGTCTCTGGTGAATCCTCTCATCCTCCCATGCATCTGACCTGTACCCCGGTTCTTGTATAAATAAATAAATAAATAAATAAATAAATAAATAAATAAATCAGTCAATCAATCAATCAATCAATCAATCTTTAAAAAAAAGTTGATGAAACCGTTTTTTTTCCCTCGAAGTGAAAAGTTGAGCAAGGAAGAAATTCCATGCTGGGTGCTGCACAACCCCACCCATCAAAGCACAAGTGAGAGAGGCTGATGGGTAGCTGAAACGTAACAAGTAGTTATCAGCTCAGGCTGGGGTTTCTTCTCAGACAAACTCGGGTCTAAATCATTGCTGTGTAACCTCAGGCACAGTTCACCTGTCTTCCTCAGTGCCCTAGCCCCAAAACAAAAATAAAAAGTCTTCTTCATAGGGCCTCCCTGGTGGCGCAGCGGTTGAGCGCTGGGTTGCGAAGCTGCCCGCGGCCTCTGCGGCGCCGGTTCGATCCCCGGCTGCTCCCCGGCCACCGGAGGAGGGTCCCACATGGTGCGCAGACCTCTCCTGCCGCCCGCTGCTCCCCTCAGCAGTGTACTTCGGTCCTTCTGCCTGCTCTGCTCCCCACTCTGGCTCTGGTGAATTCTCTCACCCTCCTGCGCTTCTGACTGTACCCAGTGCATGTATAAACAAACAAACAAACTAAATAAATAAATAAATAAATGAAACATGCCTCTATAAAAAAATAAATAAATAAATAAATAAAAAATAAAAATAAAAAAAAAAGTCTTCTTCATAGAATTGATGTCAGAATTAAATGAGATCTTGTAGCAGCCAACACTTAACAAAAATAAGGCAAACTTTGAAAGAATTGGAACAATATCTCAGAGGCTTTCTGCAGAGATAAAGAGAAAAACAGTCTAATTCATGTAGCTTTATGGGCTTTGAAAAGCTTTCTGATGACTAGTGCTTACAACAGCCTTGTTAGGTGAAAGGCCCGGGTGAGAAAGGTTTTAAGTTGGGCTGCACCTGAGACTTGTTGGTTGCAAAGCCTTGAGCATCTCCTCACCTGTCTCATCTCTACACCCATGAAATGTGGATAATAGTAGTTCCCATCTCATAAGACTATGGAGATTGGCTGAATTAATACCTACATAGTTGAGATGGTGCATGGAATATTAACTATAGCTCATTATTGTTATCTTTCTCACTTATGGACCATCCAAAACAACTTTGAGTCCCAGACAGACAGGTATTTGTCCAAAGATTCCCAGGGAAAAATTGGGGATCTGGGCTCAAACCTAGGACATTAGACTTCAAACTCAAGGGACTTTCTCCCTGCACAATGTTGTCCCAAGAAATCCCACTTATTCAGTTATGGATAGGACATTCAACCACCTTCCCTGGACTTCCTGTCCTTGAACACACCTACCACAAATCAGGTCAACACCTCCTATTGTATTTTGATGGCAGCTGCAGTTCTCCTTCAAGATAGGCATGAAAATAATCCTAATAACTAACAATGAGTATTTGCTTCAGATATAAGCACCATTGTGGAAGGACTGTTTCTGTCTTAGGACTCACGGAGCCCAGGGCAGCTTCTGGCTTACAGTGCTAATTCCCTTCCAGTTGAATGCACGCAAGCTCACCTTATCAGAGAATTGTTCTCTAGGGGTGCAATGATGGCAACAGAGCGACAGAAGCATGGGCTCTGTCATTCTAAAATCTATTTTTAACCTGCTCATCACTTTCCAAAATTTTTGTATAACAGATTGGGAGAAATCTTGTTTTATTCTTGGAAAGAAAAAAAGAACTTGAAAAATGCTAGCCAGTTGTTTTCTTCCCTGCATGAATGGGAAGTTTGGCCTTTGGGGAGTTATCAGAGCGTGATAAGAGGGGTGGTGTCAAAGTCTAGAGAGAAATGTTCAGACCAGTTTTTTCCTTCTGTTTTTTCTCTGCACTTGGATAACTCCTCTTCATGTATTTATTGCCTGATTGGTTCCTTTGTTCCTTGAACATTTTTAGATCGTCTCTTCAGAGCAAGTCCCCTTGTTATCAATGTCAGCTGGGCCTGAGTCAGGATTTAGTGTTAGATTTGAAGAGCCTCTCCCAGCTTCATGTGGGAAATGAGTTGGCTGTGTTTAGGATGATGAATCTCCATTCTTCAGGGAACACAATTTAGAGGTGTGGTGGAATCTCACCAGGTAAAATGAGGGAGAATTATTACACTGAAAGTGAATATGGGTGAAAGAACATTTATGGAAGAGCCAGTCCAATTTTATAGACTTGCTATTTGATTTGGGAGACAGTGGAAGGGGGCTGTCTTATCTGGAAGTCTCCTAAGTAAGGACTTAGGATGGAAGATAGGACCTCATACTTGAATATTAGCTGATGCCAATGCACTTTATAAAAGAGAGTAACTGGGGTGGGTGAGCTTCTAGATAGTGTAGGTATTAGGAGATAAACAGACAGCAGAGGAAGGCTATATACACAGTGGGAGACTGGGAGCCATGGATGTGGCTTTTTCCCATCCTCTTCCCCCACACACACATTCTCTTCAAGTTCTAGCAGTAACAACCTAATCACAAGCGCCTGGAGAGAGGAGCAGTTGTGATTATTGCAAAAACCAAAGAAGCAGCTCAGCTTCATATTAAGGTAGATGTGATGCCAAAGAGAGTCAGTTCTCAGCAGTGCAGGAACTCTGAGCTCCAGGTGGTGCTAGGGATGCCAAGTGTTCCAGGAATTCTCAGATATCTTGGGAACAGCTTTGGGAATCCACAGGATTCAGAATGAGCAGGGTTCTAGCTAGCTATGTCTGAATCTCAGTTGACAACCAGTTAACAAGCAGGATGATGCATTTGCCTAATTTACTTACCATAACTACTCTACACAATATATTATCCTACTTCCTTAGTGTTTTCTCTGACGTGGAAAAAGGCCACATAGAGATCAAATCATACAGCTAATGGATGACCCAGGACCAAAACCTAAGATGCCTGGCCACCAACCCCAACATAAAGGCAAGTTGGGGCTCGTGTTCTGTTCTAGGTGCTTTTCATACATTAACTCAATCTCTATTGTCTATATAGGAAACTGGATGATGGAGGGAATAAGTGGCTTCCCCAGAATCATGCAGCTGGTAAATAATAAATTCATATGTATGCAGTCTGTGATTGTGTGCATGAGCTCGACCACAAAGATGGCCAGTCTTTGCCTGCCTACTAGGTTCTTTTGCATCCAACTAATTCTGGAAAGGTTTGCTCCTTTCCAGTATGAAACAGCATCCCTGTTTTCCCCTACTTAGCTATTATCTCCTTGCAGCCAGTTTTCAGTTTATATCTCCCTGCTGCTAGCTGCTCCATATATTATTACACTTTCATATCTCACATCTTCTTGCACTCAGTTATGATATGCATCCAGTTTATGAGAGGCCAGACCAATGACTTGTGCTTTGTATTTCAAAAATATTTGCATTAGGGATTCCAAAACTCCAACCAGAGGAAAATAAATTGGCAACTAAAAATACCTTAGGCGGAAGGTCAATAGCTTCTAAAAGATACTAGATGGTGCAGT
This sequence comes from Talpa occidentalis, assembly GCF_014898055.3. Classification (NCBI taxonomy): domain Eukaryota; kingdom Metazoa; phylum Chordata; class Mammalia; order Eulipotyphla; family Talpidae; genus Talpa; species Talpa occidentalis. The sequence continues at coordinate 69,865,913 of NW_023605083.1, forward strand.
TTGAAGCTTTTATTAGAATCTCATCCAACTATTCATCCACTGATTTATTCACTCAACAATTTTTTTATTGAACATCTGCTATAATGGGAGAAGATGGATGAGATACAGAACTGAAAAGGACACCTTCCCTTCTCTGTAAGAGAATTTGTAGTTTCCCAGAGAAGGTAGAAACCAGTCTAAAAAGTAGAATTTTGTAAGAGGGTTTCTTAACAAAGTAGACTGCCTCAAGTGGTGGTGAGGTTCCTGTAAACAAAAGTATTCAATGAGTCAGAACAACTCCTTGTAAAGGATGATATTCAAGGATGATATTGAAAAAGATGAAATTCAAGCATCAGCTGTCTGGGTTTTTTGAAAAAACTTTTTTTTTAAGATTTATTTATTTATACAAGAATCAGGGTACAGGCCAGATGCATGGGAGGGTGAGCAGAATCACCAGAGACAGAGCAGAGAACAGAACAGGCAGACTGACGAAATAAACTGCTGAGGGGAGCAGTGGGCTAGACAGGAGAGATCTGCACCCCCCATGTGGGATTCTCACCGGCCAGCCAGGATTGAACCCTCACTGCAGAGGCTGCGGACAGCTTCACAGTGAGGCTCTCAAGCGCCTGCGCCACCAGGGAGGCCCAGATGTCTGTTTTGATCAAAGTAACTTCAATTTCCCTAGAAGTGTTGAGATTCTATAAAAACAAAGCACAACTAGTCTATGCTGTAATAACTGGTTCTGTCTGACTTACTAGAACAGATCATGGAAGAGTTAATTCCAGTGAGTTAAAATAGGGGAGGTTTTCAGGGTCTGGGGTGAAGGGTGGGCAGGGAACAAAGAGTTTGTTAATGTAAAGCCAACATACTCACTGCTTTCAAGGTCCCTGGGCTTCCCAAGTTATTTAACTTCTCAAGGTTTTAGTCTCCTAATCTCCAAGACAGGGTTAATTATGGCTGCCCTGCCCATTTCTCCCTGACTTCTGTGAGGATCAAATGAGATGTATAAAGTAGTTTGTAAACTAAAAAGTATTATGCAAATCTAATGTCAAACTGGGAACTAAGTACAAAGGGACCAAACATTAATGGTGAGATTTCAGGCACCAACAGACTGAGATGTATTTTTCAGTTGGGAACGTAGACATTCACACCACACCACATAACATTTAAAACAGAACTTTCTTTTTGAATTAACTGAAATCCTGGTATAAGGCCCTTATGTCCTTGGTGGCCTTGGGCAAGATCATTCAATTCCTTCCTACCAGCATAAATGAATGGTAATCGTTGGTCTTTTCAAACCTATTTGTTATCCTGTCACATAAAAATAAATATTTGCCTATCCACTGAGATCAAACAGGAAGATTCCCCATTGCTTTGATATTCTATATTCCCTGAGAGAAACCCAGTGAGGAGGACAGATGGGGAAATAGATGTATTTTGATATATGCAAAGATATAATAAGATCAACAGGAGGTCTCAAATACAGGGACACCCAGGTGACTTTTTTAAGATTTATTTATTTATGCATACAAAAGCTGGGGTGTAGTCCAGAGGTGCAGAGTAGGGGGGTGGGATGTGAGGATTCACCAGAGACAAAAATGGGGAGCAAAACAGGCAGATTGACTGAAATACACTGCTGAGGGGAGCAGAGAGTGAGACAGGAGAGGTCTGCTGTGCCATGTTGGCTGAGACTTAACCCCTTGTGCCACTAGGGAGGTCCCCATATGACATTTCTAACTTCAGCCAATGTCCAATGTGCACTTACTTGAAACAGACCCCAGACCCCATGGTGGCAATTCTTGGGACACAGAGATGAATAGGACATAGATTTTACCCTCTAGAGGTCCTCACTCTGATAAATATTCTTTGAAAGTGATCAACAATAGATTAGATGAATGTAAATCAAGATAACTACTTGAAAATTGAGATTGGTTTGTTGGTTGACCTCTGTTAAGATATCTTAATGTTTTGTGTCCATCTTTTGTCAGCACTATATGGAAATGTTTGCCATCAAACAGCCAGTGGAAAGTCTTTTAAAAAATTCAACCTTATAGTGTTAGTATATGTTTTATGTAATATTCTTCTCACCAACTGTTTTCTAATTCTCTCCTCCCTCTCTCTCTCTTGCTCTCTTACACTCTTACACACACACACACACACACACACACACACACACACACTGAAAGGCCCCAGCAGCCTGGCAATTGACTTGTGTGCTGATTCTGACAGGGGTGCAGCAGTGTAAGGCAAGGGGGAGTGAGCTGTCAGCAGCAATCTCTGTAGATCTTCTGTCCACTGCTGACTCACTATTTATATCCCCACTTCCCACATCTTACCGGAACCCACACTACCTGCTGCATGTGAAGTTGGCACCATCCCTGCTACAGTCATTGTATGTTCACTAGCATAAGCCAATCAAGAGAACATTATTCTCCTTACCCATGATTAGTTAACCAATAGGCATGTGACCTGATATCGATCATCAATACATGAGAAGGCTAGACAAGGCTATTATATTCCTAGTAAAGAAACAAAAAGATGGTATGTTTATGCCTCTGGATAGGCTATGTTTGAAAGCAATGCCAGGAATATCTACAGCATTTTAACAGTCTGAAAAAAGAAGCCAGTGTATGGAGTGGAGAGCATCACAAAGCAGTGGTCCAGAATCACCTACAGCCCACGCAGCCTTTGGGCTCCTCATTATGTGATAAAATATGTGTCCTCTGACCTCAAGTCATCTTTGTTTGTACTCTCTGTCACTTGCAGCCCAAATCATTCTAACCAATATACCTATCACATACTCATAATGTGTTTGCTTCTTGCCATCACATTGAACTCTTACTACCAAGAGAAACACAAGCAGAAGCATCCCAGTGGTTTCACAGGCAAGCCTACCAAAGATCAGCACAAAGACATTATTTGCGATGTTTGAAGTGTAATATTTCTGTTTATGATAGTGTTTACAAGAAGTCTATACATGTGTTAACACTCATGGTAGCATATACCAACAGCAAAAATGTGGTTACTACTGCATTAAAAAAAAAAAATCCCACAGGGGTGGAGCTTGGATCCAAGCTGATATTTGGTCACAGTGTGGATCACAAATCCAAACTGTTCTAAGTGTTTGTATAGTCCAGCATAAATGGCTCCACACTTAGAGTCAGGAGACTCAAGTTTAAATCCTTCTCTGCTACTTGATAGCTATCTGATCTTATATACTTTGCTTTATGCAACTAAATTTGTTTTTTCATCTGCCAAATGCAGATGACAATAATCTCTGTCCATTCTATGACTTTTGGAAGTGATCAAATAAGAAAATAACCTGGGTAACATTTCAAAATGCAGCAAAAAATGCAAATATTTGCCATCACTATTGCGTGAAAATAACTACTATTCTAATAACAGGCTGAAATCCCAACACTCCTCAGTTAGGCCAAGGACATCACACCTATAGTGATCACTGTCACCCACTTCCAACCTGCACCTGGATGGTAGGCACCTACACACTCATGGTTCTCTTCCCCCAGGCTCTAACTTATGGCTCTAGCATCCCACTCCACCCTCTGCTCTAGAGCAATCAATTACAGTTAGTCTTTGGGTTAGAACATGTTAACAACTGCTAGATTATACTTTCCAAACCTTTCAGTGTTCATCACCATCCTACCCCAATATACCTTCTCATTTTGTGTTAGTAATAGAAACCCAACTTCTCAGTTTGGAATACTGATGCCCAGAAATGAAAGCCAACATTTATTAGACTCCCTTGCAGCTACTTATAACCATGCAATCAAGTTCTAGTCAATGAGATGTAAGAGAGTTTTATTGGAAACTTCCATAAATTTCTCCTAAGGAGCACAGGTTCATCTTTCAGGCTGCCCTCTGAGTCCTTCTGCCTTTCTAGTTTTTACGACTTGCACTATGAATGTAATGCTTGAAGATCAAGACATGATAAATAAGCATGGCATTGACTAAGGATGAAATTAATACCCTAGGATGGTAAAGTGAAAGAATGGAGCCTGCATCCTGGATAACAGCTTGGAGCCATTATGGTAGCCATGAAAAACATCTAACCCCAGACTTCATTACATGAAAGAGAATAATTAATTTCATTTAAAGCATTACTTTTGGGGTCTCTGTTACTCATGGCTAAAACCAATTCCCAGCTCACACATAACCAAACTCAGCCAATTTTCTTTGGGTAATTAATAAATGGAAAAATTTAAGAACATATACCAGTATTTTCACTAATACACAGAATATCACTCTGAAATATTTTGAAGGTGCTGTGAACAAAACTCTGCATGATAGTTTACACATCATCCTTCTAATATTTAATCATCTCAGCATTCCACTCTACTGAATCTAAATGAGAAAAGAGAAAATATACATCTATCTCTACCAATACCTATAGATATTGATATATAGGTGCCATAGTATTACTGTTTAATACCTGTCATGTTCCAGTCATTTTTACTAATTATATCTAGTTATACAAACACAGCAAGATACACATTATTATCCCCATTTGATAGTGACAATGAGATTCAGTAAGGTAAATAATCCATTTTCCAACTGATAATAAGAGATGGATCTAGGATTCCAAGTTTGCCCTATGCCAAAAACTTTGTCCTTTCCTGGACATCATACAAAATGAGTTAATACAACCTTGGTCTGACAACTAGCAAAACATGCCAGTAAGTGATGACAGAACATGCAACAGTTAGAGATGAGTACCATTAGTAGGTGGGGATTTCTTGGAACAATTTTGCATACTTGATGATTTTTCAAATGCTAGATTTGAAGAACATGAAAGCATGAGTCATGGCTTTTAGGGGAACAGATGGTTAGTGGTCTGTGTTATTTCAGTGACAAAGTTTTGAGCAGGAAAAGATAACAAAATTTGTTCTCATGATGATTGTCATCTTCAGTCCCTGACTCCTCCTTACAAATGCTGCCTCAACTTCTCCCCTTCATGAGCACACCCTGATGGTCATTCGATTAAAATATTTTTCCATCACATTGATTTTATGAAAGGTGTTCCAGGTGATTTTTGTATTCACTAATATTTCATGGATTTCTTATAGCCTGTACTCTAGAACTTTTGGGGGAAACAATTAAGGCCACTTCTCTGGATTGGTGGCTTGGCATTTTGAAAATCATCAATTACAGAGTCTCAGGAACTACACTAGAGACCATACAACAACCTGGCATTTATTCTGTACTCACTCTGCATGGGTTATCACATGTAATCCTCAATCAACACTATAAACTAAAGGATATTGTAATCACCAATTGACAAATGGGGAAAGCCATACATGAAGAGGCTGAATGACTTGTGACATAAGAAGAAAGAGATGTAGGATTTGTTCCCAAATAGTGGTCTTTAGGAGAGATCCTGAATGCTGAGTTGGTATAATTATTTAAGGCAGAGTAAAAGTTACACAAATTACCCTCAAATCCCACTCACTTAATATGAAAATATTAATTTATTGTTCATGTTTCTTATATCCACTGATGGCTGACCTATATCCAAGCCTCTTCCACTGAATGACTCCACATCTTCAAACACATTAGAGTCGCCTTGGTATTACCTGCTTTCTGTCCATGGATAAGGGAAGAGAGAAATTTGCCAAAGGTTTGCACAGAGAGAGAGAGAGAGCATAAAAATCACTTGTAATTACATTCTATTGCCTAAGATTCAATCATATGACCCAACCAAATGCAAAGAAGTCTGGAAAATGCAGTCTTTCCGAGTAAGATAAAAAAGGGTGTGATGAACCATGACATTTTCTGTTAAAGCAGATGTTTGATGTTGGGGTAGAGGTGGAAAAGGATATGAATAAGGAAACACCAAGTAAGGGAGAAACTTGAGGAAAAACATAGTGGCCTGAAAAATCCTAGTTAAATTGGGGAAACATGCACTTGACATGCCATAAGCCCAAGTTGGTGGTTTGAACATTGAAGGGCCACATAATTCAGGGACTGGAAACATATACTAAGGCATTTGGACTTTATTGTATCACCAAAAAGGAGCTAGTGTAGGATTTTTAACCAGTGGAAAATATGATTATACTTGGAATTTAGAAAGATCATTCTGTGACCAGCAGAGGTGGTGGTTAGAGAGAGCAAGACAAGAAGAGGTCAAGAGTTTAGCTGGGATAGATTGAATCATAGATATAAGATGTCATAAGGATGGCTGTGATGAGGTCAGAAAGAAGAAGACAAATGATAAGGATTAGATTAATGAGGTAGAAATAGGAAATTATAGAATTTGACAAGTGATCACATTTTCCTTATTACCCAATTCAGTTTTGCAAGGAGGTAATTATTATCTCTGTTTTATAGAGGAAGAAAAACTGGCCTCAGGGTAGTTGAAGGACTTGCCAAGGTCACACAATTACTTAGTGTCTGAATCAGGAGCCTAACCACGTCTACCTCTCCAACTCACATCCTTCCAGTTTTCCTTCTACAAACCTCAACCATGCCTTACCTACAAGAGCCATTTGTACATTTATAACACCTATTTGACCCTCCCTGCATCTTACATTTTCCAGGGAAATACTGTCAATTTTTCTAATAGTGTCTTATCTACCACCTTCCTTAGTTTCTTCAGCCTCTGGTCACACTCATTTAGATGAATTTCAAATAACTCAGACCCTCTTAGGTTAAGGAGTCTTTCCTAAAACCAGCACCTTCGTTGTGAAGTCATGTACTAAGCAGAAGTCATTCTACTTTTTCCAACTCATCAAAAATACATAAAACCCAAAGAGCTCACACATACTTTCTAAAATACTTTATATTATTTTGTTTATTCTACTGTCTAAAGGTGGAAGTGACCTCACTTATAAAATGTGATGAACCATTGTTTCAAAATATTGCTAATGTTGTGCTTGAATTAGCCAACATTTGTACATTAGATACACAGTTGTATAAATGGGCTCTTCTCTGTCTGTGGAATCTAAATTCTTTTTTACATATTGTGCTTTATTTGCTGACTGGGAAATTCTTTAAACAAGTAAGTAGTAACAGACCCTGACAAATGGTTCTGAAAAAAAAAAAAAAAAAAAAAAAGCATAGCTTAGATTCCAGCTCATGAAATCCCAACATTAAAAACCTACTCCTCCTGTTTTTCTATTATCAATGAATGGTATCTATCAATTTTCACTCAGTTGTCAGGTCACAAAACTGGGACTCATATTTAATTCATCTCTTTTGCTCATCTCTCACATTTAATTCATCATCAAATTGATTCAACTTCCAAGTTGATTCAACTTCCTAAAAAAAACTCAAAGCCAAAGAGCTTTTTTATCCCCACTGCTGCTGCCCTTGCACATGACACAATCATTTCTTCAATGACTGAAGCAAACTCCTAATTAGGCTCCTTGAGTTTTACCTCACCATAACCTATTCTCCCCTCTGCAGCCAGAAAGCAGAGCTGCCAACCTGCTCTATAAATGCCAGTCTGTTCTCATCACACTCCTTCTTAAAACACTAAGGTGTCCCTCCCTGACCCCCACTGCCTGAAAATACACCCAAACAGGGCCTGCACTTCACTGTATTATCTTCTCAGTGATTATAGCTCCAATCACCTCCTTCTCACCTCCTCCCTCACATGCTTTACTCCAGCCATACAGACAGAACACCTTTCAGTTCCCTAAAATGTAGCTTGTTTTTTTCTCACCTGCTGTTCCTTCTATCTGCAACACTTCCACTTACCTTTTTTTTTTTCTTGCTAAGTCCTATTTATTCAATTCTCAGTTTAGCTCTCATTTCTGCCATAAATCTTTTGCTGACCTCCAAGACTGAGTTTGAATTCCAGCACCTTCTCCTTCTACTAATTACTTCACTCATTGCCGTGTTCATGGTACCTAGAATTATTTTCTAACACAATGTTGTTCTGCCAGAAATACTTTTTGAATTGTTTCAATTACTTTAAAACACAAACAAATGCTTCCCTGGAAAAGAAAGAGATGCAGCCAAGAAAGAAACCTTGTCTGTCCTTAGGATTGATGTGTTGTGTTAGTGGAAAAGATCTCCAAGGGAAAGTATGGCCCCCGGTAAAGATAAAAACTGAAAAATAACAGGAGTCTGTGGGATCCAGAGGTGAGTGAACAACTGAAATGAGAAGTCCACCTGGGAACCGTTCTCTGGCAGGATTGCTGTAATCCTGCCACACATACCCAGGACAGCAGATGTAGCCTTAAAATGGTCAGTGTTTCAGTAAGCATTTGATATATTGGCTCATTCATTTATTCTTTCATCGGAAATGTCTCAAAACGATGCTGGGTACCAATTAGGTACCAGGCACTGTGCTGGGAACACTGAATCCTAAAGAAGATATTTATTCCATGTAAGTTTGACAATAAGAGTCACATGGAAAAATATGCACAAAATCTCCCCTGCCCCCAGCACAACATGGGAGTCACAAAAGTTCCTCTGGACACATCAGGGCCGTCTCCCATCCTCACCTTCACTTTTGCCATGTCGCCAATATGGCCTTCCTCAATGAAGGTTTTTGGAGGCAGCCTTGGCCTTGTGAGACCCTGGACTACAGGTTTTAAATGTGACTCTGGCCACATGGGATAGATAAGCCTTCTGATTTCCAATTGCTTATAGGATAAAAATTGTCAAAGAAAGGAACCCATACAAAGATTCTAAAACAGGGTTTAACCACTTGTTCTGGTGTCACTATAATCTGGTTATTTCTTCTCTCTGAGTCTCAGATTTTCTACAGGCTAAACTGAGAAATAGCCATTCACAAACAATAAATATTACTGTTGAAAGCTCTTTGAAGTACTCTTGTGCAATCTCTGCCAAAATATGCTCCACAAATTATCGAAGGATATCGATGGATTTTTCTCAGAAGAAAAGTCCTTAAAAATATACACATCCTGGTAGCAATAGCTTAAAGTTTAACAGGTTTCCTTTTTCAGAGCTCCGCAGAGACTTTAATGTAATGGAGTGTTCTGTGCATCTCGCAGAGGTGGGTTTGGCCCACAACTTTATCCAAACAAACCAAGCTGGCACCCTTTTGTCAAGAAGTACCTCATGGGACCAGCGTTTAATGGGACACATTGGATCCAGTCTAGTTTCTCTCCTGCAGATGAGGAAAATGGTGATCAGAGCAAGGAAGGATTTGCCCAAGGTCACCTAGCTAGTGCCTGGCTAAGTCACAGCTACACCGGCATTGTTCTGCTCAGCTGCCAGGTCTATTATCCATTAAGAAGGCTCTCTCCCAAGGCTCCTGGTTTTGAGGAGGCCCCAATGAGATGTGAGGGTGGGATTAACAAAGTCTATCTATGTGATTCTCTCTACTATTAAAAATATCCCGGGCCTCCCCAGTGGCGCAGCGGTTGAGCACTGGGTTGTGAAGCTGCCTGCAGCCTCTACAGTGCTGGTTCAATCGCCGGCTGCCGGTCAAGGGTGCCACATGGCGCGCAGACCTCTCCTACCGCCCGCTGATCCCCTCAGCAGTGTATTTGGTCAGTCTGCCTGCTCTGCTCCCCACTCTGGCTCTGGTGAATTCTTTCACCCTCCAGCGCTTCTGACTGTACCCAGTGCTTCTATAAATAAATAAATAAATCTTAAAAAAAAAATCCCAATAAAAGATGTTTCTAGAACTGAATGCTGGCAGACACTTTCTTTCAATCAGCATTTACTGCATGGTCACCATGTAGATAGATCTGTCTGGGTATATGAGTAAGGGTCAATCTCCACCTTCCAGCACCAACTGACACATATGAGGAAAAGGAGCAACTTTTGATTTGTTATGTGATGTCAATTTAGTTAACCTCCTCAGGTTTCCAATTCTTTTCTGGTCAAAACTTCCACTTGACTGTTTTCAAAGGAATTGGCTAATAATTCAAAACACTTGCAAAAGCAGAACCTACACTAATTCTAAATAGTATTGCTGTGATCTGCTAGTTAATATGGCATTAGAAGTGAGATGAAGCCCTTTTTGGTTCAGGAAACTCACTCTGAACCAGCACATCTAATAAACTGGGAGACATGATGGTCCACAAATTAAAAAGCAGCATTTGAAATCTAATCAGATATTCTCTCAATTTACTCACCACCCCTGCGGTGCAATCCAACTTTATTAGGATTTTATTCTGTATTCTCTTTTAAAGTGACATTTACATTAATTTACAATACTAACACAAAATTCTATTAAAGAGGAAAGAACTTTTATAACTTTATTATTTTTCCTTGGTTACTGTCCCTAGGTTTTCAACCCACTGATAAGGAATCTTTTGTTTTATTTCATGTCTCAGAGAAGAACTGTGAAGTCTCTTCAAGGCTGTTTCCTGCTGGGTTGTTAAACACAGTGGGGACACCAACGTGGAGGGTATATGCTGTAATTGGCTGTGAGGGCCAGGAAGTTGAAGTTTCTCATTCTTGCTCAGCCTCCTTTTATCCTGGGTGTCTTACATGTTTATAATCATCCTCTAACTTGACTCTGACTTCAATGGCACAATGAGAACTCAGCTATGAGGAAGTGGAAATGCTAGGTCAGCTCCACCACCCAACTTCAATGACCTCATTTTACATTTTTCCAGAAATGGAAATTGAAACTCTATCTCTGACCCAATGGCTCCTCCCTCTCTTATAGCCATCTGGCCATCCAGAGATGAAGTGTAGTCTATGAGAAATGAAAGGAAACTTCACTTTACATGTAAGGAAACTGAGGCCCAGAAACAAAGATCTTTCAGTTGGTTCTTCTTCCCCACTGTATGAAACCCTGGAGTTCTTTCAGGAGAAGAAATCATTCCAGGTAATATCTTTTCTTAGCCAGGGTGCAAATTAAACCTATCTACTGATCCATGCCTACATGATCAGTTTTCTGAAACCCTTTCTGCTTCTTCTATAATTTGTTTAATTTCTAATTAACACAGACAGTGAATTACACATGGCCTCCATGTTTACTTCTCTGTGTGGTTTCTGTAACAGCTGCATTGTTTATCAGTTCAATATGTTTAAGACAGATGCTAGTTCTGTGGATAGATCAATCAGTCCTATTTTGTAATCTACTTCAGCTATTCCTAAAAGCAACCGATTCTAATGCCAAGCCAACCTTGCCCTTGACACTGAAATGCCATGTGCTAAAAGATGAAATCAGAGGTTAAGAGAGCATCTTTCATATAACCTGTTCATCCCCCCTTAAATATATGAAAACAATTTTTTTTTCAAATATACCAAATGATATATAGGATAGATTCATCCCTTTAAGATCAATTATGCAACTGTTCTATATCTGGCAGAATACTGGATGCAGGGGATGCAGAGATAAACAGCATAGAGTCTGACCTTGGATGACTCTTGCCCTGATGGACAAAAGCAGTCTCTGAGCAGACAAGCACCACATGACAGATGGCACTAGATGAATGGCAGAGAGAAAATGTACAAGCCTCCTCAAGAAGCCAGAAATTGCTTCCTAAGAAAGGTGACCATTCAGAAAAATCTAGTGGATATTAAAACAAGAAAGGACACCATGAGAAAACCCAGTTTGGCTGTCTGTCCTCCAAACAGTTGGAAAACATGATCCCATTTTGCAGACAAGGAACATGAAATTCAGCAAGGTCGTAGAACTTCAAAAAGGTCACTTTGCTAGAGTCACCTTAATTTGGGCCTCCCTGGTGGTGCAAGGGGTTAAGCACCACACTATGAAGCAATCCGTGGCCTCTACAGCACAAGTTCGATCCCTGGCCGGCCAGGGAGAAACCCACATGACAAGGCAGACCTCTCCTGTCTCGCCCACTGCTCCCCTCAGCAGTGTATTTCAGTCAGTCTGCCTGTTCTGTTCTGCAGTCTGTCTCTGGTGGATCCTCTCACCCCCTGCATTTCTGGCCTGTGCCCCAGCTCTTATATGCATAAATAAATAAATCATTGAAAAAAAAAAGTCCCCAGATTCCCCTGTTCTTGCTTAGGTAGGAGAGCTAGCATCCTCCAAATGTGCCAATAAGTAAACAGGCAAACAAATAAACAAAATACAAAACACCAAAGAAACCTTCCAGGACCTAAGATTTATTGAGATCATAAGTAACCCTTGCTCAGTAACAGAATCCACCTCCCCCCTCAGTTGCATTCCCATCAGCAGTCAGAAATTGTTGCAATCTAATGCATTTATATGTTTTGGTTTTCTTAATTTATTTCAGGCACCTCATTTTCCTGGAACAAGTGCTTTTATTTATGACACAGCAGCAAACACTTTACATTTATAGAGGTTATGAATTTTAGTAATGGTTTTGGTGGCAATTTAATCTGTCCTAACTATGAGGCATTTTACGATGACAATTAAATTATTATTAAAAAATAAACCTCAAATGACATCCTTATCACTTATCAACATATCAAAAGTTTCACTGAGTTGCATTCTGGGTTGGTCATAAATATCCCAACGTAGTCTTAGTGAATCCATGCAATAAACTTGAGTGAACTTAATTAACTTCTACAGTATATTTAAAAGAAAACTCCTCACACATTTTGATGTCGGGGAATGAAACATTATTTGAAAAGTGGGTTTATTACATTCCATGGTGCACACTGATATTTAATATTTAAAGACTCTTAAATTTGATGTACTGTGCTGATAGCTGAAGGGTTTAGTCCCGCCGTGTGGGAGGGTGAGATGGCAGATTTCTCTCTCCATCTCACAGAGTTTTTCATTTTATTGGCCAAGCCCCCAATACACTGATCTATTAAAATCTATGCTCAGAGAAGTGTCAAGGATGTTAATGTATACTTTATCAAATTAATTTTAATGTAGACTTGCTGAATAGCTAATTCCAAAGCTATGTTCTAGATTGTGGCAAAACAACTCCACTCCAAATTAGCCAGGGTGCTGCATTGATTTCAGCAGATAATATGTAAGGGAAGTATCATTTGATACAAATTAAAAATGAGGGGTTTTATTTTTTTCTCCATAGAGAAGCTAATAAAGAAAAAGAAAAAGTCAGTCTTAACCCACTTCCTGATCTGAACTTTAGGGCACTGGCTGAAATAAAATTACTTTGTTCAGATCCATATTTTGATAATTGCCTTAGACAGAAATGGGAGCTTCCTTTTCAAAAATTAGACTTGACATTTAACTTAAATATAGTCTTCTCTTTGAAACCCAAGTTTCCATGCATTTAAATGCCCATGGCCAACTACTGACTTTAGAGGATCCTCCCAAGAAAGATAGTGATAGAGACAATTTTATCAATACAATGGAAGGGCCATCCAGTGGGGAAATACAGGGTTTACCTGTACTTAATCACTTCAGTCAACATATTCAGACCCACTCCATAAAGAAATCTGTTCTGATACTCTTCCCAGGACACCAGAGCACACACTATGGGATGCAGCTTGCTCTGTCTTCACAGTGATTTACTCAGTTTCTTGTAGCAACTCCTAGGCATCCCTTATCCAAGTATCTGCAGGAGAGTGTACATGTCTTTCTATGTATTTAGCTAATATGGTTCTCTGAACCGGCTTTCACATTTGTAACTTTGTAACAAAACCTAAGTCCTAAGGCTATTGTTTTAGGTTCTGCTGTTTGCTATTATAATATGCTTTCAGCAATAACCCAACAAATATGATCCACGGTTACTTGTTTGTAAAACAAGAAGGTTAAACTAGTAATGTAGAGAGCTCCTAACTTCAGGTTTTTAAAAAGAAAAAAAAAAACACTATAAGGTTCTAATTTTCAACCACTGCTCTTTGCAAAAAATACTTAGTTTTTGCCATGTGTTATTACCGGAGATAACTTATACTGGATACAAGCGGGATAGGGAGTGAAAGCTGATGTTCTCATAAACCCTGTCCACCAGGTTGTGTGTCCCCAGCATTTGCTCCTGTTATGAAAGGGATGTCACCACTTATTTGTACTAAAATGACCCAACTGACACTCTAGTTTCTGTGTCTGGGCAGCAACAATTAAGGCAGAGCTTTCCTTCCATGAGTACACCCAGTCTCTAGAGTCTAGCAGGATATTGTTCTTTTTTAAATTAATATTTTATATTATATAATTCTTACATCATTTTTCATTTTTGCACAATGTATGCATTATCATTTTGGTTATATTCCCCATACAATTGCACCCCCCTTATTTTGACCCTAGTCCTTCGTCTCCCCTTCCGTGATGCCCCCTCCCCCGTGGTGTGTCTCTGGTTTATAGTTGCTTGTTGATTTTGATTTTTACTTTGTATTAATTCATCTTTCTCCTAGTCTCTTATTTAGGTTTCCTAAACTCCTGCTATGAGAAAGACCATTCAGTATTTTACTTTTTTCTTTCTGACTTATTTCGCTGAGCATGATCCCTTCTAGCTCCATCCATGTTGCTGCAAACTGCATTTGTTTATCTTTTTTGATTGCTGAGTAATATTCCATTGTGTATATGTACCACATCTTCTTGATCCAGTCATCTATTTTTGGGTATTTGGGTTGTTTCCATAGCTTAGCTGTTGTAAATGGTGCTGCTATAAACATAGGGATGCAGGTGCCCTTTGGAATTAATGTTTCTGTGTCCTTTGGGTAAATACCTAGGAGTGGAATTGCTGGATCATATGGAAGCTCTATGTTTAGTAGGTCAAGAAAGCTCCACACAGCTCTCCATACTGGTTGGACCAGTTTGCACTCCCACCAACAGTGCAGGAGAGTTCCTTTTTCTCCACATCCTCACCAACATTTGTTGCTGCTAGTTTTTTTTAATATGTGCCATTCTCACTGGTGTGAGAGGGTATCTCATCGTAGCTTTGATTTGCATTTCTCTGATTACAAGTGATATTGAACATTTTTTCATATGTCTATTGGCCATTTGCATTTCCTCTTTGGAGAAGTTTATTTTTAGTTCTTCTGCCCATTTTTTGACTGGATTATTTTCTGTTTTTGTTGAGTCTCATCAGCTCTTTGTAGATTTTTGTGATCAGTCCTTTATCATTAGTGTGGTGTGCAAAAATGTTCTCCCAGTCGGTGGGGTTTCTCTTTGTTTTTGTTATTGTCTCTTTTGTTGTGCAGAAGCTCTTTAATTTGATGTAGTCCCAGCTGTTTATCTTTGCCTTCACTATCACTGCTTTGGGTAAAGATGTCTTTGAGGAGCATGTCATGTAGTGTTTTGCCTGTATTTTCTTCTATATATTTTATGGTTTCAGGTCTTATGTCTAGTTCTTTAATCCATTTTGAGTTGGTTTTTGTGCATGGTGTGAGGTAGTGGTCAAGCTTCATTTCTTTGCATGTAGTGACCCAGTTTTCTCAGCACCATTTATTGAACAAACTTTATTTGCTCCAGTGCATATTCCTTGCTCCTTTGTCAAAGATGATTGTTCTTATTGAACATTTCCCACCTCCATTACCAAATGAAAAGGCAGCAGTGGCTTCCGCTGACTACATAAGGGAATGGTTTCTACACAAAGTATGGAAGACACCTGCCAGATGTGGGCTGGAACAAAACTCTGACATTCAGTTTATGATTTTCTCTCTCCTGTTTCCAAGTTCATTTTGATTTCACAGATCTGAACACTTTGTCAGAGACTTGGTGTGTTCCTATAGTTTTAGGGCTAGATACATTCCATTTACTATACCAAATCTCAGAAATTCTATCCTATTCTAAAGCTTGACCAGAAAGTGAACTGGACGGGAATCCTGTTTCTGGCTGGGGTAGACTAGTTTGTTTCAGATCAACAATTCTTTAGAGAATAAATAGAAAATCATATCAATTAGAATAATCATAAAAATAATAATCATGTTGAAGACACCTGAGAACTAGCAGGACTTGAAAGGCTAAGATTGCAGAGAGGAGGACAATCCAGAGAGGCAAACTTAATGTGAGGTGCTGCTTTCTTCCTAGAGGTATTGATGATTCTAAAAGTATATGAGTGGTTTGAAAGCTAATAATAAGGTGGTGGTTCAGTATT
The DNA here is from genome assembly GCF_014898055.3 of Talpa occidentalis. NCBI lineage: Eukaryota > Metazoa > Chordata > Mammalia > Eulipotyphla > Talpidae > Talpa > Talpa occidentalis. Next base: position 69,881,785 of record NW_023605083.1, read on the forward strand.
CAAGAAGCTGAATAGAGGAATCAGATGTTATGGGGTTGGAGTAATTAAAATGGAGTTCAGGGTTTTCCAAAGAACTTTCACTTGTGATTTTTAAAAGGCCTGATCCCAAGAATAAGGATACACAAGAATGAAGAATACCTTAAAGACAATGACACCACTCCATGAAACTATATGGTAGATACATATCATTACATTTATCCAAATCCATAAAGTGTACAAACTACCCCATTTGTAAGTACTATTGTCAAGTAAACTTTGGTCTTTGGGAGATAATGATGGTCAATATAGGGTCATCAATTGTAAAAAACATACCACTCTGTTGGGAGATGTTGATATAGAGGGAAACTATTGATATGAGTAGGAGCAAGATTTATACAGGAAGTCCCTGTACCTTCCTCCCACTTTGCTATGAGCCTAAAATGGATACAAAAGTAAAGTCAATTAAAAGAACAACAAGCTGGGCCTCCCTGGTGGTGCAGCAAGTTGAGCACAGTGCTGTGAAGGTATCCGCAGCCTCTGCAGCTTGGGTTTGATTCCCAGCCTGCCAGGGAGATACCCACATGGTGCAGCAGACCTCTCCTCTCTTGTCCACTGCTCCCTTCAGCAGTGTCTTCAGACTGCCAGCCTGTGCTGCTCCCTACTCTGTCTCTGGTGAATCCTCTCACCCTCCCATGCCTCTGGCCTGTGCCCCAGTTCTTGTATAAATAAAAATCTTTAAAAAAACACAAGCTCTGAAGAAGTGAAAAACTTACCCCCAATTACCTTAATCACTAATTCAATTTAAAAAGTTTGTTCCTTATCTAACTTCCTATCAGAAGTAAATGTAAATTGTCTGCAGAGGAACATTATATTTAAGAAATATGATGATAAAAATGGATAATTTCAGCAGACATTGAGCCATACAAAGAGAAACAAACAAAGTCATAAAAATGACATGGAAATGTCAGGATATAAAAGCACAGTAACAAATTAGAACAAATAGACGGGTTAACAGAAGGTTAGATAGAGCACAAGAAAGGATAAATAAACTGGAAAATAAGACAAAAGAAAATATCTAGCCAAAGGCACAAAAACTATAAATGATATGAAAAAAAGAGTAAGACTTATAGATACCCTGAGAAAGTCTAACAAAGTAAAGACATTTTAATACTAGAGGGAGAAAGAGAATAGACAGAAATAATATTTGAAGGAATAATGACAAAGAACTTTCCAAAACTGAAGGATGGCATTAAGTCACAGATTCTAGAAGGAGTAAAAATGCTATAAGCATAAACATAGGAGAAAACTAAATGTAGGCAAAAAATACAAAAAAAAAACTATAATATATAAAAGCAACCAGAGAAGAAGAGTGCATATTATCTTCACAGGAGTTGCAATAAAAATTATAGCTGTCCTCTGAGCAGAAGTAATTAAGACCAAAAGAAAATGTAATTATATCTTCAAAGATTGAAAGACAATATCTATCATTCTAACATTCTATATGAAATGAAAAGGATGAAAGCAAAATAAAAAAAACAGCTGCAGACAAACAAAACTTAAAGAGTTTATCAATAGATCTTCATTATAGGAAATACTAAAGTATACACTTTAGGTTAAAAGAAAAGTATATTGATTGAAGCAGACGCAAGGAGAAATGTGGCAAATCTACATGAGTATTGACTGAATTAGACAGCAGCAACAACAACAATAATAATATGCCTTTTGAGGTTTCCTATCTATAAAATAAGAATATACACTACAACAGCACACAGGAGTGGAGTAACTACAGGGGATTAAAGTGGTCTAAGGTCCTTACATTTTCTAGGAAATAGAAAAGTACTAATTAATATTAGCATTTAAATAAGACAAAAAAACTTGAGTAACTTTTAAAATATAGGAAAATAAGAGGGAAGTGAAATAATATCAGAAAATAATTTAAGGGGTTTTGTTATTCTTAGCTTGCAAATGTCATTGACTGTGAAGTTTTATTGAGTAAACCCCTCCTAGCCTAAAATACCCAAAATTTAAATTGAGCCCCTTTGGATGTCCCAGGTTGCTTTTGCCATCCTGCTAACTCCATGCCAGCTGTAAGAAGGAATGTGGTGAGTAAGCCCTGGAGCTGGAGACAGAAACCCAAGTAAGGAACTCAGTTGAGACACTGAGGCTCTAAGCTACTTGGGGCATCTTCTCTAAGCCATGCCTGCTGCACATAAACCCTGAGTATGATGAGTGCCTTCCCTGTTTTCCCCAAGGGGTGTTGGGAAGCTCGAGGTATGTAAGAGATATGACACTCTCTTAGTGAGGTGCTATACAAATGCCTCGAGTTTGAGGAATAAATACCTCCTTCCAGTAGGTAATACCCAAATTTGTTAGGGAAAATTAAAATGAGTGACATGCTATTTGTACTAGTCACAATAGGCTAGACTAGGAGAAGTAAGCAAAGGATTCTGGAGTTCACTGGTTTCACAATGCAAATGCATGTCCCATGTTCAGCCACACTGTGTACAGGTGGAGTAGCTCTCTTGGTGTCTATCCCCCAGCCTCTTGACCAGGTTCTGTTATTCAGTAGTGGAGATGGTAGGCTATGTGGCTCTGACACCCTTCATATAGCTAACAATTAATGACCCATGAGTGTGATTTGCCCCTGGGGAGCCAGATGACTTCAAGACCTACCAGACTCAGGAATTTACACCCAAGAGTGTGTCCATGATCAACTCAAGACATTCATGGTCACCAGAAATGGAAGAAGAGAAGGGGACTCTACACAGGGATTTTAGAACCACGATTGGAAGTTGAGTGTAGTCATGTCAAGCCCATATCCTAATAACCAGAACCAAGTCACAAGGCTCCAAAGCAACTTCATGGAAGACAGAAACATAGATTTCCTCTGGGCCCAAGCAAAGTGGGATTAGTTAGCATAAACACTGTCTGCTGAACTACTGATATCCAAGTTGAGTCCATGGATATGTGCTCAGACTTGGAGAAGGTGGTGACTCGCCCCTTATACCTTTGTTTTCATAAAGCATAAACTATTTTTTGAGCTCCTCCAGTGGACTTTATTAAAGCAAAGTTAAACAACATAGTACTTCAAAAAAAAAATCAGAACAGTAGCTCATCCTCTGGAAGAATAATTTGCTTAAATAAAACAGAAACTACAAATATAAGAACCAGATGAGGCAGAAATAAAACCCTCACTCTTCAAGACATTTTATAACAAGAGAGTCCCAGGGCAGAATGGTTTCTAAGAAAGAGAAAAACTCTCCGGTGACTCATACAGTCATAACTGATGGGTAGCTGTGCTCTCATGTGTCCTGATACTCTCCGCAAATATATCTTTATAATGGGGACTCAGGCCGGGAGACTCAGAACTTGGAATATTTTTGCAAAAATGAGAATATCCGGGCATTGAACTTGGATTTCAGTGAGAGATCTAGTACAAACAACTTCTGTAGCTCTAGCAAACTCACTTATCTTACCTGAATATTAGAAGACAGGGTAGGGTGGGGAAGGCTCAAAACATCCCAAAGTGAAATGTGAAAACGCATTCTGTTTTGAAAAATGATAATTCTATGGTCAGTTGAGTTTGAGTCTTTAATATTCCAGTGTGAACTGTGACTGTTAAAAGCATGTGCACATGTATCCAAGTGCATGCCTGCATGTGTGTAGAGCACAGCAGCGTTGGGAGTTCAGTGTACAGCAATCCCCAAGCTCCTTTGACCAGGTTCTGTTATATAGTAGAGGAGCTGGTGGGTCGTGTGGGCTCTGACACCCTTCATATATCTAACAATTAATGATCCATGAGTGTGATTTGCCCCTGAGGAGCTAAATGACTCCAAGACCCACCAGAGCTTCTGATTCACATGTGCCCAGAGTCAGAGGTCCTGGAGAAATATACAAAGCCATCACCACCCATGTTCTTCCATGAGAATTTGGAATTAGAATCCTCAAAGTTCCCATGTTAGCCTAAATCTGTATGAATATATGGATCTAAGCCTTTTGCTGATGGGAAGACAGTGTGTTTTGAAGTCTTCACTTGCAGACCTGGCCCTGGAAGTTTGGAAATCCAACAGACTCTTGGAAAATGCAGAACAAAATTTAAAAGTGAAAAAAGGGGAAACATGTTCTTCTTTAGAAGACATTCTAGGATAAGCCAAGAATATTGCTCCTATGATAGAAAGATTCATTTTCAATCTACTGCATGTGTTTGCAATTGGTGTAATCTTGCTGAAACATGGATCAGTGAAATAATTTCCTGTTTTAAATAATAGACATATAATCCAAATGATTTTCCATAAAAGCACAACCTATTATTATGGACCCCAAGCCCTTCACATTTAGTTCCTGCCAAGCTGGCTCATTTCATCACTAGCATCAATCAATGGCCATGCCACATTCCCACCACAACCTCGATCATCAGGTATACCCTGTACCATTGCTATCTCTACACCCCCACCACAACCTTGCCCACTAATTATATGATATCATCTCTGGGCTCAGTACCCAAACTTTATCTCCATCACTAGATACATGACACTATCACCAGGCCAACACCCATCAATTTCCACAACCACTACACAGCTTATGTTGTATCCATAACCAAGCATCCTTTATCACCTTCACCTCCTGGCCTCCTTGGCCCTGACCAGATTGCTCTTTTCCCTAAAGACAGCAAATAGCTTCACTCCACTGTGATTTGGGTCAGACTGGAAGAATTATTTTCACCTGTCAGTGTTCAACTCCATGCCACAGAGAAGACTTTTCTATTTCCCACTGCACAAAGTGGAACCAATTGACTCCTTCCTTCTCCCCGTGCACTTATTTGTCCATAGCCCACACTGCATTAATAAGTAGAAGCTTATTGTCATTCTTTATTGTTAACCACTGACCAAGCAGTTACAATGTGTGCTTTCTGCATATTATCTTGGTTAATATTCTTATAATTCCTAGTGGGACTGATACTATTTTTAACTTTGTTTCACAAATGAGGAAACAAATGACCATAGAGGCTGAGAAACTTGATAAGGATCACACAGGTAATACAGACTTCAAATAAGGTTCTGGGAGATGCCACAGTCCCTGCCTAGAATGAATGGAGAGATCAGTTTGATCCCAGCTTTGCCACTGAACTCCTTGCTTGGGGCTGATCAGTTAACCTCACAGAACCTCAGTCTCCTTTGTCTGAAATCTGGATAACCCCTGCCTTGTTCCTCACTGGGGTGTACTGATCATAAAATGAAATAACGAATCTGAAGGGGCTTTGCAAGTGCTTAAGTACTATGCAAATGCAAGCTAATTAATTAATGAACTCATTAACATGTTCTCCTGCTGGGCTGCAGTTAGGGCCAAATTATAAATAATCCTCATCTTGCTGGGAACTTAACCAAGATATTTAGGGTGGTGGGAGCGAGAAAAAAAACAGTAGACCCAAAGTCTAAAACTACACATTAGTACAGAAGGCAGTTGAGCTCAGAATCATTCTTATTGCCAGTGGTCAAGTTCACTTGGTTTTATTTTTCAACAACAAAGTAAAGGGACAAGAAGATTTCAGAAGTAAAGGGATAGAGATGGTCTGGCATGTCATTACTGTGCCCTAAATCCCCAATCTTAGGGAATGGGGAGGTCCTTTAGTAAACGTATAGGTCTTTATTACTTAGATATATTTAGCAAAATTATATTTTTTTTAAAAAAGTGCCAAGGACTGCTTGAAATGTTCTACAAGTATTAGCTTGTTTAATATTCACAGGGACTCTATGAGTACTGTCCCTACCCCACTTTACGGATGGAGAAATAAAGATACACAAAGGTTATATAAATTGCCTGAGGTCAAGAAACCAGGAACCCTTGGAGCTGGGATCCAAACCCAGAACATCTGTTGGCCTAGGGCATGCTCTGAGGCCCACATTAGCACTCTTTATGTGGTCACACTGGTCTGCAAATCATCCACAAAGACATCTAGGGGAGTCTTACCTGAGAAAGCAAGTGGAGGTATGGGAGCAGACTCTATTTATAAAGTACTAATTATATGTCAGCTATTGTGTAAAAAAAAAAAAAATCTTGCACAACCCCCTGAGTTGCCAACGGTAGATTCTGAAGATGGAAATAGACATGCAAGCCTTGTTTCACTAGGAGTCTGCCCCCTGCAGGAGGTTGCATTCTGCTCTCCCTCCAATGAGCAGAGGGGAGACTGACCTCTTCCCTGCAGGATTTCTTGTGCTTGTGCAGTGTTATGGGGGTCCCAGAGGGACACATCTGGACAAGGAAGCCCATTGCTCCTAGGAACCCTTGTCACATTCTCAAAATGATTTTAAGGGAATTAAGGTACTATACTGACCCACATCTTCCCAACATAGGTGTCTCTTTTGCACTTGGTTCTGAACTCAGGCAAGAAAAAGGCTGTGGTTTACTAGCCAGGTCAAATCCCAACAGATGAGAGAGTTGAAGGTCAGACAGGCCCCTTGCCCATGGTCACAGAGCTAGGACATCAAGGAGGTGCAAGTCAACCCTAGAACTATGCTGTAGTGTTTCTTACTAATGTTAAAACAGAATAACTTCAAAATATAGATTATGTGAAATGAACAAGGGTCAAATTTTGAAGTTTATTATAATACTAGATGTAACACAAGATATTTTTTTACAATAATGTAGTAGCTCCATTTAATTCTATCTAATTTTATTTTAGGAGCAGAAAACTTGCTTTCCAAATACCAGTCTTTGTGAGAATGAGAGTTTTACCCAAATCCTACATTAAGAAGGAACAAAAATCTGCATCAGAATATAGATAGTCTGATTCGAAAGGCAATGCTTGTTTCACTGAAAATAACATATGATTTCCTCTGTCTTGTATATTATATAAACAATGTTGCAACTAAAATAACAGAAACCGACAATAAAAAAGCACTGTCACCCATAATCCTGTAATTCTCCTACCCTAATAAGTCAGCCATGCTTATTTTTCCACATTCCCCTTTAATCCTGTGTGTAGGCAGTTGTGGAATTTATATAGTCACAGCCCCAGAGATTCCCTAAAATTCTATGTCCTATTCCCAACTAAAATTCCAATTACTATATACAATTATCATCCTAATATAATTTACTGAAACATGTTCTTTATGTAATACAGTAAGAATATCTCTAATACTACATTTCTGGGGCCTCCCTGGTGGCACAAGGGGTCAAGTCTCAGCACTACAAAGATGTCCGCAGCTACTGCCGCATGAGTTTGATCCCCAGCCAGGGAGGTGACCCACATGGCGTAGCAGACTCTCCAGTCTCTCCCGCTGCTCCCCTCAGCAGTGTTTTTCAGTAGATCTGCCTCTTCTGCTCTCCACTCTGTCTCCAGTGAATTCTCTTATCCCCCCACCTCTGACCTGTACCCCAGCTCTTATATGCATAAATAAATCTTTAAAAAATATACTGCATTTCTTCGGGGTTACTTCCAGAGCATCAACCCCAGGGGTGGGTTTTCCAGGTTAGATTATTTCAAGTTGGACAAAGTAGAAATGGAATTGACACCAGCATCAAACATCCCCCACAGAAGCCTCATCCCTCCCTTACCGGCTCACTGCAAAAGATGCGAACAGAGTTCGGGAAGCACGTCAGCCATGATTAGACCAGTCAAACATGTTTAAATAAAAAAAGAGTTTAGAATATTTAACAGGATCAAAGATGGAAGATTATAGAGATTTTGAGCCCTTTAATAAATATTAAAGCTACATTCCCCCAATCCACTCCTGGTGGTACATCAAGTATGGAAGGGAATCAGACAGTCACGGAATTTGGAAAGTCAAGAGCCTTCATCTTTGCTGCAGCATTGTCTGACAGGTATGAAAGAAACATAGTGTCTTTACTCCAGGGGGGAAAAGCATAGTTACTTACTGAAAACTAGAATGAGTACATCTAAGAGCTGCATCCTAGAAGAGGGAGTTACAACCTGTTAGAGCAGGAGAGAACTTAGAAAACCTGGCCCAACTTTTCCACTACAAAGAAGCACTGGAGACAGTGGTCTTCTAATCATTGCCTCCCTGGCAGAGCCCAGCCCTCTGGCTCTTGGCCAGCTCCTGATGAGCTCTGCTGCTTACACTCAACATAAAATAAAGTCCAGTGGATGTCTCTCCCCCAGATCTAAGACTTCCCAACATCTACTTACTTGTGGGTTGGTAGGGGGATCACACAGGATAACAAGGGCTCACTCCCAAGACAGCCACTTTGGCAGTCCCAAGAAACATTTCCAGAAAAAAGAAAATGCCCCCCTTTTCCTGGATTAGCTGGCCTGCTTGTCTTCTCCCCACTCCCTGAATTGTCCATCTTCCGAGAGCCTTGAGTGGTTAAGGTGATTCCAGATGCCCTGCAGGTGGCATTTCCCATCAGTACACTCCAGGCTGCCCACAGTTCTTGGCTCCTGATTTTTCAGTTTGGGATGCTGTCCAGGTTGACTGGCCAATGTCCACGCTGTAACAGTTATTACATAGTTTGAATGTCACCTCTGGCATTTGCCAAAGTCTTCCTATGGAGTATGGATTCACAGGATTGTCATAAAAGAGGAAAAATAGGTTTGGCTAAATGGATGAATAATCCACCCTCTAAGAAGTCCTGCCAAGAAGATTCTATTTAACTGTGCAAACTTAACAGACCATGTAGGGACATGCCTCCACCCCCTTACCCCCAAATTGTTTCAATCTCAAGGAACACCTACTACTGTCCTGTGGAACATGTATTCTGGGAAATACAGTCTAAGAAAGGAAATGGATTTCTACTACCCACATTACCATAGACCAGCTGCGGACAGAGATATAGACCAGCTTTGGGAAGGAAAAGCATTGGAATATGGCAGAGATTGGCTTAATACTGAAACCTTGGTGCCTCCAAGGAGCAAAGGATATAAACTCTCACATGTGGATTTCTGCACCTGTTAACCAGGTGCATCATTACCTCCTTTGCAGAATGGCTGAGAAGGTCCTAAAGGTAAAAGATAGAAGGAATCAATCCTGATGCCCAGATGATAGATGTGAGGAGGAGCTGGCAGTCATCTGAGCACTGTGGCATGTGCCCAGGGTGTCCTCTCTCATGAGATCACAGTCTGGTCCATAGACAGGTTTCTAGAACTGTAGCCTCCTTAAAAGACAGGAAGGAGCACAGGCTGGAGGGAAATGGTGAAGATGGAGAAGGCCAAAGATGTTTAACATTAGTGGGATTACTTGAGCCCTGATAGGCAGCTACTTCTTTTTCTTCTACCCCTTAAGTAAATAACTGCTTCCTGAAGAATGGGGGTCACTGAGGCTAGGGGAAGGGAAAAGAGGGCAATGACCACTTAGTGGGTACAGAATTTTGGTGTGGGATATGAGAGTTCTGGAGATGATGATGTGTTGGTTACATAGCAATGTGTATACACTTAATGCCACCAAACTGGACACTTAAAAATGGTTAAAATGGTAAAATTTATGTTATGTACACAATACGACTTTTTTTTTTTTTTCATCCAAATAAGTGTTGCCTTCCTATCCAAGGCGCCAATTGCTATCCCACACCTCTGCAAAAATTCACCTCCCTGGTTGAAACTACTTCACCTGGAGTGGCTCCCTTCTCAACTAATGTGGCCCATTCCTCGTTCCTTCTAGGGTTTCTCTTCTTTTCCAGCCAAGCCTCCAGATGGTATTTCAGTAACTCAGCTAAACATCCTCCGTCGCAGCCTTTTTTCCCCTTCTCCCCCAGTTCACTTAAAAATAAATTGTCTTTTTTCGTAATTCCAGACAGAACATGAAGCTCTCTCTCTTTTATGTTGCCACTGAATTCTAAGTACACAATTATGCAGGAAATGTCTTTAGATTCACCAGCTTGAGAACTTTTAACATTAAGCTCTGAATCAGATAACAGCTTTCATCTCAAGAACAGCTTTACACTGTACCTAAGTAAAAGCTTAACTTATAAAAAAAAAAATTGTTACCAGGGGTATAAAAATGTCAAGGTAATAAAATAGGTGGATGCAAAACTCTTCCAAATAAAACATGCCAAACAAATTAAGAGTGTTTCTGAGGCAGCTGGGGGCTTCTCCGTTTCTGCTGTCCACCTTTGCATGCGCAGCTTCAAAAAAATCCAAGTGGCCCCAGCACACTCGAGTCCCACCTCCCCATCTACCTATTCATAAGATTTTACCATGTAAAACAAGCTACACAATTACTGTGCCCTAGCTGGCTGTGGTTAAGACTTAATTGGAAGGCTATGTTCAATTGTGAGCATCATGTTTCCAGAAAGAAAAGAAAAAAGTGATAAATTGGATGTAGTGCAAAGAAAAGCAAGACAACGGATGAAAGCAGCTTGGAAAATAAGACCCAGTTGGGAATGTTAAGGTAATTCTGTGCATTTTCAGTTCAGAGTAAAGATGGCTGCGAGATAATGGAAAGCATCTGATGAGTCAATTCCAGCTTGGTCTCCAAGGGCTTCACCAACCGGAGGGAAAGGAAGAGGGAGGGAGTCTTCCTTCACTCTCTCTGCAGCTCACAGCACGGGATCTGGCATGTAGTAAGTGTTCAGTAAAAGCATTCTTATTGAACGCCCCCTAGAGAAACACTGAAATGAGATTGCTAAACCTGCTCAGGCTGATGCTTACAAATTTCTTGAAAGGATTGTACTGCTGAGTTTGGTCCCCAGCAAGAATAATTTAGCATAGGCAAAATCAATTTCCTCATTAGGCCAGTTGTGAATTAAATAACTTACCCCGAGGCTCCTGTCAACCCTACTAACTCTAGATTCTCTTTACTTTTAGCCACATTCATGGTGTCACTCAAAAATGCCCAACTCCCAGTGGCCCCTAAGGTAAAGTGCAAAATCAAGAGGCACACTGGTATCCACACTCTAGCCCAAACCTGCCTTCCCTGTCCAGCTACCTTGTCTTGCCCCTGCACGTTCACCTATTTACATGGGCCTACAGATGCAGAACTCCCTGACTTTTTTCAGCATGTGGTATCTCAGACAAACCCTTGCTTAAATCTCAGCACCAAATTTTGCTGTGCTACCTCCAGCTAATTGCTTGCCCTCTCTGGACCTCATTCCATCACATCTACAGTGAGGATGCCATCATGCACATGAATCTTAAATTATACTATAGTATAATGAACTCAGCTCTGTCTCCTTATTTTTAATGATATTATGTTTCTATTCTAGGATGTCCTTCAGCTTGCTTTTTACCAATTTGCCAAAGTCTGCCCACTTACTGAAGCCTAACTGACATCTGACTTCCTTCACAGCATTTCCCAGGCATGCGATAGTCTACAACAATTTTCCGAGTTCTGTGAGCATGCAGCCCTCACTCTCTGGACTGGCTCATTGGACACTCAAACGCATTCCCCACCGAAACATCTGCTGCCCTCTCTTTAACTTGTCCCTTGGGCTCAGCTCCCTGCACAGTGAAAAGAGACATAATACAGAGTTCCAGCCTCACGAGGAAGGAGGAGACATGTTTATACACATTTGTAGAGCACTACCATTGGCCAGCTACTCTGCAAGGCACCCTCACGTATCATCTTCCTATCCATCAAAAAGGTAAAGCAGTAGCTCTGAACTAGGCCTGCACTTTAGAATTGCCAAGGGAGCATGTTAAACATATGCATTACCCAGGCCCTAGTCCAGACCAATTTAAACAAAATTTCTGGTGGTGGGACCTCAGTATTTTACATAAACTCCCTCAGTGATACTCACGAACTCGCAAGGGTGTGAATCTCTGGTGTACAGTTTAGTTATGACACACACATGTCAATAAATCCTCAATCATTTATTGTAGCAATATTAAGCAAGCTTATAGCACTCACCTCCCCACACCCTCATCTATTTTTCACTCATTCATTCATCCAACGTGCACATCCCAGTACCTTATATACATGAACAAAACATTTTGCTGGGTGCCAAAAAAGACACAAAGAGAACTCAGATAGATTCCACCCCGGTAGGAGCTTGTATATTAGTAGGAAAGAACAATCGTATATATGTATTTATGACAGCACCAGGGAATGATAAATAACTAACACGCATTATCTCCTAGTGGGGATCAGAGTGGGCAGCCCAGGCTTTCAGATGGGAAGGATTTACATTTTTGGTAAAAGGAGCCGTGGTGTTCTTGTTGGGAAGAACAGGCTGAGCAACGGCAAGAGGTGGGAAGACAGTGGGCCTGGCAGGGAATGATGGGGCTGGAAAGATGGCCTCGTTCCCCATCCCAAACCTATGCAAAGAGGCTGAAAACATTTACTCACCGCCACCTCCTTCATCAATCCCCGAGTTAATACCACTGAGATTCTTACAGATCAGACTCAGAACTTAAGGACACTCTGTTGTCTTATCCTCCCAGTACCAACCTCCCTGGGGGACTCAGAAGGAGTTAGTGAGGCCCTCTGAGAGCCCTTTTTCTCCCATTTGAACATCCCCATGACCCATACCCTGACCAAGGAGCCACTTACTAGCTGTTACACTCAGCAGGTGGAATCACACATGGTTTCCCTGGGGCACTGGCATTTTGAAAACTCTCAGCAGGAAATCTGGTGATAATGGGTTCCAGAGAGGCTGGCAAAGATGCCCCGGTCATTGTAAGAAGTTAATTCAGTTTCTAAAAGCAGAACATGTTCAGGTGGCCCCTAGAGGGTCACAGCCCATGTCAGACATTTGGATGCTGGTTCCCAGTTCTGCTCCCTGCCAGGGCCACCTCTGGTGAAGTCCTTCCCCTCAGTGATTCTTGCGTTTCCCATGTTTGCAGGGAAGGATATGGATTAGATAATAATGCATCACTTTTATTATAAAGGGTATCACTTTTGAGGATTTGCAGACAACAAATCATATAACATTTGTCCCTCATAATATGAGAATTGCAGTGTTCTATCCATTTTGTAGATGAGAAAAGTGAGGTTGAGAAGCCAGATTTAGTATCCCAGAGCTGTAATTAGAACTCAAATGAAAACAGTATTTTTCAATCCTCAGACTGCAAAGGTTGTGATCAGCACATTTTATTAGAAGAGCAAATATGAGTGCCTCTCACACAATAGGGGTACTTGTTTTGAAAAAAAATTGTTTCAGTTATGCACAACACACAAATGTTTGATGTATAATAGAAAATTCAACAATGCACATTTATTCATATGCACTTACATAGGTGCACCAGGTCACAGTGAAAAATCTTTCTCTTTTAGGAAGCTGTGGACAAAAACAAGTAAAATCTCTGCCACCAAACACTGAGCATAGCTCCTCCCTGATGATTTCAAAGAGCGAGCATCTTCCACCTTTTAGCACTAATCATTTGTTAATGTGAAAGGTGAGGGGATGCATGTGGCTACAACTACTAGGATGCAGAGGGTGTTCATTTAGGCAATTCCTGAGCAGCAGATCCAGGGTGGGGCCTCTTGACCTGGGTGACCTCCTTCTCATTCTGCTAGAGCAATGCAGCGCCACCCAAGCTGGGGTGCAAGAGGACCTGGGTTTGGGGTAGCCACAGCACAGAGGTGGCCCTGCTGGGATCCTGCAAGCACAGAGGGGTCTTCTGGGATTCCCAATCCAGCTGGAGAACAGAGTTGCCATCTGGTAAATCGCAAGACAATTTTTGTTCTTGCCAGACGCACCCTAGCACTATGGAAGATACAGACAGTCTTCAACACATAAACAGGTTATGTTGCCAAAAGTCCCTTTGTAACTCAGATGTTTAGAGTTTGGAACACATCACCCCATAGAAACAAGGATATAAGTGGAGCTTAGGTTTTCATATTTTAAAACTCATAGGCTATGCGGCATATTGTATATTTTTTAAAGATTTATTTATGTATGCATACAAGGGCTGGGGTGCAGGCCAGAAGTTCAGAGGGTGAGAGGATTCACCAGAGACAGAGTGGGGGAGCAGAACAGGCAGATCGACTGAAATACACTGCTGAGAGGAGCAGTGGGTGAGACAGGAGAGGCCTGCTGTGCCATGTGGGTAGCTCGATGGCCAGGGATCAAACTCACGTTGCAGTAGCTACAGATTTCTTCATAGTACTGATGATTAACTTGCGCCACCAGGAAGGCCATATTGTATGTGGTGAACTGGATGAGGGCACATTTGCTGGCTGTGGGAACTTATGTATAAGTTCCTTATGCTTTCTGAGTGCAAATTCCTCTTTTCAAGGCAGGGTCACTAAGAGTGCCCTTTCTGTAAATGTGATGGGGTTGTTATGAGGTGATGTGTGTATAGAGGGCACCCTACTAGGTTACTGAGACTGTTCTTCTAATAACATTATAAGAGAAATGCATGTGACCTTGACCACAGCACTTAAGTACTCAAAGCCTCAGTTTCCATCTCTGTAAAAAATATAATGAGAGTATTTACCTCATGGGGTTATTACAAACATCAGTGGGATGACATACACAAAGCCCTTAGTACAAAGCCTAACACCGAGTGAGTTTTTAATAAATGGGGAAAAGGTCTTTGCGGTTTAAGATATGCCTTCCAGGATTGACCTGAATCAACCCTTGTTTTAGTCGTCTTTTGCACCAGGAAAATTCAAATTAACAAGTGTTTGCAGATGCCTCTTTCATGTTAAATCCCTTGTTTGGCTCCAATGGGATCTAAATGGGGTGGATACTAAAGTCCCTTATGCTGAGATGAGCGTGGAAATGTGGCAAAGGGGCGCCTTCCAACAGGATCAGAGAAATGCCAAAAGAAGGAAAAGGAATGAGAGGAAGAGAGGATGAGGGTTATGTCTCAGGCTGACAGTGACGCCCGCTGGTCTAGGGAACCACATCTCTGCTGGCAAAATGGCGGTGGGCATGAGAAAACGGTGGTGAAAACGTTTGACCTTCAACCATCATCACTAGCCCCCAGGGAAATCCTCCAGTCTCCTGCTCTGCCGCATGTCTTCCCGCAGGCCGGTGGCTGAACTTTGCAAGGGGGGAGGAGACTGAATCCACCATAATAAAGTTCCCCATGAGGTCTCGAGTTTCACACCATCTTTACAATACTCAGGATGATCTCTCTGGGGAAGGTGGAAAGAATTATAATTACATCTGTGAGAAAAGGCTTGAGAAGGAAAAAAAAAAAAAAAAACCCTGCCATATGGTGTGTGGAAAATGTTTTGGAACTGAATAAATAATGTGGTGGGTGTTCTTTCCTCCCCCCACCCCAGTTTTGTTTATACATCTACGTTTTGCAGGCTGACTAGTGAACATGGATCGGTTTCTCTTTCAGAATAGAAATGCATCGGGTAATTTAATTTTATGGCCATTAATAATATGGGTCTTTCTCTACAAGCAAAGACATTTACAAACTTATAATCAGATTTTGTGATTTGGGTGTAAACCAATCATCCACGAGAGGTGAGGAGATATTTCCTTCCAGCTTTCCCTTTGCACTAGGATTACCTGAAATGCAAACAGGACATAAAGTGAAAGGTCCAGGAGCTCAAAGAGAAGCAGAGGGGAGAATAACTGTTATCCACGGGAACCCCGTCCTCCAGCAAGAAAATTTTAAAAGCCAAGAGACAGACACCAGTAGGCAGTGTGCTCCAGTTTCTGTCCAAATGGGATCTTACTGCACACTACCATCATCTCTACGCAGGCAGCGCTCCTCGCCCTTTTATCAGATGGTCAGCTGAGGAGGTAGAGGTCAGATGGGGTGACATCAGAGGGGTGTTGTGTCATCTGCTTCCATCTGCACCGTTAACCAGAACAGATTTCAGATCTGACCCCTGGCCTACCTTCCTCTCTTGCCCCCACCCCTCTGACACATTCAACAAAGGAATATCACCAAGAGGTTAACCCTTATACAGCAAGACAAACTGAGCCAAGCTCTCCAGGAGACACTAGAACCATGCAAAGAAAGGGCTCTTCCAAAAACATGATATGGTTATTATTTATTAATTCCTCAGTATACCAAATGTTTTATGACAAATATACTTACAGCAATCCAATAAAAGAGGCTGTTCAATTCTGCTTAAAGATGAGAAGACCAACGTGCAGAAAATTCAGAGGTAGTCAATATCAGTGGTAGGTGTTGGAGTCACCTTTGACTCCAACCTTATCATTTTAATATCTCAATGCATTACTGCATGTGCGTAATATCAGAGCGAGGACTTGGGCAGTGAGCAGAGAGAGTGCAGCGGACTCAGGAGGCAATATGGGAGTCTCAAGGATTACTTTTCCATCCAGTTTGGCTGGATGGTAGAAGACTACACTTGGGTCATCATTCACTCGACAAGAAGTTAGTAAGTATCCTCAGGTACAATGCATCATCCTACATCTGGGGCTACAGCGCTGGATCAGACATCACCAACACCCAGGAGTACACCTGACAGCCAAATGACAAGTAGGTTGTAAGTTCCCTGAGGGAAAGGCCCTCAGGCACATGCCATGAATTCCAGAAATATCACATTTCATTTTCAGCAACTATTTATCAACAGCCTGCTATGCGCCAGACACTGGTCTAAGTACAAGAATACAGCAGTAATTAAAAAAATAAATAAAAATAAACAACTTACCCTTATTCGAGTGAGGATTAAGTAGATTCACAACAAAGAGAGTAATGGGTAGAGTAAGTTGAAATGTGAAAATGGATGGTCAAAACGGACTTCACTGAGGTGCCATTTGAACAAAGAATTAAACATAAGACCTGAAAGATAGATTAAAAAGAACAGTCTTCTTTGTGGACAGTGGCAAACCTATGAAAGTGATGCTTTGAAAGGAGACCTAGAAAATGCAGTGGAAACATGTGAAGTCGGACGAGAAGAGCTGGTCTCTGACTGGATCAAGATCACCCAGAATTTAAAGACAGCCAACCGTGGCTCCCTGCACACTGCAGCCAGGTAGTCATGGGGGAAAGGCCTTAATGTCAGGTTGCCTCTCACTGGCCCCTTTTGTCAGGCTGGGCACTGAACACAGATGTCACCCTCACCTGGTCTCCAGTGTCTGGTCCCAGTAGAGGGATGTTTACTGTGCCTGGGAGATGTTCAATGGCACTTGAAAGGAGGCAAGGAGACCACTGAGGTCCCTTCACTGACATTACGGGCGCCCCACTGATGATAAGCACAGGCCTTGTTCTGAGAAGACAGAAACTTTTAACAAGATCAGTGCAAAGCCAAGAAAAATAGCATGAGGGCCCATGAGCCCATTCTGGCACACTACCTCACCTGCCCTTTGCATATCTTCCCTGCCATACTTTTGACAGATTATCTTACCATCTAATTTCATCCTTATAATCTACATTCATTCTTCCTAATTAGACTTTACCCATGATTCTTACAGCAAAGAGCTCCCTCAGCTAGAAGCATGTTTATCCACCTTACCTTGCAAAAAGCTCCTTTTAGAATCACCTCTAGTCACCTATTTTAAGAGGCCTGTCAGGATCTCCAGTCCTCCAAGGCAAGGCCATGTACCCTTAGACGTATTTAATTCTATAAATTCACACTCAACATGGACAAAATTCTGAAGGTCACCTGTGTACCTGTGTGTCTCACAACCGTTCCACACCCCACCATGAATTTATCACTTGCAGGGATCCTGTCTTTAGCTCAGTGACTGAAGCCTCTCCTGAAGCTTTAGTAGGCCCACTGAATATTTCAGAAATTGAACTCAGTTGAGGCCAGAACATGGATCACTGCCAGAGGCCTCCAGCAAGGACGTGCACCCTCCTCATCATGAATCACTCAGGGACTAGTTGTGGCCTTTCCATGTTATGCTCCGAGATCCCCGATGCTCAACTCTAGACTGATATACCAGACCCCCACCTCCCAACCAAAATCCAAAGAGCAGTTAAGATTTTAAGTGGCATGAGGTCATATCTGACCCTAGAACTCCAGGATGTGACAGGTGATGTGGGTTTTGACATTCGTGGCATCTCAGGCAGATGGCTGTGAAATAATCTGGTTGGTCTTCACGTGGTTAAAAGAATTGCTGTAATTCATTGTTTTACAAGTTGAGATTTTTGTACATAAAACTCCAGATTTCTATTTTCTCTCAAAAAATCAAAAGATCTAGTAATGCTTGGCCTTTATCTCCACCCATATGTTTCCAGTCTGGTCCTTTAGGCATTTGAGCTTATGACCCTGCATGAGTAAGTTGATATTTTATCATTATTATTTATTTACTAGTTATGTATTAAGCATGAAAGTAGTTTGTTAAAATGGTACTTGTTTCTCCTGGAAAATTGCCCTGAGTCATTGATTTTCCAGAACTTTGTATACTTCTGAATACTGGAAATTCTGAGAACAGGAAGGAGGTCCAGAAACAGTTTTCTAGCTCCTCCAGCCTTCCACCCACTCTGGCAATTTTCCTGACATTTTTTGGCAACCTTTTCACTTCCTTTCACATAGGGAGCTTGTTCCAGATCAAGAAACATGCATATATAGCTCAGAGTCAGGGAACAGAGGTAGATCTTGGGGTGCTAGTCTTAGCTCTCCCCCTAGCCTCCCAGGAGTGGTTGAGCAATTCCATTAACCTCAGGCCTTGGCTAGAAAAACAAAGACACAATAAGTGGCCTGGACTTTATTCTAAATGTCACAGGAAGCTGTTGAGGGTTTTAAGCACAAATGAGACATCAGTAGGTTCAGAGTTGAAATGATCCCTCAGACTGCTTCTGAACAGATTTTCTGGGTGGATATTAGACAGAGTTGAAGGAGAGAGATCGAGCATCTCTTGATCCCGGCAAGAGATGGTGATGCTGTACTAGTTACCCACTGCTGCCGTAATGAATCACTACAAACTTGGACACACTTGTCATCACAGAGGGGATCAGAAGTCTGCCGTGGGTCTCACCTCCGAACATCAAGGTATCTGCAGGCTACATTCCTTCTGAAGTCTCCAGGGAAATATCTGTTTTTACCTTTCCCAGCTTCTAAAGGCCACCTACATCCCTTAACTCAGGACTCTGCCCTCCATTTTTCAAAGCCAGCACTGCCGCATCATTTACATCTCTCCCAGATGCTGGTCTTTCTCTCTCCCACTTCCAAGGACCCCAGTGATCACATGGAGCCCACACAGAAACCCAGAGTAAGCTACCATCTCAAGGTCTTTAATTTGATCACAACATTAAGGTCCTATTACCAGGAAGGATAATATATTCATAGGTCCCCAGGCACAGCCAACTTAGGAGAGAGAGGGGTTACTCTGCCCACTGCAGGTGAAGACAGTGAACATGGAAAGGATAGATTCTAAATATATTTTGGAGGCATCTCTTCTCCGTGCTATAGAGTGAAGGTGCTTTTCCATAGTCTCCTCCAAAAGTTCTAAGTATTTCTTACTTAGAAAATATTTCTTGGGCCTCCCTAGTGGTGCAAGTGGTTAAGTCTCAGAACTATGAAGCTATCCACAGCCACTGCGGCATGAGTTCGATCCCCAGCCAGGGAGCTGACCCACATGGCACAGAGGACCTCTCCTGTCTCGCCCGCTGCTCCCCTCAGCAGTGTGTTTCAGTCAGTCTGCTGTTCTGCTCCCCACTCTGCCTCTGGTGAATCCTCTCACCCCACTCCCTGCACTTCTGGCCTACACCCCAGCTCTTGCATGCATAAATAAAATAAATCTCTTTAAAAAAAGAAAATATTTCTTAGTCCCCCAATGGCAAACAACCCTCTTTTAGACATACAAATTTGTGCATATACATAAAAACTATGTGTGGGTATGTGTGTGTATTACACACAGAGTTGCATGTTTTGATTTTCATCCTGCTTCCAACTCTGATTATCTGAGTACCCTTGACAAGTCATTCTTCCTGGAGCCTCACACTTCAGGCCTTTCACGTGGTGTCCACAACATCAGCCTTGTTATTCACAGGCTCCTCTACAGACAAATGGGATCATGCGCACAGAACCTGGTAGAGAGCACAGGGCTAGGTGAAGCTAAGAATTAATTTAAAAGTTATCTCCAAATTTGAAATCTACATTGTCCCTATTTTATGCTCACTCCAGCTGCCCTTTCCTGGTTCCGCCACACATAAAGATCCAATTTATGCAGGTTTGATGTTGCTGCCAGCTGAGACAGTAACAGGGAGAGCCGAGAGATCAGAGAACCCTGGGAGTTAAGTAGATTAATTCATTACATAAAGAAATGATCAGAAGAGTCAAGGTGCCTGGGTTTTCAGTGTTGCAGTCCATGGTGCTCCATGTGGCAGAAAATTCGAAGTCCTGCCCTGTGTGCCAGGCATGGTGTGATGTACCTACGGGTATTTTTACCTCCCGTGACTGATTCAGCTGCATGGTGTTGCCCTCTGTGGTTCCCAGCCACGGAGGACGCCAAGCCTTACAGAGGTGTAGCCACTTGCCATGAATGGGTCTGTCTGATTTTAAAGCCACTTTATTCACTTTACAATTTCTACCAGGCAGCTGTGTCACAGACATGAATGTAGGAAGATATTTTCAAACTAGCTACCAATATATGATTTTTTTTCAAGTTTAGATCCTGTTGCAACCATTTTAATAATAATAAAAAAGGGTCATGTCTGCATGCAGCACTCGTATTTCCATTATTTAGATTTATAAGTGAGGTTTCCATTTCATGGATTGAAAAACAAAAGTTTGGAAGAGTCACACAACTTGCCCAAGGCTCTACAACCTGTAAAGGAATTCTGGATCTCAAGAACAGAACTTCTGAATCCAAATCCATGTTAGTTTCATAAGATTACCTAAGTCTATTTCCTATAGACTTATAGTGAACCTAAGTGAACCTTATAGTGAACCTTATACTGAACCTAAGTCAGTTCACTATAAGGAAACTGAGTCCAGGCAGCAAGTGACTAGTTCAAGGACACACACGACATCAGACTGTGGTCACATCCCAACTTTCCCACTTCCTTGCTACATGTTCTTGTGAGGCTTTTCGAAGCTCCACCATTGAAGGGCGCCACTTGGGTCTCGCGGTCTTTGCTGCTATGTGCACACACAGTGACGTCATGTAATTTATGGAGTGCTCTCAAGTCTAAGCAGGATGGTTTCTGCAGCAGATCAAATGTACTAACCAGATGCTCTTGGAACACCAAGCACCTGTGCCTCTTTCTTTTATGTTAATGGACAGGGCAAGGGTCACCCTTTGTGGGCCCAAGTCTAATCATGCCACCTTTCAAGATAGTGGGGCTCTGAAGTTACGAGCTTTATTTACAAGGCAAAAGTCCTATTCTGGTCATTTCATGGGTTGAAGAAATCTGGCTAGGTTTGGTACATAGAGAAATGTTAATATCTTTTTAAACAGAGTTTTTAGAAGAAAACCCTCATGTTTGCATGTTTCATTTTTCAGATTAAATTCTTTAAAATGCCTGGCTGTTCTTGTTTCGCTTAAGAAACCTTAAATTTGAGACATAAACTTCCTGACAGAGCGGCTCCCTTTAAAGGTGATATATGCCCTGACAGCAGAGAAATAAGGCCAGTTGAGTGTTCTAACCACAGGATGGTAAAAGTCACGGTCAGGTTAGAAGAATCAATTAGAGTGGGAACGAGGCTGTGTAAATTTCAGGACTCAAAATGGCAAAACATGAAGACAGGGCTGAATTTAAAGCCTTATCTGATGTGATTGTATTTCATTTCCTGATTGGCAAGACATCTCTAAATGGGGAATTAAATTGGGTTAAAAAAAAAAAAGGCAGTTTTTTTTCCTATTTAAAACAATACAAAAGAAGGAAAAAACAGAGAAGGGCATAACAAATATGATGATTTATATGGGTAATCGAGAAAAGACAGAAAGCCTGGAGAAGGAACGTATTTGAAGTCAGAATTCTGGAAGGGGAGAGACTTGGAGCCTCCACGCAGCTGAAACGTCTGTATTTATAGCAGGCGCATGACAGCCTGGCTGGGGCCGGGCCTGGCCTGGTTCAGCCGGCTCTGTGATGTTCAGGGCGTCTGTGCTTTGCGTTACATCAGCTGAAGATCTGATGTTTATAAGCAAACGGCAGCTTTAGAATCTTAAAATAGAAGCCAAAAGGGTGTCCATGGTTCCCAACTAGTCTGACAGTGGAGCTCGCAGGCAGAAGAGCGTGCTGGGTAAGGCAGCACTCTTCGGAATTCCCGGACTTCCAACTCCAGCTCAGAAACTTCCCATCTTGTGCAAATGGTAAACCTCCCTGAACCTCAGTTTTGTCATTTGTAAAATAGGGTGGGGGGGGTGCAGAGAGCTACAAGTTGGGCTTAATTTGCAGGGCTGTTTTTAGGATTAAATTGCATCAGCTCATTTAGGCATATAGCACTTGTCTGTACATAGCGAGCGCCCCGCAAGTGTTGGTTGGTTATATTATTGTTATTGCTGTTATTCAACATAGGAAACAATTAGTGGCTATGCAGCAAAGGAAGGACACTGCAGTGGTTTCATTTCCACTTTGCTCCTTCCTGACCATGCCCATCATTCCTTCCATCTAAACTGCACCCCCAGGGATAACTTCACTTCTCTGGGTTTCAAACCACCCTAACCATACCTGAATGAGTATGGTCCACACCCAAACCATGAATGACCTGGCCAAAAAAGAGAAGAAATGTTTGAGCAGCAGCAAGACTGCTGGATTCGAAGGCTACAGGCGTGGGTCCAGCCCTGCAACCGCCCCTTAGAAACTGCGAGTGCACAGGAAGTGGCTGGGTCTTCTCTAGCCTGTCTCCTCTGTATAAACTGGGGTGATTCACTCTACCCTGCCAAACTCATAAGCCCATGGTCTGGACTGGCTGACTCAAACATATGAGGCAGTACCCTGACATGGTGGTAACAGGTCAAGATGATACTTGGTTGTGTTATAATCTCCTCGGAAACCCATCTTGTCCTTACTGCCCATGTACACATGCCTTAAATCAAAAATACTCTCTTAACCTAACCCTTCCACTGCAAATTATTCATTCTGTACTTCTCACTTTAGATGAAGGGGAAAGGAGGGAAGAAGGAGATAAATAAGATCTCAGAACAGAGTTGAGCCAGAAAAACCACGACAGCAGACTTGCCTGAGTCTCCAACCTCGGGGTAGAACCCCTATATCTGAACATCACGTTCTCCCACTGAAAACAGACAGGGCTTCAGGATCCTTCTGAGCACAGCACTCCAAGCCACCACCACTATTTATATTCACTGTCTCCCCTGCCATTAAATTAAGAGCTGATCTAACAATACAAATAAATAAATAAATAAATAAAATAGGGTAAATTTCTGAACCCTGGAGTCAGACTTAGAATCTAATCCCAATCACAGTACTTACAGGCCAGAGAATCAGCTCCTAGCCTCATTTTCCTTATTTGTAAAATGGTAACAGAAATGGCTGCTTCATACTAGAGCTGGAATATTTCAACCAGAAAATATCTGTTAAATAGTGAAGTCACAACCATTACTCGCTACTATTATTCTTGTTAGTAACTTGCTTTCCTGTATTTGATGGACTGGGCTCTTCAAGGTTACCATTGCCCCTTCCTTCTTTCAAAACAAACAACTAAAAGATCCTTAGAAACCTGTGGAAGAATCATGAATTTTCAGGGCAGACAGCCCTAGGATGAACTACTACTCATTGTGGAATCTTGAGCAAGATTAGCCCTCTGAGCCTCAGTTTCCTAATGTCTGAAAGGAAGAAACCCTTTTAGGACAAGGACAGATAAAATGGGATAATGTACATAATGCACTTGACCCCTGGTGGGCTCTGATCAACATTCAAATATTAGTTGGGAAACAATGAATGAATAGCGAGCATAATAGGATCAACTCAAATCCATTGGAAACATTATAGAGGAAACATTTTCCTGAGAAGGTTAAAATGAAATCAAATGTCTGAGGTAGATTAAACTTTCTCTCCACATGTCAGATTTGTTTCCACAGGATTTCATCTGCATAATGGAATTTGCTGATTTTGAATAGATGGTGCGAAGTGCACAGGGGCATTCACCAGAGGATAAAGGAGTGAAGGTTATTTATATGTCATTTGTAAAGTTGCCCCCCACCCCTGATTTCTCAGTCCCTGAGTTCTCCCACAGAATTTCACATCCCAGACAATCTGGACATAATATGCTCTGTGACCTGAAGGTTCTGGGAACTAAGGGTAATTCTGTCTGTTCCCTGTCCATTCTTGGAGCTCCCCAATGCCCATTCACCAAAAGGCACTGAAACTTCCTGCAATATATTGCTGCAATGCACCTGACCATAGAAGGTTAACAGCTTCTTAGTATCTTACAGAATTATTATTTGAAAACTACTATTGTGCTGAATTCCTTAAAATGATTCAGGAAGGGAAAATTGAAATCTGAATATTCACTAGGATAGTCAGGCAGTGTTGAAGGAGACACAAAATACAGTTAACCAGGAATGTGTTACCACCTGCTTTAGGCTGAATTATGTCCCTGGGAAGGCTGAAGCCCTAACTCCCCAGGGCCTGTGAATGTCTCTTTATTTGGGAACAGGGTCAAGTTAAGAGGAGACCATATTAGATTGGGGCATAGCCTATATCCAATGACTGGAGTACTTATAAGGAAAGAGAGCTGGGGAGACACCCAGAACAGACCCAGGAAGAAAGCGATGTGAAAAGGGAGGCAGAGATGAGGTTGCCCTATGTCCAGGAACAGCAAGGATTGCCAACCACTGCCAGGAGCTGTAAGAGGCAAGGAAGGTCTCCCATGCAGGCTTCAGAGGGGCCACACAACACTGCCAATGACGTGATTTCATCTGAATGCTGATGAACCCACATTGCATATTTAAAATGTACCTAGAATGTCCACCATGAAACCGCTGATCCCATATAAAAAAAAAAAAAAAAAACTGTTCCTTACCTAACTTGCTCCATCTCAGCAATGAGAACTTTTTTTCTTTCCAGTCGCTCAGGTCAAAAGCCTAGGAGTCACCCTGGAGCCCTCTTATTTCCTCAAGCCCCTCCACCACCACCATTAGCAAATCCTGTCAAATCCATCTTTATAGCTCATCCAGAATGCAAATCCCTTCTCCTCTTCCATCTGCCCATGCCATTTGGTCACCATCATCTTGCTCAGTTGAATGTGCTACAGCAGACTCCGACCTAGGCTCCCTGCTCCTATTCTCAATCATTCCTGTCTCTTCTTGACACAAGAACCAGAGTCATCTCATTAAATCATGAATCTTAATACACCTTTCCCTCCTGAAGGACCCTATAAAGACTTCACATCCTTGTAAAATAGTCTTACATCCTCACCACGGCGCACAAGTCCAGCCCCTGGCTCTTGTCACTCTTCACCTCTTTCCTTCCCACTGTTAGCCACACCCCCATACTGGCCTTGACACTCTGTAGTGAGCAAACAGGTTGGCACCTTGGGGACACCACTGGCTATGGTCTCCACCTAGGGCACCCTGCTCCCTGATATCCTTGTGCACATTTCCTTGCTTCAATCAAGTTTCTCAAACAGCACCTTTTCATAAGTCCTTCCCTTTGTCTCCTGCTGAAAATGCAACCCCCACCATGAAGCTCTTCTCCACGCCCTGATTTACTTTTGGTCATCACAGTACATTTTCCTCATCACAATGAATGCATCACAAGTGGATATGGCTGTCTTATCCGCTGCTATGTTCTCAGGCCCTGAGAACATAGCAGGTGCTGAAAAATATTTATTGAATTCATCTATTCGTCCTTTCCAGAAAAGCATGATGAACAAAAAAATAAAATAAAATTTTACCATTTGGAAAAAAAACCTGAAATTGAAAAGAAAAGCTCTCAATAAAAGCTGAAAACAAAGCATGACCATGACAAATGTTTTCTAGCCAACAGAAATGAAGCCTTCCCGCACCATCAGAGCCAGCTCTCTTGGTTGGTGGGAAAAGCAGTTTTGCAAATCTCTTCTTATATAAATCATTTGACTCGTCTTTGCCTCATTTATACCCTATGAAATGTGGACAACGTGGTTTTAATATACACAGGACACTGTTTCTAAATTGGTGTGCAAGTATCACATACTTTGAGAAATTTTTTAACATCTTTATTTTTCATAGTTCTTCAAGCAGGATTTCCCGGAAAACCCTTACAGCAACCTTGTAATAACAGCAGTTAATCTTGAGAGCATGGTGTAGCCAGGAACTTTTCAGATCTCCCTTTAGCAAAAACTCCATTATTCCTAGGAGGAAGGTATTGAGCCCCATTTTCCAGATGGGGAAACTGAGGCTGGGAGTTAAGTAACTTTCTCAAGAGCTTATAGCTGTTAAGAGGGAAGCAGGGTTTCCAACCCAGAGATTTTGATTTCATAGCACAGTTTCTGACCAAAATGCTGTCTCACATGACCCTGACCAGCAGGGCAAGGTTATGGAGTCAATATTGGGTATCATTACTTCCATTTTATAGACTATCCTCAGGCTCAACAGCAGGGAAAGTGGTCACCCAAGGTCACAGAACAAAAGTCAGCCCTCACCCAGGTCCCCAGAAAGTACTTCAACAACCTTTTAGCATTAGAAGTCTCCAACAATATATCAGCATCCAGATGAAGAGGCAGTCTCTGTTGAAAAAGACCAGGGCTGCGTGCACGCCTGAGCTGAGGCCCAGAGCAGGACAGGACCTGCCCAGGGTCGTACAAAGTAAGCTCGCCAGCCATCTGCCCCTGGAGGTAATGTGCATTTTCTCTGTCACCTAGATCCCTTCAAGAGATGATAGAAGCTGTCAGGTCACGAGCACATAGTGCCTGAAACCACTACAAACATTGGAATAAATTGTGTATGTTAAAGTTTGATGAATGCAATAGAGGATTTTTTGCGGCTTGATTTTTTTTTTTTTTGTAATTATTTGATGGCTATTTTGGTAACATCTTTTGGAGATTAAGTCCAATTACAAACAGATGGCACCAAAATATTGTCAAACTTATCGGATCAGCAGCAAATCACCGACTTAATTATGTAAATAATTAAAATGTATATTTACACCTGATCATCCAAACGAGGGTGAAAAGACTGATTTCAGGGTTGGTTATGAGTGCTGGCAGAAAGTCAATCAAAAGTAAGTCACGTCCAAGTTACTGCTTCAGTGCCTCTTTCACATCCTGCCCTAGGAGGGCATTTAGAAGGCAGAATAAGGAATGAGATGACAAGGGGAGAAATATAAAAGATATAAATTAAAAAAGAAATATAAAAAAGAAAAATGTCCTCTGAGTACCCAGGATTGTGAGGCTGGGCTTGGTGAATGGGCCTCGTAAGGGAAGACACAAGTCTTCATTTCTATAGCTCTAATCCTGCCTCTTCCCTTTGAGTACACCTGAAGTCTCCCCTTTGCCCAAGGCTCATGCTCCCCACTCCAGATCTACATCAGACTCACCTGTCTTGCCAGCCTTACTGTCAGCTGCCCCCTTTACAAAATGAGTGACTCATTGCATCATTATAGTTTGAAGGAAATACCTGTGTTTAAGTCATGACTTTGTCACCTCAGTTTTACCATCTGTAAAATGGAGATAATAAAAACTTGTATCCATTGCTTCCTAATTGCCCAGTTTGGTGCCCTACATTTTCCACACATGACATTATTTACTACTTATAACATCTTGTAGTGTCTCCATCTATAGAACGGGAAACCCAAGCGTAGAGAAAGGAAGCAACTTGTGAGTATTAGTCCAGATGAGCCTCCCCCGTACATGGTACAAAACCTAAAGTTACAGAGACTAATATGCAAAAGAAGCTCATTTTGCCATAAAGTCAGTCTGTCTAGAGCATTCTTGATGGCTCTGAGATAATGCGATGTAGGGTAAATGGAGTAATCAGGTTTCTTTACCCCCTCCCACCGCTGGCCTGTAGGTCCGACACCAGCAGTCTTGCACTCCTAGGTTTCACGCATGCCTGGGACAAAAGGTGTGGACCAGGCACGTGCCTATGATCACGGACACCTGGGCCCGGAGAGCACGGGTGTTCATATATGTCACTGCTCACACCTGTCCCGGGAGGAGAGGAATAAAAGCAGTGGCAGCAGCATGGTGATAAGGATCGCTCTGAGGCAAGACCATGAGACAGAGAGAGAATGCCGAGAGACCAGAGAGAGAGCACAGAGATTCACAGGCAGCTGGGAGGCTCACTTACCTCCAGAGCCTCCTGGCCCCCCAGCCTCCCTGCTACCCAGCCCCCTGTGCCTTCCTGGTTTGCCTTCCTAGAAGGGGTTGAGCTCTGTTTGTTCCCCTGATGTCTCCAGCATGCAACTTCCACCTCACTGTCCAAGATGGCTGTTTCGCTTCAGTCATCACATTCACATTCCACATTCTAGGACAAAGCAAAGTGAAAAAGCCTGTCAATGATTTGGCCCCCAACATACATGGTGGACCCTAAGCCAGAAGCATTCAGCCCCACATTTCTGATGTATAGAAATGATGAAAACTAATAAGATAGTTTCAGGGCAATTCAGTGCTTAGTGATATAGAATTAATTCAACAGCTAGCAGTTGATACTTCTCTCGCAGAGGAAGAACAGATATCAGGAGACACTTAACCATTTTTTCCCACTACATGTACATTTAAAATGCAATGAGGGGGCCTCCCCGGTGGCACAGCAGTTGAGCGCTGGGTTGCGAAGCTGCCCGCAGCCTCTGTGGCGCCGGTTTGATCCCCGGCTGCTCCCAGACCACTGGAGTAGGGTCCCACATGGCACGCAGACCTCTCCTGCCGCCCGCTGCTCCCCTCAGCAGTGTACTTCGGTCCTTCTGCCTGTTCTGCTCCCCGCTCTGGCTCTGGTGAATTCTCTCACCCTCCCGAGCCTCTGACTGTACCCAGTGCTTGTATGAAACAAAAACAAAACAAACAAACAAATAAATAAATAATAAAGCATGCCTCTAAGAAAAATAAATAAATAAAAATAAATAAATAAAATGCAATGAGGGCAAGATCCAAACTTGCATAGTCTAATTGAGGAGCCTATATTTTATTTTATTTTTAATTTATTTTTAAATATATTTATTACATCATCCTTCATTTTTGCACAATGTATAATTTCCCCGTGAAATTCCCACCACCATTTCACACGTGCACCATGCACCATCACCATGTCCCTATGAGGAGCCTATATTTTAACTAACATTCTAGGTATCAAATGCCTTTCTCTGATTTCCTGTAGCATATACTATTCTTAGCAAAGAATTTCATCTTAAATTATAGGTTGCCTCATATGATTCTCTGAAATCTTCATTCATGGAAATATTTTCTTCCTTTTCTGTCCTGACATAGGTGTCCATGGCTACTCATTTCTTCCTTCTTTTCATCTCACCCTCTCTCCTTCCTTCCTTTCTTTCATCCTTTGCTCGGTCCCCTCACTCAGACACCTGTCACCTCGTCTCAAGGTTTGACTGAGGAAAGCCCTCCCCTGAGCACACCATGAGGCTGGTAGTATTCTGTCTCTCCCAGGCTGCTGGGCAGGACTGACCTCAGGGTCTTGCCAATGTGAACCTCTCTGCAAGGCATCTCACAGCTTGGTACCTTGCTTCATCAGAGGAGAGAGCAAGAGAGAGAGGGAGTGGAGCAAAAGAGGTATCAAGGATGTCTGTGACCAAATAACAAAAGGAATATCCTATTCTTTTGTTGCCTTCCACTGTTAGAAGTAAATGACTAAGACAGTCCACTCTCAATGGAAAGAACGTACCCAAGGGCAAGAATGCATTGAGGTGAGCATCACTGGAGACCCTTTTGGAAACTACCTCTTTCCTTACTCCAAATTCAGATCCATCCATCCACCCACCCATCCATTCAGTCATTGAGGACCCAAGACCAAGGTTCAGAGAGGTGAAGTGGAAAGCCCAGGGTCACAGTGAGCTGATGCTGGAAACCTGACCTAGATTCTGTTTACAACATTAATCACTTGGTTCCTTTCTCCTACATGAACATTCACTCCTCAGTTTAATTTGGTAAGGGACCAAGTTTGCTAGAATCTCATTGTGGGTCCTTTTCCCTAATAAGCAGATTCTTCAGCCCTTAGGGTGAACTGTGTTGTCAAAGGGAGTCACAGCCTTTGGAAGAGATTTGGAGTCTTGGGAACTGCCAGAGCTGCCACCTTCCATATGGCCCTTTCTCCCTCACATGGACAGACTCCAGAGCTCGCAGATCTGCCTGGAGCCTGAAGTCACATTTGTTGTGCAACCATCCCAGGCCGGGAAGATTCACTGTTGATTCCGGAAGACAGAAAGAGAATTTTGGAGCCTTTGGTATCTCTTAACATTCCTTTAATGCTGAATCAGGGGACTGTACTTACAGGTAGACCAGCAGGCGGGGAGTCAGGCAGGTAGCAGCTGAGACTCCTAGCACTCCACAATCTCCCCTTTATCCCCTGCTTCTCAGCCCATGTATCTTTATTTCTAATGCACAAGCACACGCTCTCCAGCTTCCAGCCCAGGCATCTGTAACCATAGCAGTTCATGCTCCTCGGTGCTTTCTTATAATAACATGGTATCACATGTGGGTAATAAAACCTGGGGGGAGGGAAAGAAAGGCCTTGGGTGGCAACCGTAGAGCTTTCTGGTGGGAAGGTGAAAGAGCCTGAGCCACCCCATGTTCCCTATATCATTTCATTTCCTAGATGGTGCAGGAACAATATGGAAGGATTTCATCAAGTGAAATCCTGTCTATCCTTCCAGTCTTCCCTGTTTAAATTTGTATACAGTCAGGGTTCAACCAACCAGATTATATAGTGCAGAATGTGTGGATTCAATGTGGATTGATCCTCTCCCTCCAGGAGATACAAGGTCTAGAGACAGTTTTAGTTGTCACAACAGTGGAGAAGAAAGGGTGCTATCGTCATCTAGCAGGAAGAGGTCAGGCATGCTGCTAAATATCTTACAATGCACAGATAGTTCTCCACAATAAAGAATTTTTTGGCTCAAAATGTCAATAGCACTGAGCTTGAGAAACCCAGTCCTAGAGCTATAGGGGAAAAAAAAAAAAACATTTTCCTACAGCCCTCACGCTGATATTCAAGGTCATGGGTACAAGGACTCAATAACCACTAAAACAGGGGGTATCTGAAGGGATGCTGTCCTCCAAGGGGCCATCTTCCAAGGGGCCATGAAGGATGTCTAACTTATGACAACCTTAGGAAGAATAAGATCTAACCATCAGAGCAGCCCCAGGAGGAGAGTGCAGTCAGCACAGGAGGGCGGATTCCCCATAAGATATGTATGCAGAGGTTCCCAAATCTCGCTGTGTTGTCTAATTAGCTGGTAGGATTATACATATTCTCAGACCCAGTTTGCAGACCTATTGAATCAGCATCTTTAACCACAGGATCTGTATCTTTCACTGCCCCAGCTCATTTTGATAGACGGCCAAGTTTGAGAGCCCCGAACTTAACTGGCAAGAATTCAAGCATCAAATTGAGGTGGGACCAGATCAGTGATTTTCCAACTGTGCACCTCCCTGGAGCTCCTGAGGACTGCGGGAGAGGTGGTGAAGGCAAGGGGTGGAGCCGAGGGAAGGGAGTGGTGATGGGGAGGAAAGTGGAGTGTCTAGACACCACCTCCAAGCTTTCATCAGAGCACCCTACTTTTATCTCTTTTGTTCATTTATGCTTCCACTCAAGATGCGTCTGAACAAAGGATACACTAGCTTTAAAAAAGCTTGAAAGCAGCTGAACTAGATGACCTTTAATTTATTTAATCAATAGATAGTTACTGAGTGTCTGCTACATGCCAGCCTCTGTACCAAATCAAAGCTGAATCACACAGAGCCCCTCTTCACTGCGAGCCACACATACAATGAGAGGGAAGAGAGAGTGAGTAGAATGAGTGAATCGTCCAGACTTGGGAAAACGACTGCATTAACAAGGAGAAAAGAAACACAGCATTGGCTGTATGCTGAAGGTTACGTAAGCGTTCTCTAGCTGCAGGGAAGGAGAAGCTGGAGGCGATGGCAAAGCCATGGAGGCCAGAAGGGATGAGGATAGCATGAGTATTCAAAAGGCAGTTTGGACTTAGGGATAGCAAAGAAGGGCAGGTAATGAGGCCACATGGTGATCCAATTTTGAGTGAGCACTACTTCCTCTGTGGGCTTCATAGCTTGCTCATCCCCAAAGGGCAAGAATGTGAACAAGCAACCTGGAGAATCAGGGAAGCTTTGGGTTTGAAGAGAATGCCTGTTATCTCTTAGTCTCAATGTGGATTGATCCTCTCCCTCCAGGAGATACAAGGTCTAGAGACAAAACTATGGAGAAGAAAGGGTGCTATTGTCATCTAGCGGGAAGAGGGTCAGGCATGCTGCTAAATATCTTACAATGCACAGATAGTTTTCCGCAATGAAGAATTTTCTGGCTCAAAATGTCAATAGCACTGAGCTTGAGAAACCCAGTCCTAGAGCTATAGGGAAAAAAAAAATTTCCTACAGCCCTCATGCTGACATTCAAGGTCTTGCATACAAGGACTCAGGTGACCACTAAAACAGGGGGGCATCTGAAGGGATGCTGTCCTGATGCTGCATCAGAGGCCACACAAGAGTGGGCCTTGGGGCCCATATCCTGAAGACCAAAGAGGTAACCAAAGTCCAGACTACGATCTGCCAGAGCCTCAGATTCAATTAGTAGGTAGGATCCAGTTTTCCTGAATACCAAAGCCAGGTTATTTTGAATCTCTGATCTCTCTCAAATGGCTCCTTACCTCTACCTGGGCCTCCAGGGGTTCTGTCTCCTGCACACGATCAAGCTCCTGTACCTCTGCCCTACAAAGCGCTCCACACCCTCCAGCACCACTCCCACCCAGGAGATAGGTAAGCAAGGTCCAAAAAGAAGCTCAAAGTGCCGCCAGCACTGGCACCTTCATGACCTGGAAGCTAACCTGAGTGTGGCTCTGGAGTCAGACAAGAGTTGAAGGAGCTCCACTATGAGGAACAATAGTATGCCCTCAGATGCCACTCCTCTGAGCCTCAGCCTCCTCATCTGTAAAGAGAAACTGCTTAGAGCACCTGCATCTTAAGGAATTTGAGATAAGGAACATAACACAGGCAACAGGTGATGCCAAGTAGGCAGTGAGTGGGATGCTGGCTAGAAGAGCCACCCTCCTGGGCTCACAGCAGGCACCACAGCAGGAGAGATGCATTTCCCCTACAGAATCCAACTTTTCTCGGATTGTACAGAGTCCATCTGTTAAACTGGCTCCAGAGAAGGAAAAAAAGTTCTCTCTGAATTCTGTCAGTTGGGCCCATTACCATCCTGAAATACATAGTAATTTGAATTCTTCAGGTGAAAGAAGTTCCTGGAATTTTTAATGTGTGCCTACCTTCCGCCAATGAAGAACACTGCGCTTGTACCATGATATTGCACAAGACACAGTTGCCACCCCTTGATCACAGCCATCAAGGATGGCATCTGCACACACTGGCCATGCCAGGCCCTCTTCTGCCTCAGCGGCCACTGAGTCTTTCCCACAAGTGAAAACTGGGAAGCTCAGCAAGATCCAGGTGATTCTATGTCAGCCTCCTCTGTCTCTCCCAGGACGGATCTGCACAACCCTTGAGCCCTGAGTAACCATCAGCATTACAGCTCTCCTCCACTCCCAATCCTTACTTTGCCACTTCTAAGATTCACCCACAGTCACACAAATCTGAAGTATTCTCTTTAACACACTTTCATTGGGCCCCAGAAGGAAATTTACAAAGAAAAACCTTCCAACCTATTATTCCCGAATTCCAAATTCATTCACTGAAAAAAAAAATCACTTCACTAAGTATTAACCACAAAGGTCCCAGTACCCACACTGGCCAAGAGTTTACAGCAGTGAACAAATACACAAAGCCCCTGCCTTCGAAGTGCTCTTTTTGGTTTGTTTGTTTGCTTGCTTTATTTTTTTAATTTAATTTTATTTTATGTATTTTTACAACATTTTTTATTTTTGCACAATGTATGCTTTTTATAAGCAAGAGGAGAGCACAGGAAACAGACAACAGCACACAGCGTGGAGGGAAGTCAAGTCTTGTGATTGTCAGAGATAATTTCATCAACAAAGGAGACTCTTCAGTTGACATCACAAAGATGAGCAGGAATTAGGCAGGCGGGAAAGGCGGAGGGAATGGCTTGTGCAAAGTCGCAGATTTGAGAGTGACTGTAGCAAGTGGAAGGACTAAGAGGAACCTCAGACTGGCTGGAGTGGAAAGAGAGAGAGATGGAAGGTATAGGGGAGATGAAGCTAGAGAAGTAAATAAAGACTGGATCATGAAAATTATAATAATTAAAAAAATTAAAGATTTTATTCATTTATGCATACAGGAGCTGGGGTACAGGCCAGAGACGCAAGGGATAAGAGGACCCACCAGAAACAGAGGGGGGAACAGAACAGGCAGACGGACCGAAGTACACTGCTGAGGGGAGCAGCGGGCAAGCCAGGAGAGGTCTGCTGCACCATGTGGGCTGCTCCCTGGCCGGCAGGGATGGAACCCGTGCTACAGAGGCTGCGGACCACCCCACATTGAAGTGCCCAACCCCCTGCGCCACCAGGAAGGCCCTATAATTAATAATTTTGAAGAATAAGGGACTTCTTATCTCATTGGAAAGTGATATATTTGTAAGCATAGGAAGAAACATCTAATTTAGTGTGTATTTGTTGAATGCTTTCCAATGTTCACTCTTTCTTAGGGCACTGCAGGCAAGGGAGAGGGGAGATCACGAATAAAATGCAACCATTGATCTTTCTGTGGGCAAGAAAAAGCTATTCCTTAAGCTGAGATTTAAAATATGGGACAGGGCCTCCCCTGGTGGCGCAGTGGTTGAGCGCTGGGCTGTGAAGATGCCCGCAGCCTCTGCAGCACCAGTTCGATCCCAGGGCGCTGGGCGAGGGTCCCACATGGCACCAGATCTCTCTTGCCACGCCTGCTGCTCCCCTCAGCAGTGTATTTCCTCAGTCTGCCTGTTCTGTTCCCCACTCTGGCTCTGGTGAATTCTCTCACCCTCCTGCGCTTCTAACTGTACCCAGTGCTTGTATAAATAAATAAATAAATTTTGAAAATAAATAAATAAAATATGGGACAATTTCAGGATCCTGGAAAGCAGGGAACGTATCTGATTTTGTCTGGCGAGCCAGCCTCTAGCATAAAGCTTAACACAGAGAGGTGGACGGTAAGCATGGAAGAATGAATGCAAGAGGCATGGACATCTGACAAAGACAGAGCATGCAAAGAGAGTCAGAGAGGTGGGGAACAAAAGCAGAGAAACAGTGTCAGGAGTCTTCCATGAGGAGATGAGACTTGAAGGCTGGGCAAGAAGCATTTCAGGCAGCGTGATCACATGTGCAAAGCTGTAGGGAAGAGAAAGG
Source organism: Talpa occidentalis (assembly GCF_014898055.3). Taxonomy (NCBI): domain Eukaryota; kingdom Metazoa; phylum Chordata; class Mammalia; order Eulipotyphla; family Talpidae; genus Talpa; species Talpa occidentalis. The sequence goes on from NW_023605083.1 coordinate 69,916,898, forward strand.
CCATGGATGAAACTGGGTCAGGGAGGCTAGCCAGACAGGAATGGAGAAGTTATTCTCAGGAGCTGTGAGAGGGATAGTTGGGTAGACAAGGTGTATCTTCAACACATGGTTTCCCAAAGGACAGGAGGAAAACGATGGCTGACTCATAATACACTGCTGATTCTTCATAGAATCAGGAAAAACCTGAGAAGGAAGTTTGGGGGGAAACCCCACCCCCCCAAAAAAAAACAATGTTTCAGAGGTGGTAGGTTGGATGTTGGGAATCCAAAACAAAAAAGGGAGGGACAACAAGAAATGGCTATTGTCACCTAGGTGGAACATCAAGGGAACCAAGAGTGGTCAAAATGGTCAAGATATGTACTAGGTATGTGGGAGGGGCAGCAGACTTCCTGAAAAACAAATGAAGATCAGGTCAAAGAGTTCTGTGTCATAGTCCACCTTTCCAGCCTCCACACCATAGAGAGGAAAAATTTTTAATCGGATTATTGGACTCCAGGATAATGGGCCACATTTTCTAGTGGATGGGATAAGTCAATGTGTAAAGGGTCTAGATAGGGAGTCTGCAAACCTGTTCCCTGGGCCAAATATAACCCATTAAGAATGGTTTGAATGATTAAAAAAAATCAAAAAGATAATATTTCATGACACATGGAATTTAAATTTCAGTATCCAAAAGTAAAGTCTTAGTGGATTACAACCATGTTCGTTTGATTAGGTATTGTTTGTGGCAGCTTTCTGGTTAGAAGGGCAGAGCTGAATTGTTGCCAAAGAGACTATGACCTAAAATAAAACACCTGGCTCTTTAAAGTTTGGTCATCCTGGTCTAGACCTTTACCTCTTGAGCTCAGGCCTTGGCTCTTCATTTCTTTCTACTTTTCCCATTCAGTCAGGTCCAGGTACGTCAAAATCGTCAAGTTAAGGTGTGGGCTAATGGGTGCTCAATGGCCCGGGATTCAAATGACTTTCTTCCACATTCACCGATGCTGACTGTGCTGTCTCACCTGTATGACGCCTGCGGAGGAATGGATCTGGTTTGGGACAAGGATTCAGTTTCCAGGTTTCCTATGCTCTCTGCGTCCAAGATTCCTCCACACCCCATAACAAAGGGCTTTGATTCAGGGAGTGGCCAGGTGAATTTACGTAAAAGGACAACCTCACTGTTGCCCAGCATGAGGGTGACCTCAGAGGGATGAGAGGGGCCATTGCCAAATTTAGCAGGGTGAGGGGTCTTCCCTACAAGGATCAGAGGGTGTACAGCGATCCCCCTCAGAGTCTGGGCTGAGAGAGTTAACACCCTGGGAGCGGTGAGGAGACTTTCTGGTCAGTATGGCTCGGGAGGCCTGATGCCAATTCAATTTTCACAGCAGCCCACCTCCATCGGAATGAAAAATCTTTTCTTAACGCTCTTATTAAACCCTAATCTTAATCGTATTCATCATTATTAAGTCTTGAAATTGTCTGGAATATTTAAATAGAACCAAACAGAAAGTCAGAGGAATGGATTTAAAGGGACAGCTCAAATGCTTTCTGAGAAACCCGCCAAATAATCATGGGAGATCCAGGCGCTGATAGAGACGAAGGCTTCTAAAGCAGGAGATTTCAACATCAGCGCAGGGGGGGGGGATGTCAATTACATTTGGCCTGGGTAATATTAGTCTTTCTTTCAAAGGTTCCTCAAAAACTTATCAGGGAAAAGAAGAGGCATAAAAGAAGATGAGTTAAGGGCTTAAATGTACCCGAGGACTTGGGAAGATATAAAAAGTGAATAGCTCTATGGACCTCCCCTGTGGCCTCCCTCCTCTTGGGCCCCAAAACAATGCTCATTGAATAACACCACTGCCTTGGTCTCTGTCACCAAGAGGCTCATTTCTAGCAGTCCCCAAGAGGTCAAACAAGCTGGCCCAGACATGGCAGAAAGCCACTGGGCTCTTTAGAACTAAGTTCCAAGAAGAAATAATGGTCCTTTCATACTCATATATATTTTTCTATATAAATTTATTTGGAGAAGATGGTGCTTCCATCTTACAAGGTATGAGTGAGTGTGAATTTATCAAGATTTATGCTGCACCCCACGCTGTGCTGTGCACATTAGAGACACTTAGTCCTCGCTGGAACCTATGGCATAGTGTGGCAGCCACCATTTTATAGAGAGGACCTTACCCAAGGTCACCTCTCTTGACTTGAACTATTCCTCTGACAGAACAGCCCACACCGTCTCCTTCTCTACCTCACTGGCTTTTCTAAACCACACTGTCCCTCAGTGTGAGGGTTACTTGGAGGGGGTGGCAGATATAGCACAGATAGAAGTGTGAGTTCTCCAACAAGAGATATTATAATTTTATCATAATTATCAGATTTGAATCCTAAATGTTAAAACAACCTATTTAACTTTTACTCTGGCTAATGCATACATTAGGTGGGGGAACCTATATGCCATCATAAAAATGTGGGAAATTGAAACCTGCTGACATAAAATCAAATAGCCCAGCCATAAAAGGTGTCGCTTTTATGTGATTATCTTGCCAATATCTTCATGTTGCTAAACTAAATCAAACTACAATTTTCCCCACATGCCCTGAATTTAATGGGAACCATTAATGGGTGTGATTCCTTATAGATCTCCTTGTCATAGAAGCATGGCCTCTTGCGCCCTGTCCGATTAAAATGAAGCCACCGGGCTGTCATTTGTTGCATGGCTTTGAGCATTTTGAATAGTGGCTCTGCTTGAAACACCAGATCTATTGACACTCAGGCTGGCATTCAAGGCTTATCTAAAATATCTGGCAGCGACAAATCTTTCTTCTCTATCCATAAATGATCTTTTATAGGACCCGAGAATGTCAGGAGTAGAGGAAAATTTTAAGGCCATCTTTCCAGATCTGGCTGGTGGGGATGTTGTCATATGCCAGTGCTGACGGGCATTCTGGAACATGGAGTTGAGAAGGATTTTAAGTTCCACATTCATGGGGTAGAGAATGCAGCGACTGCATCACACAGTGCCTGGATACCAGAGGTGAGATCAGAGCTGGTCCCTCCTGACTCCCTGTCCAGTGTTCTTCCCGTGATGGATGAACTCTGATGAAGGAGGAGAAGACACACTGGTAGGATCGAGGAGCCCATGGTTTGGGGAAAGGCAGAAGGCAGCTCCCCCAGTGATGAAGAAGCAACCTCCCCAACTTCCAAGAAAATTACTTAGTTTCAGGGACTTGTTATCCTTTCATTCCTCTGTCAATATTTGTGTCCTTCTCTACACCAAGCTGAAATATTGTTCTACTGATCCCAAATCTTCCCCCACACAAAATTATCTACAATTACTGAACCTTGGATCTTCTGGTAAGTATGTCTTTCTCAGTGGGGTTTTCACACCCTTTCTTCTGACTTTCACCCACTGGGAATCCTTGATCCTTGACTTCACGCCTACTGGTTTTTAAGATGGAGTGAGACGGAAAAGAATGGTGATAACTAAAATCATCAGACCCTCCATGCAACCACCAATCGTCAGTCCCTACACAGACACACATCATCCTTTCTACCTCTGCAAACCTTCCCTAGATTCCAGGTCTACAAGATAAAGTTCCCAATTCTTACCTTGACCCTTTAACAACTTATAATTTGCTCAACCAAACCATCCAGGCTCATTCTTTCCCAATCCCTCTCAGATTTCCAACAGCCTAGACTGGAAAGACCAAATGGCACTGAGGCACTGACTCCCAATACATCCCCATGCATTACTAAAAGATCCTTAGTGATGTGTTTCTTTCCTTCAGTGCCCAGACATTATCTGAGAGCATGTTGTATGTGTTTGACTAGTATGGGTGCCCTAGAGGTGGTGGTGTGTGACGTGGGGACAAGGCTGCTTTGGTGACCTGCTGCTTGGTGAATATATCCTGCACACACCTGCCCTGGTGCCAATGGTTATACTCACAGCTCCCTATGCACCATGACCACCTGGTGACCCCAATTTAATCTTCTAAATCTGGTTCTTGAGTCACCACTTTAGAGAGGCTGTCCCCAACTCTGTAGACTGAAAGGATGTCAGAGCAAAATACATAGATCATTATTCTAGCAGACTAGAAGGGTTAAGGGCACAAACCCTGTCAGAGTACAAATCCATCCTCTGGTACTCAACACCTGGGTGATGTTGGACAAGTCACTGAGTCTCTTTATGCCTCTATTACTCATTGTTTAGATAAATATAGCACCTACCTTACTGGATTATGGAATCCAATGGACGCAAAAAAAACAAGAGTTCAAGTGGTCAAATCCAGAATGTAGTGCTTGGACAAAACTGAGCCCCAGCAAATGTTTATCATTTAGCACTTGAAATTCTTTGACTCAATAATAGTGTATCTACCTGTCTCCTACACTAAATTGTGAGTTTCTTGAGCTCTGGGATTTGATCATAGCCATCTACGAATTCTCTACCCACCTAATGCAGTGTGGGTTACATAGGAGCTCATGAATATTTAATAGATGACTAAATGAATGAATAAATCTGTTTGAATTTTCTAAGTCAGCATTAGGGAGATTCATTTTCCAGCATTCTCTACTGCTGGTGGCTTATCCCCATTCAGGACAGTAATGAAGTGTCCTGTGGATGTCACTCTAAATCGGAAGAGACACTATAACTCAGTGACACCCAACCTTGTACTTGCCTTGCACTACTTTAATCACCTCTCTCTAACACCAAAAATTAAAATTCCTTTCTGTCTTGATGTGATCCTTGAGTGACAAACACTGATTTTTTTTTTACCCCTTCCCCTTGAGTTTCCAATGAAGCAGAAACCAACATGACTGCTTTATGTGCCTATTTGTCTGCACTAATGTTGTCAGCAGAGACAGGCACACCTCTCCAAAGAGTCTTTTCTTAGGAACTGGTGCAGAACAGCACAGGCAAGGCACACAAGTATTTAGATGTGAACAACAAGGTACCAACTTTTTTTTATGATTATGGAGTTGACGTTAGTGCCAAGAGTATGTTACTATCATCTTCATATCATTTTTGCACTGCATGTAGTGCTTACCGACTATGCCTCTAGTCACTCAACAAGCAAGTACTGAGAATCTTACTGTGTGGCCAGGTCGGCCATATTACAGACCTCCAGGTGCATCATGCATATCATAGTCCACAGAATGACCAGCAGCACCTGGGACTGTGCTCCCAGACACAGCACCCCTGCAATGGACAGTGCTACAGATGCATAAGTGCATCAGATACAGGTTCTTTCTCTCAAAAAGCTAACAGTCAATTAGGGGATTAATTCTTGAAGCACATAAATTACCAATCTTTGTGATGTTGGTAAAATAGAGGCAGATTCAGGGCAGTCAGGCATTCCAAGGGTATGTGTAACTTTCTATGGGTAGGTTTGGGAAGATTTCTTGAAGCTGCTAATATTTGATTTTGGTTTTCAAAGATGCATGGGAGTCCATTAGACAGATTAGATAGGGCACTGGGGGTGGGGATTGTACAGATCCAAGAAGAGAAAAGGACACAAGCAAATATATTTAGGCATAGAAGAGCATGGCCTTTTAAGCCACTAGTGCATTATGAGAGCATTCATTTTGAAGGTGGGTGTGGCAGGAAGCAAAGCAAGGGAGGGAGGTGGTGTCTGGTCATGGAGGACTTCAAATGTGGTGGTAAAATACTAAGACTGACAATAGCTCATAGGGAGCCATGATGAGGGGGCGGGGCAGAAGTGAGCCATAACCACATTGGGATGGCAATAAATTCTTGTAGCTGTTTGTCCATCTTCAAACTCTTCCCTGTCGTGGCTTAGAACTGGAGTACAGATGGCTCAGTTTCCTGCAGTGGACTAAAGGCAGACCCCAAAAGGAACCAGGATCTACTCCTTATATTGTGCAGGTAGAGGGACACCAGTGTTACCAGACCAGTCTGGCAGACAGACAGGTCCCACGAGCAGACTGGCTAATAGATGGCAACACAAATCAGTTTTTCATATAAGACAGTGGGCAAAGCAGACCTGTGTGTCTTGCAGTCCTAGCATCACGCAGTCTAAGCAAGTGTTGAGCATTTGGAAGCACTTGTGCTACTTAAGTTCCAAAATAGCTCTTTCATCTTCCCTTTCAAAACCTTCTTCATCTTTTATTTTCATTACCTGTTGGCCATTTAATCTTCCTAGCTGGACAATATGTCTACTCAAGTCAGGGGTCAAGTTTATTGACCACCATGTCCTCGATTGCCTGGCACATAGATTGCTCATTAGCTATCTGATTACTGTGAAGGGATGAATAATGGCCCCCAAAGACTTTCACACGAACCCTGAAACCTATGAATATGGTACTTAACAACAGGACTTAGCAGATGTGATTATGTCAAGGATCTTGAGATGGTATGATTATTCTTAATTATTCAGGTAAATCTGGTGCAATCACCATGTTCCTTGTACAAAGGAGGCAAGAGGGTCAGAATTAGGGAAGAAACTGAGGTCATGGAAATAGAAGTTAGGGAATGTGCTATGTTGATGGAAAAGAGCCATGATCCAAAGCATGAATGTAAGGGGCCTCTAGGAACTCAAAAGACTAGGAAATTGATTCCCCCCTAGAGTCTCCAGAAGGAAGGGAACCCTGCCAACCTCTTGATATTAGCCCAGAAGACCCATTTCGGACTTCTAACCTTGAGAACTCTAAAATTGTAAGATTTCGTTGTTTTAACCACACAGTTTTGTGGTGATTTGTTACAACAGTCACAGGACACGAATGCCTTGAATGGCTAAGAGCTATTCTGAGTTTTGGGATGAGGGACATCATAGGAATGGTGTGATCAGAACCAGATCTCAGACTTAAAGGAAAACGGATAACAATACAGAAGATAATCATTACAGTTTGGAGTCTATGTGCATAAAGTGAGTGTGTATATTTCTCAGGGACTTAAAGAGATCTGTCATGCACATGAAGGCAGCAATCATGCAGCACACATCCCAGGCCTGCCATAACAACACTCACTGGGAAGAAATTCCTGTAGACAGGAGCAAGGACGGATGGACAGCCTCCCCACTTATATTGTACTGTCGCAGCACACAACTATCTGGCTGGGCCAGACTTCAGAATCAGAGGAAAGAACCATTATATTTATCTTATTTTATTTTATTGTGGTAAGAATACTTAAGCTGAGAGATAACCTCTTAACAGATTTTTAAGGGTACGATACAGTATTGTTACCGTGGAGCCTGTGTTGTAAAGTAGATCTCTAGAACTTGCTCATGTGAAATAACTGAAATTTCACAGCTGTTGATTAGTAATAACTTCATTCCTTGCCTCAAATTGGCAATATTTTCTGTTTTATGAATTTGAATAATTTAGGTATCTCTTGTAAATGAAAATCATGCACTATTTGACTTTTTGTGGCTGGCTTATTTTAGCATAATGTCCTCAAGTTTCATCCATGTTGTTGCATATTGCAGGAACTCCTTCTTCAAGACTGAATAATATTCCATTGCACGTACAGCCCACATATTTTAAGTGCATTTATCACTTCATGGTTTCCATATGTAGACTTTATTGTCAGTGCCAACATAAACATGGGAGTGCTAATATTTCTTGGAGAGCCTGACCTCAGTCCTTTCAGATAACTAGCCAGAAGTGGATTTCACAATCACAGGGTTGTTTGAAATTTCAATTTTTAAAAAAATCTTTCATACTGTTTCCACAGTGACCATATCATTTTGAATTCCAAACAATATGCAAAGGTTCCAACCTCATCAACACTTGTCCTTTGTTTTTATAGTAGCTATTCTGTCAGGTATACAGTACTATCTCATTGTAGTTTTGACTTGCATTTCCCTAATGGTCTTGAAACTATGATTAAAGAAACCAATCCCATCTACAGTGAAATTAGAGGCTGGAAAAAAAGCAACAGTTCTGTACTCATAACTGGAGTGATCACCAGCCCCTCTCATGTTATGATTGGGAATCTCGAACCCTGTGGTTGACCTGAATTGATTAGACATTGCACTATACTTCTTTCCAAGGAACTTTGCCAGTTGCTTTTCTGAGAAACCAGCCTATAAGGAGTGGGTCTTGGACAAGTTCACATTTGCCTCTCAAATAAGGAATCTAATGTCGGTGATCATCCATTGTGATGTTACTCAAGGCATGTCCAGAGAGGACATATGTCAGAAACTCCCAATGAATTTACAATAAATAAGTAAACAAAAAAAAAGCATATTCCAGGATTGCACCCCAGTCCTACTAAATCAGTACCTCTGGGAGTGGTATGTAGGGATATGCATTTTAGTCACCATCTCCTCAATGCACTCTCATGGACACTCAGATTTGAAACCTGTCTATCAACTCAAAATTTTAACTGTACATTTGGGAAACTTTCACACAGAAAGTAAGCGATGGAATATTTGTTCCCTGATCTCATCAATCCAACAGTCTAAATTAGCAAGACCAGCTGATAAATCCTTAAAAAAACACTAGCAAATTTATGCTTCAAAATTCCCTGAGAATACTGACATCTATATCACATGTAATCATCACAACAGCTCTAAAACATAGGTCTCCTTACTTTGCACATGATCCTTTCTGATGGAGGAAAGGAGGTTCCATGAGACGAAGTCAGGGATGTGCTCTGATTCCAAAGCCAGGGTTCTTTTATTCATTGATGAGATCTAAGAGGAAACATTCAGGCCAATGCAAATAATCATGGGAGGAGCTGCAAGTGGGAGTCAGAGTTTCTGGGGGGCAGGGAGGTGAGGGAGGAGTTACTTGGAGAAAGCATCTTAGCCAAGGAGAATTTTTGAACCAGGTCTTAAAAGACATTTTAAGTTGACTAAAAGGAGTCATAGATTTCAGGGTCTTTGCCATAATGAATCCTAAAAAGAGTGACACTGGGGTATTGAAAGCATGATTGTAATGTTTCTGGGGGGAAAATTAATGGTCTAATCCTACGGAGGATGGATATTGGTGATTCTGACTTATGTGCACACTGCAGAGCTTCCCTAATCAGCTTTTCCTCTTAGTGCAGCTCAGGGTGAAAGCCGAGGGCTGAAAATAGTCCACTCCAAAATCCTTTGATTACAAAGTGTTTCGAGAGAGAAAACGTGGGTGACAGACTAATAAAACCCAGAAACAGCCTGCATTCTGCAGTTGTGTTTCCCCACAAAGTCTCTTCCACCCCAAACTCCCCAACAACCATGACAATACTCCCCCTGGGACACCAGCTCCACCAGCCCCCTCAATTAGCTCATTCCACTGGCACCTGTTATGCCCCTACTAGGTGCCAGAGACTGGAGCTGCTACAAATATCATCATCTCACCCAAATCTCACCTAAACCAATGATAAGGCTTTAGATTAAGAAAACCTTGAATAGTAGTTAAGGATGAAAAGTAACATTAACCAACCTATCTTGGTGGCCTACCATGTCACTTTTCCATAGGCTCAAGTGATTTTGCCCTCATGAAAAGTTTCACTCATTAAATAGATGCCACTGGTCTCCAGATTATGCTGATGCACCTCATTGACGGTCATGTGGCATGACAGCTGTGGAATTGAACCAAATCTACCTGATGGAAAATGATGGGGGTTTTCTGCTATCCATGCTGCTTTCAATAGGATTCCTAATCATGAAGGAGTGGAAAGGAAAGTCTGGATCAATGATTAAGTTTATCACATGATGATCATAGTAGAAGCTGACAAGTGTTATAATAAAGGTTATGTACAAAGCAGAGCCTGGTGGCTGCTTGGAGGAGGCAAATAGCAACTATCCCTATAATGATGAGATAGATATCAGATTCCCACTTTGCAGGTGGGGAAGCCACAACTTTGAGTGTTTCTAACTCACCTGCAGTGACCATGGGGTAAAGAGGAGGCCACGATGTGACCTGATGTTAGCTCTGGCCACACGCCAGCCACTGGGCTGACAGTTACATAGGCCCCCTCCTGTCTTTCCATCCATCTACTCTCACAACTTTCCCCTCTTCTCATTCCCACAGCACGTGATTTTTTTTGTTTTGTTTTGTTTTTCATTTTCTATGGCTCTCATTACATTGTGCCTCCCTTCACGAATATTTATTCACAATCTGTGTCCCTTAATGAACCGCGTTCTTTTTGAGGACAAGAGCTATGTTCAATTCATCTGTGTATGCCTACAGATGGGGGGGAAAAAAACTAAATAAATGTGAACTGAATTAAAGCAATTCTACATTGATTTACTTCTAATTATGGGATGAAAGCCTTTGTTCTAACATAAAAGAATGAAGGGTGTAGGCAGATTTTTTTGTGGGGGGAGTAAGTTATGAGACACCCCACCGATACTTTTGAAATTATCCCCATTTTGCCTTTGCCTGTGACTGTCCCTTGGAAAAGCCACAGGGTGAAGATAAGGAGTGTTCTGTAGGCCTTTGAAAATTCAAGACCCAAGGGATGGGGTTGACAGTGGGATGGGGGGAGGGTAGTTAAAAAATAAAAAACTAAAGACAAAAGCAAATATTAGTGAGAAATTTGACAACAAAAATTTAGATTAAGAAATTAATTGGAAGAAAGGAAGGAAATTAAATGGTGTAGGAGTTCCTTCCAATAGATTCCAGAGCTGTAAAACGACATCTCTCGTTCTATTCCTCTGCAAACAATTCCAAGTGTAAATGTATTTTTGGCACAAATGGCTCTGTCCTAAGATTCTTGATTATAATTATAATAATGGGTTTCTGAAAGCCTGCAAGTGGTTCTGGGAATGATAATAAGGGTTGAGAAAAGACATGTTGTTTATGTGGTGAGTGTTTGTGGAATATTAAATGAGGGTGGGAAGAAGAGCTCATGTTATACTTTCCACAAACTCCAAAATATACAATTACACCCAAGCAGCCCATCGCCACCTCCCTTCCCTGCAAGTGCACACACCATCAGCTCCATTACCCCACAGATCCCAGACTGTGGCAGAGCAGAGGAAGCAGGTCCCTTTCCAGTTTTCCCTTTCAGACTCTGCTCTTCTAAAACAACTCACTTCTGCATGGAGAGGGGATCAGCCTGGTCTAAGAGATGCTGGTCACAGCCCCAGCTTCTGCCCCTACAACTGCTGTCCTGCCAGGTTACCCGGAGACCCTGGAACACTTAACTTCAGTCATGGGCAGGAGCACTGCTCCAGTTCTCCTTTGAGATCTCACAGCCCTGGGTAGCTGGTTTAGAGCACAACTCACCTGCCTTCTCTTACCCTGGAAATTCCTTGAGAACCTGGTTCGTTGCTGCTCTTTTTTATTGTAGTAAAAATGCACATATTATCAAAAGTAATAATTTAACCACCATGTTAGAGTATGCAATTCAGTGGCACTAAGTACATTCACAATGTTGTGTGACATCACCACCACCCAGTTTCAGAACCCACCCTTCATCTCCAAAGAAACTCCAACCCACTACCCAGCGACTCCTCATTCTTCTTCCTGCAGGCCATGATAGGTGCACTGTTCTCCACTGTGACAATATCTAATCTTGTTGTGCATATAGTAGGTCCTAATGAGTGTTTATTAAACCTAACAATTACCATTTACTTGGCCATTAACAACTGCTCTGCCTACCTCAGTGGCTATCGGTCTAGGATGGTTACCATCAGGCAGTTTATATAATAACGGTGAGGACCCCAGTGATGACAGCTGCCATTTAGTCTGTTACTGTCTCAGCACTGAGCTGCTGAAAAATGTACCAGCCCTACCTGAACCATCCAACAACTCTGAGGGAGACATTATTGCCCCCAATTTAGAGGTAAAGAAACAGAGGCACGTAAAACTCAAAGATTAGAAAGCAAATTGGTATGACCTCAAAGCTCGATGTGAAAAACGAAAGCATTAGCAAGTAAGATGGTTTTTAGGACTACAATGATCTAGCTAGGTCTTCAGTAAGTGCTGTCTGACCTTCCCTTTTTGCGAGTCCCCAGTTGTGAGACTCACCAGGACGCCCAAGTACATATATGCTAACCTCATCACTGTCTGCTTAAGAAGCAGGACGTTTTGATTTCTGAGTAATAGTCCATTGTGTATATGGACCACATCTTCTTGATCCAGCCATCTGTTTTGGGCATTTGGGTTGTTTCCATAGCTTAGCTATTGTAAATAATACTGTTATAAACATAGGGGTGCAGGTGCCCTTTTGAATTAATGATTCTGTGTCCTTTGGGTAAATACCTAGTAGTGGAATTGCTGGATCATATGGAAGCTCTATCTTTAGCAGGTTGAGGAATCTCCATACAGCTTTCAGCAATCAAAAAAATAAACTCATGCAATTTGCAGCAACATGGATGGAGCTGGAAGAGATCAAGCTCAGTAAAATACGCCAGAAAGAGAGAGAAAAATACCGGATGGTCTCACTCATAGCAGGGATTTAGAAAACCTAAATAAGGCACCAGGAAAAAGCGAATTATAATAAAGAAAAAATCAAAATCAACAAGCAACTATAAACCAGAGACACACCATGGGGTGGGGGAACGAGAGGAGGGATTATGGTCAAATTAAGGGTGGTGCAATTGTATGGGGAATATAACCAAAATGAAAAAGCATACATTGTGCAAAAGTGAAAAATGATGTAAGAATTACATAAAATAAAATATATTAAATAAAAAAAGAACCAGTACTTGACAAGAGATTCCTTCTAGGAAAATTCCCCAATGCCTTTCTGAAAATGTGCACCTATCCAGCCCCTACTTCGTGCCCAGTGTCTTCACACACATTTTCCCACCCAGCCCTATAGGATGACTGACATCTTTCTCCTATAAAGACTGAACCAGCTGAGAAACAGATGTGGGACACAGATGGATAGAGATTAAAATGCTAGCTCTACTCTACTAAAGCTAGATTGGACTATGCAGTTTGCATATGTAGATAAAATGGACCTTCCACTACATCCCCCTCAATGGATTCTTGGGGTGTGGTCAGTCAATGGGGAGAGCTGGGTTGGAAGAGCTGACACCTACCCAGTACTCTGCATAGAGGCTCTTGTCCTGACTCACACCCAAGGGAGAAGACTCATTGTTCCTTAGATCTAATGGAAAATCATGAACAATGGCCCAGAGTCTTTGTCCATGTCACCCTCAAGACATCACTCCTCTGCTGGGAGTGATTAAATAATGAACAGACTGGACCTCAGGAAAGAGATGATTCCTCCTACTGTTATTACCAGTCCTATTATTTGAGTTGGAAACCAAGGTTCAGAGAGGTTTAGTGACTTGCTGGAGGCCACACAGCACAATCAGACAAAGTTAACACTTCTGATTTTGTGACCCATGTTAATTTCATTATTTGGTACCAGTATTTATAAGAGCTTCTTCTTGACCAACATTACAATAACAGTGTTGAATAACATCCTGTATCTAACAACCCAAAATTTATTGAATGGTCATTTTATGTCAGGGATTTGATAAATATTTTACATATATTATTTAGTTCTCCAGTAACTCTAAGAGGTTGGTAAGAATTTCTCACTTTATCAATGAGGATTCTAAAACTTAAATGACACACCCAAGGTTACACAACCAGGAGGTGATGGAGACAGGAGTTATAGAGACAAACCCCAGTCCATATATTTCTAGCACACAAAAATAGACTATGTATAGTCCAACTCTTTTAGCTTGGATTAAGAGCACTTTATGAGCCAAACATGTCCACATGAGTCGTGGCTTCTGACTCAGCCAGTTGGCAGTGTCTCTCCCCTTGGATGTAACCAGGAAGAGAAGTCAGGCTTGAGTAGGGCGGCCATCCCACAAGCCTAGGTTCCAGGTTCACAATCAGACAAATAGAAACAGATACTACTTTGCAAAATGAAAGGTTTGAACAAATATCATTGAATCCAGTACACAGACTTAAACTTATCTCATTCACCTCCTTGTCCCCCTGCTGATTATGAATAAGGAACCTCACCCAGTTCCCCAACTCAGTTCTCACTGCTCCCCAGCCCTGATATGATGCTACAACACCTAGTACCTTGTAGTTTCTTGAGTATTCCTTGTTTCATCATAAGAATTCTTTTCTGACAGGAGTGTTATTTTTCCCCAGTTCACTAGACAACTCCTATTTATCCCAACTCCTATTTATCCCTCAAAACCCATCTCAGACAGCTCCCCTTTGGAAGTATCCTGAAGTCCCACCATTACTGTAAATCAGTCCCTATTTACTGCTTCTTTATTCCCATTTAGAACCATTTACTGTTTGTTTTCTCTAGTCTGGTGAGATCTGCAAAGGATAACTAAGGCTTACTCAACTGTGTCCTTGCACAGAATGGAACACCAGAGTTATATTCATCATTCAATTTAAATCTCCACCTACAAGTTTTAATTGCACCCAGCCAAACAGATATCAGCCCCACATTCTCATAGCTAGTCCTCACAATTATTGTGACTGGCTTGACATGAAGTTGATAAGTGAAGGTTGTAATAACTGAAAAATTTTTAAAACTCTTAATCTGGGCTTTTTACTCTTTCAACCCATTTTTTTGCTTCCTTTTTATAAAGTTGTAATAAAGATATAACATGAAAGTTGACAGTTCAATCATTTGAAGTGTAAAATTCAATGCCATTAATTACATCCACAATGTACATCCATCTGCAATCACCACTATCCCCAAAACTTTTCATCACCCCAAACAGAAACTTTCTACCCATTAAACACTGATTCACCATCTCACTCTCCCCAGTGCCCTTGCTAACTTCTACTCTACTCTGTCTCTATGAATTTGCCTGTTTCAGATATTTCATATAAGTGAAATTGTATCATATTTTCATTTTGTGTCTGGCTTCTTACACCTAGCATGTTTCCAAGTATCAGCCATGCAGCATGCAGTATCAGAATTCTGTCCCTCTTTGTGACTGAATAACAATAATATGCAAAGACCACATTTGATCTATTCATCCATCTCTGGCCACCTGCATTGTTTCCCTGGCAGGCTGTTTTAAATAATGTTGCTAGGGACATCAGGGCACAGGTCTTTGTGTGGATACAGGTTTTCATTCCTCTTGAGTATACACCTTGAGATGGACTTGTTGGGTCCATCAGTAATTCTGTGCATAGTTTTTTTTTTTTGGAAGAATCACCAAATTGTTCTCCAAAGTGACCACATCATTTTTCATTCCCACTAGCAACATACAAGCATTTCAAGTTCTCTTGACAACACTTGTTATGGAGTGGGGGGGATGCTTATTAGTTTGTTTATTGTAGCCGTGCTAGTAGAAGTGAACTGGCATCTCACTGTGGTTTTGATTTGTTTTCCCCTCATGATCAATGACCCAGAATATCTTCCATGTGCTTACTGGCCGGCCGCATATATTCTTTGTAGAAATGTCTACTGAAGTCATTTCATTTGTCCATATAATTTTTGTTGAAATTTTGCTCCTTAATTCCAGATTAACATTAAACCCTTATCATTTATATATGATTTACCAAAATTTTTTCCCCTCCTGATTTTTAAAAATAATGACAGCTGGCTTATGCACAGTCTCCTATCAAAACCATCTCCCATATTCTACATCGCTTGAGCTTTGTAACCATTGGGGAGGGCAAGTATACCCCAATGCACAGAATAAAAATCAAGATGTACAAAGGTGAAGTGACCCAGTCAAGATCCCTCAGCTGGGAAGAGACGAGGAACACACAGCTTCTCCATCTAGTGCACCTGTTTTCCCTGTCATTGGTAGATCGTCCTGGGTCAGAAACTCCATGGTCTCACCCAGGACTCTAGTGTCCAGTCTAGGAAACACTCAAATACCTTGCCTCCTGAAGTCCATCTGATGGGAGGAATCTCAAGGGGGAAACTTTCCTAAGGGTATTTTGGGCACTGCCTTCTCCCCACAGGAATCTTTCTAAGGTCAGTCACCCTAACTCCCCTGAGCTAATCCCTGCTCCTTGGAGGCTTTGTTTTTATTCAGCAGGCTGCTCTCTCACTCACATTATTTCTGTCCATTAACAACACAAAGCTGCAAATATGCATTAGCAGACTTTACATTTTGAAATCAGCGCCAACTCAATACCATTATATGATTAAAGAGCAACCATTTATGACTCATAACCGAGCCATTCTTCCTCAACATGCTTTATGTTAAATGATATACAGGAATAAATGTGCGTCGGGAGATCATAACACCACTTACTGAGCACTTAATAGATGCACGCACCATGCCGAACATTTTCCATTCAATATCTCATTTAATCTTCCTCCAGCCTGTGTCATCATCCCTGATGATGGCAGCTTCCCTGATGGCAAGATTGGAGGCTGGGCCCGCACAGAGCCTGGCACGTCGTGAGCTCTCATAGTAAGGATGCATTTTAGAGCAGCTGACATTCAGCAAACACCTGCTGTGTCAAAGAAACTGCTCACTGGCAGCCCTGCAGACCTCAAGATGAGCATTACTATTTTGGTATTCCAGAAGAGAAAACCAGGTTCTCTGAGACATTTAATAACTTCCCCAGGTTTCCCTATCTGGAAAGTAAAAGAGTCAAATACTACCCAAATCCTCAGTCTCAGAAAGCTAGTCTTCTTTCTACTATACTATGAATGAATGGGGGAAAATGTATGGAGTCTAGTTTGCAACCTCAAAGTGCTTCCCTCTAGTTAATAAATCAGACAAATGCTCCAGGAGAGAATCATTGAGTCTATAGTGATAAGCAAAAATCACTGTAACTGGAGTCACAGGAAGGAAAGCATGCCTGGGTAATGGGAAAGTGGAGAAAATGGAGAATGGACTCCTGTGTCAAAAGGCTTAGGCTTTAGATGGTAAACTGGGTAAGGGGTTAACCGCATGCATAGAGATGCAGGGCAGGCATGACAAGGCATGGTGGGCATAAGTGATAAAGAGCAGCTAAACAGAAGCAGGATTGCAGGCCCAGGGGAGCAGGTGGTAAGGGGTGCTGAATACCCAGAAAGAGAAGCAACACGGCAACTCCTAAGATAAGCAAAGTCATGGCAGGAAGCATGTTGAAGAAGATGGTCTCTATGCAGAATGAGAAGGGCTTTCTAAAGGGGAACGCTGCACCTGCAATGGACTTGATATATGCTGAGTGTGTTCCTGAGTGAAAGGCTGAATAAACAGACAAATGAATGAAGGGAGATGGCAAGGTGGGGTGGCATGGGCTCAGACCTGGGCTGAGCCCCACTGGGAGAGTCTGGACAAGACTCAGAGCTGCACCCAATGAAGGAGATCAGAGAAAGATGTTCTTCCTTGCCTTCTCCCTCGCTTTCTCCCACAGCCCAGGGAAGCAGGTGTTGGTTCAGGTTTCCCTGGCAGGCAGTGAGAACCAGGGCAAGAGGCATGAAGGGTGTCTGTCATAAAGCAATGTGTTGATGAGCAAAGAGGCTGAGCCAACGGTATACTTTGTGGTTACTTTCCTGCCAGAGATAGATTCACACAGGATATCTAGGCGTGTGCTCCAGAGGGTGTTACGGAACAATAAGCCCATCAGTAGCGACTAAAATAAGATGTGAGATGCCAGGCTCCTAACAACGTGAGCAGCGGACCTTTGATGAACACTTTGCTTGTTGACTCATTTGCATTAAGAATCACACTGAACACAACCTTAGAGATCAGAGCTGAAGCTTCCGCTCCCCTGTGTTTGGCTTTTTAGTGGTGCAAAATTTTTTGACAATTCAGCAGCTATCGGCTAATAGAAATCTGATACTGGTTTTCCTCATGAATATAAGTCTGTTTTTACCCTAGGGGCCTCTAACTCACCAATTAAAACAATGTCTAAAAATACCTAGCTCACAAGAGAAACACCAAATTGTTGATCTGCTCATACTAGTTTCTTCGGTTCCAACATGCAGACCAACTCTTGCTCTTCTCAGCTCCCATCTGCAGAGCCGAGAGGCTGTCCAGGAAGCTTAATCCTGACCTACCCTATCCTCTGATCTGCCTTCCAGTGTTTATCCATCTCACATTAACCCTGTCTTTCCTTCCTCCACCCTCATGTCCATCCTTCTTTCCCTCCATCTTTCCATCCTGCCCATGCATTCATATAAGGCTTTTTCCATGTACCATCCACAGGGCTAGCACCAGTGGTACAGCAGTCACCAAGAGAGGCAGGATACCTTCTGCCCTACCTGGGACCTCCCACTTTCTACCTTGTCTGTATTAACTGTGCTCTTCCTCCCATAATCTCCAGCCTCAGTAACCTTAATAATGCTTGACTCTGTGTCAGACAAGAATAAGATTATAAAGAACATAGACCTTGTAGAAACTGTGATTTTGATCAAGTTATTTCCCTTCTGAGTCTTGGTCTCCTTGCTGCTAAGCTGGAATAATGAAAGTAAATATCTCAGCAATTGGGAAAAAAAAGGAGAGTATCTACTAGTGTGTAGGTACTCAAGACTTGGTTACTGTCAGTATCAATATCATCGTCTGTAAAATAAGACTGCTAATAACTTCCTCTTATTAAGATCTCTATGCTCACAAAATTTGAACAACTGCCTCCTATTCCTAGTATAATAATCCAAATCCTTACAATGGCCTGAAACCTTAGAGGATCCCCCCTTTCCTGCATCTCCAGCATCATCTCCAATCACATTCCTCTTTGTTCCTCAGTCCCCATCATACTGTTCTGCTTCCCCTCCACCTTAGCAGCTGCAGTCTTCAGTGGTATTCATCAGGTATTTCTGGTCCTCCTACTTCATGTGGAATTGCAAAGTTCCCTATAATGTAACTTCCATCAGTATGCATCTCTGAATGGAAATGTTTTCAAAACAGAACGCTTATGCTAACTAATCATGGACACGTAGTACAAGCAAGAAATCAGTCTCCCTTATGGTCAGCTTCTCATAACTAGGGACTCTTTGTCACTGCAGCAAAAGCTAGCCTGTTCTGACTTATACTAACCATCCCCTCTCCATCCTCTCTCTAACCATCCTCTCCATCCTCTCTCTCACTAACCATCCTCTCTCCAGTCATAGGGCCTTTACTCCAGCTGACCCCTCTGCCTGGGAGTCTCTCCCTTCTGCATTTAATATCTCCTTCACATTTCAAAATTCAAGCATTTCTTCTTCAGGGAACTATTCTCACCTATCAGAAGCTCTCATTTTATCAAGTATCTCTCCTTTACAGCTCTTCTCAAAGTGGCAATTTTACCTTTATTTATTTGATGATTTTTTTTATTAATTTCCATCTCTCCCACCAGACTGTAAATTCAATGGGAACAAGGTAAGATCATCATCTTATCCTTAGTACATCAGCGTGTCTAATACATTGCAGACCTTAAACAAATATTTGTGAAAGGGAGGGAGGAAGAAAGAAAACAAGGGAGGACAAGGTGGATAACTAAATGGGGAAAAGGCACATTGCTCTCAGTTTCTAAGTTAGACCCAACCTGCTACAGTTAAGTTGGCTGTAACATGAGTCATTGATGCAGGACGAATCAGGACATTCTGTCTCCTTTATGTCAATTGCCTTGGGAAAAATAATGCAGAGAAGTTGATAGAGCCCAGACTGGTCAGGCCCAGTGACCTATGCCTGGCCAGCCATACTCAACTCAGCTATTTCAACTCAGCTGCTTGCACGAGTACCTGGAGGCACCATGGCAGAACCCCAACACACACACCTCCCCCACCAGAATCGGCCAAGGCCCCAGGTGCCTTGGTCTCCTGGATGCAGAGCCTGGCATTGATGGGCTCTCCTTCTTTGTTAACACAGCTGTCTTCACCTCTTCATAAATCAGATTTACAGGACACAGTGCATTTCAGAAGCCTGGGGACACCTCTGGGGCCTTGCAGTTCAGTGGAACTCATTATGGAAATCAGCTAAACACCGAGGAGTGAGATAAGTGTGAACTGTTTACCGGCTCCTTCCACTAGAGACATGCTGACCATGCTAATGGGGGCTCATTTGTGGCCTCATGCAGTCACTCAACCCTCTTTATCTGCTACTGTGACTAATCTGCAAGGAGAGAGGTGCATGTCTGTGTGGAAGAGCACTCCAGGGCGCTCTGGGTGCTTGGTGAGGGGGGACAGGAACAGGCAAGATGGGGGTGGGGGAGGTGGGGGACAAGCCCCGGGCTGCAGAACCAGACTGGACCAAGTCACCCCACACATCCAAGAAGAAGCCACTTTCTGCCTTAGGGCATAGATTCTCTGGCCAGCCACATTTTTAAAGACCAGTGGAGATAACAACGGCATTCAAACTGATAGCCCACTGTGGAGGAAAACACTTTACAGTGTACAGGCACCTTCACTTTCGTTAACTTTTTTGAGCCTCACAGTGTTTTACCAGGTGGGTGTATTGCTAACACCTCTCATTTACCAGCTGAGAAAACAGGTTCAGGGAGTAAAGTGACTTTACTAGGATTACAATAGGTGAATTCAGTTTTTTGTGTTACAATACAATGCACTTCCCACTCCACCAATGCTCCTTAAATGGGGGTTATTAGAATTCCACTAATGGGGTCCAGGGTAACTTTGAACTTCTTGAATTTGCATGCAAGTTTTCTGTATGTTTATGGAGGTATTATTTTTCTGGACAACAATTTCAACATTAGCATTTTTAAAGCTCTTTCAGGGGGACTGAAATCTCTAAGATGCTAATACCTAGGGGTGCTGAGCCCCCTGAGGCATGAAGTACCGGGTGGTCCAAGAAAGCCCATAAGCTGGACATCTTTTCCCACCCATTTTTTCCCAAGGGAGAAAGGTCTATGTTGAGTGAGATCTGGCCTCCAAGTCCCATGTCTTCCCATTCCTCACCACCTCTCTCCATGAGGCCTGCACAACGCCCACGCCCCCAGCAGCCAGTGGCCGGCAGCCAGGCTGCTCCTGCTCTGGACATAGCCACAGGGTCCCCCTCCCACACAGGCCCTGATTAGCAGCCAGATCTCAGAGTGCAGGTCTCCTTGGCACAGGGGTAGGCAGGGAACATGAGGGAGATGAGTCGTGTGAGGACAGGATCTGTCTTTAACAGGTGCATCTTTTTAGCATCAAAATGTTAATATGAATTAAATATTATTTATCTTAATGAGTGTTTGGTGTACTTTGAAACTGCTCCTGAGATGAGTGCCTAACTGGCCTCCCTCTACTAGAGTCTAGAAAATGCTGCATCCTTCTGAGGAGTCCTGCCTTGACCTGATTCTTCAACCCACTACACCAATAAGCCCTGGGGTGCCACTCAGGGGGCCCAAGAGAACCCTCTGGGCAACAAATACAACATTAGCATTTTTAAAGCTCTTTCAGGGTGGGGCAGTTGCAAAAGCACAGTGTGTGGATTATAAAGCACAGGTCTGGAGCATTGAACTGACATGGGTTTAAATCCTGGTTCTGCTATGAAAACCTTGAGGAAGTCACTTTACTTCTCTGAGCCTCTCCTTGCCCATCTATAAATGGGGACTCTACTGATAATTCCCGCTGTGTCAATGAGGTAGTGTGATTTGCAGACCTTGACAAGAAAGCATGTAGCAAGGCAGAGCCTAATCCAGAAGCAGACGTAGTCAGTGGCCCCAGCTCTGCTTGAATTTGGATAAGATGAGGCATGAGGATGAATGAGTGTTTTTTAATCTGTTCCAACACAAGGTGCCTTAAACGAGGGCTATCAGAATTCCAATCTGGGATTCAGGGTGCCCTGAACTTCAACTCGTTTTGTCAGTTTTCACAAGAGAACCCGCAACCTCCCCACTGGCCCATGACTTGCAGCCTGGGCCTGAAGCCTGGCACTCCTGCTGATGTGCTATGAGCTCCTGGACCACCAGCAACCTCTCTGAATGATGTGCTTGTATTTATAAACAAAATAATCATGCCAACTGATGAAGCTGTCATGAGGATGAAACATGTTCAAAGTTCATCCTTGCTGTATTGGCCTGCTCAGCTGCTAAAATGAGAAACTGCAGGCCTGGGTGGGGAGCTGGGGATGTCTCACCGTCCTGGGAGCGGGATGTCTGGGATGCAGGCGCCAGCATGGTCAGGCTGAGGGCAGAGCCCCCTTCCTGCAGCACAGACGGCTGTCTCCCCCTGCTCTGTGTTCTCATGGCGGGGAGATAGTGGGCTCTCCAGAGTCTTTCCTTATAGGATACTCATCTGACCAGATCAGGGCCTTATTCTTCAGACCTCATTTAACTTTCCGTACTTCTTTAGGCCCTCTCCCCCAAAATACTGCAACCCTGGGCATCAGGGCTTAATACTGATGTGTAGTGATGTTAGGGGGAAAAGGATGTCCTAAACCTAATTCCATACAGGCTTTGTGGACTCCACCCCCACCCCAGGCCAAAGCCAAAGACACTGGGAACTCCAAATCCCATCACCACCAAAGGGAAGGTGGCTGGGACCTGAGGGTGGGGTTAAGCAGCCAGGTTGGTATAAAGCCAGACACGTGGGCTTTGGAGGGGTCCCCCATTTTGGCTCTCCGCCAGCTCGCAGCGTCCGGCCAGCTCTGAGAGTGACTTTGGGTCCAGGTCGGCGGATCAGGTAGGACGCATTAAAGACTTTATTTCCCTATTTTCTCCCTGAGTTGTACATTTTCCTTATTTCCTTTTCCCTTGTAAATAAACCTTTTATTAACCTTTTGTGTGTGCCTGTAGTGGATTATTAATAAGTCCCTTGTAAGCGCACAGGCGAGGACCCACAGCCAGGCAACCCGTTCAATATTGGGGCTGCCCTATAACAGCGACAGTGAATGGGAAAGTATTCAATCCACGTGCGAATAAATATAGTAGGTATCATTAAGATGAAGAAACTGAGGCAAGGAGTATGGCATGCCCAGGCCTTCTAGTCTACTGTCAGTTGAAGCTTGAACCCTCGTCCAGACTGCACCCAGCCCATTGAGGCCTTGCTGAGTTTCTCCTCACTGCACCCTGTGAGGCAGGTCCAATGACAGAGCAGCCCCCACCTCCTAAACTTGGTGACACCAGGTGACCCCATAAGGCTCGGGTCGTGCTAAGACTTCCTTCCTGCTTAGAGTAAGGCCTCTGACCACGGCCGGCGCTGTGTGGTGAGTGGGCTGTGTCTGACCCATGGCTGGTTATCAGCCGCCTCTTACCAGGGCCTTTACAGCAGACTCCTGCATTTCCCAGAATAATCTCACTCATTACAATGCCGGCAGACTTTTCAAGCCGACTCATTTTTCTTCCCTTTGTCTCAAATTCCAATACTCTGCCCTTTTCACGAGATTTCCAAGAGAGCAGTTCACAGCGCCCATTTTGCGGGTAGAAGGGGGGTGGAAATGTCCCCAGAGGGTGAGCAGTATCTCAGCCTTAGTTTAAAAAAAGAAAAAAAAAAAAAAGATGAAGGAAAGAGCTTTGTCTGCTAAATCTCCCCATTTTGGAATCAAATGTTATTTAAAATTCAGGACAAATTCTAGGCTCTCTTGCTGACAAATTCCACACAAGCACAGAGGAGAGGAGAGGGGGAGGAAAGCAGCGCCATGTGGATGTGAGAGGCGCCTAAGCAGTCCACATTAAATGGCCATTAAGTGAGCACCTACTGTGTGTCAGACTCTGTGGCAGGGTCCAAGGGCTCCATGCAGGCAAGACAGATGTCATTTGTCCCCCGGAGCTTAGTCTAGTGAAAGAGACAGCCACATTCATAACTAACCCGCAGCCTCTGCCCCAGAGGAAACGTGGTGGTAAGTAAACAGGTAACTAGGACCTGACCCCACTGGGGTTCCGGGAAGATTCCCCGAGGAGATGACATTAGCTCTGGGACCTGAAGGATAATGAGTAGGTGTCAGCCAGGTGAGGGAGGGAGAAAGTCTTCCAGGAAGAAGGAACAGTTCGAGCAAAGCCCTGGGATCAAAGGGAGCACCACTGTCTGGAAAGCGAGGAGGACACCAGCGTCCTTGGATCCCCAGAGTGATGAAGGAGGGAGGCAAGCCTGCCCACAGGGTAAGGTGATGCGGGTTTCCACAGCCCCCATACAGTTCTGCATCTTTTTTCTCAGAACAAGAGGGAGCTATTGAGTTTTAAACAGAAGAGTAACATGTGAGGTTTGCAGTTTGCAAAAGCTACTCTACCCCATGAGTAGAGAATAAACTGGATGAATATGAGGAGAGAGGCAGCCAGACAAAAGAAGATGGTGGTTTGAGTCCCAGCAGAGGTGGTGATGGAAACAGTGAGAAGTGACAGATTCTCAGGAATATCCTTAAAGATAGCATCAGCAGGACTCAAAAACTGGGCACCAGTTCTCCCCTCCGTGTACGCATGTATGCTGATGTCCCTGCCACGTGGCCCGGGGCTTGGCCAGGAGACTTTGGCCAACAGGACAACATCAGACATGATGCAAACAGACTTGAACAGTGTGTGCCCATTGGGGTTTGTTCTTGCTTGCTGCGTTGGCGGCCATGGAATCACTACTTAGATAAGTCCAGGCAAGCCTGCAGGAGGGCGAGAGACATGTGGAGTGGTCACCTGCACCCCCCCCCCAGCATCCTGCAAGTTGCCAGACACAAGTGACGTTTTCCTGGACCAGTCAGCTGCCAGCCAGCCAGCCAGCTGAGAGCAGAAGCAAAAGCAAGCCCCACAAGGGCGGCTGAGAGAGTCTAGACCAGAATCACTCGATCAGCTCACGGAAATTAAGTAAGCGGGGATAGCTGTAAGTCGCTGACTTTCAGAAATGGTTTGATTGACCAATTTGTGTCCATTTTCATTCAACAAATGGCAAACTCTGTAAGGAGTAGGACCTAATTTATCTTGTTTACCAGCTCTATGTACCCAGCGCCTGGAACTGTGCTAGACAAGGGGGAGACACTCAGTGCATAACGTGACAGATAACTGAACGAGTGGGGGGATGACTATCAGGTTTCCCCTGAGAAAGACTGTGCACCAGCCCCAGGATATCCCACCCCCATTAGTTTCTGAGACACCCTGAGAGGTAGACCCTTCTGGGGAAAACGAGGCTCATATTCAGTCTTTATTGATGGCTGCCAGGAGCTCAGATGGCAGAATATTAAACACTGGGGACAAAGAGGGGAAATGCATATTCTCTACCTTGAATGTGCTCTCTCTGGTCAGTGAGATGGACACAGAAGCAGGGAAAGCCTCTCCTGCTTTCTGTGTGCTCACTAGGTCCCAGACATCTCACAGAGAGTGCTCCTCCATCTTCCCAGCAGCCATAGGAGGGAGGCACTAGCAGTGGAAAAACCGAAGTTAAATGATTTGCCTGATGTATGGGATACCAGCAGACCCAATCCCAGCTTTACCACATTGTTCTGTGGTATTTGTACAACAGAGTGGCACAAAGGAGGCTTTCATTCTGCCTGAGTGGCAAGGCAGGAGCCACAGTGTGCTAGAACTGTCTCTGCAGATGTGTTGACTCTACAAGGAAGAAGAAGCATTCTCCACGTGAACAAATAGAGAACAACATTCCAGGCTGACGGTACAGAGTGAAGAGAGGCTAGGGGTCTGACTGGGCAACAATAAGCTGCAAGAGTGACCGGAAGGAACAGGGCATAAGGGCTAGTGATGAGGCAGCATGGGTGGGGTGATGAGAGCCAACAAAAGCTGCAAGAGGACACTCATTTCTAAGACCCCCCCACCACGTACCTCCCACCAAGACAGCTCTCCGCTGTCCTAAGAGACCAGCAGCACCACACTGGAGTTCAGACCTGCTTTCTGATCCAAGCTTTGATTTCTGGCTGAATGGTTGTGAAAAAATAGATCACTTCCTCTTTCACCATCACTTTCCCCCCTCTATAAACTGAAAATACAGAGCAAATCAAAGGAACTTCTATATAGTAATATCTGTTATATATTAGGAGAGG
Organism: Talpa occidentalis; assembly: GCF_014898055.3. Classification (NCBI taxonomy): domain Eukaryota; kingdom Metazoa; phylum Chordata; class Mammalia; order Eulipotyphla; family Talpidae; genus Talpa; species Talpa occidentalis. The sequence goes on from NW_023605083.1 coordinate 69,942,550, forward strand.
GTTACCGCAGAGATTGAGTTTGTGGATTGGATAGATTAAGGAGTATAAGGTGACTGACACAGTGGTTGGTGCATAGTAAATTCCCAATAAACCCTGGTCACATGACTAGTTGATAGCATAGCCCTATGGGTGGAATCAACGTCAATGGTTCCAGAGACATACTGCCTGGATTGAAATCCCTGCTCTACCTTTCTTGCTGTGTGACTTTGAGCAAGTTCTTAACCACTCTAGGTCTCTGTTTCCTTGTCTATAAACTTGGAATCCTAGTGGTGTCTATCCCAATGGGTTGTTGTAAGGATTAAGAAAAATGATGCTCATGAAATATTTAGCTCCTAGAATTGGATATCCACCACTCCATGGCAGCTATCATTAGACAGCCCAGGTTGCAGATAACAAAATCAAGGCTCAGAGCTGAGGAAACCTGCTCTAGGTAACACATTTAATAAGTGGTGAGGCTGGGATTTACCCTGGAGAAATTCTAATGTCTGGCCCTGTGCTAACTGATGTCCCAGATGCCTCTGCATCACCTTCCAACAGCAAGAATTCTGCTAAAAACACTATTTCTCATGAACAAAGTCTCTGTGAAACTCCAGAATAAAGAATGATGACTCTGGAAAAATTCTGAAATCCCTGGAGAGGTCGGAATTAATGTATGTTCCAATATACAAGCATCCCACATTTCCGAGTTGGTTTTACGAGGAAAAGCTCTAAACTTCTATGATTCTAAGGTGGTAAATGGTAACTACAAGTTATTAAACTTTGTGGGGGTAGTGACTGCCTCAAATCTCTCTAGAATGAGTCAAGGTGTAAATAAATGAACACCTACGGAAGGGTGCAGGCGAGCACCTTGGCCTGGGAGAGCAAGTACTACTTTCCACCGCAGTTCCATCCCAACCAGCTGCATGACTTAAGTAGGGCACGTAAACCTCTCTGCATGCACATTTTTCCATCAGTATGGTGACTCATAATTTGTGTTCCTACCTGGGACATTTTTGATCAAGAAAGGGAATGATATTAATGATTACACCAGGAGCTCTGTGTAAACTATTTCCTGTGAGCCCTGAACCACGGACACCCTTGCAGCCAAATGCAGAGATTGCACCATTGTTTGTAAGAGTCTTTCCTACTCTTAAGTTTTAGGACAAAGGATTTTGTCCTAAAACCCTATGAAGGGCTTATCTTATAAAATGCAGGGGAGTCCAGAAGCAAGCTGGCCTGCATCTGTTTGGGGGGAAGCAGAGCCATGATTGACAAATGTTAACAGAAAAGAAGAAGAGAAATCAAACAGTAGTTCCTCGAATCTCCACGGTGCTTTTATGACAGATCATGGGGCCCACCCTGCAATTTCTCCCTAATCATCAGGCAAATAAAACCAAGCAAAAGGAGAAATGTGTCTGCAGCAAAACAGGAACTCACTGCCTTTCTCCTCACCACACCAAGTCTGGAGCATCTTGACTTAGCTAACCTTGTGGTCTTTGAAGTCCTGTATATTCCAGACTTTTCTTGACCCTGGTCTATCAGATGTGATTTCAATCCTAATCCTGAGCTACCCAGACTGGCAGTCTACAGAGGCCAAGTTGAAAAGGTAATGACTCACATGTCTGTCTGACTCTTGGGATCATCTGGTTGTAGGGATAATCCTGGTGAGATCTGCTGCTGAACAGCTGTTTGAGCTGAATGTGAGCTTCTTGCTGAGAAATCAATAGTTCTACTTGGTCACTCTAATTATCAATACAGTCCAGATCATGGTCACCTTGAAAGTCTCTTTTTGAGGACATTTCTTCTCCTTGACTCTGATACAAGAAGCTTCTTGAACTTGGCATGACTTAGAAGAAAAAAGAGCTTTCAACCAGAAACACTTCATCTCTTGCTAGGCTTCTGCTCTGGAATTTGATGGAATCATTCTTTAATATAGCTGCATTTCTACCCCACATCAGAGATGATTGAAGGCAGGGGAACATATTCCTATGAGAAATGGGGGTTTTCAGTCAAGCAAACAGAAATCTGAAGGGTGATTTGATTAGAGTAGCAGATTGGTCTAGCAAACTGAGCAATGAATTTGGAGTCAGGGCCCAGACACCGTGAGACGCTGGGGAAGGCACAGAACCTCTCTCTCTGTGTCTCTCTCTCCTCATCCATCTCACTAAACTTCTGGGTGGCTCAATGGGATAATGGGAACCAAGTGCTGAGAAACTCCAAAGTGCCAGTTCATATGTAAATGATGAGTATCTTTTAGAATGTGAAGTGTTTTTAAAGAGGAGGTTGTGCTGATCAATTATTCTCTTTGCTCATACAGGACTGACAAGGCTCCTAAATTCTACATTCTGCACACACTGATGGTTTCAGGACTAATCCTGGAGGAACTCTGGCTCCTGCAAAAGGAGAGCTGGTTCCCTAGGGGTCAGGGGCTAGTGAAGTCTCAAACATCAATTGGGGGTCCAATGCAGAGAAGGTAGGGTGTGGAAGGAAGAGGAGGTCTTATTGAGGTTCAGAGGACAGAGTTACCATTCACTGCCCCTTTGGAGGGGGAAAGTCAGTAGAAGGGCACTAAGGGGATTGTTTGGCTTTTCTTGTGTCCACTTTCTTTAACTGAAAGGAGAGGGATGGTTAATACTTCTCTCATTTCTTGAGGACAGAATATGCACACAATTCATTTCTTTATGTGGCAGTAAATATTTGATCAATAAATGCTCTGTTAATGAGAAACCATTATAGTGAGATGAAGAATTTCCAAATACCCAGTCTCCCTACAGGCATCCCTAACTTCTAATGAGACCAAACCTGACCCCATGTCCTGCAAGAGAGGTCATCTTATTTCTGTCCTAAATCCAAAACTAACAGAGTCTGCAGAGGCTGCTTCCCCTTCTTCCATCCCTCTCTCCACATTCCCAGAGGGGTACTCTTTGCACCCTCAGCATAGCAAAGAGAAAGACAGTAAATTGCTTCTGTTGGTTGCCATCTCTGGGTGGGGCTGGTCTGTGAAGTTACTGTTAGAGGTGTCAGTTTGCAGCAGTTATGCCCTCCCCACCAAGGTTCAGAGAGTTATGTCATCTCTCCATCTGCCTTTAATCATATTCTTCTCTTTTTCTCTGGTTCTCAGGCTGAGCAACCTTGGACAATAGGCTTTGCCTCTCTGAATGTAGATACCCCTCCAGCAAAATAAAGATCCTAATTCTTGCCCTAGGCTTCTGTGAGGAACAGATGAGGTAATGCATGAAAGGCATATAACTTCATGTCTAGCAAATTTTAAAGACACAACATAGAGTAGTTGCTATTAATTTCTTCATCAGCAGCTGATGAAAGGGTGGTTAGGGGATTAGGTAAGATAATATATGTAAAGCACTTCACATTGTGTCTGACACCTAATGAGCACTGCAGAAGTGGTAGCTATTATCAGTGGAGATAAAGACATGTACATTACAAAATAATAACAATGCAAAATAGAAATGGATAAAGCAGAAAAATACTAGGAGTTCTCAGCCAGATCAAAACAGAAAGAGGAGCAGCTGCAGCTGGGTGAACAGGGTTATGTTTCCCCAGCTTCTCTGATGGTAAGAATCACTTGGGATCTTGATCAATTCAAGTTCATGAGCCACCATAACACAAACCCAATTTGTGGGGAAGGGGCTGCAAAAGGGTCTGGGGAAGATGCATGATTATCCAGCACCCCAGGGTTTGTATCATAAGAGTAACTGGCAAAATTCTAGGCTGAATGCATCTAAGCTGAGACTTGTCAGCTAGGTAACAAAAGTAACAGTAATGTGGCGCTTTCTTTGAGAGCCAGACATTGAGCTCATATTTCCCATCTTTCACGGTAAAGATCCCCAGGAGATAGATAGGTATCAATAGGCCCATTTTGCAGATGAAAAACTGAAATTCCAGACATCGAAAGGACTTGCTCAAAGTCATAACCTGAAAAGAGCAGAGTCAAGATTCAAGCCAATCCTATCTAATTCTAATGTCTGTATGCTTTTCCTTACAGCACTTTCTGGACACTCACTTGCCGTAGAAGTAACCTGAACAAAGGCTTTGGAGTGGGGAAGACTGATGTTAGAGAAATGGCAATAATGGTGAGAAGATGGTAGGAAAGCTGGGATGTAGAGTCAGTGAAAGGCAGTTTTGGGAAAATGGTAGGGAAGGGATTCAATTAAACTGCTATTACTAAAGGACCCCAAAACAAAGATACTAGTTGGCTTTTCCTTCACATGAGTGATCCATGATGAATGACCTGGGGCCTTAGGGGCTGGGGCAGTAGCAGCTCAAATGCCCTTGGCCACCAAGTGGTCCAGGCTGCTGGGTCTGCTCTGCATCCTCAACATGGAGCTCCTGTCCCTGGTCATGAGCTGCCCCAGGGACCACCATATCCAAGCCACAGGAAATAGGGATAGGTTTGCCCTTTAGGAAACAGCCTGGAATTTACTAGAAATGGGAATGGCAATCACTCTATTTCCACACACCTTCCATGGTCTGAGCTTTCACTGGCCACACAGTCATACCTAAATTCAAGGTTAAGCTAGAAAATATAATGTTAGCTTGGCAATCACATATTCAATTAAATACATGGCAGGAGGGGTAGTTGCATTATTAAAAGGAAAGAAGGGTGAAAAGATACTTGTAGAGGGATGTCTCTGTTACAGGCCCAGCAAGGGTTAGAACATACCAGAAGCAAACATTTCCATTATGTTTAGTAGTCTTTGCCAAAAACTTCCTAAGTGTTTTGTCTGTATTAACTCAGTTAATCCTCACAACAAATTTTAACACCAGAACTGAGGGGTAGGGCAGAGTCAGGCATCTAATTAGCAGACAAGCAGCACTGAGGAATTTTGAACAAGAGGGCTGGGCAGTGCTTTACTGTATTCTGTCCACTCCATCAAGGGACACACAGAGCAGAGACAACCAAAGGTAGGTTCTGTAAGCTCAGCCCACTGCTCCTTCATTCTGGGGTCTTCAGACACAGACCTCATTGTCTTCCTGTAAAATGAAGATGCTAGAATGGCTGGTTTCAAAAAACCCCTCACTCTACAATTCTGTCATCATCAGAGGCTCCCTGTGAGCCCAGAACTACAGAGCACATGAGGAAGGAAAAGATAGATATGCAAAAAGACACAATGGACCCCACTGGACAGCTGCACAACAAGAGGTCTAGCTCAACAAGACTGGGGATGCCACACTCCAGCTCTCTACCCCAAGCATCAGTGAGCGCTGCCACCATCCTTCTGGCAAGTAGCAAACCTGGGACTCATCCCCAATACCCTCCTCTCCTTCACCACCACCCCAGTGTCTATTCCAATACTGCCAAATTTATCTCATAAATATATGCTGAGCTCTGTCTACTTTTGTCGAGCCCTACCATTATGGCCCTAGGTGGAACCATAACCATTCATCTCTCACTTGGATACTGCAGTCACTGCCTAGCTGATCTCCATCTTCCCTCCTTGCCCTGTTCCAATTCATTCTTAGCAGAAAAGTGATCCTGGTATAAAGCAAATACAAGCTTGCTATTTCCCTGGCTTAAATGTCTCATTGCCCTCAGAGAAAAGATCAAGATCCTACAATGTTTTACAAGGTGCTCTCTAATCTAGCCCCTCAGAGCTCTTCCCTCCATTTAGACAGGCCCTTTGAATAAATGAGCCTGTTTGTTGTGCCTGGATCCTCCACCTCTTCACCTGCCCCCACTCCAGGTTTTAGCTTAACTTCTTCAAGGAAATATTATCCAACATCAGACCCTTCTCTGTTAAATTCTACCAAATTATATATTGATTTTTAAGATTGTATCATGAATGTCTGTTGCATACTAAATACTTTTAAGCTCCAAAAGTACAGGGATTTTTTAAATTTTATTCACCATTATCTTTCCAGCACGTAGAGGTTGAACAAGGACTCTACTTATTCCCCATTAACACCATTCCCCATCATCTCCAAAATAAAGTTCCAAACTTCCTTTCTTGTCCTCCAAAATTCTGCCAACACTGACTCCAGGTCTAAACCTCAGACATAGACATCTTGAACCAGCTCCTTTCAATACTCACAATAACTGGTGGAGCTAAATATTGTCTCGATTTCACAGACAAGGAAAGTGAAATTCAGAAAAAGACAGTGATAGTTCTCCAGCCTCAAGCTTGATGTTGATTTTTAATAATCAGCAAAGACATGAACTGTGCAAACAGGGTCCAAAAAACATGAAAGAGCAAAATAAGGTCAAGTGGAGAGTCTATATAGGATGCTGAAAATCCTATATTCCTAATCCCTTGAGTCCTCTTCTAGGGGGACAGGGGAGTTGTCTGATCTGTTTTAGAGAAAAAACTATGAGGTTGAAACAAAAACTATCCACCACAAGTTGCCAACCACTGTTGACAATATTGGACTGTTTTGACCTATACTGGCCACATACACACTTGTCCATATGAACCCACAAACACAAAACCTGAAGTTTTTCTCAGAATAAGAAGGGGTGCTTCCCACACATTCTTGTCAAGCTTCAGTACATCTCAATAAACATTGGGCTAATACAGTGAAAGACAAGAGACCAGTGAATTTTCCACCAAAGGTATACTTGGCAAATAAGATCTAAGGTTATCAAAAACAGAAATCAAAGTTTCTAGTCTTTCTAAGTCACAAGGCTTGTGACAAATTATAGCATGATATATCAAAGTTGGTAGGAAGATTTTATAAGTGAAAAGAAGAAGTTGGTAGCTCCAAAAAAAGCAAGGAGAATGGAAATTGAAATCTCTGATAGGAGCAATATTGGAAAAAAGCTTCAGTGTGGTTAGGTGGGAAACAGCAGCATGAGGCCAGGTCAATAAAAGGCCCCCATACACCTTGTCACTAAAGTGAATCCTGTCCGGTGTCACCTGCCAACCACCAGGGACAGATAACTATGCCACTGGTGTCTGGATTCGGGTCTACACGCATCATTCTCAATTAAAAGGAGTCAAGGCAGATGCACAGTGAACAGCTTGCACTGAATCCAGAGGGGCAAAGGAAGTCAAGGAGGCCAGGGACCTCCTATCATTTTGGCGAACTAAGAAGCCAACGATGGTGACCAAGAAAACAAAGATGGCTGGAGAAAAGTTCATGTAGAGGAGTGACCCAAACTCAAACAAGCTGATGTATGAAACCAAAGAGCAAAAAGCTCAGTCAATTGAAATAAACAGTGTAAGGAGCTGCCAGCCTGTGGGACAGCAATGATGGCTAGCATGGATGAGCTACATCCTGTCCTACATACTTTCCAAAACATGACTCACATAGACCACATGACAACATCAAGCAGCAGTTTGTGGGTCATGGCGAGGAACGGCCAGCCTCAGAGGGTATCATGGAATCACCCTCAGCTCTGAATACAAGCCGCTTTCATTCGCCAACTCAACAGAACGTCATGGTGAGCTTTGCTGGGAAGAGTCCCAGCTTTGCTGGGAGAGGAGGGCAGGGCAGGCTTGAACCCTGGCGCCAACACTCACTGAATAGTGAGATCATGGCAAGTCTCTAAATCAAACTGCCTCAGTTTGCTCGGCTGTAAAATAGGGGCATGTACAGAAGCTACTTCAAAATGTTGTGGGGACAAAATTCAATAATACAGGCACGACGCTGGCACAGGCCTCGATAAAAACAAGCAAGCACAGACATTCTCTGTGCACAAGCCCAGCTGGACTGGCTGCTCATACCCTGCAGAGTTCCTCTGGGAGAAAAGGTATGAGGTAAGTCAAACCGAAAACTGATGCTTTTGTTGACAGTCAAGGCCTATCCGTCTCCTCTTAGGAAAAGAGAAGTCAAGCTCACACTTCACATTTAGATTAAATAGTTTATCTGACTTAACCATTGGAGGTAGGCTCATCCACACTGTACCTGTAAGGAAACTGAGGTCCAGAAATGCAAAGCAATGTGCCAGGTCACACAGCAGGTTAGTAGCCAATTCTAGAGCTATGGCTAAGGTCTCTGACCAAGGAGCCAGCTCAGGCTCCCTGCCTTGTAGGAATCCTGGGCCTCTCTCTCTCCCCTCCTGCTTCCCTCCCCCTGCAGCCAGGGAAGATTAGAGGAGCAAGTCCATCCCAGCTGTGCTGAGGGCTCATTTCCTGCCTTTAGTAAAGATGATAATCATAACATTAATATCCACAAAGGTGAAACAGGGTCTCATGACACATTAGTTTTCTGTACATGATTATTTTTTAATCTGGCAGTTCCAGAGTAATGACTGCATCTTGTGTGATTGGTGGTTGCTGTTCAAGGAAGGGTCTAAGAGTTAGATTATGAAAGTACTTGTTAGCAAAGGAAGAACACAGCGTGTGTGTGGTATAGGTGTTGTGTGATAGATGTCTCTTAGAGTTGTAGAGTTGTGTATCTACAAGAGGTGTGTGGGTATGTGTGCATTGTGCACTTTGAGGGAACACGTGTTTTAAAGGAGTGTGAGTGTGTGTTGTACCTGTAGTTGTATCTGTGTTAGCTGGACCTGAGTTCATATGCATATATCTTAAGTGGTTTATGTGTCCAGATGTATTTGTGTATTGTGGTTTTTTGTGCATATGGTAGGTAGACGGGTGTTGTCTACAGGGGTGAGCTGCATGTTTATGTTGTGTGTGTTATATATGCGCCCAGCTATTGCAGTAACAGATATGTTGGGTGTGTTCTCTCTGCCTTTTCTGTCTGGATGTGTCTGGGTACTGAAGACTGTATACTGGATGTGGACATGGGTGTGTGCAGAGGATGTGTTCTGCAGGAGTGTGTATTGCTTGTGTATTTGTGTATGTGTGCCTATGTGTGTAGTATATGCCCCATAAGCTAAGCAGTGTGTATGTCTGGGTGTGTTCTGCAACTGTCTGCAGGCTGTGTTCTGGGTGCATCCAGACATGAGTGTCTGTTCTGTCTGAGTGTCTGCGTTGCGTGTGCCTGGCGTGTGTGTGCACATGTGAGTTTAAGCCTGGCAGGACACCCCTCACCAGGCCTCTCCCTCTCTGACCTAGTTACAGCCCCTTACCCCTTCTGGAGGGTAACCCCTTTCTCTGCTCCCCATCTTAGCATTGGTGTCTGAAGTTGTTAACTGAGCAGACATTTTTATCTCTTCAGAACATCCTATCGCTCACTCAGCTCAGTAATCACAGTGGGTCTCAGTGGGTCTCAGGGAGGTCATTTATGCTCCAGCCTCCACAGACCAGGGGAACTTGAGTCCCTCTTCCCTATTAGTCACTGAAAATAAAGGCTCACAAGTTAAATAGATGCTGTCTCAGCCAGAGTTAACCATTTCAAGTCAGTTAGAGGTTTCCCTTAGCAAAGCTGTAAATATTGACAGGCCCTGGCTGGAACAAGAGAGGCTGGCAGCTTTGAAAAACCTCAAAATCCAGCTTCCAACTGCTAGGAAATAAGGGGATTAGGCACAACTACTGCTCCCCAAATGGAAGGTACCCCAGTACCAGCATGTGCTGGGCAAGGGGGTGGGGTCACTAGTGAATGAGATTGTTCTGCATTGGACAGGATGCTGAGTCTGCAACACCCCTCCCACTTGGCACCTGGCACCTCACTGACCCCAGTCATGACCTCTGCAAAATGCCCCATAGCTCCACCTTCCCCTGGAGAGGGGGCGAGTACCACCACCCTCTTGCAAACCACTGGGTTAAACAAACAATGGGGGTATGAAAACACTGGATTAGAAGGGATTTCATGAAAGCTTCCCATTCACAAACACATGAATATGTTCATCCATCCATCCATCCATCCATCCATTCCTTCAACAAACAAGTGCTTCTTGATCACCTATTCTATGTCAGCCACCTTCCTAAACACTGGGGACAGACTGGGAACTGGGAACAGATCTCTGTGCTCAATAACCACATCTTCCCTAGAGGGAAGAGCATGCATAAACTTATAAACTATGGGGCAGTAATAATACAGCAGTGAAGCAGGACCATCTGATCATGTGAAGGAGCAGGGCTTCTTTGGGCTGAGAAAGGAAGGGTCAGGAGGGCCTCTGTGTGAGGGCATAATGTAAACTGAGGCCTAGAGAATAAAAAGAATCCAGACATGTAGAGACCGTTCTAGGCACAAGGAAGCTCATATCCACGGTGTGTCTAAAGAAGAGAAAAACCTCCTGGAAGACAGAAGACGGTGCAGAGGGCAGACCACGACTGTGGGGGAAAGTGAAGAGAGAAAATTGGAGAGAAGGCCAAGTCCAGATCACCTGGGGCCTTTGGGATGTGACTGGAAGTTGGGTTTTATTCTAAAGGTGATAGGAAGCCATTACGGGATTTGGGGGAGGTGATGCAGAGAATGGGGTAACAAGGATCACACTTTACAGAGCCCACTGGTGTTCTGCATGCAGGGTCCCACCCAGCAACATTCTAAAGGAGATGGTCTTTCTGTTCTGATCTTGCAAGAGAGGAAATGAAGTTTCCTCGAGAGGTTAGGTCTCTTGTCCAAGTTCACACAGCCAGGAGTCCCACTTCTAATCCAAGCAGTCTAACGACAGTCTGTGTGCTCAGTCAGATCGGTAAAGCCTGTAACTCGAGCCGCAGAATGTCTCTGGAGTTTGAAGCATCACCTAGTTTAGGCCTCTGTATGCTCTAGTATTCTTAGAAGAGTAAGATCTCCTGGTAGGGGCGCCCGGCCCCTCACTGCACCAACTCATCTAGACAACAAGTCTCTCTACACTAAGTTAGTCTGAAAAATATGTTTCTTGCCTCCTACATGGTCAACCAGGAAAGAGGCAGAGCAGGGGCCAGACCAGGGTACCTGACTATGAGCCTGAGAGGCGGCTCTTTCCATTCTACCTGACAGTGCCCAAGAGGCAAGTTCACTTTCTCCCTCTTGTGCAGTTTCTCTCAAGCTCTCACTCTCCCTCATACACACATGCACACACAGTTTCTCATTCCATCAGCGTGCCCGTGTTCCCTGAGTGCAAATATTTACTCCAGGCCCTTTTATCTACAAGGACGACAGTTCAGCAGACACTTGGCATGAAACTACCCCCTGACTGTTTAGGGAATCTCTGCCTTTTCCGCAGGAGCCGTGGCAGTGGGAGGTGACTGCTGCCTTTCTGTGCTTCCTTCCTAACACTGTCTCCTCAGACCTAAGTGTAGCAGTGATAAAAGGTGCCCCATCAATGCTCTAGCCCCTCCAAGGGGTGCCCAGAGCCCCAACTTTCCCCAGGAGAGGGCATCCTTCGAATCCACTGGGCAAGAAGTGCACGACTGGAAGTCCTGGACAACTCTGATTGGCATTTCATGGAGGCCAGCCTTAAATGTAAACAAAGGAGGTTTCCAGAAGACACTGACAAAAATACACTAATAGTCTCAAAATGGATCACTGCCAGGCAACATTTCAGAGTCTCTACATGATTTCATGAAGCAAAAAAGGAAAAAAGGACCATCTAAATACTGAGCACTTGCTATCGGCCAAGTGTTCAGCTCCCAACATCTCACTTATCCTCAATACTATCCTACAGGGCACTTTTACTATTTCTATTTTTTAGATATATATATTAAAGCTTATTTATGCATACAAGAACTGGGGTGTAGGCCAGAGGGACAGTGGATGAGAGGATTCACCAGAGACAGAGTGGGGAGCAGAACAGGCAGATCTACGGAAATATCCTGCTGAGGGGAGCAGCAAGTGAGAGAGGAGAGGTCTGCTGCACCATGTGGGTCACCTCCCTGGCTGGGGATCAAACTCATGCTGCAGTGGCTGACAATAGCTTGATAGCGCTGAGACTTAACCCCTGCACCACCAGGGAGGCCCCTGTTTTATATAAATGAGGAAAGTGAAACTCAGAGACATGAGTCATCTGCTTCAAGTTCATGCAGTCTTCACAGCAGAGCTGAGATAGTACTATCCAGCATTCTTCTAAGCCAGAGCCTAGAGGATCCCAGGGCTGTGGAGGCCAGAGAAGACCACCAGACATGAGAGTTGCCCTCAAGAAGCAGGCAGTTGGGTTCCCTGGCCTGTTCACAGCCCTCTTCCCCTGAGTAGATTATTTGAACCCTGCCACTCTTCTTGTCATAATCACTTCCTTCTGCTGGGTTAGCAGGTTCTCAAATGGAACGTGTCTTACAGTCCAGAGACTTGCGCACTTTTTATTGTTCCAGAGCTAGTGAGTTGGCAGGAGATATGTGAATATGAATCCAACACCTTTTCTGCTATTGAAAAACTTAAAAGGTATAATAATGAAGTGTAGGACTACAATATCTGAGAGTTCCAGTGGCTCTACATCTTGACAACACAGTATGCTGGATCATTTTAGGTTTAGCCTTTTTGGGGTATCATTTGAAATCCCTCAAAGGTTAATGATATTGAAGAGTCTGCATATGCTTAACTGCCATTGTGCTAGCACATCTTCTAATCAATGTAAGTCTTATGTCTGTTCAAATCTTTTCTGGCTTTTGTCTGGGTTATCTTTTTCTTATTAATAGTTCTTTATATTTCTCATAGGAGCCCTTTGTCTGATGTGTATTGCAAATACCTCTTCCCACTCTGTGACTTTCACTCTGATCAGTGTCTTTAATAAATAAATGTTAATGACATTCATCATTCTTTTTTCATGTTCACGATTTGTACTTCCTGTTTAATAATTTAATTTTTAATTTAAATATAATAATTTAATAATTCTTTAAACCAACTCCACAGTCATGGAGCTACTCTCCGATGTTTTCTTCTAAAAGCTCAATGGCCTCACCTTTCTCACACAGCACTATTTTGTATCTTGTATTATTTTTGTATATGAGATTATTCAATTGATCAAAGAACACCCTTTTCCCACTAACTGGCAATTAGGTCTCCTTGTTAAATCTGGTGACCATGTATCTGTCAGCTGCTCAGCTAGACTGACAATATCATTTTTGATAGTCCTGAGGTCTTTTCTTTTTTCACACACATCTTGGCATGAATTCATAGGGTTCTGGAAGCTCAGTGTACTTCTCCAGAAGGAGCAGGATGGGCTTCAGTTGAACCCAAGCACTTTTCTCTTTGACTTCCTTTTTGCTCCTAATCATTCTCCTCCTTATGTTTCATAAGGCTAGCTCACTCAGTATGCTTACTATGCTCAAAACAAACATCAATTCTCTTGACCAGAATCTGGCCCTTGACTTGTTTGTTTACAACAATGCCAACTATATGTTGTTGGGTAACCCCATAGACCCTTCCAGTGTGGCCATGGTAACAGGTATGATGCCTTCCCCTTGATGCCCACAGTACCACCTTTGCTGTCGATTCACCTGGCTATGTCCAAAGGGGCATCCCGTGTTTTCTAAAAGACCTGGGGAGCACGGAGTGGGAGCTCTCCTCTTCCCCTTTGTGTTGGTTGTTTCGGTGACTTACTGGGAGATGGCGGTTCTGTTGATGATATTTTAAATCAATCAAAATAAACAAATACAGTGAACTTAAAATGCAAGGAAGGCCAGAAGCTGAAAACCAGAATTCTAATTTTGACACTGACATGAATTTTTGATATAACTTTGGGGAAGTCCTCCCCTTCTGGGAGTACACACTCCTGATCAAGAACATGAAAGGCTGGGACAAACGACTAGGTCACTGCTTATACTCTAATATGCAATGGCACACTGCAGCCAGGGTTTCCTGCTAGCCAGCCTCACCACTGGAACTGACTTGCTCTACAAGCAACTTCATAGAAATATTTCCAAAGAAAGAAGAAGGTGAATGGGTCTATGGCATATTGTTAAGACTGAGGTGACTGTAGTATTCATTTCTTATTGCTGTTGTAATAATTTGCCACAAATTTAGTGGCTTAACACAGCACATGTATAGAATTTTACAGTTTTTTCTATAAATCGGAAGTTTGAGTTGGTTCTCCCTGGGCAAAATCGAGGTGTTGGCAAAGATGTGTTGCTATCTGAGGTCTAGGTGAGAAACACTGAGAATGATCTCGTCATTCCCAGCTTTCAGATGTTGTCTAGATTCCTTGGCTTATGGCCTCCTCTCATCATCTTCCACGCCAGCAGTGTTGTATCTCACTGACCTCCTCCCATTGCCTCTCTCTCATTCCATTCTTCCTCTTCCTCCTCCCCTCTCTCTCTCGCTCTCTCTCTCCCTCTCTCTCTCTCTCGCTCCTTTAAACTATCTTCAGATCTTCAGTTTTAAGGGCCCACATGATTGCACTGAACCCCCCTGATAATCCAAAACAATCTCCCTGGTTCAAGATTGTTAATTTAATTACATCTGCAAAATTACATACAGGTTCTGGAATTAAAATGTACACATCTTTGGAAACCAGCAGTCTTCCTGTTGCACAGCTGGGTGAGTTGTTAAATTGATTATTGGCCCAATAAATATTTGTTAAATTAAATCAATCTCCATTCTCCTAGTCACTCTAACCCACAACTGCCTAATAAAATTAAGACTTTTTCCTAAGGTGACAAATGATCCAGAGTCTGAACATTAGGGAAGAATAAGGGATGGTGGAAAGTAGAGCCCGGGATCCTGCCTTCTGTTTGCAAAGATGTGGCTCACCAGCTGTGTGACTTCAGGCGAGTCTCGACCTCACACATGTCCCCCCATCTTTGCACTGAGGATTATGGAGTACATCTGGGGTACCAGTCTTCTATTTCTCTCGGGGCCAGGGCACATAATAAAAATGTTTAAAGCTATCAGGTGAAAATAAGAAAAGAGAGTAGGGGGACCACCTCCAAACTGAAGAACCCCCTCCTTAAAGAGCATTCAAGTGACATACTTGTGCCTGCCAAAGAAAGAGAGACCACAGGCCAGCAGTCTGCACCCCCTGGACCTGCTGACCTCTGATGGCACTTCTAGCTTGAACATCTGCTGGCCTTTGCAGAGCTTCATCTTGTATGCGTGTGTGTTATCTTTTCTCACCTTCGGAGCAGAAGGGGAGGGTTTGAAGCTGAACCAAAGCACTTACATAACAAGATGGAGAAAAGAAGAAACTGGAGAGAAAAGATCAGAACCTTTCTTCCCTCACCCACAGCCTGCGAATGCTCTGTTTTCGAGGCAGTATCCCAGCCGGGCTGGGTTCAGCTTGGCCAAGGCTGGAAGAAGACCCACAGCAACCCAGGCCTCATTTCCGAAGGGTGTTATTTCACCCCTGCTTCCCAGATAATGTAACTGAGTCACTCAATTGAGCATAAAATAGAAATTTGGCTTCTTATCTGCCTCAGACCTGACTTTACTATTTTCTTTCTGCAAAATACATTTTTCACTATCTTATCTTCTAATAAACAATCCTAGCTCGGCAGCCTTGTGGCAATGGCGCTGAATGCATTTAAGAGACATATTTTTCCCCTCTCTCTCCCTACTTTAAGTCTTCTGTTTAAAAGCCTACATTTTTTCCCCTCCCTTTTGGAAAAAATATATATCCCATTTGTATGCCGTCTTCCTTTAAAGAACAAACATATTTTTCATAAGTCTTTCTGATGGATCTCTCCTTATTTTCCTTTTTGCTCACTTGATCAGAATTAAAAGGACTTCCACAGCAGTGGTGCGTGAATTTGATGGATTTTAGGACTGGGTGGGGGAGGTCAGAGAGGCTCCTTTAAGAAAGGGGCAATTTCTAGAGTGGTCAGACCCCAATGGGTCCCCCTCCAAAATCGTGTGGTGGGCTGGTAACATACTGATGAAAAGCCAGCTATGAATGTTTAATGTCTCCTCTTAAATGCAGACTGTCATCAGAAGCACCAGACAGTGAAGCTTAAGCCACAGAGGAAAGAGAAAAAGGTGCTTTCCTCTGAACAAGCTTCTGAGAGAACAACCCCATTAGCAACAAAGAGGAGAAAGAAAGAGCCCACTATTACAGAAGGGAAACTGAGGCTCAGAGGTATTAGTGTACATCCAGAAGATGGATTTCAATGGCCTGTTTCCATCACCAGATTGGGAATTAGAATTTTACGCACACACATGCATAGACACACACACACACACACACACACAATTGCATGCATGCACATATATATGCACAAGCACACATGTATACATATACATGAACACACATACACACATTTACATATTTTGTGGCTTAGTAGTTGCAGTTTTGGAGAAATTGTTTTTTCTAAGTGTAACTACAAAAACAATGGGGGTAGAAGTCACTTCCTACCCCATCTCCATACTATCAATTCCAGCCCCTACTACCATATGCTAGAAAAGACAGGAAGCTAAAGCTTCATGGATTTGATAGTTTCCCAAAGCATTTGCTTCCATTGCTTTCACAATTTATATTCAGAATTAAACTCAGCTCTGGGCCCCTGATGCCTGCTGGCCCTGCCCCCTCACCCACGGTCCCCAAATGTGCCTCACTCTGTTTCACCTTCAAGTCCTTACACATGTTGCCATGGCTACCTGGAACACTTACTCCTACCCACCTTCTCATGTGAACTCAAAAGTGGTCTCCTCAAAGTGAACCCCGTACCTCATACCATTTCTTTCACAGAATTAACCAAACCTGTATGTTTATATCTGTGCATTTGATATTTAATGTCTCCCCCACCAGTTGGTTAGCTCCAGGGAGTGAGAAACTGGTTCATTTTGTTTTCAACACATCACCCCCATACCTAGCACACTGCCTGGCACCTACCAGATGTAGGCATCTGTTTGTTGAATGAATAAATGAATTTGATCCTCAGAGAAACCCTGGTGACAGGTGTTTTCATCCTTGTTTTCTAATAAATAATGAAATCAATATTAAGAGTTAACATTTCTGGGCCTCCCCTGGTGGCGCAGTGGTTGAGCACTGGGCTGCAAAGCTGCCCGCAGCCTCTGCAGCGCTGGTTCGATCCCCGGCCACCCATGAGGGTCCCACATGGCTCGACAGACCTCTCCTATCTGGCCCGCTGCTCCCCTCAGTGGTGTGTTTAGTCAGTTTGCCTGTTCTGTTCCCTACTCTGGCTCTGGTGAATTCTCTCGCCCTCCCGCGCTTCTGACTGTACCCAGTGCTTGTATTCCTGAGAGGATTTTAACCACCTAAGGTGGGTACTATTTTATTTACATTTTACATATAAGGAAGCTGAGATACGGAAAGCACACGGCTGAAGCCAGAGCACAAGACTGCCTATTTAAAATTCCTGTTCTCCCCACCCAACCACAGTGCCTACCCTCTGAGGCAACAATGGTGAGAAAGAAAGAACCAAGAAAAAAAGAGTCATGTAAAAATTGCATTTAGCCCAGGTCACAATTGACACTGGAAAATTCCCTGATCAGAGTTGGCAATCTCTTCCAGTGTTTACCAACCTGAAGTCAAAGACATTTGTGCAAAAGGACAGGACATCATAGTCCAGTTTGGACTGTTGGGGCAGTCCTGGTGGAGAGTCCTCCTGGCACAAGATCATGTACCTGCTTCCTTCCTCTTCCCTGCGGGTTCAGGCCTCAGGCTTAGCTGCCCTCTGCCCCTGCCTAGACCTTTGCCAGCGTGAGAACTCCATTTCTCACTTGCAGCCTGGAGGACAGGAGGAGGCCAAAAGGTCCTTCTATTCCTGCATGAAGCCAGAAAAGATTAATCTGTGGACAGAGAGATGATGTCCTGCAGTGGAGGAGATTTATGAGGGAGAGAAATTAGGCCAAGGTCCCTGGTTTTTGTTTCCCTCTATCAGTTTTATGATTACCACAGAGCCCTATGGTTGGAAAAAACTTCCAGAGGTCATCTGATCCAGCTCCCTACCTCCTAAAGACCTTTGGGCAAAAAAGAATGACCATCTTGGGTTCTGTACAACTCTTCTCCACATAGCACACCCCAGATCAAGTCTAAGCATTGCAATTTGATTCCCCCACAATCTGGTGTCATGTGCCTAATCTCCTCTGAATGCCAACAAAAACACCACTGCAGCCAAGCTGGTACTTCTCACCCTCCACCCATTGGCCCATGCTATAGCTTCCACTCAGGGCGACTCTCCTCACACCGCACATTGACATGAATTTTATCAGGTTCAGATAAACTCCTAGCCTCAATGGCCCTTCTCTGCCATCCCAGGTCTTTATCACATGAATTAACATTAATGAAAATATGTACTGTCTTTTGTTTATTGAACAGTTATAACCTCATCACTTCTTGGTGACTTTAAGGCACAGTTTTGACATATTTCTATTTGTTATGCACCAAATACAGAAGACCCTTAGAGTGTGGTGCCTACCTCCCCAAGCCGCATTCGGAAGCATGCACTGTTTTGCACAAGGATGCTCCCTCCGTTATGACAGTCCTTTCCCTTCTTCTCAGCCTCACAAACATCCTTATCTATCAGAGCAGAAGGGAACCACACTGTGGAGCTGTCATGTCCTAGACATGCCGGAAGGGCTCTGTTGTTCACTCTCTCTCTCTCTCTCTCTCTCTCTATATATATATATATATAGATAGATAGATAGATAGATATCTATATATATATATATATCATATATGTTTAATTTCAATTATTTTTTTATCCAAACCCTAGAATATAGCCAGTGTTATGCCCAGTCTGTAGATGACAAGACTGAGGCACAAAGATTTAAATTCATTTATCTACAGGATCAACAGTTATTTATTTTATATCCATGGTGTTCCAGGCACCATAGATAGGGCTGAATTCAACAAATTCAGTCCCTGCTTCCTTGAAGCACCTGATGATATGACACTAATGTGACAGACTCTTCCATTAGAACAAGGTATCACAAATGCAGTGGACATAAACAAGAAGTACAGAACTTTTGTAGAGTTTGCCCAGCCTGAGAGACAAAAAAGGACTCTCAGAGAGTGATTCTTCCAGAGACCAGAAAAACTAGCCTTAATTTAGGCAAAGAATAGGGGATAGTTATGACCCTGAAATTATAAAACTCATGGCTGGAGGCACTAGACTTCTATCTCAAGCCCCTGTGACTCCAGTACTTGCATTTTCAACCACATCACCTCCTCCTCTGAGAAGACTTCCAAAACTCCACTCCAGACCAAACCAGTGAAGCCTGCACTTGTGTTCCCACAGAATCCGGAGTCTAAGCCAGACCTACAGGTTGCCATGTGAAGCAAAAAGAGAGATGATCTCTGCTCAGAAAGGAACACAACACTCTAGCGTGTGAGTCAAGGTGTGCTGATAGCAGTGACAACCCCAAAACACAACAGCTTGATCTGGGTGATGGAGAGGATCTTGGCAGGATCAACGCTGCTCACAAAGTCATTTGGAGACATGGGCTCCTTTATTCTAGTGGCTTGTCCATCCCCTGGGGCCAGGGGAACTTCAGTGTATCCAACCAGTTGGGTTGGTTAAAGAGCATGAAGGAAGGGCAAGGGACAGATGGAAGCAAGGGGAAAGGAGAGGACTAGAGAGAAGAGGGAAGAGAAAAGAAGAGGCCTGAATTGGCCACAAATCAATCTCAAGAACAACCTTGGATCCTAATTGTGTACAAGGATCAGGACCCACATCTCTGAGCTGGTCCAGGTGCTGATCACACACTACATGGAGCCCGACCACCTCCCCACCCTCCCTGCCAAACACTCGCTCTACCGTATATACCATGCAGGTGAACTGGCCACAGTCCAGACCCTGTCATCCCTGCAAGGATGCCTTGATTCTGCCAGATGCCCAAGGTGTGGCACAGGGAATCCAACATCCAAATGTGAGCTCCAGCTATGTCTGCTCTCTGTCACAGAGTCAGAGAACGTCATTTCTCTACACCAACCGTTTCTTTTATCAGTGAGGAAACTGAGTCCCTAGCAGAATGGGGAACTAGCCTAAAGACAAGCACCTGCAAAATGGCCATGCTGGGTGGTAGATTGTGTTCCTCCAGTTCACCACTGGGACACACCTGTCGGGATGCTCAGTACCCACCATAAATTTCTGAAAGCAAAACAGCTCAATGAGGAGGCCTTTGGGTCTCTAGGAGGGAATTATCTGAGAGAAAGAGAGCTTCAAAAATCCATTAAAAATTCTACATGGTTTGTTCTGTAGTGACTCTCAATCCTTCTGTCTTTTTACCTGTAGCATATTCTAAGTGGAGCACAGTTGTAGACACAGTTAAAAATCTAAGTTCACTCCCATTCAAGGAAGCAAGTGGAAGGTAATAGTAGAGCAGTAACCTTGACAGTAATCTACTTCTGAACTTTTCCTCTTTCACTTTCTTTTTCCTATAACAAATTAGTTCTCTCTTTAACACCGATCTGGCCCCAAAGTGCAGTGGGGGCTTGACCCTGGCAAACTCAGGTGGAGCCTTTCCTAGGAAGTCAAGCCCCTGCAGGGAAACAAGACAGAGGATCATACCCCATGCTCGGGCTCTGGTTCCATTTCGCAGGGGCTCCCAGGCCAGAGGCGAACCTGAAATCTTACGAAGATAATGGAGAAAGCAGCATAATGCTGACAGCCTGTCCTGTGTCTCCGGTCCATCCTGGTAATGCTCCCTAACGTTCTCATAAACAAACAGCAAGTCCAGACTTGGCGGCTCCAGCACTCTGGCAGGGACCCAGCAGGGCTGCTGCAGGAAACCTGCTGCCCACACCTGAATACCTTGTCCAGCTACAGGAAGCTCCTTAGGAAAGAGGTCTATGGAGCCACAAGGTGCCGCCCCATGGGCCTCCCTGTTCTACACATAGGCAGCAGACACGTAATCGGCAGGAAGAGATCACATGCTTTGGCTACACTGAATATAAGACATCTGGGGCCCCAGTCCTCATGGAGCATCCAGCCCATCCAGTGTGGAAGGTAGGCATTGCCACACAGGGTGTTAGAAGGATGGGGAGCTAGGACACCAGGGGGGCCCAAACTGGGGACGCCTTCCTCAGTCCTGGAAAGGAAGGTACTTTTCTATATGCTCCTGCTATGAACTCAGCATGGAACTAAGCATTGCGAACACCCTGATGAATAAGATGTAGGTCACCTAATATCACCTTCTGGGTTTTTCCCACTGACAATGTCCCTTTCTGTATTAGCCAGCAAAAGCTACCCACAAACAGAATGCTAGAGACTGGGTGACTTAAACAATAGACACTTATTTTCTCACAGTTCTGGAAGTGTGAGAAGTCCAAGATTAAGGTGTCCATAGGACTGGGGTCTCTCCCCTTGTGTTCCTGTGTGGGTTTTTTTACTGTATCTCTTCCTCTTCTTTTTTAAAAAGATTTATTTATTTATGAATACAAGAGCTGGGGTGCAGGCCAGAGATGTGGGGGGTTGAGGGGTGAGAGGATTCACCAGAGACAGAGTGGGGAACAGAACAGGCAGATCCACTGAAATACACTGCTGAGGGGAGCAGCAGGTGAGACAGGAGAGTACTGTACCATGTGGGTAGCTCCCTGGCCGGGGATCAAACTCGTGCTGCAGTGGCTGGTGGATAGCTTCATAGCACTGTGCTTTAACCCCTTGTGCCAGCAGGGAGTCCCCCTCTTCCTCTTCTTACAAGATATCAGTCAGATTGGAGTAGGGCCCACCTTAAAGGCCTCATGTTAACTTAATCACTGCCCACGAAAGGCCCTCTTCCCTAATACAGTCACACAGGGAGCTGAGGTTCCCACCTCAGTTGTGGGATCCCTATACCTTCCAGGGAAGGATCCCTATACCTTTCAGGAACTTGAGCTTTGGGGACAAGCAAACTGAAGAGTGCTTTCTAGATCAGCCACTTGCCTGCTGTTTGACCTTGAATAATGATCTTGGAGATCTTCATCTCTTTTATTCCTCCACAAACCTTTTATTCCTCCACAAACTGGGATAATATTATGTGCATTACAAGTGTCTTGGTAGGATAGAGGTTGAGCACAGATAGCACATCATGAATGGTGCTGATGCCACCACTATGTTATCCATTGATGGCCATGGTTGTTTGGGAGAGGACTGGTCTAGGTGTAGACCCAGAAAGTAAGAGCCAACAATTATGGGGCACAAACATGATTCCATGTGGACAATCTCATTTAATTCTTATAACAACTCTAATAAGTAAGAACTATTGTTATCCCCATTTCACAAATGGGAAAGTAAAGCACAGCTAAAGTAAACGTCTTCAAGGTCCTACAAAGGTAATAAATGGAAGATGTGGAATTTGGTCATCCTTGGCTCTGGAGTCAACACAGCCTAACCACACTGAGTTTGTGTAGACCTCGCTAAACAAAAGCAGTGCCATCGTGGTCTATAGCTGGCACAAAAACGTTAACTCCTGGATGAGGAGATGCTCATGAAAGGTCACTTCCCTATTTGCTTCAGAAGATGTTATGGTTTTTATTGGGAAAACAATAGTGACAACATTTTTCAGACAGGGCAGCCAATATAAAAAAAAGGTGACTTCTCTCCAAATGAGTTGATGAAATCCCCCCATTTAAGTAGAGAACATTGCTTGCGTCCATCCTTTAAAGCCAAGAATGTTGATTAAAATACTTTTATACAGTAGAAAAAAAATAAAGCTAATATTAAAAAATCCTGTTTTATTAATCCCCAAAGGGAGGATTTTATTAATTCCTTTAGAATCCAATAAAAGTATGTTTTTTAATCAACTTTGTTTTCCAACTCCTGCCCAAGTGTCAAGTCATAGTAAAGTAACTTACACTTCTTGAGACACTTCCAGATACAGGGGTTGGGTCAGGAGCATGGGGGACAGACAGAGACCCAGGCCTCTTAGACAATCCAGTTGGACAAGACAAGCACATGAAATACTAAGTACCACCACATTATATAAGAAAGTGGAGCTCATGAGGGCAATCTTAGTCTATTTTATTTCCATACAAGCAGAAACTATTCCAAAACAGTACCTGGCATATAGTAAACCTTCAATAAATGTCCAAAGAATGAGTAGGTAAGGTAATAATCATCAAGTGTCTCATGGACATAGTAGGATGTTTGCCTTTAATTCAAAAACAGTCTGAGTTTTAAGCAGGAGAATAGAATGGTCTGGTTTGTTTTATTTAAATCACCTTGACTTGTTGGGAGAAGGGATAGAGTGGGGAAGGGAACAAGAAAGGACAATTAGGAGGCTGATGGGATAATGGTGGCCTGAACTGCAGGGGGTGGTGGTGGCAGTGAAGATGGGAAGAAGATGGATCCAGGTATATCAGGGGCTTGGAGTTTATAGGACATGCTAGTGGATTGCATGCGTCAGCTGAAGGAACGAATGAAATCCATATGATCTCTTGGTATTTCAACAGAGCCTTTGGGTGGATGATTATAACATTTACTGAGATGGGAATAACATAAGGAGGATTAGGTTCAGGTTTCAGGGAGGATAGAAATCAAGAATTCTGTGTTGGACAGGTAAGAATCAGATGTCTACCAGAATACCTCCCTGGTGGCCTAGGGGTTAAGTCTCAGCACTACCACTGCCATGGCCCACTTTGATGGCCTGAGTTCGATCCCTGGCCAGGAGCTAACCCACACAGAGCAGCAGACTTCTGTCTCAGCAGTGTATTTCAGTAGATCTGCCTGTTCTGCTCCTCATTCTGTCTCTGGTGACTCCTCCCCCATTCTCTCGCTCTCTCTCTTTCTCTCTCTCTCTCTCTCTCACACACACACACACACACCTCTGGCCTACACCCCAGTTCTTCCATGCAAAAATAAATAAAATCCTTTTAAAAACTGTCTACTAGACATCTGAATACAGTCCCCAAGCTGTGGCTGGACAGACAAATCAGGAGCTCAGAAAGATGCTAGATTGTCAGTATATTGAAGGATGGAGGTGGACACACAAGATACCTATCAGTAGCCTTGGGTAAGATTTGCTTTCCTACCACAATATTAAATCCATGCCTCAAGAAAATTAAAATCATAGGGTGCTCAAAAATAGACAAACTGTTTATGAAATCCATAAACACCCAGGACACCATGGCTCAGCGCTTACGTTTCCTAAAGAAGATCCAAGACCTTAAAATGGATGCCCACCTCCTTTGAGGGGCTGCTCCAAGTTTTCCATACTGAGCAGGTTCTAGGTGAGAGTTGATGGTACCCACATATAGTTAAAGTCCACCCCGGAAACTGTGGGTTTAATGAGATGCATGGCTTCGTCGCTGGGCTTAATGAGGTAAACCAGACCTCCGGTAATATTGCCTGTATAATTGACATGGTTCTCTGGGAAACATTACGTTTTATAATGAAAATACTGTATATAATTAGAATCTAATAGGAAGAAAATAGTAATTAGCTAGAATTAACTGAACAGACGCAATCAGGCAAATAAAGGTTATCCTCAGGAGAGGACCCTTCAGAGTTCAAATGCACATCCTATAATTGTAGAGAAGCCCCAGTAATTAAGGGTAATTTTTTCCCGCATCGTGGTGGAAGAGTTTTTTGTTGTTTTTTTTTTTTTTCTATTTTTGCTGAGTGGCAGAGTGAATTTGGCCAAGATGTAAAAGGGACCTGGAAGGTAGCATATGCAGACCCACTGAGGAGAGGGGAGGCAAGAGAGAGGACCCACTGCTTAAAACTCCAGGTGAGAATTCCAGGTCCAGCTCTGTCATTAACCAGCTGTGTACCCTTAAGTGCGTCACTCCAATCTCGGATAATAGCAGTAATACTGGCTACCATTTATTGTCTACTTACTATGAGCTGAGCTCAGCATTTTCTATATTATCATCTAATGCAATCTTTGTGTTCTTAACCACTGAATACGTAGCCTCCCTTTATTTGTTTTAAAGCAAAGAGGTTTTTTTTTTTTTCCCTCCTACATCAGATTAAACCAGACACTGAAAAAAATGAATACTAATAATGTCAATAACGACTCTCTCCAGGGTTGCTGTGAGGGTCAGTTGAGGTTATGCTCCTTTTCAAGCTTAAGAGTGAAGGAAACCAGCCTTTATGGACCACTTGTTGCACCAAGAACTTTACAAGATCTGAACTCTGATCCTGAGCTACCCCTGCTATGTAACTTCCTCCCCACAAATGGCCCTTGCTTGTGCTCACAGCTGATGCTCCCGGGAGGATATGGAATCACTCAGGACCTGCTCAGTCAGTGAAGACAGGGCAGCAGCGGGCAGGCTGCTGGTAACAGGTCTTCATGTGCTGGTCCACAGCAATAGTTTCCCCAACATCGCACAGTGCAGGGTCTCCATGAGGGAGTCGGAACACCAATCAAAGGCCTTGTTCTCATCAGCAAAAGCCTGCACTGGACACTGGAGCGATGGAGAGAATGAAGTTCAGGGAGCAGGAATGGAGAGGGGGAAGAGCGACATGATGTGTCTCCAGAACACAAGGGGGACATGGCATGTGGTGTGATAGAGGAAGCCCCAGAGAATGCCATTCAGTCCCACCTGGGAAGAATAATGACAGATCTGGGAAGATCCCCAGAGACTTAGGACTTGTCAAGTAGAGAAAGGAGAGGGATGCTCTGGGGAACCAGACCCCCAGAGCAAAGGTATTGTGACAGATGTCAGGGGGAAGCCAACTGATGCTCTGCTGGGGCAGATCTTCAGAGAAGCAGAGCTTGCCTGTCCTCTCCTGGAAGGAGAGGAGGGGCACCTCAAGTTCCTCTCTCCACCCGCACCCTCCTCTCTCTCCAAGAGGGGAGCAACAAATTTAATTGCTGAGGCTGAAGGGCAGTTTAGACTGCCGTCCAAAGGGCTTTCAGAGAGACCAGCGAGAAAGAACAGTGCCTTACAGGCTTGAGCAAAGCTGTCCCTCTGGGTGACCTTCACCTACCTCTGCCCAGGAGCAGTGGGTGCTGGGCATATGGATTTGTCCCTGCAGATTCAGGCTCTGTTTCCTTTGCACCAACTAGTCTGTCTAAGGCAGATTCCACCTACCAGATTCAGGCTAAAATGTCCGCGTGCAGCTTGACCAGTAGTGAGGCTGATATTGGTCTCATTTCCTACTTTAATTTTTGTATTATCTTTTTGAGACCCAACCTGGAGTGTGCCAGGGAGCACCAGCCATGGACCTCCCACTGTGCTGCAGCACCAGGACAGGGCCAGGGGGCCTTGGGCACAGAGCAGGTGTAAATGGTGGGAGATGACACTGGAAGGTGGTATCTCAGGAAATGGAGGAAGTAAGACCCAAGTCATTGTATAATTTCTAAATATCTAAATTGCTAAATATTTAAATTGCAAAATATTTTAATTGCTAAATTTCTAAATTGCTAAATATCAAGCCCGTCTAAAGCTTGATATGCACCTTCTTTTTAGGGAACTGAGGATCCAGTGTTAAGTTGCCTGCAATCATTCTGTGTCTTAAGACTATGCTGAGAGCATATCCATGTCCTGGTTTCTAATGTTCCATACCCTGCTCCCCGGCTGCATCAGTGCCATGCAGAGATGAGTACCATCATGCATGCAAGTGGAGGAAGGATGGAGGGTGTTGTAAGTGCTTCAGGGAGAAGGCTTGGAGGAACAGATGGCCACAGGACATCTGTCTCTAACTGTGTTAGCTATCAGTGCAGTGACAGATAAGTGTAGCATGTATTTATTAAACACCCATTACCAGCAAGGCTTTGTAAGAGGAGTCAGGGAAACTAGACAGAAGTAAAGAAGTTAACATATAGCAAGTGTTGCAATTTGTATAAGGTTATCATAATAAAAGGTGAGAGGAAAGATGATTAGATCATGAGCTGTAACATTTTGTGAGTATGCAAAGGAAAGAGAGAGAATTCTTTAGCAAGAAAATTTAAGAAAAGTTTCCTGCAAGAGATGGTCTACCTGTGTCATAACCTCTAGGATGTGAAAATACAGAGATATCACGGGGGGCTTCCTGTTGGAAGAAGCATTAAAGGCAAGTCCAAACTAAGAGGCAAGGTGGACAGATTATGAAACAAACATGAGGAGGAGCAGGAAATCATGAAAGCCATACTTCCATTAAGAAGTACTCTGAAAACTATGTGGAAGCCTGATCTTCCAGGATTTTGAATATTAACCAAGGTGGACTTGGCCTGGTGTCTGGGGAAGGCGTTTGACCAGGAGCATGACTGAAGAGGGCAGTATCCCTACTCAACTGCTTGCAGCAGGACCCCCTAGAAGAATGGAATGGAATGAAATGGAATGGAGAGGAGGCGGCTGCTTGGCTGTATATCAGCCAGCATAGGACCCCACCTGTGCCAAATGAAGGCGGGGTGATGGGAAGTGAAGTCATGGGATGTTTTTGCAGATCATCAAATACCTCTGCCTCCTTCCTTTACTCTGCCAGAAGCTGAGCCCAAAGTAGCTCTGATGATCACAGGTGGAACCCTCTTGTCTGGGCCTCCTATTTCTATTATTAAAGCCACTTAATGCCTAATTACTCCACCAGCCACAAAGTCTTCAGAGGACTCCTTGCCGGAGAGCAATCGGATCCGTCAGACATTTCCAAAAAGCACACACTCTCTTGGAGGTCTCGGAATAGTCTTGTCAGTAGCTCTAATGGAACATAATTTCCTGTAAAGGAAAACTAATGTAATATTTTCAGGTATTATGTAACCAAGTGCCCTCCCGAGTGAGGGAAGACAACTGCTAACGAGAAACAATCAGAGCGCAGTACCCCTGTGGAATCCGAAAGCCTGCAGGTCTATTTAATGCTGCAAAGGGGGCCCAAGGGAGCTGCTGACTGCAGAGAAGGGGTGAGGTGCTGTAATGGTGGAGTGGGGGCTGTAAGCCTGGCTGGACGGGGGTTCTAGTCCCAGGTCTGCTGCTTTCCAGCGGGGAGGCTTTAGACAAGCTGCCTATGGTCTCTGAGCTGTGCTCAAGTTTCAGCAGTAGCAAAATGAGAATGAAAATAATCCTAACTCACTTGATTATTGTGAGGATTAAATAGGGACATTTATGGGACGTGCATAGCATAGTGTCAGTGTCTGGCACTTAAAAAACACTCAATAAATGGTGGCTATTTGATGATAGCTGCTATTGTTGTTGATCATAGTTGAGTAAAATTTCCCTCTCACTCCCCTTTCAGGAAAGTTTAGGTCAGGATACCAATCACCAAACCTTCTGCGGCAAACAACATACAGTCACAGGATGTGATGAAATGGGTCGACTTGATTTTGGGCTACAGAAAGCCAAGATAGCTGGTCAAACACAACTCTGGGCGTGCCTGTGCAGGTGCCTTCTGCAAAGATAAGCACTGAACTGGTAGGCTGGTGAAGGCTGAATTGGTGGGCATCATTCAGCATGTTCAGACTAGAATGGAACAAAAAGTGCAGGAAAGGTGCATCCGATGAGCTGGGATGCCCATCTCCCCTGAACTCTGAGATCTGGGCTCCTGGTTCTCAGGCCTTGGGTCTCAGAGTGGAGTTTACACTCTTGGTGCACTGGTTCTCAGGCCTTCAGGTTTGGAGTGGAACCATATCATTGTCTTTCCTTAGATAGCTGATCATGGGACTTCGTAGCCTCCACATTCATGTGAGCCAAATCCTCATAAAAAAAGGTTTCTATATGTCAACATAATCCTATTGCTTCTGTTTCTGTGGGAGCACTAATCCACAGAACCCTGCTACAGTTGCCCACCCCACTACCTCAGCCTTCATCGCTAGAACCACGTCTCCCCAAAAGAAGAAGCCACACAAGCTGTGCTAAGTATAAGAGTCCCTAGGGCTAGGCCCAATATCTGGCACATAGAAGACACTGAAATATTGTTAGAAGAACAAGCAAACCTCGTATCTCTTGCCTGGACCTTGGATTGTAATGGTTTTCTTATTTCCCACACAGTGGCATGACCACTTCCTCTAGGCTGCCCTCCTTACTGCAGTCAAAGTTATTTATAAACTTTGATCTAATTACATTAGCTCTCAGTTTAGAAGGTGTAACAGAATTTCTCAAAATAAAGAAAAATCTAATTCTAATTTTCCATCCTGGCATACTCTGTTTCATACAGCTTCACCAACCTGCAGTAGAGATTTTGTTGTATCCATTTATAAAAGATAAAGAAGTCAAAAGAAAGGAAGTAGTTGGCTTAGAATTGCCCAGCTCTTAGAGAGTTAAGCTAAGCAATCTGAGTTCTCACCCCACATCTGTCTTTATCTATTCCAGTATATCAAGTCACTCATACATTTAACCATTGATTGAACAGAACACCACTAGTGTTGAGTCCTGGTGTTGCCGGTACCAAAAGAATGGATTCTCAGAATGAGCCTTTGAAACAGTTGTGACTTTCATCATCATGGAGCATCTTCAAACTTTTGTAAAGAGTCATCATGCAGGGCTTTTGTCACAATAGCCTTACCATGGTAACAATGACAAAAAATATTGACAATGCATGTTCAATGAATTTGTTGATCTCTTTTTTAGAAAAAAGGAGACTAGGGTTAAGGGAGGAAAGGGGAGTTGCCCAAGGTCATCTAGTTGCTAAGAGGTAACCCAGACTTTAACTCACATCTGTAGAACTCCCCCTCTACACGCTCTTCAGCACACTGCCTCCCCAAGAAACCCCAGGGGCCCATTCCTCCAACACTTAATCTCCCTCAATCCTCTAAACCCTATCTGTCCCGATTAAGGCAAGTTTATTGTGTTCAAGATAGGTTATTGCTTTTCACAATTCTCTCTCAAGAACAGAAGAATAAATCAATCTTCCTGTCTTAATAAGTTGATAATCACTGTGAAATATTTAAGGTGCTCAGTACCGTCTTTGATCCTCAGGCTTCAATCAGAAATTCATTCCCTCATTCAAATGCCACACCTGCATTTATTTTTCTTTCTATTTACTGCTTTTTTCCCCCTGTTTAATAGCACATCCATTTCTCTCTTTTTGCATCTCTCTCTCTCTCTCTCTCTCTCTCTCTCTCCTCTTTCCTTTCTCCTCTCTCTTTCTCTCTCTGTACATGACCCAAAACCCTGAATTTGTCTTGATAATAGCTGGGTCCCTTTTGCTCATCTGGCTTTTTGGTTAATATTTGCATTTGCTCATTGGTTTGCATCCATATTTACTTTGCAGCAGATCTTGATTTTATTTTCTTTTAAAAATTTATTTATGCATACAAGAACTGGAGTAGAGGCCAGAGTGTGGGGGGTGAGAGGATTCACTAGAGACAGAGCGGGGAACAGAACAGGCACATTGACTGAAATACACTGCTGAGGGGAGCAGCGGGTGAGACAGGAGAGGTCTGCTGTGCCATGTGGGTTGCTCCCTGGCTGGCTGGGGATCTAACTCATGCTGCAGAGGCTGTGGATAGCTTCACAGTGCTGTGCTTAACCCCTTGCACTACCAGGGAGGCCCAGATCTTGGTTTTCTGACATCTCAGAAGGCAGCTATCTAATCCACCCCCACTTCCTCCTCCCAGGCAAGACTTTATTCATTTATTTATTTGCTCACCCAGTAAATACTGATTGAGCAGATATCACCAGGTGTGGGTAAACATTAATCAAATAGTTACAAAATGCTTAGTCTCAATGTGTGATGCTGAACAGTGTAATAGCAGAGAGGGACCACCGGATCCCGTTGACGGCAGTCAGCAAACAGGGGTCAAGGAAAGGTATCACTAAAGTGAATAGAAATCGAAGGTTGGGAGGGGATGCTCAGTAGAAGGAACAGAGAGGGAGACTAAACCCCAAACTATCTTGTACCCACTG
This sequence comes from Talpa occidentalis, assembly GCF_014898055.3. Taxonomy (NCBI): domain Eukaryota; kingdom Metazoa; phylum Chordata; class Mammalia; order Eulipotyphla; family Talpidae; genus Talpa; species Talpa occidentalis. The sequence goes on from NW_023605083.1 coordinate 69,972,881, forward strand.
TTTAAAGCTCTTTAGAGGGAAACATGTACACTCTCCACTTGAGCTGATCAGTTAACAACCTCTAGGGTTAGAGATGCTTCTTCTTGCTTTACATCGGATAAGAATCACCTGTACTGGAACTGGGATGGCCCATGGCAATCATCTGGGATAACCTCCTCACTTTACAAATGGAGACAGAGAGACTTAACCTATGACCAGAGGAGACCCCAACTGAGCCCCTGGCTCCCATTCCCCAGCTTCACAGTTAAAGTCCATTACCTTGGAGTGTCTTAAAGATAGGTGGTGTGTCTTCCATTATGAACTAACAGCTATAATAATAGCAACAATAACTACCTTTTGCTAAGATTTGTGCATATTGGGTACCATTAAACATGTTACACTTGTTCACTTTTTTACAGTCATCACAGTGACCCAGCAGTCCAGAGCTTGATACTGGCCCTTGTTTCTCTGTCTCTCATCTCAGCTGGCTGAGCCCTCTATTCAGCTAGGGACCTTGGGCCAGAAGCATAAGGGGCCCAGCCTGACTTCCTCTCTGCGGCACAGCAGGCAGAATATGATTGGCCCTTTAGACAGCCTCGGTCTGTGGGCCCCAGTGCATACTAATCAGTCACTAGAAATAGATGCATTAGGGACGAAAACATTTACTGGCAACACTATCTGGCTTCAATCTTTCACCTTCACTGGGTAATGAGATGAGCTAGAACATTAAAACCAACAAACAGCCTTTGGTGTTTACAGCAAATGTTTGCAAGGGAGCGGGAGCCAGAGGTGCTCTGGGGAACATCTGGATTTCTGGAAATTGTGTGATTACACAGATGTGTTAGATTCATCAAGCTATAAAAATATCCTGTGATGTATGTCGGGGAAGAATAACAACCTCCCAAAATGGATTTGGTACAAATTATCAATCATCGCAAAGACACCAAAGAAAGGCTGATGTGATTCTGGGCTCTGGGAAGACCTACAAAGCCAGGATGAAATGTGTCAGAGGGCAGGCTGGCTCACAAAGGGGTGGTGGGAGTGAGGGCTGCGGATGTCCCGGGTCCTATCGAGCTGCCACTCCCTCTTCCATGACTCTCTCTCACTGAGCAACCGCTGTACTAGTTGGGTCTCTACCATGCTCAGAAATATCTTCTACTGACTTATAAAATTTTATGCATTATGCACTGCGGCATTTTTTCAGAGTCACCTTCAGCCACCACTTGCTACAGAAATAAAACATCCTATTTCCTCAAATATGGTATTTGTCTTCATGAGAACCCACAGCATCGGACCTAATCCAGTTGGTCTCCTCAAACATTGATTGGCCTTTTTTAATGGTTGAGCCAATCAATAAGTGAATGAGTTGTCTCTGGGACTTTGCAAGCACTCGTGCCCATGACTGGACTCTGCTGAGCCCCAAAACTCAGGCAGGAGCACCTCTGCCCCCAACACTGACTCCAGAGGGAACCAACCTTGCCATCAATCAGTCCCCCAGCCCACATCCCACCCATTGATTACCATACCCCCAACTATTTTGCACAAATCTGTAGTTCACCCCATAGAATTTCTTTTACTTTCTAGATGTGTCTGTCTTTATTGGTGATCATTAAACTTGCAAAGCTGGAGATGCTGCCCTGTGACTTTCCTAGCCCTGCAGCGAGTAATGTGGTGGTGACAGACCAAGCCTCCTTCAAGAACAAAGTCCTCAACACAAATTTCCTAAGGCTTGTGATTCTGAAAAGAACACTGCTGCAGCCCTGTATGCACCCTGAAGAAATTACAGATCCAGGGGGAGGTATCTGTCTCCAGCTGGGAGCCAAGATTGTGTGAGGTGGTCATCGCAACTATGAAGGGTGAGAGCAGTGTGAAAGGCACAACAAGGGGCCCAAGGAGACAATTAAAGCCAGCTCTAATTATTTTCTTTTAGGAATATAATTTGTAACACTAAATAGTGTGAATAGAAAATACTATCAAGAGGAGAGAAAAGGCAAAAGTTACGTAGGTCTGCAAGTTGACAGAAATGAATTGCAATAGCAGAGGTCACGTCTTTGCAGACCCAGGCGTCCTGACTCCAGCACAGTTTCTTACTATTCTGCCTCTTGCATTGTAAAGTGACTGATGAAACTGCAAGTGTTTCACTGTGGGTGGCCCCATAACCCCTACCTTAGCTGAGTATGGTAGCATCACCTGGGGAAGCACCTTCCCACCGCAGGCCACAGGGCCTAGGACAGAGCCCATGTAAATGATCTCATATTTGTAGATGTATGGACAGGAAGCAAAGGAATTAAGCAATAGTAATTCAGTTGATTACTTGAGAATTCCTAACTTTTGCCATAACAACAGACTTTCAGTTAAGTATTTGTCTTTCTGGGCTAGGGAGGGAGATCTAGAAGTTCCAAGAAGTCAATCATGGATCCATTATAAATCAGCACAGGGTATAAATGCAAACCATGCAAACCACTTGAGTCAGAGTCACAAAGAAGACATGTAGCAATAACGAGCAGGATGACAAGACCCAACCTGTTAACTACATCAGTGGCCATTTATTATGCCAGACACTTAGGCTATCTCGCACAAGCTTTAAAAAATAGCCAGAGAATGTTAAGGGTTGTTCTGGGACCACCAGCATCAGAATAATCCAAGGATTTCATTAAAAATACAGATTCCCACTCTCAAACTCAGATCTGCTAACCCACAATCTGCGGGGGCTGGTGGAGGCGGCAGAGAAGCAGTCTGCATTTTAAAAGGATGATGCTTGAAGACATTAAAGTACAAGCACTACTAAGTTCATCACATCCTCCTGGAAAGAAGGGATTGGCCATTAAAACTAGGCGTTTACTCATATTATGCCTGTATATCAGGTGGGGCTGCAGAAGTAGCTATTTAGGTTTAAATCCACTGAGCTCAGTGTCCAGTTTACTCCACAGTGGGAGACAGTTATCCTACAGCCCTTGCACAAACCAGACTTAACAGAAACCCCTCTGACCAGCAGCCATGGGTGTCTTCCCCTGAGTGAAAAATATTTTGCCACAGGAAGCACAACAGAGAGGACTGGATCTCTTCTAGCCCTTGCCATTTTCCACCCTAGTCAGTCCCCCTCATTCTACAAATGAGACCCTGTAGGGCCTGCGGAGATAGAAAATTGCTTCACCAAAAGCGACTGGGGGAAATTAGGGCCTCCCTACCTTGGAGGCATCGAGAGACAGTGGAGGAAAGCAGAGAGAAAGAGACAAAATGCCCATTCCAATAAAGAAACAGCTTTAATCTATCAAAGTAATTCTCCTTCTTTCAGGGAGAGAGAACATGAAATTGCACAAAATGACTTACAGGATGGCGCCCAGGCTGATTAGCACGGGGCCCAGAGCTCTCTGTACTTAGTATGTAAGGTAGGAAGTCCATTTGAATATTCTTCAAAAAAAAAAAAAGAAAATTCTCAACATGAAAAGGGAAAAGAAAGCATTTGTCTCTTCAAAGGACAGAAGTTTGGCGGAAGGAAGCACATATTTGGAGAACATCATAGAAGAGATGGGAGCTTAATGGGAATAGAAAGTCCAGGATAATCACAAGGGTGGTGTTTCATCCCCAGCGTTCTGCAGGCTCTGGGTCTCCCAGCCACCTACGGGCTACAGCCCAACATCTCAATAGGGCATTCAAGTTGCTTTAGGGTCTAGATTGGGGAGCAGTGAACTTCTTTGAAAGAAAAAATGGTAAATATTTTAAGCTTTGCATGCTCTGTAACCTTGTCTCAATGCTGCCTTTGTAGCAGGAAAGCGGTAACAAATAATAAATGAATGAAAGGGAATGACTATGTTCCAATAAAACTTTATTTGTGGACACTGAAAATTGTATTTCTTCTCATTTTCATGCATCACAAAAGATTATTCTTCTTTTGATTTTTTTCATCACCTAAAAATGAAATGAGCTCGCCAGCCGCATTAATACACCGTTCAGAGATGCATGCTCCGAGGGCTGAACCTCCTGGGCTGGACTCTCCCGCATGCCTTGCCCCAGCCTGTACTCTCCTTGGGCACTCCCAGCATGCAGGGCTGTCTCTTCCCTATCAGCATTTTCATTTCCATATTCTGTGCCAGCAGCCTGCTCTTTCTGCCTGGGTTTTCTTTCTTTCCTTCCCAAATGCCTTCCTGGTTTTTCAAGCCTCCAACCCATCACCTCTTCCCTTTGCCCTCCCACACATACTTTATGGATGAGTCTCCTCTCCTCCTCTGGACTCTAAGCTGCTTACACACAAAACAATAACCAACAGTTCCATTCACCATTCAAGTAATCCCCCACAACAGGCCTGAGTTAGGTTATTAGCCTCAATTTAGGAACATGGGGATTTTATTGGAAAGGGGGTTGTTGATTTGCCAGAGGTCACCTTGGCCCTAAAAGACAGGATTGTGCCCCACGCATCGGGTACAATCTACACTCCTGACCCCGTGTTCAGCTGCCTGAGAGGAGACTTCAGAGCTTCCAAATTGCATATAACAGTGTCTGAAAAATAGGGGTGCTCACTGTATGTTTGTTTGCAAATGAATATTCAGGTATGCATATCTTGTTTAAGAAGCCCCAGATTACTAGTAAGGAACCCCAACATCACTGAGAAATGACAAATAACAGCTGACTTCTAGAAAGGACATTAAAAACAAAGCAAAAAGTGATGAACAGTAGCCAGCGAAGCCATGGAGCACAGTGCTGGGCTCCTGCACTCACAGAGGACCAGGGTGAGGCTGTAAGGACCTCACGTGGGGGAGCAGGACCAGGTGATGGCAGCCAGAATCCTCCGCAAATGGTACAATCCCCGGGCAGCTGAGGGAGCCAGGGCCTCTGTGATCTGTCTATTTGGATACCACCACCCAGTGGTTATTTCTTTTCTTTTTGTTTTTATCCCCTTTTACTATTTATATTTCACTATTACTATCTTTTCAAAAAAAATATTTTTTTATTACTGGGATAACATTGGTTTACAATACTTTATATGACAGGGGATGAACGTCACCACGCCACACCCACCACCAAAGCACCCACAGTCCTTTCCCAGAGTCCACTGGCTCCCCTCCCGCTTTGCTCCCACCCTCATCCTCCCCCTCCAGCAGCCTCAATTCTACTTTGGGTTACAAGGAACAACAACAGCCACAGAATCTTAAAATACCTTTCACTAAAAGAGAGGGGAACAGTTAGCTTATATAACTGGAAAATCCAGGCACAGAGTTGACTTCCGGGAAGGCTGGATCCAAGAAAATCATGTCCTTAGGTCCCTCCCTTCCTCTCAACCCAGCTGGACTCTGCTGAACTCATGCTCCAGCAGGTGTCTCCACAAGGTGGGTGAGAGCCAGGGCAGTGCTAGGATAACAGGGATAGAGCTCAGAGAGGAAGCTGCCCTCGACAGCTACGTCAGGACTGAGAAAGGAAAACAAAGAGTCCTCACCTCCAAACAAATCACAGGCACACCTGGGAGAGGGAAGCGAGGTACTCTCTATGTATCCCAAGTCTCCCGGCCAGGGACATGTGTTGGAGAGCTTCCGCAGATGCACACAGGGTTGAGGAGGGTCTGTTCCCCAAAGGAAGCAGGACTCTGCAGGAAACATTGCGAGACGCCCACTCTGCTGATGGCTCTGGGAAGCAGCAATAACATATGCACTGGGCTGCTGGATGAAGCGTGGATGCAAAAAGTAGAAAAAGAAATCTATTCTTTCTAGAGCAGAAAGTGATATGTATGTGTGTATGGCTGTGTGTTTTGTGTATCTATGCATTTGTATGTGTGTTGGTTTTTGTGTATATATGAGGAGTGTGTTTGCATGTGTGTATGGATGTGTATGTGAAGTGGTGCATATGTGTTTCATGGGCACATGTATATAGATGCCTGCTTGTGTGTTTATGTGTGTGCATGTGCATATAGGTATATATCTGTTTGTGTATGTGTGTGTGCATGGATGTGTCTGTGTCTGTGTGTGTGTGTGTGTGTGTGTGTAGTAGATAGCAGGTGATGAGGCCAGGCAAGCAAGCTGAGGTCAGAGGCCTCAGTGAAACACCCTGCAGGGTTAGGTTTTAAGCCATGACACTGGTGATAGAAAAATCTTTCTGGAAATTCAAAAATGTGCTAACACAACCAGCAGATAGCTCTGCAGGCATCATGATATCTCGGAGTTTGTAATCCAGAGAAGTGAAAACGACCAAGGAACATAGAGGCTGTGGACGGAACTGAATGGCTGACTGTCCAAATGCCACTGGGGCTGCTCCCGTTTCCCAAGAGCCATACCCTGGGGCCATTTCTAGATGCTGACACCAGCCCCCAATAGCACCTGACTTGCTGGTCTTAGTTCTTACCCCTTTTCATTAAAAGTGTCAGTGGGTGGCCCCGTTCCAGGCCTGCAGGCACAAGGCAGGAGCCCTAGGGAACAGACACAAGCGAACACTCTCGACTCTACTCTTTTTACAGCACTGAGCAAATGATGGCCAAGGACCATGAGGGCCCATAGCATAGGAAGGAAAATGGTGATGGTGGAAGATGGAAACTATTTGGTCAAAAATGGGATAGAAGAAATAACTGAATGTGAGAGCCAAGCAGACTGGGACCACAGTGTAACTCCTGTGTCAATCGGGCTATGTGACCACGAGGAAGTTACTATACCTCCCTGAGCTTCAGTTTCCTCACCTGCAGAATGGGGATAGCACTATCTTCTCCTCACAGTTTACTATAAAGATGAAATGAGAATGACATAGCTGAAGCGTATATTAGAGTCCCTGGGGACAAAAGAGAGTCTTTGCCATCGTGCATGTTAACCCTCATTCCACAAATTAAGCTTTATTTAAATGGAAGTTGGTAAAAGTTCCTTCCCCTCTTCAAATTGAAATTTAATAATAAATTAGAATGATGCTTGCAAAAAAAATTAAGCTTTACTCCCAGATCCCTGCAAAAAGTGTCTCCTTCCACTAAATCTCTCCACAACTGTGGGCAAGGAGAAGTCCTTATTCTATAATAGCTCATCTTTTCTCAGCTGCCTTTCAAGCCTGCACTAAGCCACTTACCAAAAGTCACTTTTTCTTGGAGTGTCACTTATTTTTCTGTAAGATCAAATGGTTGGACTGAGTCAAACTTGTGATGTAAAAGCCCATGTGTTTTGTTTGTCTGCAGGTTGTGTGACATTTGAGTATGGATGTTTTTGGGTATAACTCTACCAGTGACCACAGTCCCCACCATTCCTTTATGTCTCCCCAGACATCTTAGCTCATGAATATCACCCAATGGCCCCTATGTGTTTTTGACCATCTGACTTCTGGACTAAATCATCTCAATGACTGTTTCAGCCCAGAAGCTCTAGATTCAGTGGTCATCCTGTCTCCCAAATGAGTTTTATTCATTTCACAGGCATGCCTGCTCTCATTTGTGTCCTCTCATCCTGTAATGTCCAATTTCCTCATCTTACACTCCTACTCAGATTCTACTCCTCTTTGACAATGTCTATTTTCCCCAAACTAATTCATTTTGTTTCTGGGAAACCACTCTGAAGCCAACAATGTTCAGAGACTGCAAACAGCAAGTATTGTGGGAAGCTTTCTTTAATGACCCCTACCCTGGTTTTATCAATTAATAGCTTCATCCCCCATGTCCACACTTTCTACCATTTGTGCCAGATACCATCTTAGCCTGTGGACAGGCATGTTCTCATGTGATACAACAGCCTGCAAGGAAGGTACTGAGACTCCCACTTTGAAGATGAGGCAACAGAGTTTCAGAGAAGAGAAAAAACTTGCCCAAAGACACAGAGGCAGCATGCGGAAAAGCGAAGATTTGAAATCAGGTTCATTTGAAACCAAATCATTGATTTTTCTGTGACAGCATGTGATATGTGACCATATAAAATCAAATAATGTATTCATAAGATGAACATGTCACACCTCGTGCAAAAAGGGTTTCGTCAACCATTTCATCTCCACAACAGCCCTGGCACTGAGAAGACACAGTTAATTCTCCCCATTCTGCAGAAGAAGAAAGAACACTGGCAAACTGAATTTTCTCTCCTTCCAGAGCAGCACAAGCCATGCCCTGAGATTTAAAAAAGAAAGAAACAAAGACAATTCCTCCTCCTCCTTGGCTTGGAGATGGCATTAGGGCCAAGATTGAATTTATACCGATCTGCAAATATTTTCCGCTTAAGTGTCCATTTTCACCAGACATAAATTGGACTGAATTGCCTCTACCTGCCGGAGCTGGAAAACGCATCTCTATAAATTGATCCCTTAACTCTGCCCTCCTCCTGAAACAATTAGCCGCTCACTGACAGCTTCCACCTCTCCGGGCATCAGCCACTGACTGGGTCACACTCACCATGGTTTTTCCTGACATGGTCCACTTTTATCTCTGTTCCCTCTTTTCTACTCCGGAAGGGGACACAATTCCACTTCCATATATTCAGTCACTCCTGATTCCTTCTCTCCCTGCAGTCACTCCATCATGCCCTGAAACAGTTCTCAGTCAGCTGCTTCCTCAGCACCCTCACCACTTCGGCTCTGGTCGGGTCCTCAGCATTCCAGGCACGGCCCTTCCTTCCCAGCCGCTCTCCTTACTTCCTCTCTAACACATTCCCTCCAACCTTCACACTGCACCAGAGCAGCCTTCAGGGACAGGATGACAATGACCCACCCTCTTCTTGGATGGGGACATGCTTGTCTATTCCCCATGAGATGGGGAAAAAGCTCCAACCTCCACTTGAGATGAGACAATCTTGTATTTCCCTTTCCTCTCAGGGTGAGGAAAGATGCAGGCAAACTCTAATAGGTACCACTTATTCAACACTTACCATGTGCCCTCTGGTAGAGGCAGGAGACTCTGGAGAACCTGGAGACTGCCCCAGTCATCTCCTGGCTCTATTGCCTAATAGTCAGAGGACTGAAAATTCTTTTTTCAATCCTTCAGATCCTTTTCACCTTTCTCCAGCCAGGTCTGCAACTTAGGAGTTGACCTTTGTGGTCCCACTGGGGCTGGGTTCAGTACACTGGCAGAGAGGGGAACTGTAATCACTGCCCACAACCCCCTCCCTAGCTGGTTACCTCCGCCACCTGCACAGTTCCGCAGCACCTTTGGGGTAGCCCTCTCCGAGGTGCCAGCTACTACCTGCAGGTTCTGGTGTTTGGTCCCCTCCACTCCCCCCACCCCCGCCTCAGACTACAGCGATTCATTGTCCACTGCCTGGATCCACCCTGCCTAAACCCTCCTTAGTCACTTCCATTTGAGCGTGTCATCCGTTTTTTGCTACCTCTGACTTCTAGGATGGGAAGACCAGGGAGATGTTGGTCATAGGGAAGAGAAGTGCATTTAGCAGATGAGTAAGTCCTAGGGATCTATTACACAGCTTAGGGAATGTAGTTGACAACACTATATTATCTACTTCAAAGTTGCAAAGAGACTAGATCTTAAATGTTCTTACCACAAAAAGGAAAGGATAATTATACGAGGTGATAGAGGTGTTAAAAACACTACAGTGTTAATCATATTGCAAATATGTAAACGAATCTAATCAACAGGTTGTACACCATAACTGACACAATGGTATATGTCTATTACATCCCAATTATGAATGAATGAATGAGATATTACCCCAAAATAGAAGGGGAACCTGGGTGAGTCAGACCCCTCCTGAGTCTGTGTCTCCTCATCTGCCTAAGGAGGATGCTAACAGCAGGAGGATGAAACTCAGGGGAATGACCTGCAAGACTATTGTGAGAATTAAGTGAGAAGAATCACTTAAACAGTGTCTGGCTTCTAGAGAGCGTCCAATAAATGCTAGTTGTGCTTCATATTATTAAACAACCAACCATGTAGTATCACCTCCACTGTACAAACAAAGAAACTATTCTAACAGAGGTCAAGTGACTTGCAAGGTCACCCTGTACTTAGCAGGGCCAGGATTCAAATCGGTTGCTGGCAGACTCCAGAGGCTGACTTTTATCCAGTGAAGAAAAGGAATGAATGGGAGGCTTGAGACCCTCCCCTGAGGGACTGAAGTAGAAGCTGGCTTTTCCATGCCTCAGCCTTACAGGGAACAGTGCTCCCTGTGTGGACCCACAATGCCCCCAGATAATCACTCTGTGCATGCTGAGCTGGGAGGGGGGAGCTTCCTTGACCCCTGCAGGCAATCAGCTTAGCCCGTGAAGCGTGAGATTTAATTACCCTTATCTAAGCTTAAATAACTGTAAATGTTATTGTTGGTCACAGGAATTATCTCACCCTCTGAAAACCCCCAGTCATTTCTCTGACTGTGCTTTCCACAGGCAGGGAAATACACTGTTCATGTCACAGGACCCCGCCACTATCTGCAGCCCAGTGTCGTGCAGATGGTGCAACATTTTAGAAGACCCAATATGTGTCTTCCTGTTTATCAGCTAATGGTCAAGATAGTTGGCTTGGTGGTTACCAAGGATAGACAGAGAGTAACCTGATAATTCATGACCTGTTGGCTGAGAGATTTGGAGAAAGTTGCTTAACCTCTCTGGTCTTCTATCCTGCTGCATGTCCTCATTCTCTGTATCAGAAGATTTTGGTGGAGAGCAGAATATTTGGAGACAAATACACGGCAAAATGGGTCAAGGGTTTGGACTTTTCCAGGAGAAAGTCCAGACCATTGGATATAACATTAGGAGGCGGGCCCAGGAGCTAATCCACAGGGGTGAGAATTAGACCTGGGGTGAGCCCAGGATGGCCAGTTGCTAGCTAGAAGCACTGAATGAGTTACTTTTCTTCTCTAAGCCAATTTCCTTTCTTTCTTTCTTTTTTGCTAAAAAAAATAAGAAGAATGACACTTCCCTCACAGGAGTATTGAGAATATGGAAGATAGAGAGTAGGAATATGATATAAATAGAAGAAAATACAGAGACAGATAATTTCATATAAAATTCTAGCAAGTAGTAAATAGCCAGTAAATGGGAATAATTACCATGAATTACTATTTTGTTATTATTATATATAACGATCTCAAGAAGATATGAGCAGACAAGCAGTTTGGTGTCCAAGATAATGCTGAAGACACAAGAAAGAAGTTTTTCATCAGCTATCATTACAGTAACTAGTATGTTTTAATCAACTATGTGAACTATACATGAACCCTGTGCTAAGCACAATAAGTACATTATCTCAAAAAACTCTTTATAACCATTCTTGGAACCATTCTATTACAACCATTCTATTACTATCCTCATTTTGCAGGTGAGGAAACTGAGACCAGAGAAGTTAAGTGATTGACCCAAGTTTGTTCAGCTACTGTGTGGGTGCTGGACCTGGTTCCATTTGACCTGAAGGCCCATATTCTTCATAAAGGGGAAATGGAGAATGTATGGTCAAGGCCAAGTGGAGGAACTACCTGGATAGGCAGTAACAGAGAGGTGAGGCACTAGGGAGCAATCTCCAATAGTCCAGCCAAGAAGCTCCTAGTGGCTTCTAGCAAAAGGACAGGGAAAGAGAAGTTCCTGGAGATCCAGGCTACAAGCCAGAACTCAAGTCGCCGTGGGCATAGTTCCAAACTGCAGGGTCTTAGGAGATTTCTGAGTTAGGAGTTGGAAAATCAGAGCCGGACAGACTTGGGTTGAATGCTAGCTCTTCATCCTCTAAGTGCCTTAGTTTCTCACTATGGAGTATTGAGTAGTAATGGACATGTGGGTGGCAGACAGATGGTTTAAGTGTCACCACTGCCCACTTGCACGCTCACCATAGACACCAATAGTGGCATCTCTCCCACGTCACCACTACTGCACAAAAGCTGGAGTGCTCCAAGACAGCCACTCCATCAGAGAGGGGACCAGTCTGAATTGGATGACACTTAAGGATGCATCTAGGTCTGATGCTCTTTGATTCTGAAAATGTGTTGATAGCTTTGTCTTATTCCTGTCTTTCCTTGCGGAACTTAGAAGTGCTCAGAGATGGTCAAGTTATTTCCAAATGAAACACAAGGATGAGTAATCCAATATGCCTTAGAATTTGTCCCATCCAGATGTTTTCATATTGCAACCCCCAGAGTTCTAGGGTTCTTTGCAAGGAGTTCAGGAGCTATTTAGAAGACAGAACCCCAAGACCCCTATCCCTTCCTATAGAAAAGAATCTCCTTTTTTGTTCTATTTTACACATTGGGTTTCCAAATAAAACTTCATTTTATTCTTTCACTCTTCTAGCAAATATTTACTTAGAAAAAATGTTTCATATTCCACATAGAGAGAGAGAGAGAAAGAGGGAGCCTGAAAGAGAGGGAGGGAGAAAGAGAAGGGAGGAAAGCTTGAAGCCAGTTTACACATAGAAAACCTGAGACCCAAGCATGGAGCAAGATCAGGCCAAGGTCTCAAAGAAAACTAGCAAAGCTGAGACAGCTCCCCTAACTCCCAGGACTACCTAATGTTATTTTTATAGTGCTCAATTCCTTCTGTCCACAGACAGGTGTTTCAAGAGTAAGTGGAGCAGGAATTCAGCCTCATCTGGCAAGGAGAAGTGACCAAGGGGCTAAAGCAGAAATAGCGTGCTGCAGTTGAGAGCACCAGATGTTGCTTTCCAGGGAAACCCAAGCATCCCATCCATTTGAGGGTCCAACCAAAATAAAAGATAGGAAGTCGGGACAAGTATGATGATCACAGGTTGCAAGTGCATCAACTCCCTGCTCTATGCCAGGAACCCATCCTTGGCTGGTCTTCCCCTGGGCCATTTTATGGTTGTTGCAAGTTGACCTGGAGCCATCTGCTTCTAGACACTCCCAGTTCCTCACAAGTCTTTTCCACTGGTTTGGGTGTCAGCTTCTACTTAGACCAGAGAGACTCCCAGAGATTGATGGCACATATGGTATCGACTTGAAGATCAGTTCTATTACCTATGGGCAGATTATTCTTCTTCTCAAGAGTTCAGACACTCCTTTTCCACTCATAGAATAATTCATCCTCTCCCTTCATCCACAAATGGTTTTGTATGTACATCAAACACCAGGATGAGTTCTGGAGTGACAGCTACCGGTAACAACTATCAACCAGAGGAGCTACTATCTCACTCTGCAGCCAAGATCTGGGCAGGGGAAGTGGCTCTCTCCCTCCCAAGATGTCCTGAGAGCAACCTGCTGAGGAACACAAGGCCCATCACTATGAAGAAAGATTCTCCATCACACATCACTAAGAAGAGAAGACTTGTCAATGCTCACAGTCTTGTAACAGGGGGATGCTTGGGAGGGAAGGGCCCTCCAAAGCTTCAGGGTATCAGAACCCAAACCTCCAGCAGGTGAGTGTGGGGCTGCTTACCTGGGACTTAGGGAAAGCAATTCTCTTTTGAATGCTATGCACAACAAGCTCCTTGTCACCTCAATCCTGCAACACTCAACTCACCCAGCAAACACATAGCTCCTGTTCTTTCCTTGGCTAGTTCTCAGGTCTTTGTTGAAATGGTACTTTCTCAAAGAGGCTCTCCTAGAGACCCCTATCTAAATTTTCTCCACAGCAATTTTCTTCCATAGGTCTCTGCTCTTTTACTTCATGACATTGAACAAAATTAGAAATTTTTATGTAGTTACAGCAGTATTTGTTGGATGCATGACTCTTACACAGATGAGAAAATCATGTGTTATCTGAGGGGTGGATGAGCTGGTGTTCACCAATGGTGAACCGTCATAAGATGTCTTGGGTCCTAAGGGACAGACAGAGGTAGTGAAGTAGAGAAGGTGGAAGTTAATCTAGATAGCTGAATCTTAGGCCATTTTATTGATGTCAGAATGAATGTCACGGAGCCTCCCTGGTGGTGCAAAGGTTAAGATGCAGCACTATGAAGCTATTCGCAGTCACTGCAGCATGAGTTCAATCCCCGGCTCGGGAGGTGACCCACATGGCACAGCAGACCTCTCCTGTCCCGCCTGCTGCTCCCCTCAGCAATGTATTTCAGTAGATTCTCCTGTTCTGTTCCCTACTCTGTCTCTGGTGAATCTTCTCATCCCCCCACACCTCTGGCCTATACTGTAGTTCTTCTATGTGTAAATAAATCTTTTTTTAAAAAAGAATGAATGTCACATGTTAATCTCAATTTATAAAGTTCATTAATCTCAATGTATTTTTGTCAATTCATGGACAAATCAGAACTAAAATAACATCAACTACAAAAACCTTTTTCTCCTTTCAATACACAATGCTTTCTTGACCAGCAAGCCACGTCCATCTCCTGGACCATCCACACCATCACTGGAGTGGGCTTGTTATGGACCGTCCCACTAAGTCCTTCCCACTGAATATTCCCAGCACCCCTAGAATCTAGACACCATGGCCCCACTGCCTGAGGAAAGAATAAGGAGAGAGGAAGTGTCCCTCCGAGCCACACAGCTGGTGAGATCTGGAACTGAGGTGAGGATTCAGCTTTCTCTTAACTCCAAGATACAGTCATTCATGTATATGACAAAAATGGGCACCCACTCTATGACTAGAATTCTAGTCTAAACCTTGGGGTTACACCATATGAAAGGGAAAGACAGGAGCTAGAAAGTGCTATCTTCACACAGCTGGAGTCTCATAACGAGTGATAGAATCCATTAACCAACACGGACACCCATGTTATTCAACAGTGAGTCAGAGAAAAAAAAAACAGAGGGACTTGGATTCCTGGGTCCAATTTTAAATTTCCAGGCTCCCCTCCCACACCATCACCCTGTCACTCCTTTCTCTAAAGTGGGGCTGCACTCCAGCAGCAGGAGGATTCAGCCACGGGTTTCGGGAACAGGACCTCCTGCAGGGTCTCCTTAGCCTACTCCCTTGGGAAGTTTGCAATCACATTCAGCTGGGCCCCAGCTTTTTAATTTTTCACATTTCTTCCCCCAGCATGGTAAGTCGTGAGGTATTCCAGGGGAGAGGTGTTGAGACTGGGAAGCATCCAGGGATCTGTCACGGCCTGTGCATCTCCAGCGTGTCTTTTCACAAACAACCCATTCTGAGTTTGCTTTCTCAGACTAGAAAGAACTTATACCTGATACTTAGGTCAGTGCTGGCTACATGCTTTTCTAGTTTGCTGCCTCCAGGATCCTGCAGGGGCCTTCAGACACAGATGACCCACAGCAACTTGACCTCACTCTGTGACATCTAGTCAAACCTCCTGCTGAGTGTCCACATCTGCACCTATACAATGGGCAAGTCAGGCTTGAATCATGCAAAGGAACGTGGATTAGCAGCCTGGACCAAAAGTCGGTTGAGTTTACTGCCTTGCCTCCCTCCTCCTGCTCCCTGACGCCCTCTGCACACCTCCCTCCCTCCCTGCCCATCACCATATGCTGCTTTGTTTATGCCGAGAACCCATCCTGAGGTGGCAGTTCTAGCGCTCTCCACTCCTGCAGCCTATTTTTACCCCAGCGCAGCTCTCTGCCTGGGTGGCAGGCACCCAGCAGCCCCAGCTGTGAGGAGCACAGCCCAGTCTCTGCAGCTCTTTCTCCAAAGTACCCAGCAACACTCCCTCTCCCACTAAATCAGGTTGCTGGAATGTATCCCTGGGGTCTATAGCCAGAGGTCCACCCCCCTTAGGGCTTCCTGAAGTACAGGGAGAATTTTATGCCTAGAGGAAGCAAGGAGTAAGAAGGAAGAAAGAGAAAGAAAAAGAGGGATCTTAAAAAGAAGGAGGGATGAAGGGAGGCACAGAGGGCGAGAAGGAAGGAAAGAAGGAAGGATTGATTCAAGGTCACACACAAGTCCAAGCTCTAGGCTAGGTATTTTAAATACAATACCCATTCATTCTTGCATTCAGTGAACAAGCATCTAGGAGAACATTTACAGCAGACCCTGGGATAGGCACCAGAGATCCAATGGCAGATAAAATTATATACACCCCTGCCCTCATAATGAGGGAGACCAATAATAGCCTTTAATCCTCACAAGTTTAGGAAGTTTTAACATTCCCATTTTACAGCAAGAAAACTTTATCTCAAAGAGATGACCCTACTTGCGAGGACCCGGTGAGGAAGCTTGCAGAGCTGAGTTTCTCCCCAGTACTTCTGGCTCCCAGGCCTGCATTCTAGAGCACCCTCAGCAACAGGATCTGCTGAACCAGGAGAGGCCGGCAACTACCTACAGGCTCTGCTAGGACACAAAAGAACTTTCTGATCACCTCATCCAGCTAGTTCATTGAACAAGAGGAAAAATTGAGGGCCAGGAAGGTTATATAACTTGCTGGAAGCTACAAAGTCCAGGTAAGCTGGGGGTCAGTATCAAACTGGAGTTCCCTGAGTCCCACATACTTGCTCTTTGTACCACACTACACCACATTCCCCTTCTTCCTCTTTATTCTTTTGTTAAATATGAACTTTTGGGTTTGTTTTTTCTTTGAGAACACAAAATAACATGCTTTCCATTCTTCTCAATTCATGATGCGCTGTGGTTTCCTAGTGGTTGAATCAGCACGTTGCAGGGATTCAGGGGAAGGAAGGCCACTGAAATAATAAAGTCACCCCTCAATTTAGACTGTCAATTTAAACCCTTTGTTTTCTTCAAATTTGTTTAGAGAGAAGAAGGACTCCCACATTCCTAAAGCTCCTGTAGACATTGAGGGCTTAACCAGGCATCCTTGGCATCAAACTGCTTCTTTCTACACCCTACGTAAAACAAACTTCAAATACAACATAATTCAAATTTCCACCAGACAGGAGGAGGAAGGGAAAGAGTTTTACCAAAACACAGAGATTTGGAAAGAAAAAGACAAAGATGGAGATGATGCTTAGGTCCCAGAAAATAAAGTCCCACCTGGGGCCTCCCTGGTGGCACAGGCAGTTGAGCGCAGTGCTATGAAGCTTTCCGCAGCCTCTGCAGTGCCCATTCGATCCCCGCTGGCCTCGGAGCAACACACATGGCGAGCAGACCTCTCCTGTCTTGCCCACTGCTCCCCTCAGCACTGCATTTCGTCAGTCTGCCTGTTCTGTTCCCCGCTCTGTCTCTGGTGAATCCTCTCACCCTCCCGCGCATCTGGCCTGTACCCAGCTCTTGTATAAATAAAAAAAAATCTTAAAAAAAAGAGTCCCACCTGCCCAAGGGCCCCAACCCAAACACAGTAGACTCCCATTGAAACCCCCAGATATGGTGGCAGAGAATCTGAGGCCATTTGACAGCTGCTTGACTTCCTCCCTGAATACAGCAAGGCCCAAGGAGGCAGGAGCCCAGTCCCGGCAGAGGGGGCACAACTGACTCCCCAGGGCCCAAATGTGAGGACCTCACCCATGGCGATGCCGAGGACACCAGGCAGCGCCAGCTCAGTCGTGGGTGAGGAAGGACAGAGACCACATGCCCAGAAACAAGTGGAACAAGACTCCTGCCTGATCCAGGCAAACCAGAGGCCACTGGTGGGCCCAGGATGCCCCTTTGTCACTGCTTGCTTAAAGCAGCTCCTCCCCGCATCCTCCACTGTCTTGGGAAGGAGCAAGAGGAGGAGGGAGAAGCACTGAAAGACAGCACGTCCTGAAAGTGGCTGTTACTCCCACAGAACTGCTTAAAGCTGCAGAAGACTGAGCATCCTTGCTCTCTCTTTTATTTGGGGAGGGAGGGGGCAGATTTTACCATCTCCTTCCCCATTCCTTGTTCCCAATTAGGCTGAAGGTTAGCATGATATGAGAGTTGGGGAGTTTATGAGTTTATGAAAGAATGAATGAGCCACTTTGGGGATTTTTTTTAAATGTTTGAGCCTTGGTCTTAAATTTTGCACCCCAAGATATTTGTTTAGATTCTCTGAAGACCTCTGCGTGGAAAGAGGTGAAGTCAGAGATTAAAATCCAGATTTGGGTACACACTGCCTTTTAGCATAGAGATTCTCTTAGCCTCTCACTCACTACCATGCTTTGTATTATCTGCCTTTACTCCAAGAAAGCCAGAGCTGGCAGAGACCTGAGAGGCTTAATCAACCCTTCACAGACACACTCCCATTTATAAATGCAGAATCTGAGGTCCACACTGGGGCATGCCCTGCCCACTAGCCAAGGCCAGAAGTGGCCATGCTGGAGTCACTCCCAGTGCCTGGCTCCAAGTCCAGCGTTGCACCCTCGAACAGAGAGCACTATCTGTGCCTCTCTCTGGTTTTCTCACATTAACAAGACTGTGTTTTGTTTTTTTTATTTATCTGTGTTATTTTGGTCCAGACTTGTTTTCTAGGTGACTGCGAAGGACCCCTCCAACCAGAGCAATCTGTGACTCATTCTCCGTCTTCTTGCCTGTCCTTGAATCACCCCATTTAAAGTGAGCAAACACTTTGCTTGGTTTGCTTAAACATCTGACTTCCAGGGACAAAATTAAACCTGAAGGATGGGGTAAGTGTCAATTTAATTAAATTGTTGTCAAAGCCCTGCCCGATGCCCCTTCTGACAGCCTGTGAGTGATGTCCTGTCCAATGAACTGCTACGCCAGCCCCACCGGCTGCCTTGGTTACCGTGTTATTAAAACTGGGGACCTCCTTTCTCAGCCAACCCCAACATTCCAAGAATAATCAAACTGCATGACTTCAGATCTATTAATATAGACCTTATGATAGGCTTTAAATGTTTGGGTAAGTAGGACAGGGAGGAAGATCAGTTAATACCTTAAGTTAGCCACATTTTCTGGACCCCTACAGCCATAGCTGTGATGTGGCAGGAAAGTCAAGGTTTAAGGTTGTATTCAGATACCTATTCCCATAAAGATCACTCAGCTTATTACAAAATCATTCTCATCTATTCACTTTTAAAGGCTCTCCGAGGAGCTTTACTATATACAATTGAGTTAGCCTAGTTGGATAGTGGTGTTTACTTGAGAATTAAGAACTCTCTTTTTCATTAAATTATAATTGAGACTTTAGTAATTCACAACAGCTTCTTTGTTTTTCAAAATGAACACACCTTCCACTGAGTTTGCTGTGCAAAAGCATTGTGGAGGGGTGGCGACAGTCCCAGGCTGATAAAAATCCAGTCCTCATCATGCACTTCTTACCTTAGTGACTCAGGGTAAGTCATTAACCTCACCAGACCTCACTTGAACAGAGAACAAATACACTGCTATAGGTTCGATTGACCTTACAAGGCTTTGAGAGAGAGAATGAAATCATTCA
This sequence comes from Talpa occidentalis, assembly GCF_014898055.3. Lineage (NCBI taxonomy): Eukaryota > Metazoa > Chordata > Mammalia > Eulipotyphla > Talpidae > Talpa > Talpa occidentalis. The sequence continues at coordinate 69,991,911 of NW_023605083.1, forward strand.
ATCAAGTGGTCAATGAGCACATCCCCTGAATATCTACAACGTGCAAGGCCCTTTGGGGGATACAGATCAGGAATTCACCCCTTCGGTGAATGCTCAGAGGCTATCTCCTTTATCCCAAGCACCAAGCCAAGCGCATAGGATATGGTGGAGAAGTAAGTCAGACATGATCCCCATGCTGAATTTATATTCTAGTGAAGACCTGGATCGTTAACAAGAAAACTAATAAAGAAAGCAAATAACTGTTCATGGGAGGAAAATACATCACCATTATGATAAAGAACACCAAGGCTGAGGAAGACCACAGGATTCAGGGTAAATCCTCTGGGGAGGACACTATAAGGAAGTGGTGTTTAAACTGAAACTTGATAGATGTAAAGGAGTCAGCCATGAGGATAGGAGAAGCGTGGGGGAGTTTCCATCAATTTAGAGTCCATGCCAAAAATCTGAGACAAAACCTAACAGGATAAACTGGAAGGACTGTCAGAAGACAGTGTGCTAGGGGGCTACAGAGCAAGTCAGAGCGTGATTTCAGCACACATCTGTTCTTCAAGATGTTCACCATCTAGTGGACAAGATAAGATACATATAAGCAAAGATAATTTAAAGTAAAATGTTCACAAAAGGCTAAATTCTATGAAAGAAGAACAGATGGAGAATTGTATGACCACACATGTGACAGGAGTCAGTTGAGGTGACCAAAATGGAGCTGAATAAGAGGATTGCGCTACTGGTTAACTCTTGCTCAAAATAAACTCCCCCATAATTGAATGAATTAAAGCTACATCTAGTAACTCAGCCACCACACTGAGGGCAGTCAGGCAGTGCTGGACGCAGCTGAGTGGTTCCTTTGGTCTTGGCTGGGTAGCCAGGTAGCATGTTCTCAAGTTCAGGCCAGGGCATAAGCACACAAACCCCTTATGCCACAGACGAAGTGGACACAGACAAGACTTCCAGAGGCAGGAGCTCAGAGTCAGCATACTGGCTCTTCGGCCACATTCTGCTGGCTCAAACAAGTCACAAAACCAGCACAGAATCCAGGAGAGAGGAAAAGACAGTTACAGAGTGAAAGGCAGCGGTTTCCAAGAGGCCACCTATATTATCAGTACAGTCCAGGCACCACAGTTACTGAGGTGGAAAAGCCCAAGCATGGTGACTAGAAGGAGAACTCCAATGGGGCTGATAGGGAGCAAGATTGCAGTCTTGCAGGAAGATAAAAATGTGTCAAATTTGAAGCCTGCAATGAAGAGAAATGGCAGCAATGGAAGCAGAAACCAGGAGGAAGTAGTGGATGAGATTTGAGTGGGTTGGGAAGGGGTGTAGACCTAACCCCATGTGTCCACGGTGAGGGCTGCTGATGTGGGTATGTAACAGGGTGGTCCCCAGGAAAGGGGGAGGTTCCAGCTTCCCTGCCCCACCCAAGGAAGGGTGGAGCTGAGCAGGGAAAGAAGAAGCTGCAGAAGAGACTGAGGAAGGAAGCAGGATGGAGCCAGGAGACCTGGAGGAGGCACATGGAGCCTAGAGACACGTAAAGAAACTGCGCTTGTCTTTTGGTCGTGGACTGGGTGACACAGATGTGGGTGAGACCTGTGGGGAGGTGACAATGGCAGCTTTTATCTTGATGTTGATTTTGCTCTTTTCCTTCCGGGCTTGTCCGGTTGTTTGTGACCCTTTTCTGTGGGTCCCCACTGGAAGATGCTTTAGACTTGTAGCAGGCTTTGGGGCCTTGCTCTGGGCCGATCCCATATGGATGGACTTTTACCCACGAGGGGATGGGTAACTTTGGGTGCTTCATTTAGAAACTAGACTCTTTGCCTTACCTGTATTGTTTCCTAGTTTTATTAAAGTTCCTTCCCCTTAAAGTCTCCTATGTTTTGTGTTGATGCGGCGGATGGCAGAACCCATGTAGAATAGGCAGGTTTGTGGGGTTTGGGCTGCCCCTCTCCCTGTCCTATAACAGGTACAGCAGGGCCTCCCTGGTACCGCACTTGAGCTCTGATAGCCAGTTGCAACCCCCATTTCCAGCACCACTTCCACATTGTAGAAAACCTGTGGTCTGGGAAAAAATTCAACATGAGGTTGTCTTTTTTAATTAGGCTTTGAAAGAGGACAAAATTTTATGTACAAAATCCACCTTAGCACTGATGGTATTATGGCTAGTATTATCCTTACTTTTAAGTCACAGAATTAAATGGAATCTTTGAGACCAAAGGAAATAGAGCATGTAGATGTCCCAATTCCTTTATCTCCATGATTTTTTAGCTTTCTTAAATAATAGAACCCTTGCTTAAGAATGAAATTTTACATAGGAGAAAACTAATATGGAACACTTATGAAAGTATATCTGAAAAAAATGCATTTACTTCCTAAAATTTCACCTTTAAAAATAATAAGACTGACTGATAAGCCAATAACTCAGGAATTTTGGATAAAAGTTAATTTGACCATTGCATATATTTTGGTATTTTGCTTCAGTTGCATAGTATTGAGAAAAATCTTTTTTCACAATTAAGTAGTATTTATCACTTGTAGAGTTCACAAAAGTGAGTTAAAACAAAACCTCACTAAAGAGCTACAGGTTTCTATTTCATGCTGCATTCCAATTTCAAAGGTGTATACATCTGTATCTCTGGCTGGATATATCTATATTTATGCCTACATATATTTATATCTCTATCCAGATATATATCTGTAGCTACATCAAGAGAAACTATGGGAGGAGTTTTATTTCCTTTATTTCAAAGTGTGTGTATGCCCACACACACATAAAATAAGTTACTTCTTTAGTAGCCACAATTGCACATGTTGGTTACATGGTGTAATGAAGTATGATCATTATTTGTAATTACAGTGTTTAAGTAGGGTTTTAAGTAAACCTATAGACAGCTAAGGTCACCATGCTTTTCTGCAGATGCACCTGCCATTTCTAGATGACGTTTTTGCAAGCTAAAAGGATGGAGAAGAAAGGAATATAGATATGCTATGGTCTCAGGGAAGAAGGTAGAGAAAGAACACTGATTTAGGGGTTGTATTTGCATTCAAATTCCCCCTGTGTCACTTACTAGCAGTGTAATGTTGGTCACGTCCTAGTTTCTCACCCCCTTGAATTTTAGTATCACAACCCTCATTTCATCCAATTGTCATGGATCATTAATAAATGTTACTTCTTTTTTTCTGAAGTCTGTGCAATCTCTTCTGCTATCAGGAGTGAAGGAGAGATCAAATCTTTGATTTGCTCAGATGTTTCTCTAAATGCCCCCTTGTTCTAATAGCATCAGTCTGTCAGGTTCTATCTATGATGTTTGTAATTCAGGTAGCAAATTGATTTTTGAAAGCACTCTGGGCCTGCTCTGTCCATGTCGGATAAGCTCCAAGCATTAATTATGCACCAATATTGATGTTTTTGTCTGACAAGGTCTAATGTCACCATATTCAAATCTAGCTGCTTCCTTGTTAGAAAACCCTTCGAAATGTGGCCTTGGAAGAGACAGCAGGTGTCACCTGCAATATGTGAGATGTCCCAGCATTGAAGCCCTCAATTAGAATTAAAGACAATCTCTGTCCTTGCTCTGGGCCCTGAAGAGAACAAGCCTGTGTGATCAGAAAGCAGCTTGAGGAGTTGCTATATCAAGCAAGGGCCCAAAAGAAGGCCCTCAACCTTTCTTCTGGTAGACCATTCCTGGTGGTGATGTACATCCTTTTTGGGTATATTTTGGGTAACAAAGTAGTGGGAATTCATACACACGCTCATCCATTCATGCAACTTAGATATAGAAACTTCAATATACACAGCACAAGTGTCATGGTTTGTATCTGAAATTCTATCCATTTATTAACTAGTATGATCAACCACAAGTAGCCAGTCAGATCTCTCTGATCTCACAGAATCATAAGCAAAATCGAGATCAACTTTTTCCTTTTTAACAACAAAGTGTGAACACATTTACTTGGCCATAAACAGAAAACTCTGCAGCTGCAAATGGATATTAACTTAAGTGTATACTAAACAGTTACAAAAACAGCTACCTAATCCATAAATAGAATCTCAAAAAAAATTCAAAGAATTGGTTACCATTCAGACTACCTTTAAATAACCTGTTGATCAAAAATTAATTAATATTTTTAAATATTTAGAACGAACCAATGATAAAATGCTATATATATCAAAAGATGACATATAATGCAGACCATGAGAATTTTTAAATGGCAGATATCAAAATGCTACAATAAAATTGTACTAAAATTAAAACAAAATGTGATGAATTCCTTTAATATCTAGAAAAGGGTAAAACATGCCTCACTGTGATTCACAATCTAGAAGTGATAAAGAAAATTCTGGATACACTTAATTATGTTCAAATGTATGGTACAAATAAAGAAGAGAAAGGGAGTGATGAAGGAAGGAAAAAAGACAAATGTATCTTACACCACAAAAAAGGGCAAACTGCTATTTTTAAAGAACTTCAAAAAATAAGACGATTAAGTCCAAAAGCTTTAGAGAAAAAGACAAATGATATGAGAACCATTTCACAGAAGAAGTGCCACCAATAGTCCTTAATCACAGGAAATAATTATATGTAAAATAGGAAAAACACCTTTTGAAACTACACAAATGTAAAATTTCCAACCATAGCAAAATGAGAATACTTTGACAACATACTCTGTTGTTTAGGCTGTGAGAAAACAATCACTATCATATATAGCTAATGGAAATTCGAAACCATACCACCTCAAGGAATTTGATATTAGCAAATCATTAATTAGCGAATTAGACATGCACTTACCCTTTGATCCAGAAATCCATCTTAGAGAAATATATTCCTAAGATGCACTCACAGAAATATAAAATGACTTCTGCACAAGGCTATTTATTTCCCACTGTTTGCAAAAGGAAAACCATCATGAACAAGAAAAAGGACAAAATAAATATGTTCCGTCTTTTGGGTACCTTTTGGGTAACACTCATACACACACACACACACACATAGTTATGTGTATTTATATATGCATGTTTGTTAATATTTTCAAAAAGAAACAGTGGAAGGATACACCAAAATATTAATTAAAAGAAATAGTAATGTTTACCAGGAAAAAGACAAGAGAGGCGGTAGAAAGAATAAGAATAAAAGCTAGGGCCTCCCCAGTGGCTCAGTGATTGAGTGCTGGGTTGTTAAGCTGCCCGCAGCCTCTGCAGCACCAGTTCGATCCCCGGCTATAGGCGAGGGTCCCACATGGCGCGCAGACCTCTCCTGCCGCCCGCTGCTCCCCTCAGCAGTGTACTTCGGTCCTTCTGCCTGCTCTGCTCCCTGCTCTGGCTCTGTTGAATTCTCTCACCCTCCGGCACTTCTGACTGTACCCAGTGCTTGTATAAATAAATAAATAAATCTTAAAAAAAGAATAAAAGCTAAATGTTTCTGATGTGTTTTGTTTTGCAGTTTGAACCTCAGAATCTTGTTCATGTTTTATATATTTGAAAGATAAGGTTAAATAAAAAAGAAAAAGTGATGCAATGCCTGAAATATGAAAAACGTATTGAAACTCACTAATATAAGTTTATATCAAATGGTTGGCATAATGGTAAAGATATTTATTTCAATGAAATTAAAAACAGAATTTTGACTGCATATACCTAACTAGAAGCAGAATACAGATCACTAAATCTTTAGTTGCATCTAGTGGTCTTGTTACTACTCAGTAATTAAAAAAATAAATAAAACCTGGGCCTCCCTGATGGTCAAGGGGTTAAGTTTCAGCACTATGAAGTTATCAGCCGCCAGTGTGACATGAGTTCAATGCCTGGCCAAGGAGCTGACCCACATGGCACAGCAGACCTCTCCTGTCTAGCCATTGTCCCCACTTAGCTGTGTATTTCAGTAAATCTGCCTATTCTGCTCCCCACTCTGTCTCTGGTGAATCCTCTTTCTCTCTCTCTCTCTCTCTCTCTCTCTCTTTCTCTCTCTCTCTCACACACACACACCCACACACACACACAGAGAGAGAGAGACAGACACACAGACACACACACACACACACACCCCAGTTCTTCCATGCAAAACAAATATGTAAATAATAAATAAATAAAATCTTGCCATTTGCCACAACATGGTGGGGCTAGAGGGGATGATTACGCCAAGGAAATAAGTCAGAAGGATAAAGACAAATACCAGATGATTTTACTCATGCATGGAATACAAAGAAATAAAGCAACAGAACATACGGAATCAAACCAAAACAAACCTTAGGAATCTGAATGTAAAACTGACTCTGGGGGTGGGAGTGAGTGAGTGGAGGAAGCTGGGGAGCAAAGGGGAGAGGGAGGGGCCCAATGGACTGCCGCAGAGGATTGTGGGTGCCTTGGTGGTAGGTGTGGGGTCAATACATTCACCTGAGGAGGTGTGAACCTATTCCCCTAAGTCACACACAGCATTAGAGACCCGCATTACTGTGGTAAGAAATCATGCAGTTGTTTAAAACTTGAATAAATTTAAAGTTGAAATTATTTTTAAAACTTTATAAACATGCACATATACTCCACTACCCAAAGTAGATGAAAGCATATAAGCCATTACGCTCCAATCATTACCAACCAAGATGTTCACATAAAGGATAAGAGATAAATAAGTTCCATAAAATCCTGTAATCCCATTTAAATTTGGAAAATCGGTGTTAGAAACTTAGAATTTATGTATCTCTTTCCCTGTCTAGAAATTCTTTTTCATCAATTTTGTAGTTCCCTTTTCTGTTCACAAGCTAGTAGGAGAACTTAGAAGGCATCAGTGGTTTCCCTACCTGTTCCCAGGTGAGCAGGAGAGCTGCAGCTTGGATATCAGGGGTAGGCTGGGCCCTGGGTGTTCTCCAGGGACCCCAGACCAGGCACACAAGGGACCTGCAGTCTTCACACCAGTCTGTGACTTTGCATTCTGCAGCAGGGAACTCAGAGCCGTGGCCCGTGCACCCTGACATTTCTCCCTGGTCACAGGCTCCCCAAGGCAGCCTGCTTGGCTCTCACATCCCTTCCAGGTCTCCACGCAGCATCAAGAAGGGCCTCCTCCCAGCAGTCCTGGAGGGGGAAGGCCCTTCCAGGCCAGCAGCCCTCCCCTCCCCCTTGTTGCCTGGGTGATTACACACGCCTGGCACAGGGGAGAATCTGCTCCTTGCAGGTTTGGTAGGGATGGTGGGAGATTAACTTAAGTCACCTCTGTGGTGGTCAGTCCCGGGGTCACTAGTAGCAAAAGCCATGCTGGTGGGAAGCTACCTGGATCTGGCTAGTAAAGTCTCCAGGAATGGAGTGACCAGCAAGCACAGGGGTCCCCTAGGGTAGCTTCAGCAGGTTGACTGGCTCTTTCTGAAGGACCTCACACTGATCCAGCCAGTTTTTCAGTGGCAACAGGGTGCAGCAGCAGCTTTGCCCAGGTTTTTCTCAGATGTGTGAAGGTTAGGCCAACACCTAACCTTCTGGAGATGGGCGTCATGTTTGGAAGTCAAGACTGGTGCCACCTGACTGGATCCCTGCTGCCAGGAGTTTGAGGGCAGCCTCCTCCTTTCTTTGGGCACCAAGAGCTCTGGACAATGTGTGAGTCTCCTTTCTGACTGGAGCCCAAGGCAATGCTGGAGTAGCACCAAAGACGCAACTAATCTTTGTGTTTGGTTCTGGAAGTTGGAAATTGCCAGATCAGAGGCCCAGCAAGGCTGGGTTCTGGAAGGGTCAGCAGATGGCCATCCCCTGCAGGTCCTCAGGGGGCAGTGAGGGGAGTAGCATATTTCTAACTGAACTTGAATAAACCAGAAACAGTTTCATTCAGAAGTTCCTGTGGACCCACTGAGTTCCTCCAGCATGTAAGTGTGCTCTGTCTACAGGCCAGAACCTCTCCAGGCACTGGAGCACAGATGGGCAGGATCTGCTCCTGGGGTGCACTGGTTCTTCTGGAGCATCTTTTACATGTTCTCATTCCCAAGACCTCAGCTATGATGACTTTGCAAGACAGAGCAAAGAGGCTGAGTGAATCTCTTCTCTGAATTTAGAATTTTTATTGAAATAAAGGAGTTTGCTAATTCCATCTCAAGCAACTCCTAAGAAACATACTTAAGAGTTCTGAAACTAATGAGTGCTTCTCTCATACTGAACTGAACAATGGGTGTTTTTACAATGTCAGGGAAGTAATAGGCATCTTCTCACAGGAAGAAGTATTCTACTTGCTCTGGTTTTCTGAAGGGGAATTGAGTAAGAGATGATTGCTGGTGACTCTTTTTCCAAAAAAGTAAAAGGAGGGCCTCCCGGTTGGCGCAGCGGTTGAGCACTGGGTTGCGAAGCTGCCCGCAGCCTCTGCAGCACTGGTTCGATCCCCGGCTGCTCCCCAGCCACTGGAGGAGGGTCCCACATGGCGCGCAGACCTCTCCTGCCGCCCGCTGCTCCCCTCAGCAGTGTACTTCGGTCCTTCTGCCTGCTCTGCTCCCCGCTCTGGCTCTGGTGAATTCTCTCACCCTCCTGCGCTTCTGACTGTACCCAGTAATTGTATAAATAAATGAATACAAATAAATAAATAAATAAATCTTTTTAAAAAAAAAGGAAAAGGAAAAAGACATTTAATTCTGGTAATGACAGTTAATGTAAGTGATGTTATAAGTATCTGAAAAATGTGGGTTGTTTTGCAGTTGAGTTTTGTTGTTTTGTTTTGCTTTTTTGCCCACCCTAAATATTTCCTCCTTCCTTTCAACTGTTCTCTGACAGTTCCACCTTCTACACCATCCAGGGAACTCTAGAAACTCGGGCAGGGTGGTTCTCAAGTCCTGCCATCTTTCTCTCTCTTCTCAGTCTGCTGATGCAGGTCAGTAGAGGGATATGGAGACCTGTGTGGATGTTCAACCTAGGTCATGTGCTTAAAGCTAACTTTTATCCAAAATCATTTGCTTGGAAGAGCAGGTTTTTGCAGAGTTATTAAAAATGTGATACCATAAGCTCTAGTCTCTTATTATTCCATGCGTGTAATTCCCTTAGTTAGGAATCTTGGTGGAGGCAGGGATAAGTACCATAATAGTTTTAGGCATTTATAGGCCTCTTGCTGAAATTTCATCCTTAGTGCACCAATACCTTGACCTGAGCACCTACTATATACCAGGCATTTCACTCATATTATTGCTGTCAAACCTAACAATTGTCATAGCAGACCCCTAAGTTTTACTCCTGTTTTCCCATCCCAGGTCAATCTCTTTCTATGCCAGGAGTGAAAGAGGGATAAGAACTTTAATTTGCTCAAATTCTAAGAGAGGGTGTTAACATTACCTTTTTATTTGTGAAAAGAAGTGGTATCTGAGAGGTTAAATGACTTGCTTCATGGTTCCAACACAGGCTTGTTTGATTCCAAACCTTTTGAACTTTTCAATATACCCAAAGACAGGACCATCCACCCTACACATTCCCATTTCTTTTACTATCCTTCCACATCCTGTTTGGAAAAGTACTCAAGGCTACTGACAATACTACTTTGCTTGCTTTCATAGTGGTAGAACCCATCTGGCTGACCACATGACTTTATGGTGGCTAACATTTACTGAGCATGTACTCAGTGCTAATAACTTTACATATATTTTGTCCTTATATCCTTTTGGCAACCTTACAAGGTAGGTTCTAATGTCATCTTTTTAAAAGTTGGAGATAGAGATGAAAGGAGGTAACTAACCTACCAAGTCAAAGTAGACAAAGTAGGATTTGAACTTAGAGCACCACCACTAGAAACTGTGTGTGAATTCCACAGCTCAGAAGCATTTATATCAGCCAGTAAAGCACCCTTCACCCCCATTCTCCAATTTCTTCCTATTGTTATCTCCGTGAGTTCCTGCTCAGCCCCAAAACATATAGTACCCATGCCTCCAAGCAGATACTGGTGTTTTCTATACTGAGGAGAATGTCCAAGGATATAAAGAAGAGAGAAGAGAGGGAGTCCCATGCACTGACAGAGCTGCAAGTCAGCCACCTGCAAATCTCATTCCCCCACCTGCTTTCAGTGGGAAGATCACTCTCCCTTGACACTATCCCTCTGTGACTTTAATGGAGCTGAAGTCAATATCACATCATTTTATCAGTATTTTCTTTTTATTTGTGCTGAATCAGAATTGTGATATCAGCAGGAAATGGATAAGGAAGAAAAAAATTTGTCTAGTAGGCACTCCAGAGACCCCACATGCTTTGGGTCAGTGAGCATCCTTCACAGATGAGCAGCTGTATTTTGTAACTGTAATAATAACCACAAAATTAATAACAGTAAATAATAGCATACTGACAACACTTTGCAGGTTATAAAACCTTTTCACATCTGTTTGTATGCAGTTTGGTGCTTCCAATTGCCCTCTTAGTTGGAGATAACTATGATAGATTATAGATAGGTAAATAGATACAGAGATACAAACAAGTACCTGGGAGCAAACTGTGAGTGATGCCAAAGAAGGTAGGAAGAAAACAGGACTCAAGAATATTGGACCATCCTAGTCCTGCTGTGAATCAGAGATGTTACTTCAAACAAGGGATTTCATGTCTAGATTCTCAGTTCCTCCTCTTACAATACACATCACAATTCTCACTTGCCAAGACTAGAAGAGAATAGTCAGTGAAATAGTGTGTCTAAAATGTTTGCAGGTGACATGATCCTATTCTTTGAAAACTCTAGATACAACAGCAACACTAAAACTTAAAACTAATAAATGAATTTAATAAAGTTTCAGGAAACAATACCAGCATACAAAAATCAGACACACAAAAAAGCTCTTTGAAAAGGTAATGAAGTAAACCCATTTACAGAGATAACAAAAAATAATAAAATTAACCAAATAGAATAAACTTAACCAAACAGATGAAAAACTTATACACTGAAAATTAAAGAAGACATCTTTGTTCATGGACTGGAAGAATGAACATTGTTAAAATGTCCATACTCCCCAAACTTACAGATTCAATGTTATCCCTATAAAAAAAACCCAATTAAATGTTTTACTAAAATAGAGTACAGTCTTAAAAGTCATATGCAACCATAAAATACTCCAAGAACCAAAGTAATGTTGAGAAACAAGAAAAAACTGGAGCCATCACACTTTCTGGTTTTAAAATACACTACAAAGCTACATTAATCAGAACAATGTGGTTCTAGCATTGAAACAGACACATATACCAAAGGGATAGAATGGTTATCCCATAAATAAATCCATATGTCTACAGCCAATCAATATTCAACGAGAGTACCAAGAACACATAATAGGGAAAAAATAATCTCTTCAATAAATGGTGTGGGGGAAATTGAATGAAAGGATGAAATTGGACTATTATTTTATACCATATACACAAATCAGCTTAAAATAGGTTAGACTTAAATGTTAGCTAGAAGCCATAAAACTACTAGAAAAAACATAAGGAAAAATATCCTTGGCATTGGCCTAGACAATGATTTATTTTATATATATGACACTTACAAGAACAGGCAAAAAAGCAAACATTTGAGACTATCTCAAACTGAAAAACTTCTGCATAGCAAAGGAAACATTGGCTAATAGAAATAGAAACCTATGGAATGGTAGAAAATATTTGCAAGCCATAATCTCAAAAGAAAAAAAAGACTTACAAATGGTCAACAGGTACACAGAAAGGTACTCTCTTGACATCACTTATCATTAGGAAGTTCAAAACAAAACCACAAAAATCACTCTGTAACTATTATCACAAAGACAAAAGGTAATAAATGTTAGCAAGGATATAGAGCAAAGATGAACTGTGGTAGGCATGTAAATTGATAAAGTCTTTATGATAAAGAGTATAAAACTTACTAAAAATAATTAAAATAGAACTATCATATCTAAAAATCTCAACTCTACCTATATACCCAAAGAAAATGAAATAAGTATGAAGAGATTTCTACACTCCTACATTCATTGCAGTATTATTCTTAATGGAAATAACCTAAATGGAATGAATGGATAAGAAAATGTAGGGGGGGTGTGTTTGTGTGTATGTGTGTGTATGTTTTCTGAGAGCAGATCCTAAGGGTTATCACCAAAAAATTAAATGACAGCTGTGCAAAGTGGTAGATATGTTGATTAGCTTAACTGCTGTATTTCACAATGTTTACATGTATTAAATTACCAAGTTATACACTTGAAATAGATACAATTTTCACTTTTCAATCATATCTCAATAAAGCAGAACATTTTAAAAGTTTTGTAAGGACAACAGAATCTACTGTGGGTTTCCTTCATCCATTTCTTTATCACAGTATGGACACAATAAAGTCTTGCCGAATTGAACTGAATTGGTGAGCCTACTTATGATAGGAGGTAAGTATTTTGTGGTGATTGAATACATGGACATTGGCATAAAATCACTTAAAATTCAAGTCTACCTCCTCCCTTACAAACAAGGGTAAAACAAGTGTTATAAAAACTCTGAAGATGCTGGCACATGTATGTAATGGATATACCAGTACCACCTCCTGGGTTTATTATAGAGAAAAAAAAAGACATGTAAAGTGCATAGTATTGCATGAGACACACACAACAGACATCTGAACATCTGGACTGTTTGGGTTGTTCTCTGTCTTCTTGTTCAGATGACTGCATTTGAGAGCTATGGAATCACCACATAATTTGATCTAATGGGCCCATCCCTCTTCTGACAATCCCAAAAGTAAGCTGTGGCATCAGATGATGTAAGAGTGTTTGGGCACTGTTTCTAGTTTCTGAATTGAAGCAATTGTCTTCTATCTCTGCTGTTTCCTTGGGCAACTGTAATTTACTTCACTAAGGCCTGCAACTGGCCTCTGCTTCTTCAGAAATCCCACCCAGGGGAATACAATGGATCCAAGGCTGGAAGGCTGAAGATGGCTGGTGGTGCAAGGTGTTAAGGCACAATCTATGACGCTGTCTGCAGCCACTGAGGTGTGAGTTCGATCCCCAGCCAGGGAGCTACCCACATGGAGCAGCAGACCTCTCCTGACTCTCCCGCTGCTCCCTTCAGCAGTGTATTTCAGTCATTCTGCCTGTTCTGTTCCCCACTCTGTCTCTGGTGAGTCCTCTCACACCCCACACATCTGCCCTGTGCCCCAGTTCTTGTATGCATAAATAAATAAATCTTAAAAAAAAAAAAAGAAGGGAGGCCAATATTGAATCAGACTCAAAGGAACCAAATGGCACTTATATTCTCCCTGGTATTTCCATCTTGCTGGTCTTAAGAAGTCAAGGCACCAACAGAGAACATCATATATTTTAAGCAACAGAGAAATATAAAGCAGAGCTATGCAAAGATAATTCCCATCTCTGGCTGTTTTACAGTAAATGACTTTCCCAAAGTTGCACAAATAGTGGAGTACAATCTTCTTCGGGGCCATTGTGATACCCAAGTCCCTGGGGCACCATTTACATCAACTACAGTGTTGATGGTGACCCTGAGAGTGTTGCATAAAATGTGTCCTATAACATCTCCCATGTTTTCCTTTTCTATCAAAACAGGCTGAATTTATAAATTGTAAATAACTTTATTTCCTGCTAAGACCACCCTTTCCTCTGTCCTGACACCATCATTAACAAGAGTGAAAAGGGAAAATGATTTCTTCCTGTCAATACTCAGACTCCTTGTAACAACAGTCTGCCTTGGGGACCTACAGGATGAGCCCTGTCACGCACAGCATCACTGTTCATATCAATCACCACAAAAACCAGGATGCCAAAGTCAATTTTTATAATCAGACGTGTTCCTATACTACTGTAGATATCCCCAAATACCTCTCCTCTTGTCCCCCACCCCCAAACCTTACACACTGCCCTCTGCAACTCAGGGTCTTCCATCTGCAATATCTACATCTTCAACCTCTCTGCTTGAGATTCCTTCCATGGGCTTTGTCTACCTGCTATCTAGCAGATCCTTGAGGAAATTTCTTCTCCAAGAGCTCTCTCTTCTGCTTTTCCTGAAGAAGCTAAGGTTAATGATCTCCTTTTTTCTTTTTTACCTTTCCTAAATCACCTCTCTTCCTACACACACACACACACACACACACACACACAGCCACACACAACCACACAGAACTGCAGCCAATGCCATCAGATTATGCTACCTCTACCACTCCTGTTTCCTGTCATTCATAAATGCTCAATTTACCAGCCCTCATTCCTAGAAGTTCTTAGTTTGTGGATCACTGTCACTCTCTCCATCATTTATAGTATTATTATCTTTTTAACATGTTTATTGAGATGGTATTCATATACCATAAATTCATTCACATAAAAAGTAAAACTTTATGGTTTTTATTATATTTAGAGTTGTGCAAACATCACCACAATATAATTTTAGAGCATTTTCATCTCTCCTAAAAGAAACCCAATATCCATCAGCAGTCACTATCTCCCAAAACTCTTCCCAGCCCTAGGCAATCACTAATCTACTTTCTATATCTACAGATTTGCCTATTCTAGACATTTCATATAAATAGTATTAAATAACCTGACTTCTGTAGGTGACATTTTTTTCACACAGCATGTTTACAAAGTTAATCTACAATGAAGCATGTACTAGTACTTTTTTTTGCTTAATAACATTCCATTGTATGGATATATTAAATCCTACATTTGCATTCATTCAGTTGATGAATATCTGGGTTGTTTCCACTTTTTGACTATTATGAATGAATGCTGTTATTCTCATTTGTGTACAGCATTTTTTGTATGCAGATGAGTTTTTTATTCTTGGATAGATCTATCCAGGATAGAATTGCTATGTCACATGGTAATTCTGTAATTCACAACATGAGAATCTGCCAAACTGTTTTCCCCAAGGTTGTACTATTTTATACTCCCATGAGCAGTGACTGAGGGTTCCATTTCTTCCCATCCTCTCCAAGACTTGTTACTGTCTTTTTTAATTACAGCAAATCTAGTAGTATATCATTGTTTTTATTTGATCTCATGGTTTGATTTGCATTTCTTTGATGGCTAATGTTGAACCTTTCTATGTGTGTCTGCTGGCTATGTTAGGATAGTTGTTCATAATGTCATGGCTTGACCTCTAAGTTCTTTGTCTCTTATCTCCTCAGTGTTCCATGTCCTCTGACTCAACTTAGTCATTCCCAATATTATACTTTGATTATACTATATCATCTTACTTCAATATCTCCATGATTTCAATTTCAGGAACCCCACCCTTCCATGCCTACCTTCTACCTTCCTTGTTCATGATACATGGTTCCCAAACTCCTAAAATCTTTTGGCCCCACCATCACCTACAGTTTATTGATTCTGCAGGTTTTCACTGTGCTGGCTCTTCTGTGCTCTCAATTTTGCCTCAGCCAGCTTCACGTCTATGCTCCACATTTAAAATTGTCACTTTACCTATATTTCGACTCCCTTGCTCTCCCTTCATCGCACTTGGAAAAATCACAACCCTAGTTAAATTTGACTTTCCCCCTCATTCTCACTTGCACCCACATAATTAAATATGGCAGGAAAAAACATAACCTCAATAGTTCATTCTCACTTTAAATTTGTGACACGACCACTAACCTTATGTGCCCTTTGGCCTACTGGCCATTCCCAGTACATTTCCCTAACACAATCTCTTTCCTATCATCCCAGATAACATTTTTCACAGGCTTATCCTCTCCTAAAATCTCTACACCTACTTCTCATTTCAGTCTCAAGTTATCTCCTATTTCAATGAGAAAATACCCCTAGAGAAGTTTCTACTTTCTTCATCACTGAATCTACAATGCTTTCTTTACCTGACTCTACCTCCCCTCTTGCAACCATGAATGAACTCATCCTTCTCCCACTTAAGGCATGCACTCTTATCTATTCTGATATTCTAAAGGTCATCACTTTAGCAATGACAACTCTAGTGTGTCTACTCTACTGGATCATTCCCATTGGGTTGTAGGAATACTCCAGTGCCTTCTCTCTTGAACCAGACTACAATCAGGCTCTTTATCACCCCCATTTCACCAAAGCTATTCTTATTAACATGAACCATGATCTCTATGTTGCTACATCTACTGACAATCCTCAGTACTTACCTTACTTAAAATCCCGTTCTCTTAGAATATTTCCTGTGATAAGTCAGTGAAGTATCCAGGTATTTGACCAAAATTCTGGGTGTGTCAGTCAGGATGTTTCTGACTGAGAACAGCATTCGAATCAGTAGACTGACTAAAGCAGATTGCCCTCTCAATATGGGTGGGCCTCATCCAATCAGTTGAAGACTTGGCTAGAACAAAATGGCTGAGTAAGGGAGAATTTCTTCTGCTTTTCAGCTGGAACATCAGGTTTTCTTTTTTCTGCTTTCAAACGCAAACATCAGCTCCTCCTGGGTCTCATGCCTGCTGGCCTTAGGACTAGAATTTACACAGTCAGCTCTTCTGGGTCTCCATCTTGCCAACTGCAGATCTTTGGACTTGTCAGCCTCTGTAATTACATGAGCTAATTCCTTATAATAAAATGTGTTTCTAAAGATATATCTATCCTGTTGGTTGTGTTTCTCTGAAGAACAATGACTAATACACTTTCTTTAGTTGGGTTCAGGTAT
Source organism: Talpa occidentalis (assembly GCF_014898055.3). Taxonomy (NCBI): domain Eukaryota; kingdom Metazoa; phylum Chordata; class Mammalia; order Eulipotyphla; family Talpidae; genus Talpa; species Talpa occidentalis. The sequence continues at coordinate 70,008,454 of NW_023605083.1, forward strand.
ATTACTCTCTGTTGTATTTCTTCCCACTATTAATTCCCTTAGTCAAGTTCTTTACTTTTTCTTACTTCTCAGTCAAGTATTCTAGTCTTCTCTAGACCCTTTATTTCTTCAGCTATACTCACGCTCCAGCTAATTCTCATCCAATATCATGGCTGTCAAGAATATCTCAAACTTACCATGTCCCAAACCAAATTCCTGAAGCCCTAATGCTGCCTCCCTAAGCCTATCCCTCTATTATCTTTGTCATCCTAATAAGCAGTAGTTACCATTCTTTCCAGTACATGGCTGAAAAGCTTAGAGTCAATTTCCATTTTTTTTCTTCCAAATGCCACCCTCTTTCAACAAATTTATTTTGCTTTGGGTACAAAATACATACAAAGTATGTACTTCCATGAATACAGTTATGTTCCAAACCACCAGCTTCTTCCTGTTCCTGAACTATTGCAATGACTCTCTAATTAATCCTCTGTGTCCACCTATGCCCCCAGTCCCTACACAGCAGTAAGAATGAGTTTTTAAAAAAATCTAATTTAAATACTTTCTCCTCTATCAATAAAACTTAGAAGTTCTTACAATTTCTCAACAGGTTCTTACAATTTCTCAATATGATCTGCCCTTTTGCCAGTCTTACCTCCAATCATTTGTTTTTCCCTCCATCTCTGTTGTAGACACATTGGCCCCAGCATTTCTCAAACATGCCAAGTATCATCTTGCCTTGGGGCCTTTGCACTTGCCTGAAATGTTCATTACCTGCACCTAGAATGTTTGCGTCTCAGATATGAGACTATATACATTATATATATATATATATATATATAAAAATACTATATTGCATGGTAGTCCCCTTACAACCTTCAGTTCTCAGCCCAAGAGGTGACATCAGAATGACCTTCCTCAAATATCACCTGTAAGTGGCACTATGTGCCTTTCTCTACTCATTAGAAATAGAATATACTTGTTTTTACTTATTTCCTGTATATTTCTACTAGAAAGCAAGCTATATGAGAAGAGAATTTCTGAAAGAGGTCCTGAGATATCTCTAGGAACTAGAATAATGTCTTACCCACAATAGGTTCAGTCAATAAATGGCTCTTACATAAATTAATGAATGCATGAATTAATTATGAATTTACTTTATGACTAAGATTTATAAATCATGTTATATCAGAAATATATATTTAAAGACACTTCTTGTTATATCATCCCAGCTCCTGAGACAGCAGGATGATGCACTAAGGAGAAATTCACAATGGGTTCTAGTTGCAGCTTTGCCCCTACGTAGCTGCTCTGTGACTTTAGGTCAGTGACTTACCCTCTTAGGCTCCCCATTTCCTTATCCATTTTATGACACTTTGGGATGAATTAATGTTTAAAGATTATGTCCCTGAGAATTTTAAATTCGACTCATGTTGAATCATAGGATGCCATACAATGGTATCCCATACACCTACCTTTACAATTCTATTTGATTGTTTTGTAAATTCATTTTGTAATTTGCCAATTAGTTCAGAACTTGGACAGGGAAAAGAACTTCTAGTTTTCAGTTCATCTCAAATTCCCCAACTGAGATTATTTCACTTGATCCTCACCACAGTGTTGCAAAGTAGCAGGCATTATCCCAATTTTATAGAGAAGCAAAAGGAAGGTGAAATAAGTTGTTCAGAGTCACTCCACTTGAAAAATGATGGATTTGAACCTATTTTTGCATTTCTTAGAAGTAATTTATTACCTATTCTTGAAACTACAGAGGACCAAAGATCTTGACAGAATCCCAGCCCTGATCCTCACCAGTTATACAACACTTAATGCCATGTACCACTATGCATCTCAGTTTTCTCCCCTGTAAAATGGGGCCAGTAGCTAGTAGCCTTTCCTATATTTAAAGGGATGTACAATCCTTCTGATGAGGATCATATAAGATGAAGCAAGTAAAAACACCTCAAAAAGCATAGACTACCATTCACCTAAATTTTTTATTTTTCAGACTATATAAAGGTGTCCCTCAATCCCTAACGTGGGGAAAGCAAATTAGGAAATAGTCATAAATTGAATAAATCTTTTGCAAATGCATCTGTCTCAAAGGAAAGACAAGATCTAGCTTCATTTCAGCTGACTTTCTAGTCTAATGACCTAGAATTCACTGCTATGCTTTCATTCCTATCCCTTGCATTGCAGCTCACATGAAAATGCCTGATAAACTAGGAGTTTCTTTTGATGCATGGGCAAAGAAGATGTTTTCTATTCCAAGCACCCATATCTTTTCTGAATATTTTTCTTCATATTCTTCTGGGGGTTTTGATCTCACATTATTTCTCTTTTGATTCAAAGGGGGAAAAACCTACAGGACTTTTCAATTATTTATTGCAAAAGGCATTTAAAGCCTGCTTTCAAAGTTGATTTCTGAATTTCTATATTCACTCATGCACATCTGGGAGCTGATCTGACCTCTTGGGAGGAGAGCTCAGTGAAGGTCAAAAGATGTGTCTGACTGACACATGGGACCTCAGATGTCTGACCCAGACCTCTGTCTTCAAGAGCATGGCAGCAGATTCAGTGTGATGGAAGGGGCTGCTGGTAAAGTCTTCCAGCCACCTCATGCTGCTTCAGTATGGTCTCTGACCTCTACTACTTTTCTTCTGTGAAAGAGGAAATTTTGCCTCTGTTTTAAAATATTAGAACTTGATTACATTTCAAATTCAGTAAATGCTTATTGAGTGCCTATGCCTAACACATTGTGCTAAGATATCCAAAAATGAAAATTACTCGTAATTCATGGGAAGGAAGTCAAGAATATCGAGGAATAGGGCTGCCTGCATTCAAATCCCAGCTTCACCACTTATTCCTTCACTTGTTTGAGCCTGAATTTCTTCATGTGTGAAAAAGGGATGACGAGATCGGGCGCATTCAGGGTGGTATGGCCGTAGACAAGGAACTCTTCTGCACTGTTGGTGGGAGTGCAAACTGGTCCAACCACTGTGGAGAGCTGTGTGGAGATTTCTGGACCTACTAAACATAGAGCTTCCATAAGATCCAGCAATTCCACTCCTAGGTATTTACCCAAAGGACACAGAAACATCAATTCCAAAGAACACCTGCACCCCTGTTTATAGCAGCACTGTTTACAATAGCTAAGCTTTGGAAACAACCCAAATGCCCTAAAATAGATGACTGGATCAAGAAGATGTGGTACATATATACCATGGAATATTACTCAGCATTCAAAAAAGATAAACACATGCAATTTGCAGCAACATGGATGGCACTGGAAGGGATCATGCTCAGTGAAATAAGCCAAAATGAAAAAGAAAAATACCAGATGGTCTCACTCATAGCAGGAATCTAGAAAACTTAAATAAGGGACCAGGAAAACGAATAACTATAAGAAAGTGAAAATCAAAATCAACAAAAAACTACGAACCAGAGACACTTTTAGGGGGGCGGGGGTGGGAGGGGAGGGATTGGGGTCAGAATGGGGGGGCTGCAATTGTATGGGGAATATAAAAATAAAATTTATTATTAAAAAAAAAAGGGATGACAACAAAAATGACAACAACCATTTAGTGCTTTAATCCATACAGAACACATGGTTGTCCATTAATATTAATATGATGAGGGTGATGTGTTCTAAATGAAAGTAAGCAAAAGAACTATGATCCCTATCTTCATATCCTACCTGGGAGCTAGACAATCATCAAATAGAAACATAAACTTATAAATGCAAAAGTGCTACTGTGGATTATACTGGTTGCTCTTTCAACATCTTTCCCACCCTCCCCTCCTGCTCGGTGGCCATGAGCAATGAGTTAGTAGTAGAACTGAGTCCAATCTCAGCTCTTCAAATGCAACCTAAATGACCCTCTCAGACCTGTCACTTTAATTCCATCACCCTTGTGAATGTTTCAGAAGTGGTCATGTGACCTAAATCAACCTAATCAAAGAAAAACTCAGGATTTTATAGTAGGGAAGAGAACCCCCTTTCTCTGCTACTAGATACGACAGAGAGAATATGATTCTGCAGCACTTAGCAGCCATTCTTCAATCACTGTTGGAACCAGACTCAGAAGGAGACTAATAGTGGGGAGAGCAGAAATGAGATATGTAAAGACAATGGATCTTTAGTAATATTGTTGAGCTACTGGATCTAATCTCCCTTTGAACCCAATGATATCTTGAGAATATTCAGACAATAACAGTTTTCAATGATAGAAAGAAAAATAACCAATTAAAAAAAATGGGAACAGGTTCCAAATAGACATTTATCTCAGGAAGATATACAAGGAAGTAATAAGCACATGAAATGATGTTCAATATCATTAGTCATCAGGAAAATGCAAATGAAAACCACGATGAGATACCACCTCACACCCACTAGGATGGCTAAATCAAAAAGTCCCATATGAACAAATGGTGAAGAAATTGGAACCCTCATACACTGCTGGTGGGAATGTAAAGTGATGTAGTCACTTTGGAAAAGAATCTGGCAGTTCCCAAGTTGACTAAATATAGAGTTACCATATGTCCTAGCAATTCTATTCTTCAGTATATACCCAATGGAAATGAAAATATCTATCTGCCTAAAGACTTGTATGTGTGTATACAGCAGCCTTATAATATCCACAAACTGGAATCAACTCAAATGTCCATCAACTGATAAATGGATAAACAGAATGTGGTATATCCATACAATAGAATATTATTCAGCCATAAAAGAAATAAAATAGTGATACATGCTACAATATGAATAAAGCTCAAAAAACATGCTAAGTGAAAAAAAGTTATCACAAAAAGCCATATGATTCCATTTATATGAAGTATCCAGAACAGGGAATCTCTAGGGACAAGCAGTAGATTAGAGGTTGCATACAATTGGGAGGGATGGGGGGATTAGGGGGAAGCTAAAAAAACATGAAATCTACTTTTGAGATGATGAAAATACTGATTATGGTGATGACTGCATATATTTGTAAATGTATGAAAAACCACCAAATTGTATGTTTACGTTTAAATGGGTGAATTGTGGTAGGGTAGGTGATTGCACTTCCATAAAGCCATTAAAATAAGTAAATAGGGCCTCCCCTGTGGCACAGCAGCTTGAGCATGGCACTATGAAGCTGTCCGCAAACTCTGCAGCACGGGCTCAATTCCTGGCTGGCCAGGGAGAGTCCCACATGGCGCAGTAGACCTCTCTTGTCATTCCCACTACTCCCCTCAGCAGTGTATTTCGTCAGTCTGCCTGTTCTGTTCCCTGCTCTGTCTCTGGTGAATCCTCTCACCTTCCCGCATCTCTGTCCTGTACCATAGCTATTGTATAAATAAAAAAAAATCTTTAAAAAAAAAAGTAAATATTCTCCAAGTCAGTTTTGAGGTGGGTTTTAGTTACTTGCAATTGAATACTTGAATATAATTACTACAAATAAACACACACAAAAACAGAAACACACACACACACAGTGGCTGTGAGAATATTTATCTCAGTTACCTGATATACTCTGGATATGGGGATATTCAGAGAAACCAGGTGCGGGGGTCCTAGTGGATGAGATGAATTAGAATCAGTCTGGCCCCATTTGTCTGTACCAGATCTCAGAGGCTCCCCATCTCCACTTCTCCCCTCTGCTTGCAGAGGCCACCACTGATCCTCTCCTGCAGATAACCCAGGGTCCCTTCCAACAGGAGGCAGGACAGCAAGACTCTCAGAATCAAGAGCTGGTCTTGCAGCATCTCACTCATTCTCAGCCTTGACACATTTCTCATCCCTCTACCACCTCTCTCTTCCTATAGTCCTTTGTGCCTGAGTGCCCAGAAATTTACATCCCAGAGATACATCAGTTCTTCTCTGATAAGATGTGCAGATCCCAGGTCCTCCTTAGATCTGGGCCTTGACTTTCACTTGTAATTGCCCACTGTAAATACTGAAGGATTTACACAGGAAAACAGCTAGCCCTGTCCCTACCCCAGGATGTCTCCTCAAGTTTGCTGTAGTTTTCTTCCCTTTCCCCCAACTAGGCCTTCCATTTGTTCACTGAATGTCTGACGTCCAAGTTTCTCCCATCTTCTAGCTTGGTTCCCACCTTTTCTTTTAAATTTCTTGGCGAAGCTGTTCATTGAATCACCCCAGCTATAACCTTGCTCACTGGATATTCAGGTCTTGACCCAGTTAGTTCCCCAGTGCTCATCTGGCAATACCTAAAACTAGTGACACCCAGTAAAATAGCAAAATATGCCTGCCAGCCTGCAAGCACAGAGGAAAGGAATGTTATACTGCCTTCCTTAATCCACATCCCATACCTCATAGGTCCTTGGGAGCTAATTGGCATGTAGATGAATGCCCCCCCATTGTATTGGAATTATCTAACTGTCCTTCCCTGATACCCTGGAATCTGCAACTGGGCAGCACCCTCACTGCTGCCTGATCACCTTTGTGACCCCAGAATACAGCACAGAACTTGTATTAGAGTGAACCGTTCAGTATAGAATAGCAAACCCCTGGCTTCTTCCATAAAGGGTGTTGCCCAGTTAAATAAGACGTTTGTTCCCTCTGAACACTCACCACTTTGATGAAACTCCTGACACATTTACCCGGTCCTGCCTTGTGCTGCTGGATGTGCAAAGCAGCTGTTTACTTCCATGAGATGATGACTCTCCTGAAGGTGGGGGGTCGCATCTCATTCATCTTCTGGGGCACCCACTGGTGACACCGGAAAAAAAAGATGAACAGAAGCTCAGTAAACACACTTGCTGAATAGCAGGTTGATGACTGAATAAATGAATGAATATAAGGAGAGTAGAACTGCTTGGAAGAGGGAGGGAAACTCTGGTGTCTGGAAGGCTGCGACTTTGACCTGTGCTGCATTTCCATGCTGTGATCAAGATAAATCAGGACTATTTTGTTTTATTTTCTCCTTCTCCTTCCAGACTGTAAGTCCCCCAAGAACAGTGTTCATATCCAACATTTCCAGCATGTTCACCACTACAGCTTCATATTTAGCACATAAGTGCCTCCTAAATGTGCTGGTGGCTGAACATTCACCCACCCAGTGGGTCCCTAAGACCCCAATTCTCCTATCCACCCTCTGGCTTTCGTCCTTCCCTGAGCCATGCAAGCTCTTTACCTTCCAAATTAGTAAGGAGACAGTCACAGCAGCCATCAGCCTGTTTCTGCATCCCCCTCTGCCTTTATACTTTTCCAACTGGCTTGACTCATGTCATCTTAGCTAATTCGGAGTCATCCAAGCCAGGCTCTGATACATCGGATGATCAAGATAAACGGCTGGAGTATTTTTATGAGTTAAAGTCTCTCTAAATTTCAGTACATAAATCATTTGTTGTGAAACTGCTCGTTGTCTTTAGGCAAGGCTATAACATGAGGGAAAATCCTATCTATTTATGAATCAAAAGTCAAGGGATTAGGAATAGTTCAAAGGAAAGAGACTACAATATAAAAATAAGATTTATCTCTTAATATTCTCCTTATATACATCCCTCTACCCCTTTCTCTTACTTACTCTTCAGCATAGAATAGGAATTCAATTATGTGTTTGTTCTACAAAATCACTGCAGGCAGCAGGTTGGGGGAAAAGAGAAGCAAATCTTAAGAGGCAAAATTTAGAGAATACTTAGCTCCATGCCAATTCAATCGATACCCCTTTGGATCTCAGATAGAAAGCCATTTCCTCCAGGAAGTCTTCTGTGATGACTTAGGCTAAATTAAATCCTTCCTATCCATCACTCTTTTTTTTTAATCACTATTTTTTAATTTAAATATTTTATTTTATATAATTCTTACATCTTTTTTCATCTTTGCACAATGTATGCATTTTCATTTTGGTTATATTCCCCACACAATTGCACCCCTAGACCTTCCTTTGACTCTAGACCTTCCTTTCCCCACCCCTCCCCCTCCCCCCCCCCCGCCTCCGTAGTGTGTCTCTCATTTATAGTTGCTTGTTGATTTTGATTTTTACTTTGTATTGATTAGTCTTTTTCCTGGTCTCTTATTTCCACCACTCTTATAGCACCCATTGTGATGACTTGTGTTGCTCAGCCACAGCTTTAATTATATATTTATTTGTTTGCTTACTTAATGCCTGTCTCCCCCAGTATTCTTTAAATTATTTTACATAGACTTACTCCTATATTTGTTCTCCACTGTATCTCTAACCCCTAATACAGTGCCTGGAATAAGGTAGGCACTGAGCAAAATTTTAAATAAATGCATGATGAGAATTTTCCCAGCTCTTTTTCAAAATTACTCTGTAAACGTCACTGCAGAAAATGAAGAGCTACTTAATTTTTTCAATTTTTTTCAATTTTTATTAGTCAAACATGAAATGTTACTTTTTAAATAAAATAAATATTTATTTTTTCAAGTCATTGCATATGTTATCTTAGGGAAGCTTCAATGTCTGGTCCAATGCATGTCAGCCAACAACAGGAGAGACAGGATTAGAACTCAAACAATGTAACCCCCAAGTTCACATTCTTACCTCTGTGCTCTGTACTCTTCTCTCCTGAAAATCACAAAGATGCAGAAGGAATTTTTTTTCCCTATGGAACCTTTTCCTTCCTGGCTCTCCATCACTAGAAGGAACAAAGGAAGGGAAAACAACTGAAGACCAAAGAGAGGATTATGTTTTCATTTTCTCTTCAAACCTTGCAGAAAATCAGCAGACATGACACTGGACATGGTCATGCTTTTTTAGACTGTGTTACCATCTACCCGCAAAAGGGTTTTTCAGACAGCCTTGAGGATGTCAGCCCCTAGAGCCACATCTTGCTCTGTACAAGATTCAACTTGTGTCGCACTGAGCCAAAGGCAAGTCCTCACTTCCAGCAAGCTCTTACACAGAAGCCCACCACACCTGCACACACATAATATATTCAAGGTAAACGATACACCTACAAGAGCTCACATATGTACTTACACATGTGTGTGCTTTCACCAAAAAGCAATATCTCATCCCCTTCACTACACAGCAAGCACAGAATCAGATGAATGCACGAATGTACACATCTACACAACTGTCCTCATCAAATTTAATAATAAACCATGTCAGTACACCATTTTACAATAAACCAAGTCCTTTTACATGAGTTTTCCACTTTAGTCCCATAATAATCCATGGGTTATTTATTTAAAAGATATAAAACCAATGGCTTAATAGGTGTCTTTAACTTGAGTCTCCTAAGATAGGTTTCAGAGAGTCTCTGACTTTTCCTGAAATTGAGGGAATGTGCATTTTTATATAGCAGTTAGGGTTCAAGGATTTCATGCTCTGTCCCTTCCTCTAAAAGAAGGTAATGAAAAAAAACCAAGCGGTGGGGATGATTTCATTAACCTGAAACTAAGATACTGATCAATATAAAGTTTATAAAGTGCCTTTTCTTCCATTCCCTCACTGATTCACACATCTGCAACCCTTTAGAGTTAACCTTGCAAAAATTACACCTTTTTGATAGATGAAGACTCTGAACACAGACCTCTTTAAGCTCATATCCCTAAAACCCATTCCTTTTCACCTTCCTGCCTCTCCCGAAGTAGAAAAGAAGAGAAACTGACATCTGAGTCACTGCCCTTGATAGGGAATTTAACATAGTTTTTCCACCTACCTGAGCCATGAACTCTATTCAGGTCTTTCCTTTTATTTTTTTTTTTAATTTTTAAATTTTTTTATTTATTTTTGCATGGAAGAACTTGAGTGTAGGCCAGAAGTGTGGGGGATGAGAGGATTCACAGAGACAGCAAGGGGAGAAGAACAGACAGATGTACTGAAATACACTGCTGAGGGGAGCAGCAGGAGAGACAGGAGAGGTCTGCTGCACCATGTGGGTTAGCTCCCTGGCTGGGATGGAACTCAGGCCTTAGTAGTGATAGCGCTGAGATTTAACCCTTAGGCCACCAGGGAGGTCCCGGTATAGGTTTTTCATATGAAACCAACTCACACAACTGAAAAGTAGCCATTTTAATCAAAATTTTGGTGTTTACTCTACTTCAAGTCACTGTAATATTTTCACAAGCAGAGGATAAAGAGTCCTTAGGAGATTATCTGGTATGTTCCATAAATAGAAGTCCAAAGTGGCAGGTCATTTCTCTTATCTTTGTATGGAATACTTTCTGTCCAGACATCCTCATTCTCTTTAAATCTCTGTTCAAATGATATGTTATAACTCATACCTTCCCCCCACCCACCATAATGCTCCAGCACCTGCTCTGCTTGTCTCTTTAGTACTTATCATCCTCTGATTGTCATATATTTATTCAGTTACGTGTCTAGCATTTGTCTCCTCTCCTAGAATATAACCTCCATGAAGCAAAGACTTTATCCATTTAAATTGCTGATCCAAAACCTAGAAAAGACAAAAAATATTTGTTTCATGAATGGAGACTTACCAGGAAAACTAGAAGTTTCCGTAATAACCTCTTCACAAAAGATAACTTGGCCAAGATCATCCCACTAAAGAGCTTCAAGCTCAAGTCATCTTCCAGGTACTGAGCTTCTGCTGTATCACTGCTACCTCCCAAATATGAATTTCATGACATTTCTCTTTGGTTCACTTCCCAGAGGCATGAGTGAGAACTTTCCCAGACCTAGGAAAGGATAGTCCCTGGATAGTCCGAGCTCCTTAAACAATAAGGAAGTTCACAAGCTTTTGACACTGGGAAGTACAGAGTTAGGGTGGACATCAGAGTTGGTTTGACCTGAGCCTCAAAGTCCCAATGGAGCAGCCTCCACCCCATTCTCTCTGCCCCGCATTCTGTGATGTTGGCTTTATTGTAAGGTTGGGTCATAACTTCTCTAGAAGGTCAGGGAGACATCCCAACAAAGAGATCTTTGAATCCAGTTGCAGTTAGCTACATGAAGAGGTGGAGGGAGAAGAGATGGTTCTGACCTCAGGGATGACATAGATGGTCCAAATCACAAGGTGAGACTTGACCATCAAGGATTTGAAAAGTCTTTGAGGCTAATGGTCAAGAGCAAGGGTCAGAGAGGGCTAGGCAGAGGGGCAAAGTGAACCATTCACTGTTAATAATCCCTGGGCATAATTTCCTGTCTCCTTCCTATACTTTGCGCAGACACTGGTCCTTGATCGCCCACCACCTCATGCCCACTTTCAGTGTACACAACCCACTTCAAAGTCCAAGGGTAATGCCAAGACCTCCATGTCCTATTCTTAGAAGAACTTCCCACCTCCTCCCTCCTCCTGGGACCCTGCAGGGAGGGGTCCTCAGAACCCCTCCTCATTGTTTACACAGTTAGCTCACTGAGGAGAAGGGCTGTGATGTTTACCTTTATTTCCTTCCTACCCAGCTAGCTACCTGCATATCCTTAATATAAGCACACCTCTGGCCTCCACCTATGACTTCTTGGAGGCCTGCTAGGCCTCCACACCTAGCAGGAGTTAGTCTGTGGGATTAAATAATAGGGAAAAGAAACGCAGCCTCTGAAAGACAGAAGCTGCCTAAGATGAACATGGCTGATCCAGCAGCTGGTGTGTCACCAGAGTTCTTGGAGCTCGGCCACAAGTCCTTCCCCAAAGGACAATCTGTGCAGCAGCCGTGTATCAGCTGATGCTGGACACTCCTTAGCCAGTGCTCACTATGAACTTGTGGACATTGGACATTGGACATCCAGCAGGTCATCCAGCAGCCCCCCTATAGCAGCGTCCTAGGGGGTTCATTATCGTCACTAGCATTTTCCAGTCCAGGCCCCAAGTGAGAGCCACAACTGTCACACGGCCTCATCCCGTTACCAGTCGCCAGCCCAGCCCTTCCCCAGGGTGGCAGCTGTCGGCACCCTGTGGACAGCCAGCCCAGGGGGTGTCCGTCTTGTTCTGAATCTTGTCAGGGGACAGCCCCATCCCTCACCCATGGGTCCAGGGGTTCAGGCTGATGTCAGGGGTGCTCTGTGGTTTCTGTCACCACTAAAGATTCCAGCAAGTGCCATGAAAGAACTGAATGGACCTCCTCCCCCCTGTCAGACACAGCTGTGTGCAGAAAGGTGCTCACCCTCTTTGCTGCTGTAAGCATGTGATGTTTATGCAAAAGTTAAAGATAAAAATATAAATGCTTGGTGATGGTCATAGTTGAAAGGTATGTTAGGAGACCTGGAAGCCACTTTGCATGTGTGAGAAAAAGAGTAAGGAGAGGACATGAAGATCACCCAAATGAGAAGTTCAGGTACTCATGATGTTCGTTATCTTCTTAAAGATTTTCTCAATAAACTGGAAAAAAAAAAAAAAACCCTATCCCTTCATTTTAGAGAGGCTGCTTTATTTAACAAGTTATCTTGTTCCTATATCTCATATAATTCACACAAGAATTATTTCCGCTAGATTGAAATATTATTAACCACAATATATATGAGAACACTGAGCCCAAGCAAGGAAAGACAAAATTAGACCAATTCCCTCCTGATCCCAAGATTCTTAGAGTTCACATCTCACTGAGGTGGCAGAGACTGCTGGTTAGCCTACCTGAGAGCCACATTCCTTTTGTATCTTAGTAGCAGACTCTAATTTTAATTGGAGCAGGAAACCATCAAGCCAAAAGGTTATATTTCCAAGATTCTCTTTTGATGAGAATTAATCATGTGACCAAGCTCTGGACACAGTAAGAGACTTTTATGGGACAATTCCAAGAAGATCTTTTGAAGGAATTGAATCAATAAGGATGGAACCTTTGTGTCCCTCTCCCCTTCTTCCTGCTCTTGGCCTTGAAAACCAGGAGTTCATTGACCACTGATGACTATGAGGTGAGCTTGAGGACAAAAAACAAAGATTGGATGGAAAAGCTAAAATCGTGATGGAGGTTGGGTGCCAGAGCATCCTGAGGCAGCTATGCCAACCCTGGATTGCTCTTCCTTGTGAGACAGAGATAATTTCTATAAAATCACTATTACTTGGTGGCTTCTTTTATATGCTACTCACCCTAATCCTGCTACAAGCAGAGAACTTAATTTGAGAAGTGATAGAGAAAGAAGACAACTACCCACAGAGACTAGACTCCTTCCTATGGTTCAAGTGGTCACAAGAAGGAATAATGGGTGTCACATGATTCATCAGACTCTGAAAGCTATCAGTTACATGACACACTATCATTTTATGCATCACCAACAAAGTAAAAATGTTGCCAATTAAACTATGACATGCCATTGATTGTAAATGCAAATCAATTTCAGAAATGTTAAAATGTGAGAAAAACAACCTACAAAATATGGTGTATTGGGAATTTACTGAAGCACAGATTTTAGATTTGAAGTTCATCAAATCAGCCTATCCTCCCACCCTCATTTGCAGGAAAACTGGGGTCCAGCAAGAGACAATGACTTATCCAAATTCAACAACAGAACCAAGGTGAGAGGCTTGATTGTGAATCAAGAGCTCCTGACTAGGTCCCAATAGATACCAACGTTTTGCTTGTGTTACCTTGAATGCTCGTAACATGTTTATTTAATCAACCACCTGTTCCTGTTTTTCCCTCTAAAATACAAGGCACTGAATAGGCAGAGACAAAGGCCCTCCTCTTCCCACACACAAATGAACTCAGCAGTCATGGGTGATGACTGCTCCTTGGTCAGCAGCTCTAAAGGAGATGGAGATACCAAGTGGTCACCAAGAAGCGTGAGCAGGAGTTTTCTGGGAGAGGACATTGGGTGGCTCAGCAACAGCTGATGACAGACAACCCAAGGGGGCTTGGTGTAAAGCCCTGCTGCCTCCTACACAGCCAGGAGACCCCATGGTAAGTGGTGCCCATCCCAGAAGACACCAATAATCTCAACTCCCAGTTACCAGAAATGGGAGGGGCCTGCGAGATGGTGCATCATTCCAACCTACACAAAGACAGAGATGGCTCTCACCTCTCAATATCTGATTTGGACTGGAAAGACCACACTGGTGCCAGTGCAGCTGATCCTGAAGGCAAGACTGTAGTATGAAGGTCACTTCAACTGTGTAGATAAAGGATACCAGGGTCCTGGACTAAAGCAGAGAAGCTAGAAAGAATAAAAGGGGAGGATCCAAGCCAACATTAACGAAGCTTCTAAAATATCAAGCTTCTGAAGTCATATTCCTGTTCTTGGTAATGGAAACAACAGAACTTCTGCTCCCAAATAGTCCACGTCCTCATTCTCAACATCCCTCGGTGCAATCCATTCTTGTTTTAGACTATGCATAAATAAGGTATGAGTGACTGATAACAGTATGGATGGCTAGTGACAGTTGCATTCATATAGGGAATCCAAGGCCTAAGGTAAATGGTGCAGTTGTGATGGCAGAATTCCAATCATCAACCCCAAGGATGGCGAATCATCTGGGTCATTGGGGTGTCCCAAAGTGATTAACAACCTCAGCAGTCTTACCTGCACTGAGGATGCTCATGTAAAAAATAAGGATGGTTTTCCCTTTGACTTCCTAACAAAACTCTTAAAATCTCCATGCATATGTGTGCTTATATATAAAAAAGTCCAAATTTCTAAATTAGTGAAACTTTTCACAATAAAGCAATGCAGAGAAAGATGAAGAACTACCTTTCAAAATATATAATAGCATGGATTGGACTCATATAACATGGGAGAGCAGAAATGTCTAGGGGACCTGCTTTAATGAATATGTAAGAACGGTTTATAAGTAGCAGCAGCCTTGAGAATGGGTCTTTCTTTGCTGCTTAGATCAAATAAGATGGAGTTCATGAAATTGCTTTAAAAACTAGAAAGTACTATAGAAATGTTTTCTTTAACACTACATGATTGTTTGAAATGGATTCGATCATATAATGCACTGATTATAATGCAATTGAATCCTTCCCACAATCAGAGCTAGAATCATCCTTATTTTCAAAAGAGGAAACAAAGTCCCAGAAAATAACGAACCCAAGGCAGTATCTCCCCAAATTGTTTTTATCACTCAAGATGGGCCAGAGAGGAGGGCACTGGGTTTCAAAAAACAAAAATTCTTCTTTCCATTGATCCAAAAGAAAGACAGAAATGATACATATTGAGCATTTTTAGTTGTCAAGGAAACTTTTAAGTACATGTCATGTGAAGCCCACAAGTAGGAAGCAGGTACAAGTATTAGCCCTACTGTACTGAGGTTCAGAGAGGTTAGGAATCTGCCTAAGTCCACGCAGCAAGAAGGTGGCAGAACCAGTTCTGGCCGATGTCTGATAAACACAAAAAGGGCTAGCATCTCTCAGTCCAGAGCTTTTCCATCCCTCAGTCATGAATATGCATTTGGTTTGTTAAAAATAAGAACTCTTCCCAGCCCCTCTAGGGAGAGGACCTAGGGGTACCTGCAATCTGGATGGATATTGCCTCACCAGAAATCCATTTATGGAGTGAGCAAATGGTTCCATCTTTCTGTAAACCTGCATTTCACCAAATGAATATATAATGAGGCCTTCGGAACATTGAGACATTATTTTCCCTGCAAATCCTGGACCATTTTAAGGAGATCAGACCTTGCTTTGCTTGGCAGGGGAGCTGTGTTACTGATTCATTCCAAAGCACAAAAGGATATACAGAAACAGTCACTGGAAAAAGGGTGTAAGAGCAAAGAAAAACAAGGTCAGGGGTAAGAGGAAAGAGGGGGAGGGAGAAAGAAGTTGCAAGGGCGGATGCAGCTGTCTGTCCTGAGCACTTGGATGAAGATGCCTTTGAAATGCAGACACCAGGTCAGAACTCACAGAGCAGCTGATCCTGGGCTTCCAGAAAAGGAACTGGAGTTAGCAGTTCTGTCTGGCCAGAAAGGCAGCTGGAAGAGGGAGATAAAAGAACAGCCACTCATTTCCCCCCATCCCCATCACACACAACTCTGAACATCTCCCAATGTAGGGGAGAGAAAGGGTGCAGGCCCAGAGACGGGGTGGGCTGAAGGAGGGAGCCGCCTGAAAGCTGATCAAAAACACTTTCAAGTTAAGATTAAACTCTGTAGATTGCAGGAGGCCAATTTAATAGGAAATGTTCCCTGTCCTCCCTGTCCCCTCCTCTAGTTTCCCATGGGAAGGGGACTGGGCTGTGATGTTGCTCATCAGAGAAACCCCTGGGTACCAGATCTTATCCAAATGAGCAGCTGCGAAAGGCTAAAAGGATAGAACTGGGAAGAAAAAAACAGTTTACCAAGTGTTGAAAGGGAGAGATGGATGGGAAAGGGAGATTTTTAATTATCCTGTATCCTTCCTACGGAGGGGCAGGGCACCCAGGGACATTTAAAGTTTTGAAAGATGAATCTGGTGGAAGGAAGGCCCACTGGCCTGGGAACCAGGATATCTCAGCTCCAGCTCCAGCTCAGTCACTTCACTTTTCTGGGCCTCAGTGTGGGGCACTGTGGAGATCATGCATGTGTAGCCGGCATGCACAGGGGTTAAGCTGTGGAGTCTGCTCAGGTCCCTCCTCTCGCACAGATATGGTGTGTGACCCTAATCTGAGCCCTGACTTCTCTGAGCCTCAGTTTCCCTTCTGTGGAGTGGTAATGATGATCATTTCTCTCTGTGGGGAAGATTAAATAAGTCCATTCACATGAAGTGCATAAAATAGCATGTGGTCCATGGCATATATGAAATAGATAAGCTGCAACTCTTATTACTAGGTGGTTGAGAATTGCCCTGTAGAGCACACTGAGATGTGGTGGGGAGAGAGGGTTCCTGAAGGTAGAGATTTGAGATCTGGTCTGCAAGTCACTTAGCCTCTTCCTAAGTCTTTTCTTTTTCATCCCAAACAAGGGACTGTGGGTATTAAATGAAGTGTGTGGCAGCCAGATGTTCTGTACACAAGACATCAGCACCAGTTGTCACCCATCACTGACAGTAATGAGGGATTATTTTCAACAGGTATAAAGTTTCAGTTATGTAAGATGGATGAGTTCTAGAGATCGGCCTTACAATAGAGTGCCCATAAAATTTTGAAAAGATGATTCTTCTTGTGTTTAAGTGTTCTCACCACAAAACAGCAAAGAGGATGAGGACACTGCAGGTGACGGATATGCTTATTATCTTGACTACATTGCTGGCTACATACATGTGAAGCTGTACCCACAGCCATCTCACTGAGTACTTTAAATATGTGCACTTCATTGCATATAAATTATATACCTCAATAGAACTGTTAAAAAAGAATATGTTATTTAGAAAATTCTATATTAAGAATGAAGTGTAAGTTAGAAAAGGAGAATTAGGCATAAAATTGGTAGACGTCCATACCTTTTAAATAGGATAAATTGGATTTGTCTGGCACTCACTACTATATTACTAGGTTTAAATGAATGAATGAATGAATGAAAAAATGAATGAATGAATGAATGAATGAATGAATGAAATTGCTGTTAGCTCTAAGGCTTCCCCATGCTCTTTAATTCTAGTATGATATCCTCACCCTGTAGGACTGTGTGTCCACATCCTCCTAGCATTGCACAGTGCACCGGGAGCATGTTAACAGCTCCAGCTGCACAGTCATGAAATTAGAGGCAGAATCATGTATGACTAGTTGCCTGTCTATGTAGGCAGGGACTCCAACCTGCCTGAGAAGCCACACAGCCATCAGTGGTCACAATTAGCAGGGCATTCTCTACCTCCCTTCTTCTACATGCAATGACACCTGTGTGTCAGCTTGGAAAGATGTCCATTATAAACATTTCACTGCAGCCCCAAGGAGGGGTCAATCTGCCATCAACTTTTTCCCCTAAGCTACAAAATGTTATGGCCTTTTCTATGTTAAGAACAAAGCCCATTGCTTCCATTCAATTCTACTGCCAGTTGCAGAAGCTGGTGCATGATAGAAGAAGGACAAGGAGTGGGGTCACACTAACACTATACTATCTTATCAGCCTCTTTCCACTTCTGGGAGATTTCTCCATGAGGGAATTGGAATCAATGGGTCCTAAACTATTGGAACACACAGTGTTCTTTATCTAAATGTTCAGCCCTAAAATAAGCGTTGTGTAGCGGTGGTGGAGAGATATTAAGGAGACTCCCTTGACCCCTGCCTGCTAATGTTCACAACCCTGTGTAATCACTTTCCCTTGAATGTGGACAGGACCCACAACTTCCTTTGAATTAATATGGTAAAAATGATAGGGTGCTATTGTGTGATGTCACATGAGATTGTGATGCCAGTCTTGCTAGAAGACTCCTTTCCCGCCACCATAACTGTACCATTACCTTATGCTTGGGTTCCCTATGTGAATGGAGCTGTCATCAGCCATCCATATTATTATCAGTCACTCATAACTTATTTGTTCATAGCCTAAAAGGAGGATGCATTACAACAAGGGATGTCTTGGAGGGCATTATTGGGAGGGTCTATTATGTTCCAGGAGATTTCTCACAATTACCCTTTGAGTTAGGGATTATCCAATTATGTGATATAATAGGAACCTGAGATTCATATAGAGTTAGGAAAAATGGCCTTTAGACTCAAGTTTATCTGACTTCAAAAATACCACCTTCTTTGACTATGAACTGCTTTCTGAGATATAAAAACTATATGACCATCTCAGTCTTCCGAAACTCTGTGTTGTTACTGGCTATTGAAAACACCACCCACCCTCCCACCTATATACATACATTAGTCTGGAAGCTCCTAAAGACTACACGCCCAGCCGGGTAGCAGGGGCTTGGTATATAGTAGTTGCTCAATAAATATGTGCTGTTCGAATGAATGTAATCAAAGATGTCAGCACCCAACTTCTCTGGTCTCTGCCCTTTGGGCCTTGGGAATACTCAATTTGACTCAGGGAACTAATTAACACCAAGGAATACTAATGAGATATTCCCCCAAGGAATCCAGTATTGTCATGCCTCCTCCTAACACTCAGGAAGGGGATAAAAGTCACTAAGTCATGGAGAAAGGACTTCATTAAGGTTCTATTAACACATGAGAACAGAAAGTGAGAGTCCCAATCAACCTCCACCAACTCTCTTGATGCTCACATGAGACAGGGAGCTGGAAAGGGCTGGGAAGGAAAAAAGTATGTGATGGAACAAATTAAAATAAAATTAAATCAGTACCGAAACAGGTGAGTTATATTTGGCATTTGTGGGTCCTGACCCTGTTTTCCTCACACAGAGGACAAGATCTCAATGGAGGACCACTATGCATATGTGATTAAGTAAGTAAACAGGTAGATAGATGAATGAATAACTGAATGGTGGTGGCTGAGAAAATAATGGACAATGAACAAGGGTTCTGGAGATCTGGCTTCTAATTCCAGCTTTGCCAAACTGAAAATTTACCCCGTGACCATAGGAGAGCCCTCAAAATCTCACAACTCCACGTCTTCATGTCTGCACACAGACGTAGCCATAGAGCTGGAAAAGTCCTATTTCAGGGCCCTGGCTGCCTTGCTGTGTGGCTCTGGGGGAATCCCGAAGTCCTTCTCCATACGACACAGTGGGATTAAGATAACAACTTCAAGCATGCCAATAACCCCATGTAGGATTCAGACATAATTCAAAAAACCACACAAGTAAACTGGTACAGCAGTTACAGCAGGGCTGATAGGGTGAGCCACAATGCAAAGGGAAGAGCGGTGAGCATTGAGGGCACAGAGCAAGGTGTCTAGTCTAGTCTGGTCTGGGAGGAAACCTCCAGGAGGATGTATGTGAATGAGCAGGTAGGTGAATGGAGGACAGGCACCCCATGACCTTGGCTTACAAGAGCAGGGAAGCACAACACCATTTTCATGAAGCCCCAGCAATCCCGGGGTGCTTCTCCTCATGTACAGAATGCAAACTTCTGAGCTCTGACTCCAATTTAATCTGTCAATTTCTCCAAGTCTTTATCACACTTTATCAAAATGTGTATCGGTGTGAGAAAGTGAACGTCTGCCACCCCGCCCCTCCGGCAACTGCAAAATTGAAATCCTGCGAAGACACCAGCACATTTCCTATTTTAATTATTTTTGCATCTTCTCTGGCTGGCCTCAGTTTTTTGATGACTCTTTTCATTCCTTTCTAGAAGCAGCCCCAGTCCCTCCTTGGGTGGAAGATATGCTTGTCTCTACCAATGTAGGAAATGTTTCGAGTGTGGCAAGATGTGGATTGGAGAAATAGTGCGCGGGAGAGTCTGCTCTCTCAGAGGTGCTGGGAGAAAAGTAACTTCAGCAAACCACTGATCTCCACAACTTGGGGATATGACAAAGAGCAGTGAACTTAAGGTGAGCTCGGACTCTGATTCTGGCAGTTAGGTGTCCAGCAGGGTACCTTGGTGTGCCCTCACTGCCCTGTTCTAGGGCCTGTTCTGAGTGCTTTGTAAGGATTGTCTCGTTCAGCCCTATGATATCTGTGCAACAGGAACTGCTGTCACCCCCACTTATATTTCAGGGGAGAAACAGATGCTTACATGCTTTACCCCAGATGCCCTAGGAGTCAGACCAGGGTATGAACTTGGATAACTTGTCCCTGCTTTTACCACCACACTCAACTTCCTCAGTATAGTAAAAAATGTGTTTTTTTAAAATATGGAGAACCTTGCAGCACAGAGGAACTAAGCATGTGCTGAGTTCACACAGCTCGTGAGGGGTGGAGCTGGGACTTGAACCAAATAGTCTGACCCAGAGCCCTACTCTTATCCATGACATGGGCCTGCTTTGAAGGGGGTCGTGCCCCGTGAGCCCCATTCATTGGCCACTGGCTTAGTGAGTGATTTCTAGGTTCACTGTTGGTGAGACCAATAAAAGAAGTAGGGTTTTTTCCTCCCCCAAAGTGAGGAAGACAGTTGCCAAGCAAACAAATGGCGAGTGCTAGGAGGGACAAGAACAGGGAGCTCTGAGTGGTGGGTGAGACTTAGCTGATGATGGCGCAAGAGCTAGTCCAGCACGTGCCTCGGAGCAGATACCCGGGAAGTAGAGGGGCCCCTTTCTCCTTGGTCCAGGGATGTGGAAGGGATTGGGATGGATTGAGGGAAACACACAGGGATATTGGGGTGAAGACGCCACCATAGTAACCACTGGGTAGACTCCAGTTCCCAGAACACAAAATCCCTGGAAAGTATTCTTCTAGTCACTATCAAATGCCTTCAGTGACAGAGAACTCACTACTACAAATAAAGAATGAATACATCCTAAGTGACAAAAATTGATAACATTAGGAAGGGGAGGGCCTCCCCTGGTGGTGCAGTGGTTGAGCGCTGGACTGCGAAGCTGCCCGCAGCCTCTGCAGTGCCGGTTCAATCCCCGGCCACTAGCGAGTGTCCCACATGGCACTACAGACCTCTCCTGCCGCCCGCTGCTCCCCTCAGCGTGTATTTTGTTGGTCTGCCTGTTCTGTTCCCCGCTCTGGCTCTGGTGAATCCTCTCACCCTCCCGCGCTTCTGACTGTACCCAGTGCTTGTATAAAATAAATAAATAAATCTTTAAAAAAAAAAATTTAAAAAAAAAAGATTAGCAAAGGGTTCGCATTGTCAGCCTCAAAGAATGTGATAAGGTCACCTTTCCATTGAGTTTTTACAAGGGTTAATTGTTAGTACACAAAAGCTCTTACTACGGTGTTTAGCCCACCCTTGGAGGTTAGTTATTACTTCCATGGTGTTGTTATGTGGTGCCTAAGAGCACCGGCTTCAGAGCAAACCATCCTTGGCTCAGACCTCACCCATCCTGCACCACAGCTGGACCCAGGACAAGCCCTGTAACCTCTCCAGCATCATTTTCCCCATCAGCAAAATCCGGCTCACAGCAAGGTCTCTCTCAAAGCTTATAGATTTTGCATCTGATATGCTTTGCACAAACCTGACTCCTCTGCTGTGAGAAGCTATTATTATTAAGAAAAAGTGACAGTGGGCCCACTGATGAGGAGGTGCATGTGCCAAAGCCCCTTATTCCAGAGACAAGGATTCGAGGGCCCAGGGGGTGGCCAATTCTTCGGTGTGAGCTCACTAGAAACCACCTCCTTCCTACCATGCCCTGCCCCCATTTCTGCTAGTACAGCCCTGAGCTCCCTGGGACACCAGGGACCACAGCCTGAAGCCACAAGAAGAACTGGCTGTCTTGGAATGGAGGGAACTCCCTGTCTAGGTTTTCAAGCTGAAAAACTATGAGGGATGTTGTAGTGTGAACTCAAATGCTGCATCAGGGAAGAAAGGCAGGGAATGAAAGCAGATTAGTGCAGGTGGTGTGGAATAGAGCGAAGGTTGTTAAACTGTATTCTACGAACCCTAATCCTAGTCTGGGGGCTCAAGTTGAACCACAGAGGATAGGGGAGGTCAAATTGCTAGGGGTTCAGTCTCTCCCCCGCTGCTTCCACAAGAGAAGTTCAGGCTCTCCCCCACCTACTTCCATCTCTGTGGTTATTGCTTTGGGGATGGAGGTTATATCAGTTAGCTATTGCCACAAAATTGCTATGTTATAAAATGCCATAAAACTTCAGTGATTTCAGGAAGGAACATTTGTCTCTTGGTTGTCTGCATGTTCAGCTGACCTCAACTGGGCAATTTTGATCTTGGCCATGTACTCTCATGCTAGGGGAGGGGGTCGGGGCGGGGTAATGGAGCCCCTGGGTTTAGCTGGGACAGTTTACTTCTGTTCCACAGGTCCTTCATACCCCTGGACCAATGGGTTGATCTCAACATGCCCTTCAAATGCTCTTCCGTATTGTAGACTATTTGGGAGAGCAGCTATTTCTCCACATGCTATGACCTCAGCAGAAAAGCAAACACAGCAAGAACACTGAAGTCATTTACCTTTGTGAATGGATTTAGTTTTTACTACCTAACTGACACAGGAGGTAGGAAAGCTGAAGCTTACAGCAACAAATTTTGGGGGTTAAGAAGAAATGACTTTTTGCTGACCATAAACAGGAATTTGCTCAGCAACACCTAAAAACCAAGGGACCCAAAACAACAAGTAGAAGGATAAAAAACACAGAAAATGGATAGTGTGTGACGAGAAGGCATCAAACCCCCCAAAAAAGGAGATTACAGTGAAGGGATGACAAGAGGAGGACTATCAGGGTGGAAGTACTAGGTCTTTGGACCCTTGGTTCCCAGCCTCCGAAGCTAAGTTCTAGACATGCGAGTGTATCAGTTAGTCATTGCCATATAAATGCTGCATGACAAAGGCAGAATCTTAATGACACATAACAATCAACTTGTAGGCTTTAGACCTACAGGTCAGCTGGAGGTGACTTCTTTAGGCTTGGTGGGGTGGTTCCTCTCTGTGTGTCTCTCATCTTCCTTGGCCCAGAGGGAAAGCTGAGGAATGTTCTCTTGTAATGACTAAGCATAATAGACCTATGAAAGTCTAGGCTTGGAAATTACACACAACAGTTATGCCTCATTCTATTAACCTAAAAGAGACACAAAGCTAAGTTCAAAGTCAAGAGGGAGAATGGTGGATGGAGGGAGGATGTACCTTTCTGGAAAGACTTCCAAGTCACAGGGGAATGAAAAAAAAAAAAAAAAACTGGAGGACAGCAATGCAATCTACTTGGGGTGGAATGACAGGAACTCAAGTGAGTTTGGAGGGTTATACAGTATGGAGCACAGTTTACAGTTGCTGGGCAACCAAGGTACTGGCCTGCCACCATGGCTGAGCAGAGGCTCAGGCAGAGGAGCCAGGGACAGACCTAAAGCTCTGTAACACCCCCCAGGGGATGCTGAGAAGGTGGACAAGCAGAGCATGGAAGTGCTGGTGGGCCAAAGACAGGCTGCAGGAGAGGATGAATGAGATTTACCTTGTCTCATCAACAGCAATCAATCCATCTCCACGGAGGGCAATGACCCACCAGGTTGGGGGACCAGTGTCCTCCTGCTAACTGCAGTTTGATCAAAGGAAGGGCCACTGGAAATTAGTTCAGCCCACTCACTTTGGGGAAAAGAAGAGTAGGGGGCAGACAGAGAGAATAGTAACCTGTTTACATTGAAACCCCAAATCAATCAAATTTAAATCTGTAAGTCATTGAGTTTTTTGAAGATTAAGTTTCCTGCCCCTGGCAGGAATGGGGACTCACAAGCTAAGGGTAGAAAGAAATATGCTTAATATGTGTCTGCTTCTGTACATTGTAATCACATTTTTTTTTTTTTTGCTGGACTTCTTATTGCATTTCATCAGACGATCAATTGCATTGCTAATGGAAGCTTTTTAGAAGCTTGTGTCAAAGCCTCACACTAAGGACAGAAGAGCCACACAGACCAAGATTCGACTGTACTGACCCTGTCGGCTTCCTCAGCTCCCTCCTCTCCTTGAACTTCTACAATTTGCATCAACTAATGTGGAGGGAATCTGGTTGTCTAGCGTTCTCCAGGGGAAGTTTTAACTTGTGGCTTAGTGCATTGATTATGTTGCCTTTCCCTTTCATTCTGTGTTTCTGGGAGGGGTTGGGGAGGGGGTGATGAGACCAGATTGAAGCCAGCCTGTCCTCATTTGACTTGCCAGTATTTGGAAGGCATTTAAGTTTTTCTCTTTTCTATTGGAATGAGAGTGAAATCCAAAATTCCTAGCTGTCTCTAAATACCAACTGACTAAGCTTAAAGATTCCCAAAATAAACAGTTTTGCATTCTGGAAAGTTACCGGAGACCCAGGAGTTTGGTAAATGAAGCACCTATCTCTTGTCCTCTTTACTCAGAGGCTGCTTGATCAACCCCTGCCCTGCCAAGAGGCAGGCACCTATTTGTTTTGTAGCAGTCGATAAGGAGCATTTTCCTGACACTTTGGCCTGTGATGCTGGGAGCCCAAAATGGAATGCCATGTTACCGACAAGATGAAATATAAATTCAGTTGGATTGGGTGACTGCCCCCTCCTTTCCACCTGTCCCATACCTACCCATGCTCAGGGGACTGATTCGAGTCTTATCCCCTCTCCTCCAAGTCTCCTCCCCAACACATTAGTCTATACTCACAGCTTCTAGATCATTAATTTTAGGGCAGATAATACTTGGCACAGAAGTCACCATCCCATTCCCTGCCCTGTACAGACATTACTAATTGATCATTTCTTCCCGATGATCTCATGTACAAGTTCACAAAGGATCTCAGCACAAGTCTCTACTCCAGGCAGCCAGTACTGATCAATGAGAATCAGCACGTAAGGTGAAACAGCTTTGTAGCACCCAATTTAGATTCTGTTTTGAACCACAGGGCACTGAGAATAAAAATAAGTATAATAATAGCTACCATTTATTGAACAAACACCGCACAAGATGCTTTTCAAAAGCCATCTCTTTATTCCTTTTCACAACATTGCAAATTAAACACCATGTTCCTCCATGTCACAGACAAGAAAACTGGGACTCAGAAAGGACAATTCACTTCCACAGGTGATGGAAATGCAGTCTTTTTCTACTATACATCGAGGCTCCTGGGGTCTAGATTTCTCCAAGAATCCACATACCCTATAACTTTTTTATCCCTAAGTGTCATTCTATTTCAGATTTGGAGCCTTTTACTTACAGAACTCAGTTGTTGGAAACCTTCTTACCAGAGAACCAGCATCCAGGCAGGCACATGTCCTCCAGAAAACCCTTCCTTAGGAGATAGATTCAAGTCTTATCCCTTAGGATAGCCCCATCCTTCTTTTTGCTACACACCCCCTAAAAAAAGTTGCAATACTTTTTTTAAGAGTGGAGTAGAGTATAATCCACTCTTACCTTTAAGCTCCTCTTAAAAGAAATGAAGTGCTATGATTCTTCTATACCAAGACAGTGTTGAATGAATAAACATGAGTAAGGCAACCTGCCCAGGATCTGAGGCCCTTAAGGGTGGGTTGCTTATAGGTCAGTGCTCCAGGAACTCAGCGGACCCTGTGTTTTTTTTTTTATGGGAAGCCTTTTCTGATCTGTTCTTTCTTCCTGGAATGACCACCTTCTCCCTTCTGTCCTGGACATCTCCTACTCATTTTCCAGGAGCCAGTTCAGCTGCATCTTCTACTGCTCCCACTCTTGGCCAAGGATCCCCTCATGTGCCCACAGCCCCTACCACAGCCTCAGCCCTTGCCTTTGCCAGGCTTCTGAGAGGTCAGCAGCTAGCACAGAGGCCCCAGGTCAGTGCTCAGGTCATCTTTGATGATGAAGGTTGGTGGCAGAATGGGCTGGAATCAGCTTGGATGTCTACACCAAGGAGTGGGTTAAGGCCAGTGCCTCAGAACAAACACCCTGGTGGCAAATTAGGCTGATGCTTTGTTTGTATGCCTCACTAGCACATATGACAGGGACTAGCATGATGCTGGGACATAAAACTTAATCCCTTGGCCACTCAGTGAGAGGAGTTTTGGCATGCGTAGTAGCCCCCTTTGGAAAGAAAACTTTAAATGCCTCTGCCTGAATCTCTGGGCTGTGTGGACCTGATGAGGCACACACTCTATCTCTCACCTCCCTGATGATGATACTGATCCTGGACCATACTATCCCGCTTTCTCCTTCCTCTCCTGTTATCATGCTGGACCTATTTGACTGGCCTCAGTCCACCCATTTTAGTATCTGAGGCTCAACCTCTTTCCTTCCATTTTCCACAAATTATAGCTGCACACAATGGAATGTGTGTGGTGAGCCAGGCTCCTCGTTCCCCACGCATTACAGGGCCAGGTCCTCGTGACATTTACCTGATGCCCAGAGAAGTGAAGAAATGTATTTGATGACACACAGCTAATTGGTTTCATTGCCAGCACTCCAACCTGGTTTTCTCTAGCTCCAGCTTCCTGAGAAATTCCTTTTACTCTTCACAGTCTTTTCCTCCAGGGGCCACCTCTCTCCCTGCCACTCACTATGAACTTCCAGTAGACAAAGAAAAAAGCTACCTCTAATATGTTCTCTCTACCCTGGTCTTTTCCTTTTCTTAATAAATCCATTTAAGAGTAAAGCATTTGATGGACAGTTTAATAGAGCTCCCCTTAAACCTGGCCACATTAATGATTTCTGGCTGGCTAAATGTCAACTTCCGTAGCTCAATAGCTATTTTCCTTCCTTAACAATCACTGCTTCACTCAGGGTTCTTTATTGGGTGGACAGAGCACAGTGCTTTGATGGGTCATCACTAAGTCAGTGGACCTGGGATTTAAGTTGGACTCTGTGTGACCTTGAGCAAGTCACTTAACCTCTCTGGACCTTAATGGCCCTAAAGTGGTGATAGTGCTGTCCAGGTCCTGCCTACCTATTACAAGAGAGCATTTCACTGTGTCTGTAATGTTCTTTAAGCTCCCTGGAGAAGAAACCAAGATACATAAATTAATGTTTCGCCTCACTGTGTTCTTACTTTTAGGTATAAAGGTAAAAAAAAAATTCTCTGTAGTGTTTTGTTACTTTGCTGCCATTTGGATCATGCAGATGAATTCTGGCCACTAAACTTGCTATGACCTGTAATTTTCTGCGAACTTTGTTTTTCTTTGGAGAACACTTTTATCTTTTTTGAGCTAACGTAGATAGAACTTACCCTCAGAAAAAATTTTATCCTGATACTTGGACACATTGTATGTCAAAAAAAAAGAAGCTTTACTAACTTTATCATTTACTATATTCCATAGACACTTGGTCCCGTGTTACAGGTAGGGAATTTAAGCCCAGAGATGTTAAGTAACTTGCCCAAGGTCACACAGCAAACAAGCATCAGAGTTGGGACTAGCCTTTCAGCAAGCGTTCCTGACTCCATGAGACCAGGGTGTGGGCCCAGGGAAAGACAAAGCAGAGTGAACTGTGGAGACCCGATAATAGGGCAGCTTTATTCTCTGGTTGCAAAGTGAGTTGAGATGTTTAAAGCCTTGGGATCTATGTAAAAAGCTGTAAGCAACAATCACTTTTATTTTTTAAAATCTTTTCTTACTTCTAAATTCCCTGAATCTGGTCTCCTTCCAAAGCCTTGGGTTATATGTTTAGATAATAAAAGTTGTCATCCTGAGTCCTGCTTCTGTGAAATTGCTGCTGCAGCTCAGCCCAAGGTCCTGTGGGGAAAAGGCTTGGCACAGGCACAGGAGTCTTTATTAGATAATATCCCGAGACAGCACATGTATCTTTTGATATGGTGACTCCTCCCCTACGTGAGGATTAGATAAATGGACTGTCTCCCCTGTTCAGAACCTGATCTGAATGTGGTGCCCAACCCCCAAAGCGTCAGGTCGAGCCAAGCACTTATAAACTTCATCTCATTTAATCCTCACAATTTACCCTGTGCCAAGCATCCCAGAGAGCCTGCGAGACTTGCTTAAGGCCACACAGCCAGTTAGAGCTGGTGTGTCTAACTCAGCTGTATGTTCCTATTCACCGTATTAGATGGAAAACAAGGACAAAAACAACAACCCAAAGAGATAAATACATCTTGGATGTTTTACTCCAAGGCAAGAACCACCTCCTCTTTCATGGAGTTTATTTATACAAACTCATAACACCAGGTAACCTGTGCTGCCTTGTGGATGCAGCGGTGGAGAAGACAGGAGGGTTGGGGGGCTGCAGACCCAGCAACAGTGTGAGAGGGAAGACCACAAAGAGACCCCAGGACAGGGAATGAGAATGTCTGAGTTTTCATCCAGGCCCCTCTGCTGACTCACAGCACTTAGGTTTTCTGCAACGAGTCAAAAAGTTTGACTGAACGGTCTCTGAGGATGCTTTGGGCTACAGAGGATATAAAGAAAAATAAAACAAGACGCAGTCCTTGTTTTTGAGCAATGCACAGTCTCCTAAAGGAGACAGATGAAATATACCCCCATAGCACCAGACAGGCACAAATTAGTGTTTGATAAAAGAAGAAGTGGCGTGTGCTTCCTGGGTGCCAGGGATGTAAGGGGCCAGACAAACCAAGACCCATCCCATGGCTCGAAAGCCATGCATCTTTTAAAAAAATACTGAATGATAGTCATTGCTTTCAGATTAATGGTCGAGGATAGACCAGACTATAGGATAGACTGTTTTGTTAAGTGTGGAGTGCTTAATACCTCAGTTATGTGGACAATCCATCCATTCAGAAAGTCTCTTCTCTGGCCCTTTTCTGGCAGTCAAGGTTTATAGTCCAATAGCTCAATGTTCCTCCAAAAGAGGCCGTGCTCAGTAATGGTTCTGGCTGGTTCTCTTAGAGAAGCCAATTTATTTTATCCTCGTGAAATAAAATCCAGTTGTCTTTGATTCTCTTCTGAATCACATCTAATTTAATTCTTTATTTGGAGCTGGGTTCTTTTTTTATCTGAAATTTTAGGTATGGCCAAGAACTAGTACAAAAGTGATTCAATGTCATTGGAGCAGTTTTTGAAACTAAAATGAGAAACCAATGGCCCTTAGGGAATCAGGGAGCCTTGATGTCTGATCCCTCCCTCAACAAGGGTCTCAGGCAGAAGGGAGACACAGCCTGATCTTTGAACTTGGTTATGGGATAAACCCAGGATTTGAAACCTTACTTGAAAAATCCCTATTCCGGGGCCTCCCCGGTGGCGCAGTGGTTGAGCGCTGGGTTGCGAAGCTGCCCGCAGCCTCTGCAGCACCGGTTCGATCCCCGGCTGCTCCCCGGCCACCAGAGGAGGGTCCCACATGGCGCGCAGACCTCTCCTGCCGCCCGCTGCTCCCCTCAGCAGTGTACTTCGGTCCTTCTGCCTCCTCTGCTCCCCGCTCTGGCTCTGCTGAGTTCTCACCCTCCCGCGCTTCTGACTGTACCCAGTGCTTGTATAAATAAATAAAATAAATAAATAAATATAAAAAAAAAAGAAAAACCCCTATTCCATCACCAGACACTGCACCCCTGACTTGACATCTCAGGCCATGTTGAACATTCTAATTGCTGCTCCTTTAATGTCCATAATTCTTCTCATCTATGCAGTCCCCCACCCTCCCTGCCTCCAGACCTCAACATTATAATTTATCACTATTTTCTACTTACTCATTGCCATCTCCAGAAAGCCTTCTTTGACACCTGTAAGTCTGGGTGAGGGCACCCTCTCGCATCCAGAGCTCTGATCAACCTGCCATCCTAACCACAGACCCCTCTCTGCCAGTTCCCTGAGCATAAGGGCCCATGGTTGCCTAATTTCCCTGCAACTTACCAGCTAGGTAACCTGGAGGAAGTTATTTAACCTCACTCCATGTTCCCAAATATGTAAACTGGGGCAATAGCATAGGACGTCTACCAGGATGAATGCAAAGAGCTTACCACTGAGCCTGGCACACAGCTAGAGCACCATAAACCTTAGCTGCTGTCTACTTAGCAACACTCACGGCATTGCCCATTACAGAACTCTTGCTCAGTAAGTCCTTTTGAGGAAAGAATAATAATAATGCTCCTCAGTTTTCCCTGCCCATCGTAGACCAGAAGAAACCTCGGGGATCAGCAGTACATATATAAATTAAGTTTCCTTTTACATTTATTATTATTATTGTTTTACTCAGGAACATACAAGGGGTCATAAAAGTGAAAGAGAACAACCTTGCCTCCCTGCTCCCCTTAATAAGATCATGCAGTAAAATCACGTCCAGAGGAAAGAATTGAAGCCCAGATTTGGGGGGTGGTGACCATAGGGGGTCTGTGTGTGGCACAAGGGTTAACTAAAACAGCGCTCGCATAGCTGTTAGTCAGTGGCTCTTGCTCCTGGTGAGGCGGCGCAACCACTGGTTATCATGATCCTCCGTAATCACCACCCTCCTGAGCCCCTGCTAGGTCACCCCAGACAGCGGTAGCCACGACTTGCTGGGTCCACAGTCCTTCGCCTTCCTCTCTCTGTGCCCTCACCACAACAAGGGTTCAGGTCCAGGGGAGATGCCACCGTGTCCCCACGTCTGTCCACAAAACCCAGCATGCCACCCAGAGCAGAATGCAGGGACGGCCTTGTGCTCTGGCCCAACAAGGATTTGTGTTTTTCAGTGGGAAAGAGACTTGCTCTTGAAAGGTGTCCGCATCTTCTCCGAGAATGCTCAGGCCTGCCAGCAGGTAGGGCACCCCTAGTAGGGCTGCAAACTCACCACACAGGCATTGCTCTGAGTATCTGCACTCACTTGTCTTCCCGGCAGCACTGTGGGGTGGACACCGACTCCATCTTGGCTTCACAGACACAGGGGCTGAAGGCTGAGAGGTTGCAGGTTTTCGTGCAGCTGTGTGGTCTGGAAGAATGAGTTCACCTGGTGGGTCTAGGTCTGCGGTTTCACACCGTGCTCAGCTGCCTCTCTTCAACATTCCTTCCAGTCCTTTCTCCTCTGGGATCTTTGGAATTCCAGGCCCCCTTGATTTCAGACTTTGTGTCTCATTATAATCCTGGGGTTATAAATCTCTGCTCTAAGGATGTCTATGTGTTCATCCTTACCCTTGACCCAAAGCATAGTAATTACTGCTTCAATTTCCTGTAGTAACAGATCCCTGGGAAGTGGAAAGAACCTAGGAGGTTCCCAATCTATGAGCAGGACTTGTGCTCTGATGGCACATGGGGGGAGCTTTTAAAGATTCAGACATATAAGCCCACCTTTGGTTCCCCGCCAAATCAGAAATTGGCTGGGGTGAGACTCAGACATTTCTACTTAAAAAGAAAATGCCCCTGTGCTTCCAGAAAGCAACACAAGTCTTAACACGCGTCCTACTCAAGGGGCAGAGGCTGTCCTTGGAGTCAGGCATCCCTGGACTCATTGCTGCTTCCCTAGGTACCTGTCCTGTGACCCAGAGGGTAACGTGCAATATCTGAGAATGGCCATTCCCAACCTATGAGATGGGAAGAAAATCCCTGCCTTGTAGAGAAGTCAGATAAACTCAGTGCTCGAGGCTGGCAGAGTGTGGTGCACAGAGTGGACATCCACTGCATAGCAATCGAATTCTTTGAGGAGTGGGTGGGTCTCTGTGCTGCTTGCCCCTTTACACCAGTGTCATGCTAACCAGGCCGAGCACGAGCAGACTGCAGTTGAAATGAGGATTTTAGGTGTCATTCTGACTACCTCGTAATACCTTTGTTACCTGGGCAAGTGGCTGAGCCTCAGTTTCCCCATGTGTAAAGTAGCACTGATGCTCGATAGCCCAGAAAACATTAAAAAGACTGTTTATGGAGCCATTATTTACCAGCCTGGTTCATAAGAAGTGCTAATTACATGAAACTGATGTGGACGGCGTTCACGTCTGCTTCTGTTGCCTGCATTTTAAAGCTCCGTAAAATCAAACCCACGGGCTTCCATTGACTGGAGCTATGAGTGTTTGGGGACTGGACCAGAATTCCAAGGACTTTCAGTCTTCCAGGTGCCAAGTTAACAGATTTTTTGTTTTTAAACTATAAGGATTTAGGACTTAATCCACAGGAAATGGGCTTGGCAAAGCGCCATAAGAACCAGCAAAACTTCTAACTCAATTTTTGCCCAGACTTTTATTCACTGATGCAAAATTAATTTAACAGTCATCTCTGGCTGGGGAAACTCCAAAAAGAGGGGCAGGGGGGAGGTCAGTTCCAAAGTAGTTGCTAGAGGGAGTGAGCAGGTTGGACCGTGGCATCATGATCCAAAAGATCTGAACAGGTCTGAGAGATGAGCCAAATCTACTAGGGTGGAATTTAGCAGGGACAGATGCTCAATAAATGCTGGTTTGGGAGAAAGTTACATCCTGTTTCTAGGTTCTTAAAACCAGACACAGAAATGCAGGAGAGAGAAATGATGGCATTTCTGACTTCAATGCTCCATCAGCTAATGGCTATCAGCTTCGTCCTCCAGTCGCTGTGGGACCCTGGTGAAGGTAGGAGCTCCAGAGCCCGCCTGTTCCCACCATTCACCAGCAACATAACTTATCCCACCATGCCTCAGTTCTCCCATCTACAAAACAGAGATTTCACAGTGCCTATATCACAGGGTTGCTGAGAGAATTTAAGGAGACAATGCATTGGCCCTGTCCTCATACAAGGTCCAGCATTGTGGGGACAAAGACCCCAAGGGCAGCCAGGATGCTGCATGTAGACTGAGATGTTACAGAGATAAGTCCAGTCCACTACCTGTGTTTGTAAATCAAGCTTTGGAATATGCCCACACGCATTCTTTGGTATAGATCTTCTGACCATGTTCACCCTATAACTACTGATTTGTGTCACTGTGCAGAGACTGTGTGACATGCCACAGCTGAAGTGTGTGTTGTGTGGCCACTTAACAGAAAAAAATTGCCAGTCCATTATAAGGAAGAAGTTAACTGTCTTCTATCTCAATAAAGGAGAGAATTTTTTTTAAAGATTTATTTATTTACTTATGCAAGCACTGGATACAGTCAGAAGCGTGGGAGAGTGAGAGAATGCACCAGAGCCAGAGCAGGGAACAGAACAGGCAGACTGACGAAATACACTGCTGAGGGGAGCAGCGGGCGTGGCAGGAGAGGTCTGTTGTGCCATGTGGGACCCTCGCCGGCAGCTGGGAATCTAACCAGTGCTGCAGAGGCTACGGGCAGCTTCGCAGCCCAGCACTCAACCGCTGCGCCTCCATGGGAGGCCCAAGGAGAGAATTTTTGAGTCCCTAATATGTGTTGAGTCCTCTAAATAGGTAAACATACATGTTTTCTTTCCAATTAATGACTTTGAGATTCTAAAGGTTTTGATAACTGGCCCAAAGTTCAATAAATAAGTATTCGAAGAAGGACTCCAATGTGGGTGCAGTGACTCCACAAGTCAAGATCTTTTTAATATATTGGGTGAACAGTAACATAATCGAAAGCTAAGTGGTGGGTATTGATGGATGAATAGCAGTTTTCCAGGTAGAAATGATATCCAAAGAACTGAAATTCATCCAAAGATAGATGAAAGGGCAGGTACTAAGTGTCAGGTACATACACATATTTGGACAATGCAAATAACTGTGTGTGAAGACATTTGAGAATATGATTGCAAGACAGATGTCCTAGAAGAAGGAAGGAGTCTGGAAGGTGAGGAAGAACTGAGAGAAATTAAAGAATGGTCCACTTGAAAATCATCTCCCACAAGATGTGAGAAATAACACTCCCACAAAAATGGACCCCAAGGCTCTCCCTGGAGGTGCAAAGGCTTAAGACGCAACCTATGAAACTATCCGCAGCCACAGCAGAATGAGTTCGATGGTTGGCCAGGGAGCGTTAACCCACATGGTGCAGCAAACCTCTCCTGTCTTGCCCTCTGCTCCCCTCAACAGTGTATTTCAGTGCATCTGCCTGTTCTGTTCCCCACTCTGTCTCTGGTGAATCCTCTCACATACACCCCCACACCTCTGGCCTGTACCCCAGTTCTTGTATGCATAAATAAATCTTTAAAAAAAAATGGGTCCCAAGAGCAAACTGCAATATCATAGCAAGTCTGACGTCATCAAGTCTAGTTACCTCATTGCACAGATGATAAAACTCCCCCTCCCCCACCTGAGAAACCTTCCCCAGCCCACAGTGCACGTCAGCGGTCCGTGGATCCTGGTATATTCTGCCAGCAGGGGGCGCTGCGGCCGGCTCCCCTTCCATACAGAATCCTTGCAAATCTGCAGTCAGTGGATGAAGTTCTCTCCTTCCCTGGGAGTGATTAGGTTCAATCGCATTATCCATCTTGTGCCATAGCGTCCCAGACCCATTTCTACAGGGTCACCACGCTGTTTAGGATGAGCAATGCCGGCTGGAGCCCCGCCAATGCACCTGTGGTATTTTGATAACTTCACATATCGCCAACTTCTCATATTAAATATACAACTTACAAGCAGGGCAAAGTTTAACTCACTCTAATCAACTGTAAAATGAACCGGGGACTTGCTGTTCCCCCCTGAAGACCTGCGTCGGCATCGTGTTCATCATTAATGGTCGTGGGGCTCTCTGCTTCCCGAGATTGGTTATTAATGAGGACTGGAATTACGGATTTCAATTAAGTGCTTTACGCTGGTCCTGAAACTCAGTGGGATCCACTCTGGGGAAATATAAATGCTGAGATGAAATGCAACCCTCCCTCCCCAGCCCCTCGCCTCCCCAGGCACTGTGCTCTCAGCCCCATCTCCACCCGTGAATCAGCAGCAGCAGCAAAGCGCAGGGCTAAGAGGATGGGCACTGGGTCCAACGCCTGGCTCAGGGCCCCAGTCTGCAGCCCTGCCCTGAGCCTGGGCTCCTCTGCTCTCTCACTGGGTTCACAGAGGGCTCAGTATGTATCAATGGCTCTAGAATGAGTGCAAGGAAACATGGTGCCACCAGCCAGCCTGTCTCTCTATGACACTCCTAACATCCCTGTTGTGCGATTCAATGTCACTTAATAAGCTTTGATTAAATACCTACTATGTGCAAGAAGAGGTTCTTAAACTGATACCTGGGAACACCCTCTGGCAGTTGATTTGAAAGTTAACAAATTGGCTCTAAACCTTGGCTCTGCCCTACTCAATCCATGGGATCTTGAGCAAAATACTTACTCTCTGAAACTCAGTTCCTTCTCCTCTAAGGTGGGAATAACAGCATCTATATTGCAGAATTCTAAAAGTTAAATCTGATCACTTGGATGATACACCTTGTGGGAGGTTCTTCACAGCAAGTGGGCATCTGCTCTCCCTCAACTATAGCTCACTGTTAGGACTCCCTGCTTCCTAAGGCCTCCCTCCCCTGCTAACATGAGCATGTTTTAGAGGCCATTACTGTTCCTATCATTACCCATCCCCAGACCTTCTTAACCCTGTACTATGTGCTTTGCAAAAATACATCATTGCATGATTAGATAAATATCTACTCTCAAGGACTTTAAGCTCTAGTTTTAAAAATAGGAATGACACACTTTGAGAATGATTCTGTATGTAATTCAGATTGTGCAGTGCCTAGTTCAGAGGAGGAAGAAGCTAAAACCAACTGCAGAACTCGGGAGACTGGTTAGAATAGGCAGGAAAGCAGCCAGCAGAGGGGAAGGCTGCTGGGTTCCATGGCTAGAGCTTGGGGGTGGAGTGGAGAAGCATCTCTCTGATTGACTGACAGAGATCCCCCAGGAAAACCACGGGACTGTGGCATAAGCTGCTATATGGTTGTTGTGCAAACATCCTAGGCCAGGCAGGTTCACTGTGGATTTGGGCAGATGAGTAAAGGAATCTTGGAGCCCTCGGCGGATGTTTTTACAGGCCTTTAATGTTGAATCCAGGGAACCAGGCACATAGGCATTCCAGGCAGGGAGGTTGGCATGCAAGGAGGCAAGCAGGGAGGCCTCCAAACTATGGCTAGCCTCTCTCTGGCGTTCTCCCTCTCTCTCAGTCTTATGTGACCTCAAGGTGGGTCACAGTCTGGCCACAGTCCCTGGCCCTGACTGCCTTCCCCTAGGAAGAGCAGGATTTGGGCCCATGCTCTCAGCCTCAGGGTCCTTGACATTCCTGACAGGCCAGTTTTCCTGGGACCCTGAAATGAAGTGAACCACAGATAGATTCTCCATGAACTTCCGACAGCTTTGCTGCCTGGAAGGCAAAGCCTCCTGCTTGTCCACAGCCAGGGAAAGGTGGGAGGAGGCAGGTGGGGAGGACAAGAGGCTCATTGACAGGGACAAGGAGTCCCTACCAAATGCTCAAGACGAAATGGGAGGCGACTTAGTCCTATGCTGACTAAGTGCGGTGCAGCCTTCAAGATAGTAACTTAGCTTCTCTGAGCCTCAAATCTTACAAGCCAAGTTGCTCATGTATATACTAATTTTGTAAATTAAAAACAATAGACCTTTTTTCTCCTGTTTTAATATTCACAACTCATCTGTGCAGGAAATTTTGGATTTTCCTGTACTTATTCTTATAATAAACTCTTACAGTAAATTTGGGAGGAAAGTGATAGAAATTTATTTTCCCACTTTAGAAACTAGAAAATCTAAACCCAAAGTGGGTTCGTATTGGATTAAGGTGGACACTAACCCACTGATTTGTGTCCTTATGAGATGAGGAAAACTTGGACACAGATATGCGCAGGAAGAATCCCTCTGGTACCAGAGGCAGGGACTGCAGGGATGTGTCAACAAGCCAAGGAAAGCTGAGAATTGCTAGTGACCACCAAAGTCTAGAAAGAGGCAAGGAAAACTTCTCCTCTAGAGCCTTCAAAGGGACCATGATCTTCCCAAAACACTGATTTTGAACTTCCAGTCTCCAGAACTGTGAGAGAATAAATGTCTATTGTTTTGAGCCATCCAGTCTGTAGCACTTTGTTAGGGAAACTCTAGGAAATTAATACAATAGCATTGGCAGAACAGAAAATGAGTGGCAGGTGTTGCATCCACCAATAGTGATGATTGATAAGATCTTTGTGGGTTTGATTGTCCATGTGGTTTGTCCCCATATCTGGAAATCAGACAAAGTATGATCTCAGTCCTTTGCAGAGAAAGTCTTCAAAAACAGTGTGTAAGTTTCAAATTTCAGCAACTCTTAGATATCTGCCTAATTCCTCCACCCTTCAACAAACCACCTTGACAATGTACATTCATCCATTCATCTATCCATTAACATCAACTATATGTCCTAAACACTTGGGACACAAAGTGGGTGAGATGTCAAGTACTGTGTAGCTTAGAATCACATCAGCAGAAGTTGTGGGGAAAACATAAGATATACATGCAGGCTAATGAATAAGTAAGACAATTTCAAATGCTGAAAGGTGCTAGTAGGAAACAAAGCCAGGTAAGAGGACAAGAAGAACAGAAGTGTGGGTGACTTTAAATTGGACGGATGACCATGCAA
Source organism: Talpa occidentalis (assembly GCF_014898055.3). NCBI lineage: Eukaryota > Metazoa > Chordata > Mammalia > Eulipotyphla > Talpidae > Talpa > Talpa occidentalis. Next base: position 70,045,960 of record NW_023605083.1, read on the forward strand.
AGTCACACTGAGGAACTGATCTTTAAGGCAGGTAGATAGAACCTTATCCAAAAAGAAGACAAATGGATGTTATTGTCTATGAGACTGTATACCTAGACTACCTCCTGACTCTATGCCTTTTGCCTCACCAATTCTAGAGACTAGAATCAAGACAAGCTGTTACTCCCACTCTTTACCTGTATGCTACACTGTTTATAGGTAGGATGGTTGTATATTTTATCATACAAACTGGAACACTTTGGAGAGGGGAGGAGGAACTCTAGATAATTACACCAGGACCACACGCAAAACCAGGACTGTCGCAGGCAAGCCCTAGTACGTGGCCATCCTATTTACAGGGGGCTATACTTGACTCCAAGATCTATAAACTCAGTTATTTAACACAAGACTCCCAGAAAAATTATCTAGGATGAGAAAGAACAAAGGAAGGCCATTATGTAAATGGTGACAAACCAAAGTCATCCAAATTTAAGATGAAGGAAAGTCTTCTCCCTTCCAGATTCATTGTGGTTCCATGTAACACCAGGTTTCTTTATACACAGATACCAGTCTTTTCTTCCTAGCCTTAATTCCTGAACTGTAGTCTTCTGCTTGAAATCCCAGAATATCAGAAGGGAAATTAGAGTTTATGGTAGAAGCTTCTTAGAGACCCGTCATATCCATGCTCTCCTTCTTTCATAACAAAAAGAATTTAGCTGCCCAGAATATGGTCTACATTCTCAGCTTCCCTTGAAGCTAGGCATGACCAAGTGACTTAATTCTAGTTAATGGATGCAAGTACAGGTATTAAGTAGAAATTTCCGGGAAACTCTCTGAAGGTACAGCTATTGAGTGCCCTTTGTCCTGTCTTCCCTGACTTTCACCATCTTTCTGTGACATTGAACTTTGAACCTTGATATGAAAGTTCACACCTCTGAGCTGGTAGGGCAGTGCATTGAAAGGAACTGGGTCCCTGAGAATCCTGTGGCATAGTGTCCTCTCGCAGCCCTGAAACAACATGAGAGAGAAATGAGCTCATTTAAGTCACTGTGTAAGCACTCTCAGCTGAGCCTAATCATCATAATAACACCAAATTCCTCTAATTCCTGGTGTTAGCTTTGCAGGTTGGGAGAACTGAGTCCCAGAGAGGTGATGACAGGATGTCCAAAATCAAAAGCAGCTAATTAGATCATTAAAAAGTAGCATGTTTCCCAATGTCTAGCTCCCACTGCACTACATTCATTCTTCTCTTCGGTCAACTTTTCCTGAGCACAAACACTGTGCCAGGCAGTAAACAGGTGCTGAGAAAACAGGACTGGCAAATCATGGCTGCTCTTGTCAAAAGCTCACGATAGAATAAAATTACATTGTGAGTGTGAGAAGTGCTATTGAATGTGTATATGTGTGTGCACACATGCATGTGCTCACAAAAAGTGGAAAGTGCAACCAACTATCCTGACTCAGGAAAGACTTCACAATGAAGGCACCATTGAAGCAAGGTCCTGAAGAAAGAATAGACTCTTGCTAGTTGGGGAAGGGGAAATAGCATTTCAGGCAGAAGGGACAACTCGTGCAAAAGAATGGAGACCAGAGAGGACATGGAGCATGTGATAGGCACACAATGGCCGCCAACGATGTCCGTGTCCCAATCCCTAGAACCACTGACTATGTTCTTTTACCTGACAATCCGAAATTACGTTTGCAGATGGGATGAGGTTGCTAGTCTGCTGACCTTGAGATGGGGACTCCCAATTATCTAGGTGGGTTCAATATAATCACAAGCATTTCAAAAGTAGGAGAAGGGGCAGGAGAGTCAAGTGGTAAAATGAGAGAAGACCCCAATGGTCATTGCTGGGTCTGAAAAAAGGGGCCATGATACAAGACATGCAGGTAGCCTCTTCAAGCTAACACAGTCAAGAACACAGTGTCTCCCCTAGACTCTGCAGAAAGAAATGCTGGCACAGATTTCAGTCCAGCAAGACCCATTTCAGACTTCTGACCTCAATAAGGTAATAATTTGAGTTATAAATAAATGCACGTTTTAAGCTACAGAGTTTGTGGTAATTTGTTAGAGCAGAGATTGGAAACTGATGCAGAGATGAAAGCTTGGGTGAAGTGCAGAGGGAGCAGTTAGAAGGGACCTGTGGACACAGGCAGCTGTTGGTAAAGGTTTTGAAATGCAAGGATAATGGGAAGCCATGGCAGGACAGTAGGAGGGGAGTGGTGTGGTCAGATTTCCATTACAGGGTTTTCCAAATGGTACAGATGAACTGTCGGGGTACACCTGGAGACCCCTAGAGGAGATTACAATTGTCCTGGTGAAGGATGCTGAGTTGGGACCAGGGGGCAGACAAGTAGGGATGGCTGCCTCTTCTGAGCCCTCTGTGCTCTTGGGACCTTCCATCAAGCTAGGATAGCTGGCGGGGGGCTTAGTGTTTTCCCCAATTACATTCTTGCGTGTTCCCATCAGCTTATGCCAAGGAAAACTTAGGACCAGGAGAGAGCTGAACTTGAGCCCTACCTTATAATTTACTAACTCTTGGACATGGACCAAGCCATTTCAGCTCTCTGAGCCTCAGTTTCCACATTTGCAATATGTGGTGAAAGTCCCTCCCTGAGTGATTCTTAGGTCTAACACTTTCCAAGTCTCACATTCAAGCATCCTGTGAGTGCTTGGATCATCCCACAATGTTTCTTCTGAGTCGATCCATTCTCCCCATATTGGGGCAAGAACACAGGGGTGGCTCTCAAAAGTCCCTTGGAGCTGTGCAGTCCCAAGGGATAGTGTCATGCAGAGCACTGGTCAGAGGGCTGGGCGCCATCTAGAGGACACCAAAGATAACAATGGAAGAAAAGGAAAGCTGCAGTGATTCCCCCCAAAAATGACCAAAGAGGATTCAGGAAAGCCTGCCTCGGATTCCGTGCATGGCTTCTTCAATAAAAATATATGTGAGCCCATAGAATATTAGACCCATTAGGTTGTAGGTCACAGTGTTTGAATTCCAGAATCTGGGCATCATGGAATTACAAAATGATAAGCTCTCCAATCTATAAACAGGAGAATTCTTAAAATCACACACCTTTGATATTTAAGAGAATTGGATCATCTGAGTGCTTTCAACGCCTACATCACTGGATTATCCCCCCACCTCCAGCCTCATCATGGTGCAAATTCTTCCCCATTTACATTAGCACCTATATCTTAATCTTATCAACACCACACCTGCTTGACCACAGGACTGCAGCTCCTCCTCTTCTGCCCATCCCCCCCTGGGGGACTCTGCCACCAGACAGAGAGCCCCATGAAGTCAACGTCTGTGCCCTCTACATGTCCTCAGCACAGATCCAGACCCACTGTGGGGCTGCAAGGCAGCATGTCACTGCTGTCATCAACAGCAGAAGCCTGCGTTCAATTCCTGGCCAACTGTGTCCTTGAGCTTATGTTCCTCACTTATGAAATGAGGGGCAAGCCTACCCATTGGCCATTGTGAGGATAAAATAAATTAAGTCATAGAAAATACTTAGAAGAATTTCTGTTTGATAAATGTTAATGATTGTCATGAACTATGATGGCATTGTGGCTGGGTGAACGGCATATGTGACAGGGCAGTAAAGAGCCGTAGGACAGATACCTGAGAAAGCAGTGAAGGAATTGAGAACCAGGATGCCAAGGAAACAGTCCCATAACCCTCTGGGTTCTTCTAGATGGGCAAATAATCAAATGAACATCAGAAATCTTGATGAGAGAAAAAGTCACAAAGAAATCTAATAATAACACGTGGACCTCAGTAGGGCTGAGTAACTCAGGGAGCGTGAACCACACGACTTCAGAAGCCACCTTATATAGCTGAGCTAAGATAAGGGGACTCTGGGGGAGAAAGGGAAGGTAGTTAGGGAGGCTACCCAGGAAAGGCACAGTAGATGAAGGTATGAAAATTAAGTTCTGCCTTCTCCAATGAAGAGAGAGAAGGAGGTACAGGTATAGACATTTACATGTAAATGTATTTTTGAAATATACCAAAACCCTCCCCTGAAATTACCTCTCACCAAAAAGGCATATTTGAGGGTGGTAGACTTTTGCTCCCAGGTCAACAGCAGTCATGTTCTTTTGATTGCCTTCTCCAACAGCTGGATGAAGAGAAGGCCTTGCCCAATGTGGAGGGAAACCCACCCGGCTCGATTTTGGAAGCCCCATCTGACATGCAAGTGAAAAATCTCTGGGCCGAGATCCTAGTTCTATATCACATATAGACCCACAGAATTTTTGCATCATTTTACTATGCACTGACGTCTCCAGGAATGCAACCACCCTGAAATCAAGGACAGTCCAATGGCACTTGTTTTTGTTCAGATCTCCACTGTTTCAGAAAATCACAACTCAAAGGGCATGTTGTCCAAGTACTTGAGTGGCCAATTCCACACATTCATTTCAATTCCATCAAGTAATCATCTGGCTGCTATTATGTCTTCCAGTCTAGCCATATCCTCTCATTCACATATCAATATACATATGACTTTATTATAAATTACTTGGTTTTTTATTTTTCACTTACTTTGCCATACGGGTATTATATAAATTTTTTAAATGAGGTGTCTCGGTAGGTTATATAATGTATGAATTCCATTTCAGGATAATAACAGGAGCATCACAAAATATTAGTCTGGAAGTGTTGAAAACCACTAGATCACATGACCCCTGGGTTCCATCCAGCCCAGGCAAAGGCCGTCTAATGCAAACAGAGGCCCGCCCATTCGTGGGCTGTACATTACAGGTAGAGAAGGAAGGGAAATTATCTTGTTTCCCACAAATTGTCCTCACCCACTGAGCGCCTTTAGCCATCCCAGAATGTACAGTAATCTGCGCCACTGAATGCATCCTGTCTAATTCCCTAATTCCGTGAATGATGAAATGGCCTGGAATGAAGTTTAGGCACATTTGCGAGAGCTCGAGAAATCCAGGGCTTCGCTAGGCTGGAGCTGAGCATGTGCTACTTTAAAATTTATAGTGTAATTGATTTCTTTATAAGCCATTCAGGCCTTATTATTTATTAATCCACCTGTCAAGGTTAATTTAAACTACTTCTCAATAAGGCACTTCGACAACACCTCTGTTGACTAGACTGACAACCCCGTGAGTAAGGAGACACTAGAGCCAATCCTCTTGCCTTAGCAGAGGCATCTGAGCAGATGTCCCACCAGACAGTTGCTATGCAGCCCTCACTGGGAAATACACCCTTTGTGGAGACAGAAATGAAGAGGCTTTCCCTCCATCCACAAGCAGGTCCTAGGTCCCAGGGCTGAGTATTGCAGACGGTGCACCTCTCCCCACTACCCCCACCACATGACTCTAAGTCCCACATCTGCTCCCCAGGCCATTGCAAGTTTGCTAACTTGTGTCCCTGTTCTCTGCTTTGCATCCTTCCCAGGCAATCTTTCCAAAATGCAAGTCTGACAGTTTCATACATCCCTGAATAAAACCCTCCGGTGGTCTCCAGAGTCAAGTTCAAAGTTCTCCACGCTCTCGCCCCTGCCCACCTCTGCAGTCTCATCTCCAACCTTTGCCCCCTTGCACCTGATGCTCCATCAGTATCATCCAGCAGGCTCACCCTATAATTCTTTTCTCTCTTGCTATGTCCGATCATCACGGAAACTCCAGCACTAGTGGTGCTTCTCACATTCCCTCTCCCAAAAGACAGATCATCTTCTGTCTTGGAGTTATTTTTTCAAATCCGTGCCCATTGAGTTAGTGAAGAACAAATACATATCAAGCGTGGGCCATGGGTCAGATAGAGCGTCCAGCACTGAGAACTGGTGAGAACCCTCCCACAGCTTCCACTCGAGGCTAGGAGCTCCTTGAAGGTAGTTGTTCTTAAGCATTTCCCGGTAGAGCGCTGGGAAGACAAGTGAGGTTAGTGTCCACTAATGCAAGTCACTAAACTTGTAGTTTCTTATTTCATCTTAGCAATAACCCTACCAAGCTGGTATTTTCATATCCCCTTTAAAGATGAGCAGGCTGCTATTCAAAGAGATGGAAAGAGCTTGTCAATGTTTACCCAAGTCCTTTGTGGTGACTTGCATTCAAACTCAGGTCTGACTGATTCCAAAGCCGCTGCTCCACCTCTACACTCTGCTGCTCTCTGGGGCACAGAGTTCAGGCCTGTTGAATAAATCCATAATGATAACCAAATCAAATATTCTTTTTGTGTTTCCCTAAATACCTGCCATGGCATCATGGTAGACTGGCTTTGACATTAATGACATTGAGTGGCTGAGTCTGCATGACTGTGTGGGTTCACGACACACAAGCATATAAGACACCCCCGGAGACGAGGACTCCTTAGGCCACATTAGATTCCTAGTACCTGAACACACCTGTAGGTGCTGAGTACCTGTACATCGCATCAATGAATACATGGGAGTTCCCCGAGAGACAATGAATCTGACAATGGAGCTACAGTAGGCACTGATTGGGATGTTGACTTAACTTTGCATTGCATTAACCTTGGAATGCTGGTCTGATTTAGCTCAACAAACTCAAGTTCAAAGAGTATCAACTTGGCAAGATATTTCATGAAAGACAGTTCATGCTGAAGTCTAACAGGTAACCAGGCCGTGGGCCAATGAAAATCTAGACCTATTTGTCCCTTCCACAGACATAGGACCTAATTCGGTCACAATGATATGGTTAGAATGAGAGTCCGAGTGTGTACAAGTCTTTGAGGCATCCATGTAAGATAAAAATAGAGGAGAGGATGTTCATTGCTATTCCATTTGCAATTATAAAAAGTAACTGTTGAATATATAAATAAACCCAGTTTAAAAATAAGGAACACATGTTAGATCATGTGGGCTTGAAATGCACTGCTCTATTTCACACCTCTCTCATCCAGGCCTTGAGGTGGGAACAAAACATGTAAGTGGAGCAGTTATTTAACCAGTCCTCCCAACCCAGAGCTCATTCCCCACCATCTTTTGGGATGTGGGCATGGAAGTCAATGGCAATGAGAGAGATATAAAAAAGAAGGGGTCAGTGGAAGAGAGAGGGCAGAGTCTTGAGTATGTTGGCGCATACTCAGTAAGAGGAATGTCATACCCTCTGTCTGGCCTTGCAGGGTCACTTATATTGAGGACAGGACATGAGCCCAGATGCTAGGGACATTCAAGTTGCATTTATGGGCTCCAGCCATCCTTTACCACTCCTTTCATGGGAGCAGGAGTTGCTCCTATGATTGGCAGGAAGCTGAAGTTCTAGGCTACATTTCACCAATAGGCATGATGGGTCCCAGAATACGTAAACTGCCCTTTCATCCAGTCTTTCATTTTTTCTCACAAGCAGGCTCCCTGTTTTCCATTTAATCCTCCATCCTTGGTGTCCTTCAGGGAAGGATGAGAGTGTCATGACAGGAAGGCTCTCACCCCCACTCCTCTCCTCACTGTGGTCTGCTCTCCCACGGGGCAGCAGGGTTGGGTCACTGCCCCAGCCATAGGCAAGGAGCAGCCCAGAAAGCCATTATTTTAGGCATAAACATGTTAGTTCTCCTTATGCTTCCACTTAGCCTTCCTTCCCATTATGGAGGTGATTTCCAGCCACCAGTATTCTGGAGGTGGACATTTGGGGGAAAGATATAGAGATCTGGTGTAATTTGGGAAGGGGTTGGCTTTGCAAGGTGACCTCACTTGAGCTTGTTGTGTGAAGCCTCCTTCCACGTTCTCCAGTTCAGCTTTTACCAGCGCTTGGCACTGGATATGGGGAATCACTTGACTTTGTAAAAAGTCAAACTTGATTTCCTGTCTTTTGATCTTTGTGCAAATTGCCTTCAGAATTGCAGAGAGGAAGAGGGTGAATTTCAAATCCTTGAAATGCCTTAGGCGGCCAGATGTGTGGGTGTGATCATGTCTGACTTTTGACCACCAGCATAGGGTGGCAATCCCCTAAGTAAGTAAGGGTGAGCTCCAAAGGGCTCTTGGAAGTGAAATACCAACATTTTCTCAATTGCCATAAGGATTCAACATTCCTTCCCCTTCCCACTCTAGATACCTGGAGGTCTCTGGTGGATTGGCTTTGAAAGTGGTTCCACCCCAAGCTTCTTAGTTCCAGATGCTTCTTTGACTCATCTTAGGAAGAAGGTAGTAGCTGGGAGCTAGGAAGTCTAAAGGTAGGGTGAAGTAAGAACTCATAAAATGACCAAGTCTCTACCATCTGAGCCCTGGCTGGGTCTGCACAGTCACTGCACATCACATCCTTACACATTCCTCACACAAAATTATTCTTTTCATCTCTGAATTGGGCCAGACTCTCCTGCCTCTTAACATTAAACACATCAATTCCTGTGCCCAAAGTGCCCACCATCCCACTTTCTTCCTCTCCTGGCTAACTGCTACTCGCCCCTCAAGTATCAGCTTAAATACCCCTCTCTCAGAGAAGCCCTTGGAGACCCATGCTTAAGTTACTTTCCCCTGTGACCCAGTCCCACTGCTCTCTGCTCTGTCCCCGGTAACACATGAAACCCTCACATATTTCTGCAAACAGTCTGGATTGTCTGCCCACCAATGATTAGTGCAGGAAGGTCTCTACCAAATTCACTGGTGATCACTGCTGACACAGTCAGGAGAGGCGAGGATCTGCTGCAGAAACACCCATCACCAAAAATAATATTTAACAGAAAAATAGGTTCTTTTTCTCATTTACAGTACATGGTTTTTCAGGGGACTCTACTCAGTGAACTTCTGCTGATAAAAGTTCCATCTTGATGCATGGTTCCTTAGTCACACTTGAGGGAAAGTGTATTCTGGAGGGCCTCAGGCTGACATGGAATGCTGCAGCCTACTCATGACCCACATCACTTCCTCTCTCATCTCTTTGACCATAACTAATGAGGTAGGCCCCTGACCACACAAGGGAGCCAAAATGTAGACTCCCAAATGTTGGTGAACAGCACTAATGGCTCCCACAACACTAGATGCTCAATCAATATGTATTGAATGATGATAATAATAACCACCTCTACTTATCAAGTACTTTGTTCCAGGCTCCATGTGCTAATTGTTTTATTGAAATATGAATCCATTCCTTCCTCACAATGGCATACAGAGTCATAATGTCACCTCATTTTATAAAACCAGTTGAGTCATAATCCCTTCCATATTTCTCAATATATAGCCATACTTTTCAACTAAATTACCTGGAGAATCTGCCTATACATGTTATATCTTTTTTCTCACCTCCCATCCTGACTTCATCCTAAGTCTGATCAGGATTATATTCCCACCGCCCTATGGACTTGGCTCTTATCAAAGTCATCTGTGGCTCACCTCCAGCCAAGCCAATGGAAGTCTTCGGTCCTTTTACTGGATCTTCCACCAGCTTTGACAAGCTTGACTCCCCTATCTGCTTTCTTCTCCAGCTATCCATGACCCCTCTTTCTCCTTGTTCTCCTCTCACCACCTGGCCATGCCTGCTCAATCTCTTTGCTAGGTCCTCTGCTCTCCCAGTCCCCCAAATACTGTCATGCTCTAGGGTTCTCTCCAGCCCTCACTCTCTTTCAACTCACTCTCCTGAAGGTCTTGACCACTTCAATGTCTTAAACCACCACATCGTTACAATATATAATGTATATATTGATATAACTGTTTTAATGACTCTAAAATATGCATCTCCAGTATACTCTTCCCAGTCTGCTGCCCTTCCAGCATCTCCCTTTGAATGGCCGATAGTCTAAAATTTAACACTCCCAAATCATAACTATCAACTCCTACATCCTGCCTCCACCCCAACTCTTCCCCATCTCAATAAGGAGAAACGCTATCCCACCAACTGCCCAAGTCCAAAACCATCTTAAGTTGCTGCCTCTTCCCTACACTCCACCTCCAATCAGATGGCAAATGTTCTTGGCATCATCCCCATCATAAGCCACCATTTGTTATCATTTCTAACTCTTTTACAAGCCACAACCAGCTCTTATCTAGAAAATTACCACAGCCTCCTGATTGGAACTCTTGTCTGGTCTTCCCATAGCATTCTGAGTGAAATCCACATGCCCTGCTGAGGTCTACTGTGAGTTAGGCCATCTAGTTGGCACATCCTCTGCAACTTCACTCTTTCCACTTCTCCCTCCTTCATCCCACTGCAGCCACCTTGACCTGTCTGCCCTTGAGACATGAGACTCCTCCACTCCAGGACCTTTCACTAGCTGTGCCTTGTGCGGGAGGCACTCACACGTTAGCACTCTGCATGACGAGCTCATCTCAGGATCCAGCTGAGCATCGTCTCTCTAAAGGGAGCCTCTCCATCCAGTCTGAGCCCTCTCACTCTAATCCACTGGTTTCAAGCATTAATCGATACTGAAAACTATTTTACAAATTTGGGTAATGGTTGTGCTTGCCTGAGGTTCCTTTCCTTCTATAGCAACAAGGAGAGTAGGATTGGCCTGCATGAGCTGGGATGTGTTCATGGCAGACATTCAAGAAGCATTTGCAGCCAACCAACTCTGAGCTAGGTAGGGCATTCCTGTCTTTTACAGAAATGTTAGGCTCAGCGATGTCAAGGGATTAGCCCAATGTCACACAGCTGAGGAGTGACATACTCCAGGCTGGTAGAAATTTGGTTTGCTTTGCAAGCCTCTGTTCTTGCCACTGCACTGCCTTCTGCTAGAAAGTGGTGGGTAAAAGCATTATTTTTGCCTATATGCCATCCCTTTCAGCATTAAAATTCCATTTTCTTCTAAGTGTATCTTTGCAAAAGCCATTCAAAGGTCATCTAACATCTAATCTCCTTTCTTAACTTTAGAGCTAAGTCCTCTGGCACTTTCTCAACTGTAAAATGAAAGTAATGCCTGCTTTAAAGTGATGTCTGACAAAGTGACACACAGTAGGGACTTGAATGTCAATTATTATTTTTTTTTTGAGGTCATTCACGTATTCCACAAATATCTATAGAGCAGTGTTCCATGCAAGGTGCTAGGGGGATTACAAAGATGAACTAGAATAAGATTCTGTGCTCTAGAGACTCAAATTCTCATAGACGGCAGAAAGTATTGACTCAAATGTCTTTAATATGAGGAAGGAAGTATAAGGTGCTTGGACACTGGAGTCCAACAGATCTCAGTTCCTTCCTAGGTGCCCTCTGACCAGCTGTGTGATGTTGGGGAAAGTTACTCAGACTCTCTGATGTGCATTTTCTTAGTCTGTCCAATGGCGTCAACACTGAGACTAACAATTGTTTATGAGAATTAAACAAGTCAATAACTATAAAATATACAGTAAGTGCTCAATAAATGAAAGCTATTAGACTGTGTTGGCCAATGTTTACTGAGCTCTTACTATATGCTAGGCATGTAATAGCGTGTGTTTTACATATAATAATTCACTCCTCAGAGTGACCCTTTGAAGCGAGTGCATGCATTTCCCTTGTTACAGGATGAGGAGCATAAGCACAGGGGAGTTAAATGCCCAGACTCACCATCAGGACATGGCCTGCACCTAACAACTAGGCAAAACCGTCTCCCACAGGAAGATGGCAAGTGGGGTGCAGAGCAGAGAGAGCCGAAGTTGTTCTTCAAGTTTCTCAGGGATGGGCTGTGCACCCTTCAGCCCTGTTCCAACTCCACATCACATCCTGCAAGTTATGACCTCCCCCACTCCCAAAGCCTGCAGGATCGAGGTGTAATGTTTGAAAATTGCCCAGCAAAGTGTAAGAGCAAACCAGGCAGAATGTTAAAAGACCGGAAAACATAAAATTTAAAAACATCCTCTGACAGTGCAGAAATCAAGGAAGGACTTTTACAAAAACAACTCCATTTCCAGCTCAAAGGAGCTTTAATCTGCCTGGTAATTTATTTCCTCTGCTCTCCTTCCCCTGGATTAGGGCCTCTTCACCCTGAGCTTATATTGAGGGGAGACAGCAGGCCAAGCCAGCTGTCCATCATGTGGGCACTCCCCCCAAGGAGTGCAGGTGAGGGTGATGGAGGAACAGGGGAAGTCAAGAGGGTGCGGGGGAGGCTTCATTTGGGTATAAAGCCCTAAAGCCCTTTAAAACCCTTCTCCAGCAGAGTCATTTTTGACCTGAGGCAGGAAGGAGTGGGGAGAGGTTCTGAGTTAAAATAAAGAAGCCCTTGGGGAGATGGGTTCCCAATAGTGGGGAAAGGGAGGAACTGGGAGACTAGGCCACATGGAGAGCTCAAGACAGAGCTGTTTGGTAGATCTTGGAAGCGAATTACAACGTGGGAGAAGATCATAGGGGAAGTGTGGACACTGGAGAATAAACCCCAGCTCTGCAGCTCCCCACCTGTGTGACCTTGGACAAGTCCTTTGCCTCTCTGAGTTTCATTGCTTTCTTCTTTGAAACAGGGTGACAGGGAGGAAGTGCTACACCAGCAGCCAAAGGAGACACAGGCATAACACAGAAGTTCAAAGAATGTCAGATTTCTTCCCCCTTTTGCCAGGACCAGTCCAGCTTCACAGCTCACAGAGTGGCTCTCCCCTATCTTGAAACTGCTTGGACAACACCCAAGGGAGCAGGGACGAGAAGGACGGTGAAAAAAAATGGTACGGAGGGTGTCCAAGCCCATCACACTCTTGGATGCATGGGGCTCCAGTGGGGAGGAGATGGATCCAGCTGCTGCCTTGGCTGTTCTTTTGAGGAATTGGGGGGCACACGGGGCACAAATCATGGGGGCCGGGGGATAAGATGAGGCAAAGAAATGAGAGGAGTCACACTTGCCCTGCAGACATGAAAGGTGAGCTGCAGGTGCTGGAGGCAAAATCTGTGCTAAGACACTGGAGTTTCTCTGCAGAATTAGTGGCAACCCCGGGGTTCAAAGGCAAAACACATATGCAGGCTTCTTCAAGAGAATGTGGGGATACTCCTGATCAGAGGGATACTCCTTCTCCAAACTGGAGAAGACACTGTGTTAGCACAGAGGTCTTGTCAGACTTGGATCTCTCAATACCCAAATATTAGGGTTAAAGCTGGGTAAGAATCCATAGCTATATATAAATGTGTGTGTGTGTGTGTGTGTGTGTATGTTTGTGTAGACAAAGATACTGAGGCTCAGTTGATACAGCATTTTGCCCAGGGCCATCACCCCACCTCCTTCCACATCTCAGCTCACCATGTGAAAAGCTAAAGAGCACCTCATTTTCTCTTCTGGTGAGGAGCCCAGACTGCAAACTTATAATCACTTGGAGGCAAATCTGTCTTCATGGGTCCAAAACACAAGAGCAAACCCTGAAAATTTGCAGTAGCACATTTCACCTCTATTTTCAGTCACCTCCTTCCTTCTATCTCAGGCTTCAGTAACCACCTGCTATCAAAATAATAACCAAAATAAATAAATTTTCACCATGAATAATTGAAAGAGTAGCAATTAAGCCACAGGAGAGCTAAATTCTAATTCTGGTTCTTTATATCCCTCTAAGACCTTGAGAATTTCCCTTTCTCTCACTGGACTGCAGGAGCCCCAACACTAAAACAACTGGGTTGTCTTCGGTCATCTGTAAAGACCCCTCCAGCTAGAACACCTACCAATTAATATGCATTCATTCATACTAGCTTGTAAATGATTGCAACATTTGGAAACACTCAACCTGTTGAAGATCAGCATCTTGTGTTGAAGGTGAACTAGAGAAAGGGGACTCCCATTTCTGTTGTGTTTCAGTCACAACCAGTGCTGGTCATCATGTCCCTTTAAGTGACAGGGAAAAGAAGCTAACATTGATTGGGAAATTTAAGTCTATTTCCCCAGAACATCATAATGTGATGCCCACTTCATTTTCAGGAAAGTAAAACTCAGAGGTGCTGAGGCGCTTGGTCAAGATTGCCCAGTGATGAAGTGGCAGAGACCTGAGTTGGCTACATCAGAGCTCACTGTTCCCTGCCCCGCCCAGTCTGCCACCCTTGAGAAAGGGGACTAATGCGGACCTCCTGCATCTCCACTCTCCAGCCTGGAAAGGTCTTTCGTCTAGTTTGCATTGAATTTCGTGTTTGTTTGTTCTTGATGCATTTGCAGAAGCTGAGATCCCAGCTGCAAATAAGGCAGATAAAAGAGGTCTGGAAGATGAGAAGGCGGGCTCCTTCCAACAGCTCCTGGTATTGAAAATATTTCCTGCTGTCTCCATTCTCTTGTTTGTTGCCTCCTTACCTCCTCCACGGTAATGTTCCAGCTGTATGTCCAACCCATCAATCTGGGGGCCCCCAGTTGGTTATGGGTCATGGAGGTGACCACAGAAATTGCTAGATTCTAAGATACTAATTTCCAGCCCTCCCGCCCAACAGCTGTAACCGCTTAACTAATCTCCCTGCCTCTAGTCTCACAGCCCCTCCCAACACAGCCTAGAAGATGCTACAAAAGCCCTCAAGCACAACCTGAAAATCTTCAGTGGCCTCTTACTGTATTCAGAAGAAATACCCCAGGTATTTCTTTTCAAAGCCACAAGCTGCTTTTCAAAGCTGAGATCCCACTGCCTCATTTACTCTGCTGCTCAGGAATATGGGCCCAGCCCATTTTCTGGAAACGTGCAGGGTTCCCTGCTTCAAGTCTGTTTCAGGTTCCTTGTTCCCAGCTTCTCCTGCAAGTCCCGAGCCTCCCACAAGATTATCTCTAATGGACAGCACTGAAAACCATGAGTCTCTTACTTTGTGCTGTCGACTTCATCCTTGTCTCACCTACCCTGTATCTCTCCTCTCCTTTCTCTGCCCCTGGCCCTGACCCTGACCCCACCAAAGACTGTGAGCTCCATAGAAGCTCTGCAAACCTAGTTTCATTCATTTCTGTGTCCCTAATAAAGAACCTGGAACACAGTAGGTCTCAGTAAATGCTTGTGAAGGCAGAAGTCAATTAATATTAATAGTCCCTTACATTAGACCAGGAGTTGGCATGAATAATTCATTTCTCAGTAGCTCCCAGGAGGAGCGATTCTCCCTCAGCAGTGACGGTGGGAGAACTCTGCTCTCCCATCCAAGTACAGTGTCTGGAGGTTTTTCCTATGACTTTTGTCTCTGCTGGAGACCCCAGCTTCCATCTTGGTTCACTTCCAGTCATAGCCCTAGGAGGACCTGGATGCTTCTCAGAGATGCTACCCCAGACTCAAGTGCTCACAGACACCCCTGCAGACTCACCTGGAAGGGCCTGGCCAGCAGTGCCTTCGGGTTCTGCCTGATAAGTGCCAACTGCTGCTGCAGTGGGTGCAAGAGGGAGACCACAGCGAGTTGCATGGTCGGGCCACAGCCATCCACGCCCACCTTGCATTCTTGGCTTCTGCCAGGCTGACTTCACTTCTAGACTTTGCACCTGCACAAGTGAGATTTCTTGGCTTTCAGAATAACAGGATCAAGTCTATTAATTTGCAGCCTCAGATCTATCCCTACTGCTGTGCTCAGCCCTGGGGTCATCACCCAGGCACCCATCTGGCGACCCCTTTGCAAAGTCCTTTGACTCATGTCTCCTCCTCAAATCTGCTTCATTCCTCGCGGTGAGCAAAGAAGCCAACGCTCATCAAGAAAGGTCAAATGCCTGCACTGTGTTTGTTCATGAGGGTGATATTTCACCAAAGAGCAGATGCTTCTTAAATGATAAATAAGAGCAGCAGCTCCCCGCCAGTCTTGGGGGAGGGAAAGGTCTCCACTCCATATGCAGTGTAGGCTCTGACAAAGACTGGGGAGGAAGGAAGGGCAGAGTTTAATTCAGTGGGATACGTGCATTACAAGATGGTGTCCATCCAAAGAATGGGTACCGCACTGAGCACACAGAGTGTCCTTCACAGATGCTCATTCATTAGACGGGTATTAACTTTAATAGCCATCACTTATTGAATGCTTGCTATATGGCAGGCACTCAGTTCAATTCTGAACTTCTTATTGAGTCCCCATCACAACTCTGTAAGGAAACAGGCTCAGAATATCTGAGCTACTTCTCCAAGGTCACTCAGCTACTATATACTGCACCTCAAGTGTGCTTTGGCTGCAAGGCCGGGGTTATTAACTATATGGTGCAAGTACATGGCATCTAATAAATCTGGGTCTGGATCATAGCTCTGCCTGGAGCCAGGAAAGTATACAGTAAGAACCCATAAATGACCCCAGAGCCAGTGGTCGGCTGCCTATTTCATATGGAAGAAGTAGGTCTGGAGTTGAACAGGCTTGGATTTGTAATCCCTTCCTGTGCTCTCTGACTGCATGAGCCGTTGGGAGTTTCTGAGTTTCTGATCCTGATCTTCTTCCTCCACAAAATGGGCTGATTCATAAACCACACTGCAGGATTATCATATCCATCACATATAATATATATTCACATCTACGTACACATGCACATATACATATGTGCAAGGGATGGGTATACAATAGGTGCTTAATAAATGTTAGTAGTTATTATCATGCTTATGAGTAGCAAGGAAATGAGCCTTGGCTGCCTAAATTGAGATGACAGTCAGCTTTTTAACAATAAATATCCCAAACTGTTTGAGATCAGGACACCTCATGACATCCTTCCGACTTGCCACAGCAATTTGGCATATGTGGACACAGGGCACCAACCATGAAGCATAATCTGGGGGCCAGAGACCAGTTTAAAAACCTGATCTCTCTGTTCAATTCTCCACCATTACACCTGGAGAAAGCAACCCACCCACCCAGAAAGCAGCGGGCCTGGGCACTGCAGTCAGGAGCCAGAGTCCTCCCACTACCTCCGTGTTGTCTCTTGTCTCTGCTCAGTACTTGGATTCTAATCTTAACTCTGTGACTTACAGGCAGGTTGCTTTACCTCTCTGTGCCTCTGCTTGCTCATCTGTACAATGGGAAATTCACATATGCCGAGAGCTTGGGAGAGTGCTTCCTCAGCATATAGTAAATGCTCAAGTAGTCCAACTTAGAAGTATACTGATGAAGTAGGAGGGAGACTCGTTGTAATAGAAGCTAATCCAGTCCAAATGGCAACCCTCATCGGCACTCAAAGCCAATGGTCTCTGCTGACCACAGGGAACAGAGGGCACAATGATGCCATGCTTCTCTCCCCTTCCATCAGACACCCACATATGTGTGGCACATGCATGCATGCATGTGCATGCACGCGCGCGCGCGCACACACACACACACACACACACACACACATACTATCTCACTCCTTCTTCTTTCTCCAAAAAGCTGAAGCCATGGAGATACCAACTGGGGCAGTGTGGTGGTATGTATCATCTATACCCCAGATGTACCCTATGTCAACACTGGTGTAGTCAAGATATGGGGGCATGAAGGGAACCATTTCAACTGGAAAACCAAGGAGGGCTTCATAGAGGAGGTGGCATCTAGACTTCTATCCTCATCATGGAGAGAAACCTGAGTCATCTGGAGCATGGGTTGTGAGAAGGAGAGTGGCAGGAGAAGACGCTGGAAAATTAGGCTAGTTTCACAAAAATCAGATACCATGGCCAGGTCTAAATAGTACCCCTAAGGATGGTGTTCCTTGCAGATATGTATTAGATCCCTGAGGAGAATGCACACACCTTCCCTCTCCATTTCTCTCCCCAAGAGGAACTTGAAAATATGTATCTTGATACTATGTGCCAGGCAATTCTGATATGTGCCCTTTCCTCCACCCACGCAAAGCCCCTCACAAACAATGGGTAGCCATAGGAGGTGTTTGAGGGAGGAAGTATCCTGATCCAACCTGCTTCGTGGGATGATAACTTCAGGATCTGCAGGAAAGCATGGACAGGAGTCCCAGGCATATGCCACAGTCTCTGTGCCCATCTCTGACCTACATGGTGCCTTCGTGCAGATGAGAAAATAGTGCCTTCCCTCCAGCAGCATTTTTTTAAACCTGAACAACCATAAGCACTGTGACACACAAGGATTGGGGTAGATGGCCCTGTGGCTATGTTAGGTGCCCCTTGTCTGGGCCTTGGCTAGGCCCGGCTCCACTCAGGCAAACACACTCAAATTTTTCACTCTCACCCACCTGGCACAGGCACACACCATTTGCAATGCACCCTTCTCTGAGACTCCAACCCCAGCCCTCAGATGAGTATAGGGAGAGGGAAGGTGGGAATCAAGTCTCCAAGAGAATAGATGGGTGCTCTCAGGAGTCATCCAAAGTGTAGTCAGGACATGTGGGGTGTGGGTTTCCGTGACTATCCCCCTCCCCCAGGGTGTGCACAATCTCATGCCAGCTAGGAGACTTGGATTCTTCTGGACCACACACACCCTTTCCTATAAATCAGCCCATACTTCTAATATAAATGCTGTTTTCTCAGATCTGCCACCCTTGGGCAGTGCACAACCTGCACATCTGTACAGTGTGGCTCTAATGGTTCAGGGAAAAGTCCTGTGTGTCTAGTTCTTGCTCCATGGGGCTATTGAGAGAATCACTTAAGATAAAGATAGAAAAACACTTCAGTCCCAGATTTTATTATTATTATTGTTATGTGGATGCTCTAAAAGAACATCCCTCCTGGGTCTTTGAATTACCTAGACCATTTCTTTTTCTATTGACTTTGGATCCCCAAGAGAGAATCATATTTTCAACAAATTTTAGCCACTGTAGTAGAATCATGAAATGATGAAATGACAGACCTGAAAGGCACCCTAGGGATCATCTACTCCCACTTTCATGCAGATGGGAAAACTAAAGACAGAGGTACAGTAACTAGCCTGAGGTCACACAACTGATTTGTTTTCAGCCTTCACCGTGACCCGCTTGTAGGAAAGTAGGACCTCTGCCACCTTCGCCTCCAAGCCTCTTTCCGAGGAAGTGCTTGGAAGCTGAGTGGGACCGTGGGCTCCTCTCTCTGTCTGCAACTGAGTCAGCAGGCATGAGTTGGCTCAGAGCTTGCCAGAAGGAAAGCAAACAGGCATGGAGACAAGGGTATCCCCACACACCACCATGACTGCCTGCCGCGTTCAAAAGACACTTAACTCTTCACACAGAACTCTTGACAGAAATACGCTATTTTGTGCAGAGTTCCTGACAGGCTGGCAGGAGAGCCTCAAGAGAAACAAAGGGAGATTTATTGGAAAGGAAAGTGAAGGTGGTTGAGATTGTTTGGGGAGTGAAAGTGGAAAAAAGAAGAGGGTTCTGGTGAAAAGGTGTATTGGCCAACTGGCAAAGAAAGCATGGCCACTTTCCATCATGCATCCTGTGACAAACTCCCCCTCCACAGAGCTTCCTAAACAGAATGACTCACTTCTCCCCCTGCGAGGGCTCCGTGCTACCGCTGAGCACTGACATGGAGCAGTTATAGCTGGGCGCTGGGGGCAGGCTGCCCAGGGCAACCGACCAGCTTTCTGATCTGACCACGAGTAGAAGCAGGGGAGGCTGAGGTTGCCCCAGCCCCAAAGCAGATGGAAAACTCTTCCCCATGCAGGGATGCTGCTGTTTTGGATCCCATCCGTCCCCCAGCATCGAACCCTGAGAATACAGCACACATTTAACATATTCTTTCTTTGTTGATTTGTGCTGAGTTACTTTACAAAGTTGCTTAGGTTTCAAGAACACATTTTCTCAAAGAAGGCTGTGTCGGGAGTGGCACACGCAGGGCGGTTCAGTTGCTCTACGTGCGGAACCCACATCAAGAACACGTTTTCTCCGCGTGCCTGCCACCACCAGGGGTCCAGTCACCATCCACCCCACCAGCAGGCCCTTCGCCCCCAACTTCCCCTCCAGCAGCCACCATTCCATTGTGAAAGTCTAGGGCTTGATTTTGCCTTTGTTTACTTTATATTCCACAAATGAGTGAAATCATATGCTATTTGCCTTAGAAGGGAATTTATATAAATAAATATACGTATATATATATGGACATCTGATCCGATATGTCTGAATGTTCTTCGGAATATTTGAAATATGAACTTGCCTGAGATGCTGGGGGCAGGGAACAAGAAAATAGAGGTGTTATTTAATGTCTGAGAAATAATAGCCAACAAAACAACAGCAGCAGCAGCAGCTACCTTCTTGCCCAGTAGAGCACAAGACTGCATCTCTAATTTCCGACTTCCCCGATATTTATTTAATTATTCAACAGATATTGCTTGAGCACCCGCTGTGGCCAAATATTGGGATAGACCTTTGGGGAGGGGGAGATTGAAACAGAGATCTGGCCATCGTGCTCCCGCCGAGGCACGCATGAGGGAGCATGCAGGGCATAGAAGGAGGCAGGAGTGAAGACACAGCACCCACGGCTGATGGCATCGGCAAGGGCAACGAGCAAGGGGAGCAAAAAGGAGGCTCCTCAGCTCTGTGGAGGGAGCAAGGGCTCAGCTTCAGAGGAGACTTTGAGTTGGGTCTTGAAAGATGGGTAGAAGAGAGTTGGGAGGTGGGATAGGGAGCTGAACGGGGCTTCTAGACAAGCAGAGCAGGGAGACAAGCTGAGCAAGGACAGGACGGAAGCTCGATGGGCTTGGGTAGGTTGGTCAGTGGTGGGGAATGAAACTTTGGGTGCCTGGCTGGGGAGTCGAGGCCTTGACCTTGTGCAGCAGAGGTAAGGGTGTGAGCAGGAGCACAGGTCTCTGGTGGGGTGAAGGGAAAAGGACTGTGTTAGTAGAGAGCCCCAGGATTATGGGTTGGAAGTTGTCTCCTCACTTGGGAAAGACTTGGCGGGCGTTGCCATAACAAAGGGACTGAGAAGCAAGGCTATATTCAGCAGGTATTGCTGAGGATACATGACAAGACTCACTGAGCATTTGGATGGAGAGAGAAAAGAAAAAAAAATCCGATAAAAAAATAAAGTTTCAAGCTTACTTAACTGAGAAGTTGCTGGTGCTGTTAGCCAGCTTTGGAAATAAGATTGAGAATCTAATTCAGAGGAAGAAACAGTGAATTCAGTTCTGCCCCTTCCCTTGGTTAGAGTGTTTACTGCCTGGCCTTGAGTGGATATTCTATTATTATTATTATTCCCTGACCACAGGTAACATGAAGATGAAGAGATATACATAGACAATGCCGTGTAAGACAGACTTTCAATAGAGACCTCTGGAAGGCACAAGGAAGATTATGCTTGTTGGAGAAATCAGAAGAGGCTTCCTAGAGGAGGTGGCATTAGACTTCATTGAAGAATGGATAGGAGTTCAACTTGCAGGAATGTGGGTGAGAAGCACAAGCGAAGGCAGCAAGGATAGTGGGTGAAAACACTTTTGGAGTGAGGTAGAGGGAATGTAGGCTTATTGAGAGAGAGAAAGCAGAGGTCATCAGAAATCAGTGGGAACTGGTGCAGTATTAAATGCCATTGACAGTTTCTGAGCAGGGGAAAGGCTCTGGGTTGTGAAAATTCGTTGCTGAGGCCCCAGTGGAGCCAACGAGGAAGCCTGAACTGAGGAAGAAGAAAACAACTTGGTGAGCCACCCACCTGATCCCTCATGGGTCGTGAATTCCAGGCTCCTGATATCCCTCTCCAGGGACTAGCTCTAGAAAAGCTCTTAGAGCTACTAATTTTATGTCGAATCTTGTGTAAAACCAGGTTGGATTAATTATTGATGCAAACTTAGGCAAATGAAAGCTTGCTTTGGCTTGGCCAGGCTCCCCTGGGCAAAATTAGCTTAGGCCTCTCTGGCTGCCTCCTGGGAAGAGGCACGTGTCAGTCAGTGGCCCCCCCACCCAGCCACCGAGACACAGAGTGGGAGGGGTTTTGAACCTCTGACTTCAGGTCTGTGCCCAGAATCTCAGTGGCTTCCAGCACCATCTGGGCCAGGGTGGAGAGCAGACCCAGAACTAGCAAGGCACTGAGGCTCCAGGTCCCCCGTGGATCCCCAGGCAGCCTGGCTGTGCAGAAAACAGTATCAGTGATAGCAGCCTCGCAGATTCAATTCCATCCCATTTAATTAAATGGCTTCAGCGCTGGATGCAATTTGCAGCAATGGATGCGAGTGCATGCCAGACGCGCAGCTGCAGACCTGCAGCAGGACGCACTTTGGAAGGTGCAACAGAGACCTGTCACCACCGGGAGTGCCCCCACCAAGCGAGACCAAGGAGCAACTGGAACATGATCCAGTCCCTGCGGACACTGGGAGAGGACATGCTCCACTCAACCATTCCTCCAACTGACATTTATTGAGGACCTACTATGTGCCAGGCCCTGTGTGGGCACCAGACATACAGAGGTGAAAGACATGACCTTGCCCTTAAGGGATCTCCTGGGAACGCAAAGGCACAAACATGAGGGCATTCCAGCATCTTCTATGATTTCACCGAAGAGTCCTGTTAGGAGTGCTGGCCCACCAGGAGGGCAAAGTGGGTGAGAGGAGGTTTCGGACATCATCCTGAGTGGATGGGAGCCACTGGGGGAGAGTGGGTTCAGTAGGGAGCACCCCATGTCACAGACACCACAAAAACACTAGGAACACTATGGGTAACAAGACATTCATCTTCCCTGCACCCTCCCCTCCAAGTAATTCTGGCCACCCTGCCCCAGGCAAACATCAGTTCTACGATTTCTAGGCAGAGCATCCCCCAGACCCATGAAAGTGGATGAAACCTGGAATTGGTCAACTGAAGGAAAAAAGGATTAATGCAGCATTAGAGGACCAATGATCTTGGCCATACAGTTCTTGAGGCATCTTCCCCAACTGAGAAGCGAGCATAAGGCAACATGGGCTGCTGTTTGCCCATTAGGTTTTTACAAGATTTGAATGTGAAAGGTCAGGTACACAGTAGGCACTCAATACATGTCTTGGATGAAACAGTCAAGTGAAAAGCACTATGCAATAGAAGAGGAGCATATTGTGCTCTACTTTTCAGTCTCCTCCTTTGTCAAGTATTCACTGATTATGCTTTGGGAATAGCATTTACTGAGCATCCATTCATATAGTCAGCAAATATTTACAAACCAGATGCTTCTCTGGACCTTATGTCTTTGGACAATGTCGAACAACACAGACCTGACCTCTGTTCCCTTGAACTTCACTGTCGGCGGAGAGGTGGAAATTAATGAAATAGTTCCACAAATGAATATAAAGAGAAATGCAAGAAAATGTGGAAAATGTAAGAAAATAGCCTGAGATGCCTCCCCCCACCTTTGCCTGCTGTTTTCCCTGCCTGTGATACCTCCCCAACTCTGGACAGGGCTGGTGCCTTTGTCTCCTAGACCTCAGGTTAGACATCATCTTCTTAGAACAGCCTTCCCTCAACATCCTCCAAACACTCCATAACATTCCCCGGTTTTATTTTCCACAAAGCACCCATAATTACCTTCTTCCTTTTTTTATATATATTCCTTCATTTGATCATTGCCTATGTCCACCTGGTAGAATATAAGCCATGGGAGAGCTGGGTTCAGCTCCATGTTCCCACCCTCTGGAACAGCCAATAGAGAAGCCAAGAAACATGGAATCAACCAGTGAGGGTCACAGAGCCAGGGAGACGCAGGGCTGAGATTCCAACCAGTACCTAGAGCTTTCCCATCCAGCATGTGCTCAGACAGTGATCTGAGAACAATGACTAGCTTTGAAAAATGCGACCTCTGAAAATCCACAAGCTGTCACGACACTCTTCTGTAAGATGGGAATAACAATAGAGCCTGCCTCCTAGACTTGCCATAAAATGTGATGATGTGCTAAGAATAGTTCAGGCAAGGTTGCTGTTAGTGGTGGGAGCGGTAGTAGTAGTAATTGAGGTAGTGCTGGCACTACTGATGATGGTACTGGTGGTAGAAGTGTCGGGAGAGTTTTAAAGTTTCAAAAAACATGAGTGACTAAAGTTAACTTGGAACCTCACCAGAGCAATCAGCTGATCCTACCCAAGGCTTTAGAGAGACTCTTCCTTCTCACTTAGATTAGCTGGAGAACTCCAGTGCCAAGTTCCAGGGTGACCGCCCAATATTTTCTATATACCCATGAATAAACAAAAAGGGATTGTCTGACAAAATGAGCCAGGATGAGAGATCAAACTGATGTGGATTCAAGTTCTGTTTCTACCTTTTGCCATTTGCCAAAATCTCAAGAGGATACAAAATCTCTGAGCCTTCCTTTCTCGGCTGTGAAATGACAATAAGAAAACTGCTCTGTGGGGCTGTTGTGAGGATACTATGACCCCATATAACCTTGTATAGAGAATAGCATGGCACGTGGCACCCAGTAGGAGCTCTCTAAATACTACTCACTCATTCCCCAAGTTTGCTAAATGGAGAGGGGTTGATGAAGTTCTCTGGACTCCCTAAAGACTTTTCCTCTCCCAAATCCACCCCGCATTTTCCAAATATCTCTGGGCCACAGACTCACCCTTACTGGGCCTGGTTTCCCAGCCTCCACCTCTAGCCACTTTTTTCCTAACTTAATTATACCCTCAGAGAAAGTGCCTCATGGTGCGTGTACTAAATTAAAACATTAATTAAAATAAAACATGAGCTCAGCAACAATTCGAATGGGAGAAAGAAACAGATAATGAAATAATTCATATATATAAATATATAAATATATATATATATATATATATATATATATATATATATATATATATCACACCACAGCCTTCGTCTCAAAGGCCTCAGGATCCAAGAATGGCTTAAAGGCTGACCACCTGGGACTTGTTCCCCAATCAGGTAGGATCTCCAGCCCCAGGACCCCACACTTCCAAAGGCTATGCTCGAGTCTCTTGGGGTACTTGTTTTGAAATGTTAGCAGAATTCAATTTTTTCCACTTATTCCTATGAACAAAGGCACCTGGTTACCTGCATCTAGGTGTTGAGATGCAGAGAAACCTTCCTTCATTAAATAAATATTGTTATGTGCCGCTCCGTGTTATGGCCGTCCCTCTGTCCGGCTGTGGGGATGCAGAAGTGACAGTGTGGCCCCTGAGAGAGCTCGGAGTCCTGGGTCCAGTGAGGTGATGTCAGTGAGGGGCAGAGGTCAAGGACACTCAGTGACCTGGCTCCCACCTGGCTGACTTTTAGAAGTTTCCAGAAAACCTGTTGCGTTCTATTTCCTTACATCTTTGCTTGTGTCATTTCCTCTGTTAAGCAGCCTTTCATCTAACAAAACCCTGCTCAAAAACACTCACCTGGGGAGGTCCCCAGCCTGCCTTGACCAGCTCCCCCCTGAATCACTTGTCCCCCTCATCAGGCTTCTCCCCTCCCAACAAACTGCACCATTTCCTGGGCAATACCCACTGGCAGCGTTGGCACATGCATCTTTATAAGGCCACATCACATACTGGGGAACTTTCAGAAGCAAAAGGGCCTGAGAGAGGTACGGTCCCTGCCCTTACTTCACACACTCAGGCCCTGGGAGCCCTAGAGGAGAACCCACAAGCCCCTGAATGGAGCTGAACTGGGCTCCAATCCCAGGCCTCTTGACTCCCAGGATCTGCTCTTTCTGTTCATGCTACCAAGGTGTTCCCGCCCCTTTGCTGCTTAGCTTGTTCCTGGGTAATAAAAAGAGAGGCTGGTCTAGCTGGTAGGATCTAAAGATTTGGGTGGCCAGGATCATGCAGCAGCAGACTGTGGTCCACCTGGACCCATCTCAAATGAGCATGGGGAGCAAATACCACCTACTCCAAGAAGCCTCCCCAACGAGCCCAGTCCATCTTGAACACCCCTCGGGTCAGGGGTTCAGCAGCTCCTAAAGGAGAGAGGCTGACAGTTTCTTACATTCCTGAGCTTATTCATTCTGGTGACTCCAAAAGAGTTGATTCTCCCTAAATCAATTTCTTCTGCATTTGTGATAAAAGGGCTTTGAGCAAAAGCTGGATTCTTCTTCTGGTCATGAGTTTCCAGACCTATAAAGCTGGAAAGAAAGAGCAGCTACTTGGAGCTCAGCAGCCTGGGTTGGAGTCATTTTGGTGCATCTTGCTGGGCCTCTCTCCACCCTGCTCAATCCTCTCCTTTTCTGGCTCACTTCTCTTCGCTGGCCAGCATCCCGCAGCCAGGGCATTCATGGGAGAGGCCGGAGAGACGAACCCACCATGAGACGCAAGCTCCCAGTTTCAGCCCCATTTACCTCCTTGTAAATACTGAGCAAAGGTCCATACAAACTTCATTACGCTTCTTGGCCTCAAATAAACATAAGGAGCCACTCTGGGACGCACCCTCAGGCAGTGAGAGTCCTGGAGGGACATCACTTTGAGAAGTGGGGCAGTCTTTGGTTCTGACTTAGGCACAATCACAGTGTAAGGTCAACCAGCATTTCCTACCCACTCGGCAATGCCCTCCACTGATCACATCCATTCCCTTCTCTCTTTGAATATCCTGCCTTTACCCTCCATGGCCTGAAGGCAATGTTTCTGTGCACTCCGAGCTGAGCAGACAGCACAGCGCAGTAAAAGGGTGCGAGGTTCGACATCAAGCATTAAAGGCATTCAAATCCTGATCTGTCCCGTCCTAGTTGTGGGATTCAGGGTAATATCCCGACATCACAAGCCTCAGTTTCCTTATCTATAAAATGAGAATAACAATAGTATCTGTATGCTACAAATGTTACAAAAGCATTTGTGAAGATTAAATGAAATAATCAATGTAAGATAGTAAGCCGAGTGTGGCATATCATAAATACTTAATAAATATTGGTTATAATTAGTGACTAAATTATCATTATTATCTTTACCATCATAATCATAAGTACAGTAATAGTGGAATTAAGAAGAATTATTAATAATAATTAATAATAAAAATAATTGTTATTAATTCCATGTGCATCCAGCTCCTATCAAAGAGACTGCTGCCAGCAGAAACTCCCCTCAAAGTCTGGGTGTTCTTTCAGCACAATCCTCACATGTCCAAGCTGCCAATTATGGAGCATTTGCTAGAGCTCCTATGAAATTTAAATTTGTTTTCACATCATTTATAAAACACTTACAGTGTGTCAGGCTCTGTGATAGGAACCTATAAAGATATGAAAGACAACCCATGACTACAGTCTACTGGAACACAAGGAAGGATCCATGCAAAGTAGCTGATAGTCATAGGGCTAGCCACTCATTTTAATGACGGCATTACCCTCAGTATCGCCTTCTCCAGGAAGCCCTCCCAGATTACCCTAGCATCCTGAATTCTCTCCTATGAAGTCTCCACTGTCCATGGTTCAGCAACAACTTGAGAAGAAATGACTACTCATTATCCTTCTGTGTATTCAGACTGCAGATCTCAAATGGGGATCCATTTGTAACTTCAGAGGATCCATTTCCTTTTTCCACTAATGGGAAACTAGACCCATCCTCTGTTCCTTAGTTCTCAGCCTCATGATGTGAGCAAAAACAAAAACCAAACTCTTAACCGGGCCACCAGCTTGATTTAATCTTACTTCTGAAGACTGGGCTGAGACACATCCCTTTCAGATCCCAAGAGTCCCCATGTCAAAATGGGACCACCTCCTGGGACTATGGTGATGACTAGACAACATGTACACAGTGTGGCTGGCACACAGTGGGACTTTACATAGTCATTTCCATCCTTTGTGCCTTCCCTGCAGACATGCCACTGGCTGGCCCCACATCCCTGCAGATCCTGGAAACCAGGCAGGGCCAGAAAAGTCACATACAATTAAAATTTCATTACCTTTACCAAGTAGAGTACAGTACATTTACTAATATAATTACACTGCAATTTTTAAAGTCAGTGAACAATGTGCATTTACAAGGTAGTGCCCTCAATAACTGCAGCCCCTTCTCTCTCCTTAATCCACAGTGTCACCCACCTCACCCATCAGGGACTTCCTACCATCATCAGGATGTCGTGGTATGGGGTTCAAACCTTCAAACCAAGTCCCCAGAAGCCTGGCCCCTCTGTGCTGGGAAACCCCAGCTGGTTGAGGATTTTTTGAGCTTCCAGTCCTGATACTACCTGCTGGGGCGGGGGGGTGCCTCCCACAAATCACTTAACTAGCTCCCCTCTGGTCCTCACTCGAAGAATCCTGCATAGCTCCCAAATCATAAGTATAGATTTACTGCTGTGATTGCTTATTTTCTGGCTTGTGAGAATTTAGCAAACAACTGAATGAATGAATAGGCAAATGAACTAATAAATAGCTCTCCCTAGCTGCGTAATGTCGGCAAACACACTTTCTGCACCTGTTTCCCCTTGCAAAATGGCAACTGTCTAACTACTTTACAGGGTGGTTGGGAGAATGGGAAATAATGTAAGTGCTGCGTTAGTGTCTGACACATAGTAGGTACTCAAAAAATGGGAGCTGTTGTCATTAGCATGTAAGGAATGCTTCCAGGCAAAGTCTCCCTCCCACATCCCATGCCACCTCTGCCCTCCTGAAAAGGAGGGCTCAGAAGCAGTACTGATGGGACGTGTGCAGTGTTGCTGACATTTTCATACAGTCAAGGAAGTCCATTAGTGCCATCCCCTGCATATCGGGAGCTGAGCTGGTAAACTGCTTTCTCAACATGCTGCATCCACCAATTCCAATGTGATTATCAGTCAGGCTCAAACCGCAGCCCTGGGTGCCTGGCACTTTGCAGCAGGCAGTGCAGTGAGAGTGCCCTTCAACCAAGGGTGGCAATTGTCAAAGAAGAACATCAAAGTGGTCTTTAAAGCAGGAGTGATCAGATGGGGGCACCGTTCTGGGAGACTGGCAGCCTAATCACCAGCACCCCATTGCTGTATGCTGAAAGACTTTCCCCCTCTCTGGACTGTGTGCCCATCTGTAAAATGCAGGTGATGACACCCATGACATGTAGTTAATGTCAATCAGAGTGACCAGCAATGGAGGGTTTACTGTGTGTCACTAACAGGACTGAGTGTTTGTCCTCATCACCACGTCTCGGGAACCTTGGATTTTCCATCTGTGAAACTAGGCTATTGAAAGAAGTGATAACCACAGTCATTGTCCATGAAAACATCCTGGACTAAGATAAGCCATCTGAGTTGTGGGTCCATTGTTGGACTCAGATGGTTGTTTTAACTCCAGTAATCCCAACTCGAAGGCGAGCCATCCCTTGGCTCCTTCCTGGTGGGTAAAACCCCCACCTGAGAAATGGAGGCACTGCAGCCAACCTCACAGGGCACTTGCAAGGGTCAGAGCCAAGGTCCGCATACTGTCCTACCAAGTACTGTGACCCACTTACCTCTAGGACTAAAAACCCTCCCAGGCTCACTCTCACCCACTCTGCTTGGGACAGAGCTTCTACCTCAGGGCCTTTGCACTTGCTCTTCTCATTTCCTGGGTAATTTTCCTCCAGATAGCAGTTTGCTCACTCCCTCATTTCCAAGTCTTTGCTCAAATGGCACCTTCTCTTAGTAGGGCCTCACCACTCTATTTAAAATTGCAAACCTCTCTCCCTACCTAGCCACCCAGCATGCCAAGCCCCACCTAACCCCTGACCCTGCAGTATTTTCCTCTGTAAGATTTACCAACATCTGACATACTGTGCATCATTTGTTTCTTTCCACTAAAACCTTGGATTCATTTAAGCAGCCCTTATACATTCACTGTTTTATTCCCAATACCTAAAACAGTGCAGGGCACATATTAGGTGCTTACTAAATAATGGGTGGGCAAATAAACGAATGGGCAGTATCATCAAGGAATATTCTTTCCTTTTCTCCTTCCAAAGTCCTGCTATTAATTGAACACTTATTATTACTCAGACCCTGTGATACTCCTCCCGGTATCTGCAATATGACGTCATTCCCAATGCCTGGAGCTTCAATCTGCTGGATCTCCCAGTAATCAGAGATGCCCTCTCTCTATCTGTCATTTTTCACATCCCTGCTTCTCCTCAAACCAGTCGCTCAGCTGCGTTCAAGGAACCAGTGAATCTTTTAATTAAAACAGTCTGCTATGATGAATCTGTTATTACAGAGCCTTACCTATGTAAAACATTAATAATACAAATTTCATTTGTTTATGTCAGTGCCAAGCATTAATTTTTAATAGCAAAATGTATGAGTTATGAAAGGCATTAATGCAAACCAAATCACCAGCAGAGGATGAAAAGGAAATCTATTTTTTTAGGGTAAGCAGTGGCAATGAAATATTATTGTGGCTTCCAAGTAAGAGGAAGAAAAAAAAATATTTCTTCACCCTTCAGCAGTAATTAAAAAAACAAGACTCAGGTGAAAGAAGAACTTGATCATCACTTTAATGTCAGTTCTAAATTGGAACGGAGAGTTGTCCTTTTATCCTGCCGCATCTCTGGCGGCGATTTCAAAGCAAGAAGTGTATGTAAAATGATCCTAATTATCTACTCCAGTTCCATTAATACTTCTAGGATAAATATTGAGAATAATGTTTTGTAGCTGTATACAAGAATTGACAAAGCACTTTCATTTAACATCTCAGCTGATCCCTGCAACTCTGCACGGGAATGGGGGAAGAGGAGAGGATGTGCCCATTTTACAGATGAGCTCACTGAGGCACAAAAATGGTTCAGTGGCCTGGTTGGGACTGCAGTGTGTATTCAGGGAACAAAGGAAAGAAAGCAGGAAAGAAAAGACAAGGGAAAGGGAGGGGTAGGGAGGGACAATGGCAGGTCAGCAGTAGGAAAGGTGGGAGGGGACAGGAGGAGGGTGGGGAAAGGAAGCTAAGGTTCAGCTGCTTCTCCATATGCCATACCTTCTTTTCTCCAGCTTGGTCCTTGGCCCTAGAAACTCATACCCGAGGACCTAATCACCAGCCTTCCTCATTCCTGCTCTCAGCCAATGGGGACCTCTCAGAAAGTCTGCAGGCAGGAGAGAGGAATAGGATCATTTCCCATACCCCCTCCCTCCCTGCTTCAGCATTATCTCTCTGGCGATGACTGCACCCCTCCACAATTCCATCTCCTAACAGGGTCCCCAAGAGCCCTCCATGCTGCCCTCCATTCCTTCACTAGCAACGCTAATGGCTTCCCAATGATGCTGGTCTCTGGGGGCCTCAATCTCCCTTGTATGCTCCCTTAGCCTTGCTCACCCCTGTGTAAGTGGTCCCTCCAGTAAAAGCTCTTCAGCAGAGTCATCCAGAATTCATCAAGGGCAAATCATCATTCCTGCTCGAACCCTGACCTATGCATAAGTCTCCCACCCGACTATTAGAGATGAAACTGAATGCTAGGATGGAAGATGATCAAAACAGACATCAGCTATCACTTCCCTGGAACTGCTCACTTCTCTAAAGGGCATCTCAGCCAGTTAACTCAAAACCAATGTTTGAACTTATGACTTCTGTTTTCAGGTGCTGTCAAATTCTTACGGTTACCTGGACCAATTGCCTGATTGAGAAGGTGCTAGCAACATGAGCTTTCAATCAGAGCCTTCAATCCATAGAGGAGGGCAGTGTGCTGTGGGTGCTGTGTATTAAATTGCTCAAATATTTTACAAATATGCATGTGTGTCTTACCGGGTAACACATATATGTTTATTCATCTACCTGCTAAATAGATATTTTCTTCATTTGTGGGTAAGGAAATTGAGGCCCAGAAGCTGTGACAAGCTTCCTCTTCTAAGGTCATATGATTACCATTTTTAACCAAATTTGCCTTTTGTGGGCACTGACTCTTGACCAACATGCTGAAGAGTAAGTGTCAGCAACTGTAATCTCTACAACCCTGTATGTGAGTTCCACTCCATGCTCCCATTGGACAGATAAGGACATGGTGGCTTAGGTCAAGGGGAACGTAGGACAGAGGCATCCAACATGGGGGAGGGTTGCGTCTGGGTGGGGGACAGTAGGAACAGGAGGGAAGGAAGTACAACGGACTATGGTGGTGGACTATGGGGGATTTGGTGGTGGGTAGCTTACAGGGTGCTGCTGATGGAGGGGATCCTAAAGTTACCACAATTCAAAGAAAAAAAGGGCGGGGGGGATCTGTCCACTTGAGATTTGATATCTCCAAAGCACAAATGCCCATCTGTGATATCACAAGAACTCCCACTAGACAGACTGCCCTATTGTCCCTCCCACACACACAGCCCCTGCCACAAGATGCTAAGCACCGATTCACCCTCAGCACCCCCCACCCCATGGAGGCATACGATGGGTCTGGAGTTCTCAGAAGGCAGATGGAGGCCACGTCCCCCTTCCCACCTTTGCCAACACCTGCATCCTTTCAATCTCATTGAAGGTTGAAATAGAAAAATAAAATCCAAAAAGGATCAAAATAATGATTCCTGGGAAAGAATTAAACCTGTGACCCTTCAAACCTGGTAGAATGATCACATTTTAATTTTAAAAGTAATGCACTGTCACTGTCATAATATCGAGGGGTCCTGAGGGAATCAAGTGACAGGTGACCTCCCCTTCTCATTTGACCCCAAACCCAATTCTCAGAGGTAAGCAATATAAATCATTTTCTTGACCCCCCAAGAGAAATAATGTATTTGAGATAAATGGGGCTGGTTAGGTTGTGCTGTTGTGGTTGTTTTCCTTTAACAATATGTCTCCCACATCTTTCTAGGCATCACACATTCATTAGCAGCGCATGGTCTCCGCACCCGGTCAGGCACGAGGGGAGGCGCCTTGAGTGTCCACTGGCGAGTGAGTCGCTCTTCAGTACTGTAGTGCCAGGAAGGGCACAGTGCAGGTTTTCTCTGATCCGAGCAGACCAGACTGGGTAAAGGAGAGTCCTGGAGCCCTCAGTGGCTTTCTCAGGCTTTTATTTAGCTTTTACATGTAGTGTGGAAAATAGGTACCCTGTAGGCAGGGATGGGGGGGCGGGGCCAGGAGGCCCAGTCTTGCTCTGGGCTTCTGTCTCCCCTCACTCTCTTCCTGGGTCTTTCTCCTGCCTCTGCTTCTCTCCATGAATATCTCACTACTGCTCTTATGGCCCATAGAAATAAACAATACAACTTACAACAATGTAACAACTACAGGTACCCCATCAGGCATGCAATCCTAATGGTGTGGGAGGCAGAAAAGCCTGAAAACCATTTACCCTACAAGTATCATCACCTTCCTCTAAGCAGTTGACACATGTACCCTTATGCCAACCATCTGTTATTAGAAGAACCTGCGCTGTGGGCCTCCCTGGTGGCACAGGGGTTAAGTCTCAGTGTTACAGGGCAACCCTGCTCTAAAACAGGTTGCCTTGCTGTGGGTCCTCACCCTCATGGTTAAAAGGGACTTACACTGCAGGCACATACAAAAGGTTAACAAAAGGTTTATTTACAAGGGAAGGGGAATGAGGAAATGTACAACTCAGGGAGAAAAGAGGGAGATAAATTCTTAAATGTGTCTGTAGAGGCAGGATGGCCACAGAGCAGGTTTTCTGATTTGGCAGACAGGTAAAGAAAGAGTCCTGGAGCCCTCAGTGACTTTCTCAGGCTTTTATTGAGCTGTTACATGTAGTGTGGCAAACCAGGTACCCGGCAGGCAGGGGTGCTGGGGGGCCAGGAGGCCATCAGGCCACCAAGCCCCCAGCAAGTCTTCACTCTGGGCTTCTCTGGCTTCTTTCGCCCTCCTCTCTCCTGCCTCTCTGCTGCTTCTGCTTCTCTCAGTGACTATCTCAATACTCCTCCCATGGCCCACACAAGTAAACAAGACAGGGCCTCCCCAGTGGCGCAGCAGTTGAGCGCTGGGTTGTGAGGCTCCCCGCTCTGGCTCTGGTGAATTCTCTCACCCTCCCGAGCTTCTGACTGTACCCAGTGCTTGTGTAAATAAATAAATGAATGAATGAATGAATGAATGAATAAGATAGTTTGCAACAATATAACAACTGCAGGTACCCCATCAGGCAGGGCAATCCTGATGGTGGGAGGGCAGAAAAGCCTGAAAACCAGTTACCCGTTCTGCCAACCTGGTATCCCAAATGACCACCAAGACCAAACCTGCCTGGCCAAGAGCATGAGCCAAGTGCCCTAGACCCCACTAACGTGGCTGGTTTTATTTACAAACAGAGAAAATGGCTGCTTGACTCCACCTTTAGGTCTTCAAAACTTCCCTTTGGGGATCATGGGGTTTGTAGTTCCCAGTGTCTTGATGGAGTGGGGGTGGCATCCACAAAGCCTGTATGGAGTTTGCTCAGGACATTCTCTCCGCCTAACATCAGCACTATGAAGTTATCACCAGCCACTGCAGCACGAGTTCGATCCCCCACCAGAGAGCTGACCCACATGGCACAGCAGACCTCTCCTGTCTCACACACTGCTCCCCTCAGCAGTGTATTTCAGTGGATCTGCCTGTTCTGCTCCCCACTCTGTCTCTAGTGAATCCTCTCACCCCCCGCCCACACCTCTGGCCAGTACCCCAGTTCTTGTATGCATAAATAAAAATTGATCTTAAAAAAAAAAGTTTAAAAAAAAAGACCGCATGTAAGGTAAATGGTTTGCATGTAAGGTAAATGGTTTTCAGGCTTTTCTGCCCTCCCACCATTAGGATTGCATGCCTGAACAGGGCACCTGCAGTTATTAAACTGTTGTAAACTGTGTTGTTTACCTCTGCAGGCCATAGCTCGGTACTAAGATATCTGCCAAGAGAAAAAGCAGAAGGAAGAGGCAAGAAAGAAGGAGGAGAGAGAAGGGGAGAAAGAACGCCAGAGAACCCAGCCCAGAGTGAAGACTTGCCAGGGGCTTGGAGGCCTACTGGCCTCCTGGTCCCCCGGCACCCCCGCCTGCTGTGTACCTGGTTGCTGCACTACATGTAAACGCTCAATAAAAGCCTGAGAAAGTCACCGAGGGCTCCAGGACTCTCCTTTACCCCATCTGCCGGATCATAGATATCCTGCTCTGTGCCATCATGGCACTACACCACACTATGGCGTGCTGGTGACATCTGCATTTTCA
The DNA here is from genome assembly GCF_014898055.3 of Talpa occidentalis. Taxonomy (NCBI): domain Eukaryota; kingdom Metazoa; phylum Chordata; class Mammalia; order Eulipotyphla; family Talpidae; genus Talpa; species Talpa occidentalis. The sequence goes on from NW_023605083.1 coordinate 70,080,550, forward strand.
AAATAGGAGATAGAGGTGTAAGAAGTAAGTATCTTGCTCCATTACTCTCAAAGTTCCTAGTGGATCCAGGACTTGAACCTTAGTAGTAGCCAGATTCTTAAGTCAACTCATAATGCCTCATGGGTCTTCATTGCTTTCACAAGCTAAGATATAGGGGCAGGGGGCATACAATAAATATGGTATTTAAAAAGAACTAACAGGGTGCCTACTATTATTTAGTGCATTGTAGCACAATGTCCCTCTTGCTGGATGGTTGAGTCATTTCCAGTAATTCATGATTACGAACAATTCTGATCCACCTTCCACTGGGGAACTACTTCAGCTATAGGATAAATTCCTAAGAGTAGAGTTAACAGAGGCTAAGAGCATTTGCATTGTTTGTTTTGAAAGATATTTCTAAATCGCTCTCCAAAAAGTAATGCCATTTTGAGTTCCTACATGCAGGGCGAGTGCTCGCCTCCTCATTCGCACCGGGGCTGAGTTTTGCCTTTAGTAAAAAATAGGACTTCCTTTCTCTTGTTATTTTCATTTCTTTCCCTTGGAGCATACTTTTATTTATGGGTTAACGGTAGTCGCTTCTTGATTCAGTCTTGTTATCTTGCGACACAGTGTGATTTAATAAAGACCTTGAGCTCAGGACACAGAGATTCGGGATTTAATCCCAACAGCGAAGCTTCCTAGCTGGGTGATCACGGCATGACCTCAGCTTTGGGTCCTGGAACAGAGAAAAATTGGGGGCTGCAGTCTCCAGGTCCACTGAGGGGGGCTGCCTGGAGGGTTCTGTGAGCAGATTCAGACCCCCGACAAGGCATTTCCAAATCTTGGAGGGATGCATTTGGAATTGACCTGTGTCCACTCTGAGCTTGCCACCTGCAAGCTGGATCGCTGATAACCAGGGAGTGAGGGACGCTCACATTCCCTGGGCAGGCAGGTGAGGCAGTTTGCTCTCCCGCCTCCCTGCTCTATACCTGAGGGACTGCCTCTCTCAAACCCCACCCCCACACCAGACTTTGCTGGGTGGTACATCAGCCTAATAAGAGACTGGAATTCTAAAAATTAACAGACTTGAATCTTAATCATCAAAATTAGGCTGTTTTAAAACCAAAAGTAACTGACAGTCCTGGAATCAGGTTGAGCTCTCAATTCAAGAGCCCTCAGCTCAGCACAAAAGGGGTGCAGGGGTAGGGGTGCACAGCTGGTAACAGTTATGAGGAGGAAAATTTTAAGCATTTCATGTTTATATCCAAACCAGTAAAGACTCTTCATTATTAGTAAATAATGAGAGGATTGACTGAGCTGATCTTTTTCACTTCTCTAATTCTGAGATTACATGATTTATTCATTCATTTGACACTCATCTGAGAAGGCACTTCTGCACCAAGAGCTGTGCTAAACGGTGAGGTTACAGAAGAGCATCTCCGTCTCCGTCCTCAAGGACTGTGCACTGCAGGGAAGACGGAACCCGGCAAAGCAGCGGGCACCCCGTGCCGCGTGCCTTGGGGAGGCGTGTGCAACAGCCACGGGGAGGAAGCAAGAGGGCAGCTAAAAAAACATTGAAAAATTGAACTGGGTCTCCTGATGAGTTTGCTGGTCAAGAAGTGAGAAGAGAAAATTCTAAATGGAATAGAGGTGTGCCCAGCATGGAGATATGGTTGGCCATTGGAGTCGCTGCAGGAGGTCAAATGGGTGGGAAGGCCGGCCCAGGAGCTTGGACTGGGTCTCCAAGGTAGTGGGGTGTCATGGAATGTTCAGGGGCAGGGCTGTGTCATGGGTAGCGTCATATTTTAGAAGGATGACTCTGGATCATCGGAAAATAAGTTGCAGGAGCTGGGAGAGAATGGAGGCAGAGCCAACCTCTGCTTCTAGCATCTCCTGCATGTGGGAGCCCAAGGAGATCCCTCTGGCCCACCTTTTCTCTGTCCCCACAGTAATGACACCGCTTGCCCTCCCTTGCAGAGCTGCTGCCCCAGCAGAGTGGGGTCCTGTCCTCGGGATCAGCATGAGGCAGGAGGGATGGTGGAATGAGGGAAGGAGAGGGGTGTGTGGATTTCACAGCTGTCCATTCTGTCTTCTTGCATTTCTGCAAGAATGTAACACACAGCAACACTGAATAGGCCTCCTATTACCACAAGGGACCCAGATGGGCAGAGCAATGGTGCTGGGAGCTTCTGTGAGGAATCGTGTCCAGCAGGCAAAGAGAAGGGAATGCCAGCCTTGGGCTGTGGCAAAATTCTCAAGGGAAGGGGAAACTCATCCCCCTTGCAAGAGCCCCTTGCTATAAGTCACTGTCACAGATCACAGCACGACACTCTCTGGGGTGGGAGGGGAGGTGGCATTGCCCTCAGGAAAGCAGTTTTATTGTTTACCACTACAGAGGAGAGATTAGGAAACTGTTGACTGTGGTCCTACCCTTCAGATACAAGCTGTTAAATAAAACTCATCAAGAGCGCATAGGACAGCAGGAACCAGACACCTCCCGGGGCATCTTCATCTGTGCCCTCGGACCCAAGCTTAGACCCTACAAGCTAGAGAACCGTGTGGCACCCCTCTACCCCTTCACAGGCCTGACCCCACCTCATCTCTTTGTCCTGATCAATTTTTTATTTAAACAGAGTTTATTCCTTTACCATTAGGATAATATTGCCAAGACAGTGAAATCATTGATCAATGCGGATATTATCATTAACATTATAGTTAATCTGTTTCTAGAACTTACTTTTTCCCTCTGCCTCTCTCTCTCATGCTCGCATATTCTCCTTTTGTTATGAATTATTTTATTTTATATAATTCTTACATCATTTTTCATTTTTGCATAATGTATGCATTTTCATTTTGGTTATATTCCCCATACAATTCCCACCCCCTTTTTATGACCCTAATCCCTCTTCTCCCCCCCACCCCCGCTCACTGTAGTGTGTCTCTGGTCTATAGTTACTTGTTGATTTTGATTTTTACTTTATTGCAATTAGTCTTTTTTCCTTGTCCCTTATTTAGGTTTTCTAAATTCCTGCTATGAGTGAGACCATCCAGTATTTTTCTTTTTCTTTCTGGCTTATTTCGCTGAGCATGATCCCTTCCAACTCCATCCATGTTGCTGCAAATTGCATGAGTTTATCTTTTTGATTGCTGAGTAATATTCCATTGTGTATATGTACCACATCTTCTTGATCCAGTCATCTATTTTGGGGCATTTGAGTTGTTTCCATAGCTTAGCTATTGTAAATAGTGCTGCTACAAACGAAGGGGTGCAGGTGCCCTTTTGAATTAATGTTTCTGTGTACTTTGGGTAAATACTTAGGAGTGGAGTTGCTGGATCATATGGAAGCTCTCTCTATCTTTAGTAAGTCAAGAAATCTCCACACAGCTTTCCATAGTGGTTGGACCAGTTTGCACTCCCACCAACAGTGCAGGAGAGTTCCTTTTTCTCCACAACCTCACCAACATTTGTTGTTGCTAGTTTTTTTAATATGTGCCATTCTCACTGGTGTAAGATGGTATCTCATTGTAGTTTTGATTTGCATTTCCCTGATTACAAGTGATGTTGAATATTTTTTCCTATGCCTGTTGGCCATTTGCATTTCCTCTTTGGAGAAGTTTCTTTTTAGGTCTTCTGCCCATTTTTTGACTGGATTATTTTCTTTGTTTTTGTTGAGACTCATCAGCTCTTTGTAGATTTTTGTGATCAGTCCTTTATCATTAGTGTTGTGTGCAAAAATTTTCTTCCAGTCAGTGGGGTTTCTCTTTGTTTTGGTTATTGTTTCTTTTGCTGTGCAGAAGCTCTTTAATTTGATGTAGACATCCCCTGCTCATGGATAGGAAGAATTAACATTATCAAAATGGCCATCCTACCAAAAGCAATTTACATATTCAATGCTATTCCAATAAAAATTTCAATGACATTCTTCAAAGAAATAGAGCAATTATTGATGAAATTCATATGGAATCACCAAAACCCCAAATATCCAAAGCTTTCCTGAAAAAAAGAGAAGGGAATGGAGGCATCACACTCCCAGATTTCAAACCATACTCCAAAGCCGTAATAATCAAAACTGCATGGTACTGGAACAAGAACAGACACACGGACCAATGGAACCGCATAGAAAATGATTTATGGTCAACTAATCTGTGACAAAGGAGCAAAGAATATGCACTGGAGCAAAGAAAGTTTGTTCAATAAATGGTGCTGGGAAAACTGGGTTGCTACATGTAAAAGAATGAAGCTTGACTACTACCTCATACCATGCACAAAAACCAATTCAAAATGGATTAAAGAACTAGACATAAGACCTGAAACTATAAAATATATAGAAGGAAATATAGGTCAAACACTAAAAGACAATCACCTCAAAGACATCTTTACAGACACAACACCCAAAGCAGTGATAGTGAAGGCAAAGATAAACAGCTGGGACTACATCAAATTAAAGAGCTTCTGCCCTGGTCCTTTTAGCTCCTCTCCTCCATACTCAACCCCCAACACACATGAACATGACCCAATGATTCCTACTTCATCTCATGCAGGTAAATTGTCAATAGCCTTCTGCCACATTTGGTTCTTTGGCTGGGCAGGTGCTTAAAACACAAGTGCAGAAGAGGAGGGTGTGCTCAATTTGCTGTAACCAAGCACTACAGACTGGGGGACTAAAACAGCAGCTCTGAAGGCTGAAAGCCTGAAATCATAGCCTCGTGAGCCATGCACCTTCCAAAGGCACTAGGGAAGACTCCTTCCTTGACTCTGCCTAGATTCTGGGGGGTCCTGGCATCCTTGGCTTGTAGCTGTGCCTTTCCAATCCTGAACTACAAATTTCCCACTGATTATCCAGCCGTGCCCTCTCCTATGGCCTCAGTTTCCTGACCTGCAGCCAGGATGTTGCCTCCTGTCCATGCAGCCACACAAGATAATGTATTTTTAAACAGTATGTTCATACATCCCTTGTTCCAGAATGGATATGCAGCACCTATGAGATAATATCAATACTGCATCTAGCACACTGCTTAGCATGTAATAGGTCCTCAGTTGATGGAGCTTCCTAAAGAAAACCTAAGTGATTCACTCTAATTCCACATGCAGAGCAGCAGCCTGTATGAATTAGGGAAATGTGAACATTTTCAGAGAAAAGTAGTCTTAATAAATAGAACACCTATTTTAATAAAAAATAATAACTTTGGAAACTGGGTAGCAGTATGAAAAATGTTCTGATGTACATAAAAAGGCCATGAAAATAAAATACATTTTTTTAATTTATTTTAAAAAATAAAAATAGGTAGTGATAACACAGCCTCTGAATGAGGCTTTTCATAATAGGTTGATCTAACAAGATGGAGAAGCATTTTTACTGCCCCTACCCCCAATGAGAGTTCCTTGTGGTTACACAATGGAGTTTGCTTGGGTAAGTTATTTGGAAGAAAGTGAGCTAAATGTGGAGTCTAATATGATTGAGAGTAAGGGAAGACTTTTCTTGTGATTCTAAAAAAGTGTGAGACCTTCCCAGGAGACACCCAACAGTAGTCAAGTTATTGACTCATGCACATGTGATGCAGGGGCTCGCTGGGGCATCCGGGGACTTGGCTGGACCTTGTGCTCACAGAGATGCAAAGAAAACGTGAACTAACATGTGCAGAGAGGATCACGGAGCAGAGCAAAGTCAGGCAGCATGAGGCACAGAAACTCTCAGAAAATGTGAGAATTCAAACACCCCTGAAGCATTAAATCAGAGAATCAGGGGGCCTGTGCTGGCATTGGGGTTGCATATTTATACATGAACAAACATGTAAAAAGAATATGAGGATGGATATGATGGAAAATTTATGGCTAGCTGTTTTTTAAATGTCTTTTTTTGATTGCAAAGTCATACATGGGACTTTGGAAAGTGAAAAATACAGAAACCATAAGGAAGAAAACCACTGTTAATATTTTACTGTATGTCACTTGAGTCATTTTCCCATCTATATGCATGCTAGCACACATACTTGTAAGCATACTTGCATGTGCACACATATATACTCACATGTATAAGATCACGCACATCGTATTTTCTACCCTTCACTTTTTCTACTCAACCAGGTAACATGAGCATATCACATAGCGTTAAATTTCTTCTTCCATTTCATTTTTAATGACTGTATAGTATTCCATACCATGATTTACCCCATCCTGAGGACCTGGATTTTGGAATTTGCGCTTTTGAATAATGTCTCAATATATGTTCTTATACATAAATCTTTGTATGTTTATACATGACTATTTCTTCAGGGTCCACTTCTAGAAATAGAACTATTAGGTGAAAGATATGTTTGTATTAGAGACATTAGTCACATTTGGCTAAGTTGCCTTCCACAGTTATTAGATACAATTTATAGAGCACCAGACTTGCAAGAAAATGTCTGATTCCTTCACATGCTCACTTAGCATTGGGAATCATACTCCTTTTTAATCTCTGTCAATTTTATGTCTGAACATGGCATAACAGCATTGTTTCATTTTCTATTTCTTTGATCACCAGTGATAGTTGACTCTTTCCCCTTGTTTATCAGGTTTTGGACCTTTATATTTCATTTGTTATGACTTGCATATTCATGTCCTTCACTCATTTTCTTGTTGGACCTTCTTTTTTTCTTGTACACTTTAACTATTTGTCCTCCATATATACTGTAATTATTCCCTTCCTTTATATTTAGCTTTTAAGCTTGTTTGTGGGGGGTTATGAAACATGAGAATTTTAATTGTATTTAGTTAAATTTATCAATGTTTTACTTTATTATATTTTTTAATACTTAGGTTTGTCCCATTCTGCAATAATGCCAATATTGGGAGGGGGTTTTATTTTTTTAAAGATTTATTTATTTATTTATACAAGCACGGGGTACAGTCAGAAGCACGGGAGGATGAGATAATTCACCAGAGCCAGAGCGGGGAACAGAGCAGGCAGACTGACGAAATACACTGCTGAAGGGAGCAGTAGGCACTGCATGAGAGGTCTGCGCGCCATGTGGGACCCTCGCTGGCAGCCGGGGATCGAACCAGTGCTGCAGAGGCTTTGGGCAGCTTCGCAGCCCAGCACTTAACCGCTGCGCCACCAGGAGAGGCCCAATATTGGTTATTTTTTAACAGGAATATGATTTCTTCCTTTTTCCTAGAAATTTTATTACCTTCAGTCTATCTGGATTTGAGTAATCTATTTGAGGTAATGATTTAAATCCATGTATTTTGTGACTAGTCAATAATCCTGACCCTCTTTATTGATTGATCTATTCTTTCTGATTTATGTGAGAAGCTACCTTTATCATGGGTGGCATTTTATGAGCCCTTACATATCCCAGAAAGTCTTTCTGTTGATTATATTTGACTGGGTATAAAAATCTTGAATCACAGTTTTTTTCTCTGAACATTCTGTAAAACTAGCTGCATCATTTTCTAATATGTAGTTTTGCTTTTCATATTTTCTATACTCTGAAATTTTTTTACACAAAATAGGAAAAATGGGAGCTATTTGTTTTATGAAGGTTTTAAAGAATTTGCCTAACTCTGTAAGATTTCACACTTCCAGAGGCACTTCTTGCTCCCCAGTCTTTATTGTTGTATCATGTCATGTCATTTAGGTCATTTTTATCTTTCCTAGAAAATCATTAAGTTTACCCAGATTTTCCAGTTCATTAACAGGAAGTGTTAAATAGTATTTTTTCATTTTCACCTTATCAGAGTTTAGATTCCCTTGCTATCCAACATTGAACACTTGAGTTTATCCCTTTTAATTAAGATTGTCAAAGATTATATTGTATTCATATTTTTAATTAAATCTTAGATTTATTTACCAATTCTACTACTCTCCTCTTCTAATTTATTAATTTCTCATTTTAAATGTATTCTGCTCTTCTTTTTACTTATCTTGGGCTAATTTTGTGGTTCTCTCCCTCATTTCCCAAGTTGAATGCCTAATTTATATATTGTTTTCTTCTTCTTGCCTGACAAGAAAATTGTTAAAGGCTATTAATAATCCTTTGGGTAAATCTTTGGTGATATTACATCAGTGTTGATAAATTATATTCTCATTATTAGTATGACTGTGCAGTCACAATTATAGTTTATTTTGATTCCATTGTTGACTAAAGAGTAACTGTATTGTTTCTTATCTGGTCAAACATTCTTCTCACCTCAACATGCCCCTCTGGCTTCCTATTTCTTGTCCAAGAAGATGATGTCTCCTTAATGTCTGCCAAGGACAGAAAATTGCTCCGAGTATGTTGCCATTGTTTTCTGGAGTCTCTTTTTCATCATAGTTCTCTTCTCTTGAGCCATAATCCACAAGTTTTTAATTGACTTTTACTCCCATTATTCATCTTCAAGAAATTCAGATTCTATCTAAACCCTATAAGATATAAGGTGTAAGAAATGTACCAGCTCCGCTCTCTGTTCTCAGGCATGATGAGATCTTTCTAGATAGTCTTTCCAGATCTTCTTCGGGAAGATAGATTGAATAAGGGCTTATAGTTCAGCTCTCCATTTCCAGAAGATAACTGAGCTCTACTGAGGGACCTATTCCACACTGAAGACAAGTTCTCTAGCAGTAAGACACAAGGAAGAGCTACAATTCCCAGCACAGAATGACACTGTGTTTCATCCTGTGTTCATTCTTTGGCTTACAGTACCTCACTTGTGGGATCTGAACTCCATGGTTTGGAAATATGAAGCCATAATTGCACACATGAAAGCACACACAGGTTTTGTTGAAAATTCTGAGTTACTGCCTCTGATTCATGTAGACAGAGGAGAGGAGGGAGGGGAAATGTAGGCAAGGGAAAGAGGGAAGAACAACACTCTGGTCCCCTTACTGCAGAAAGGGTGGCTGTCCCATCTGTTTTATTTTTAGAGTCTCTAGGTCTCAGAGACAAGAAGGCAGTACAAAGTCCCTTCTTGCTTTTCTTCAAGTAGTCTCAGTTTCATAAAATAAAAGCTAAGCAGGTTTCTCTTAGTCCAACTCTATTTGCTTTAGAGTTAGTAGAAATCCCTTACTGGGTCTGTATTAGACCCGTAACCAATCCTGGTTATGGATGGTTGGGTGTGCTTTTATTTCATGTTTCCATAAATACACAGTGGAGAAGCCATGTCAGAGCCCAAGAACTAGGTGCAACATTAAAGAGCATTTTCATTTATGGGTATAAATTTGCTTATGTGATGAATTCTTTCCTTGCTGCCACCTCAGTTCAGTCTCATCATTTCTTGCTGGCATATTGAGAATATCCCCTGACTGTTCCCTGCTTCCTGTCCTAGTTCTTCCATTCCACCCTCCACTCCAGTCACTAAGAGCAATCATCTAATGCCAAAAATATGAAGTCCATTCCTCCATTCTAAATCTCCAGTTCAGTCATTCAAACCCTCACTGAGCCCTGTTCTGTGTTAGACCTCAGGATGTGGAGATGAACAAGACACGGCACAGCCATCAGGAATCAGAGTCTTGTACAGAAAAGAAAGAAGCCAGAACCTGCAATACATCATGATGAAGGCTATGGAAGGGAGAGCTCAGTACACTGAGAGATGGAGTAAGAACATCCCCAGTGTGGGAAAGAGCACAAAAATAGGAGATGCTGGAAAAACAAGGGAGAATCTACTGAGAAAGGAGAATCTTCTAGAACATGAGGGACAAAAAAAGAAAGGCATCATGGGGAAGAGGCTCTTCCAGCATCTAGGCAGGGCTGGAATTCAGCACTTATCCTCACAGGAATTGTGTGAACTAGGCATTTATTTTCAAAATGATCAATATATCACCTTCTGATTGTAAAAACCCAATAAAGAAGTATGTCTATTAAGAAATGCAATATATATATATATATATAATTTCTTTTTTGCATTTCTTAGCATATATACCAACAAGGTCTGGACATAAACAGCCCTGAGCACCTGGCAAAGGAGTCTGTGGTTTTTAACCTGCAGGGAGTGGGAAGCTAGGAAATTCTGTGATCCCAATAAAAAGACATCACCCAGCATGCCTGTGACAAAGGTCTTCCTGGCAGAGGAGGCAGGAGGAAAGCTGCAGGAAGGTTGGGAGCTCCAGGTGTTGCAGTCCTCCAGGTGAGGAGTGCCCCTGAGCTATGAAGAAATGTTGGGCGGCAGTGCTGCAGGATGTGTTGACCCAACTACATCCATCCACCTTTCAAGCACCTAAGGCTTCCTTCTCACATCCACACAGGAGGTAGAAAGGCCAAGGCAAGGTGGGGAACCACAGCTCAGTGGGTATGACTAGGACCTGTACCCCATCTTGGACAAGAACTTCATTTCCTCTATCTCCTTCAGGCCAGAAAGATGACAAAATGAACAGGGAACAGAAAAAATCCAACAGCCCCCAAGCACTGTGAAAGTTGCCTCAGAAAACAACAAGGGAAATAAATGATCTCTACCTGCCAGTTATCAGCAAAATAGGACAAAATGCCTAGAACTGTCCAGAGGGGGCAATTCACAGATGGAAGGCGGGACTGGTTTTGTTCTTGCTTTTAATAAATTTCTGATATGGTAAATATCAACAAATAGACACATGTCTTTAACATAAAAATATTTAAAAATAAATTAAAAAAAAAAACTTTAGTCTGCAGCAATTTTTAAGAGTTTAAAGGAGTCTTGGGATCAAAAAGCTTGAGAACCATGGCACTAAGTGATAACTCACCAATCTAGCAAGGGCCAGAACCAGAAACAAATGTCATTTATCTGACACCAAAGGGTATTAGTGTTTCTATCGCTGCTATAACAAATGAACACCAACATAGCAGCTTCAAACAACACACATCTATCATGTCCATTGGTGGTCTGTCTTGGCTGAATTCTCTGGCCATAATTGAGGCTTGGGCTGGTTCCACAATCCTCATAAGAGGCTTAAGATCCTCCTCCAAGTTCAATAGTTGATGGCAAAATTCAATTTCTTATGACTGCAGGGCTGAAGTCTCCTCCATTTTTCTGTTGGCTCCTGGCTGGGATTGCCTTCGGTCTTGCTGCCATCTGGTCTTTTCACACAGCCTCCCAGGAGCTGGTTTTGATCCCATGTCTTGTTGGGGGTTTGTCCTATTTAATGCAAAGGTCGGGGAGGCTGGGTTGGGACATACTATGGGCTGCATTTAGGGATGGAAGAGAAAAGGCTGTCCAGCTTCAAAGGTCAGCAGGGCAGCCTGTGGAGCCAGAGCAAGCAAGAAGTCTCAGAACAGGAAGTGACTAGATGAAAGAATAAGGGCAGCAAGTGACTTCCAGCTCCTCTGGGATGATGGGAGGATGGGTCAGCTATCTTTTGGGGTCTCCGGACCACAGTATGTCTGAAGAAATGCAAGACAAAAGAAATTGGTCCTTTGATTTCTTCACTTTTGTTTATTGGTTTAAGATTTTATTTTTGTGTAGAATAACTAGGGTGCAGGTCAGAGGTGCAGGGGGTGAGAGGATTCACCAGAAACAGAGTGTGGAGCAGAACAGGCAGATGTACTAAAATACACTGCTGAGGGGAGCAGCGGGCAAGTCAGGAGAGGTCTGCTGTGCCATGTGTAGGTTAGTTCCCTGGCCAGGATTGAACTCAGTCCATTGCAGTGTGCCTTTGCAGTGGTAGTGCTCAAACTTAACCCCTAGGCTGCCAGGAAGATCCTGATTTCTTCAATTTTGCCCCCCTCTGCACAGTATTATCAGGATCAGCTGAGTACTCTGTAGACACATTGCAAAATGAGGATACAAGATACTTATTGGAAAATCATGAAGAATTTCAAGATGGCAACAACAAAGCCTTAACACACAGAGTGTCCCTTCCTTATGCAGGACTCAGTGTAGACACAGACTGCACATGAGGCCCATGACACTGGGCCTCATGTTGTGCCTACACTGACAATCAGTGGCCAGAGCTGATGGACGGCACTGAGTCCTAGTCTAGACCCTTCCCTAGTCACTCAGAGTTGGGTCTGCAAGTCAGAAAAGGACAAGGTTTTGACCAAGATCCTCGAGCAATCAAGTCAGATGTGGGATTTCTTCCAGGGTTTTCCTTCTTCTGTGGTGCCCCAAGAAGCTATCTGCCCCTCATTAAGCCCCAACAGACACGGGAGACCTTCCATACTCAGAGCTCTAGTGAGCTGTGTTGCTGCCTAGCCCAGAGGCAGTGTGGTTTAGGGAGAAAGTGTCTCAGATCTGGAGCAAGAATTGGAATCCTTACCCCACCAAAAATACCTGCACATCACCTGGGCCATTTTTCTGTCTGGGTTTTAGTTTCTGCTTTGCACTAGGAAGGAATTAAACCAGCTGGTCTCAGAAGCCCTTCCCCACCTGAATTATGTGAAAACAACAGAGAAGAAAGAGCCCTTGGGGAACCAAGGGACCCTCCCACCCCCATCGCGGAGGTAGCTCCAGACTGAGCCATCCTCGGGTGAAATTAAACTCCACTTTCAACTGAATTTGCCAGTTTTTCAGCCAAATAATAATAATAATAATAAGTATCACAACTACAAGCTGTTCCAAGCCAACCTGCCCTTAAACAGATAATCGGATTTGCATAAATTGGGTGCTGCTGAGGTTTAAATAATTCATCAACATGGCAGACTCTTTTTAATAGCCAAACAGAACTGCCAGGTTTCAGGAAAGGATCAATGGCAGTCCCCAGCCCCAGGATGGGAGTCGCATCCTCAGGAAGGTGGAGCCACTGGGCGGCCAGGGTTGGGGGCAGAACTCTGGTTCCACCTGGAGTCTGACCAGCGTGTGCTTTTCTTATTCCAGGGATCTGGTGTGTTCCACAAAACTAATTCACAAAGTTAGGGCAGCAGGAAACACCGGGGTCTCTTTGAAAAATACAAACTGAGAGAAGTCAGACTCCAGCAGGTTTGGGAGATGGGGGGAAGTCGGATGGGTTGATGGGGAACTGGGGAGTTTAAGCAAAGAGCATCAGAGTAACAAGCAGGAGTCCGCTTCACCACCTGCAGATCTCTGAAGGCTGCCTTGGCCTGGAGCATGGAATTGTTTTGGTTGGACCCCAAGTCGAGACCAGTCACACACCAGAAAGAGATGTCGACAATCTAGAGGTGTGGTCTCTAGCTGATTCTCCGTGGCTTGTGCTGCTCCAGTTGTCAGTGCCAGACTTCCAGAGGGTCACCCGGGGTGCTGTGTTCTGGGCACAGTGGATGTGGTTGCCCGCGGCAATGGGGAGGGGCGCATCCCGTGGGGAATCGTGAGGAGTCACAGTGACAGGTGCAAGGAATGACTTAGAGGATTCAAGCCTTTGGGAGGGGATTTGGAAGGTTTCAAAGAAGTGGGTTCATTCCACTGGATGCTCTCAGAAGTGGGGTGACTACCACTGAGCACCTTAATCTCATACAAAAGGCGGGAAGAATGAAGCAAGGCTGAGCTGAAATAGCTGAAGCAGCAGCATCCCTCATACCAGCTGGAAGAAGGGGTGCACTCTGATTTTCATGGTGACCCCATTATTGTCTATCCCAATAGGATTAGGGAGCACCCTTGACACTGGCCTCACCCCAATGAACTTGTCTGACTCCGGTACTGTGTGAAGGCGTTCACGTCCAATAGGAGGCGCCAGGCCCGTGGGTGGACCACCAGCTCTCAGTCCTGCAGATCAGTTCCCCAGCATTAGGAGCTGCTTTTCTCTTCCTAGCAGTCATCGAGAGGTTTGCTTTATAGTTTATCCCAGAGACTGACTCAGGATGTTTGGTGCTGGAATAGCAGTTTTCCCCTCCAACCTGACCCATCTACATTGTGCCTCACCTCGATAAACTTCACAGGGGACACAGGGGACACATCTGGACATCATCCTAGCCTCTTCCCTCCCCCTTACCACCTGTGTTTAGTCCTGTTGATCCTAACGCAAGGTACAAATCAAATTCCTACTGGTTTTCTCATTCTTGTTCACTCTTATGGGCCCAGGTCAGTGTCTGGGTAAGAGAGAAGAGCCAGAAATAAGGACGGAGATGAGCACAGTGGAGGTGATGGTCTGGCCTCTATCCCTTCCCCTCTAATGCCTTGAGTAAGTCAGGAGTCTCAGGCAACAAGAACTTAGGAGAAAAGACAAAGGAAGAGTGCTAAGAAAGGATATGTGGGGTCTAGGGCTCAAGCCATGTGACCCCAGACCCCAGTCACATTTGAGGAGAGAGAACACCACCACAGGGAAGTGTGCCCCTCTGCCATCTTCTTGGTATGGACTTTCAGGTGCAGCAGGTGTGTGCCCCAGGGAGCTCAAATCTCAGAAGAGCATGGACACAGAATCAGAGACCTTTGTAAGTGGAAACCAGAGCAGAATTTCCATGAATAGCCACAAGCCAAGGGAGAGATTCAACCTGGAGGCTTCACATCAGCAAAATATGCATCAAATATTCATGATTGAATTGGTAGCCCTAGGCTGGTGAGACTGGGACACATGGATCTTACAAAGTTTGTGCCTATGTGTAATGTATAGTGTGCTGGACTGGTGTTTCTCAGACTTTCTCTACTGAAGGACCAGTTGTTGGTGCTGTTGACTTTTAATCCATCATGGGCCATGATATATACTGGTACATGTGGCTAAGGCAAGTTCATTCCATCTGTAACTTACCACCCACTTCCAACCACACCTAGACTTGTCTATACTCTGTTCAACAGGGCAAGGTAAATCTTCTCATTACATGCTTGGATGTCTCCACAATGCCAGCTGCTGCAAGAGGTTTTCCTGAACTTATCATTTCACATCCCAAGAGGTGAAGAAGCCAGTGGGTGGGCTAGACCAAGGTGGAGGCTCTCTCCACCAGCTCCAGTCTGTGAACCTCACTTTGCATAACAACATTCTTGACCACAAAAGGTCCACACTATCATCTCAACATTATCTGGTTTCATCACCTCTTCTCAAGAGTATTGCATTTTGCTAAGCCTAAGCTGACTTAGCAAATTTCTCAGACTGACAGAAGCCAAAACAGATTTATCGCCTGGAGAGGTGCGCAAGAATGTAACCATCAAGACATATCTTCTATCAAGATGGCCTTCTATTCATTTCTGCTATCCAACATAAACTTAGTGGCTTAAAATAACATGGATTTATTTGCTTATAGTTCTGGAGATCAGAAGTCTGAAAGGAGCCTCAGGGGCTAACTCAAGGTACCAGCAGAGCTGATTTCTTCTAGAGCCTCCAAGGGAGAATTCATTTCTGGCCACTCTCCAGCATTCCTTGGCTTCTGGAATCACCCCAGTTCTGCTTCTCTCATGATAACACTTTCTCCAATCTTTGCCCTTCTTGCCTCCCCCTAATGAGGACTCTTTGGATTACAGGTAGAGCCTACCAGGTGAGGACCCCAATGTAAAATCCTTAACACGATCACATCTGCAAGGTCCCCTTTACTATAATGTCAGATTCCCAGGTCCCGGGGATTAGGACCCAGGCACCGTTAGGATCTGCAGAATGGCTGTGATTCTAAGCACATTTTCCTTTGAGTTGTCTTCCCACAGCCAGCCTGATTCAATGAAAAGAGAACTGTCTTTCACTTCTCAGAGGCTTATGTTCAAACACCAGCACAGATACTTCTTTGTTGTGTGACCCGAGTCTCAACTAGCCCATCTGTAAAATGAGGTCCATCATCCTTGCTATGAGGAAAGATATAAAAGTTTATTTAAGGGGCCTCCCTGGTGGTGCAGGCAGTTGAGTGCAGTGCTGTGAAGCTGTCTGCAGCCTCTGCAGTGTCAGTTCGATCCCCACCAGCCTCGGAGCAACCCACATGGCGCGTAGACCTCTCCTGTCTCATCAGCTGCTCCCCTCAGCAGTGTATTTCGTCAGTCTGCCTGTTCTGTTCCCCACTCTGTCTCTGGTGAATCCTCTCACCTTCCCACGCATTTGGCCTGTACCCCAGTTCTTGTATAAATAAAAAAAATTAAAATATTAAAAAAAGTGTATTTAAGGACCAGGACCCAGTAGGTGTCAGTCAATATTAAGCTGCCTTTTTCTGGATGTAATGCTGCTCCTACCTTATCTGGCTGCAAGGAACACCGGTGATCTGGGGCTTCTTTCTCAATGGCACACACAGCATACACACTATTGTGATTTCACACACCTCTCTCCCCTGTTTGTCTTTTATTCTATGAAATCCTCACCCTGTCCCACCCCCACCCTCTAGCCTATGTCCATGGCATCAAAGGCATTTTCCAGCCTGGACCAAGCAGGGCAGAGATGATGACAGCACACGTGGGTACAGACACATGAAGATCCACAACCAGACCCGCCTCCTCCCTCCTGCTTTGAGGCCAGACATGAAAAGCCTTTTCAGAGAGATGCAGAGAATTGTCATTAGAGCCTTTCTCCTCTTGATAATGGTTCTGCCAGAACCAGAGGAAAGAAATGTTGATGTGCTATTTATTATAATATGTGGGCTGCAGGGTAGATATAATCATGAAAATCATTCTTTGACCAAATCTGCTACTATATTTATGCACTTTTAATACTGTGTACTATCTAAATTTTTTCTATTGGTGGTCTCAAAGAAAAATCATAGAATACTAGCATTTTATGGGAACCTAAGGCCATTTAATCCATCCTCCAAAAAGGCTAATAGATAGTGACCCTGTCTCGACTTTTGTATCTCTGGTGACAGTAATCTTAGTACCTCTTTCCTCTGAAGTTCTTTTTTTGGAAACTTGAGGGTGATAAATAATCACAGTCCTCTCATCTCCCTTTCAGTAACAAAAGATACAGCCACAGATTAGTTTTATTTCGATTAAAGGGGGGTTGGTGTAGGCAAATTGTATGTGAGATCAAAATGGGCTTTCTATGCCTCCCCAATTCTAGAACCAGCTTAGAGTGAAAGGTGAATCTGCAGAACCCTCTGGGGGATTGTGGTCACCTCACCCCCAATTGGGCTCAGAGGGCATAGGAACGCAGCCCTCTGCCACCTTGTGAGAGTGGCATGTGGTCCCTAAATCTACCCAACATGTCGGGACCAGCATATGCAGATTCTCACCATCTCACCAACTGGGTAAATCTGCCTAAGGCTTAGAGCCAATCACAGGCTAGAGCCCAATGGAAACTTTCTCTTTCAAATTGCTGAGAGTTCCTGTTGTGTGTGCCAGCGGTAACATGGGAAGGAAACATGCTGCCACCCCAGGGGGCTGCTTGAAGGATTTCTTTCATTGAGTCAAAATCTGTTTCCATTCGCATCCACCCACACTCCGCGATTCTGCTCTCCATTTGTCTCCAGGAGAAGCCAAGGACTACACTCACCAGCCTGGGTTCAGTGGTCGGCACACATCAGCTCAATCCAAACTCATCATACATCCTTGAGCACAATAGTCTCCATCCCATTTCTGTGAAATGGGGGAACAATTGGTCCTCCTCATAGGGACTTATGGCAATTCATTGAGCCAACACAGTGAAGTTTTTAGCCTGAAGTATGGTAATAGATTAATAAATAATCACTTCTGGCATTATTTGCCACACAGAGGTAGTGTAAACTCTACCAGTGGTTTAGTCCACCCTGTGGCATGACCCCTGGTTGACACTCTGGGAAATGCAAAAGCCAACTCTAGCCCCAACTCCACCCCAACCTAGCAGCCAGCTGGAAGGTGACCAAGGCCATGACATGCATCCATGTGCTCATTCACGCACATCTGTGGGGCACATTCACTCACTCCTCCACATTTTCTCACTCCTTACTTTGGTTCAGGCCCAGGGCTGGCACCTGAGGCCACAGCAATTAGACCAGCTCAGATCCTCAAAAGCTGAAGCAAAAGCTTCAGTGTATAGATACAAACTAGGTGCCTCTAGAGTCCAGGAAGAGAACCTCCAGATGGTGTTCTTGGGCACGCTTCCTGGAGGAATAGGAACTTGAATTGAGCTTTGAAAGATGGCTAGAACGTGGTGGGTGGCCAATCAGTTATTTATGCCACAATAAATGCTGGGCCACCAGCCACCCCAAAATGCAATGGCTTAAAACAATAAGCATGTGCCTGTGCTCATGAGTCTGTGCCTGTGGGGAGGCTCTGTTGATCTTGGCTGGCACATGGCTTGGGGTCTGTGGGCAGTCAAACGATCTAGTATGGCCTCCTCTCAAGATGAGACAAGCAGGATGACTAGGTCCTTCTCCTCATGTTTTCATCCTCCAGTGGGATGACCTGGGAATGGTCTCCAGGGAGTCACAAATGAACAGAATTGGGAGCAAGATGCAAAGTGTAAGCATTTTCCAAGACCGCTTTGTCATGTTCACGGATAGGCTGTTGGAATTTGACCTCTAAGTTTCCCTTGGGGGCAGCATCAGAGGAAGGACCTTGCATGGTACAGAGACCTTTAAATCAATCCGCCTGCACAAGAGGACCGAGAAGAGCCAAGGACAGCTGAGTGAGCCTTGAGAGGAGGCAAAAGGGGACTCCTCTCCTGTGTGCCACCCAGTGGCCTTCCCTGAGCATCCACACTGTACTAAGCCCAGGGTCAAAGTCAACACCATGATCTCATTTCAGGTGCGCAGCAACCCTACAAGGCAGACATTCCCATAGAACTAATGAGAAATGGAGCCTTAAGGAATGGAAGAGACAGGACTCAACCCCAGGGTGTCAAACATAGAGCCCTATGTACTTTCCACCACCTCCCACAACTTTTTGTGGCCATCAGAAAACCGGTGAAACAAAGATTGGATCCAGACAATCAAGAGCCAGAGTCTTCCCTGGACCTACCGCCCTCTGTGGTGCTGCTCCCCTTCCTCGAAAGCCTTGATTTGTTCCAGAGCTTGCTCTCCCCACCACCATCAAGACCCTCCCTGCACTCGCTGCCTTCATTTAAGAACCCCATTTGAGTTTAATTGGGTTTGTGCTAAGTTCATGAGTTTGTGTAAATTTAATGGGCTCTAAAGAGAAAATAGAGATCTCTCGCGCCAGGTGTTTATTTCCTTCCCACGTTGCCCCCCCTGCACTCTCAGCCTCATTTCCAAGTTCCATCTGGTTAATGGGCACAGGTGAGATGGAATCCAATCAGGCACCACAGCCTTCCCCCACACATGTGCCCCCATCTCAGCCCCAGCCCCAGCACACCCAGCTGCCCCCTACTCCCCAAGAACACAGGAATGAAATGAGAATATTTACAGACCAGCCTGTACCCAGCTGAGCCAAGTGCAGCCCCACACCTGGCACCTGGGCATCTTTATAAAGGGCAGGAAGGATATAACGTAAGTGCTAAGGGCTACACCTGTACACTCATCTTGTTATGGAGAGAGGATGTCCTGAGCAAACCCCACAAATAGGCTTTACGGACCCCACCCCCACTCCAGACCAAAGAGATCCAAGACACCAAGAACTACAAATCTCATAATGTCATCACCACCGTAGGGAGGACTGCTGAGAAATGAGGGTGGAGTTAAGCAACCAGGATTGGTATAACCGGACATGTGGGCCCTGGGGGTCCAGCTTTCAGCGTGCTAATGGGGTTCCAGCTCAGCGGAACTGGAAGGACACATTCACCAATTTATCTCTCTCTCTCTCTCAACCTGAGTCACTCCTTTCTTCATTTCCCTATTTTGTAAATAAACCCTTCATTAACCTTCTTGTATGTGCCTGCAGTTGAGTCTCATTGTAAGTCCCTTTTAATTGCATGGGTGAGGACTGACAGGCCAACACATTTCAGTTCGGGGTTGCCCTGTAACAGTCTGACCCAGAGTGAGATGGCAGGTGTGGATTCTAGAGCCAGCTCACCCAGTCTGTCTACTTGTTGTGTTGGGGGTTTCCTCTGTGCCTCAGTTTTCTCATCTGAAACTGGGAATAAACACAGCCCTCACCTCAAAGGCCATTGTGAGGATTCAACAAGCTATGCATGTAAAAGTGTGGGGAAGGGCTCATAATAAGGACTCAGTAAACATTTGTCAATATGATGATAACGATGATTTCCATTATCCTCACAATTCTGTACAACAGGCACTCGCCTCATTTAGAGCTAAGAATATAGATTTTAGGAATAAGGAAACTCATGCCAGATCACTCTGTCAACTAGATAGAACAATAGCTAACAATGAGGTTTGAATCTTTTCTGCCAGTTAAGTCCCTCCTCTGCCCTCCACACAGCCTTGCCTCCCTCTCTGAGGACTAGGTGTGTCCTCCATGCCACATCCCACCTTGCCCCAGGAAAAGACAAAAAAGAACTCCCAGGAGTGGCCCATGGAGGGTGCAGGGGAGATGGCCACAGGTATGTCCTCCACCTTTTTGTTCCTTTGCCCCCACTGAGGCCTCCCCTGTGCAGTCCCAGCACAGGCTACTCCCACTTGCCCTGGGTCAGAGGGCACCAAACTAAGTTCCCTCCACCTGCAGAGGTGGAAGCCGTTCCACCTGGGGCTCAGGGCAGGCTGGGAAGGGGCCTGGAAGGACGGGGAGCTGCTTCTTTTTTTCTAAATTTTCGATTTATTTATATATTTTTTGCATCATTGTTCGTTTTTAAACAAAGTTTGCTTCTCCTCCCCATCCCCCCTCACGTGTAGTCCCCACAGAATTTTCTTTTGCAGGGCATGGAGAAGAACAAAGGAAGCCCCAAAGTAGCAGATGCAAAGCACCAGAGAAGTGACAGCTGATCCCCAAGGGGGTCAGGGATCCACCTAATCTGGAGAATAAAAGGATTAAGGCTGAGGAAAGGGTGGATGGTTCTGAAAGACCTCCAGGGTCAAGAAAAGGCTCTCAGGCTTCCTCCCCACACTGAAGGGAGCTTCTGGGGGGTTTTAAGCAGATAAGGTGACATGATCACAGGCGGGATGTAGGAAGTTCCGTCGGAGGAGATGGATTTGAGGAGGCAGATATTTGGAGGAAATTAACTCTAGCCCAGGTCAGGTAACACAGGGAGCAGAACACACATCTGTCCCGTTGAGCTTTCCAGATGGATGACATTAGGAGCCTGCAAACTCAGCCTGAGGGCCAATGCCCCCTGCTGCCTGTCTTTGTTAATCACATGTTTTAAAAACAATCACCATCACTGTCCACTTGTTTCTGTACTAAGGATGGCTGCTTCCCCTCGGAAACATCAGAGCTGAGTAGTTACAACAAAGACAGCCCCACAGACCCTAAAATATTTATTGAAAAAGTTTGCCAGTGCCTGTATTAGAGGGAATTGCTGATGTCTCGATTTTACATGTAAGAAAGCTCAGGCTCTGTCCCTACAGAGAGGAGACTTGCCCAAGGTCACAGAGCTTGTAAGCAGATGAAGGCAGCAGACAAGGAGTCTCTGACCATGCAGGTAAAATCGGGAAGGTGACCCCAGAATGCCTGACCCCACATTGCAGCAACCTTTTTGGCACCATGGTGTCCCCAGCTGTCCAGCTGCTGCTGTGGTCAGCACGGGGACTCAGGCGCCTCTTTGTCAGCCAGCGCTCTTGCTCTGGTCCCCAAACCAGCATCAAATGACTAATTTAAAACCTAATGCTTCCACCATGTCCACCCCGGCTGCCCCTTCTTCAGCTTATCACATCCTATTCAAATCCAAAATAAATTATTTCAGCTCTGCAGCCTTTGGATAAAGAAGAAAAATGAAATTAAAAAATATGAAAAGGCAGAAGGAAAAGCTTTGAAGGGCCAGCCTGCCTGCCTCCCGCCCGCCCGCCCCCATGGTGCCAGACTCTTTTTCTAAGCTCTCACTGATAACCTCCAGGGAATTCTGAACCCCGGAGGTGCAAGGGCAGAGCAGGTCCCCATCCAGACCCCGAACCTGCCCCAGGCAACAGGACAGAGAGACACAAAGTTTGGAGGCCCAAGATTGTCCTGCGGCTCCCTTTTGACAAAGCACAGTCCTCACCACCTCAGAAGGCACATTCTCAGGGAAGCAGGATTGCTGGGGAGGAAAATGGGCACTTGTTCACTTCTTGTTTACGTGTGTGTTTCTCATGCCAGGTACTGGGCCAGGCACTTGGCGGACAGAGATAAACAGGCAAGGACCCCATTCTCACCGAGCCGTCCAGTCCGCGGCGTGCGATCCTTTGCCAAGCCCTGTCTCCTCCACTCTCACTAGACCCTCCCACTTTTTCTCTGAGTCAAGCTGGGGGTGACATGATTAAGAACCTCATTTTATACATGGTGAAAAACACTTGGCAAGATAAAGGGACTTGCCCAAGGTCACACAGAGTCGGTGGGTGGGAGAACATCCCAAATACAAATACTTCTCCCTTCTGAGAGCCCTTGGCAGTGTCACTGGGGGGAGGGGGGGGTGGGGGGCGGTGAAGGGCCTGGCCGGACTGTAGGGGGCTTGCTAGCAGTGTGATCTTGGGACAGTTTCTTAACCTTGCAAAGTCAAACTTGACCATCTCTGAAATGGGAGAAATACGTTCTATCTTGCAGGGTCAATGGGAGGTTAAAATGAACAGTAAAAGGATTTCCATGTAATGCCTGGTACACAGCATGTTCTCACCACTCAGCACTACTGTCATGGATGATGCTGAGAAAGCCAGAGGCCTCCCACAAAGTACATCCCAGCTGCCTCTGGCTTTGCCTCAGTGGCACAGGAGGCGTCAGAGAAGGAAGGCATCTGGGAATGTGACCTTCGGGTTGAACCTCAGTCCATCTGCTCCCTCTGAGCTATATCACTTTGAGCAAGTTCAGGCAACTCTGAGGCTTGGCCCCAGCTCTGTGCAGTCCGTGCTAGAGGCTGAACATCATAGGTCTGTCTGGGTTAGCTGCTCTGGCTTTGGAGGGCTTTGCTTGCTCACCACATGCAGGCGGTCTGTTCCCATGTACTAGCTCATTAACCCCTGCCTCTGCCTCATGAGGAAGATTCCTTTGTCCTTGTTTTATAAGATAGAGATCCTGAGGCCCCGTGGGAGCCCGAGCTCACCCTGGGTCACGTAGCTAGTAGGCAATATAATCAAGCTTTGGAAACAGGCCCCAATGTTTTCCAACAAGACTGTGCTTTCTTGACACCAGGCCTGGAACGCCAGGACTATCACCCCCACCTTGAAATAGAGACTGAAGCTCAGGGAAGCTAAGGGCTTGCTCAAGGTCAGGTAGCTCAGCTTCTATCAGTGTGGCACGGCAGGAGGCAGGGCTGCCCTGGCTGACTCAACGCCAGGGCTCTGCCATGACCTCGGCCCCCTCTCCTCGTCATGCCTGGTTATGTGAAAAGCAAGAAGGAAAGAAAAAGCCGCAGTGAGTGTTTAGCAGAGTCGAAGCTGATCGAAGACATCACATTGATATTAAATTATGGATCAAGTCAGGCTCGCAGCCCACTCCTCCCCCACCTCCACCCACCCCTGGGCCAGGCTTTGACAGCTTGTCAGGAAAGGTTTCTCCGCACTTTGGGTGACTTGCTAATGGGCTGATTAGGCTGTGGAGTGACTGAGGAGGGAGTGAGGAAGCACCTTGACTTAACCTCCAAGCCTCACAAGGAGCTTTTGCCTTAGGCCAGTGCACAGCCAGGCTCTGGGGTCCATGGGACCCTCTCCTGCAGGTGTCCTTTCCTGTCATCTTTGTCATATAAGGCAGGCAGCCGGGTGTCCGAAAGGGCCTGAGCTGAAGTTCAGACAGACCCCAGCTTTTAGCCCTCCCCCCACACTTTCCTAGCTGTGCAATGTCAAGTGAGTGACTTGCCTTCTCCGAACTCTGTTTGCCCCTTTGTATTACAGGAGCAAATAAAAGTGCCTAAGGCTCCTGCAAGACACAAGTGAAGTAGAGAGGAGCAGCCTGGGGACAAAGGCTTGAGTCTGATTTCAGACTTCTTGAGCCTAGTGGGTTGGTAGTCTTCAGATGAGGAGCCAGCAATTAAAATAAACAAACAAATTGAAGTTCCAAAGAAAATTGAGATGGAACCCAGAGGTAAATCAATGAATAATGTCTTCAGTTGCCCTTTCTGAGCCAAGACTCTAGCCTCTGTCTGAGCCCCATGCCAACAGGCGTGCACCCACACGTCACCCTGTACCCACACATCTCCCTGCACCATAATTGCCCTCTCACTGTCCTTCTCTTGGATCACCCACAATGGAGAGGCGATGAGGGCTTGGGGGCTGTGCTGAGTGCTGGGAGTACAGCGATGGTGGAGCTCACAGTCTCCATAAGTGATAACAGGGAACACTTCTTCCCAGGTCCCGATGTTTCCTCCAGGAATCAGAACATAATTAGTGTAGTTCCTGCCCTCTGTATCCCTTTTTCCTCTCTCCAGGGCACATTGGGAGACTGGTTTGTGAACTGGGGACAAGAAAGCAGTTACGCTCAGCTCAGCACAGCTCAGTCCTCCTCCTTGGGAACAAGCTAGAGCTCTGAGCAGATAGCTCTCAATGGCTCCTCACTGCCCTAAATCCTGGGGAGACCTAAATGTCTGGGGAGCTAAATGTTGGGGCACATGTCCTCCACTAATGCTCCTTACCTGGGCAGGTGAGCCTAAATCCAAGAGTCAATGAACAAGACCTATTGGCTCCTACACAAATCAGTGAACTGCCTCAGACTACAACAACATACTCATCCATCCACCCACCCATCCATCTACCCACCCATCCATCCATCCACCCACCTACGTATCCGGCCATCTATCCACCCACCCACCCATCCATCCACCCATCCACCCACCCATCCATCCACCCATCCACCCATCCATCCACCCATCCATCCACCCATCCACCCATCCATCTACCCATCCACCCATCCATCCACCCATCCACCCACCCATCCATCCACCCATCCACCCATCCACCCATCCATCCACCCATCCACCCATCCATCCACCCATGCATCCATCCATCCATCCATCCAACAATTTACCTCCATTTACCACCACATGCACGTATTTATCTTTGCATCTAAACCCCACTCTGATATACAATCTATGCCACGTTACCACCACACTAGAGAATCAATTGCCCACCCACCCTCTCTATACCCAAACCCTCTACGTTTCCTTCCCTACCTCATTTCCACGACCCCCAGACAGCCCCTCCTCACCCCTCTCTGAAGCTTTCGCCCACACCACCTCCATCTCACTGTCCTCATCCCTCCTCCCACACAGACAAAACCAAGACATGTCATGAAGCAATTTTGCCCAGCCTGCCAGATTTTTCACTCAGCTCTCAGATAGATAACTAAAAGGACCATCTTCCCAGCTAATAAGGAAAGAAATCTGGTGGGTTCAATTGCCGTTGATATGCATTTAAATGGCTGCATCTAGTAGGGAAATCTAAATGAGAGCTGAAGAGAGGCTGGGACACTGGGGGAAACCTCGCTGTAATAACTGTGTGAGGCGAAGCAAATCAACAGAAAGCTGTACACTCGCTTGGGGAGAGAGAGAAGACTACTGGAACACGTGTGCTTGGAAACTTATTGGAATCTTCACACTTTTAATATAATGGCATTAGTGTCATGGTTCCTTATGTATAAACTTCACCAACCACACAGAATTAATGGAGAGCAATTTCCCCACACGTGCGGTGCTCAGAGGTGGGTGCAGGGAGAGGGTGAGTGTTTGATGATCTCCTTTTGAATCAGAGTGCTATCATGCAGCCCTGAAGAACAGAGGGAGACTTCATTTGACGGCAGAGCAGACCTAGTTCAAAGCTGGGCACTGCCACTTACAAACTAGATGACCTTGGACAGCTTACATAACCCTGGAACATCTTTCTCCTTGTCTATAAAATGGAAATAGTGATGTGTACCTCCCAGAGTGAAACTGAAGATTCAAGAAGTTATATAAGAGGACTTGGCAAATAATAGGCACTTGAAACATAGCATTAAAAGCCCTGGGTTTGAATCCTGCCTCGATCCTTAACTAATGATAAGTTATCTTAGCTCCTAGTTCATCTGTTTCCTCATTGTAAGATGGGATAATGATAATTAACAGAGATGAATGCACACAGAGTGCTTACAAGTGTGCTCGGTTCACATTTGTTTTCATCAGCAACAGAAAACCTCACCCTCAAAAGGGCTGGGGTTTATTGAGCATCTATTACGTGATGCCTTTGCAATAGCAGACAAGGGAGAGTTACCAGACTATACTCCTGGGAGCTGCCCTAAATCCATGTTTCTGAGAAATGGATGAGACCCTCAGAAGAAGTTAACCAAGAGAAGAGGAGAAGCAGGGAAACATGCTTACGATACACAAATCCTTAAAGCTATCATGGGACAAGGAAAGGAGGTTTGTTCTGTGTGGCCAGACCAGGACTGGGGTGGGACAAGGAAGTACTTGGAGTCCAGTGTTAGCTCCACTAAAAGAAGTATTTGCAAATAAATCAACTTATTCAACAGTGGGTAACCAGAAAGATTTAAAAATAAGTTTTCTCTGGCAAGAAATAATAAAGTTAAAGCCTGGACAATGTCATGGGTGCAGTGGGGTCCTCAATCCAGAGGGAGATTGTGCTCATCACCCCACCATGACAGTGGCTTCCCTGCCAATATGTCTGATGAGAAAGAGCCCTCAAATGTTCCTTGCCAGCTTCAAAATGTAACTGCCAGGTTTGCAGTTTCCAGGTAAAGATCCTTCATCTGAACATCCATTTGGCATATTCTTTTCCTATAAACAGACTTCAACCTTAGTGTCGTCTCCTCCTCTAGGCTTGGGGTGACCTCAGGAGTGCGTGGACCTCAGGATTGTGTGGATCATGGTGAAGAGGTATCTTGGGAAAGCACCAAGGCAGAGGACGCAGCAAGGGACAATCATGAGGAAGAACAGAAAAGGCTTTCTTTGCAACTGGGACCAGTGAGTAAGCAGGGAACTGCAGGAGACAGGGAACAGGGCAAGACCGGATCATGAGGGTCCTGGGGCCATTGTTAGGACTCTGGATTTTCTCTTGGCTATGATGAGAAGCCGTGGGCAGGGTTCCAGGGGAGAAATATGAGGAGGACCTGATTTCTAGTTTTAAAAACTCTCTCTGGCTGTGGTGTGGAGAACATCTCACAGGGGCCCAAGGGTAGGTGTGAGAGGCCAGCTGTGCAATAACCCAAGAAACCCAGAGCTTTGATGAGGGCAGCAGGGATGAAATGTGATCAAACTTGTATTCTGTTGAAAATAGAACCAGTAGGGTTTACTGATCAGATGTGGGTTTTGAGAGAAAGAGAGGTTTTAAGGACGATTCTAAGGTCTGTGGCTCAGCCAACTTCTTTTTTTCCCAGGAAATAAACCAGGATGGGGAATGCCAGAGGAGGAGGTCAGGTGTGAGTTTGGAGGCAACCAGAGAGGTGGTGTCAGTGTCGGTGACGTGACCAGGGAGAAAGCCAGTGGAGACAGGGCAGCTGGGAAGATGGAGTCGGAGCAAGTGGGTCTGTTGTTTGCCTACGTGCTTTGCCAGGTGCGACGCCACACCGCTGCTCCCCCGTAATGCTCGCTCCTTCTGTAAAAGCTCTGCGTGCATGTCCCAGCCGTGACATGCAAATCTATGCATTTGCATTGGCAGGGACAGCCAAGAAGGAAGAACCAGCCTCTCTTGGTGCATGACAGGAAGACTTCTTCCAAAGATAGAAACCCAAAACAAATCCAAGAACAAGAATTTGTGTGACAGGAAATCCAAGTCAGAAATGGTGGCAAAACTGTCAGCGTCCAAGGGATCCACAGAAATCTGGAGATGTTTGGATGCCTGCAGAGTCTGGAGTGAGGATTTGAGTCGAATTTATCAAGATCTCAGTACATCAAGAAGGCCCAGACTCATATTAGGAATATGAATACATCTATAAGAAATGACCAAAAGGTCATATGAAGCTATTACAAGGTGGTTGTACAATTATGGGTAACCTTTTTCTCTTTCTCATTTCTGAATTCTAAAGTTACTGAATTTTCAATGGTAAATGTATTTTGTAATTAGAAAAAAATATAATAGAAGCAAAAATAATAAGGCGGCATCCCATAAATGTCTTCATTTCTGCTAGTGTTGACCAAATGCATGAGAGGGTGGAACAGACTCCTCCCTGCTCTCATGACATGCCCTTCATGGCAGAGGTGAAGCTGGACAGTGGCCCTCAGGGTTGGCTGTCTGTCTCTACTGCCACACACGTGCCTTCAACCTGAGCTGTGTCTTAGCGAGCCCCCCCCACCCCTTGGCCTCTGCTGCCTGTGTTTGAAGCTGAAGCACAGGAGTGAGGGCTGCCTCACTATATTTCACTCACTAGACTCCATCTCATGGTGTAAGCCCCTGAGACATTTTATGAGCTGAGTCTGTCTCCCAAAACATTCACCTAGCATCTTGTCCCTGGACAACTGAGCAATGCCTACTCTCCAAGTCTCCTTTTCTTCACTGGGTTATAATGCCTACTATTTACGGAGCATTTCCGTGGGTCAGACACTGTTTCTAGAGCTTTCCATGTATTAACTCACTTCATCCTCACGACCACCCTATGAAGAGGTGTTATCCTGCTCCTCACTGGAGACATAAATAAGATGAGGCATCTAGAGGTGAAGTATCTTGTCTGAGATCTTAGCAAACTAAGTGGCAGAGGCGGGAGTTGGCTCCGTGCTCTTCCACAGCACACTCTCCAGCCTCTCCAGTGGCTACTGGGGGTCTGTTCTGGGACAGGTTCTCAGATATGGATGCAGACAGAGAGGAACAGGCACGACCTCCAGAGAGCCCAGCTGCTGAGGTTAAACACAGTCGGTGCTCCACGCACCCCGCTGGCTTTCCCACATGGGGCCTTGGCAAGCCACTTGCCCTCTCTGTTCTAAGGCTCCTCTTCTGTAAAAGGAAGCTGAAAATAATATGTACCTTAGG
This sequence comes from Talpa occidentalis, assembly GCF_014898055.3. NCBI lineage: Eukaryota > Metazoa > Chordata > Mammalia > Eulipotyphla > Talpidae > Talpa > Talpa occidentalis. Next base: position 70,109,149 of record NW_023605083.1, read on the forward strand.
GGACTATTGGGAGGATTAAATGAGTTAACAAACACATGTAAGGCACTTAGCAGTGTGCCTGGCACATAATAAGTACTCAACTATCATTATTACTATTTATAAATTATATTGTTATTATATTATAATGTTATCAATTATTATTACTAACCATAAAGTTATAATCATTGTAATAATTACATAATTACATATAATAATAATTTATTATTGTTGTTGTTGCTAAATACTATGAGGCACACAAAAGGGAGTTTCGGCTCTTTCTAAGAGTCTTCGGCTCTTTCTAAGAGTCTTCAGAGAGGTGCTGAGTCCTGAAAGAGGAGGAGGCAGCCTTTTCTGCAGGGAAGGCAGCAAGGCAAACTCAGGCTCTGCAGGCCGTGGAGACAGAGGGAGCTGAGGCTTAAAGGCCTGAAACAGCCGTGTCCACACGCCCCACAGGCATTTAAGCATAGAGTGCCTTTTTCCCTCCACTGCTGACCTGTACAAACCACCCTAATCTGAAGCCCCAGGGTGAGCAGCCCATGGAATACTTTCTAGGTTTTAGCTCTGTTTAGCACCAGAAGAGCAAAAACTTCTGCTTCAAAGAGAAAAGGCATTTGAAAGGCTTATGAAAGGGCTTATGAGCCTTCTTCTACATCAAACATGCATTACAAAGCAACATTTTGATGAGTTAAGTGCAAATGAATCAGAAACACAAGGATTAAATTTCCCTTGAAATACACATAGGTTTAAAGATTAAGGGGAAACTGCCTGGCAAGACGTGTTTTGGGTTAAACACTGCAAAGTAGCTCAAGTGGGTTCCCGTCTGCCATTTCCCCTCTATCATTAGTGTAAATAGCAACAATAATAATGGTACGAACACTGCTTGATAGTCTTTTAGCTCACTCAGAACCAAAGGAGACTGCTGGGTAGGTGCATGAAAAATTAAAACATAATGATAGAAATACAAACCCATACAGTGACCCAAGTCTGGCAGCTGTCCAATACACCAGCTACCCAGGTGTGTTTTAGCCAAAAGACCAGACAAAAGCAGGAGGTGTCACTTCTGGGCCTGAGCCATGAAACACCTCCCCCTCCAGCTGGATGTAAACACTCAAGATAACCTTGGAGGGAGTGTTGAAGATGGCAGAGTCATTGTTGGTCCCACTGACAGTGAACTTAATGCCACACAAGTAAGCTTCTCTTGTGGAAGCCATCAAGGCTTTGGAACTTCAAGTTATAGCAGCTAGTGTGACTTGAACCAAGACTGAGAGACAACAAGCCACCTGGTAGGATAAGGAGAAATTTGGATCATAAATCAGCACATCTGAGTCTAATCTCAGCCCCAACATACTGTTTGGGGTTGGGTAAGACCTCTCTCACTGGGAGAGTTTCCCAAGGGTCTCAATTTCCCTAGTGGTATAATGAGATTAGATTAGGTCACAATTGAAGTCTAGCAGTAACATTTAAGATTAAGTGATTCTAAATAACAAATTTCAAATTGAATTCTATTCTAGTCAACAAAGGCTTATTAAACCCTACTATTTGTCAGGCACAGGGACTGCAAAGATAAATTAGTCCAGACATTTAGAGTATAAGCTTGAAGATAAATGACTGTAATATAAAATAGTAGGAAGTAAGTGGATGAATGAATGAATGAATGAATGATACAGCAGATTCAACACTGCCAGGGGGTGTAAATGAAAATCACTAGGAGATGATAGCATTTGAACTCGGTTTGGAGGAGAGGTTACTGCCAGGCCGGCCAGGTATGGAGGCCTATTCCAGACAGATCCAAGGACTTGATGGCTAAAATGGCTCTTACTTCATAGACAGAGAAACTGAGGCCCAAAGGAGTTAGTTAGACTAACACTGCTGATTAGTAGCAAACTTGGATTCCAACAAAGGTCTCCCAGGGTTAAAACCCAGGGGTCAGCAGGCTGCAGTCCTTTCTGGAGGTTTTATTCTGGAAGTCCATTTCCTTGCTTCTGGAGGTACCAACTCTGTTATTTGTGATCTGAGTGGTGAGAACAACACTTTGTGTAAAGTAGACACTCCTGTCTAGCTTCTAGAGGCCACCTCCACCCCAAAGGCTCTTGGCCTTTTTCCTCCACAGGCAAAACCAGCATGGCAGGTTGAGATCTTCTGGTTTCACTCTGCTCTCCGCTGCCTCCCCTGCCCCTTTAAAGGATCCTTCCCAATTTGTTACTTGTTGTTCTCACTTTAGGCTTGGATGTTAGGGTTGTCCCTTCATGAGTACAGATGGCACCCCACTATCTAGGATCAGGTCAGAGACTAGGGCTCATTGCTCCAGTTCTCCCCATACACACACACGTATACCCTGTACCATGAGATTCTGGTATTTTTATTGTACCTAAAGGGCAGTCTATTTCCCCATTCCTTGAATCTGGACTGGAATGTAATTTTCTTTAGCCCATTGAATGCAGCCAAAGTGACTACAAGCTAGTGCTAAGCCTGAGTCACAAGAGATCCTGTGTATTTCCACTCCCTAATCCTCTGCAATTGTCACGAGAATGTGCCCGAACTACCCTGATGGAGGATGAGCCACCTTGTAGCACAGTCATTTCATTAGCACCTGGTGACATGCAACCAACCATTACACATGTCAGTGTGCCCAATTAAGATGAGAAGAAACAGAGTTGCGCTCCAACTAAGTCAACAATCCCAGCTTTGTGAGCTAAATAGATGCATATGGCATTAAGCCACTGGGTTTTGGGAAGATGTGTTACATGCTGCTGTTATGGTAATAGGCACTTGATGTCCACATCCCTGCTGAAAGGAGAGCTGGGGAAACAATAGCTAGTATTTTCAGGCTCAAAAATGAGAAAAAAAAAATGGCTATGGGGTAGGCAACTGACAATGTCTTCCACGACAGCAAAGAATGAGAAATATCTACCAGACCAGGGAAGGGTGAAGGCAACGCCAAGTGCTTTATCTAATTCTTCAAAAAGGACTGGCCAGTGGGTAAAGGGTTAAGCAGGGAAAGAGATCAAAGTAGCCTAGTCCTTATTCAACCAAGATTTATCAGGCCTTTCTGCCTGAGTTGTGATGATAAATACATAGGGGACTGTATTATCAGCAAGACAATTGCAAAATCATGGGACGATTTGCTGTAATACAGAATTCATGAGCCTCTGCAAATAGTCTGGATAAAGGTGCTTCTGCCAGGTCACTTCAGCTGAGTTTGGACATTCACATCCTAATACATGGTCCACCTTGAGTTGAACTCCCATACCTCACAAATTCCCAACAGTCCTCACCCAGCTCACACCAGGGCACAATCCATACCAAACCCCACAGTGAGAGTGAAATTAATGCCTATCTTTGGCTGGGTCTCCCATAGTCCCTTGTCTTTGTACTTCATTTATATCTCCATGATCTCTTGGAACTCTTACGTCCACTGAGGGGATTCATAACAGCCTAATCTCAGATGAAAACACTGAGGGCTGAGAGGCTGTCCCTGCTCAAGGAATCAGCGAGATGAAGAGAAAGCTCTTATTCTTTCTGCCTAGGAACACCGCCCTGTCAATAACTCATCCATGTTTTTCTCCTTCACTTAATTTGGGTCTCTATTCAAACACTATCTCCTCAAGGGGAACTTGCTGAACCACCCTTTCTAAATTGTACCTTTGTATCTTTCCCTCACTCTGTTTTGTTCTTATTAACTACATTTGTCATCATTGGACATGGTATCATATATTTTTAAATGAATTTTTAATAAACCTCCTGGAAGAGAATTTAAGCTCTCTAAGGGCAAGAACTTCCTTTAGCTTGTATTCCCAGTGCCTATGCCAGCAACTGACCCAGGAATAAATAAACTTTGGCTGAAGAAAGAATTAATGAATGAATACGACCATGGGGTTGATCTGCCATTCCACACCTGCAGAGGCATAGAGCCCTCTGGAGTCATCCCATCACTGACCTCTGCTCTGTTAATGGAACACCTCCCTTCCTACTCACGGTCTACCTCTATCCTTCTAGATGCAATGAGAAACTCAAATCCTTCCACAGCTGTCAAGAGAAACTTCTAGCACACAGATAACATTTCTGTCCACAATCCATTTTACTGATCTTTTAAGAGAGGAAGTTAGAGGAAGGAATTTACATCAGATGAATACAATTTTATATCAAACATTAGACATCACGGTTATTACTATGTCCTCTGATTCTACTACCCTCAGAATTCTCACCAGCCACTTTCCCAGTCCCCAGTTCCTTTCACCATGTCAAGCTCTCATCCTCCTTACTTCCATCTCTCCCCCTTCCCTCTCAACTCTCTTTTTGGAGTATAATAAAGCCCTGGGCATCCTTTCCAGGGCTTACCTGCTACGACCCCTATGGCCCATGAGGCATTTTCATAAACAAAGTCAACATCTTCTCTAAAAGAAATGTGGGTGACTCCTGACTCTTAAGTGTTTTACTCTGCCCCACCAGGGAAGTAGAGGAGGAGCCGAGATCATAGGGCAGAAACGCAGGCAGGGTGGAGCCAACTCCTCCTTCAGGTCATCCACTCACTGCCTAGTCAAGCCTCTCAGACAAAACATGACACTTTCTCCATTCTGGAAATTTGATACCTGAGACTCAAGGAGGATGTAACCCACCTAAAATCACCAAACAAGTAGGTAGTTGAATAGGATTCCCATCTGGATCTAAGTCCCATTGATGGGAGGGCTGTTTTGCCTGTTACTTGGCTGGGAAGTGAAGTTCATGGAATAACTTCAAGATGAGGTCAGAGGGGAAGAGCAGTGTCTCTGGTCTCTGCTCCAAACCTAAGATCTTCTTTCAGATTTCCCATAAGCATCTCAAGATCCTACACATAACTGTCTTCACTACACTCCTCCTCTCTTGAGTTCAGTAAGTAGCATTCAAGCCAGAAGCCAGGAGTCCTCCCAGAGCCGCCTGCTCCTCACCTGTCTCATCCAGTCTCCTTTTATTCCCCCTAAATATCACTCAGTGCCATCCCCACACTGCCTGCCCACTTCCTCCACCAGAGTCCTAGCCAGCACCTATCATCTCTTCCCTACACAATAGTGGCCCCCTGCTTTCACTGTCCCCCCACTTGGGGATGGCTTCCTTCCTCCAGTCCACCTTCAACCCAACTGCTGCCTATTCAGTCTTGGCACACACACCTCTGTTGATTGTGCCACTCTCTTGCTTACAAATCTTCATGGCTCCCCACTGTCTTAGGAAAGGAACCAAATTCTTCAGTGTTTTTCAGGCAGCCCTTCAAGACATGCCCTTGTAAGTGTTCCCATCTCGGCCCCTTGTACTCTAGTCAGACTGAACCATGGCGGCTCTTCTTCATCACCCCTCATTCATCTTCACCCTTTGCTCTGGAGATTCTATCTGCCTACAACTTTATCTTCCAAATCTTCTGTTTGAAACTTCTTATTCTTCCTTCATGACTTAGTTTAGCAGTTACCATCCCCCTGGCCACGCTCTCTCCCCATATCCAGATCCATCTTTCCCTGGACTCCACGGCAGCCATGGTTTTCCTAACCCAGCCTTGAGTGCATTCACTTCACACTTGCTTTGCTTTTCCAGCTGCCCCACTAAACACTAAACACGATCAGGAAGGTAAGGACTATGCACTTTACTGTCTCCATGGAGTGTGTTTCATGGGTGCTGAATACCTAGGGAGCACTGAGTGAATACCTAGGGAGTACTCAGTGCATACCTAGGAAACACACAGAGAATATCTGTTGAATGATTTGCCACATTCCCTGCCTCCCTTCTGCCACTAAGCACCTGTATAGAACCAATCGCCCATCCCCTCCACCTACTCTGTTGAAGCTTATTGGTCATTTTGTTACAGAAAGCATCTCCATGAAAAGAGAGGAGCATCACAGTAAAGAAGCAGGTGTCCAAGACTTTTAAGTATCAATAATTTCTTCGATTGTTGGTGGAAAAAAATGACAGACTGGTATGAAAAGAAAGGTTTCAGTCTACCCTTTTCTGGGAGATGGACAAATTTCCCACCAAGAGAAGCATGCCTTGACATTAGCCCCCTCCCAAACTAAACCTTTCTCCCAGCCAGATAAATGTCCCAACCATTCAGCCAGCCATTGATTGCTTTCAGGGGTATTCACTGAGCACATGCCCTGTGTTAAGTCCTTCTGAGTCAGGAAATAAAGTGACTTAATCAAGGTCACAGACCAGTAAGTGGTAAGCCCAGTCACAATCAGAAAAAAAAAAATTTATTTTATTTGAATTCCCAGGTTCTTGGAGGCAGTTTGCGTTAGAGCAAAGATCCCCTGTAAAACTGGTCGATGGATCTGAAGGGAGACATACACTTTAAAATAATAAACAAGAAACCATTTATAAGGAAAGAAAAACTGAAGGGCAGAAAGTAATGAATCACCATTGCAAGTCGGCACAAAAAGAAAAATTAGTTCATAAAAATGCAGTTGGATAAATAATAGGTTATTTCATCATGTAAATATATCCCAAAAATAACTTCATTGAAACGAAAACATCTATCGCAGCCTAAACTATTCATCACACTAACGTACATCTAGAATCCTAACAAATTTATGAAAATGTTATATTCTGTAATCTTCCTGATCCAATGCAAATAAATAGCTGTGCTTCGACTGTCTCGTTACGAAATGATTAATCACAGCTGCCAAAAGCCGCCAGAAGCTAATTTTGATTTCTCACGTGGTGGGTGGCATTTGGGGGAGTCTCCAAGGACTGTATCTCTGAGTATAAGACCTTCTGGATCGAAGAACTCATTCCTCTGCCTCCCCCAATCTGGGCCAACCTGGGGAAGAATCATCTTTATCACTTTTAAGCTGAGTGTAGCTTTTTCCGGCTGAGGAAATTCAAGTGCTTCTTATTGGACAGAATAAGTCAGGAGAGGAAGGAAGTAAATTAATATTCACTGTTGTATTTTATCCTCAAAACACCCCCAAAGATGAACTATTACCGCTAAGCACAGAGGATGAAATTAAGGTCCAAGTTTCCTAAAATCACTAAGAGATGGGCTTAGCAGTATGTGACCTCTTAGGTCCACCCAGAACTTTCCTTTCAGTTTGCAAGTTCCATGTCCTGAAACCCCCTCTCCGCTTGGCAAGCCCAGAGAGCTGGTCCCCATCCCAGTGACTCAAATGTGATTTAGCTGATTTCAAAGCCCTGTGCTCTTTATATTTGTTCAATTAATCTTCACTTAACATCGTCGATAGGTTCTTGAAAATTGTGATTCTGACTATAATGAAAATAGGCCCTTGAATAATGATTTATTCAACCTTGTTTTTTTTCTCATCAACATTGCCATGAAGGCCCATGAATAAAACAAGGTCATTCAATGACCTGAGCCCCCTAGAGACCTCAGAGGCTACATCTGGTGGCAAGAAGCCTTTGGACTTGGAGACAGGACAGAGCTTGGGTCCACCTTGACCTGTGATTCTAGAAGGTCAAGACCCTTGAGTAAAACTATGTGACCTCAGGCTTTTGCTCCCCCCAGCCCCAACATAGAGGAGGAAGGAAGTGGAGCTTTCTGGAGAATCTCTACAACTTCCTTCAGCTCCAACATTCCTTCCCCAGTCTCACTGGATTCCACCTGCCCTCAGGCACCTTGCCCCATGGACACCATTCTGGACCTAAGAATGGAGGCAATAAAACTCGTCCATCTCGGTTTAAAATCCCCCTTCAATTACCTTTATACTTAGAATTTTTTTTATTGTACTTTAGAAATCCTGCTCCATTTCTCAAAGAGTTTATTTTGGAAGAGAAGCTGGTTCCTGAAGAAAAAAATAAAGTTTCTGGAAACTGTGAGTTTCATAACTGAGCTCTTTCAAAGGCTAGAGGGCAGACTGTGGTGGGGTGGTTGCTACGGAGACAATTGTATTTAAATTATCAGCTCACAATAGACCCTGCAAAGATATTGATTGGATGTGAGAGGGTAAAATTATTTTCTTCAAACTAGGAGGAAACCGAGGGTCCAGCTAGAGCTTTGCCCTTCTTGAGGAAGAGAGGCAAAGATTGTACCATTTTGCTTTGTTTAACTGGAGATGCTAAGATGTGAAGAAAAGACACTTACTTTATATTCTCCATAACAGACTCTCCCTCAAGTTAGCTTAAACTGTAACAGGATTGTCCCCAGGAAAAGGGGAGGTTCCAGGTTCCCTGTCCTACCTCAAGGAAGGGTGGGGCTGAGCAGAAGGAAGAGAAGAAGCAGGATGGAGAGCCAGGAGGAGACCTGGAGGAGGCACATGGAGCAGAGAGTCATGTGATGAAACTGCACTTGCTTCTTGGTCCTGGACTGGTTGAAACAGATGAGGGTGAGAGACCCGTGGGGAGGTTCACAATGGCAGCTTATATTGATTTGGCTCCTTTTGTCCCAGATGTGCTGGGCCCCTTCTGGCCCTTTCCTATGGGTCCCCACCAGGAGGTGCCTTAGACTTGTGGCAGACTTGTGGGCCTCAGACTTGTGTGCCCTGTTTTGGGGCAACCCTGTTTGGCTGGACATTTACCCACGAGGGATGGCTAACTTCAGGTGTTCATTTGGAAATTACACTCTTTATCTTTTCCTTCTCATCTCTTCATTGCACACTACCCATACTAAAGTTCCTTTCCATTAAAGGTCTTGTCCACTAGAGTAGGTTTTGTCTTGATGCAGCAGATGGAAAAACCTATTTAGAGCAGACAGGAGTGAGGATTCTGGGGTGCCCTCACCCTGCCCTGGAACAAAACTAAAGAAACATATACACAGAGAAGGGAAATTTATTGAGTTCTCTAAGAAATGGTTCACAATCCTGACACCAGCAGGTGCGAGAAACTAGCCACAGTAGACATGCCCACCGCTTGCTGCCTGCAAGGACATTCTTCTAAGTAATCCTGCTACCATGTTTAAGCCTCATGATGACCAGCTCATGTTAACATTTTTTTCAAATCAATTTAAGGTCTCACTGGCAATTTTTTAATGGCATAAAAATAAGGGGAATATCAATTACCTCTCCACCCATCCATATAGATCAAATGAGTCAGTAGATCCTATATTAGCAAATAGAAAATTAGATCTAGTGTGCAAAGCTCCATAGGTAATGGACAGAATTCATGGTTTATGGCAGCAAATACGGAAAACAACTTAATGCTTTCTGAGACTTGTCTCCCATGTCTTTGACACATTTTAATAGTAAATGTATTTGGAATAGAAAGTTCTTCAATTTTGAGTTTGTCTGATATAGCTCCATAATTAGGATAAAGTTATAGATCCTTGTGATATCATAGAAGTGATATGCCCTTCTCAGTGTAAAATTTCAGGGAGTATATGATGCTATTATATAATATTGTACATACACAATGATGCACATATATTATTACCAGTGATGTCAAACTTGGTCATTTGGCCAAAGTACTGTCTGCCTTGTTTTTTTGCATTATAATATTACATTATCCCCTTAGTAAATAATAATTCAGGGCCTCCCTGGTGGCGCAGCAGTTGAGCACTAGGCTGCGAAGCTGCCCGCAACCTCTGCAGCGCCAGTTCAATCCCCAGCTGCCGGCGAGGGTCCCACATGGCACGCAGACCTCTCCTGCCGCGCCCACTGCTCCCCTCAGCAGTGTATTTCGTCAGTGTATTTCTGTCTGTTCTGCTCCCCGCTCTGTCTCTAGTAAATCCTCTCACCCTCCCACGCATCCGGACTGTGACCCGGTTCTTGTATAAATAAATAAATAAATCTTTAAAAAAAAAAAAAAGGATGTGGAAGATTTAAAGATATTGACATGGATCATTGACCAGGTAGAAAAGTTAAAGTGCACAGTAGGGAAGAGAAAGAACTTATGAAAGAGTGACTTGGAAGCCTGGGGAATAAACAAATAATAGTGCATTCTTCTGGAATTTTGCAGCTAGGGGTCAGGGATGGAAAAAGAGAGGCTTCTTTTTTGCTGCTTCAGTCATTTTTAGCATCATCTCTTAAAAATGAATTTGTCTCCATAGGTAGATATATAGAGATACATTGCTGCCTATATGCAAACATATATGTATGTGCATATTACACATGTAGCGATGTATATATATATATAGACAAATACACCTATACAGATCTAAATATACATGTAGAAAGAGACAGAGATGGCATCAACACAAATGTTGATTTCTAGATATAGACAAAGTTACACAGACACAGGCGTAGAAACAGATAGAAATACAGATACAGTTATACATATAAATATACATAGATAGACATATATAAAAATTCAGATACAGATATAGATACAAATGTTGATGTCTAGTTATGGGAACAATTACACAGATACAGTTATAGATTACAGAGCTGATATGTATATACAGATAGAGAGATAGTATACAGTAACAGCTGGAGCTACAGTTTCAGACACAGATAATATAGATACAAATACTGATATAGACACAGATCCAGCTTTGGTAATACAGGTATGTTATGTAGATATATAGACACATATGGACATACAGATGCAGACAGAGATTTATCCTGGTATTCCTGGAGTGTCCCTTTTTCCTGCGGATCCCTCAAGAACGTCAGGCATGTTGGGACCCTGTTCTCACCTCCACTCTGTTTAGATCTTCTGTCTAATTGTGTGAAACCCTCAATGGTTTACAAAATGTTTCCACATCTATTTGACCCTCATAACAGTACTTAGAGGGGACGAACTTTGGTGTCACTCCATAGGGGAGCAGATGTTTTTTTAGGCAGCTGTAAGACTGGGGATTCTAGATTTCTAAATGCACAAATCTTCCACTTGCTCAGTCTTCCTTCATTTTACTCACCCCTGGAAGCTCAGCCCTCCTTCCCCCACCCTCCCACAGACCCAAGTCCCTCTCTGTGCTCTGTTTGCCTCCCACTTCAGCCCTTAACCACAGATGGAGGACAACTGTGTTTACTTACTTTTCAGATCTTTCTTCCACCCCCGCCCCTAGTTCCAGAATGAGCCCCTCAGTCAATTGCTTCATGTCCCCTCTCTACCCTGTACCCAGTGCCATGCCTGGCACCAAGGAACTGCTCAGTAAATGTTTGTCAAATAAATGATTCAAAGAATGATCATTCCAGAGCCTGGTGGCTTCGTATGATTTGAGTTATTGCGTTTTTTTTCTCCATCTAGAAAGAAAAGCTCCCAGACGACCCCTGGGCTGTGTTCAGATATTGTAAATAATTGATCATAAAGATGAAACACACAAGCTGGACAGAGACCAGGGAACCTGTCAATATGGGGGGAATAAATCTCCATTCGCAGTAGCCCAGTGCCTGAGCTGGCTTCCCAAGGCCATTAAACAATCACTGCAACTCAGGCATTAGCCGGAATAAAGTGTTTGTGTTTGTTTGTTATCATTTCTTAGTAAAACTAATTACGGAACTAATTGATTGTTTTGTTGTTCTACTAATTAACTCCATATGGTGCCCATTTCCATGGAGATAGACTATGAGTTATGGGAAGGACTCTGATTTAACGTGTCGTTTCTGGGTTTGGGGACAATCTTTTAGAATTAAGTATCATTTCCAATTCCATTTCCTTTGACGCCTGCAACCATGTTCTTGGCCTCCTTGGTTCCTTGAGGGTACAGATATTGAGCTGCCAGACTAGCCAAGAAAGTGCTGGGAAGAGTGAGCCACGGGCACCAAGGCTGGAGCAGGTGGTAGCAGAAGCCCTGGGCTAAAAGAATACCAATTACTGTGGAAGCTTCCTCTTTTAGCACCTGCTATGTACCTGGCTCCAGGATGAGCACCCTGCATACATTATCCCAAGCCCTGTCAATGACCCACACCCTCATTGTAGCCCCATTCTGCAGAAAAAGAGACTGAGTTGTCAGAGTCACTTGCATTATGTTATCCAGCTCATTCATTCATTCATTCAACAGTTATTTATTCAGCATCCTCTGTGGGTGAGGCACAGTTCTAGCCTTTGGAAAACAGCTGCATCAGATTTGATCCTTCCACTCATAGAACTTATTTTCTAGAATTGGGAGACAGACAAATAAGAAAACAAGGTTATTTTAGATAATGACAAAGACAAGAAAGACAGTCAGTCCACGAGGTAAGGAAAGCAATAGGAGTGCTATTTTAAATCAAGTGAGTAAGAAGGACATCTGTGAACAGGTAATATTTGAGCCAGAATCTGGATGATAAGAAACCAGCATGTGAAGATCTCAGGTGAGAAATTTCTGGAAAATTGAATAGCAAGTAGCGTGCTGAGCCTGGATGGAGCTTACCACATCCCAGAAACCAAAGGAGTCAGGCTGAGGGAGGAGGGGAGAAGGAAAGGTGAGGTGAGGTCAGAAGGAAGAGAAAAGCCAGCCCACGAGGGGCTTGGTGTCATGGCAGCATTTAGATTCTCCTTTGTTGGGAGGATTCGGTTGGCCTGACTCTAGAGTTCATGTTCTTCTCTCTTCCCAGGAGGATCTCACGCATGCACGCAAGGCACTCATCAAGCTCAGTCCCAAAAGGGTCCTTCGAGACTATTTGCTCAGTGGATGCATGTTAGTATTTCATGTCCTTCAGAAATGCAATTACTGGATTATGTGGCAGTCGTATATTTATAGAGAGGAAGGGAGGGAGGGAGGACAGAGAGGGAAAGATGGAGGGCAGAAGCAAAAGAAGAAAGGTAGGACAAGGGAAGAAATGAAGGAAGAAAAGAGCAAGAAAGAGAGAAAAGGAAAATTGCAAGTATTGATCCATGTTATAACATAATATCAGTGAATAGAGCAGAAAATTCCCATGAGATGGTTGGCAAAGGGCTCTATACAAAAGACCATTTGAGTTGACACCAGATGAGATGATGACAGGCAGAATACATGGGTAATATGCAGGCTTTGAGACAGCAATGAGGTCAGCCGACACAAGTAAGCATTTCAGTAGACATTTGGATAGAAAGGTCCAAAGCTCTGGCTAAAATATAAAATCAAACACAAAATCAAAAAGCTCTCACCATTTAAACAAAAGCATTTGGTGTGATCATTTAGGAAGCATGTGCAGCTAGGAAAGAGAAGCAGTTGCCATGGGCCCTGGGGTCCTCCAGCGTTAAAAAGCCAAATGGAGTCAGCAAACACTGGCCACACCCATGTGGCCAGAAAGGGCCAGGGAGGCCAATAGAAGGCTGGGCTAGTGCATGGAGGAGGAGGATGTGTTTCTAGAGTTAGGAGTGACCATGTTCAGTTTTGCAGAACACTCAGCAGAGTTGAGTTGTCCTTTAACTTTGGCAAGATGTCATTTGTGACCTTGAAAGAGGCAGGCTTAGTGGAAGGAGATGGGAACAAAAGCCTGATTGGAGTAATTCCCAGGCGGAAAGGGAGCAGAGGAAGTGTACTGTGCCAAAAATTCTTTCAAAGAACTTTGTTTCAAAGGGGAGCTGAGAAATGGTGCAGAGTGTTGATGGTGATATAAAGGTGCAATGAATGCAAGGAATGTGCATGGAACAAGTACAAAGGAAGTGGGGATATAAAGAGAGAGAGAGATCTAGAAAGACACTTTGATGACACAGCAAGGGTTGGGACCCTGGGCTTCCATGAAGCAGCAGACAAATCCAAGACCCTTCCACCCTTGCCCTGGGTAGAACTTGACCTGCAAGTGTGGGTCATTGGTAACCCCAGGCCACAGTGACTGTGTCTTCCTATATGTGTCCCTCCTAGGACCTGGAGTCATAGTGGACTCACAAATGTCTATAGTTCTGACATCAGCTCTGTTGCAAAGGTGAACTATCCCCTTTGGGGGCATCTCCTCTGAATCAAGCACAGTTCTAGGGGTGGGTTCACTTTTGCTATTTACAGTCTCAGCAAAACTGGCATGTTTGTATGTCCACTTTGTAGATGCTGGGAGCTCTGACTTCAATCCTGTCTTTGCTTTTCACTCTTTCACCTCACCCTTTTGCCCCTCTAGTCCTCAGTTTCTTCATCTATATAATGAAATTCCAAAAGACACTAACAAATTCTGAATGGGGCAAATTTGTAATCTTTTGTGCCATTTTTCAGGTTCCAAAAATCATCAAGATTTCAGAAATATTTAGCACAGGAAACAGGTTTTCCCATCCATCCTCTTCACCCCAAGTGCTTGGGGTCAGCCTCCTGCTCACCTCAATGCAGCTACTCACCCAATTTTTCCTGAATCTCCTCCCTGCCTCTTTCCCTCCAGCCCCTGTCTCTAACCTTTCCAATTATTTACTTCCTTTGATGTTGTCTGAACCTCCAGGATAATTGTTGTAGGAGAAGCTATCAGCTCAGCCTTTGACAAGTCATCAAGACAGTCGGGTAAGGAGGGGTATTAGTCTGTCAGTTTCTGGGACCTTCCAAGTGTTAGAACAATTTCGGTGAATTACAAGTAATAGAAAATCACATTGGGTGCTCATTAGGTGGGAGGCAGGAGCCATGATGGATGTTTGGAAGAGAAGGCAGAGGCAGGCTTTCCTGGAGTCCAAAGGCCACCTTCCAGGATCTTCCAGGGATGGCTCACTTAACTCTCACTCTTCTGAAGAAAGTCCAAGGAGCTCCCAGGGTTTGGATGATGAAGATCATTCTTCCAAGCCATGAACAATTCAGGGCTATTTTTATAGGGCAGCCTCTACCTACGTTGGGCCCCAGGGCTGAGCCCGACATACTTGCTATTCAGACTTGGTGAGAGAGATGTGCATAGGAATGTCACAAAAGAGAGAACAGATGAAGGATTTTGGGAGTAAAAGGAGAGAAATATTGATTTCTACCAAGGGTGGAGGGCGAGAGTGACTTTACAGAAGAGGTGACATTGGTGTGGCATCATGATAGATGAGGAGAGCATTAAGATACACTCTCACATCACCATTAATGAATGAATTAATAATGTAATCATAATGGCTAGAACATATATTGCTTATATAATGCTATTAAGTTCAAGCACTGTAACTCAGTGCTCTGCATATATACTTAAAGTTATCCAATAATTTACAATAACCCTTAGGTAGATTCTATTATTATCCCCATTCTATAGATGAGGAAACTGAGGAACAAAGACATGAAGGAATTACCTAAAGGATTTCAGCCCATAAGCATCCAAGTAGGTATACCTAAAAAAGAGTCATCTGAAATAGACTTGGGGGAGTTCTCACAGCTTATCAGGGAAAGTGAGAGAAAGCTGATACACTTCTATACGAAGTGTCAACCAAGAAGACCAGAGTTCATCTCCAGCCTCCACCACTCAGCACTTGGGTGGCTACTCCAGTGACTGGGCATTAGTCACATAACTTAGATGTTCTGGGTCTCAGATTCCTTAGAAGAGTTAGATCCCAGGTATCTAGAAACATCCAGAATAGTGCCAGGGGGGAGCTGGTGCCAGGAATCCATTCAATCCATGCCTTGTGTTTTCACTGAGCACCTGTTGTGGGCTCAGCACCAAGTGAAGTGCTGTGGGGAGAAAGATGAATGTGGCCAAATCCCTGCTCTTGTGGGAGATGCAAGGTGAGGACTACCTGTAGGTGTGCCACGTGCTCCCAGAGTCAGGGCCACCAAGTCCTTTCAATGCTTCCCCAAGAGCCTCTTCTCTGCCCCACTCCTGGACTGCAGCTGCAGGTACAAGTCATGCTCTAGGGGACTTTAAACAAAGGCTGATGTGATCACAGGCAAATGTAAAAAAGACATGTACATCAGTAGAGCTGGATTTCCTGATTGCAGAGGCCACATAAAGGACAGAAAAATAAAAAGGAGACAAAGTTGAACCAAGAAGGAAGAGTGGAGATTTGTTTATAGAAAGAAAAGGACTTGTGCTAAAGTGTCAGGTGTCAGGAACACATACTGGCTCAGCAGCATCTGCGGGGGACCCATCGGCCAGAGATCAGCCTCCCAGTCCTGGGTCAGCTAGTTTGCCATGGAGTTTGGTCTATGCCCACACTATGCCCCTGATTGGTCCATCTCATGGAAATGATCCATGGTTCCAGGGTCTTAGACATTTGCAAGATCCCTAGAGCAGAGAATGGAGGCCTTGAGCAATGTGTACAATGATTATAACCTGAAAGAAAAGGCTCAGCTTCTGACCAGATGTGGAAGACTAGAAGTCAACTTGAAATTGCCTCATCTGATGAGAGAATTAGAGAAATGAAGACTTTGGAGATGCGGGTACTAGGCTGGAAGCTGTCCAGTGTCCCAAGTTCCAAAGTAGAAAAAGAGCAATTCTGTTAGTGTAGACAAAGGGCTGGAGTCAAGCAAATCTTCATAGATGAGGGGACCTTTCAACAAGGTCCTGGCTCCCAACCCCCAGATCTTAGAGTGGAGAAGGACAGTCATGAAGTGCAGCAGGAGCCAAGCCTAGGGCTTCAACTGGAGGGCATGGAAAAGCAGGAGAAACCATGATAAAAACATGACTTGGAATAGAAAACGGGACCCCTCAGATCTGAGCCAGGATGGAAGTGGATGGTGAGAACTTGGATCCCAGAACATCAGGTCAGCAACCCTCTTGCCTCATGTCAAAGATAATCCTAGCCCTGTAGCTGATGAAGTCACAGATGGGGCTCAGCTGACTCCAGCTTGGGGCAGGGCCTGGAGTGAGGCAGGAACTGGCTGCTGGACAGCACTTGGTATGTAAAGATGAAGATAAAACATTCGTAGTTTGATCCCAAAGTCTACTGCCTATGATCTAAGAAATACAGGTTAGAGACATTTATATGAAAAAATTTAAAAGAGATGACTACAAGCATTACAGAAGCCAGCCCTAAATTACACCTAAACTTGTTACAGTTGTCTCAAATGCAGGGTGGCTGGATATACAGTCAGGATTGCATAGAGACGTCTTTCCAAGCTAGAAAAGGAACTGGAAGGTAAATCTGCTTGTATCAGTGACTGGGTAGAAACTCTCAGACCAAGAAGTCAGATGAACATGGGCTCAAATCCTAAGCAAACTTAGGCAAGCTCTTTTGCTTCTCTAAGTCTTATTTTTCTCAACTGGAATGGCTATTTTAAAGCTTAGAGAAAACAGATGTGAAACAAGTGCTAAAATTCTTGGCATAAAATAGATGGTTCAAAATACAGTGGCCTTTAATGAGATGGTGAAGGTGCTAATGATGGGGATGATGGGCATGATGATGGAGGTGATGATGATGATGATAATTATGGGGATGATGGTGGTGGTGATGTGATGACAGGGATGGAGGTGATGACAGCGGTGTTGGTGATGATGATGATAATTATAGTGATAATGGAGATAAATAAGATGAAAATGTTGCCTTTTAATTAAGCCAAGCTGCGATGACATTCTCACCACACCTCATAGATCTTGGATACTCTTAAACCTTGAAAGAGAGAATCATCACCCAGGAAGAAAGTAAAGCCATTGTTACAGCTCTGGGTCCTGAGAAGAGAAATACTTTATTTCAGAGTCAGCTGAAGCTTGTATTCAGGGTGGCAGTAAAATGACTGTCATCTGCTGGGCCTCGGATGGTCAGCAAAGTGTCAGGTACTTTTTATTCATCATCCCGTTTCACACCCAGCACTTTAAGGTAGGGATGTACCCCAGGAGAGGGGGAAGCCAGTACAAAGTCCCCACAGGGAAGCAGTTAGATGACTGGAGAGTGAACAAAGAGGAGAGTGGGGCAAGATGGAGCTGAACAGAGTAAAAGAACCCATATTCATAAGCCCCTTGCACATTGTAGGGTAAGGATAAAATGTCAGGCTTTTCTGCCCTCCCACCATCAGGGTAGATGATGGATCCTTGCGGTCCCGAATGCATGCCTGATGGCGGACACCTGGAATAGGGTGTGGGCATAGGTAGATGGGATTCACCTGGGCTGAGACTGGGATTTTTTTTTTTTTTTTAAGGGCTGCGTCACAGGGACGCCAGCAGAAGCCGAAAGAGAAGCCGAGAGAGAAGCAAAGAAGCAGAAGCAGAGATCACTGGAGAGCCCAGATAGAGTGAAGACTTGCTGGGGACTGGGAGGCCTGCCAGCCTCCCGGCCCCCCAGCACCCCTGCCTGCCGTGTACCTGGTAATCTAAAAAACCTGCAAAAGCCACTGAGGACTCTGACTCCTCCTTTACCCGGTCTGCTGGATCAGAAAACCTGCCCTGTGTACTTCCTGACCTTACACACATAGTACATGCTCAGGAACTCAGAGCCTGCATCGTCATAGTCATTAGAGCACTGTAGAATTGGGGTACACCAGGATGGAGGAGTGCTGCTGTAGGCAGGAAAGTGTTCCCTGTCGAGGGAGGCACGCAAGCAGCAGCCTTCAGACCTTTAAAGGAGTCCCCTGCAGAGGAGTAGATGGAAGCACTGGTGCAGGCTAAGGAAAAAGTATCAGGCTTTTCTGCCCTCCCGCCATTAGGATAGATGGGGAACCCTGTGGTCCTGAATGCATGCCTGATGGCGGGCACCTGGAGTGGGCACACCTGGGCTAAGAGACTGAGCTTATAAGGGCGGCATCACAGGGACGCCAGCAGAAGCCAAGAACGACCGGAAGCCGAGAGAAGAAGAGACCCCCAGAGAACACCAGAGAGCCCAGATAGAGTAAGGATTAGCTGGGAGGACTGCCAGCCTCCCGCCCCCCCCCACACCCCTGCCTGCCATATGCCTGGTGAATCTAAATAAAAGACCTGCAAAAGCCACTGAGGACTCTGACTCCTCCTTTACCCGGTCTGCTGGATCATAGAAAACCTGCACTGTGTCCTTCCTGCCCCTACAACTGGATTGGGGCCAGATTTGGATCTGAAAGATCTGGGAACCACTCAGCCATTACTTCCTGTGAAGTGGTGAACTGGGAGGAAGGAGGCTCAGTAATCCTGGAGATATTTGAGAACTTTCTGTGCAGGTGCACGCTATTTCCCCTAGGCAATGGGCCGCTACTGTCTGTCTGGGCCAAAGGTGAATTCTTGCAGAGGGGCCCTGCCCAATCCTAGGTATTGATGCCCCAGAAAGCCAGATGTGTTCTGTGTGCCTTAGTCCCTGCTGGATTGGCCTGCCTCCTTTGTTCTTCCATTTTAATGATTCCATTCTCTCTACCCACCCACCCCCACCACACACACACACACACACACACACACACACACACACACACACACACACACACACACACACATACAGATCCCATGAATCAGCCCCCACAGAAGGGGGCTCTTTAATTGATAGCAAAGTTGCCTACACTCAGCTGTGCAAGTGGAGAGGCATTTAGTGGTGTCTGTACTGTATGGCGGAGAAGAGGGGGTTCTTCAAAACCAAGTAGCTCCAGTGGCTTGTTCAACACCATTTGAAGGTGATAAATTGGACCTGAGTTTTTTTGGTCATTTTTCCCCCTGCCAGTTTTCTGACAAGTGGCCACTGCTGAGAGTGCTGGAGGAGACAGAATTGCTTTCTCCAGCAGCATCTGCCTTCCTGCGATTCCCTTCTCTTCCTCCCTTCCCTCCCCTCCCTCCTTCCTACCCTGCTCCTTGCCTCCCTTCTTTCCTTCCTCCTTCTTGCCCTGCCTTCTTGCCCTGTCTTCTTGCCTTCTTCCCTTTCTTCCATCCCTCCCCAACCCCTCCCGTTAAGAGCCAGCACCACCTACTGCAAGGTTGAGCTCAGTGGGAGGTGGGGGTGCCCACAGACCTAGGGCAGCATCTCTGAACATCCAGGTGCCCAGTTCTGAAAAGAAAGATCTGGAAAGAAGACAAGGTGCATCCATTCACTGGAAAGTGACTGTGGGATCTGGAGATTTGGTCCAAAAATTCAGGCTCCGGAAGCCCTTCCCCCTCCTTCACTGTCATACAATCGATTCATTCTTCAAGCATTTATTGAGTACCAACTGCATGCTCAAGTACTATAATAGGGACACCTAAGTAAACAAACAGAAAAATCCTTGCCTGTGAATAAGAGGGGAAGTACAGGCAATAAACAATATAATAAATCAGGAAATTATAGACTCAGAGTGGTTGATTGGTATGCAAAAATAAAAAACTAAGCAGAGGAGAGAAGGGGTCGTTGATCATATGTGGTGGGAGTGGGGAGTTTATTTCAATAAGGTCAGCAAGATAGCTCTTACCGAATCAGTGACATCCGAGCAAAGCCCTGAATGCACTCCCTCTTTCTCCCAATTGTTCACTCATTCACTCACTCACTCATTCCTGCATTCTGGTAGTCAATCAATCACGAAGTCAATCACTCACTCCCCTCCCCCCTCAATTCCCCTATCTACTTGTTCACTCTCCCATTTGCTTGCTCCTCTCTCCTTCATGAACTAGCCCACCCAGCAGAGCCACACAAGTGAATCCTTTCCATCTGGGTCCAGAGACATGTCCCACACCCCTCTAGAACTTTGCCTCCATTGTTTTCATAGCCTGAGATGTTGCTTCCTGCTCATCTGCGTTTGTCTCCAGTGCTGGAGACTCACCCCCTGCAGGAAGCATCTCAGACTCATAGCCCAGGTTATGGCTCCAGTTCAGGGTCTCGACACCCCCGTTTCTCTCTCACACAGCATTGTTCTAGCAGTTGGTTTCTCAGCCTGGTACCCCCACACGACTATGCGCTTCCTGAATTTGGGGACAGTGCCTTAGCCACCTGGCACCACATTTGGCACACAACAGACATTTAGTAAGTGGTTATAAAGTCAATCGGTTATCAGAATCCCTCTGGGCAGAGGTTTGGAAAGAGAATCACTGACCCATCAGGGACACACTTCGGAGAACCAGAAGCACCTCTGGGCCTTGTACTTGTTGGCACCAGGCATAGACCTGAGTGAGCTCCACACCAACGCTATGAGGCTGGCGTTTTCAACTCCACTCCGTAGGTGAGGACACTGAAGGACTTATATACACAAAGAGCTTATATACCCCTGGACAGTAGATGGCCCTGTTGGAATTGCCCCCAAGTCTCTCTGACACCCCCAAAGTCTTCTCTTGCCATATTCCCATATTCTTCTCTTGCCATATTCCCTCCCTTGTAACAAGTCAAACCCATCTGGCCAGTTTGAAAACAAGTCTGGAGCTCGGGGGCCATGTTCACCAGGTCTGGGCCCCCAACTTAGCTATCTTTTCCTGGCTAATAGAAGATTACTTTCCTGAGTCTGCATTTAAAGAGCGCCAGACCTCCCCAAGACCACGGAGCCCTGGCCTGGGACCTTTTAACTGGTAATTACTCTGCAGACACAGTGTGAGATCATCCATTAACCTGAGGCCGAAGTGCACCCTGCTAATCAGCACGCTCCGATTCCATCAAGCTGCTGGGTTGATTGCAGACCTTCATCACAAAGGATCGGGCACAATCAGACTGGCCAGGCCTCCTCCAGACCCCAAGGAGGAAGAAAGTTTTATTATAGCAGGGCTGACATTTGGCAGGCTCTGCAAGGAAAGGTTGTCATAGGCCACGTCTCAGCTTAATAACCATGTGAGACCAAAGGAGGAGGAGCAGCTTGGGTCATGCTGTCAGGCTGGAGCAGGAGGCAAAGATCATGGGAAGAAACGGAAGGGAACGTTATGAGCACGGCGGCTCCAACTTTCTGAGTACTCAGAGCCAAGCCCTGCACTGGGTGCTTCACTGACCTTGCCTTCCATCTTCAAAGGACATTGCTAGGGAAATATTCTTGAGTCCCCCTTTGCAACAAGGAAGTGGAGGTGCCAGAAGATTAAGAAAACTTTCCAAGGTCATACAGTTGGGAGGAGGCAGTGCTAAGACCCAAACCAGAATCTTTCTGGCTCCAAAATCTGTGTCTTCTCCACCATCCCCAAGGCCCTAACTTTCAGACTGATTTCTCTGTATTAAGATGACAACACGACTGAAATATCAGTGAGGACAAGCGTGCCAGCCCATCCCAGCTGCATTTGCATTTGAAGAGAACTGTGATTAACCTGAAGGGGAGGTTCAATAATAGTAAATTTCAGGCATGTGTCTGTGTAGCCCTATCAGCCAGGAGGACTCTTCAGTCTCTCCGGGGCCCTATTTAAAATATTCCCCATCCTTCCCGTTTTCTTGAATCACTTTGGATGTGAAAGAACAGCAAGAAAAGCTTGAGACCCGTGGATTTTTTTTTTTTTTTTTTTTTTTTTTTTTTTTGCCAAGTTCTTTGGAGAATAAAAATAGGTCTGATCTTTCTGGAAAGGAGGAAGTAGATGTCCTCCTTGGAGCAACGCGGCCCAGTCCTGGGAAAGAGACCTCAGTCTTGAGTAAAAGGACAGACCAGAGCGTGACAGGGCAACATGAGCTAAGCCAGTCACGATAACACCCACACTGACAGTGCTCTGGGAGCCTGAAAGTGGGTAAAAGGATAAATGTCTCCAAACAGGTGACCCCAGCGATTTGCCAAGACGAGCAATTTTCCACTCCTGCCCCAGGAACCCATGTCTAATCCACATCCCTGCCTGCTGGGTTTTCCATTCCCGTGCCACCCTCACTGTCCACACCACCATAGCACTTGCTTACACTTGGCGCATGGTCTCCCTGCTTCTGTTCTTCCCCTGCAATTGATCCTTGCTAGAGTAGCAAAAGGGAGCTTTCCCAGGAACTAATCATTTCACCATTCCCTGTGCAAACCTACAAAGAAGTCAAAACTCCTTGCCAAGGGCTGAGTCCTGTGCTCAGGCCACAGAGGGTTTTCTTGACTTCCCCCCAAGCTGCCACCCGACATCACTCACCTTTCAGTTCTTGAGTGCGCTTGCTGTCCCTGCCTATCATGGCCTCCCCCACTGCCCCTGCCCTAGCTGTGTCCATGGCCCCCCATCATGGGTGCTCCCCTGCAGACACCTTCTGCCATGCCCACATCTAGACTTGCCTAAGCCCTTCACTCACTGCTACGTTGTCCTATTTTATTTAATGCCTTCACAGCACTTACATCTGAAATTACCTATTTCTTCTGTTTATTATTTGTCTTTGCCACTAAAATACTGGCATCTAGAGGTTAAGGATCCCTGACTTATTCACTGCTGTAGATTCTAGCAGCTAGAATAGTACCTTATATGGAACAGATAGTAAATATTTTTGAATAGTGCTGAAGTTAGGGTCCTGGGATGAGTAAAAAACGGGGCCCTCACTGCAGAGGGACTAGAGGCAGAATAAGTAATGGTTTCATTCATGTAAGCCTCACTCCTATGTTTAGGCACAAGGATAAGGAAAAGCACAATGAGACAACAGGTTCCAAGGATCATTCTTATTTTCTTCTTTCATCACTGTTCTCCCCTCAGCTGTATCCCCATAGTTCCCACCACCAAAGCCCCTGTGAACCACCACAGTCTCTTGAGCTCTTCCCACCTTCCCTCTTTGACCCTCTCTTTCACCCCTTCCCTTGCTATTTGCCTCAAATCTATGGTCAGCTTGCAAGTTTCATCTTTTTCCTGACTCCAAAGGGTCATTCTTGGCTAATCACTCTCTACCAGGCCCTGTCAAATAATCTCTACTTTCCAAGAATCCCTCATCTCTGTCCACTCCTCTCCATCACTTCCCATGTGCCCATCTGGACTGGCATCATCACTGCCCTGTATATCTCTGCAGCCTCTTCATTATCTCTCCTCCAGTGTTACCTCTTCCAAGCAATCCTCCACCATGTGGCCATAGCTGGCTTCCTATTCTCTTCAAGGCTGCTCAAAAACTTCCAGTGACTCCCAGCTACCTATGGGATAAAGTCCAAGTTCCTCCATGTGTCCTTCAAACCCTCAGTCTCTTACTACTAGAAACCTTCCATGACAAAGAATAGGGAGGAGGAGGGCAGAGAGAGGACGTGGAAAGGCAAAGGGCAGTCACCCAGCACACCCACTCCAGAGGACTGGATCCCACCCTGGGAAGGACATGCCCTGTCCCCTTCCTGCCCAGGAAATTGCCCTCCCAGCCTGAGCTGCTATTTCCAGGAATGTGTTGCAGGAGAGATCAAGTCACAAAGTGTTGTTGGTGAAATACCCTGAGAGTCTCCAAAGCCCTATTGAAATTCTCTGCCTCTCCCCAACTCTCCTGGTAGCACTGCAGGATTACTGCAGCTCATATTCATCTGTCTCCAGAAGATTACACCATCCCCTTGAAAAGGCCACTGTTTCCCAAAGGAGGAAAGCCCATTTTTGCTCATTCCCTCAAGAAACGGACTGATCAGGAAAAAAGGCAATGCAAGTCGACTTCTTGCCTTACTTGGGAAGAAGCTATTGTTTTTCATGGGGGGTTGAGGGGAGAGTTGCGTGTATTGGGGGGAGCAGCCGCATTATCTCTTGATTCATCAGCATCAGCCCACCCACAAAGTTCTGTTTGAATGAGAATGTTGAGAAAACTAACGGCAACAACAATGTCAGCCATAAGGAAAACTGACCTGCATTTAGTAAACACCTTTTATATGCTGAGCACTGTATTGTCAGACACCAAAATGAGTTCTCTGATTTGATTTTCCCATCCCATGGGGTAGCTCCTATTAGTAACTCAATTTTATAGATGAGGACACCGAGGCACAGGAAGGGTAAGTGACCTTCCAAAGATCACATAACTAGCAAGAGGCAGAGCTGGGAAGGAACTCAAGTCTGGGTCTCTCTCTAAAGCATGTCCTAAACTGGAGGCTGTGTCCCTTAGACACTGTCTCCTGGACACTGGAAACATCTCTGTCACAAGTAGGGGAAGAAGTGTCCTTTAGGGTGGGCCTCTCCTACCAGAGCCCAGGGATATTTCTCAACACACTACAATGCACAGGACAAGCACCCACCACAGAGAATATCTGACCCCAAAAGTCAATAGTGGCAATGTCAGAAGCACTTCTCTAAAGCTACCCCCGCCCCCTGCCACCTACTGCTGCACCCATCCAATCACTGACCCCTCTGGGAAAGTTCTCTAGGAGAATGGGGCTGAGCTCATGCCATGCCTTCCTGAAAAGTAAAAACGTTGGGAGGCCCTGCAGAATTCTAAACAGAGAAGAGACATGGTGCATTTGAAATTTAAGAAGATAACACTGACTGCTGGGTGGAAAATGGATCAGAAGGCATGGAGCAGAGGCCGCTGTGGTTATCCAGACGGTGGTGGACTGGATGGGTGGTGACGGGAGAGATGGAGATAAGCAGGTGGATTTGGGATCTGTTTAAAGGAGGTAAACGTGACAGGGCTTGGGAAGAAGAAAGAGAGGTAGACATGACCCCCAGGCTTTGGTCTCAGAAGCAAGCTGGGCATAAGCTCTTTCACTTTGATTTTCTCGCCCCTCCTGCTGTCTGGCTGCCAGAGCTTCCTTTCTACCCAACAAGAAACTGTGTGCTTCTGACAGAGGGACCGGCCTCTGCGAAGATGCTGAGAGAAGAAGTCGAGGCCACCTCCAGGCTGCAGGCCTGAGGAGCAGGGTGGGTAAGTGTGCATGACGCCCCTTGGGGCAGAGAAGCCTATGTGGCAGCCAGCACATTCAAGGTCATCAGAGCTCTGGACTCTAGGTTGGCCATGACCTTGGAAGGTCTGAGTCCATAGCTTTGGGAAGAAACTTCCAAAAGCTAGTGAACATGATAAGCCATTAACTCTGACTCTTTACAAGGCTCGCTCTGGGAGGATGTCAGCAGGACAGGTAGGCAGGAGTAAGGTCAGAGCTCACAAGCGGAAGTGATGAAGAGGCACACTCCAGCTAAACAAATGAGCTCTCCCTCAAAAGAGTTTGTAAATTCAGCACAAGCACCTCCAGTCCATTCTGCAGTACAAGGGCCCCAGCCTCGACCGGTGGGAGGCTAGACCGGACCCCTCAAAGCCATATTCTCTCTGGGTGTGCAGGATGCTAACAAGACATGGAGTGTCCCCATGCTGGCCTATATGATGTTCAAATGATTTCTCCAACATGCTCTTAGAGTGTCTGCTGGTTGAGAAAAATTACACCAACATTCCTGCCCACATCACTTATTAAAAAACACTCCCTGTAGGACAGGGAAAATCTTCCAGACATTTTTTGAAATGTATCAGCGATTTGCTTGCAGCTGCTGACAGAACTTCAATAACTGCTCCCTCAATGAAAATATGCTTCTTCTCTCATCCCTTTAACAGGCACTGGTTTGGCCGGAACCCACCTAAACAGCCCCAGCTTCTCTTCTTCCACCTGAGTAGGGGTTGGGGCTCCTTAATGGTGGACCTGGTATATAATAACCATGCCCACACCTTGAGCTAAAGTCATGAACTATCATGATTCTTACCTGGTTTCTCCAGCCCAGAACTTTCTCCTGAGCTGTAGACCCCCAGAATCAAATGCCTGTGAAGCGGCCCCTCCAGGATGTCCCACAGGGAATCTCAAATTCACCAGGCCCCAAGCAGAGATCAATGGTTCACTCCACTTGCCACCAAACACACTCCTGGCCCAGAGTTCCAGCTTTCAGAAAAGATAGCCCAAGCCACACACCTGCTCCTTTGGGAGTATCTTTGATCTCACTCCTTTATGCCCCATAACCATATGCTTCTCCATTAGTTTGGTTTCCCCCAGAAGCAAATCCCGAGACAAGGATGTAAATACAAGTAGTTTATTCAGAGGTGCAAGAAATCCAGAGTAAAAGAGTGGGGATGTGAGACAGGGAGAAAAGGAAATCAACCAGAGATTCATTTCTCAAGCCATCTGTGCTGTGGGCCACTGCAGCTTAATTCCACGAGGGACTTGAGGAAATGGTGTGGAAACAAGCCCCAGAGTCACAATATCATTTTTGGTGGAGGGCTCTCCTGAGGAGTGGGGAGAGTGTTAATTTTCTTACCCACAGGCAGTTTCCCAGCTTCGAAGGAAGCCTTCCCGCAAGCCTGGAAGGGGTGGAACTCGAGGGCGGTAGTCAGGGCATTGACAGAGTCTGCTGTCTTGCTGAATGATACAGAGCCCAAATGTTCTCCAGTGTTCTAGATTCTCCCCTTTCTGGATCCCCCACCTCTGTCCAGGCCACTATCTAGCTTTTGGGTATCATCACTGATTGGTCCCCTTTTTGGGTATCATCACTGATTGGTCCCCTGCCTCCAGCCTGGCACCCTATGCTCCTTCTCCAAATTGCATTGTAAGTGAGGTGCAAACAGAATGGGGACTCTCAGGCTCTGGTTTGGGACTTCTCGTCCCCTTCTAAGAACGTGACCTCCAGAGATGACCTTAGCATCTCTGCATCTGGTTTGTTTTTTTTTTTTTTCCAAATTAAAACTGCACTTTCATCATAGGATTATTACAAAGATTAAATTAGCCGATGTATGTATGGTGCTTAGAACAGTACCTGGCACATAGCACATATCCTATAAATGTTAATTAACTATTATGACCTCTATATCAAAATGTGATTATGTCACTCCTTCCAAGGCTTCCCTTGAGAAGAAGACCCTGGAGGGGTAAGCTTTGATCACTGCTGAAAGATCCAGAACCCAGGGAACCCTAGTGATCTCTTAGAGAATAATTCTCCACCAACAACTTGCCTTGGGGCAAGTGTGACAACTGCATGAGTTTGCTCATCATGGGCTTTGAACCAAGAACCCAAGGGTTTATAAGATGCTGATAGTGTTATCCTCCTCTAGGCTCGGAGGGAATAAAAGGGTGTCATGTGCTTGACAGCAGTCCTAATCCTGGCAGCACATCAGAGTCTTCAGAATCAAGCTAATAAAGAATTAAACTCTGTCTGCATCACTACTTTGCATTATACCCTTGGGCAGGTGACTTTCCATCTCTGCACCTCAGTTTTCCAATCTGTAAAATGAAAATAACATCACAGGCCTTACAGAACTATTGGGAGGATTAAATATCACATGTGTAGAGAAAACCCAGGCATACAGGATGCTCTCAATAAAAGATGGATTTTATCTTTCTCTCCACCCACGATTACCAGCTGCCCTAGGCCTAACTTCTCTATAAGCACAACAGAAATCACAACTCTCCTTCGGATACTTTGAATGTCCATTTCCCTCTCTCTCCACCTCTTCGCTTCAGTTGTTGCTGTGTGTGTTTGAAATCTGACAACATCTCAAATCTCACCATTACCCCTTCCTACACTTAGACAATGGCCTCTGGAGAACTTCCTTATAACCAACTGAATTCAGGTCTTGTTCACAGATATGTTGGTGCTATTCAAAATAAATGGAGGTTGCATTACATCCCAACTCAGGGGGATACCACCCAAGACAGGGGTGAGGGGCTTCCTCACAGTGGGTGGGCTTTGGATCAGCCTTCTTGGCCCTGTCTGGGGGACAGATAAGCTGAGGAATGAATATATAAGACTCCTAGGCACTGATAAGGAATTGATTAAGGAGGTTAGAGGAAGGGAAAAGACACATGTGAATGGATCTCTAGTATTGAGACAATCCATGCAGCTGTTTGTGTCTTGTATTATCATTGCACATAAAATCCACCAAGTAGAAGCAGCATCCAGCCACTAGATAGACGGCGACTCAACCAGGGAATGTCAAACAGTGCTTCTTGTTGACAACCGGAGAGCTAACCAACAGAGCGGCCACATAGCAGGGATGGAGACTTTACCTGGGTTCAAAGGTGGGCTTCTCTCACTAAGGCTGGCCCTGATGAGTGCCTACACTAACAGCAGTAGAAACCAAAAATGAACCCACAAAACGGCACCGGCAGGACATTAGCTAGCCACTTGGTGGCAGATTAATTACACCCGACTCCTTTTACAGAAGACATGGTAGCGATCAGAACGGATGGCCACCCCAGCTATGGCTTTATGGTCTGTCCGCATTGCCTCTGCCAGCACCACCAATTATAGATTTAAAGGATGCATGACTTGCTCAATGGGATCCTCCACAGTCATCGCTGAGGACCCAAGAGCGGTGACAATGGGTTCATGACCTCAGGACATTTGAACATTTAAATGGTCTATTAAAAGCTCCATTAAGGAGCCAACTCTGGGACAATGACCTGGTGAGCAGATGCTGTCCTCCAGGGCAAGGTGTAAGGTGCAGGGGCACTGGCAACTAGAATAGTAGGTCCAGGAATCAGAGGTGGAAGTAAGGTCCAGTCTGGCGAGCTCTCACTTTGTGATATATTTGTACTTCTCCTTCATCCTGCTCCATGCTGGAGGAGGGAAACACTGAGAAAAAAAGACAGACAAACACCAAGATTGGCATGGATAATTCACACTGATACTCTGCTCTCAACTGGCTTGGGAAAATAACCTTAGTTTCCTCTTCTGTGCAGTGGGGGTAATGACTGCCCGCCTCCAAGCTTCTTGTGAGCGCCATCGTGCCTCAGGCAGCGAGGGTCAGGCAGGCACTGAGAGGGCTGCCACACCGGACAATGCCCTGTTTGACAACTGCCTTAATAAACCATTGAGATGTCTCCTTTTCATCTCATTCCACCAGGCACCCTTCACACAAACATCCCTTTGGTGCATTTTACTCTGTGGGACCTAGCATTGCCTGCTGAGGGTTTGGAGGGATGAGAGTTCAATTACTCATTAGCTTGCTTCCCAGGAAAGACTCACCCCCACAAACAAAGATCCAGTTGCAGATGCCGCAAACAAACCCGGAGTGGTGTGCCCCCCAAACAAAGTCCAGCAGCCATCCCTTAGTTTGAGTCACCTGGCTGTGTCTCTGAATTCTTTTGCAGTGGGATTTTGTTTTTCATCGGTTCTGGCATCTCTTTATCCAAAGCCGCGGATGCTAGGTTCTCGCAAGGGGCTCATGAATAATGCATGGTGACCTGAAAAACTCTAGGCGGGTAAATTAAAGATGAGCGTGGAAAACCTGGCAGCTCAGGTTGAATTCAGCTGTGACCACAGCAGCCTGTTCTGCCCATGATCCCGCTAGAAGTTCCCCAGGCTCCACCTGACGGCTGCCCCGCCTACCTCCCTTCCGCAGGGAAGAGTCCTCCCCTGGAGCAAATAACCTTGTGCTGCCCCAGTTGTGACCTTGCCTCCGCAACCTTCAGAACTTACCCCTCCACTGTCCCATTTCCTCTGCAGTTTATTAGGAAGTTAAAAGTAACCTGAAAAGAATTCAGGGCATATCGGAAATGATGAAAAATGCCATGTCACTCTCCCTGACCACAAATTTGTGATTTTTCCCAAAGGCGGTGCTTGCACAAAGTTGAGTGCCAACACCATCGAAATAAGTAGAAGAGGAGTTATTTATTTTGTCCACCTGCAGGAGCAGCGATTCCAAGGGCAGGGACATCGGAGGGTTAGGTCTTAGTCCCCACCTCCCTAATGCTATTGCCAGACAGCACAAGCGGGGCCAAGGGCTTCCTCTCTCTGGTTCCAGCTTTCCATTCCACAGATGGGAGAAGTGAGCCCAGAGTAGGGAAGCAACTCCCCCAGGGCCACACAGCAAAGTGACCATGGAGTCAGAAAGAAAGTCAGAACTCTCTTTCCCAGCACAGCCCTCTGCCCCACCCCCCACCACCACTAAAATGCTTCCCACCCGGTCCCCAGGTGAGTCATCCAGGAAAAGGAGGGGGAGAGAGATTTGCAGGTGATTTAAGGAAGGGATGCTTCCAGGATGCCCCGCTCCCTCGGGGTAATTTATGGATGTGTGAGCAGGATGACGGGCTCATTGCTTACACCGTGTAATTCAAAAAATGCAGCTGCCCCAGAAAGATGGGTGAGAGGTATAAAAATATGTACATTTGATGGAGCATATATATGTGTTTGTAAATACAGTCTGTTATTGCTCAGTGTTATTGTATATCCATCATCTTTCTTTGGGTTATTGGAAACATAAAAATCTTAAAGCACTAAAAACACAAAGAACAGTAAGTCACCCAGGAAAGTATATCTTCTCGGGGATGATTTTATGTCGGGAACAGTTTGTGCCTTCAGAAAATAAAGTCTTCGCACTGCCAGGGAGGAAAGAGAAAGCAGAAGGTGGGCCTGGGAGACAGTCCCTATGAGTCTCTGGGCAAAATAGGTCTTCCAAGTGGGGGTGACGGGGGGTCGAGGGGATGAGCAGAGGATGGAGGTTCCTGACGATGTTCTACCCTGGGCTGCGCAGCAGCTTTGGGCAGTCATGACCTTGAAGCCTGGCTCCTCACCTATTCACTGGGGGCAGGATGCCCACTGGGGGTCCATACATATCAGTTCTCTCCCCCTCCGGTCACCCCATTCTGAGCAAGCATCAAATGAGGCTGCACCAAATCGTGACTTTGATGTATCAGCTCCTCTCTCTCTCCCTCTCTGGATTTCCTTCTCGCAGCCCAAGTTTCCAAACCATGAAGTGGAACCATAAACTAAATTCCAAGCAGCAGACATAGTCAATAGCCCAGACGTGATTTTTAAGTGAAATTAACGATTTTTCGAATATAGATTTCCTCTCCAGGCCCTTCCCGCCACAACTTCGGAGATTCATGCATCTACACGCATTTGGTAATGTCACTGAGGCCTGGGGTTCTGTTATAAGTCAAATGTTAAAGAGGCCCAGAGGACAGGGGGGCATGGGTACTTGTGCGGGGGTCTTTTCACGGTCACGAAGGAGGACGGGGACCGTGGAGATGCACAACAGCAGACAAGAGCGGCCAAGCCCTGGCCCTTGCTAGGCCCACTCTGGCCAGCACTTTGCTCTGGAAAGTGGGGGGACTGGCCTGGAGGCTCAGCTTGGCCCCCCTTGAAGACTTCACTTTTATCACTTTCTGTATGCAATTGAGAGGATCCACATTTTCTTTTGTTCTTTCCAAATCCCCAGCACAAGAGATGCTGGAGAAGAGTCACGTGCTCAGCGAGGGCTCAATAATTGTTTGTTTCACTAATGAATTTCACTGTGTCCTTCAGACTTTCACAATTGCCATCATGGCCCCAAATAATGATCTGTGTCCAGCCTTTGCCACTTGTTCCCATTTAAACTGTGGGCTCACTGTCTCCCCGCCCCTCCAAGGGAGAGTAAGGGGATATAAGGACAAGCCTGAAAGTGTTCCTACTTTCTGTCCACCTTTCGCACGTGGGCCTTGCCACTGCCATGGCCTCGCTGCTGTGAGAGGTGTGGGCATGGAAGATGAGGCACCCCAGCCAGACCCAACTGCCAGAGGGCCTGCCAGCTGACCACAGACGTGAGCAAGCCCAGCATTGTCAGCAAGCCTAGTCCAGGGCAGCAGGACCTGCTGTCAACCACAGACACGTGGGGAAAATAAACTGCATTTGTTATTCAGCAAAAGTCAACTGATGCACTAGGCATTGGGGCGGGGGTGTCTAAAAATGAATATCCCTGGAGAAAGCAGAACAACCAGGCCACAAGGCGAGCCACAAACAAGGGAAGTTAGTGCTAAGTCCAGGTGAGTCAGCTACAAGCCTCCTGATCTTTGGACTTGAGCCCTGGGCTTGCTGTGATTCGACTGGACTTGCACATCTGTGCGTCTCTCTCTTCCCATGCCAGCCACCAACTCCATGCCTTCTTGAAAATGCAAAATTCTCCTTCTCTCATTCCTCTAGCTTACACCCTGGGCATGAGACCCTTCGCCACCCTGTCACCACCACCCCTGTATCTGTCTTACACCAGCCTCAGCCGCTGCTGCTAAGTGCCTGAGGCTGTCAGTCCATAGTCACCCCATACTCTTGTGCACACAGCTCAGCAAAATGAATAAAAGGGACAAGCAGAAGAACGCTGATAGCTAGTTTCTGTGTGTACAGAGAAAGAGGAAACGAGGGGGAGGAGAGAGGACACGCCAAGTCTCAGAACAGTGACTGACCTGTTGACCTAGACAAGCACCAGATTCTTAAATTCTCTCTTCCCAGGGAAGCCTGGGGAAGAACTGGGATTTTGCCAAGTCATCCAGTGAGATTCAAACCCAGTGGTTCTGGATCGTCAACCAGTTTTTCCCAATACACTCTATTGCACAGCTCAGGGAACCAACCCCTGGGAAATGCAGAGACGGCTTCAGATAGAGACACAGCATTTATGTAAGAGGGTCCCAAGGCCTTTGCAAATTCCCTCTTGGATATATCTGATCCTTGTGGTCAGCCGGCAGCTCCAACTATCGTCACCAGCCTCAGCCCCACCGGACCTGCCAGCTGACCACAGGCATGCAATTTGCTAGATCTTTCGCTCTCTGCTAGAGATTAAAAAAAAAAAAAAAAACTCCATCCCGACATCTTCAACACCTCAGAAAACTTCTGCTGCAATTTTCAGGACAAAAGGAATATCCCCAAGAGTGGGAGCTCTGAGGCTGCTCGGAGTAGAGTGATCTCAAAGTGTTCATCAAGAGGAGATGGAAAACACAAATGGTACAGAAGAATCTAGTCTGGAAGAGCGAGTGGGCTCACGCACACCCTGTCAGCGGAGAGGCCGGATAGAGCCCGAGGCAGCCAATCAGCTCCCACTGGGCCCCTACTCCAGCCAACCGGGCCTGTCACTGGGTCACAAAAATGGCTCAGGTGGCCTCTGGAGGAAACTCACATTTACTGACCAGGCGTCCTTGGTCGGCACTGTGCTAGGCATTCTGCCATGTGAACTTGGGGCAGCTCCTCTCCTCTCTGCCTACACGTCCTCATGTGTAAAATTGAAATAAGAGCATCTGTCTCTCGGGTTTGTTTTAAAGTTCAAATATGAAAATTCCTGTTACTTGCCCAGCCCAGGACCTGGCACATATAGAACGTGCTCAACGCATGCCAACTGTTCCTCTGATTACTTTATATAAGAACATGCAGGCAAGACAAGAGTGCTGTAGGGCGGGCAGGAGGCAGGAAAGAAGGAGCCATCTGAATTAGATCTAGGAGAAAAGTAAAAGGCCACTGGGTGGGTGGAGAGAAGGGCAGTGCAGAGAGATGGCAAAAGCCAAGTCAAGGGACATGCAGATTTCCGTGTGTGAAAAAAGAAAAACGGGTTAATGGGTGTGAAGAGTGGAGCTCAAAATCAGGGAAGGGGGGCAAGAGATAAAGTTGGAAATGCAGGCTGAGTCCACAACGTGAAAATCCTTGCATTTCCTATTAAGTAGTTTAGATTTGTTTCCTTAGGCACCACAAACCATGCAAGGATTTTAAGCCCAGAAATTGTATCACTCATTCACACTAAGGTAAGAGAGACTGCTCTGTCTCCTAGTGTCACCTGTCATGTTCCTAGAACATTTGTACTTTCCAAGGGCCGACCCCTTGGGTGCTAGCAACAATAGAGGACTCTTACAAAATACTTACAATATGAAAACTATACTTGCTTCATCATTAACTCTTTTAATGACAGCTCTGCATGGTCAGCTGCTATCTTACCATCCTCCTCTTTTCCCCATTTTACAGATGGGAAAACTGAAGCCCAGAAAGATTGGTGAGCTAGCCTATCATTTAAATAACCATGGATCTGGGATTTTAAACTCAAGAACCCAAGCTGGTGGTCAAACCATCACACTACAATTTTTCATAGAAAAAGAAGCGTCTTTAAGGACCTGAGCAAATTCCTCCCTGGACAAAAGTAAGGTGTGATGAAAGGGCAGGGGGAACTCTGGGCTGGGGGCGGGGGCACCTGAGTTCCAGACCACCTGTACCTTGGATGTGTGTGTGACGTTCTTCTAGTCCCTGGGTCTCCTCTCCCCCATCTGGTCGACAAAGTCCTTGTAGCTTTGACATGCTCTGGTTCTGGAGTTTTCTAGAGTATGGAGTAAAGATCTATGAGAATCAGTTCTCAGAGTTTGGGCAGGAAGGGGTGTTCCGGGATAGAAAGAAAGGGGAATAGTGAGGGTCGCTCGGGAGACTGACTATGAGACCAGTGTTGCAAAAAAATGCATGAACCCACCAAGAATAATGCAAATCTCTTCACCTTGATTGCAGCCTCGCTTGGATTCAGACAATACCGAAACAGAACCTCCTCTGAGAGGTTGTGTTACAAGTCAATGGTTGTCACACATTTTGAAGCTATATTTTTTGGCTCTTACATGGAATGCAATATACAAAGCTGATTTTTAAAAAGCAAGGTTTTATTTGTGTGAATTTATTTTATAAGTACAGATTATAACCTTTACTTATTATAAAGTCAATCAATAAGAACAAGGCTGTTTTGATTAAATAAATTGGATGCTCAAGTTGATATAAAACTGCAATTGTCATCCGTCACCTCCCGCCTTCACTATTTGTGTGTTTATAAAAACAACCTGATAATTTTCATTAGTTTTGGTTGTACAGTATCTTGAAAACACGATTTACACAGATGAGTAGCTACAAGTGCTTACAGGTTAAAAAAAAAAAAAGAAGTGAAGATGGTTTTATAACCTTTGAATTTTCTTCAAAGTGACCCAGAGACTTAAAGGAAGCCAAAGATATTACACAAAACAAGCTTTTCCAGATCATATCCATGGTGTAGAGGTTCATTCACTCCTCCATTTATTCAACAAAGACCTACACTTTGGGGGTAATTGTTCTGAACACTGGGGACACAGTGGAAAGCAGGAAAAAAGCACCCCTATGCTCTTAGTGTTTAAAACTTTAGAGGTATGTTGGACCTCCCTGGTGGCACAGGCTGTTGAGCTCAGCGCTGTGAAGCTGTCCGCAGCCTCTGCAGTGCCAGTTCGATCCCCACCAGCTGTGGAGCAACCCACATGGCATGGCAGACATCTCCTGTCGCGCCCACTGCTCCTCTCTGTTTAAAAAAAAAAAAAGTTTTAAAAAAATAAATAAATAAAAAATAAAACTTTAAAGGTATGAGGGCCTCCCTGGTAGCACAAGGGCTTTAAGTCTCAGCACTATAAAGCTATCCGCAGCCACTGCAGCACGAGTTCGATCCCCGGCTAGGGAGTTACCCACATGGCACAGCAGACCTCTCTGGTCTCCCCCGCTGCTCCCCGCTGCTCCCCTCAGCAGTGTATTTAGTAGATCCACCTGTTCTGCTCCTCACTCTGTCTCTGATGAATCTTCTTCCCCCCCACCACCTCTGGCCTACACTCCAGTTACTATATGCATAAACAAATAAATCTTTAAAAATAACTTTAGAGGTATGAGACAATCAATAAAATAGATAAGTGACCCCTATGGTATAAAAGAGATCTGTGCTAGGAGAATTAATAAAGCAAAAGGGGGGCTCAGCAGTCCAGGGTGGTTTGATTGGGAATAGGTCAAAGTGACCTCACTTAGAAGGTGTGAGCAAAATCTGAGAGGTGGTGCAGGAGCCAGTCCTGAGCCTGGCAAGAATGTCCAGTCAGGCCTGAGAGAGCGGCTGTGCCAGCTCCAGGAAGGAAGCCTGGAAAGCCAGAGGCAGCTCAGTTGAGCCCCTGAGCAAGAGCAAGAGGAGGAAGGTACCGAATTGCTGGGATCACAATGGGCCTGGCCGGCCAATATAGTGATCTTGACTCCATGTGGAGTGAAAGGGGAAGACATGGGAGGTTGCTAAGCAGAGGAGTAGTTGTGTCTGTCCTATGTCTTCACAGCAGCACTGGGGATGTTGCACTGAAAACAGAAGGTAGGAAATAGAGGTGGGAGCTGGGAGAATGGGAGGACTTTGCAGTATTCCAGAGGGATGGTGGGTGGCTTAGACCAGTTGGTGGCAGAAATGGCAGGAAGTGATTAGATTCTGGAAATACTTTGAAAATAGGAGTAACTGAGCAATTGGAGGAAGGGTATGGAAAAGAGAGGTCAAGGAGGAGTTCAGAGCATTTGGCCCAAGCAACCAGTGGGCTGAAGTTGCCATTACCTGAGATAGACTACAGAGAGAGCAGGTTTGGAGTGGCTGTGGATGAGAAATCTAAATGAAGATAGATGATTTGGGGTTCCCGGCAGACTCAGGAAAAGGGGTGAACTGGAAAAATCACTTGGGGAATCAACTTCAAATGGAACTGAAAGGGCAAGGGAGACAGCATGGGGTCACCAAAGCTAAGAGGAGAACAGAAAAGAGGGGCAAAGACTGAACCTGGAACTCCCCAAAATGAGGTCAGGGATTGAGAAGGAACCAGGGGGTGAGGGATTGGGATCTCCTGAGGACAGGTGCTCTGCAGCCCAAGTGAGAAAAGGGCTTCAGAGAGGAGGAAGAATTCACTTGTGGCAAGTGTTAGCAGGACAACTCTGAGGCAACATGAGGCCAGGCTGCTGGCTCTAGCCAAGCAGAGGTCACAGGTCATTGGTGACCATGGTATCTCCAGTTTGATGGGAAGGTGGCAGCAGAAGCCTGACGAGATTACTGCAAGAGGAAAATGGAGGAGGGGGCTAGGGGACCATGGAAAAGACCGATCTTGCCAGAATGTTTATTTTTTTTTTAATTAATAAATTTTATTTTTATATTCCCCATACAATTGCAATCCCCCCATTCTGACCCCAATCCCTCCCCTCCCGCCCCCCACCCCCCAAAAAGTGTCTCTGTTTCATAGTTTTTGTTGATTTTGATTTTCACTTTCTTATAGTTATTCATTTTCCTGGTCCCTTATTTAAGTTTTCTAGATCCCTGCTATGAGTGAGACCATCCGGTATTTTTCTTTTTCTTTTTGGCTTATTTCACTGAGCATGATCCCTTCCAGCGTCATCCATGTTGCTGCAAATTGCATGTGTTTATCTTTTTTGAATGCTGAGTAATATTCCATGGTATATATGTACCACATCTTCTTGATCCAGTCATCTATTTTTGGGCATTTGGGCTGTTTCCAAAGCTTAGCTATTGTAAACAGTGCTGCTATAAACATAGGGGTGCAGGTGTTCTTTGGAATTGATGTTTCTGTGTTCTTTGGGTAAATACCTAGGAGTGGAATTGCTGGATCCTGTGGAAGCTCTATGTTTAGTAGGTCCAGAAATCTCCACACAGCTCTCCATAGTGGTTGGACCAGTTTGCACTCCCACCAACAGTGCAGAAGAGTTCCTTTTTCTCCACAACCTCGCCAACATTTGTTGTTGCTAGTTTTTTTAATATGTGCCATTCTCACTGGTGTAAGATGGTATCTCATGGTAGTTTTGATTTGCATTTCCCTGATTGCAAGTGATGTTGAACATTTTTTCATATGCCTGTTGGCCATTCGCATTTCCTCTTCAGAGAAGTTTCTTTTTAGTTCCTCTGTCCATTTTTTGACTGGATTATTTTCTTTGTTGTTGTTGAGTCTCATCAGCTCTTTGCAGATTTTTGTGATCAGTCCTTTATCATTAGTGTTGGGTGCAAAAATGTTCTCCCAGTTGGTGGGGTTTCTCTTTGTTTTGGTTATTGTCTCTTTTGCTGTGCAGAAGCTCTTTAATTTGATGTAGTCCCAGCTGTTTATCTTTGCCTTCACTATCACTGCTTTGGGTGATGTGTCTGTAAAGATGTCTTTGATGTGCATATCACGTAGTGTTTCGCCTATATTTCCTTCTATGTATTTTATGGTTTCAGGTTTTATGTCTAGTTCTTTAATCCATATTGAGTTGGTTTTTGTGTATGGTGTGAGGTAGTGGTCAAGCTTCATTCTTTTGCATGTAGCGACCCAGTTTTCCCAGCACCATTTATTGAACAAACTTTCTTTGCTCCAATGCATAGTCTTTGATTAGTTGACCATAAATCTGTGGGTTTATTTCTGGATTTTCTATTCGATTCCATTGGTCTGTGTGTCTGTTCTTGTTCCAATACCAAAACCATCCCTTTTATTATTGAAACAAAAAAAGTCAAATATTTGGGAATAAATCTAACAAAAGAGGTAAAGGACCTATACAAAGAAAACTATAAAACACTGTTAAAAGAAATAGAAGAAGACACAAAGAAATGGAAAGACATCCCCTGCTCATGGATTGGAAGAATAAACATTATTAAAATGGCCATCCTACCAAAAGCAATATACAGATTCAGTGCTATTCCAATCAAAATTTCAATGTCATTCTTCAAAGAAACAGAACAATTATTGATGAAATTCATATGGAATCACAAAAAACCCCGAATAGCCAAAGCTCTCCTGAAAAAAAAAGAAGGGAATGGAAGCATCACATTCCCAGACTTCAAACTCTACTACAAAGCCAGAATGTTTATTAAAGAGAACAGACAAATGAAAAGGCAAGTAGAATCCGGCTGAAGGTTGTTTATTTAATAAGCAAGACAGGAAAAATCTTGGTAAGTTTGCACACAGATGTTAACAATCTAGCAGAGAAGGAACAAGTCATGATGTAGGCGAGAGAGGGGACAATTGCTGGAGCCCTGTCCCTGCAGCACAGAGGAGGGGGGACGCTCATCTGCAGGGTCACAGGAGGGGAGGCATGACAGGCTGATGGGTGGCGTAGGTGGTGGGACCTTGGAAGTTCTCTGCTTTTTTTGTATCCGTGAAATGGGAACTAGGTCATCAGATGACAGTGAGGCAGGGAAGAGGTGTCAGAGGCTCCAGAAGGGAAGAGAAGGGCTTGATGAGAGGGAGCCGGAATGGACGGGTGAGCACGTCATGGCTGTTGG
Source organism: Talpa occidentalis (assembly GCF_014898055.3). NCBI lineage: Eukaryota > Metazoa > Chordata > Mammalia > Eulipotyphla > Talpidae > Talpa > Talpa occidentalis. The sequence goes on from NW_023605083.1 coordinate 70,148,209, forward strand.
GTAGGAAAGGTGCCAGCCCAGGCGCCTAAGGGCAGCTGTCAGCATGGCCGCAGGCTTTTCTCCAGACACCTTTGGCTGCTTCTGGTCAGGTGCTGAGTAGGCAGAGTTGGCATGACCATACTGGCAGGTTTGTGGTTCTGCCAAATAAACCTGAGAAGGACAGGACTCGGGGTGTAGACTCTGGAGAGGAGATCCCTGAATTCAAGTCCCTGGCTCACCCTTTACTGCCGGTGTGACCTTGAGCAAGTTACCTCACCTCTCTGGGTTTCAATTCATTCTCCGAGTTCTTAAGCAAGAATCAAATGAGTTCATGAACATCCAGTATTTAGAACAGCACCTGACACGTTAAAAGCTCTCAAATGTTAGCTTCTATTATTAGCACCACATTTGAGGGAGCCAGCAAATTGGTTTCCCAGCCGGTTCAAATCCTCACTGTTCATCAGAGAACACTTGTGAGATGTATCTTGTAACATTAGGAGTTATTAAACAGTGTCATTTGTTAAATCTCATCTGGCCCATTTCTGTTGGATGCAGCTTCAGAACTCCCACTCTAATTTCCCTTTACTTTTGTATGTTGAGACCAAATATTAAGTTTCAGTTTTCCTGCTGACACTTAATCTGCTGTCAGCACTGTAGCAGCTAAATGTCCATCGACATTTAGCAGACAACATGGCACCATCACAAGGTGATGTGATACACCTGCGCAGCTGGCTACTAAGTGTGAGGAAGGCAGGTACCTGGGGCATATCTGAGCCGCGCCTCAAATTTCATGGACCTTAAAAAATTTCTTAACTCATGAGTGCTTAGAAGCATCTCCAATGATATACTTTCATCCTAGCAGGCATGCACAGGACCACTTTTACAGACACTTTTGCAACTACAATGTCACTAATGAAAGATCCATTTATAACAGATCTGAGCATATCGACAGAATAAAGGAACTCCAGTGCTTGTCAAGGTGGGTGGAGGAAATGCAAAATTTCTTCTACAAGTATTTCTATTTTGCAGTAGACTAGGAAGAAGGTCATCAAAGAGGGTGGGGTGGAAGGAGAAAGCAGGAGACACAGCTAATGGATCCGAGCCCTGGAACACCCAGGGGGTCCATGTGTGTTGACATTCAGGAATTGATACCTTTGAACTTGAACATGAGTATGGTTTTGTACCTAGGCTAGGAGCACCAGCTGTGGCCTGACTGTGGTCTTAGGCAGATCATTTAACCTTCCTCAGTCTCAATTTCTCATCTGGAAAACAGGGATGGTTACAGTACCTATTTCATTAGTTTGGTGCTAGGATTAAATAAGTAAACATAGCAATATGTAGGACAGCATGTGACATTAACACAAGCCGTCACTCTTAGTGTTTTTTGAGAATTTAGATTACTTTTCTGCTCTGAGTTGAGTTTCTGGAGGCCCCAAAATATCTCCTTGGCTGGGATCCTAGGATTCCTCTGACCCCCATGAAACATGAGATCCCCTGGCCCCCTATGTTCCTCTCACCCATCCTGATCAGACTTACATTGAAACTGTCACTGTGACTCTGAGGAAGAAGTGAGCCCAGGAAAGGACCAGGTGGCACTAGGGCAGTCTCTTCACTGGAGCTCATTCAGAAACAGTCGAGAATGTCCCAAAGGGCCAGCAAAGAGGAAAGGAAGGGAAACATTCAGGGGGATTTATTCTGTGGATGGCTCATGGCTCAGCAGCAGCAGTAGCATCTCAAAGGAGCTTGTCAAGAATGCAGAATCCCAAGTCCCAACTTGGACCTACTGAACCAGAATCTGCCTTTTAACTAGATTACCAGGTGGCTCCTGTACCCATTCCCATGTGAGAACAGCAGCTCTGCTGGTCCATTACATCGTCAGCTCATTATTATTCACAATCACTGCGTCCATTTTACAGATAGGGAAACATGGCGGCTCAGAAAGCTTAGTGCACGGCTCAGTGACAGCATATGAGAACGCATAGGTCTAAACTCAGATGGTTTGGTCCAAAACCTCTCCACTTTCATGACCTTGAAGTGCAGGACTCAGGAAGTACATGAGTTCCGTTTGGGAAGAAGGGAGAAAGGAGAAATACCAGCCAGCAATCCCAAAGATCGTTCCCACAACCCCACCCAGGAACCCAGCAACACTCCCTGATTCCTCACTCCCTGAGATGTCTCCCAGGGCGCCAACCCAGGCGAGGAGCGGGGGTCCAGGGAAGACTCCACGATGTCTGTGCTCGCACTAGGGGAGATGGCAGAGGAAGGAAGCGACATCCCTGTGTCCCCAACTCCATTCCCACGTCAAGGTCTTGGTAGTCCCTCACTGCCCTTCCTCCCCCTCCTGCCTTCTCTCCTGCTCCTGGTCCCTGCCTTACTCACAAGCACCCAACTGGGCTCCTCCAGAAGAGACGCAGTGGCAACCGGAAGGGAGGAAGTGTTGATCGGTTCTGACAGTAGAGCAGCTAAGCGCTTACTTAGACTGCACTAGGCCGCAGGCGGGGGAAAGGGCGGTTCTCCCTCTCATCACCGCCAGTGACCAGACACCGGGCACATCAATGGCACACATTCACACCAGGACTTTCTGTTCACTTCTAGCCCGCTGCTCAAGACATTCTCTGTTTCTATCTATGTCTCTTTCCTGTGATTTTTCTGCCCTCTAACTGGATGGTAAATTCTATCCCTATCCAGTTGGACCCCCTAACTTGATAGCTAAACCATTCACAGCTACAAAAGCAAGCTGGTGGCCTGCCTTGGAAAACAGCTTGGCTGTGATCATTTGGTCAAATGAAAGAAAAAGAGGACCCTGGGGCAGGATCCTAAACTAAAACGCCCTCTTCTGCTCTCAATTTTTGAAGGAGTTTTGTGAGCCATATAAAATGGAGATGCACTTGTCCCAGTGTTTCCTATTTGAGGTCACATTAGACATCATATTTCTCTCCCAGAGTCCCTTAACTTCACAAAGAGTGAAGACAAAGATGCCTCTGCTCCGGAGAGCAAGCTTCTCTCTGGGTGACCTGGCCCACAAGAGGCCATCCTGGACACAGAGAAGCAGCCAGGGCCAAGACAATACAACAGAGCAATGGCGGTCATTTGGGGTTGCTGCCCACTTGTCCGGCACTTGGGAAGTGCTTAGTAGAAATTAGCTCAGCCAGCCCTCACACCCAAACGATCAGCAGCACCAGCTTGCCAATGAGTAACCCCGAGGTTCAGAGAACACCAGCATCTAGCCCACGCAGCTGAACTCCATGTTAATGCGCTGACCCAGGGGCCCAAGCCTCCAGCTCCATGCCATGCCCCCCCACCTCCCCAACCCCCACCCCCCAGCCTCCATTCTCCCCATCCCCCCACCCCCTACCCCTCACCCGCTAGCCCAGATGGCAGCAGCAGCAGCGGCCCCCTGAGTCACGGGGGGATGGGAGACTTTCGTTTGCTTCTCTTGGCTTACGTCTCCTCCCTACCTATTTAATAAGCATGATTTACCTTTGAAATAAGGTTCAGAAAATTAAAATAGAATGCTTATAAAGAAAAGGAAAACGAACGTCGGACCCAAGCTCCCCCGAGAGAAGAAGGCTGTGGGTCAAAGGCTTCTTTCTGGCTGCTCTGAGCTGAGCCTGAGCCGGAAGCCTGGGTACAGGGAAGGCCGCCAGAGAGGCACTGGCCCACAGAGGCTCCCCTCACCTCCAAGAGGCTAAGCCGTCTCATCAAGATGATCCAAATCGTGTCCTACCGAAAGCACGCCAAGTTATTTCACGTCTCCAACCCACTCCGCGAGGCAGATGTTAGCAAGTTATTTTTGCTTCACTGAAAGTATTCCTTGGTGCCTTCACCTCTCCTAAGCCATCAGAGCAAGGCTTGCAGGCAGCACTGCTAAGCTTTGCAGGGGCCTTTTCTCTCCCTAGGAAGCCCTGGGCTGGCTGACACACTGGGTAGCCCAGACTCTCGCACTGCTCCTCCTTGCAGGCTTGAGAACTCAGCATGGGGAGGTGGCAGGAGTGTCCTGTGGGGTTGATGTCGCTGGAGACGGGGCTCCCAGTCACCATTTCACAGAGATGGTTCAGCATGTCACCAGGCTGCTGGCCTTCAGGCTTGCTGGCCACAGAATCTTTATAATTCTCCAGCTGTAGCTGAGCATCACAGATCCAGAAGGAATAAATACAGCTACAAAGGCCAGTTGGAAAGCTGCCCTTGTCCCCAGCTACCCCCCGCACACACACACCCACCACCCCAGAGCAGGGGCCTCCCCCACCTGAGTTCAAGGAAGAAACTCAAAGTTGAACCCAGGCAACTGAGCGTCTGCATTTGCTACAGACCAAATTGCAGGCAGAGGTGTGATCTGGGCCACGTCCAGGAGTCAAAAGCCCTAGCAGGGGTCTTTATGATCCTTTAGTTGGCAGTTTTCAGGGTTAAGCATTGCCCTCGGTGCCCTCACAAATCACCCCACTACAGATGGGGTGTGCGCTAGGCGGTAAAACGGTGCCATCAGTGCAGCAACATATGGGGTTTTGTGTGGTCGCGTCCCCCTGCAGACCCAGGGCCGTCCAGCCAGCTTGCTATTTGCATACATCAGCTTAATATTCAACCCAGGCAGATGGGGCCTCTCTCGATTGGCTTTGCCTGATAAAAGACCATAAAGGAAAAGAAAAACATCCAGGGGAGCCACATTTCTTCACTCCAAGACTTTCAAAAGAACTTGGAAATCATCTGCTCCCATCGTCTACACCTGCTGCAGACCTCACTGACCCAGCACGGGTGCCCTTCCCACTGTGCCCAAACTCAGGCTCATAATCCTCACCAATCCCACGTGTCAGGTAGCAACATCATCCATTTGCAGTTGGCGTGCAAGACAAAATTTTATAAGATCCAGACTATCCTTTTACATGTGGGAAAAATACATGCTGAGACAAGCAAACTGGGCTGGAATCCTTCAGGGGGGTATGACAGGCAATTTGAATCTAGGCTACCTGACCCAGCACTCTTTCTACAGCAGAGGGGCAGTGTTCTAGAGTCAAGGTGAACAGGAGGGAAGAGGAAGATAGAGCAAAAGGTCGGCCCATGGAAAGAACGTTGACTTGACTTGAGTTGACCCATATGCAATATTGTCCTCACTGTGACTTCATTATCTCTGGTCCTCAGCTTTTCCATATGCAAAGTGGGGAGAATAATGCCTACCTCCTAGAACCTTTTTGATGTCCACATACGCTGGTGCCCCGCACAGCCTAACACAAGCTAGGTAAACAGTGTTTGTTGCATTTCCCCTTCCCACGCCAGGCTTCTAATGTCTGCCACTTCCCTCTAGGCCTCCTTTCCAGCCAAGCCACCTCCTGTTCTCTTGATTGCCATCAGTGATGGATGAAGCTTTGGTTGCCATGGTTGCCCAGACCTGTTCATTGGACAGATGACTCTCATTGCCTGCAGGTCTCTGCTCAGATTTGGCAAGGGCTGGGGCCATTGAAGCTGCACTTCCAAGGCACCTGGGCTCTTTCCCCTCTAGGGTGTGTCTGGGGTGTTCTCAGGCACCCTTTGTTAATTCCTGGGTAAAGCTGGTGACATTTCAGAAACCTCCACAAGAGTCAGTGCCATGTTCCAGTTGATCAAAAGGCTCTTCCAAGAGCTCTTACCCGGATTCCAAAAGGCTCTTCCAAGAGCTCACAATCTCCTCCAGGGAAAGGCCTGGGTCTTACTTGCTCTGCATCTCCTGGGTCCACATCTCCTGGCAGGTAGTAGGTGCACCTGGTGAGCTGCATGACTGACCCCAGTTCTCCATCCCTTCCTGCGCCCATACTCTTTATCTTGTACCTTAGCAGTGCACTTTCACCACAGACCAGGCATAAGTCCCCACCCAGGCCTGGCCATGCAATTTGCTTTCATCAAATGGCTGTATATCAATTATATGTTGCTGCCAAACAAATGACCCCCAAACTTAGGAGCCTAAGGCATGACTATGTACCATTCACAGTGGCTGTGGGTCAGAGATCTCTGCATGGCTTAGAGGGTTCCTTTACCTCAGGACTTCTCACGGGGTGCCACATAGTGTCAGCTGGCCTGACATCTTCTCAGTGCTTAACTGGGGAAGGATCCACGACCAGCTCCCATGGTCTATTGGCAAGATTCAGTTCCATACAGACTGTCAGCCCTCAGTTCATTGCCATGTGGGCCATTTCATCAAAGTATGTAAGTCATGGAGACAGTAGAGAGAATCTAGCAAAATAGAAGCCACAATCTCTTGCAACCTAATCATGAAATCCCATTGACTTTGCTGTACTGTTAAAAGCAAAATCTCTCAAGTTCTGCCCATACTTGGGGGTGGTGGGGGTGGGTATACAGGGTTAGAATGCCAGGACGTGAGACTCACTGAGCGCCATCCTCGAATTCTCTCTACCACAGGGCATTTGCAGATGTCACATGTGGAGTCTTGAGAAGCACGTGAGCGATTGAGCTTGTCCTCTTGTGCTCTGTCTCTACCATGGGAAGGAGTTCCCGCAGGTATCCCACTAAGCCCAGAACAAGGATGAGAGACAGCAGGCAGAGCCAAGATCCCCAGATGACCCCGACCTACAATACACAGTCCCTAAAGAGTAGCCACATGAGGGAGCCCAGCTGAGATCAGCAGAATGGCCCCATGGCACCCACTCCACATCAAGAGAACCTAGCAAAAGCTCATGGATACCGTGGGCAATAAATATTATCACAATACGAAATAATTTCTTTTACATCTCAGTATCCTCACCTGTTAGAAAGGCATAGTGATATTTAGACCTCACAGTCACTATGAAAACTCAGTAAACCAGATTTGCAAAATGTTTGGTATAATGGCTACTCCAAGCCTCAGTGTTTGTTGAATGAAAATCAATCAATCAATAACAGCTAATTTATTTGAGTGTTTACCAAATGCTACACCCTTTATCTACATTGTCTCATTTACTCACTACAACAGTCCTGTGAGATTGGTACAACAATTATCTTCATTTTACCAGTGGGGCTTAAAAAGTGTAGGAAATTTGGTGATTATATTTAGGATGTAAGGAGATAGGATTTAAATTAATGATTAGTTAAACCAAGTCCAAGGTCAGAAAGCTGTGAGAACTGTGAGCAATGACAGGTTGGGAGAGTAACAAGAGGTGTGAACTGGGATGATTCAGTACTAAGGCTGTAGAAGCTGAGGAGATTCTGGGACTTTCCTCTGGTTTGTGCCCTTCTGTATCTTGTGGGGGCCAAATGAGTGAACCAAGGATGACAAAACAGAGAAGTTTAAGTAAGAAAAGCAACACCAAAGGGACAATGTGAGAGGCATTTTCAAGCCAGAAAAACCAATTGGAAATGGAAACTGAATATTTCAGCATGACTCCAGGGGACAGATCAGGTCACTTGGGTGGAAGTTCATAAAATGTGACCAAAGACGGAACTGAATACCAATTCCAGCTACCAAAACATAATATAGCACCCGAGGAGGTACTGAGCCCCCCATCAGCGAGCAAGCAGATTCTGGAGCGTCACACGCAGAGACTGCAGTGAGGAAGATGCCCGCCCTGGGTGAGGAGTCAAATGACAGACCTTGCAGAGATTTTTTTTTTTTTTTTTTTTTTTTTGCATAGAAGAACTGGGTGTAGGCCAGAGGTGCAGGGGGTGAGAGGATTCATCAGAGACAGAATAGGGAGTAGAATAGGTGGATCTACTGAAATATGCTGCTGAGGGGAGTTGCACCATGTGGGTAGCTCCCTGGCCGGGGATTGAACTCAGGCCATAGTGGTGACAGCGCCGAGACTTAACCCCTAGGCCACCAGGGAGGCCCAGCACAGCTCTTCCAGTTCAGAGAAGCTGAGTGTTCAAGAAAACACCTGCACCAACAGGTGCCCAGCCAAGACCCTGACACCAGGGAACAACCTGGCTCATTTCTGATTCTGTGGCAGGTTTCAGTGAGATGATACTTTGACTATAAGTATGGACTTCCCTTGTTGGAGCTTAACCCTCACACCCAGGGAGAAATGTGGCTTGTCCCCAGCACTCAGTGCTGCAGGGAAGGGAATCTCAGGTTGAGACGAGAGAAAAGGCTTAGACCCTAGATCCTGAGGGAGCTAGTGTATAAATATTGATTTGGGGAAAACACTATTGAGTCAGAGCAAGCTTTCTTGTTCTCCAAGCATAAGAAAATATTTCTGAGAAGCCCTGAGTTAGTAGATGTGGGGGTTTTCCTGCGAAACAGTACCATCCTTGCCAAAAACCCATGTTTCCCATGCACAGTAGGGTAAACGGAAGGTGGACGAAGTTCTAGGTGGTTCAAAGATCTGAGAGCAAAGAGATATGTCACCCCAACTCAGAAAACACCTCTGTTGAAAAGCAAAGTCTAAGTTCTGAGCAAAAGGGCATTTTTCCTCCCTGTATCCCTTGCTCATGGGCTGACTCAGAGCCTTGGAGGAGCCTGGGGCCAGAACAGAAAGGACAGAATTGAGAAAACCATCAGAGGAGACTGGTGTCAGGATGAAGGAGGACCCACGAGGACCCACGGGAACCTGAGGTGGGAAGCAGGATGTCGAGGCAGCCAGCAGTGTGCATAGATGATGTAGCTGGTACCAGGAGCCCACAAGCTCTCCCACTCCCATGGTGCCTCAGCACTCTGTCTGGAACTTAAGACATCTTTCTGGGCCAGGGGCCCAAAAGCATTGAGGTTAGGTTGCAGACATGCAGCAAACTGGGGGCTTGAGATCAGAGCTCTCAGTCCAGATAGGACAAAGAAAGGATGTTCCAGTTCTGTTCTTGATTGTCTGGATCTGCGGACCAAAACCATGACTTCCGCATGTGAAGACTCAGCCCAGTGTCTGGCACAGAAAAGTAATGAGTGAGGGTAAGTGGGAGAAGCTCCTCTGCACACCACTGTCCCCTGTCCCTGCCCTTCAAGTCCAGTCACTGCTCCATATCCCTGAGACAGAAACAACATGGGGAGATGAAGTACCTTTGCTCACTGGTCTTTGCACCCTCGATGTTTATCCATCTGCAGGGGAAGAAATCACGTTCCTCTCCCACTCACTGCAAAAGCTTATTGATGCTACTGTGAAAGTTGAATGGTTTGCTGAAGATTACTCTTTGACCCTGGAATTCAAGTTGAAGTGTGTCTATTTGTTCATTAGTTAATTAGTTCACCAGTTGTTTATTTAGTAACTGCCAAACACTCTGAGGCACAGCTATGGGAAGGGAAATTCTTTAGATGCACAGTACTCAAACCTCAAGAAGCCCACACGTCACATGGGAATCTTGTAAAAATGCAGATTCTGGTTTAGAGGTCTGGAAGGGGCCTGGGTGCTGTATTCCTATCAAGCGCCCAGCTGATAATCCTATCTATCCATGGACCATAGTTAGAACTCCCAAGTAGACTCTGGGCTCAAATTCTAACTCTGGCTCTTGGAAGCTGTGTGACCTTCGGTAAGTTAATTAACCTGTCTGAGCCTCAATGTTGTCTTTTCTTAAAGGCAATTACATAACCTTTTACTGAAAGTTCATGCAGGCTATTGAAAATTCTTCAACAAAGTCCTGGAAGGTCATAGGCCCTCAAGAAATGTCAGTGTGAGTTACTGGTACAATGTGGCCGCATTTCTGTGGATTATAAAAACATACCTTTGTACCCAATCCCAAGAATCCCTCCTGTATTGATATTCTAGCATCCTCTGTAGACAGGACAGCTCTGGAATGAAAATGATGGGTCCACAGGAAGGGACAGCACTTGTTTATCAGTCACCTTTCCAGACCACCTCGAGCCCCTTGCTCTCAGACCTCACCCTGCCCACTGTCCAGGCAGCAGCCCTTCTCCACTCTCCTCTTCAAAGCCATCATTCCCCCGCCAGCTCAAGACACGTCTGTTGTCTCCCCACACACCCTGCCCCTGCTGCATGCCAGCGAGAGTCTCTCTGTGGGCCCCAGAGCCAAGGGCAATTGTGCAGAACCCAACCCTGAAAATAAAATGTTAGTTAAATATACTATAAATTACATTAGATTTTACTACTGGAAGGAAAAGGAAAGATGACAACAACTGGGGCTCAGAGGGGAGAGGTATTTGCACATCAACAGACAAGTCTGAAATGAAAATCCTGTCTGCAGCCTGACTCACTCACCCTGCAGCCAAGGAACATCTGTCCAGCTTGGAGCCAAGAAGAAGCTGTGATGGGCCGCTGGAAGGGAGGTGCTCCCCTGCGCCCTGAGCAGCGGCGCAAGACTGTGAAGATGCACTGGTCCTCGATGCAGACCACCGAGCTACATGAACTTGGACACAGGATGTGTCTGCTGTCAGCCTCCACAGCCTCCCCTGTGCCCGGGGATGATGCTAATACCAGCATTTAGCTAGAGGAGGACTGTGCAATAGAATGAGTGAGGTCCTCAACGGTGTTCACTAGGAGGCATGAGCTGGGTGATCAGACTGAAAATAAGAGCTCACAGTAAGAACGCTGCCCTAGATCATGGTCCCACGCATGCGTACGCATCGATAAACAGATGCAGCAAAAACCTGAAGTACAGCAGACCAGTGTCCTTCCTGCGTGTGTTAACAATGACAAACATGTTAGCCCTTCCCAGGCCTTTAACTCGATTCTAAATATTTTACAAATACTCACTCATCCCTCAGAAGTAACTGCTGTTCTAATACCTGTTTCATAGATGAACAAGATGAGGCTCAGATTCCCTCGTGTAATTAATTGGTCCACAGTCCCACAGCCAGAAAATGGCAGAGCCAAGACTCAAATCCAGCCAATCCTCCTACTACCTCTGTTAACTCCTGTTTGATTGTATTCTGTTCAAAAACCTGCTACACTGATTTCATGAGCAGTAAGGATCTCAAATGGCAATTTGAAAAATGTAATTGTAATATGCCCATGAGAATAAACTTTGTCCTTCCCTCATTACTGGGTAAGACCCTGACTGGAGTAGAATTTTTCATTTCTGCTACCACCACCCTCCCCCCAACTCTAAAGGTCCATAAAGACCTTTAGAGTTGAGTGAGAAGCAGGCACATCTGAAAAAGCTGGTTTTAGTAACCATGATAATAAAAGCAGCTGCTAGGCCAGGAGTGGGCTTCTCCATATCGGGGCAACTCGTGAGGGAGGTATTAGAATCCCCCATCACCACTAATACAAGTAAGGCTCAAAGTAGGACAGTGCCTTCTCCAGGCTCATCCTATAAGCAAGTGACGCCTCCAGGATCCAAGCCCAGGACTCTTTTGTGGGTTGAACAATATCACCTCCCCTGCAGCCCTCACTCCAAATGCCATGTCATCCTGGAGCCTGGAAATGTGATTGTTTGGACAAAGGGCTTTTGCAAATGGAATTAAATTAAAGAATTCAGGTGAGATCATCTTGGGATTAAGCATGTGGACCCTAAATCCAATGACACTGTCCTCAAAAGAAATAAAAGAGGGAAAGAGAGTAAAAAGAGAAGATGAAGATGGAGATGGAAATAGGGTGAGGCTGCCACAGCTGAGGAATACCTGGAGCCACTGAAAACTGGAAGAGACAAGGAAACACTCCCGTGAGAAGCTTCAAAGGAAGAATAGACCTGCTAACACCTTGAGTTCAGATATCTGACCTCCAGGTCTGGAGAAGAATAAATTCAGGAATCTTAAGTCCCAAGTTGGTGGTAACCAGTTACAGAAGCTCTAGGAAACTCCAACATCCTGGAACTATCAAATTTTATCAGTTTAATAGATGCTCCTCATCCTCATTGTAGGAGGGCCTTCTTGTCCTGAGGGTCCTGAGGGCCAGAAAGACCTGGCCTCGAGCCTTGGCTCCACCACTTCCCGATGGAGTGATTTTAGAAAAGTCACTAAAGCTCTCTGAGTCACAGTATCTTCAAGTGTGAAACAGAAACCATAACAACCTCTTCATAGGTTTTCCCAGTACACGGGACGTTGAGTATTCAAATACCAAGCAAACCAGGACAACTTTTTGTCACCATACGTAATGGCTAATAATATCATTCATTCCATTGTTCAGCCATTCAATAAATATTTATCAGTATCTGTTGTATACCAGGCACAGCTCTTAGAGCTAGAAATACAGGAGAAAGATATGAAAATCACCTGCCATCATGGAGCTTATATTTTAAGCAGGGGTAAATGACATAGCTAATGTTTAGTATGTTGAGCATTTATCGTTACTTGAAAATAAAGCAAAGCAAATTATTCAAATAATCCCAAACTCAAAGCAACCCAGAATATCCAGCAGCAGAAGAGCAGATAAATTGTGGTCTATTCATACAGTGGAATAGTACACAGCAACAAAACAAAGAACGACTGACACACACAATTAGCATGAAATTCATAGACATTATATTGAGAGGAAGGAAGGAAGAGAAGGGAAGGAGGGAGGGAGCCAGCCAACTAGCCAGCCACAGATCTCTATGCTTCCAGCATAATATTAAACTTGATATGCTAAGTTATGAGATGCAATACAATAGCAAAACGAAACAATGAACCTTAAAGTCAGAAGAGTAATTCCCTGAGAACGTTACTAACCGGAAAGGGCCAAAGGAACTCTTTAGGATGCAGGAATAGTCTATGTCTTGACCTTGGGCTGGTCACATGGAGTACATTTATGTAAACATTCAGCAAACTTGACCCAAGAAGTGCACTGTCCATCTGTTGCACTTCAATACCAAATAATTGCTCTTATTGCAGTAATATTGATTTACGACATTACAGAGGCTTCAGGTCTACAGTCTTATAAATCAGCATCTGTTTATACTACATTACACTCACCACCAAAAGTCTAGTTTCCATCCATCATCATACACTTGACAACTTCTACCTGTTTTACCCACCCCTTTTCTGGTAACCGCCATTTTGGTCTAATACCATTAGCCCAGTGATTTGGTAAAATTTCATTCACAGGTAGTAGATAAAGAAACAAAACACATGAATGAACAAAGCAGCAAACTCTTAGAAGAACAAAAAATTTAAAGAGATAAATATAGCAGCAAAAGTGAAACAGAGGCCTGGGCAGTTAGGTTATCGCATCTCAGCACAGAATAAGAAACCAATACCTGTTGGGTAGAAAGGCTCTCAGGTATCTGCAGTCTGTGCTTCAAAGAACAGAAGCCCCTTTCTTCCCTCTTTGGGTGTCTCTGGTTCTCTCAACTAATCTTGGGAACCTAGTACCTCTTGGGAAGCCCATTTGGGATAATTATTCTTTACATTGTTAACACTGGATCTGAAATCCAGTCCACTGATGGGCCAGAAAAGTTTCTGACTGGACCACACTGGTTTGTTCTGTACTATCTGTCCAGCTCTCTTGCTCCTGAGGTCGCAGTGACAGAGATATATAACATTTTCCTATGCAATGGTCTTGAATTATCCCAGGGATAATGGAAAGGTATTTTTCATCTTTAGAACGTTAATGAATATAAATGGATTCACAGTCCATTTCTCTGCTTTTGTTCCCTGTGGGAAGTGAGATCATAAGAGGGAGACTTCCAGGGGCAGCAGGGAAGAGGAGCCCCACAGTTAACCCCCCAACTCAGAGTATCCCCAAAGATGGGGACGACTTCATCAACCCCAATGTCTTCTGCCCAACTGATCAAAAATCCCCTCCCAGCAGAGAGTAATTGATTTATCACATTAGAGAATTTTTTAGCTACAAGGAGTTACAAACCAGCAAACTTTTCCAAGTGACCCAGTGAAGTCAGTACTGCAGCCTCCTCGTGGGATGTGGGACTTCTCTCTCTCTGCATGTAGCTTTCTCCTGGGCAGCAGGGAAGGTGTTATCTTGGTCAAAACTGGTTTGCATCTCTCAGGGAGAAAATCCTTCCCATCCTCTCCCACTCCACTGGATTAATCACAACACCCAGAATGTTCTCTTCCTCCCTGGTTGTTCCCTGTGCCTGGAATATATTTCTCTTCTCTATTTAGCTAGGATGAGTTTAGAGTGGCTAAAAAGGAGGTTTGGGGGCACCAGGAAGGAGTGTGGTGGAGATGAACTGTTCTGATCTGACTATATCAATGTCAATATCTTATTTAGATATTTTACTAACGTATTACAAGATGGTACCATCGGGTGAAAGTGCTAGGGGAGTCACAGGATCTCTCTGTATTATTTCTTGTAACTAATGTGAATCTTTAATCATCTCAAAATAGAAAAATTTAAACTCTTTGATAGTCTAATGTGCATTAAGGGTTCAGAATGATCACTCTCGCCCAAATGATAGTCAAGAGAAATTCCTGGGATGATGGAACCATTTTCTTTTCACATTTATAATACAATACTCACTACACTTGACAGATACATGCAACTATTAAGCTTGTATAAGGTGACTGGCATGACTGAGGAATTACAGGTCTAATACTAATCATTAAAATAACACAACTACACTTGGTATATATTAGTTCGCTAGACCTGCCTTAACAAAGGAACACAAGCCAGGTGACTTCAACAACAGATGCCTACTTTCTCACAGCTCTGGAGCTAGAGGTCCAAAGTCAAGATGTCTGCAGGCTGGACTCCTCCTAAGCACTGAGACAGACAATGTGCCCCATGCCTCTCACCTGGCTCCTGCGCCTGCAGTTTGCTGGCAATCTGTGGCATCCATGGCTTACAGAAACATCTCTCTGACCCCTGCCTCCATCTTCATGTGGAGCCTGTGTGAGTATCTGTCTCCGAGTTTCCCCGTTTTATAAGGACACCAGTCACACTGAATGAGGCCCCACCTTGCTCACCCCACTTTATCTTGATTGCCTCTGTAAAGTTCTTATCTCCAAATAGGTCATATCCTGAGGTACGAGGGGTTAGGAATTCAAGGTGTGAATTGAGGGGGACACAATCCAATCCATGTATGTGGCTCATGCCTGGTGGTCTTGGAGGTCTAGCCAACCCCACTTCCCAGTTCAGCACCCTCCTGCAGACAGACACCCTGATAGTGACTCCCAGCTCCTTCACTCACCATTCCTCTGACTATGAGCCAGACACAGTGCTAGGTGCTGGGGAAAAAAAAGAACCATGAGCCATCTCCTGGGGACACCAGACAAGAAGGTCAACTCAACTTTGTACATGTCAGGTCACATAGAGAAAATAATGGTGTCAGCACAAGGTGAAGAGTTCTTGTGTGGTGAAGAAAGCAGGTGGATGGAGGGGTACAGGCCAGCTCAAGGACTAAGGAATTCAGATACATCAGCCCTCCTGAGCTATGCAGAGCCTGCTACCTGCCAGGCTCTGCAGTAGGCATCAGCTGCCAGAGTAGCCCAGGGAACCAATGGATAGTGGTTTAAACCAACTCAGGAGTGGTTTGTGGATAGAGGAAATGGATGCATTAATGACTCATCAGTGTTGCGGATCAACACCATAGTCCCTTTTCTTTTAAATACTCAGAAACAACACTTCGCCACATGCTTTCAAAATAGTTATAAGGTAGTTTTGACTATTTAACAAAATGCCCCAAGATGGAGTGGCTGCAAACAATCATTCCATGTTCTATGAGTTGGCGATTTTGACTGACGTCAGATGGGTGTTTCTTTGCTGGTCTGACATAGATTTTGGGGTGGCTGCCGTTGGCTTGCTGACTGGAGGCTGGTGGGATCCACATGGCCTCCCCACATATCTGATGGGTGGTATTGGCTGTCAGCTGGAATGACAGAGGAGACCGGGTTATGTGTCTCCAGCAGTCTAGACAGGGTTTAATCCCTCGGTGGTGTCAATAGGCCCTGAGTAAATAGAACAGGGAGACTGACAAAGGGGCATGAGATTTGACCCAAATAAGTAGCTGTCCATGGTTGGAAGACTCCATGTGGCAATTCCCACCTCCTTCCCCTGATCGTTTCTCTGTTGAAGCTAACCTTTAGCTGTGCTGTCCTAATTAATCTGCATCCCTGTCTCATTCTCTGCTCTCCATCTTCTAGCCTTCTCTGGCAGGGTTAGAAATGAAAGTCCCAGTGAAGAAGCCTCTGACTCTGGCTCTGGACTCCCCCTGTCTCTGGAATGAGTGGGAAAGATCTAGCATACATATCCAGTGGATGTTATTGAAGATTAGAGGGGGAGAGAGAGAGAGCCCTATGGAGAGACAGGAGCTATGAGGTCTTATGGAAGGAGGTGGTTTGAAGTTAAACTTGAATGGAAGGAGGTGGATTTGGAGTCCCTTGAAGGATTGGTTCAGGGCTTGAAGGATTAACTAAGGGTGAATTGTTCCCTGAGGAAGCAAAAAAAAAAAGCTGAGTACTGTTTCCCCAAATGTTTTGCAAAGAACACTTCTTCTGTGAGGTATTAATAAATACAAATTATGTGAAAAGGGGTTCTTGAGGTAGAAAAGATCTTGGAATGACTTGTTAGACAAAATTCAATAGGATGCCTCAAAACACTTCCTGCTAATATGCACTGCACATATCCCAGAGGAGGGCAGCTTACATAGTATTTCCCAAATTTGTGAGACTTTGAAACTCTATTCACATGACAGAGTCCCCTGTTGGTTGATTGGTTGGTTAGTGTGCCACAACACACATGACCTTGAGGGATTTTGTAAGAATATGGACCAGTCAATTCCTCCAGAAATCCTCTAGAGGGTTAGAAAAGATGAATGGAGATAAAACGGAAGAAATAAGTTGAGTCTAGACCATGGATCACTTAGGAAGCTACATAGAAACATCATTCTTCCACAGTGTCACAGGCTAGTGCTGGACCTAGATCCAAATGAAATTCACCATCAACATCATCATCATTGTCAACCATCATCATCCTCACATCATTGTCACCATCACTACCATCATCGCCACCATAGCTGTTGTCCATCAATACATCAGCACCACCTGACATCATTGCCCTTCTCCTCATCCTCATTGTCATTGTCATCCAGCCTTTTCTCAGCAACTCTTCAACTCTGGACTGTGGCTAAGAAAAGAGCATTGAGCTTGGGGTCAGACACATAAATCTGAGCCACAATTTTATCATGTCTGTGCATATTTGTATAGCTTCTAGAAGTCACTTAGTCCCTATAAGTTTCAGTTTTCTCATCTGGATAATGATTTATGAGTTCAAATCAAAAGAATGAATCCAAAAATGTTCTAACAGGGGCCTCCACTGGTGGCGCAGGCAGTTGAGTGCAGTGCTGTGAAGCTGTCTGCAGCCTCTGCAGCGCCAGTTCGATCCCAGCCGGCCGACCAGCAAGGGTCCCACATGGCGCTGCAGACCTCTCCTGTCATGCCTGCTGTTCCCCTCAGCAGTGTATTTCCTCGGTCTGCCTGTTCTGTTTCCCACTCTGTCTCTGGTGAATCCTCTCACCCTCCCACGAATCTGGCCTGTGCCCCGGTTCTTATATAAATAAATAAATAAATCTTTAAAAAAAAATGTTCTAACAACACTAAATGGTAAAGGGATTCTGTTCTTGTTACTATAATCCTGTGTCTTACCTGATCTACCTTGTACCTAATTTCCCAGGTATATTACCCTAAAGTCAGACCTCGATTCCTACGACACAGTTACAATCTCAACCTCTCACTGTCCCAGTGAAGTGGGAATAAATGTGGTATTGGATCCTCCCAAGCTCTGTGATTTCAAGTATGTTACCTTCCTTCTCTGAACTTGTGTCCTTATGTGGAAAATGGGATCATGTTATGAGTATTCAATGAGCGAATGAATGTTAAGTGTTTGGCAGATAGAAGGTATCCACAGGTGCCCTTGCCTGCTCTCTCATGACTCCCTGAAGAGTCGCATTGACATGGCACTCCCAATAAAATGGCCGGACTACAACCTGAAAAAGGGAACTGACTTTTGCTGGTTTTGTCCGGGAAACTCTGGTTGAACTTAGACTGGGAAAAAGGTCACCTGATTTCAGACCAGGGACTTCTGGAACAGGCCCCAGCAGTCCAAGAAGACAGCAGTCCCCCTCCTGGCTCATTTCCAGTGCACGAATAGGAATTCCTGAAAGAAAGCTACAGGTTCAGCGCCTCTTAGAAGAGAAAGGGGGCTCCAACAATGAGAGAATGAGGAAGGGGACAGAGCGCTAACTAACCCAGCACACATGTGAAGGCATGATTTCATCTGCTGTTGCCTCCACTACAAATAGAACTTTCCTTTGCTACCAAAGCTACTTCAATAGCTGGACGAATGTCCTGTGGAAGGGATATGTGCCTTGCATGCAAGAGTTGCTATCGATTTCTCCACAAAGGCCAATTTGGGGACGCGAGACAGCATGCTCAGAAAAGTTAAAACGAAACACTGGCTGAACTGCTGTACACAAAGGGAGCGCGTTTCCGTCTATGGGTGGGTTAATGGGAGGCTGGAGCACTGATTGCTGGTTAATTTTCTCAGGCAGACAGGCAGCGCTCTCAGACCACCTTGTAAATCGTAGCTCTGGATGGCCACAGTGGGGGACAATTCTAAGAACAGAGAAGAACACCAGCCTGGAAATAAGGAGACCTGAATTCGAGTCACAGATCTGCCAACAGCTCACCCAAGCCCTTTCAGTCAATTGCAAGATATCATGCAAAGAGCAAAGGAAGATGTGTAGGATAAAAATGGCCGTGATCATTGCTATTTATTAGTACTTGCTTTTATCGAGTTACTAAGGTTCTATTATGTGCCGGGAAGTGTACTAGTACAGATATGGTCCCAGACCTCTCAACATATGAAACCCTGTAGAAGAGACTAGGTTTATACATTTGATTTCATGTCCTATAAAACATATACTTAAAACATTTCAAACTGTTACACTATAAAGCAGAAATTACATATATATGTATATGTACATATATAGATAATCAAATTTTTAAAAAAGGAAATATTAACATTTTCAAGAGCACAGATAAACCTGGGGGACTTTATAATTATATATGAATATTACATTATGTATATTACGATATATAACATGTTATATATGATAAGTGAAATAAGCCAGGCAAGAAAGACAAAGTGCAGGGAATCACTTATATAGAGAATAGAAAAAAGAGGTTTAACTCAGAAACAAAAAGTAGAATGGTGGATACTAGGGACTAGGAGGGAGAGGAAATAGGGAGATGCTGGTGAAAGGTACAATATTTCAATTAGAAGATGACTAACTTCAGAGACTAAGGTATAACACGGTGACTATAGTTGATAGCTCTGTATTTTATAATTATAATTCAGAAAGTGAGTAGAACTTGTGTTCTCACACACATACAAGGTAAATATATGAGATGATGGATGTGTTAATTAACTTGACTGTGGGACTCTTCGAAATGTGGATGTATATCAAATTATCACATTGTACACTTTAAAGATATTACAGTTTTATTTGTCAGTTATACCTCAACAGAGCTGGAAAAAAAAGTAAACTAGGCAAAAAGTGGTGGGAGTGCACAGAGAGAAAAATGAGAATTTGCAAGTAGAAGGAATATAAATTGGATTCTATGTTGAGCTTTTTATTTATGCAATCCCACTTCATTCTTACCCTAATCCTTTGAAGTTGGTTTTATGATGATCCCTGATTTACAAATGAACAGGGTCAAAGATGGTTAGACGATCTGACCCAAATCACACGGGTGATTTGCATAAGTGGGAAACTAGGGTGTGAACAGAGGGATGTTGGATGGGGGAGCCTTATTGCCTCGGCTGCCAAGTACTGCTGTCTTCCAGACCATTCAGATCTTCCTCCCACTCACGCCAGTCCTCCCATTCAAATTCCACCCCTCTCTGTGGTTGTTGTTGTCCCATTAATGTTGCATAACAAACAACCTCAAAATGTTAGTGGTAACAAAGTGGTCACCTGAGATCTCTGGGCTCAGCTGGGTTGGACTTTGACTGTGGGTTGAGTTCAAGTATGTGCTTCATTCTGGACCCAGAGACTACCCAGGGCACAGACTTTCCAACAGTGTCAGACGCCAACCTAAATCACGCGGGCACATTTAAACGTAAATCACATCCTTTGACAGATACAAGTCTAAGGCCAAGACCAAAAATACTGGATGGAGAGATATATATTCTGCAAATGCTAGAGGGAGATGCTGCAAAGTCACATGGCCAAAACTACGCATGGAAGATTGGTCTGAGTTAGCCAGCTCACCCTATACCATGATACTTTGGCTCTGAATTATCCTTCATACCCTCTGTGGTAGAGAACAGCAAGACGCTTTCTAAGAGCTCATGTTTTCACCATTTCCTTACCTACTTTGACATATTACTTTATATCTCCCACTGAAAAAGTGGAGTCTGTCTTTCACTCTTTGTCTGAACTCATGAATTTCTTAGAAGGAGGTAGATGTTAACAGTGCTCATTCTGGGCCTAGGTCTCTAAAAGCCTCTCTACTCTCTGCTCACTCTTGATCTCTGCTGTTCGATGAGAACATATTCAGACAATCCTGACAGCCCAGCCCAGCTAGAACAGAGACCTCAGTCAAGCTCAGATGCGTGAGACAGACCACAGCAGCCGCTAACCCAACCCAACCAAGATCAGACCAGCACAGAAGCCATAAACTCTTATATGCCACCAAACTTTTATCCTTGTCTATTACACAGTGTTATTATTGTAGTAATAAGGAATGAGACGCATGCTAATATAGATCCATTGGCCATGACTGTCTGGAATTTTATGTTAAGAAAGATTCACTTCCAGGCTAAGCAGAGAGGAATATTATAATGGATTGGTGATATCTACCAAGAGCAGAGAAGTCGGGAGACACAACATGCAGGGAATATATTTTCCATCTCTGGGTGGTATTTAGCAAAATAGATATTTTGGTAGGAGATAATTTTGTCTTTCTACAGGCCCGACCAACAATAGGACAATAAGAATTAACAATAAAAATAAAATTTACAGAAACTGTTTCTTTCTTTGTAAACATCCTTGCCTGAAGTCGACTTGGAGATGAATCAATCACATTCTGAATATGGTTGGTAAATAACTCCAGCATCTTTCTGCTGATCATAGTTTTATTCATTCTCTGATCTCTCCTTTCCTCCCCTCCCTCCCTTTCCCTTCTATCCCCTCCCTTCCCTTCCTCTCCTCTCTCTCTCTCTCTCTCTCTCTCTCTCTCTCTCTCTCTCTCCCTCTCTCTCTCTCTGTCTACCCCCCTCCCCCTCACCACAAACATCCCACCACTGTATTGTTGGATTTTATTCTAAGATGCACTTTTTGTAACAGATACTTAACACCTGAAACTCACATTGATTAGGCTGACCAAGAGGACTCAATACCCCATAATCATATCCCTTCAAAAAAAATAGCACAAAGACCCTGATCATGGACTTCAAGTCACTGAAGATCTCTCCTAGAGCAGAAGGAAAAAGCCAAGTTTGTGTGGTTTCAGAGGGGTAAGCCAACAGGTTGAGATTATAGGACAACAGTCTCTGCTCAACAAAGGGGAGAACTTTTTAATAACCAGCACAGATTGAAGTTGGGTGAAAGAACCTTGTGAAATAGGGAACTCTTGGTCACTAGAGGTTTTTAAGAAAAACCTGAGTAATAACTTCTCTGGGTTAGTTAAAGATTTATTTTTTGGAACTGTTCATCCCTTCATCGAAAACATTCTTTCAAGTAAACATTTAACACTGTTAAGTGCCAACTACGTGCTAAGCACACAGCTTCATGTCATGGCAACGAAGGATGATTTGCAGATCATAGCTTCTGGAGCTCTCTGGGGAATTAAGGACCATGAGTATAAATCCATATATTTCTACCAAATGGATCATGCAGTATCAGACACTGAAAAAATGAAAGAGAATCATTCCTTTGAGGAGACATTTGTAGATTGGGGAGTGGGAGGACGGGAGGGAGAGAAAAGACAAGACAAAAATGGCACCCAGCTCCCATCTGAAGTCCTCGAGGTGGACTGCTGTGTGGCAGTCTCGGGAGCAGCAGTACCGGTGTTGGAAATGATGCTAACTTGTCCTCTCAGACTCATGTCTGCTGGTGCCACATTGGGTCGTTTGAATTGCTCTTGAGTAGGAAGTTGTAGAGTTGAGTTCAGCCTTTATTCCCCAAGAAAGCTCTGCACATAGGAATTCACAACTCCGGGCCTCCCTGGTGGCACAAGGGTTAAAGACAGCACTATCAAGCTATCCACAGCCACTGCAACATGAGTTCGATCCCCAGCCAGAGAGCTACGCACATGGTGCTGCAGACCTCTCCTGACTCATCCGCTGCTCCCCTCAGCAGAGTATTTCAGTCAGTCTGCCTGTTCTGTTCCCCCACTCTGTGTCTGGTGAGTCCTCTTACCCCCCGCACCTCTGGCTTACACCCCAGATCTTATATGCACACATAAATAAATCTAAAAAAAAAAAGAAATCCACAATTCTGAGGTCAGTCCCGTGATAGCGTCACCACAACTGTGCCCATTAGAAGCAGCAAAGCTTCCTGTGGACAAGGCCCCAAGGATCTCACATCACAAGTTGAAGACCGTCTCCCATGGAACTGGTGCTCTTATTTGGGAAGAGCGTGTGATTATTACAAGCACGTCTCTCCCCATCATTGCTAACCAGCACCAAATTGCCCCTTTCAACAGACATTCTAAGTCACAAAATATGCTTAGACCTAAACCCTAACATGACTGACATAACTGTTCCATCAGTATTCCAAGGGGAAAAATGATGACTCCAAGTTTAAATCTCCAGCCCAACCTTCTCTTTTGAGAAACAGACTCCCTCTCCCACTGCCTACTCCAGATTGCCACCAGGATGTACGAGTGCTCCAACATGAACTGTTTCCTTTCCATGCTGATAATCACAAAGAAAACTTACACAGGCCCTGCCCTCAAGACATTGACAGCCTCCCAGGACAGGCATGGGAGTGGTTGCGGTTCAGCTCTCTCCTTACACTAAGTTACATGCCACATGCAAGAAGAATACAGGCCGAGCTCCCAAATCTGCCTGAGTGTCCAGACAGGCTCAAATGCAGTAAAAGATAGCACAGGCATCACCCGTGTGTGTGGTGGCAAAGGGAGGTGAGAAGATACCCCCGACCAGGGGAACAGACAGGTAAAGGCATGGGGGAGTAAGTGGAAAGTACCAGCAGGGAGGGGTAGAGATGGGCCACAAAGACTTCTAACATGCCCTGAGCTGTACATCCTACAATTGTGTGACTTTTAACAGCATCTTTATAAGAGCCCAATCACTAATAGAGTTGCTGCACGAAGGAAGCATGTCACCCGGGGTCTGAGGAGATAGTTAGCAAGAAAATCTATACGACCCTGGCGAAGTCACATGCAGAATATTGCATTTCGTTCAAGGCATCTCATTACCAGGCCAAAGCAGACAAATTGGAGGGAGTTCAAAAGCAAATAAGAAAAAATGATGAGGGGAATAGAGAATTGATCTAGGCAGCGAGATTAAGGGAAATAATTGTGTGTGCGTGTGTGTGTGTGTGTGTGTTTGTGTGTGCATGCACACGTGTGCGCATGGGCACATGTCCGTGTATGTCAGTGGGAGCCAGGGTGGGGGATGGATTCTGGGGAAGCCAGAGGCTGCTCTGGGGAAAGCGGGGCAGGGGTCAAGGAGAGAAATGAGCATCCAGCTGGACAGTGGCCCGAGCAGGGTACACTGGAGTTGCCTCCAGTGCCTGCTGCCAGGATCCGCCTGGGGGTTGCCCTAAAAGGAAGGGCCTAGCACGGCTCCTTTAAAAGACTCAGTCATGGGAAATAGGCCTGAAGAGCAAAGAGCCCGAGAGAACAGGTCTAGGGGTCAGACAGTCCTGGATAGGAATCTACCTTCAGCCACATTCTACCCGTGTGATGCTCAGCAAGACCTTGATTTCTCTGGGCCTATTTTCCCATGAGGATACTCAGAGATCAAGAACCCACACCACTGAGGACCATGCTTGACATCACTGTGGCCATGGTTGAAGGCCTGTTTTCTGTTCCCACCTGGCCCAGAGTGAGGCTCTCCCCTATCCTGACCGGAGGGCCTCATGCCTTTCTCTGACCTCACCTCTGCACTGGACTCCAGCCCTCAACTCCCACTGGGCACATGGAGCTGCAGAGCATGCCACCACCCACACCACTCTCAGGCCCTGGGCGGGCTCAGGAAGCCCAGCTCCCTGGAGAAGCCTTCCAACTGGGGCCCAGTATCCTACCCAGAAGCCACTCTTCACTGCCTCCATGGACACAGGCACAGGTCCTGGCAGTCTGGGCCTCAGTTACCCATCCGCAAAGTGGTAAGATCTGCCACTCTGGGTGACAGCAGAGACAGCAGAGCCCAACACACAGGGCACTGAGCAGTGGTACCTGCTCAAGGGGCAGTCTCTGTCCCTTACCTCAATTGCATGGCTCACCTGGACCCCCAGATGCAGGCTGCATACCTCCCAGGCACCCGACTCCCCAATTGGTGTTCACATCTGTCAATTCATCATTCACATTCTGAAGGACAGCACCTCCACCACTACCCCCCTTTCACCGGCCTCTAGTCTTGGGCCGGTGCAGTCACACTGCAGCAACACTGCTCCCGATTTGCCCTCTATCTTCTGTGTATATGCGGGTCAGTGTCCCTGAAGCACAGGTACCTTTCTCACATGCGTCACTTTCAACGGCTGCTCATTGACAGCCTTCAGTGTGACTGCTTCTGCATGGTGTTTGGTGGCCCCTTCCTCCCTGTGTCTCTTTCCATCTGCTGTTCCATTCCCTGCCCACCCCAAACGCATTCAGGGAGCCAGCCCTCTGGCCACAGGTGATTTCCCATCCGTCCCTGAACAAGCCATATGCCCTTGTTCTTCCTGGCGCTAACGCACACTGTTCCATCTCCTGGACCACCCCAGTCCCCGCACAACAGCGTGGCAGATGAGGCCAGCTCCCGGCCTCCCTCGGCTCTTTGTTTACATCCTAATCACTTATTCTCTCATTCGACAAGTTGTCCAGAGCGTCTGCACCAAGCCAGTTATCGAGCATGCCTGGTGGAGTTTGAAGATGATGTGTCTCCCCTAGACTAAGCCCTGAGCTCCTTGAGGTCAGGGATGGAGTGTCTTCACCTTTGACCCCGGAATGGATAGTCCACAAGAGGAAGCCAGCCACACCACATGGAAGTTGGAGAGAGGATGACACAGGAAGGAAGCTCAGGGAACTCATGATGGCAATGACAGAGGGTCAGGGAGTAGCCAGAGCTGATCCTGAAGCCTGAACCTGGACCCCCCTCTATGGCCATGCTCAGAAGTTCCATTTTCTTCCTCTGGGCATCAGGGACGCTTGCTGAGCTGCCTCCCAGAATGTTCAGGGGCCATTTCTGCTCTGCCTCTTTGCACATGCTGTTCTCTTTGCCTGGAATACTCTTCCCTTGTCTCCCCATGTGCATAACTGTTCATCACCCCAACAGACTCAAAGGAAATCCCACTTCCCCAGGAGGCCTCCCTGCCTTTCCCTGGGTTGGTGCCAGTGCTCTGATCTGACAAAGGGCTACAGCTGTGATATGGCTCGTGCTGCTATGGCTGACACTGCAAAAGTGGTGAGACCTGTCCACCTGTTTCCTTTTGAAGCCCCAGCCCAGCCAATGCCTGGCCCAAGGCAAAGGAGAAATGGAAGAAGGATGAAAAGAAAGAGGGGTCGTAGGACTGGTGCTTTGAAAAGCAAAATGGGAACTCTGGGGGCTGGACTTTCACCTGTGAACCTGGACACAGGCCCAGGTCATGCGGGGGTGGACGTGCCTTGGTTGTTAGGGGTCATGTCCCAATGCCAATGGATACAGCTCTCAGTGCCTCATCATGTGACTTTAAAACTGCATCATTGCCACTGACATAGTTAAGATGGGGTTGTCTGGATAGGGTGGGCTCCTACTGAGCATACTCATGTACAAATGGAGGAAATTTGGATGCTCAAGAGCAGAGATGATTGCAGCGTTTCTAGACATTAAGGAATGCCAAGATGCCAGCAAACCACCAGAAGCTACAGAAGGACCAGTCCTGCCATTGCCTTGATCTTGGACTTTAGAACTACAGACAAGAAATGTCTGTTGTTAAAGCCACCCAGGTGTGGGCCTTTGTTTTGGGAGACCTCTGAGCGGGATACAAGGGTGAGCTCCTTAGGGTTGTAGCTCCTGAAACCATAATCTCACTCCCTCCAAGGAGAGCCCCATCTCCATCAGGTGCTGGCTGGGATGCCCTCATCGTGGACAGCAAGCAAGATCCCTTCCAGAGTTGCTATAAATGACAGGGTCATGCTGCCATTTGTCCAAAAATGAAACCCTCCCCGGGGGTCCTGGACCCTCTCTGGTCGACCTTCATGTTCCAAGCACCTGTGGCTTCATGAAGAAGAAAGCGAAGCCTGCAGAGGCAAACTGGCCTTTCCCCTGGGAAGCAGTTGGTGTCTTCAGAGGATTCTTTCTGTCACTCATGAGAGTCTAACGACGCATCTCTTTATTCCTAATTATTAAATTTATTAATAATTTCCTCCTCTGTTGTGAGGGGTGGAGATGCGGGATGACCCTGCCCTCGGGGAGCTCTCAGGCTGAGTGGGGAGTCCCGTGAGTTCAAAGGAATGATTACAGTTCATTTGCTGAGAACCCTCCTCCCCTCCCTACCTCTCGGACCTACCATCCAGCAGCAGGTGATCAGAATCTGACTCCAGTTTCTCCTGTTACGGGAGCAGCCTGAGCGCCACCTGTCTCCTACAGACCAAACTCAAGCCTCACCTGCCTCTGTCAGCAAAAGTTTGTAAATAAAGTTTTATTTAGGTGCTGATATGTATAAACAGCACCCCCTTTGTTTATGATTCCTGTCTGGCTGCTTGCATGCCAAAGGCTGCACTGAGGGCATGCCACAGACCACCTTTGGCCCAGGAAGCCAGGAATGTTTATCCGCTGGCCCTTTGCAGAAAAAGGTTGCCAACTCCCAACCTATGAGAAAGAAGGCAGCTTGGGTTTTGAATCCCACTGCTCCCTCTTGCCAGCCATTCGCAAAGACAATAATTATGTTAAAATGGAGTCAACCTGGAATAGTTGAGTTCCTAACTCAACATCACGGTGTCCTCAAAACAGGGGAAACTCTATGTCGGTGACATGGGAGAGCCTACGATGTTGTGGAGATTATGAAGAGTGTAGCAACATGTCCAGAGAGAAAGAGAGAGGCAGCCACAAAGACAGAAACAAAGAGAGACAGAGAATCCACCCTGCTGGCTCCTTGGCCTCCCATCAGCCATGCCCAGCTCTGTGTGTAAGGCCCCTTGCGGCTGCCTTTTTCTCACCTTCTCCCTTCCCCTGAGCCTGAATCAGCCTTTTTCCCATTTTCCATGTCTTCCCACCCCTAAATGGGGCTGATGACTCTGTACCCATTATCAACACGGCCGCCTCTCCCTCCACATTAGGTTAAAAGCAGTGCCCCCCTCTCTGGGAGCAAAGTCTTCTATCAGCATGTCCTGAAATTCTTTTGGAAGTTTGACAGGATTAAGGGGATTAATACATTAAAGCTTTATTATAGCATTCGCAGCGGATTTTCAAAAGACTTTACACCATGAGCTATTTGTCCTGTTACATAAAATTCACGTTAATAGGCTGATGACAAGAGGGAGAAAAAACTCTGTGGAATCAATAACCTTATTTTTTGGGAAACACATTTAGCAGGCTGAGCTGGTCTGTCAAGCTGGCAGACCCCCCACCCCACCCCTCCCCCACAGCAAGCGTCAACAAAATGACTCTTTGAAAGTCCATTAGTCAGATAATCCCAGGCTGGTCTGCCTCCTCCAGCCGCTGAAGACAGGATCGGGAGAGTGGCCTGTGCCCTCACCCACTCACACCCAGCCCTGCTGACCCCAGCCCAGCGTCCTCCCCTGCCCCTGGCACTGGCTGGAGAGGCGACTGGGAGCCAGCGCTGCCCTGGAGGGCAGAGGGACGGGTGCCCGGTGTTTCCTAGGCCTGCTGGCCACAGGGAGGGTGGCCTGGAGAGGGCGCCAGTGGAGCTTAGCGTGGGTCATTCTGTGGGGCTCTCTTCTTTGTACTGCTGATAAAGAGCCCTCAGGGGCTCCCTGGTGGCGGAAGGGGTTAAGACGCAACCTATGAAGCTAACCGCAGCCTTTGCAGCACAAGTTCGATCCCGGCCAGCCAGAGAGCTACCCACATGATGCAGCAGACCTCTCCTGTCTCACCCGCTGCTCCCCTCAGCAGTGTGTTTCATCAGTCTGCCTGTTCTGTTCCCCACTCTGTCTCTGGTGAGTCCTCTCACCCCCTGCACTTCTGGCCTGTACCCCGGTTCTTGTATGCATAAATAAATCTTTTTAAAAAAATAAAAAACAGAAAACAAAAATTTAAAAACAAGGAAAGAAAGAAATGGGCTCACTTCTCATTTAGTGCCTGCCCCCTCCTTGCAAACTGCAAACAGCAAAGTAGCATCATGAGAAAGAACCGTTTCCGTTTCTGTAGCACTTGCTGAGTGCCAGACATGGCTCTAACCATTTCGCAGATGTTTGCTCACTTAATTCCAACAGCCTTGTGAGGTGGATTCTCTTCCTATTCCCATTTTGCAGCGGAGGAAGGTGAGAGGCAAAGAGAGATTCCACATCTGCCCCCAGGCCACTCAAGGTGTGAGGCAACAGGACTGGACTACTTGAGCCCAGCAGGTGGCTCCAGGGTCCCAGCATGGACACACAGAGTTAGTTGCTGACAGGAGCTCACGGGATGGCCTCGCGCTCACTGGACCAGTGCGGAGTATCGGAGGCCCTTCCACACAGAGGACCTCTGGCATAGATGCTGCTCCGTGTTCCCACTTCCTTTATAAAGAAGCTGGCAGTCAGAGAGGTGAAGAAGCAACTGGCCCAAGGTCACACAGGGGAAGTGGGAGTAATAGGCCATGAAGAAGAGAATTTCCCCTAAACCAGAAGGGAATATGGACAGGGTGTGCCTTCTTTCTCCCACAAGCTCCAGCCCCAAAGTCGGGTAGAACCCTGTCCTGTTCACATGCTAGCCCTCTGACAGGGGCTGCTGGGGGATACCCACAGTGGGGGCGCTAAGACTGGGGGTCCCTGTGGCAGAACCTGACACCCACTGAGGACCCTGGACAATTCCCCTTGGACCCAAAGGAAACTAAACTGTCATACAGCACAGCCAGGCCTGCCCACACCACCCCAACACCTGAGCCGCCCTTGGACCTCAGTGACTCGGGCACTGAGACCCTTCTCCCATGGAGGGCTGCAGGGCCCGTGTAAACCCCACCTACCCACGCTCAAACTCCCATAAGGAAGAACAGCAGCGCTTATGCAGGTTGGCTTGGGGTTGAAATTCCACCCACCCTGGAGGGTGGGGCTCAGAGAGAAGATGTACAAACAAGGCCTATGAAAAGCTATTCCACCTCTGAGGGCTGTTTTCTTAGCTCTCTTGAAAGACAGGCAGCATTTTAATTAAACAAACAACAACCGCAAAAGAGGAGAGAAGAGAGGGCAAAGACAACTGTCTCCCTGCACCCTACTGTGTGCAGGAAACTAAAGCTCCAATCTCGTGAATCCTCATAATGGGGGCTCTTCCCCCCATTTTACAGAGGGAAAGGGCTCACAATTTATCAGCGCCTTCTGCCAGCCGGGTAGCTGCCTGCGGCTGCAGCATCTTCCAGATAACTCTGTAGCCAGGATCACTACCCAGGAATTCAGATGAGGAGGGGGTTTCAGAGAAGTTCAACCAGTGTCCCAAGGTCGCACGGAGAGTGAGCGCAGAGCCCGCAGTCACTTCCTTGTGGAGAAAGACAAGAAAGAACCCCGGTAAGGGTGTCATCTCTTTCTTTTTTTAAAAAAAAAGATTTATCTATGCATACAAGAGCTGGGGTACAGGCCAGAGATGCAGGGGGTGAGAGGATTCACCAGAGACAGAGTGGGGAACAGAACAGGCAGATCCTCTGAAATACACTGTTGAGGGGAGTAGCACGCAAGTCAGGAGAGGTCTGCTGCGCCACGTTGGTTTCTCCCTGGCTGGGGATCGAACTCGTGCTGCAGTGGCTGCGGATAACTTCATAGTGCTGTGTCTTAACCCCTTGCACCACCAGTGAGGCCCCCATCTCTTTCTTTAAAAGAATCCACATTTCTTTTTGTTGTGGTGGTGGTTGTGTTTTGTACTGTTATTATTTTTTTCTCCTGATGTCTTATTTGGTTCCCCTATATTCCTCTTATAAGTGAAACCACCAGATATTTTTCTTTTTCCTTCTGACTTACCTCACTGAGCATAATTCCTTCCAGCTCCATCCATGTTGCTGCGAATGGCATGAGTTTATCTTTTTTGATTGCTGAATAATATTCCATGATGTATATGTACCACATCTTCTTGATCCAGTCATCTATTTTTGGGCATTTGGATTGTTTCCAGGTTTCACCTATTATAAATAGTGCTGCAGTAAACATAGGGGTACAGTTATTCTTTTGAATCAATGTTTTTGGGTCCTTTGCATTGTCAAGTGGGTTCTGTAGCAAGATCATTTTAAAGCTGGACCTCCCCTGGTGGCGCAGCGATTGAGCTCTGGGCTGCGAAACTGCCTGCAGACTCTGCAGCGCCGATTCAATCCCTGGCCTCCAGCGAAGGTCCCACATGGCACGACAGACCTCTCCTGAATAAATAAATAAATCTTTAAAAAAAAAAAGATTGATTTTAAAGCCTTTGTGGACCTGCCTCACGGCCCCAAAATGTGCACCACCCAGGACATAAACTACAGTTGGACACTTTCCTCCAGGCTTTGCCCAGACATAACATCTTCTTCATGGAACCCAAGTCTTCCAACTAGTGAGTATGGAAGTAGTTTTGTTTTAAATAATAAATTAACCTCATAACATCTCAACATTTAAAAAAAGTGATTCTCCAAGTTTTCACAAATAAAATGTTTTTTACAACTTAAAAAAAAAAAATAAAAGAATCCACATTCTCCCCTGCCCAGAGTCCTCTACCACCACCCTGCTCTTGCAGCCCCTGCAGCCTCCTAAGAGCAGGGGGACATCAGGAGGCTGGGGAAACCACCCGGCACCTCTGAGGAAAGCAGCACTATTCTGTCATCTCCAAATACTGAGTCTGTGCTAATTTGACAGGATTAAGAGGATTAATATATTAATACATTATTAGCGCCTTTATAGGAGATTTTCAAAGAGTCAAGCTCTGTGATCCCATGTCCTGTTATATAAACTGGCAGCAATTGCTTTAATTGGCCTTTGTTGTGGATGGCAGCAGACATGGGACAGGCGGGGGGTCTCGGGCCTGTGGTTCTGAGATGCCAGGAAGATGCAGGGAAACTGAGTCTCGGCATGACCTTCCAAGCACCCATCCTGTTCTGTGGAGAAGCGAACCAAAGTCTCTGAGCTCTGAGGAAACTGAGTCTGCCCTGTAATCTCTGTGGCATAGAACACCTGGAGGTAGAGCCAAAAGACTCAGATTTCAGCCCCAATCGTGCTGCTCACAGGCCATCCCACCTCCCTGACACTCAATGTCACATCTGCCACTGGGGGTGACCATTGTATCCACCTCCCTGTTGCTGATTTAAGGCAATGAGACATAGATTTTGGTGAACATGCTTTGTCAATCAGACAGGGCTGTGATCCTGGGAGGAAGGGTTATTTGGGGGAGGAGCTCTGTGGGTAATTTTGCCTCTTGGTGTTTATCTGTTGGGAGTTTTAACAGTCTCTGGGGAAGAGTAAGTGGAATGAGCAGGAGGGCCTGGGCGATGTCCCTGGGGACAAGACAGCCTGCAAACTGAGGATGGTAGACGATGGAATGAAAAGCCAGTCAGCACGTTCCAGCCCCAAGACCCAGACACCTCAGCGTCTCTCGCCCCGCTGGATAGCAGGTCACATAGGAAGCCGCAGGCAACTGTGAATCCTGGTTGAAGTTTAATTGTCTTTGCTAATTAGGCGCCTGAGTTGGACCCCTACAGGAGCTGTGTGTCTGTAGTTTTGTGGATGAGAATAATAATAGAATCTTCAAGTCACAGCTTCAGAAATAGCCTCGAAGTTCTTTTCAAACATACAAAATAACCCTTATCATCCTCTCTATGAGTCTAGGCCAGGTTACAGGAAGGATGGTGACAAAAGTCCCACCTTTGTATCTGGAAGGGAATGACCTGGATGGGATTTCAGGGGCTCATTCTAAGATGCAGAGGATGGAGGTGAGAACTTGACAACTTGTGACACCTGGGCTGAGGCAGGGTCAGAGCCCTGGGCAGCAGGGAAGGAGGGTGTGTTCAGGCAGGAGGTGTGAGGAACATAAATAAGGTATCATGGACAGCAATCTTGGGTTCCCCTCTGGGCACATGGTCAGGGCCATGTTCTGCTCCCCTTGCAGCTGGTCGGGCCAGGTGACCAACTCTGGTTCACAGTCAGGAGCGGAAAGGTCAAGCATCATTTTTGGGCTGATCATTTAGTTTTCAGTATGAGACCCTTCAGAGAACTTTCTCTGGTCCAGCAATTGGTAGCATTCCCAGTGGGGACTCTTCCCTTAGCCTAGAACCCTGGGGATCACAGCAGTTGAGCCCCCAGACAACCCTCGGTGGACATGTGGCATTGAATAAAAGTAATTCTCCAAGAATTGGGGTTACTTGTTAGCTGAGGCCAACCTAGTTTATCCTCCTAATGCAGAATAAACGTGATCTTTATACTCACACACCAATAAACACCATCCATCCAGTAACATCCATATACGAAAATTATAATCCCAGTCCCTAGCAAGGGTTTCTTTGCTTTAAGCCAGACCACTGCCACCAAACGTGAAAAGAATGAGGACTTTGGAGAGTCTGTGTCTTCTCTGTTGCTAACTTTTGCTTTTTGGTCCAGATACTGGAAGAGAGGAGCCCTGTGTGAGTTTTACAAACATTAGTCACAGCGTACATGGGCCTGGGCATTGGCCATTGCGAATGGCCTCCCATTTAGCACACACATCTGGACCAGGCAGATAGAAACCTTGCTGTAATGAGTTTGTCCCTTGCCCATGACATTTGTGCTTTGTGGGAGGGTAAATGAGGAAAAATGTAAAACCCCAAGTCTGGTTGCTTGCAGCACTATAACTCTGATGAGGTCTGGGAGCTCTGACTTGGATTTAAACTTAGCTTCCCAACAAAGCCCATGGGAGAAGTTAAGGATGAATCGGGCCCTTTTCCGACTTCATGGTTTTATCTGAATTTGCATTCGTTTTTCTTTTCCCACTGATAAATGCCCTGGCCTCCTATGAAGATGGGACTCTCAGAGTAGATGCTGACATCTTTACTAGAAAGAAGACGAGGGGTGCTCAAGTCCTCCAGGTGCACAAACATTGGGTTTCCAGCTTCATACATTGTTTCCGTTAATCCTCATTAACAATTTGAGGCAAGTATTTAAATCCTATTTGGCAGGGAAAGGTTTTCAGAGATGTGAAATATGGAAAATATACATGGCAGGACAGGAATCCAGGATTGCCAACCCAAGAAGCTATGCTTTCTCCCCTACATGTGGGTCCATGAATAAAGTTAGGCCGTCATAAAATAAATGCAGTCCACCAATTACTACTTTCTCAGGAGAACACTGTGTGATTCTGCAAAGAACACAGGCTGTAGATCAGTCAGAGCTGGGTCCAAATCCTGAGACCACTACTTAGTGATTTCAGAAATTATTGGACTCATCGGAGTTTCTTTTTCATAAAATAAGAGGAGAAACGAAAAGAAAGCGAGCTGTGATGCTAACAGAGTAAGCAGGGAAACAGTCAAGACAGTTTTCAGTGGTGGCCAGGACTATTAGGGGAGTAACCATGATGGTGTGTGAGAGGTGGAATGATGAATGCAGGAGAATCGGGGTCAACTGCTTATGACTGGGGGGCAGTCAGAGAAGGCCTCACTGAGGAGGTAGCATCTGCAGTAAGATTCAAGTAACAACAACAAAGACAGAAGATCTGGGATGGAGCAATCCGAGAGAGTAGGGCAGATACGAAAGCCTTTAGGTGGGAATATGCCTAGTGTGTTGAGGAACAGAAAAAGAAGAGCAGTGGTGGGGTGGGTAGGTAATAAGCAAGGAGACAGTTTGTGACAGGGGTAGGGGGCTGGGTCATGAGAGAGGCAGACAGGAGAACATTGTTCTCTTTGGAAAGTCAGAAAATCCCAAGATGGATTCGCTCTAGAGACCACTACCCCTGCCGTGTGCTAAGGGCACGGGACCCGACACTCGGGCTACGTGTTTCTTCGGATTTAAGGAAGAGCCTCTCCCACAGGTCGCCAGGTCTGGGGGCTAGTCTGACTCTCCCGAGCCATCTTAAGTCAGTTGCCAAAACTCCTGCATTTCTGAGACTCAAACTCTTCATCTAGGGGAAAAACTGCCAATGGTTGACTCTCACAGCAATTTTTCATCCATGCAAGTCCATGAGTCCATGCTACAGAGGTTTCCCCTGGCCTCTGACTAGCCGGGAGCACGAGGCTCCTGCCTTTGAAAGGACCACTGGTAAGAGGAGGAAACAGGGGGCCTAGGAGGGCCGGGCCTGTGGCCTCAATGGCCTCCCCACTGCTTTTGCTGATGGGGACCCCTTCCACGATGAAGACCTTGCCATGAATTACTTGGGTATAATCACATTGGTTAGGAATTGGCAAACCCTTGTGCTTTTCCACTGAATGCACTTCAGCTTGGCCTGTTCCCAGAGGCTTCCTGGGAAAAGTCAGAGAGGAAAAGAGGGAAAGAGATTAACCATCCAAGGGACTACGGCGAGAAGAGACAGGCAGGCAGGCAGAGTCAGACCAGAAGTCAGAGGTAAGAAAAGAAAGAGCAAGTAGGAAGAAAATCCACTGTGGAGAGGAGCAGGGGAGGGGTGAGGGAAAAGCAGGATGGACAGGCCGAGGCTGGACGAGGGGTGTCCAGAGCAGAGACAGTGAGACAGACTGCTCATCCAGGGTACTGCCGAAGTTTTCTGCACCCCGCGGTGGAATAGAGACACAGAGGCACCAACCAAGACAAAGGTGTAGGAAGAGACAGATGGCCGCTCGTTCCAGGGAGACAAGATTCCAATCAAACCCATTGAAATGGATGCTGGTGAGTTCAGGAGGCAGCAAAGCGTGGGTCTGGGGGAGGGGTGGGAGGGCCAGGCAGAACAGGTTGGGTGAGCTTCTGCCAGGGCCAGGGCTGGAACGGCTGCTGATGAGATCCCAGCCGAGAGGCCTCAGCAGGAGGAGCCCTCAGCCACCCTCCTGCCATCACTGGACTCACCTGACAGTGGAATGAGTAATGAGTTCATTAAAACCTCCAGTACCCGTTCCTGAAAAGAAGATGAATGTGCAGAGAGAGGCCGGGCACACGTGCCTGCCGTGTGTGGGGGGCCCATGGCAGCCCTGGCACCCAGATTAAAATAAACAGACGACTCCCCTGCTGAGAGGCCTTCCACAGCTCCCAGCCCTGGGGTCAAGTCGGCAAACCCATGGACTGGCATTCAAGGTCATGCGCGAGTTGGTGGCTGCTGATCACTTGGGTTTTCTTTTGTACCATCCCCTCTTCCTGGGCAGCCAGCCCTTCCAGCTGGCTTTTCCATGAGTCTGTGGTGTTCCCCGAGACACCCGCTCGCTCTGCCAGAAATGTCCATTTCTCTCTCACACGTCCAGCCAGGGAACTCCTGGTTTCCCTCCAGAATCTTCTCCAGAGTCCTGTCCTCAAGAGGCTTCCCGAGGACAACAGGACTGGAGTGCTCCTCTGGACAATTGAACGGCCATTTCCACCCCCCTGGGCCCACCGGATGCCAACTCTTCTGCATCTCATCCATCTCTCCATCCGCACAGGGATCTGGACAGCAGGATTTTAAGAGTTGGAAAGCCCTGGGCTGAAATCCCAGCTAACCCCACCTCCGAGCAGTTGAGACCTGGGCCAGCCACCTTTCCAAGTCCTGGTTTTGTAGAACCTGGTTTAACGTGGAAATGAAAATACCTGCCACTGAGATGAAGCTGGAGTCAGGCTTGGGGTGATGCAGTCACCCCACCCTTGCTTCTGCAGCACCTGTCAAGCAGCCTTGTACACCCCCCCACCCAGACCTGGGTCTTACACCTCCCCAGGAGCCTGGCTTCTCTAGGACAACTTGAGCTGCTGGAAAGTCTCCTTGCCCTGGGTTTAAAGCCCATATTCTTGTGACTTCCACCCACGGATCTTCCACAGATGCTGTCCTTCCTCATGCTGGGGATTTTTTGCTGTTCTGGATTTTGCTTTTTTCTGTCATAAGACTCAGAACAGTTTTTTTCCAGCTGTGTAATCTTCCCCTGTCATTTTTTCCCAGGCTTTTAGCAAGTCCCGCTGGCATCTTTCAAGCTTGTTTCTGATTCAAAATACATTAAAGAGGGGCACAAAGAAAGGGAAATATGATTTTATTTCCAATGTGTAGGGTAGCGGCACACTTACCCTGACACCCATCTCTTGGGCTCTAAGCTTCCCTTCCTCAAGGGCAGGGACACTGGAAGCGGGTCAAGGCCCTGAAGCTGCTGGGGAGTCCAGTGTGGAAACAAGTCAGGGGTGAGGCAAAGGCAAAAAACACAAGCAGCAAAGAACTCCACACAGAACAGCAGCCTCCCTGGCAGAACTGGGAATCTCAACCTTGCACGCTGGCCAGTGACTGCCTGTCCTCAGCTGTGGTTCTCATGCAGTGGGCACAGCAGGAGCTACTGCCTGCTGGAGTCATCCTAGTGGTTAGCTAGTGAGGGTTTTAGAGGGCTAGGGAGGAGCCGATGCTTCCCACATGGCAGACCCGGTCTTCTTCCCCACCAACATAGCAGATCTGTGCGGTACAAAGTATATGACAAAGAGCAGCATGGAAGGACTACCATAAAAAAAGCATTTGACTCAGAGGTGGCAGGAGAGTCACCAGAGTCAAGAATGGGGGTTCGAAGCCTGCCCCTACTTTCCTGTGCAGGCCTTGAGCAGGCGACAGAGTCACAGTCCCCACAGCTGGGAAATGGACCTGACAGCAGTGCCCTTCCCCTGGAAGATGATGGGAGTTACGTGAGCCCTTGTGTATAAGAGCCTGCAGCAAGCCGGCACTAAGCTCAGCTGCTGTCTCTGGATGTGTGGGTTCCAGTGGAAAGATGTGATCTCGAATCCCAGTGGGGCCCTTTACTCACTGTGTGACCTGGAGCAAATCCCTTTGTCTCTGAGCCTCCGCTTCCTAAGCACTTCCTTGGAAATGAAAACTCCTGCCTTGTAGCCCTCGGGAGGGTTACAGACAAGAGCCTGAGCCTGGCCCATAGAAGACACTCTAGCGAGTTCTGCAAATCTGTCTGTATGCTTTAAAACACGCTACCTTGGCGCTGTGAGTCTTGCTAGTCTCCTTGGGGAAATGGGGGTGTTATACGTCCTCCCAGGTGGCAGGGTGGAGGGAGCACACACTGTGAGGAGCAGCCCACAACCTCCTCTCCCAAGCCCTGGATCCTTCCAGTAGAATCATTGGGTCCCAATTAGCCTCCATGATTCCGGGGTCCATGGTCAGGAGATGCTGCATCCAGTGCCGGCAGGAGAATTATGACCCTCATATATGAAGGCTTTTGTAATGAAGGGTCTCCATATTGTGTCCATGGGGTGTGTGTGTGTGTGTGTGTGTGTGTGTGTGTGCGTGTGCGTGCGTGTGCGTGTGTGCATGTAGAGGGGTTGGGATAGGGGAGGAGGAGGAGGCCCATTAATTCAGATTTACGGTGGACCTCCAGACAGGCAGTATGCCCCTGGCTGATAAACCTCCCTCAGAAACTGGTCCTGCCAATTGCCCACAAAAAGGTGAAAGGTCGTGGTGGAATCACCTGGCCTGGATTCCAAATTCTTGCCTTGAGAGGGATTTGAAGAACCAGAAGTCCAGGGAAAGTGCGGCCTTGTGCACCAAAGCTCATAGAAGGAAGCTCTTCCACCTCCCTAAGCTTTCCACCATCCCTGCCCAGCAGGTTGCTCCTGTACCCCACCTCTGGTCTCCCCACCCCTTTCCTCTTCATTCTCACCCTGTACCCAGGATCTGTCAGACCTCCTGAAACTCTGTTCCTTCCGTGAAGTATTTGTTGAACTCTGGTAATTATCAGATATATATCTTTTGAACTTTTCCCATGTACTATTCCTCTTAGGCCTTGCAGCAATGCTGTGATGTAGGTACAATCATCCCCCATTTTAAAATGAAAGAGATTCAAGTTTTCTAGCCCATCATGTCCCCCAGGGTCACATGGGGATGGTCTTCAGCTTAGACAAATAGCCCCTTCCTGCCATCCCAGACCAATACAATGGGCACACAGACGTGTCTGTGTTTCTGATGGTCACGGAGAGAGGAACCAAAGAGAGATGTCGGAGACGAAGGCTGGACAGCTTTGCTTGCCCGTGTCAGTCAGCGTCCATAAAGCCAGGAGAGAATTTCAAGGAGAGCGATTGTTAAAAGGAGGAGAGGGGCCTCCCTGATGGTGCAAGGGGTTAAGTCTCAGCACTATGAAGCTACCCGCAGCCACCACAGCACAAGTTAGATCCCCGGCTGGACCAGGGAGCTACCCACATGGCACAGCAGACCTCTCCTGTCTCGCCCGCTGCTCCCCTCAGCAGTGTACTTCAGTCAGTCTGCCTGTTCTGCTCCCCACTCTGTCTCTGGTGAATTCTCTCACCCCCACACCTCTGGCCTGTACCCCAGTTCTTGTATGCATAAATAAGTAAATCTTTAAAAAAATAAAAGGAAGAGAGCAGGAAATGGCTTAGGCTAATAACCACCACATACTGAGCATCGTTCTAGGTAGGAGACCTCCAAGTCAGCACTTCATCAACACTGGCTCACGCCATCCTCCCAAAACCACATTCCTCATTTTACAGGAGAGGAAACTAGTTCCTAAACCACAGAGAGGGAGTCAGACCCACCCCTCGAATTCTTACTCTTAAACCACATCACCTATCCATATTAATTTGGTCCAATGGGTCTTCATGTAATTTTTCTCAACAGTGGCTACCTAGTGAACAGCAGTATACACTTAGACACACAGTAAACCCTTAGACACACGCCAAAATAAATACATAAACAAAGATAAAAAAGTGAATCTGGCCACAGAAGAGGAGACAATGCCCTAGCACCAAGCCCCCCAAGGACTTGCCCTCCTGGGCTAATCCTCAGGAGACTCTCCCGAACAAGTAAATGATGGTCTAGCTGAGGAAAAATGACAGCAGCTTTTATTACAATTTCCAGTCATTCGGGAAAATGAAGCCTTAACACAATCTTGTAATTGCCAATTTGTAAACAGTATCTATGTAAACTCTTGATTCTTTTTACTTGTTAGTCAAGTTGGGTTTGGATAACCAAGTTGAATTTATTGGATTTTATACCAGCAGCCTGGAGCCCTGCATACCCTCCCTTCAACCTCGTCTCCCAGCCCCCTCTGTTTCTTCTCCGTGTCTGTTTATGTCTTCCTGGTTTTCAATTTCTTAATGATGTTTTAACGAGATGCCAGTTACACATGCAAATTGGAAAGAAGCGACATTGAGAGATTGCTACCTGATGGTAAATTTATTAAAATCAAGGCGGTTTTAATAACTTCCTTGCATATGCATCCGCCTCCAT
This sequence comes from Talpa occidentalis, assembly GCF_014898055.3. NCBI lineage: Eukaryota > Metazoa > Chordata > Mammalia > Eulipotyphla > Talpidae > Talpa > Talpa occidentalis. The sequence goes on from NW_023605083.1 coordinate 70,187,532, forward strand.
GTCTGTAATATTAGTTTTGGTGTTTTTTTTTTAAACCTTATTAGAACAAGTGTGTTAGGGAAGTATAAGGTGAAGTCATGGGAAAATCACCTAATTTTTTCATGAGTGTTTGTCTCTAGTTCCCAAAAATAGCTTGGACAAGAGTTAGCTCTCCTCTTCCACTCTCTGAGTCTTTGTCCAGCTCGTGAACACCTCACTTCTGGCAAACTTGTGACCACTTCCTCCATCTTCATCATCATCGTCGTCATCGTCGTCACCGTCATGGCTACCATTTATTAAGCACTAAACTTAAGAGCTCATAACTAATGATAGAAACCGATATCAAATTCAAATCATCAGGACCTACTGATCGAATTCCTTCTCCTTCTTCAAACTTTCTTTGCCTTAGTTGGTTTTATGCCCTCTTGTTTTCCTTTTATCTCTTATCTGCATTTTTTTTTTTTTGCTCTGCTTCACATGCTACTTTTCCTCTTCCTTATTTCCTCCCATTTGCCCTCCCTTGTCTTTTCTTCATTTCACATGATGTCATTTCTCACCCTGGCCCTCATTTTTAATCATGATGCCAACCACAACCTTTGGCAGCTTTTTTTTTTTTAAGATTTATTTATTTATTTATACAAGCACTGGGTACAGTCAGAAGTGCGGGAGGGTGAGAGAATTCACCAGAGCCAGAACAGGCAGACTGACAAAATAAACTGCTGACGGTAGCAGCGGGTGCAGCAGGAGAGGTCTGTTGCTCCATGTGGGACCCTCACAGAGGGCCAGGGATCGAACCAGCGCTGCAGAGGCTGTGGGCAGCTTTGCAGCCCAGCGCTCAACCGCTGCACCACCAGGGGAGGCCCTTTGGCAGCTTTTAGATCAAGCTGTCCTAAGCTTTGAACTCTACACATCCAGACACCCACCAGCCATCTCCTCCAAACCCACAGTCTCCCCAAGGATCCTCCCTAGCCCCCTCTTTATAGCACAGAACTGACATAAATTAGAACCCCAAGTTTTTCCCACTCCTGATGCCAGAGAAGAAGTCCCGTAATTCCACCTTCCTGGATGGCATCACTCACCCCAACCCTGCCTGGAGTGCAAGGGGAACACACAGCCCAGACTCTTCTAGCCTTTCTCTTGAAAGCAAGCTGCCTCCAAGAATGAGGTGCCCCACCCATCATTGCAATGTCGGGAGGGCTTCCTGGTTTCAAGGCTCAGTATTAAGAATCTGATTAGCTCAGATGCAAGCTACATTCTCCAGCTTCTGCTTCAGTAGTAACAAAAGTGGTATTTTTGTTATTTACCTCTTTATTTCCCAATTGGTTCAAAACTTGGTTCAAAAGATGGAAAGATGCTATTGTGGAGCCTACTCCAACCTCCACCCACTGATGGTCACTCACATTCTACCTCTCCTTCCATCAAATGCAGCAGCAAATTCCATTGAGTTGAGCTTGGGAACAGTGCTGAGTGTTTCTTCTCTGCTTTCACGAATTCTGAGTCTGGGCTCCTTACCTCTCACCCAGATAACCACAACAGCATTCCTCCTGCCTCCCTGCCTTTTCCATCCCAAGCTCCCACTACACCCTGCCCAGAATGATCCCCCCAGCACAGAGTGGTGGCCATAGGTGCCCATTATCTCAGGTGAAACCCCAACTCCCAATGGGGTTAGCAAGTCCTGCATGAGGTAGCCTCCAAGCTCTCCTCATTCACAATCATAAGACTCACCTCTAAGCCTAACAACTTCCCATGCCATCTCTTTATAGAAAAACTGAAGCTTAGAAAACTTATATAATTCAATCAAATTCAACACAAGAAAGACTGGCTCTCTGTTGGGATAGAATTATAACTAAGATCAAAAAAAAAAATCATGCAAATTCTGTTCCCTAGAAGAGGTTTCTAGAAATTTGAGGACAGTGAGCCTGTTTGGGTTCTCCCAGCTCAGATGGAGTTATTTAAAACACTTACGTGCAAACTTACTGAGACCAGCAACTCTGTCTACCACCTAGAACAATGTCTTGTATATTGAAGAAAAAAATTTTCTACCATTGTTTCATTTGAAAGAATACTGAATTTGGAGTCAGAAGTGTTTGGGGCAAGTCTTGGATTTGCGAACTACTTGCTCTCCAATCTTGGAGAAATCTCTTCTCCTCTGAGAGCTTCAGATTCTCATCTGTGGAATGGGCTTCTATTACCCACCTGACAAGGCCACTGTGAAGATTGAATGAGACACAGAATGTGAAAGTATTTTATAAACTAATTTATACATTATGGAACTTAAGACTCACTGGATCTTCCAGACCTACTTACATTTGTTGTTGATGCATAGATTCAGAAATTTCAATTTCAAAACTCATATTCCTAAGGAACGTATTTCACAAAAAAAAAAAAAAAACCAGCCCAACATCCTCTCTAATTTGAATCATGGGAAATGCATGAAGAGAATCAATTTTTATATGAAAATTGCCTTCAAAACTGCTGCAGCTTTGTTCTAAATCAGGAGTTTGCAATGATGCCACCCAACTTGCGCTTGTATACTTGATTTGGTGCTGGCTTGTGTACAAGCTGCATATATTTGATTTTTATGGTATTTTTTTATGTTTGCAAACAGCATTCTTGAACCTGAAATATCTCTCAGTTTAAATGCCAGTCATTAAATACACAAAATGGCCAATTTTTCCCCATGCATACATACGGTCAGTGCTTGGTTTTGCGTGAACACAGAGAGCAGAAAGAAACCAAAGAAATAAAAAGAATCCGATGTGGGAGTGAGGATGGCCTTAAAGAACATCTCCAGGGCAGCCCCCTGATTTTACGGGTTAACCAAAGCACAGGAAGGAAAGGGGCCCCTCAAGACCACACTGCTTACGAGAGTGGTGGAACCTGAATGAAAATTCCGGATTCCTGGATTTCCCCCCCACCCTCTGCTGGGTCTCCCTACTCCCCGGGGACCTGAGAACTGCCAGGGTGCTGAGGCCACAGTGTTCATCTGCAACTTGAAGGTGGAAACAGAAAGGTTCAAAACCTGCTTGTGGGACCAAGTACCCACCAAGCAACATCTTTGTTTTAAGTTGAGGTAATTGACAGCCAATTGATACTCCTCTGTGGGGTGTAGGAACTAGAGCCAACCCCAAAAAGAAACACAAAGCCGATCTTTTCTTTCTCTGTGACTGGATTTTTTCTACATTTGCTTCCTAACCTCTTGAAGATCATGAAGCACAGTCTTAGGAGCCAGACAAACTCAAGTCTAGGACCTCAGGTGAGTGACTTGGAGTCTCTGAACCTTGGCGTCCCTATCTTTAAAATAAGGAGAATAATGGCTCCTTCAAAAGGTGGTTATAAGAATTTTAAAAAAGTGCTTCATTTAATAGCCAGTCCAGAGCAAGCACTCAATTCATGCTGGTCCTATCTGGCTGACACCCCCCAGCTTAGAGCGTTTTGCAAAAGAGGTGCTTTATACTCTGGAAAGAATTAAGCTGCAAAGGAGGTAAGTGAGGACAAAGGAAGTGTGTGAGGACAATAGCTCCCAGCAAGCGTGAAACTGGCAATAGACCACCACACTCCTAATATCCTAAAAGTGCTCCCCTATCCCTTTTATGTGTTTAAAAAAAATTTAATTCCATTTATTGGATAACTTTTCCCATGAGAACACATCTTTAATTTAATCACGTAAATCAATGGAAAAATCTAATTCACTTTAGAGAAATTTACTTCAAGGCTAGCCTTATGGGAATAAATCTGCTCCTTAAAGTGTGTGTGAAACAAGTGACGTGTGTCTTTATCACAGTTACAAAGGGATATAAATTAATCTCTAGCCCCTTCTAGAAAGTCGAGAACTGATTAAATAAATGATGGCTCTCGTGATCCAAATGATCTGTCATTTTTAAACATCTGAAACACCGACATCAATGCTAAATTTTAGCTTTCTAAAGATGTAGATTCCGTTTGCTTATTAATATTCAATCTGCTTGGTTATCACTATATTAATTCCAAGTATATCATTTATTATTGCTCCTCCTCTGATTTGTCCTGGCTTTTTCCCAAGCCTGGCTTTGGGGTGTGCAGAGCACTCTGGACAGGCAAGGATCATTCCCTTTGCACTGAGTATTTCACTTTTCAGATGGACCCCACTCTTCATGCTGTATCATCCTCCTCCCAGGGACACACCACCAATTCGGCCTGTGGATTTCTCGTGGGGGGTGGGGGGTCAACTGAGAGAATGAGTGTGAAAGGGTCTAGTCACCCATACTCCTATTCTGACTCTCAACAGTGATATGCAGGCAAATAACTGATTAAGTCCATCCATAAATCCCTATTGAGGCACTCTAGAAGAAGAGAAACAGAGACATTAAGAATCATCCTTAGCCTTTAGAAGCTTATTCTCTACTGCAGCACTTACATAAGTAAATAGATGTCATAACCTGGCATGATATGTGCTCTAATAGCAGGAGCCCAGGGAAAGGACCTTTGTCCAACACTTAGAATCAAGGAAGGCTTCTTGGAGGAGGCAAGCCTTTCAGATCAAGTAGGAACTAGCTAGTCAGAAGAGAGGAAGAGTCCTCATTCACCATTTAAATGCAACATACTTAATTATCTGCCACATCTATTATATACTTGCCCTGAAAAATGCAGACATGTTTGTTACTCTGTGAGTCTGAGTTTGCACAAGAAAAAGGGCCCACCACAATTACAACAGGAATAAAGTGTTTGCTATGGAAGTTAGGGTTTACACACATGTGAAAAGAGTCGGGGGTGTGAAGGTATAGAAGGCAAGGGCAGAGAATCAGAGAAATTATTAGTAAAGGTTTCAACCCCAAAGGCTGGGCCTCCGGAGAAACCAGAGAATACAGGGAAGACCAAGAAGCCACTACATTCAGTCACTAGGTGCAGAAACCCCCACCTTTGAGCACAGGAGAGCAATGGCTCCTACAAGTTCCTTTCATTGGCCAACTCTAATCCCAAGCCTACAGAGAAAGGGACTGTGAAGCAAAGTTCTGGCTGTAGATGGGAATGGTCATGGTGGAGAGTTGACAAAAAACAGTCCCACACACTGCCCTTGGGGAGTCCCAGACTGAGGTAAAGGGGGAGCTAATTCAACAGTCACTACAACAGTCTCAGACTGAAAGGTGTCATGAGACCCTCTAGTGAGGACTGATCCACCTGGGGGTACAGACAATGAGATAGGGTCTGATGGGTGGTGAGATGGTGTAAACTAGGGCTTTAAACATTATGTCACCATTTCTCTCTTAACATCCCTTCCCCTTCTACCATGCTGCAAGGAAAGATGTGTTCCAGTCTCCCTGAAAGCTCAAGGAAAAGCAGATTACTCTAGGGACAAAGTGTTTACCCAGTTGAAAGAACTAGTCTGATCACAGGTGTCATCAGCAGAAGCCCTGAGCCAAGGCTGTGAGGTGGGCTTCAGCCTGGAGGTCTTTATCCCTACATGCACACCTGAACAGCTTAGGGCTCCAGGCTGACCTCGCCCCGGGGCCCCTTCACTCCCCTTCTAGCACTGCAGCAAATAGATGAAAAATTGTATCATTAAACTCTTTGATGTTCTCCTGTCTAATTGAAACTGTGAAATTTCCTAAGGTTCTCCAGCCTCCAAAAATTCAATTTTCCATGTAATGCATGGTGACGTGTCAATAAATCATGCTGTAAAATAAATGCGCAGATTCTTTTGTGCAGGAGCGAGTGAGGAATAAACCTTTCGTAATTGATAAATAATGTCATTGGAATCAATAGCTGGCAGAGGAGTTGGAGGAGTAAGCCTGAATCATGTATGAGTGCTCCGGGGTGATCAATGCCTTAGAAACAGCCAGGAGCTCAGGAGCCAAGTGTATAAATTACTGCCTTAATATTACACCAGGGCTTGGAGTTTAAAAGATGGGTGCGACCAAGCGCTGGTGTGATGGGGAGATGGGTCAGGGGTAGGGGGCTGAGCTCCCAGAGGAACACTCTTTGGAGGGCTCCTGAGGCCCCTGTGGGTGGTTAGCAATGGAGATGAGCAGCACAGCACACGGTCGGGATTTGGGATGGAGCCTGATTCGGCCTCTGACCAGTCCTGCCTGCAGCATGTGTCGGCGCAAGAGAAGAGATCTGCAATGGGAGCTATGGATGGGGCTTAGAAAAATAACCTAGCTGCGCTTAGACAGCTCAACACCAAGGGGGCCTGTGCTGAAACACAGGATGAGGGAGGACCCTGGGATTCATTAAATCAGGCTCCGAGTGGCAGCAGCAGACGTGCAGCTGGTAAAGGGCATACTGACCAATGAGCCTGAGCTCCAGCTTAAGTGCCAGACTGCTCAGCTCTGCCACCAGCTGTGTAACTCTGAGCAAGTTGCTTCACCTCTCTGTGCTCAGGTCTTCATTGCAAAATGGGTAATCACGCCAACCTCACCAACCCACAGGGTGAAATGGAATCATGTAAATGTCTCAGCTCAGTATCTGTCCTCACTAAACACTAAATGAGCTGGAATAGTGCTGTGCTGATTCGATTATATGTTGTCTCAGGAGCTTACTGGACACTCTCCTTCTGTTCCATTATTTGAGCCTCCCAACACTATAAGAAAAATATTATAAAACTAGCAGGCATTAGTAAATGAAGTGAGGCTTCTGAGGTTCAGAGGGAGGCAAGAAGGAGGAAGGATCAGAGGTATAAGGGATGGTAGAGGGGGCAACTAGCAAAAAAGTAATAAAGAAAAATTTAACTTCGCCTGTTAGAAAAAGAAGGGAACATCCTTACTCTCTCTCCGGCAAAGGTTATCTGCCCAAAACCTACAGCAATGGAAAAAAATACAATTCTCATAACCCCATGAGGCAGTTACTATTATCATCCCATGAATCTCATTCATGAATAAGGAAACTGAGGCACCTGGGCACTGTCCAGCCTTGAACGTGGCCAAACTCAGCTAGAGGGTGGGTGGGGGAGGACCCACAGTGGCATCCGTGAGCCCCAGCAGGGTTTCCAACCAACAGAATCGCTCACGGCCTCTTCTGTGTTCCCCTCCTGAGTTAATTTCCCTATTTGCTCTTTCTGCTCATGTTGACAGATGATCAGTTTTCTGGGCAAAAAGCCCACCTTTGTGTGTATAATTTTAAGGTCTTGCACACCCCAAACACCGAGATGTGGGCGATATATAAATATATGCGTCCAATGCATGTACACACACATCCCTCTTCACGGACAGGCAGCCGGGTGGTTAGGACGGCTGTAAAACAGACCACTTGTGCGTGGCTGCCAGTGCTGGGCGCCTGTCCTACCTGGCAGTCGTCGTAAAAACACCAATAAGAGGGAGCAGAAGTGTGTTTGACTGGGAAAATGATTCTTGTTTCCTTTTCATTATTCTTAATAAAAGGAGATGGTGCCGAAAAATTGTGTTTCCTGGGTTATTTTCCCCAAGAGATCTTTTATAAAACACGGAATACATAACAGACCGTGTTGCAGGCAAATGCCTCATTAAGGGAATATAGTTAGAAAGAAATAGTAACCAAAATGAACAGTTATTTTATTTATTTATTTATTTTTTTACCCTCTGTAAAATGGAGAAATTGGCCACGATGTGGATTTAGCAACAGCCCTCAGATAATATCGTGGAAACATGTTGCTTTCAAGCTGAGATGCAGGAACCCTAAAATGTTGCTCTGCAAACAGTCACTGGCCTTGCAAAGAGTCTCTTACCTTTGCAGGACTTGATGCAAACAGGTGGGGTTAGGCTTCTCTGTCCCTCTCCTTTTCTCTCTACACATTCTTCCAAGTGACCCCAAACTCTCACATGTGAGCTAATGATTCCAAACTTCCATCTCCAAGTCACTCTCCAGAACTTGAGGCCTACGAGTCTAAGAGCTTCCTGGCCATCTTCCTCCAAATGTCCCTTAGGCCTTGAAAGTCACCACATCCTACACAGAGCTCCTCATCTGCCCCTGCACCCCTATTCCTTCAGGGTTCCCATCTTGCAAATCACTACCCCCCGCAACTGCGCGGACCAGAGTAACCCTGGTTTTGCTGGTCCCGTACAACCAACAATTACCATGTTCTGGAGATTCAACCCCCAACTGCTCTCAAGGCATCCACTTTACCCTTATCCGCTGCACACCCTTGTCCAGCCCTATCACGTCTCAGGTCACTGGCCCAGCCTTCTCTTTGGGCCCCTGCTCCAGTGCAGCCTCCACAGAGCTCTCTGAACCGGCTCCCCAGGATTCTCTAATAGTCTTTTCAGGAGCTGTAGGTTGTCCTCCAGATCATATTCCAGTCTCCTGGCTCCCCAGGATCAGAACACCATCGTGTCCCTACTGGCACCTCGTTAACCCCTCCCTTTTATACCTCCTGCAGCCATTCGAACAAGTTAGCACCCCATGCCATCCCATACCCTTGCACTTTTGCAAAAGTGGTTCCTCTGCTTTTTCTGGTCCTTGTTGTCTTTCTCTGCTGCTATTGACTCACCCTCACTCATCTGTCATACAATCTAGGATCCACCTCTTCCTGCAGGAAGCCTTCTAGACTTTTCAGAGCCCTTCTATCTTGACAATTCCCACCATGCAAGGTCATTTTCTTATGTTTGAGAGTGTCTCCCATTGCATTATGAGCTCCCATTGGCTCCCTTGTTGCCAACAAACACTAGAGTAACTGCTACAGATAAGGGCTCAGTGGTTGAGTGAATGGGAGCAATTAACCAACCATGCGAATCAGTGCAAAGACAAAGAGGAGATGGGCCTCCTGTGTCTGGAGGAATTTTAGAGCAATGGGGATTTGCAGCCCATTGAGAGAAAGAAAGGAGATACAATGATGCTCAGAGTTCTTCTCCAGGTCAAGGATCTGGGCCTGTTTTTCACCAAAAACAAAAAGTGAATCTGTGTTTCCCAAGTACAGCAGAGAAGGGTGGCTGAAAGTTCTTCAAATGCTTGATAGGGAAGCAAGAACACAGTCTTTAAAGCTGAATAAACTGTGTTCAAATCCTACCACTATTTTCAGTTTCCCCGCTCTGAGCCTCACTCAAAAGATAAATATTTTGACCACTCACTTGCTGGGTGATTGTGAAGACCAGACATAAGCACTAAAATTAAACTTAAAGCATTAAATTCAGCACAGGACCAGTATGTGCTGTCAGTAAGAGCTTACTCAGCACTGTGTTTCTCAGGATGAAAATGCATGTGATTGCCTTGAGTCAAAGTACCACAAGGTACATACACACGGGAACCTACAATCCCCTTGGTAGCCTTAGCTCCATTTTACAGATGAGGAAACTGAGGCCCAGAGAAGTGAAGAGAATGGTTCAAGTATACAGCTAGAAAATGTCTGAGCTGGGACTCAAATCCAGATCTATCTGGCCCAAGTGGAACTGAGAGCCCATTAACCACCCCCAAGAAGCAGGGGGGCTCTCCTTTGTGAGTTGCCTGGAGAGGAGGGTCTAGGCAAGAGGCAGCCATATTTAATCATCAGGAAACCTGTGCTCTGTGAGGAGCGAGTGGGCAGGTTTTTCAGGGACAGCTGAGCTACCTGCTGGCCAAGTCCGTCCCTCTCTTGCTCTTGCCCTTCCGCTGCCCCTCCTGCTCATCTGTTCTCCACCATCCTGCAGTATTACTCGTGTCCGTAGACGGGGGTATCTCAGCAGGCTTCTCACAGCTTTAGGGTTCCCTAGGGGGCCCAGGTGTTCATAGGGAGCCTGGGTGAGGCTGAGTGGCAGGGATTCCCTCCCCATCCCCATTCCAAATGGAGCTGTTCCTTTGCGACCTTTTTACACATTTCTTATACTTCCTAAAATTAAAGCATTCCACTCCTTCAAAATAACTTTCCAAATAGTAAGTGCTTTAACCACAATACTCCTGTATCACTTTCATATTACACGGGGAAACTGAGGCCCAGAGAGCAGTACCTGGCCCCAAGTCCTGCGGCCTGTTGAAATGGAGTTCGGCTCTGTCCCAGATGGTCCCCCATTTGGCTCTACCCAGAACAGTCTTGCCCCTCACCCCCTGCCCTCAGCTGTCCAACATGAAGCAGATTTAATAACCACAAACAGGAGGCATTTATCTCCGAAATAACTGTTGTGGCCCAGAATAGGAAAATTGATGTGTTCATCAGCACAGTGCTGGGGGCAGGAGGCAGGATTGGGACGGGAGATGGTTTCAGGCATTTGCAGCACAGGGAACCCAGCCTGGGGCAGTGGTGGGTCATGCGGCCTCCTCGGACACTCACCGGGGTCCCCCTCAGCTGACATGTGGGGTGGGGGGAGCCTCCTGCCCGCTTCCCGCCAGGGTTTGATCCAAATGTATTGACTGTGATAATGCTGAAGTTATAGCTGGAAAAAACAGTAGCTTTAATTTCGGTCTCCAGAGAAAATGAAAGGAGGTGACGATGAGAGAAATATTGATGGCCATGAAAATCAGACAATCTGTCAGAAAGGAAGGCTCGGTCCTTGAGACAGGGAGTGGGCTGAGAGTGTGAGCTGCCTCCTGCCCTCACAAAAGGGGGCAGGAGGCTGTATCTGAGCTCATGAAGCCAATTTCAGGACAAACCCGAGATGAAAATCCACAGTCTAGAAGCTTCTTAGAGGCAGAGGCCACCTTTCAGGCATCTGTCCCCAGGACCTGGCACAGACTGAGCTCTCAGGAAACCATAAAGAAATAAACAAGCCATTTTCTTCCCGGAGACCAGAATTCTTTCCAAATTAACTTGACACTCAGAGTCATCCCCCAGCAATGGTCAATACTAAAGAGTCATCTCCTTAGTTCTCAAGATCTTTTGGCTTTTCCTTTCATGTTTCTAGCAACAAAAATTCCAAAGAAAAATCTTAACAATGCTCATCCTAAATTATTAGATTTCTTTCACAGTTGAGACTTAGAAGACCCAGTTTCTGGATTCTTCTACCCCGACCACCTTGGGAACATCCCCAGCCCCCACCAGAAGGGCCATTCGTCCAGCTGGTAGGGTCACCCTTGGCTCCAGGATGCACAGAGCCCTACAGGCTGGGTCCCGGGGACAGAGCAGTAGACACAGCTGACAAGGACCCACTCCTAGGATCCTGCACTACAAGGGAGAGAGAGACAATCGCAGATGAATACAACACCTAATGTCTGCAGAATAGGCATCAGGAAGCCAAAATGAGGCAGAGCGAGAGCTCAAGAGTAACAGCAGGTGTGAATTCCCATTAGAGCTGGTCTTAGCTTCATTCCCTTGGGTCACTGGGTAAACCAGGACGGGAGGGAAACAAAGTAGGCAGGCCCAAGATCTGAGCAGGAATCAAGCGTGTGGATTCAGCTACAGTCCAGTTTTGACCTAATGGGATTCCGCTTGGGTGGTTGGGGGTGGGGGGGTGTTGGGGACATAATCTTCTGGCCTAGGTGTCTTCCATCAACCAAGGGCAGCTCTCTGGAGGAAGGATGCAGCCATTGGGCAAGGACCACAGCATCTTCTACAGCCCATCAGGAAGGGCCTCTTGCAAGATGTGACATTGGAGGAGGGACAGGAAAGAAGAAGAGCAGGATCAGGCCATACCTGGAGGAGGGGTGTTCCAGGTGGGGAGGAGGGCGGCCTGCAGCGTGCAGCCCCTGAGGAGGGAATGCAGCTGTCACATTTGGGGACCAGCAAACCCAGCTGGGCTTCTTCCCCATTTTGGGAAATTTGCTTGGGTTCACTGCAAACATGAAACCACAGCCATGAGACTACGAGCCACCATCACCATGCTTACTGGCTCGCTCAGTGACACCCTTCCTGTGCAGGCATTAGTGCATTGCGATGCTCAGAGGACGTGTTCCCACCCCCACTTATCCAGAAGAGAGATCTATGGGTGGGGGCTCAAAACACTTCCCAGCACCCACCACAAGCATCACCATCTCTCCCCTCCCCCTCCTCTAAGAATTAGAAGGCAGTGTCCAGTGCCTGCTTATGGACCAGGAGGACCACGTGTATTTCAATACACATGTGGACCTGGCACTTCCTTCTGCTGATAATCTGACCCAGGGTCTTTTGCTTGCACAGGAGGAAGCCCAAAAATTTTGTTCTTTCTGGTCCCCTCCTCTCCTTTTATTGATGCTACAGAACTTTCGAATGGATTCAAAACTTGCTCCAGGATAAACAACTTACTGGTACTCACACATATCTATTCCCATTCATTCTCTCTCTCTCTTTCTTTTTTTCTCTCTCTCTCTCCTTTCAGGCACATACTAGCTCTTCAAATGGGTGTATACGTCAGATTAGTTGACATTTCATTGTCTTTCTTACTGAATGAGAGAAAAGGATTTCCAGGCTCAAAATGGGAGGAGGTTGAAGGAGTTACCCTTTAAGACCACACCCAGCAGCCCGTCCAAGGTCACACAGTAGGTGGCAGCACTGAAACCAGAACCTGGTACCCTCATCCCTGGCTCTTCATGTAGGTGACGACTCAGGGAAGCTCATACCTGCGGGAGACTGGACCGATGGCTCTAATAGCCTTAGCGAATGCGCTTCTGTTCTGTGTAATCCCTAAATGCCCATTCCACCTTTCCCTCATTTTTTTCTTTACTAAAATTACCATTTCACTCTCTGAACCCATGGACAGTTTAAGGTACGCTGAGAAATTTTTAACATTGTGTGTTTGGATATCTTCCATCAAATCTTCCTTGCCTCTCATCAGATCTGAGTACCTTCCTTTCTTCTACCGTAGTCTGGATCTTTTCTTATCAGTGATCGCTTTGAAGCCTCAGAAATATGTGATTGTTTAATTAATCAACCAGTACAAACAGCATTAGCAGTTACTATGACTAAAAAAAAACAAAACCCCCTAGATTTTAGATTAGACTTAAACTTGTTTAATCAGTCTGTTCCCCAGACTCTCCCACTTTTAAGAAAAAGATGCACAGATAAAGAAATAAGGAGAAAATAATCTCCTAATCTACCTTTCTAAACCCCATAGCACAAAAGAAAACCTTACCTTCACCATCTCTACCTCCAGGCAATCAACATTCTACTGACTGGTGAAACTAGAGACTCTGGAAGGTCAAAGGGCAACTGTGACAAGTCTACTGGATCCAAAATCTCTGGAAAGCTGGAGAGAAGGGAAGCGTGAATGAGGACCCAGGGGGAGGACCTCATAGGTTAATGCTGTGCAGAACCAGGCAAATTAAATGTGAGGTGGGGTGAGGAGTGTGGATCGTTGCACCATCACTCACTGGCGACGAGCTTGGCAAAAATCATCTTACTCTGTGAACCTAAGTCTCCATGTCCTCAAGGTGATGCTGGTGACAGGAACAACCCCAAAGTGTCACTGTGGGCAAAGGGAACTCAACAGGTATCATAGACTTGGAAACTCTCAGAGCTGGGAGACTCCCAGGAATGAAGACTCATCCCTTCCCCTGTTTTCCAGAAGTGAACCCTAAAGTCCAAGGAACACAGGGGGTGCAGAGTTCTACCCATGCCACCCTTCAGACCTCTCTAGACCCTTTCTTAATTATTTTAATTTGGGAGCAGCCACCCATCACTCTGCCTGTCTGCTTTATACCAATACTATAAGAACTTTGTTCAGCAAAATGCAAATTTAACAAGAAGTATGAAACCTAAAGTTTTGAAATAAACTTATCATCTCCCTGAACCCCATTCACACCACCCCAATAATTCATTTCCTTTGCCTGTTTTGAGCATCTCTTCCAGGCTCTGAGGACTTGACATTCTGCATTTGCACTTGCATCCAATCATCAATGTATTCTGTGTTGCTACAGTCTTCATAATTATCATTTTAACAGCACCATAATACCCCTTCATGTTGATGCACTATCATTTACAAAACTGTTCACCAATTGTTGGACATTTAGCTTTTCTACAGTGTTTGTTATTATAGATAACACTATAATGAGCATCATCGCAGCACAGAGCTCAAAAGGTCTGATAAATTATGTCCTTAGAATAACAGAGAAATTCCCAGAATTCTGTTTCTGGAATCAGAGGGCATAAACCCATTGAAACACTTATCTATTTCCCCCAAAAAGAATCATACCAATCTGTACTACACCAGTGGGGTTAACTGGTTCTGTTTTCACCATGAAGCTTCACCAACTTGAATGTTCTAGCTTTGTTTTACTTGATTCTTTTTCTGTCTGTGGCAGAAACCCACAAATTTTCATTGTAGAAAATGTGGACAGAAGAAAAAAAGAAAAATTCATCATAACCCAGTCAACCAAAAATAATCACTACCCACTGTAAGCTTATTTCTTTCCAATCTTTTTTCTATACATACAAAGAATTTTCCCTCAAATTCTATACATTCTATAAAAGATTCTGTTTTATTTTTCTTTGTTTTCATTTATTTTCCTGTCATTGTAAACTTTTTTAAAATAATTAGCTTTAATGGGTATGTAATAGTCTATTATACATAAATTTATTTCTTAAAGATCCTCTGAGGTTGGATATGCAAATTTTGTCTGTCATGAACATACTTCTGGATAAATCTGATTTGTAATCTTTGTTTACTATGACCACAGCACAAACAACTTGAAATAGAAAGTCAGATCAAAGGGTATACAATATCCAATATCCTTGGAGTTTAAGGATTGAAAGTGAGAAACTTCAGGGGATTTCTGTCATATCCATCTGAACCCTGAAGAAGGCAGCCTGGGGCCTGAAGGAGGCATCAGTGTTTGGACAGAGGGCGCTGAGTTCCTTTAGCAGCTTCAGGACCTGGGGCAAGGCAGCTAACATCCATGTCTGTTACATGGCATAATACTCTCTGTCACTTGTCATTAGGGCTGACCCAAATGACATCCACAATATCCATTTGTGGAATATCCAAATGTTTTGGTAGGGGGGATTTTTGAGTGAAGAAAGAGGTGAAGTCCATCTCTTCCATTCTGAAAGCCAAAGGGGACCTGTTTATTCAACCCTAAAAGCTAAGAGCTAAGCGCATGCACAGGACTTGGGCAGGCCAGATGCATTTGCCCAGGACCCTGTGGGGGACAGGGTGGCTCAGACAATATGAGCAATGACTTCAGCAGGGCCGAGTCTGGAAGCAGGGAAGCCACATCCCTCAATTTGGCAACAGAGGCTCCGTGGAGGCCAGGTCTTGCCTGTATTTGCGCCTGTGGCTGTTGCTTTTGGTTTTCCAACCTTCATATCAATGCTGTGCGTTCCCTAAATCCTTCCAAGAAGTTCCTTTTCCTTCTTAAATTAAGCAAAGTGGATTTCTATTGTTGCCAGTGGATTTCTACTGTCGCCATTTCTATCATTGCCATTTCTATTGTTGCCATCTGCCATCAAGATTTCTATTGTTGCCAGGACCTGCAAATCTGTGAGGACCCAATACAACGCAGGTAGATATTCCGGAGCAGCAGCAGACCCAGAGCAGGCCTCCAGAAGCATTGTTTGCTCTTATGATTATTTGGCAGCACAGAACAGTAGCCATCCCTGCTCTACTTCTTACTTCTGGGTCACCCAAGACATATCGCTTAACCTCTCTGTGCCCCAGTTTTCACATATGCAATATGAGAACACCAGTGCCTGCCTCTTGGTGTTGTATAAGGATAAAATGAGTTAAATTCTTACTAAACGCTTTAATGTGCTATTGTCATTATAACCACCAGCCTGAGTGCCACTCTGTCGTTTTTACAGCACCTTCACCGTCTCCATGTCATTTAATTCTACGAGCAGTCATGGGAGAGATGTAATCCTTCTTTTACAAATTTGGAAACTGAGGCTGGGAGCGGTTCCTTCCTGGAGGTCCTACAACCAGTTGCTGGTGAAAAACACAACTCAAGCTGTGGATTCTGAAGGTCAGGTTCGCTTAGGCATATGCATGTATGACTGCAGTGTGCTCTCTATGTTTTTCAGAGACAAAGCAGCGACTGAATGAGTGAAAGAGAAAGAACTGAGCTAGCTAATGTTTGCTCAGCCTCTGCTTGTATACAGTCAGGCCTTGCATGCACAAGGAACACAGGTGCAATTTACTTATAATTCTGTATAACTTACTCCTTGTAACATGGCAACTTAGATAGCCTCCTATCCTATCTACAATGAGGCTCACAAAGGTTTGGTGCCCTGTGCCAGGTGACACAACAGTGGAGCCGCTGGCCCTGCACTTCGCCCCCAATACCACTAACCCCTCCAAAGCCCTGTTTAGACTTGAAAAGGGACACCTCCTGCCTTGCATCTGCCATTCACCTCCCTCCCCCATTATCTCCAGGCTGAAGTGTGCACAAGGGTTATTTTCGCTACCAAATTGGCGCTTAGAAGCTGGAGATTAAATAAACAAACGTGTGAGCGGTTTCCTGCACCAGCTCGCACGCAGCCAGCCAGGGCGTTAGAGGGCCTCGCGATCGCCGCCGTTTGACTGCGGGGCTGCCTGACAATGGCTGTGCGCTGTATCCTGTTTATACAATGAATCTATAATGTAATTTCACCAGGTTCTGAAATGCACCGAGAAACATGCGAGGGCTCGGTGCCTTGCCTAATCCATATGAAACAGGCTGGAAACGCGCCTAGTAAACACGTGGGAGACAAGAGGGGCTGCAGTCAGTCCATCCTCATCTAAAAGGGATTATGGCCCAAGGAGCAGGTGAGACAGCACCCCTCAGCACCCTCCCCACAGTATCCCCGCCTCCCCCCGCCACCCTCGCAGACCCCAGCAGCTCCGTGGTGGAAGCAGATCTCTCTAAACTGTACTTACAGGATTTGCAGACAATTCCCAGGGTCTCCAAGTCTAGGGTCCTGGGCCACATCCTTACCACTTGGGACCAATTGCTGCAGAGGGTGTGAGTTAGAGGATTGTCATCAAGTATGGCCTTGTCCACTTGTCTATTCAGTCTCTCAAGATAAAGAGAGAGAAGAGGCAGATGCATGGGAGAAAGAGAACTCAGGATTTGCCTTCTAGCTTTGTGACAATCACCACCCCCCACCCCCAATCCCTGGCTCTCAAGTGCTTCATGACGGATACTAAGTGTGTAGGGGGCCTTGTCTTTGTGATCTTAGATTAATTGGGTCTCTGAGTTAAACTTTTGCTAACTAAGGGCCTTGTTTAGCCTCCTGGAGAAGGTATGCAAGCAATGTCACCTGGAAGATAATAACAGAGTCCTGAGAACCCCAGGCTCCAAAGGAGCAGAAAGCAAGGCATTTAGTTCATATCCCCTCCTGTATGAGTCCAGCAACCTTATAATTTATTGACCGCCTCCCTATTTGTAATGAAAATAAAAGTTAGCAATGATGGGGCCTTCTCTCTCATCATGCTCATTCTAAGAATTATGCTACTGTCCCCAGTTTTATATTTAAGACACACTCTGTGCCTAAGGTCACAGAGCACTTCAGGGCAGAGCACAGAGGCCAGTCCTGGCAGCCGGCCCCAGCTGTATGACAGCACTGAACTTGCACAAGCCACTGGGCTGTGTGAAGCTGGGGAATTCTGCCACTTGGAGACTGGATGTGGGGATTTAAAAGGCCTGTTTGTGCGTCTGTGGCACAGGCCCTGGCCTCAGGCAGGACTTCCAGCTCGGGGACTGATAACCCACAAGCCTGGAGCAGACCGGTTCCCTCTCGGGGCCTCAGCTCCTCATGGCTGCTCTGTATAGAGGCCCCTCTCTCCCCAAAGCCTCCTGCCCTCGGCTGTGGTTGTCTTCTCCACAACCACAAGGTCATGGGGGCCGTGTACTCAGGGCGAGTGGGGATGTGCCTAGATTTGGAAGCCGGGTGAACATGAATTCCACTGCTGCCTTTTTTTGCCAAATCTTTCTCAGTTTTCTCACCTCTTCCTTGTGCAGTTTTCTCACCTCTTCTCACCCCAACGATTAACTGGGGACAAAAGGACCCACTCAGGGATCTGGTGTGAAGGCTGGAAGAGCTCTGGCCTGCAAGCTCTGGGAGAAATAACTTTGTCATTGTTGTTATGATGTTCTCCTGGTGATCACAGCGATGATTCCTGAATGTTCCATGAAAGTTCTACAAACCCAAATTAGCTTGCTACTTCAGCAAAACCTTTTCTGTCCCCCCAGCTGCCCCACATGGGATTAGTCCCCCTCCCCAGTCCCCAGGATCTCAGCCATGCCCCTGCCTTGACACCAAGTACTTCTTGCTACAGCCTTTCACCTAGGATCCTCTGCAAGGCCATGAACTTGGGGTGAACTCCATCCCACCACCCCTAGCACAGGGTCTTGATGGGAGTTTGGTGTTTGTTGAATGAATAACTAAGTAGCTGAACAAACTACTTAGTAGTGACTCTGCAGGGGAGGGGAGAGAATTTAAGGCAGGCACCAATCAACAATCTCCACTAATCTCCTCTTGGACCACAGTCTACCAGAGATTATCACTCTATTCAGTCATTCTTTATGTCTTTCAGGCCTGAGGAAGAATTCCTAGGAAGCCTTGACTAATAAAGCTTTACACAGAGCTGTGGTTAAGAGCAAGGGCTCCCTAGGTTCTGCCACGCACTGGCTCTGTGGTCTTAACTAAGCTATTCAACCTCCCTGAGCCTGAGTTTCACCCACTTGTAAAATGAAAATAATAATAATCCTTCCCTCATAGGGTTTTATGAGAATTAAATAAGATAACATAAAGAGCATAGTACCTGACATTGAAGAAGCACTTAATAAATGGTCTGCCTTTTTGTCATTATTATTATTATTAGACCACGAACCTGCCATTTCAAGGCTCTGAACCATGTACACATTCATGCATTTTGCATTTAGTTTCATGTATCTACCAACCAAGGGGTTTAAAGGATCTGACCAAGATCTACAAACCCCTTAAACTAGTTAATTTCCCCCCATTTTATAGGCAAAGAACCAGAAGTCCAGAGTGGGGAATTTGATTCAACCACTATGGCCACCCCAGAGTTCCCTGATCATGTCAAAATTGAATTATGAGCTGTTTTCACAAATCCTAAAATCTCACTCTCGGCTTACATGTTGGAGTCGTTCGCCTCTCTGCTAAGGCTGAGCAGCACAAGGAGATACATAGAACAGATGTGCGGGCTCCCTGCCCTTTGGTCTACACAATATCAGGGCTTTGTCCCATCCAATTTGCCCAGAGAAATAGCCAGTCCTTCTGCTCGGCTGTGAGGGGTATTGGATGAGCCACCATGTGCCCTTGAGTCTCATTTTCTTCATATATCAAATGGGATGATATGACCCACCTCACAGGTTGTGACGATTAAACAATAAAATGTATTCGAAACGCTGGCCCAAATTTAGCCCTTGGTAAATGTTACCTCTTACCCTCATCAGATTGAACGTATTAAAGGAGTAAATATTCACTCAAAATCCCCCTTTGGAGAAATAGACACACACAGAACCCAGCAAACAAAGGTTTGCCAAGTCCTGCAGGTACCTGTTTTAATGAATAAATGAAAATGCTTGGTAATGAGCATAGTGATTGTTTTATGTAAATGACGATCCCGTGGAGCTTGTAAACAATTTCTTGTCTCAAGAAAACATTGCCCTTGAGAGCTTGTTTACAACACCAATTTGCTTCTCCAACTTCCTCTTCGTGGACTGCAGAGAGGAGCACTTGGCCCAGGTATGAGAAAATCATGACAAATCCTCAGTGGATGTCTCCCGTCTTAGCTGAGCCTTTGGAGAGAGTTCCTCCTTAAGAGAAATGCTCCTTTTCTCTACCTTGCTCTCAGTCCAAGTTGGGACACTCAGGTGATCTTTGATGGGGTCAATATTTTAATATCAACAGAAGTGATGAGTCTGTGCTGAGTAAAGTAAGAGGCATCATGTAATAGTGAAAGGAGGTCCCCACCAACCAGAAGAATTTCTGTGATCCTGGCTCATTCTGGAAATATGGGAATCCAGGATAAGCACAGATTGGCTGGGCAGCTGTTCAGATACCATTCTATAAGAAATGCTGAAAAAAGTCCCACTGAATTCACCAGAAATATAGTGTCAGGTAATGAAGGTTTCCAGTTGCAACTCCTAACATATGGGAAACAGTATGCTGGCCACACTGGTTTGTCCCTCACCACAGAAAGCACCTGTGGGCACCCATCTACCATCTGAACAGCAGGATACAGATGCACATATCCCTGCCAGCCCTATTCAGGGACCCTGCCAAGGACCTATATGATCTGGCAAATCTTGTAATGTCTTTTATTTTTTTAACTAAATTAAAAAATGCACATATCTTACGAATCAAAAGTCACTCCCCTATCTCTCACAAATAAACACTAAATTATGTTTTCAATACTATAAGCTTGATGGGGTATTCAATTATTACCCTGATGGCCCTGACCTTGAGTAATCATTCAATCTTCAAGAATCAATTGCCAAAGTGTGATGAGGGTAGATTTGATACCAAGGAAAAAAGATTTCATGCTCTGCACCTTTGGTTTGCTGTTGCTTTCCTCCCTTCTCTGTTAGGACTTACAATTTCCCCAGCAGAATCAATCATGTTGCAGGGACTCTATCATTCCTTATTCCTGCTTCCTTCATGCACTTCATGCAAAGTGAGGTCTTTGAGGTTTAGAACCAGGGTTCATTTCTATATGTGGTTCCCAAGAAGAGAGTGGCAACAACAAATGCATCTATAGAGACAGAAATGTGACGATGAGGCTTATATCTACAAAGATCCAAATGGAGGACCTTCCTTTCATGTCAAGAAATCCTCCCTCAGGAGGGGAGATAGTAGCGTATTTAGTATCCAAGAGGCAATAGGAGGTAGGGAAAATGGATAAGACTTGTCAAAGGGGCAGCAAGCATGATCTGATTGGCAGACTGGTTATCAGGGGGTATTAAAAAAATATGTAAAAACACTGAGGAAAAGAAGAACAAGGTTGTTCAATGTCAAAGAAGAGATTTTTAGATATGAGACAGGAGAAAGCAAGAATGTGGTATTGAGTTAGAATTGGAAATATCAGCATAAACTTGTGACATACATACATAGATGTTATATAGATAGAGGCAAACATACATATTGACACAGAAATGTCCATGTGCACTTATACACATATGTATGGTCTAGTGATGTCCATTGAGATGACCTAGAAGCAATGTCACTCCATTAGAAATGAGCACCCAAATCATGGTTTCTAAATGCTACCCTTTATTAAGAGGAACTAGGAATCCTTAGAGAAATGGTTGATTCAAGGAGTGGGGCAGGATGGAAACGACAAGATGTACCTGAAATTGGTTCAGAAAGTAAGGAAATGTTTAAAAGTAACTGGAAGGCAGCTTGAAGAGGCTCCAGTAAGGAAATCTGGGACAATTCAAAGTGAATAATGACCATCACAGGTTGCAACTGGTTGCAAAGGGATAGGAATCCATAATTCTATACCAATATTAATTAACTAGTTAATCAGCAACTGGGGAAGAAGAGAAAGTTTTTTCCCCACAGTAGAATTCCAACTAGTAAATATGGAAGGGAAGATGATAACACAAAGTTGCTATTGGCAACCCTCAGGGTAGCAGTTTATTTAGGCAGTAATTTTACTGATAGATGGGTGCTAAGGCTGATGGGCGGGGAGTCTTATAAGTAAGAAGACATTGGCATCATCCTGAAATATCACACTACATAATATCAGATACAAAGCGAAAATGATGGCTCTGTGAAGAGAAAATCTGGATGGCACAAACTTGATCCTTGAAACTACCCAAAAAGAGAGGCAGACTGTCTGGGTGGCCAAACCCTAGCTGTGACAGCTACCACTGGGTGATGCTCAGCAAGTTCTCCATCCCTCAGGGCCTTAGTTTCCTCTTGTCTAACATGAGGCTGTGAATGGCACCTGGCCCATCAGGATTGTACGGCACGTCTACACATTAACCCATGTAGAACATCTAGAAGTGAGCCTGTGCATGACATCCCCCCAGCAGTGTAAGCCGTTATCAACATTGTGGGCAATGAAACTCAGTTCTGAGAGAGAGAAATGGCACTCAACCCCATATCCGCCAACCTCCAGATCACATGCTCAGGATCTCCCAGGAATCAGAGTCCCAGTGGTCAGGCTCCTGGAGTTTTCAAAGTGCTGTTTTATCTGCATTTCACTTGAAAGTGACAGGAATCCCTAGAAAGGAGTAGTTAGATCTCTCCTGGGCCTCACTGACTCACCCAATATGCCTGTGATAAGCATTAGAGGAGGAATTGGAGTCACTAGTTCTGACTCCACAGCCCTGGTTGCTTTCAGGGTATAAATTTGACTCCAGGAGCTCCAGCCCATTGCCAGAAGTCCATTAAATGACCTAGGGATAGTGTCCAACTTGTGAAAGACAACCAAAGTTGAGGCCTCCCTGATGGCACAGGGGTTAAGTCTTAGTGCTATCAAGCTATTGCCAGCCACTGTGGCCTGAGTTCAATCCCCAGCCAGGGAGCTGACCCACATGGCGCAGCAGACCTCTCCTGTCTCACCTGCTGCTCCCCTCAGCAGTGTATTTCAGTAGATCCACCTGTTCTGCTCCCCACTCTGTCTTGGTAAATCCTCTAGCCACCACCCGCCTCCCATACCTCTGCCTACACCCCAGTTCTTAAATGCACAAATAAATAAAAATAAATCTTTAAGAAAAAAAAACAAAGCTGAATAGGTTTTCTGAACTTGAACTTCTCAGTGAATATTTGATGTGTTTCTCTTTCACAAATGTATCCCACTACTGCATTAGTATAAACAAGAAAAGGTCCTTACCAGGAAACAGGGAACTTCAGAGCAGGATGAGAGACAAGAACTTAGATCGACTTGGAACCAAGATCGACTTGGAAGACTTCAAGGTTGAGTCAAGGAGGGGATCAGGACCATTCAGGCATGAAGGAGAAAATATCCTGACTTTCACCTTTAAATTGTCATTTGTTATAATGTCACTTTACCTGGGGTGGGTGGTCTACAAGAGAATTGGGGTTAAATAGCAGGATATCCTCTGGGCCCGAAGAGAAAGGTGCTGGAAGCTCAGTGGTTCTAAGCTTCTCTCCAAGTGCACAGGCAGTCGTCAGAGTCAACCAAACACTTTTACCAAAGGTGGATTGGATGGAGACCCTCATAAATCAGATGTGAAGTTTACAACCAGGAGAAGATAGGAGCTTCTGGGCCATGTGGATTTAAAGATCAACAGACACCACTCCAACCCCCACCTCAGCCTGGCCCAGGCCATCTGTACAGATTTAATATCTCTCTCACTCCTGCTCCCTGGGAAAACTAAACCTCATCTGTCTGCAGTTAGCAGAAGCCTGGAGTAACTGGATTCGCTACTGGAACAAAAGATATATGTGACGTTAACAGTTCATTGAGCTGTGAGATGAACAAGACGAGTGTTGAAAAGGAAACCCAAGTTGAGAGTACATTTCCAGTGTTAATAAAGCTTCTCTTTTGTTGTATGTTTTCAAACACTGACTCCGGGATGGGGACCATCCGTTTCCTTCTAGAATTAGACAGGCCTGCAGTCTTAAGGCATCGGAGCATCATCCAGCCCTATGAATGGACTGCACAAGTGCTGCATCAGGAACCTGCCCCCATCTTTTGCTCTTGCTGCAGTTATTTCACTGGCTTGGCAAAGCTCTCCTGTTCACCCAGAGCATGTGCATACTGGGGTAGACACCAAATTCCAAAACTCAGGCCACCAGGGGTGCTGATCACGCAAAGCAATGAGCAGAGCAAAGGTGGAGCCATGAGCCTAACAATTGGTGACTGCATCATTAAATCATAAAGGGACGCACAGGATGAAGTTCAACGTGGCCTTAAAATGTGAACTGTAGACACGTACTGGCTGACATGGAAAAATGGCCATGATTTTTGCAAAGTATTTTTTGAAAAGCAAGCATGTAACAGCGTGTATGACCTGATCCCATTTGTCATACATGAATGAGAGAGAAAAAGAAAGAAGCTGGGGTCTAGCTTCTAGGAAGGACAGACCCTATGAAATCAAAAGCTGTGGGCATCTGGATGCTTTTAGCTAAGTGGGTATAGACCTTGACTACAGGGCTGTGTAGAACAGCGAAGGAAGTAGAGCTGGAGGTGGGGGGCTCATTCTCTGAGGGGGCAGGGAGGAAGTGGAGAAATAAATAACAGAAAATGAAAGAAGATTGTTGTGGTTTGGATTAAGTCCCCAAAAAATGTCTGCTGGAGTTCTCACCCTTGATACCTGTGAACATGATCTTATTTGGGAATAACTAAGAAGACATCATAATTGATTAGGATGGTCCCCGTCCAGTATGACTGGTATCCTTATAAGAAGGGAAACAGGCAGAGGGAGGAGATGGCCGTGTGGAGACAGAAACGGAGATTGGAGTGGGGCAGCCACAAACCAGAGGATACGGGGGCAATTGGAAGCTAGAGGAGACAAGAAACCATCAGGGATTTCAGCCCTGACAACATCTTGGCCTCGGACTCTGGCCTCGGATTCTGCCCTCCAGAGCTATGAAAGAAAACACATCTGTTGTTTTAAGCCACCCAGTTTATGACACTTTATGGCAGCCCAAGGGAATGAATACCGGGACCCAGCAAATGGGGTGAAGCTCAGAGAGCTACAGGGATGAAGAAATCCATGGTGGGCAGATGAGTCAGGGTCCCCCAGAGAAGAGAA
Source organism: Talpa occidentalis (assembly GCF_014898055.3). Lineage (NCBI taxonomy): Eukaryota > Metazoa > Chordata > Mammalia > Eulipotyphla > Talpidae > Talpa > Talpa occidentalis. The sequence continues at coordinate 70,211,955 of NW_023605083.1, forward strand.
CCAGCAGGATGTCTAGACATACATAAGAGGAGATCTATTCTAGGAATTAGCTCACGGGGTCACAGAGGCTGAGAAGTCCCACAATCTGCCATCCTCAGACAAGGAACAAGCAAAGACCTAGAGTAACTCGGGGCTAGAAGTGGAAGGCGATGGTGTCGGAGTCCTAAGCCCAAGAACCAGGAGCCCATGTCTGAAGACTTCACTCCAGTAGAGAGCAATTCCCCGGCCTCTACCTTCATGCCTATCCAGGCCCTGAGCAGCAGGGGTGCCCTCCCACACTGGTGAGGGGCCTTTTTTACTCATCTGCTGGCCCAGTGGTGAGGTCCTCCAGGATGCCCTCACACACGCCCCACGAGCTGGACATCCCTTACCCTACTCGAGTAGCAGATGGGATTAGCCACTGCGGTGATGGAGCTGATAAAGAGCATTTTAAGGATGAAGACGCCTAGACCCCTTCACAGTCATTAGTGTCTCCATGATAGAAACTCCTCCGGCTCCCTCCCAAATGGCTTCACAAGCTGGGATAAGGGTGCTTTGTGTGGGGGGTGAGTGGGGCTATCTGGAGAAGGTGGTAGCTTCCTGTGTGGATCACCATGGTGCAGAGCAAAGCCGGGGTGCGGGATACCCTGTACCTCAAATGCCCCTCCCACCCCAAACCCCCACTCAGGCAATTCTCAGAAGTCTGCAGGGGACTTAGACTTCCACAGAGCCTGAATTAGAGGTTCTGTTTCATGGGTGCAGAAATGGAGTCTAGAAAGCTTGAATAACACGCCCCAGGTCCTACAGATAGCCAGTGGGCTTCTGGAGCCCCGGCTTTCCCTAAAAGCTGCCCAGTTCAGCTGCACATGCAGCTGTTCCAATGGCCCTGCTAAATGGGAAGCAGATGTTACCCTATAACCATTCTCTGCTCGTGGCCATCTCCTGGGTCAGCTATACAGTGGCTAAAGAAAACAAAGGACTCAGTCTCCATCCACAAATGCCACCCCGGGCTGCCCTCCCCAAGCTCCCACTGCTCCATCCAAAGACAAATGACCAAGATCTATAATCTACTCCCCTCGTCTGACTTCAAAACTGACTTACTCAAAGAAAGGATATCTCAGACACCCTTCAGAGGCTTCAAGCACCCCATAAACAGGTCAGAATAGCTGCTCGTCAGGGTCCCTTAGAAGCCTGAGATGAATGGGGGATTCTTTCACTGTTTAAGCCGGGAGAGCAGGTGCACAGAAATGGTATGTGGGAAACAGTGAGCAGGCAATGCTGTAGAGACGAAGGTTCTAGACTCCTCCTAGTTAACACTGTAGGAAACCAAGGTCCTCTGAGACATGAAGGAAGACCTCTTGGGATTTGATCTCAGAAGGAAGTCTTTAGATGAGGACCCTGAGGGTGCAGCTGGTGAAGCCTAAGGTGAGTAAGTACAGAATTGGGGCTCCAGTTCAGGCAGCCTGGCTCGAGAGCGCGTTCTGCCCCCCTCTCGCCTTCTATAAGAAAACTCGCCTACATGCGCTGCTCTGGTCCTCACGACACCCTCTGATGCGTCCTGTCCAAAAGAAGGAACAGGTCCAGAGAGCCCCAGCTGGGATCCTCATCCCAGTCCACTGCTCTGTCACTGGGCCTTAGTCAAGCCCCCCGCCCCCTCACCAACCTCACCTGAAAGAACAAATGGGTAAGAGTTATATTCTTCTAATACCCACCCCACCTCCACACACACACAAGGAATCATCCTCTCCCTGAAGGCAACAATGCTCTTCCTTTTCCCTTGCTCCCAAAAGATGTGGCCAGTGATAGATGCTAGAGAACCTTGTTAAAAGAAGAAACCACTGTGGTAGAGGTGGTGCCGGACCAGAACCCGTCCCCACTGCTCCAGCCCACACACCCTCTACCCGAGGAAGACCCCCTCCTCTTCTGATAGGCCAGATTCTACAAAAGCAGCCCACAGAGACTGAAAGGGCAATGTTTCTTCTTCTGTCCAATCACTCCACACATTAGGGGTTGGGGTGGTACAGGAATGCGGGCACAGATGCCTGTCCCCCCCGCTCCCCGCGAGGGTGTGGTGTCACCACTGAAGTTCGTGGTTGTGATCTTGCCATCACCTGTCTGTGGGGCACTTTATAATTTGCCCGGGATCTCCACACGTTCCTTTGCCTTTGCTCTTCAGCATAGCACTCCAGAACCCCACATTCTTATTTCCACATTCTTATCTTGCAAGGACAAGAGCAGCTCAGCTCACAGAAGGTGCGGGCCAGGCATCCGGACCCACATCTGAGTTTCTCCAGAGTCCACCCTTGTCCCAATAGGCTGTGAAGCCTCCTAAGGGACCAGGACTGAAAACAAGGTCTGTCGCAGCCCCAAGACCACTCCTCGGGACCACACAAGTATCCTCCACCATCCACCTCCCCCAGAGACCCTAACACAGAACAGCAACCTCACTGCCTTTCTCCGCAGACTCTCTTCTGGAGGGGCTCCCTCATCTGCCATCCCTGTGCCCTGTGATGCCAGGAGGGTCCTCCAACTCTTGCCTCAGTTTATCCACCTTGATCACACTGCATTTTTCTAAGCCACCACACCCCAGCAGCGCCTCCCAGGAAACGAAAGAGAAAGGAAGGGATGGCGGAAGGGAGAGAGAAAGGAAAAACGCAGCCCTCCTGAGTGCAGAGAAAGTTACATATGAGGACAATTACTCCCCGAGCTGCTGTTCAGTGAAGCGCTTCCAGCGCGCTTCCCCGCACTACGGAGGCTTTATGGAGTTAGGTGATAGATGACGGCCGCCACGTGCGCGGTGATCTATGACCAGTCCCGGGTTACGCTCCAGCCTCGGGACGGCTGTGTGATTTAAGGCCACTCCCGAGACTCCTGCTGACACCAGGGCTGCATGGTCTAATGTTGTGTCTGGGATCAGGGTGTATGTGCCAGGAGGCAGGGCCAGAGCCCAATGCCCTGATTGGAGGCCCCAGACTTCATCTCCCGGGGCAAACTCGCGTCTGGTAAGGGCTGTCTTCATCCAGATGGAAGGGTTTGCATTCTTGAGTTTCAAGGCTCTGGGTGAGTCTCCACTGCTTCAGTGATAAAATATCTGTAAATGCAGAGGCTCTTGGAAGTGGAGGCGAGTTCAGAGCTCTCCTGCCACTCGCGGGTGAATTCATGAAGCTTGTACTCATTCCACAAATGCTTGCCGAGCTCCTGCTATAGCGCAGGCACTGTTTCTGGCAGCTGGAGGTGCAGCAGTGAACAGGGCAGGCGTCATTTTGCCTGATCAGGGACTTCCTTCTGGAAAGGAAGAGCTGCCTGCTTCTAGAAACAAAGACCCATTACACAAGGAAGGAGGCAGCTTTGGCGGTGGCAGATTGTGTCAGATTTTTGAAAAGAACCACAAAAAGCCGAGAGGGCAGGTGACAGCAAAATTGGTTATGGAAGGCCTCTGAAAGCACAGGCACTGAGATGAGACTGGAAGGAAAGGAAGGAGCCAGGAGTTTGAAGAGTGGGGAGAAGGGTCTTCCAGGAGGAAAATGGGAATAGCATGTGCAAAGGCCCGGGGGTGGGCAAGCGTGACCTGTGTGAAAGACTGAGCAACTTGTCTCTGTTATCCAGGAATATTTTTTAAAGTTCCAAAATATAACCCCTTGTCCTTCCAAATAAAAGTGAACATATCCCCCTAGAGCAGAAGGCTTATGCCTTAAATGTCTGTCTTTCTCACTGTTCACACCCTTGATGCTTTCTTGCCAGACCATCCTTGTTTGAATCAGTGAAGCACTGAGATGACCAGGAGGCAGTTTTTCAGGATTATTCTTTTTTTAATCCTCTGCCCAGTGTGCTGAAATGAGCCTCTGGCTGACTGATGTTGTCCGTCTACTTTTCCGTCTACTTTTCCACTTTGCAACACTGGGTGAAACACCACAACCCAGGCCCTCGGAGCTAGACACTGGTGACGAATTATCTGAAGCAAGAGTTCACGGGGATTCTTTAAACACTGGAAAAGGAATATGAGTCATGAGCCTCCATAACCACCCTGTGCTGGCCTCCACCTTGGTCTCCCTGGACAAATCTAAAATGAGTGTGCATCTTATGATTGATGTGCATAACTTTTTCCTTTTGTTTCCAAAAAACTGATATTAAACCAATGGTGTGTCCTATGACTCATGGGCTCCCCAAATCAAGGAAATATAGTACTAGACGGAGGGTCACTTGATGCCTTGGGCCTGTCACCCCAATGTAATCAACAACAGTGCCCCCTTCTTTCTCAAATATCCCAGTTTGGATGATAAATTATGTGGTTCCCCTAATAATACAGCACTAAGAAAAGGCTGCCTTTGGGTGATTAGGATGCTTTGTTTAGGAATTATAGTCTTTGCACATTTTCTCATAACCCACCCCCTCCAAACAATCATATTTCAAAAGTGCTTTACAACTCCTTAACACAACATTTGTGATTCTTCCCTGATAGGCATGGGATTACAATAAATTAACCAAGTCTTTCAGGCAGCCACTTCCTCATTAGTGCTTCCAAACCTGTCCCCTGAACTCCACACACCCTAAAGCCACTGGGCATTAAGTTGTAGCCCCCAAGAGCCCCACAGGCACCACCTACAGCACTCTGCAAAAGGTTCTCTTGAATTCTGAGCTCTAAAATGGAACACATGGAATTTGTCATCTATATTCAGTATATGCATGTTTATTTTAACTTGAAAGCTATGTTGAAATCAGTTCCCAAAGTATAAAATCAAACCACCCAGAAGATGTTCTGTTTATGCAGAGACTTTGGATACCCCCTGGTATGTTTCTAAGAAATACAATCCCACAGACCTTTGCTTTTATGAGATGGGGGCTGCCTGCTGAGGAAGAAAAGGCAAATTCTCATACAGGAACCCAGTACAGCAAGCAACGTGAACAGGAAGAAAACTGACCAGATTGGGCATCCCCAGTGGATGGGGTTCACTCCATCCTCCGCGCTCTGGAGGGGGCATGATGGTTCCCATATTACAGATGATGAAACAAAGAAAGAGGTGAAGCCACTTATCTACGGCCTCACAGAAATAAGGAGTATGGAGGAAATTCTGCATCCAGTTCCCTTGAATGTAAAGACAGGCTTCTCCCGACGCATGCGCCCCAGGACTCCGAGATTTTCCCTGTCTGTTCTGCAGTTTATTGAAGTGCTCTTATTACAAGATGTATCTTCCATGTAAGTTTTCTCATCATCTTCACTGTCACTTCATGTTTCTCTCTTTAGATTGACTTCCCAGGGCTCTCACGAGAGATTTGAAATAAAAAAATTTAAAGCATCTATGTCTATTTGTAGCTCTGAAAGCTAGTTTGTATTTGGAGGAGATTATTTTATGAGATAAAAAAAAGTTGCTGAAAATGTGGAAAACTACTATAGATAAAATGCATTTATTCTGAGATATGATCTGTTGGATTTTCTACTACCAACGTGGGGAGAAAACAGGTGGTACTCCAGAAAAATACTCACAGATGGAAAATGTATAAATGGTAATTCACCAAAAACAACTGCAACCGTGACTTTTAAAATATGATGCTGGTTTCCATTTTGGGTCGATGCTTACATCGGAAATTCTGGAACTCCCTGGATAACGAATGTTTGGCTAATTAGATGCTAAGTCTCAGGGAAAAGACATGGATGGACGGAAGGGGCTCTTTCATCAATGTGAAATTTTAATCTATATCCTCAGTGATTTGTGTTTGGATCCTATTGAAGAGGAACAATACAGTACAGCAGGGGACATTTGAGCTAAACCAAACCAATTTCACATAAAGCACATTCCTCTCCACGGGTCCCCCTTCTTACTACCATGAAGGCCTAATAAATTGATAGAGACTGAGTTATCTTATTCCCAAAGCTATTTTGTTTTCTGTATTTCTGCTCAACCTTTGTTGTTTGCACTGAAAGTATAAAAACTGCCTGGGTTGTCCTGGATTTGGAATGAGTGCAATAATATTAGAATGAGAGTTGTTTGCCAGACAGGAAAAACTCCTGCCCATACTTCAAAACCCTATTCGAGTATCTTTCCAACAAGAAAACATTCCCTTGGTAGTTTCTTTCTTCCCCTACTTAGTGCTCCTCTGAACTTTATATTTACCTCTTTGGAAGCTCCTGTCTTGTCTGATGAATTACTTTTATTGGTGTCTTAATTGCACCACTGGACTGTGAGGTCCTTCATGCTTAGTCTCCAGAGTTCCTAGCATGATGCTTGGAATACAGTAGTTTCTCAATAAATGAATGAGTAAATGGATAAATAAAGTAAAATTAAAATTAATGGACACCAGAAACAGAACTACACATTTAGATTGCTTTTCCTCCTACGAGGCAGCTGTATCCTTCAGAAAATTCTTCAACATGTCTTATAAGCTAAGTCCTAGACAAATTCCATCATTAATTCCATCTTCGGATTCATTCATGCTAAAAAAATAAAAAGATATCTCTGAGCATTCCCACACTAGAATCTGTGAGGTTAACTTCAACTGAAAGATAAAATCCAGATGTGAGTCTTTCCCTTGTGAACATCATATTCTTGTAAGTTTCTTCCCCTCAATTTTTCTATAAACCTAAAATTGTTATTAAAAATGGTCTTAATTTTAAATTCTTTTTAAAAACTAAAGAAAGAAGTATTGGTGAGGATGTGGAGAGGACAGAACCCTTGGGGCACTATTGGTGGGAGTGTAAATTGGTGCAGCCTCTATGGAAAAGTGCAGAAAGTCCTCAAAAAGGAGAACCACCATCTGATCCCATAATCCCACTCATATGTACTTATCCCAAAAAAATGAAACCAAGATCTCAAAGAGCTATGAGCACTCCCACGTTCATTACAGCACTATTCACAGTCGCCAAGATATGGCAACATCCTACGTGCTCATTGATGGATAAATGGACAAAGATAATTATTCAGGCTTTTTAAAAAGAAGGAAATTCACAATACGTGACAACATGGATGAACCCTGAAGACATTACGTTAAGTGACATGAGTCAGTTACGGAAGGACAAATATTCCATGTTTCCACTACATGAGGATCCAAACTAGTTAAACTCATAGAAGCAGAAAGCAGAACGGTGTTTGCCAGCGACTGGGGAAGGAGAAACAGGGAGATGCTAATCAACGGGTATTAAGTTTCAGTTTCACAAGATAATTTCGAGAGAGACGCTGACACAACATTATCCATGTAGGTAATAATACTGTTCCGTAGCCTTCAAAATCTGCTAAGACAATGGGTCTCATGTTCTTACCACAGTAAAATAGAAATTTAAAATATATCAAGAGTATCTGAGCAGTTTTCAATTTTTTAAATATCCTACAGAAAGTGAAAGTAGGCCTTTTCCTTTACAAAAGGATTCTTCACTTTTACAAAATCTGCCATGATGGATCAACACCCATATTTTGTAGGTGGGGAAAGTGAGTCTCAGACAGGAAACATGACTTTCCCAAAGTCATGATGAGTGATAACAAAAGCCAGAACTTGTCCAGACTCCTTGCCACCACCCCCCCAACCACTGACTTGGTCTCTCTTAATATCATAGGATTCTCAAACCCCAGGACTTATAAGTCCATTTGAGAAGCTTGCTTTTATCCCTATTGCCTTGTGGACAGTGAGACATCCCAGGGTTGCCTCCTGGGATCCCAGGCACCCCAAGCAGAAGCTACCTCCTCCCTGCAGCAAGGCCATAGAAAGCATAGGCACTGAGCTGGGATTCTTTCTCCACCTGCCTCACACTCTGGGCTCCATCCGTAATGAACAGCGCACTGTCCATGCCACTGGATCCTTGCAGTGCAGAACCCAGCCCAGAATTATGTCTTTCTTCCATCTGCCAAGCTCCTACTGAGCTCAGGTACTGATTTTTCAGGAATCTGTCTTTAAACTGGTCTTCTCTTGCTCTGCAACAGGGTGAGATACACGTCGCCTGGCTCATGCAAGGCCTGTGCTTCCCTCATCAAAGTGGGGGCCCATCTACTTTCTGTCTCCTCCACTGATCTGGGAGCTCACTGGCACCTGGGTCTGTGTCTATAAGAGACACCAGCTCTGTAGGGTGACTGTGAGCATTAAATGAAAAGCTGTATGTGGAGTGCCGAGACACAGGTCTTTACATTGTTGAATGAATAAATGAATGAATGCAGATTGCACAGCTGGATGTTTGGACTCCGGGAAGGAAGCACCAGGAGAAGATTTTTCTTCCACAAGACAGGATTTAAATGGATCTGACAAACCAGATGTGTGCCCCCTGAGGTGAGATGTGCAGAATACATTCTCTCAGGCCCAAATCTTCCTTTGCATAGCAATTATTTTTTAACATGCCTTTACCATGCTAAAATAGTAGCGTATATGCATCCTAGGGTAGGTTAGAATAGTATAACAACTGTCTGCATAATTTTTAAAAATCAATGTATTGTAAAGATATAATTCATTAAAGAAAGGAGATTCTTTATAATAAAATAACTTATATTTTGATAAGTAAATGTTCAACCTGATTTCAGAGAAGACCCACAAAATAACAAGATTTTTGCAGTTCTTTCTAGTGAGCAGACTGGAATTTTTGAGATGTAGGCAATAATCAGCAAAATGCTATTTCCACTCTTTCTTTATATTTGGCTATTGAAATAAGGGCTAAATAGGCACCTTCCTATATTTACAAGCACAAAGGTAGATTGAGGCATGGCGGGGGAAGTGTCTTATACTCCACAGTGGCCACCAACAGAATAATTTTCTGATGGTGAACAACTCCTGTGATAAAGTTTTAAATAAAAGTACAGTATACATTTGTTAACCCATCCCTGAAAAGGTCCATGAATTTTAAAATCCTCACATACTCTATGGTGGCAATACCTGATGGGAGGATCCAACTATTACCTCAATTAAAAATTAATTAGACTTCATATATTTTTTACAACATTTTTCATTTTTGCACAATGTATGCATTTTCATCTTGGTTATAGTCCCCATACAATTCCCACCCTTGTTTTGATCCTATTCCCTCCTCCTACCCCCTGTAGTGTGTCTCTGGTTTATAGTTGCTTGTTGATTTTGATGTTTACTTCATTAAATTGGGGAGAATTGGCACTTGTACAACAATTAGTTCACTTGTCTGAGAACATGTTGCTAGTCATCTCTTAGCCTCTGCCAGAAAGCTTTGCAATTGTCTCATGTAGAAGCTGTGTTACTGTTATTTTTTTTTTGGTGGTGGTGGTGGTGGTGGAGTCTGGGGGAGCCTAAGTTTATTCCTGGACCTTTGTCTCTATGTTGCCATTGTGAATATATTTTTCATTATTATGCTTTCTCAATGGTGGTTGCCGGTATAAGTAAACTAATTGATTTTTTTAAAAAAAATAAAAAATAATAATTTCAAAAAAAAGACTTAATTTAAATTAAAAGTCATAAAATTTAAAAAGTAACCATGCACAAAATATTATATGGAAATATATGTGTCTGTGTGTGTGTATATGGGGGTGTGTGTGTGTGTGTGTGTCTGGAGAGAGATTGGGTCTAGATATACAAAAATGTAAACAGATATTTCACTTACATGCATTTCAGTGAGACACGAAAATTGCACAGGGGATGAGAGTGGATACTTTTTAAGGTGGAATCTTCTGGCACAAGGTAGTATGGTTGAACAGATCTGATCCCCCACCCACTAAATGTTATTAAATAACTTCCCCAAACTTTGGGACAACCCAAAAACCACCCATAAATACCCTAAATGCCCCATAGGGGGCAGCACAGCCCTCTTTGAGAACCAGCACTCTAGAATACTAGCTGAACCCAGGATCATAACAGCATGGGTGGGACCATCAGGGTCTCAGCCCTGCCCTGACTCCCCTTCTGGAAAGCCCAGTTCAAATTTCCCAAGTTAGGAAGCTTCAGAGGAGGCTGTAGGGCATGCAAGCTGGTGCATGGAACAGCCACCTGGGTGCACCATCCCAGCTGAGGCTGCCTCCAATGATAATGTTTGCAGATGGGCGTGTGAGCAAGAGAGACTTGCACAATCCTAATGGCCTCCAGCTGCTGCCACTCACACTGAGCCCGGGGGCATGGCCAAGCCAGTGCAGGCAATGGGCATCCTGCCCAGGCTGAATGCAAACTGAGCTCAATCTCCAGTTCCCTGTAGCCAAAATCCAGAGTGAAGAAGCAGGAGACTTGGGTTCTAGCTTCAAATCCACTGCTGACTTGCTGTGTGATCTGAACATGGTGCTTTACTTCCCTGGTTCCTATTTCCCCCTCTGTCATGAGAGGTGGACAAAAATCGTCTTTCCTGCCTCAAAAGCTTGTGTTATAAGTAAGAAATGAATCAACCCAGAAGGGAAATATTCAACTCAAATTTAACTCCTAATAGCACATCCCTGATAAAGCTGCAGCTAATACCCTTTACACACTCTAAATGGGCCCTTCTGTAACAAGCACATGGACTGCTTGTGTGATGATGACCAGTTCTCAGGGCACTGAGAGAAAAACTTAAAACTGGTGGTGCAGGATGGAGCAGGCGACCGCCCAAGCAGAGTAAAGTAGCAGCTGACAGTCCAGGCATAATCACGGCAGATAAAACGAGATCTGCTATTAAAAAGCCTTGGATGTGGACCTAGAGACACTTGAGTATTATGAAGCCAGCATTAGAAGGAACGAGGGTGGTGATCAGCAGAGTCAAGGTCCCAAAGACCCAGGCAGACCACAGACATGATCACAGCTGGGAGCCAGGTAGACCAGATGTCCCATCCTCTTGATGATGATTTTTGTTAATCTCTCATGACAAAGGGGTCCTCTTCACAGAATTTGTTCTCATAGAGGGTGATCTTGCAGGGAGAGGGGAACCATGGAAGCAGTTGAATGGACACAAACGACACTTTTGAGGAAGAGAAATGAGTGGGATTCTAGCTTACACAGGGGCCATGATTTGAGGTGAGGTCAGAGGTAAGTGAGAGCAGTGGACTATGGAAGTGTTTGGGTTTTAGAGTAAAAGCAATGTGAAACCATTGGCGGGTTTGTTATTCTGGTTTACAGGGTAGCTTGGTCTCATTTACATTTTTAAAATATCACTCACGCTGCTGTGGGAAAAACAGACCATGGATTAGGAAGAGTTGAGCCTAAGAGATAGTTAAGAAGTTACTGCTGGACCGCCCCGGTGGCTCAGTGAGTTGAGCGCCGCTCTGTGAAGCTGTCTGCAGCCTCTGCAGCACGGGATCGATTCCCGGCTGGCCAGGGAGAAATCCACATGGCATGGCAGACCTCTCCTGCCTTGCCCGCTGCTCCCCTCAGCAGTGTCTTCAATCCGTCTGCCTGTTCTGCTCCCCGCTCTGTCTCTGGTGAATCCTCTCACCCTCCCGCACCTCTGACTGTACCCCAGTTCTTGTATAAATAAATAAATCTTTAAAAAAAAGAAGTTACTGCTGCTGTCCAGGGGGAGAAGTTAATGTCTTGAACTGGGATTCTAGCAGTGAAGGTGGGAGCAGTAGAAGGCTGGGATTCATTCTGGATACAGCACCAAAAGGACTTACTATGGATCTGCACAGGGAAGGTAAGAACTCCTGGGTGTGCTCTGCCCCACCACACTGCCTTGCCTGCCTGGCGTCTTCTCACTCTTCACACATGATTCAACACCTCCCAGGACTAGGGGTTCACCCTCCAGGGAAGCCCATTAGAGATTTTTGACATAATACAGTGTCATACTCTCTTCCTGGGACATCCACCCCACGTTAGCGCCAATTCTCTCCCTCTGAGGGGACAATGCAAAGAATCAATTCCTTTTCCTCCAGAATGCTACCCAAAGACTTTGAGATTTTATCCTCCTCCTGCCCTTTCTCATTCCAAGAAATGATCATTTTTCTCCTGGGGGCCAAAGGAAGAATTTCCAAATCCCATCTCTAAGAGGAGTTGTGATAAGACCCCAGATGGCAACTTTATCTTGATCAAGAGGTTAGCATTAGGTCATGGGATGCTCTCTTCTCATGCCTAAAAATTTTGGGATAGGTTGAGAAGATGCTCTTCTTCCCCTTAATGGGCTTATCTCGGCCTGTCAGTTTAGCGTGTGAATCACTCCCACTTAAAGAATATTTCCATCCAATTACATCTCTTCACCATAAAGCACTACAGAAATTAACACAGGCTAATGGACTTAAGCAACCCCAATGCCAAGACTGAAACAGATTAAAAGGAGGGAGCGACCCGCCTCTTTCCCTTTTTGCTCCCCTGTCAGTAGTTTATTCCATTATCTGAAAGCCCTATTTAACCAGCCTACAGTTTTCCTATTTTAGGGCCTACCAGCGGCCCCCTAGGGAAGGTCACCAGTGGGGAAAAGAGAGACCTTTTAAAGATTACACATGAACAGAATTTGAGAAAGTCTTTGAACACTGATGGAGGTTCTGGACTTCAAACTCCAGCTGAGGCTGCTGAAAAATAAATGGTCAAAAGGGAAGGAAATAAAGGGAAGAAATAACCACTGCAAGAATTAGAGGAACTTAGATATTGCAAGAGTTCCAAGAAAGTTGAGAATCAGGAGTCTGGATGACATGTCCAGCTGTTTCTGCTGTGTGACCTTGATTAAGTCAGTATGTCTCTCTGAACCTCTTTTGTTTAACACATGCTGAGCTAACCATACTCTGGGCTAAGCATTGTGCTGGGTAATGGGGATTTCAAGGCAACAAGATGAAGATTTTGCTCTCCAGGAGCTCACAGTCCTGGGGAGAAGCCAGGAAAACGTATATTTATAACATAAGTGCAATAATGCCCATCCCCAATCTATAAAATGAGCAGCTTGACCTAAAAAATAATGACAATGACAGTAACAACTAATATCCGTGAACTCGGAGCCCTCCTGGACACATGCATCTCCCTCTGGCCTCCCACTGCCATGCAGAGGAGTAAAGCAAGAGCCCCCAGAGCTCCACGGTTCCCAGCAAAGTCCCACACCATCCACCCTCCTCCCTCCAGCCCTCAGAGTCCAGATACACCACCATGATTGACCTTAAGGCCCCCAAATCAAATCCCATCATGCCCTACATCCTGGTTCATGTCTGTCACCCCAAGAAACTGAAGGCTCCTACCTCCCCATGCTCAGGACTCTTATCCTTAACTGGGCTCTACATCCCTACCCCACTCTTCCCTCTGCCACCCCTCTATCCTCAGCTAAACTTATGCAGACATTCACCTTCTGGCTCCAACTGCAATCTGATCTCCCTAGGGATCCCCTTCCGTGTAGCTCTCTCCAGAACGCCTGTTTTCTCTCCCACACTCCTGCTGCCATTCACACTGCTCCTTACTGCTCCTCATTGCTGCTTCCAGAACTCCGTCCCACACCCAAGCCAAATGCTGCTAGCTCTGAATCCATCCCATCACATCAGAGCACCCACTCCTCCTTCCCCTGGCCACCTACAGACCTGCCGTCCCCTTCCCCTGAGCCCCTAAAGATTTTAACTCCTGGCTCACTGGTATTCTTTTTACCACACAGACTTAGTTTCAAGATCCATATAATGTTTCTTTCACCAGCCTGCTTTGTTATTCTTTGACTTCCTCTCAGTCACTCACTGTCATGGTCATACTGTTCTCACTCCATAACCTCAGTTTCAAGAACCCCACCACCACCACCATCACTACCACCACCATGATCACCATCACTACCACCATCACCACCACCACCATCATCATTATCATCATTACTTCCTTATATTACCTTTGTGGAGAGTTATATGTTCTAAAAACTGGCTGCAACAGCATATCCCACTCATATGCACTTCTTATATGACTTTGACTCTCTTCCCATGAGCCTGTTTCCTAGGTGCGATTATGACATGGCAGAAATGATGCCATGGTGAAGTTATAAAAGGTGAGAGAGTTTCTGCCTTGTTTTCTTTGGACACTCATTCTTGGAACCATCTACTATGCCTGAGAGGTCTGTGTGGAGAAGAACTAAGGCCCTCCAGCTTCTGCACCAGCTGAGCTCATGGATGATGGACAGAAACAACTTACCAGTCACATAAGTTGCCATCTGTATTAGTTCCCTGGGGTTGCTAGAACAAATTACCATAAACTGGATGGTTGAAGCAACATAAATTCATTCACTCACAGTTCTAGAGTCCAAAAGTCAAGACATCGGCTAACCCGCACTCCTTCGGAGGTTCTAGGGGAGAATTTATTCTCTCTTTCAGCTCTTGGCAGCTCCAGGCATCTTCAGATGACAGCTGCATCACTCCATTCTTCCCCTCTGGTCTACACCCTCTTGTGCCTCTCCCTGTGCCTCTCTCTTACAAAAACACCTGTGATTGCATTTAAGACCCACACAGATAATCCAAAATAACTTCCCTGTCTCAAGTTCCTTCACTTAATCACAGCTGCAAAAGTCCTTTTTCCAAATAAGGTGACACTTCCTTTCTTTGCCAAGTCAGAGGCCAGGACTTAATATCTTTGGAGGCCTTTTATCTATTTACCACACCATCTTAAAAGTAAATCCTCCCTCCCTGGTCAAACCAGCCCCAGATGAGCAGAGGCAAGCAGGTCCCATCAGAGCGCTGCCAAAAATTGAAGGTTCATGAGAAAAATGGATGATTATTGTTGTTTTAAACTGCTCAGGACTGGGGCAGTTTGTTACCCAGCAATAGATAACTGATACAATCCTTGAGTGCCTTGTTCATTTCTTGCTTCACTGCACTTGCAGTTTTAATCCAGCTCTCCACCTGCTCCCAACCTGGACCTGGCAGCTCTGTGACAAGAGGGAAATATACAGGCCTGCTGATTCTTCACACTCTGAATTCACAACCACTAACACAAGTGGGGCCTTTGGGTTGCCCAATACAAATACTCCCCCACTCTCCCAAATGGCCATTTCACCCCTTCTCACAACACAAACCTTCACTGTTTCCTCCCAAGCCTTAGTCTCAGCTGATGGCTTTGATTCCTGTTTCACTAAGGAAAAAGAAGCATTCGGAAAGGAATGCCCATCAGTTTTCTCCACCACATCCGTCAGCCATGTCCGCCCACACTCACTGCTATCATTTCTGCCACTATAGACAACTTCCCCGTAATCCAGCCTCCCCATGATCAGTCCCCAAGGACACCACCCAGTCTCCTCCTCTCCTACATCATCAGTTCTTGTTTCTCTACTGCATGAGTTCCATTAATGTTGGACATGTTTTATTTCCCCCATTCCCTTCTAGCTACATTTCTCCTCCCCTTTAAAATAAGGGAATGGTTTCTACTCTCAATCTCTAAGGCCTTTCCTCCCATTCTCTCTCAGATCCACTCCAATCAAACTTTTACAACCACCACTTTACTGAAAATTCTGTCAAGGTCATCTGTGGCTGCCAACGCTGCCAATCCAAGGCCCTTTGTCAGTCAGGATCCTGCCTAACCCATCAGCAACATGCATTAATTTCATAGTGCTTCTGGAACAAATTACCACAAACTAAGTGACTTAAGACAGCAGAAACTTATATGAAACAGTCCAGAGGGTAGACATCCAAAATGAATGTGTCAGTGGGGTCTTGCTCCATGTGGTTTCTAAGAGAGACTCTTTCCTCGCCTCTTCCAGCTCCTGGCAGCTGCTGGCCTGCCTCATATCCCCTGGCTTGTAGCTGCAGCCTCCACCCTCTGCCTCCCTCCTCACTTGGCCTTCCCCTTCTGTGTGCCTGCATATGCTCTCCTCTCTTCTTGTAAGGGCTCCAGTCACTGCATTTAGGGCCAGCCCTGATTCAGTGTGACCTCATCTTAACTTAGCTCATTACATCTGCAAAGACCCTAATCCCAAATTATCCAGATAGACATGAATTGGGGGAGCACTATTTGACTCACAGCAGCAACTTTCAGCATAATTAATCATTCCCTTTTATTTATTTTTTTTAATAGAGGCATGTTTTATTTATTTATTTATTTGTTTGTTTTGTTTTGTTTGTTTGTTTAGACAAGCACTGGGTACAGTCAGAAGCGCGGGAGGGTGAGAGAATTCACCAGAGCCAGAGCCGCGGGCAGCTTCACAACCCAGCTCTCAACCGCTGCGCCACCAGGGAGGCCCCAATCATTCCCTTTTAATAACACTTTCTTCTCTTTGTTTCCAGGGCATCACATTCTGAGTTCCCCTCCCACCTCAGTGGCCCCTCCTCTTCAGTTTCCTTTGCTGGTTGGCCTCATCTCTCTATGTGCCCCAGGGCTCAGCCCTTCTCTTCTCTCCCCATTCTCCTTCCCAGCTGATCTCACCCAGTCTCATGTCTTCAGGTCCTCCCTGCAGCCCCCATCTCTCTCCTGGACTCCAGAACTCACTTATCCACCTTGGCTGTCTTAGAGTCATCTCAAATTATGTTGGAAACCCAAATCCTAACTCTCATCTCATTCACTGGTATTTCTCCAATCTCGACACTTGAAGTCATTCAATTCTTCTCTTTTTCACATCTTACCTCCAATTCTATGGCAAATCTTTCAAAGGTGTCCTTTATTCAGCCACCTCCCACAACCCCATTGCCACACTCAGATCCAACCACCATCTCTTGCTGGAGCTGGATGAGCAAACTACATCTCGTGAGCCAGATCCAGCCTATTTTTGTAAATAAAGTTTTATGGACCACAGTCCCATGCCCTGGTTTACATATTACAGCAGTGTGTGACGGCTTTTGCCTTCCAAAGACAGAAGGGAGTAATTGCAACAGAGAATATATGTTCCACCAATCCACACACATTTACTATCTGTACTTGTTAGAAAAAGTTTTCCAGTCCCTGACCTGGATTGTTATGGCCCCGGGTCTTCCTCTCTCCACCCTGCCCACGTGGAGTGGCTCTCAGGGCAGCAGGCTGAGCAATGCTTTCAAACACAAGTCACTTTCTTGCTCAGAATTCTTTCACGCCTACTTGTCTCTCTCATCCCAACTCACCTGGCCCTGCAACTCTCACTCCCAGCTACCTCTCTGCCCTTGTCTCCAGCTACTCTCTATCTCAAATTTCTAGAACATTCCAGGCATACTCTCACCTTGAGGCTGATGAATTTCTATTCTCTCCATCTCTAACAATCCTCACTCACTCACACTTGTGAATTCCTGTGTCCTCAGAAGACCTTTCTGGCTCACCCTCCATAAAATAGCTCCACCTCTCCCCGCAAGCACTCACTATCCCCCTGAACCTGCTCTGCTTCAATCCTTATCGAATCCTTATTCTCTGATGTAATGCATTTTCTCATATTTCTGTGATTATGGTCCATCTTGCCTTCTTGAGGTGGGTATTCTGTGTGATACACAATGTTCTATCCCAAGCACTTAGTTGGAGTACAGGACATAGCAGGTGCTCAGTGAAGACTTGTTGAGTGGATGAATGACTTCAAGAGTGAATGCCCATTGGGATCAGTCCCTGTGCTAAGCCATTTACACATCCTAGTGGCTGACCTCACAGCAGCCCCACTGACCTCACAGCAGCCCCATTGACCTTACAGCAGCCCCACGAGATGCAAGGGGCATAAGGGACACCTGGCCAGGACTCAGAGTCCCAAGCTCACTGTCCTAACCACTTCCACCTCCTAAAATTATGCCATTCTATAAATTTTTGAAGATGTTTTAACCTGTAAGATGCTATTTCCAACAACCCAAAACCCAACAATGAAGGAATGGATTTGCAAAATAAGGTATATCCAGACAATGGAATATCACTCAGACTTAAAAAAGGAAGGAAATTCAGACACCCACTATAACATGCAAGAAACTGGAAGGCAATATGGTAAGCGAAACAAGCCAGATACAAAAGGACAAGTACTCTCTGATTCCACTTACATGAGCCACCTAGAAGAGGCAAGTTCAGAGCACTCGAAAGTAGGAGGGCAGTGGCCAGGGGCTGGGGGAGCTGGGACATGGGCAGAGATCACTTAATGGGATCAGGGTTTCAGTTCTGCAACAGGAAAGGCATCTAGGGGTGGAGGTGGCACAGGCACAGCAATGCGAACTTGCTGAACACCACTGACCTGAACACTTTCATATGGTTACGATGCTCAATTTTATATTCTACGTTAACATAATTCTTAGAAATAAAGATCATATATCTTCCTCAATGCAAACTTCCATTGGGTACAACTAACTGTCCAGTTTCCCTAAGAGGCACAAGAGGCTCAAGGAGGTGGGGACCAGGCCCACATTGTTGGAAGCAGCAATTCCAATGCTGCTTCTCAAGGGCTGGGGACCCACTGCTTCCCCACCCTCCCTTCTCCTAAGGCTGCAGAGATTTCCCTTCACTAATTCACCACATTTTTAAATCATAGAAAATTGTTTCTTTCCCTTGGTAGGAAGGAACCTTTCTCCTCCTTGCCCTGATCCAGCCCCGAGTGGGAGCAGGGCAAAGTAAACTCAAATCCAGAAAATGTCTCCAAAGAGCCAGCAGGAGGGGGGTCGGAGGGAGAAGTTCGTGCATTAGCATATGCAAATTGGCAAGGGTAAAGAAAACTGGGAAAGCTGCTATTTTATCATTTGTGGTAATTATAGTAATTTAGAGTGGTGAATCAATGGGTTCCTGGAGGTAAAAGCATCTCGGAAGGATAATGCGGTGTGATTAAGAAGTTCTGATTAAGAACTGCTGTCATTTTCACTTGAAAAAAGTGAAGAAAGAGACTGGGGTCAGAAGTGCATCGACACAAAGTGGGGGAGCAGTGGGAGAGACCTTGCTGCCAGGTCCTGTTCCCTCCCTCCCCACCCCTGCTGAGGACACAGCAGGGAACCAGAATGCCCCTGCTTTGTGAATTTACAGAAGAAAGACAATCACAGAAAACAACTATTCAAGCACACTAGTGTGTGCAGCAATCACACTGGTGAAGGAGGAGGAGGAATGATTGACTTTGTCTCAGGGGAAAGAATGGTCTGGAAAACGTCAGATCAAAGGTGACATCTGAAAGGATTTTGCAGTATCCATAGGAGTTCGTAGCAGACAGCGGCCAAAGGAAAGAGTTTCACAGGCAGAGGTAATCGTGTGCAAAGCAGAGAGTGAGCATGCATTGTAGAACTCCAAGGGGAGAAAGGAGTGGAGGGTGGAGGTTATGAAGCTGAGCCCCTGCCAAGTCCCATGCAGGAGCCGAAGCTCTCCCTGAGCTGGATGTAACTCAGCAGCTGCCGGGAGCCACCAAGGCACAAGCAGAGGACTGACTGAAGCAGAACTGAATTTTTGGAAAAGCTGGTGAAGGGAGCCAGACTTAGTGCAATGCCAGGGACCATGGAAGAGGGGCGAGGGGGCTAGTGGGCAGGAGTCGGGAGGTCAGATGTGAGAGGAGCAACTCCTGAGACACAGCAGGAGACTCAGAGACAACAAGAGTTCATGGGTCACATGAAAGGCACCCTATCAGCCCTCACTTTGCAGATGAGCAAGCCAGGGCTCACAGAGGTTAAGACACCCATTCGCAGTCTCCCAGTTCCTGAGCAGCAAGCAGATCTCTCTGACTCCAGATCTGAGCTCTGTCTACTCACCACATCCCTCTGCACATGAGACAGAGTGGTCAGTCCTCTCAAGAGCCTGCCACCTGGCGGAGTGTCAGGAGTAGTGAGTGGGCACTGCCTTCCCTGTTGTCGGGGGACTGGCCAGCTCAGGGGAGACCTGTTGTCAAGCCCTCCAAGGAAAGCATCAATTTCATCCCCATGCCTGTTACAGGGAGTCAACACCTGCCCAACCACAATGGTGGACCTATCAGATCTGCCCACCAATAGGTGGTCTGAGAGTGTGACTCCCCACGCCCTCCCATTCCGCCCTGCCGAGGGCCCACCTGTCCGGGATGCACTCGAGAGGAGACCTGCATTCTAGGAGATTCTGAAGATCTGTTGGAACTCTGAGATTCTATGATCTTTGCAGGTGGTGACCCCCCCAAACAAACCAGACCCACCACCCCCTTCATGAGCTGAAGTGTCGCTATTTATTCATTCTCATCAGGCTCTTTCAGAAAACCTCTTGGTGGGAAAGACACAGGAGCAGAGGGAGGACTCCAAGGGGCACCTCACGCCACTGGTTCTGAAGGGGGGGGCGGCGGCGAGCAGAGAGAATGTCCAGGGCTAAGGCCCAGAGGCAAGAGCGAGCCTGGTGGTGCGGGAGGGACCACGCGGGTCAGCGTAGCTGAAGGCAGCAGGGTCAAGTGTGGGGAAGACGAGGCTGTGCTCATGGGCAGGGCCAGCCTCTGCCTTGAGGGCCCCAGGAGCCAGCGACAGTCAGGCAGTGAAGTGATGTGCACTGCACAGCCATGTGGAGTCCAGGTAATTCATCCCAGAGGCTACTTTCGATAAAAAGGAAAGCAAGCAAGCCCTTTATATGGCTCCCAAATGGCACTGTGGGGCACCAGGGTTTCCATCATGGTCTGGGATAGAGGTCTCTGCCCACATCAGGACCCCAGAACTCCTCGGCCTCAAGCTCATCCCAGGGCAGCTAGGACCTCCGAGCCCTGGCCCGTGCAGGCCCTACAAATGCCAGCCCTTGAACGAGGGCTTGCCCGGCCTCACCGCTGACAGATGGAGCGTTTGTTGACGCTCCGGTGACAGCTTGAAAACTCATCTCCTCCCTCCGAGCCGGCCCGTTCCACCTCGTCCTCCCATCTGCCATCTCATTTTAAAACTAGCAGAACAATTCGGCTAGAGCAATTCTGACTTTTCCATCTGTGCCGAGTTAATTAAGAGGGTAATGAGAGCTGAGAATGAACGAGGCCTGCATTAATTCAAGATATGATTAAGAGAAGCATTTCTAAAATATACATGTGCGTGCACAGAGCAAGGCCGACGACTTGGGTGTGCTCCCAGGTCCAGGCCTCCGCTGTGTCCTGAGTGGCTCAGGTCTGGGGGCCTGGGGACACTGCTGGCTTGCAGCAGCTGCCACCACTGGTGTGGGCTCCCGGGGAGCAGCTCCTGTGGCCACAGGAAGCAGAGACCCACCTGGGAGTCTGTGTCCCACTCCCCTTTGTACAAACATGTGTTCCTCCCTGGTCTGTGCCCAGCCCAGTGAATACAGAGAGGCGACTGGAGCTGTTCTTGATTACAGACCAGACAGTGATCCCCAACCACTATCAAAAACAGTTCCAGGTACATCAAAAATTCACCAAGGAGCAACAATAAAAAGCCAAGATTGTGAAAATATCAGTGATGGCGAATAGTCCTGGATGAACAGCTAACATTCGCCGAGCACACACTTCGTGCCGGGCATAGTTCTAAGGACAGTGTGTCTGCATTACCTCCGAAATTCTCCAAAGACCCTAAGAGGTTGGTACTGTTATACCACTCTCATTTTGCAGATGAGGAAACTGAGGCTCAGAGATAGGGAGACGCACATGAGATGCCACAAACAGGAAGCAGCAGAGATCAGCTCTCTATGGCAACAAAGCACCAGCTCTCCTATAAATGACACCACCCATGCGCTCAAAAAGACAGGATGCAAGGAGCAGGGTTCAGAGTACAGAGAAGGGGAGCTTGTCTGACCTATGTGGTCAGTGGAACCAGAGAAGGCTTTCTGGAGGAAGGAGTTGTCAGGCGAACGCTGAAGTGGTTCAGACTCAGTGACTGTTGACTGAATTCCACTGGGTGTGCCAAGCAGTGTGCCAGCCTTTATACCTGCCCAGCCCTGGGATGGAGGAGTCAAGGTCACCTGATGGCCAGTGTGGAGATTGGCATGCAGGGAGAGGATCACTGCCCAGGGCCTCCCTGCTCGTGAGGGAGGCAGGGCTCAAACGCAGGTTGCTCTAACCCTACCACAGGAGCCAGTCTTCAGGCCAGGGCAGGTGCTCTCCAAGTGCTTGGGGTGATGGAAGGGTGGGAGTGCCCTGAGGATACCCACCCAAGAGAGATTTGATGGGCCCAGGGGTTGCCAGCTTTTCCTCACCCAGAGCCAGGACCCTTGGGTTCTGATCCTTCGTCTCCTGCAGCCAGCAAGGGCCCAGCCTCTCCCCACCTGCTCACAGATCGCCCAGAGTAAGGCCTGTTCAGATCTAGGAGTGTTTGATCAGCTGCATCCCCAGTGGCAAGGCCCACTGCAACCACACACATTCTCAGGCTAAACATGAGCTCCCTCTCCACCCCAGAAGGTCAAGCTGACACACCGATCCACCTTCAAGGCTCTTCAAGCATCCTCACTTCTCATCCTTCTTCAATCTCATGCCCCTGTCATTACTGAACATTTCTAGAAGCTTCAGAGGCCCGTGGAGCCTGGAAGGTCTAAATGGAAGTTATCATCACCCCGTCAGTCACAGTTCCTGCCTCCCCAACCCCTCTAGCCATGAAACCAGAAATACGGGCAGTCCTTTCAGACACTTCCTCCCCTCAGACATGACCACTGACTGGTCACTGTGTCTTGTGGATTGTCTACGACATGCATGTCTCTTCCCCCCCCACCCACAAATGCCACCACCATCACCCCAACCCAGGCCCCAGATCTTCCCTCACTGCAACACCCTCCTACAAAGGCTCTAGTCCTCCCACCTCACCCCTCCAGATCCTCCCCCACATCGCCTGTACCAGCAAACATTTTTTTTGCACAAATGGTATTTTATTACAGAAGACAATCTAATTTAAAAATCAATACACATTTCAAGGAAAACATTTAGGCATCATAAAAGAATGTATGAATATATAAATTTCAATGTGAAAATTCAACAAGGAAATGCACATGAAAACTTGTGTTTGGACTCTGTGGTTATTACAGTGCCATAGTGAAGACAAAACAAAACTCCTCTTCCAGAGGCCAAAAATGGAAGATCTTAAGAAAGTAGCAGAAGCATTTCCACACATAGGTTTCAATAGTCTGGTGTGTGCAGAAATGCTTTCTCTAGATTCAGGAATGCTCTTTGGAAGGAGAAGAGTGAATCCACTTCCTCTGGCTGCCCTGTGGAACTCTGTTGCTTTTCAGGGGGCCGCCATTGTTGACTGAGCCTCGCTGATTGGTTCTCATGAGCTTCCGAGGCTCACTAGGATACACGGTTTCCCAGGATGATAGTTTTTTCATAAAGTTTTCAACAATGAAATGCAGTATAAAAGAATGGATAGTAGCCACTGCATACCCATTAGAATGGCTATTACCAATCAATTAACCAACCAATAACAAGAAATGATAAACAGAGAAGTTGAAACCCTGTTGTGTTACAGGTGGGAATACAAAATGGTATAGATGCCAGGGGAAAATAGTATGGGGATTCCTAAAAAATAATTAAAACTACAATTGCCAAATGATCCAGAACCTACTTCTGGATATATACCCCCATAGAATTGAAAACAGGAACTCAGATTAGATAATTATGTGTCCATGTTCAGAGCAGCATTAGTCTCAGAAATCAAAAAGTAGAAGACACTAATGGATAAACAAAATGTGGTATATCTATACAATGGAATATCATTCAGCTGTAAAAAAGGAAGCAAATCTCACACACAGATGAATGCAGAGGACATTATGTTAAGTGAAATAAGCCAGATACAAAAGGACAAATGATCTATGACTCCATTGACACAAGTGTGAGATTTGGAGACCAGAAAGGAGGCAAAGACTATCCCTCCCCTGCCTTGATTACTGCTGGGAAACAAGACTGTAGAGGCGCTGAGGCAGCCACAGCCAAGTCCTCGCTGCCAGCTTTGTGGACTAGGGGAGCAGTGGGGCAATGGCAGCAGCTTCCTGACCTGGACCACAGCTGTGGTTCTGTGCCCATTCCATTAATAGAACTGGTGACCCTTGATTCCCACTTTCCTCCGCTTATTAGTGGCTGCCCTTAAATCCTTTCTTGTTTCGAAACCTTAGGACCCTATTACAATCATCCTGACACTGATTCACCTTGTCCAGGCCCTGAAGAAGATTCCAGAAGTCATATAAGGCCTATAATCTCACCCCCAGCAGATGCTCACACCTCCTAATCCATACTTGCTATATTCTTGACATCAGCAACTGCAGTTTATCTAACTAGTAGAATCTGGGACAGGTCTGTTACCTTCCCCTGACCAGGACCCAGCCTGCACAGTGCCTGGCGTGTATTACAGGAGCTCACCCCACATGAGCAAAATATGAGGCCGAGGGGAAGAATGCACCCAACTAAATGATGAGGTGCTGCAAAGTCTCAGCTTTGGAATGCAAGGAGTTCACAGTCTAAAAGGGAAGAAGCGCCAGCCTCCAGCATAGAGATCCTTCCCGGAGCAGGAGTCTAGAATTCCAGAAAAAGGCCCTTGGACATTTCCCAGTTAAATTTCCAGATTTTGTCAAAGAAAAACTCAAGGCCCCCAGAGGCTAAGACCATGCAATCAAGCCAGAGACAGACCTGGGGTCACCACCCCAGTCTTGAACTTCCTGTTCCTGTGAAGTGGCAACCTATGATAGTGTCTCTCTCCTACATATGCACCCAAGCTCATGCACATGAACACACACGCATGCACACATATACACACACGACTCACCCAAATTATGAGTCATTTCCCTCACTTTTGCTTTCCCATTCCATGCTCCAGCATCTTTTATGTATACAGATATGTAGGTGAGATTCAGGTATATAGAAGATAAATGATTACTTTTAAATGAATTTGGGTTACTATTTCCCCCCATAAAAGTCTTCAAATGCCTTGAAGCTTAAAAAATACGGCATTATTAAGATGATTGTGAAGCTCCTCTGATCCTCTGAAATAAAGGGCAGGGACTCATTATCCCACAATTGGGAGTCTACCAGGAACCCTGAATTTGGCATATCAACTCACTGTATGCTCACCCCAACCCCAGAGGGGGTTGTGAACACCCCATTGTACATGGAGGGAGCAATGGGGGAACCAAAGCTTGATACCAATCTGCAGAACCCCCCAGCTGGCTCAGTACCTGTGAGAGTTCAGGCCACAGCAGAGTAGCCACTTCCCTCATCGGGTATCATTTAATAAACTAAGCCCTCACCCCTTGCCCAGCAGGCAGTTTTGGGGAAGCTTGAAATGGTAAGGGACAAGGCCGTAAGACCCAACACCATAACCAGAAAAACCAGCCCTGCTCTTTGTGTGCAGGAAAAGGGCCACGACATGTTTCTGTGTCCGAGGCCAGCACCTGAAATAAGACACCCCAGCAGGTAACTGGTGCAAACTTGAGCCCCAAGTTAGAAAGCGCACAACAACAATATGAAAGACAACCTCAAATCCCCCTTCCCGGGGAGACCTCTCCCATTTGGCCCTGCTCTCTTGCAGGGTATTTCAATAAATCCACCTTTTCTGTCCTCCACTCTGTCTCTGGTGAATTCCTTCACTGCACGCCTCCTGATATTTCTCCCCACTACACGGCAGAGCTTCTCTCTCTGGACCCTGCCCAGGGCTGCTAGTGATTGCCTGCAGGAGGCAGCCCAGGGCGGCTGAGCGGTGATTCAGAAATGAGATGCTTACGGTCCAGGAGAAGAACTGGGTGCTCTGATGGGCCCACTGTCACAAGCAGGATTTGTCTTAGAGGACCCATCCAGCCCAGCGTGAGAGGAGATTAGTCTAAATAACACACAGTCTGACATGACGTTATTATTCTTAGACTATAAATCAATAACCAAACTAAAGTAAATTGGTAGGTCTGGGTGGCATAAAATATGGGCACAGACAAAGAGACTTAGGGGTACCATTGCTCTAAATCAGTTTAACCACCTTGCAGCTTCTTGCATTACAGTCTTAATCTAGCACATTAGCGAGATTAGTACGTGGTTTTTGCAATTAAATTGCATATTTTATCACTTCTTTCATGCTATATAAACTTCCAGGAAATTACAGACTCATAAACTTTGGCATAAAGCATGAGACAGTAGGAAATAGAGAAACCAGAAAGGCAATTGGGGGCAGATCAGAGGACCACATTCCACATTGGATGTGAAAAAGCTCTCCATTAGTCTCCCCCAGGAGGGTAGAGAAATTCCGATGAGCAGCTACAAAGATGAGACTTTTGATGCACATAACTGGGGCCCCTGGGGATTACAGGATGTTTTTATTGCTAAGAAGAAATGTGTAAAATTTTAATACACATGGGTTGGGGGGGTGAGTTATTCTGCTTTTAGAGCAGGAAAAACACATTTTCTTCTGAGCTTTGATTATGGGCTTCAGTGTGGCCCTGATATATGTGATTTGGTTTGAGAATCTATTACTCAGTAAATTAAAGAGTGAAATCCATTTGGTAGGGGTCTATCTGGTAGGCGTTTTCCTGTGACTTTGTCCTTTTGCATGAGCGACTAAATAAACTATGCTGTACACGTACACACATAATCACACACATGCATGTGAGTGCATGCACATATGCACACATGTGCATGCATGAACACATATGCCCACACTCGCACACATGTGCACACATGCATACACACACACAGTCTTTCCTGAGAAGGCCAAATTCCTTCCCCGGGATATAACTCTGTTCCCAGCCAGCCAGAAGCTCCAAGTACGAGGCTTTGATTCACACACATCCCAAGGACTGGGCATGAAAGGATCTTCTAGCTCATCCTAAGCATGGGAAGTCTGGGGACACGCCCAAGGTCTCAGAACCAGGTACTGACAGAGGTACAACCAGAAGTTAAAGTTCTATGCAGATTCACAGCCATTTGGGGCTCCCTGGAGCTGGAGAGCCAGCTATTCCGGAGCGAGGATGTCAGACAGACCTGAACTTACTCCTGGCTCCACCTCCGCCTCACCTGTCAATTAGAACCCTACTTCACAGGGTTGTTGTAAGGAGGAACCATGCTTAGCCCGGCGGCTGCTGCACACGCAAGCTCGTCGTCAG
This sequence comes from Talpa occidentalis, assembly GCF_014898055.3. Classification (NCBI taxonomy): domain Eukaryota; kingdom Metazoa; phylum Chordata; class Mammalia; order Eulipotyphla; family Talpidae; genus Talpa; species Talpa occidentalis. Next base: position 70,238,604 of record NW_023605083.1, read on the forward strand.
TGTCAGTGGCACTGTTGATATGAATGGTGTTCCTGCTGTAGGTGTCAGGGGCCCGGGGATACAGGAACTGGGTATTCCACTCAGGTCATGGAAGGTTTACCAGGTACCTATCAAGTGTGGGGCTCTGGACTGCCTGCCAGGGATACGGATGGAGTGAGACTAGGTCACTTGTGCATCAGAGTCTGAAGAGGGAGGCAGGCAACCACAAGCCAGGAAGTGACAGGTAGCCAGGCTGGCGGCCAGCTCCCAGAGAGTGCCAGGTCACCGTGGTCGCAGAGTGGAGAGGCCCCCACCTGCAGTCCAAGGGGGACAGGCATCTGAAAAGCTGGGCTCCAAGCTGCGGGATCCCCATTGCTCACAGCTGTGAGACACTGACCCCAAGGGCTCCCTAACCCCCTGGACCGCAGTCCTCTCATGTGTGAAATGCAAGAGAAATCCCGGAGGAGAGGGAATTCCACGGCTCTGAGTTTTTCAGGGCCACCTGGGCCACCAGATGTGCTGACTTGGCTCTCTTGGCTGGGGGTCCCCACTCTCTTCCCGTGGGGAGCTCACATGCTTAAATGGCAGGATGCAGAAGTGGCTTGGAGTCCTCTTATGGAAGATGCCAAAACCACGTCCTCTTTCTTAAGTGTATTTTAACTTGTCTGGACAGTCAAGTCCTGTAATCCCTGCCCTTTCTCCTTCCACCTGCTTCTCTTTGCAGGTCCCGATTTGCCCGCCTTTCTTCTTTGCATCAAAAAAGCAGAGCCATGGCTTCTGAATGGCTGTGGGGAAAAATATCTGGGTGACTTGGCTCTCATGGAGATGAAACAAAATCCCCCAGAATGGAAGGCAAGGGCGAATGAAGGGAGGAAATTTAATGTGCAAATTAATGACTCATCAGGTAATGACTAAATGAATAAAGGAACAAACACAGGAGGAAGCCCCCCACGGTGCTGACCTCACCCTCTGCCCCTGCTTTTCTGTCTCATTCATTGTCTTTCCTTTTGGTGCCAACATCCGGCATATTTTATGAACTTCTCTAAGACCCCTTCGCTCTGTTTTAAAGGAAGGTGGAGATAATTAATCATTTCTAATCCCAGTGTCCATCCCCAGGACTTATCAGAGAAGGGTGTTGATGTGAATCCATAAAGAAAATATGCAAGCAGAAGCCGCAAGCCCAAAAGCAGCCATGCCCACCCTGACCTGGTGGTCTCTGCAAGGACCCACGGCCTCTGCCAGCCTCCACCTTCGGCACCAGGAATCTTCATCCTGGCCCCACAATTCATGCCTGATCCACAGAATGAGGAGAAGTGGCAGGAATGTCAAAGCGGGCAGGCAGAGGCCTGGGAAGGGGCAGTGCCCAGGACAAGGGGCGGGGCACTGGCTGTGGGATCCAGGACATGAACCCTCCAGGCTGTCCCTCAGATTTGCTTTGTGACCTTGAGCACTCCTGTCCCCTCTGTGGGCCTCCACTTCCTGGCCTGGTAGAACCTAAGTCTCCGGTTCTGAGGCTCTGAGTGCTGGACATAATGGAGGAAGCAGTGAGTGGGGGCAAAAACAAAAGCACTGAAGAAGTGGAGGAAGGCCGTTGGTCAGCCTGCCTCCTCCAGGGATATTTCCGGGGTGTTGTGCCTGCACTTGAGACCTGGGGGTGGAAGGAGACCTGCTAATGGAAAGCGGGGAACCTGTCTCCTGGCTTGCAGCGCAGCCCTGGGCCAGGTCCTCCCAGCTCACCGACCTCGTGGAAATGAAAGCAGCAGTGATCTCTGCTGGCCTCTTACTAGGATCCTGAGACAAAGACCAGCCATTAAGAAGAGTTCTTGCATGAGGGAAAAAGAATCCACAAATGTATTAGTGTCACTCACAAAGGCTTGTGCCCTACAGACATCAAAGGAATGTTATAGCAACATCGAGTATTCTCAAATCTGGATGCACATTGCAATCTCAAGGATGCTTTTAAAAAAAACAATGATGGCGGGGCCTCCCTGGTGGCACAAGGGGTTAACAACCTATGAAGCTAACTGCAGCACTGCAGAATGAGTTCGATCCCCAGCCAGGGAGCTACCCACACGGTGCAGCAGACCTCTCCTGACTCGCCCGCTGCTCCCCGCAGCAGTGAATTTCAGTGAATCTACCTGTTCTGTTCCCCACTCTGTCTCTGGTGAATCCTCTCCCCCCCACCCCACACCTCTGGCCTGTACCCCAGCTCTTATATGCATAAAAATAAAATAAATCTTTTAAAAAAAACAACGATGATGGCAATTCTGCTTTCTCCGGCCTGGAGTTTGGCCTGGGGAGACAATCTTGAAAGCCCCAGATGATGCTGGTGGGCATCCCATGTTGTAAACCCCTGTCCTAACCGGGTCAAGTCCACTGATCCCCCACCTGTGAGATCATCCCTCTTGGCAAGGGGTGGGGCAATCCCCAGCTATACCCTCAACCGGTAGTCTAGCCAACTTGATCATCATGCCCTTAGACTGACAATTGCCCAAGTGGCCAGTGGCCCTGTGGAATTACCCTCCACCCCGCAGAAAACTATTTTCCAGATCCAAGTGCTAGGACCTACAGCCACGCCAAGGAGAGCAGAGAGTGTCTGTGCCAGACTGTCCGAGTATCTGTCCTATAAGTTATTTTTCCCCCCAGCAAGCAGTATTGGAGGATAATCGCTATTCTCTGTCCCCATTTTGTCAGTAAGGAAACCAAGGCACAGAGAGATGAGTTTCCCCAAAGTCACACAGCCGAGTGGCAGAAGCAGGATGGAGCCTGAGCAGTCGGGTCCCCTAGGATATGGGGCTTCTCCCATCCTGCCCCAGGATGCAAGTTCTTGGCTCCCTCTGAGGAGCCACTTGGGGAACCCCCGGCTGTCTTCTGAGAAATGGACGCCGCCCTTTAACTCTAAGACTCAGGCTGCGCGCGGGGAGACAGCCAGCCTGCCGCCCCGGTTCATCTCCGCTGGTCACTTAGTATTCCCACCACAACAGGCATCCTTTTGGCAAAGAGCAATAAGTCACCTCTTATTGAAGCAATAATTGGGTGGAATTGTTGCTTTTGCTTTCTGAAAGTGCTTAAGAGGAAGCCCATCCCATGTCTGCATGGAAGAGAATTAATCAACAATATTAAGTCTTACCTAACTACACATTAGACTCCTCTGGGGAGCTGTTAAAACTGCTGATGCCCAGGCAGCACCCCAGCCTGATGACATCAGGATCTTTGGGGTGCAGCCAGGCATCATTTGCTTCTAAAGTTCCCCTGGTGATTGTGGCATGCAGGCCTGTTTGAGAACCTCTCCTCCAGAGCTAGCTTCTCAGCAGGCAGACTCTGAGTGGAGACACCCATGTAAAGTTAAATCATCACTCGGCTACTTGGACTCAGTGGCCAGGGGACAGAGTAACCCAGGAAGGCTTCCTGGAGGAAACAGTACTTGACCTTGGCTATGAAAACAGACTCAAGCGGAGAGGCAGCCCTGAAGCCTTCCTGGTGCTGAAGTCAGGTCCTCTCCAGAAGCCACAGCCTCGCTCGAAAACTCTCCTTCCTTCCTCCGCCCCCGCCCCTTCCTCACGTCCCCAGGAAAGAGCTGAGCACTCAGACAAATGTGATGTTGAGTGAAGAACATATGTCCTGCATGCATTTAAAGAGCACTTCTCTTCCTCCTCACCAGGCTCGTCAGGAAATAAGTTCTCTCCGCTTTCACATTTCAGGGATGAGCAGATGGCAGAAGTTTTGATTCAGGAATAATGTCCATCTGAAAGGCCCCTGACTGTCATCAAAGGCCCATCTCAGATACACAGTCTGGACTCTTAAAAAGTCCCTATTTCATACAAAACCAAGATCTCCCCCTACCCACCCCAGCTTCAGTTCGGTATCCCTATCCCAGTAAAGGAATCCCCATCAGCTGGGCCAGAAGGAGGGGCAGAAGCTTTGACTCTCCCCAACCCCCTGTCCTTATTATTCTAAAATATGTCTTCACTCAGGCCCCCATCACAACCCGAGCCTACCCTGCCTCCCACCGACCATGCCCTAGCCTCCTCACTACTCTCACGTCCTCCAAGTCGCTCTTCTATCAGCACTTGTTCCACATTACAGCCTCAGAACTTTCTAGAAGGCCCAAATGACCTGAGTACGTCTCTATTTAATGAACTCGGATGACTTCACACTGCCTATGGCACGGCTTCCTGCCTTTGTCACTTCACCTCACACACTGAAAAGGGTAATATTTGTTCAGCACAAGCTGGAGCTAACAGATGAGCCACTCATTTCTGGGAGTGCCAAGACCAGGGCTGAGGGGGTGAGGATCCCAGAACCTTTATGAGCCATTCCCAGCTGACTGATCAGGAGGTATCCGCCTATGGGGATGAAGCCAAACATATGCGATCATCAGCATTTCCTGCAACCTTCCTGAAACTGCAGATCCTCGGGCCACCTCCCACCACCACTCCTCTCCCGCCCCCATCTAGTTCAGGGCCTCATAAAGCTAGGATTGGTTTTCCCTAAGGGCACTTGTCTCAATAATTATACCATCGCATGTACCAGCATCTAATTACAGGCTGCCTTGCTTACTGAGCCACCAGCTCCTATGGCCCCGACTGTATTCCCAGTCTTCTTAGCTCAGATCAAGGGCTGCTGCTTCCAGGAAGCTTTCATGACCTTTTCTTGGTACCCCCACATTGACCTCCTTCACTGGGAATATGTGATGAGCATTGAAACATGAGATGCTCAAAACATATCTAGGATAGCTGGATGGGTGGATGGATGGATGGATGGGTGCTTGACTGTCTAATTGGATGGATAGATTAAATGGAGAAATAATGATGACTGGACCTTGATGATGATGATCTGTCCAGCTTTATTTCCTACCACACCCCCATCGATGTGCCAAAAGTCCACAAAACGGACAGATGTCATGGCTGTGTTCCTATATGACTTTGTCCTTTTAAAAGAGGAACCATTTTGCTATTTGAAGAGGTTTTTCTTCTCCTAGGAAATGAAAACTTTTGGAAAGAATAAGAAAGAGTGTGTCACACACAAAAAAAGTCATTTTCCTAAGGTGCAGCACTGATACCAAAAACAGAAATTTCATAGCCTTGCGACACTCTCCCGTGACCGCCGCGAAGCGGCATCAATGCCCAGGGAGAAGATCAAGCAAAGCTTTACTGTTCAACATGTTCCATCATCAAGCATGGGGTGCCAAGCAGAGAAGGGTTGTTGAGTCCAATCCAATAACTCTGTGGATGGATCCAGCTATGGGATCAAGGGGAGCTGTGTGGAACCCAAACAATGGCAGTCATAGCAGCTACAGTTCTTGCTGGGTGCTCACTAATGCTAGGCCCTCTGCCAAGAACCTGACACCAGGATCTCCTTTAATCCTCACCAAATACATGCTGGAGGAGCCACCGCGGTGGCCCAAGGTGCCATGCTGCCAGGGTTTGAGTCCTGCCTGCACTGCCCAGGGTGAATGGTGGGGAGCAGGATGTCTAAACTCTCCTCTGTCTCTCTTCGGTAAAATGGTCCTGGTACTATTGCCGATGTCAAGGGATTGTGAGAATGAAAAGAATGAACATAATACATTCAAAGTGCTTAAAGCACAGTCCAGGCAAAAAACATTTATTTGTTTTTGTTATTATTGTTATTGCTGTTGTTATCCCCATTTAACAAAATGAAGAAACTGAGCCTCAGAAGGGTACATAGTAACCAAGTAGCAGCAACAGGATCTGAACCCACATCTGTCTCATCAGAGCCCACATTTCCAATCACTAGGCGATATGCCTGCTTCTAGCATCCAGGTGTGTGATTCTCTCCACCTCAGGTGCTTTCCACCTCTACCTGTGCTGCGACAGGCAATGCCATACCTCCAAGTGTGGTCTTCCATTCAGTCATCACTTCTGAGTGGTTATGACCCCAACACAGGAGGATGCATAAAAATGCCCAACAGTCCCTACCTTCAGTCAAGTAGCAGAATCACCTGGCTATGAGTACTAAGGTACAAAGTCAAAAGGGAGCTGCAATTATTGAGTGCCTACTGTGTGCTGGCCCAGAGTCTCCCTTGTTTGCACCTCATTCTCTGAGGTAACATGATTATCACCATCTTATCGATATCAGAGGCTCAGAGAGGTTATATCACCTGCCCATGGTGGCACAGGGAGAGTAGTAAATTCTCTGATTCTGATCCATGCAAATCACTGAGCTAAAGGGAGATCTCACCTGGATGAGGGGCAGTATGCTGGGAGGAGGGTCCTGAGCACATGGTAAAAAGGGTCACAGAGCTCAGGCTGAGAGAAGTTCCACTGGAGAACTTGGATAGTGATGTCCCAAAATTAGCCAAAAGTGTCAATTTTCCAGAAATTTTCCAAATATAAATTATTGAACTGGACATGAAGAGAAATTTAATCCTGAAGAGATCTATAAACTTTGCAGAAATTTAATCAGTAATTTAATATCTACCTACCCAAAAAGCATATGTGCATGAGGGCATGCACACACACACACACACAAATGAGTACACATAAAACTGGGAAATCTAAATAAGATCAATATATTACATTAATGTCAATTATCATCACTGTGATCCCACCCTGCTGTTTTACAAAATATTACCATAAAGGGAAAATGGACAAAGTATTCTGAGGCTCCTTCTGTATTATCTCCTATAACTGCATGTGAATCAACAATTATATCAATAAAAATTTCTATTAAAAATTTGAGAAAATAAAATCCCAACAGAAAAGTGAGCAAAGTATGTGAACAGACAATTCATGCAAAGAGAAAACATAAATGGCCAATAAACATATGTAAAGACAATCAAATTAAAACATCACAGTATCATTCACACCAAGCTAATTGCCATTTTTTTTTTAAATCTGATTATACCAAGAATTGGCAATGCTATAAGGGAAAAGGTATTCATTTGCTGCTGTTGAGAATATAAATTGGTGCAAGCACTCGGGAGAGCAATTTGGCAATATCTAGTAAGCATATTTTCCTCTCAGCAACTATATGCAGGTCTTTACCTTAAAAACACTCATCGATGCACACAAGGAGACATGTACAACATCGACTGCAGCACTGCTGATACAGCAGAATAACCCAACTGTCCTTCCGTAGCGGTTAGATAAACAGCAATTTGCTCTTACAACAGAATACAATGCAGAGGCTAAAATAACTATAACTAATCTTCATATCTCACCATAGATAAACTCAACAACAAAATGGTAAATGGAAAGAAAGTTGCAAAAGAATACATTATAACATTTATTTCAAAAATTAGATATATAATACTGTACTACAGTTTTGCTGATGGAAATATATAATAAAATTATATTATAGAATACGCATATATTATGTAATATTATATATTACACATTATACATGTAAAATAAAAATATATAATAAAATTCAAATAGATATAGGAAAATATTTATGGAAATGAAGCTCACAGCACAGTGGAAACTTCTGCTAAGGGTCTGGGGGAAAAGCTCAGTGAGCTTCACGTGTAGCTGGGGTGTTTTATTTCTTTAAAAGATGGAGATTGAAACGATGTTAGAAAATTTTAAAAATTCATTAAAAAAAGATGGAGATTGGAAGCAAATATGGCAAAATGCATGTATGTATTAAATTTGAGAAATGAGTATGTAAGTACCAGTTATTTCTTTACATTTTAGAACTTGAAATGCTTCAGAATTAAATGAAAAGTAATGATTAAGAGAGTGTATAATTCCTTTCTGAAGTTTAGCCAACAGATAATTTTGTTTATGTAGCCATGCTATATTTTCATTGTAGCATTGTTCATAACAGCAAAAATCTGTGAACAAAAGCCCATTCATTGGTGACTAATACAAATCATAAAACATCCATAAAATGGAATACAATACAGTCATTAAAAAGAATGCCATAGCACTACAGGCAAGGATATGAAAGTATCTCTAACACGTAATATTAAATGGGGAAAAAAACAAGGTGCATCGCATTATACATAATATGACCCTGTTTTAACTTGGCTCGTGCTCTTGGCCAGGCAGGTTTGGTCTCAGCAGGTCATTTGGGATGCCAGGTCTGCGGAACGGGCAGGACACATTTAAGAATTTGTCTCCCTCTTTTCTCCCTGAGCTGTACACTTTCTCAGTCCCCTTCCCTTGTAAACAAATCTTTTGTTAACCTTTAAAAAAATTGCATCTTTAGGTACATAGAAGCATACATGTGTACATATACACATATAAACAGATAAATATTTACACATATTTACACACTTATATAAATTTATGTAAATATATTTACTTATAAGCATATGAGTAAATATATATAAATACTAATATATAAAAAATAATTAATTTTTTAAAAAATGACCCTGTTTTTGTATGCACACTTTAAAGGAATAGTGCTAAAAATTATTGTACATATATGAAATCACCAGGAGGTAGGAAATAGGATGAAGAATGGAAATAGGATGAAGAATGGATTATCAGTTTTCATTTTGTAGTCTTATGTCTTGGTAGAAAACTTTATACATTATTTAATTAAGGTTTATATACATTATTTAATTTTAAAAATCTTGTTTTAACAGAGAATCAAATTATGGTCATTGACTTCTAAAATAGCCTTCTATTAGCAAAACCATACACAGTCATGTCGCTTAATGATGGGGATACGTTCTGAGAAATTTGTCATTAGACAATTTCATGGTTGTATGAAGGTCATGAAGTGTAATTACACAAACTCACAATGGTATGGCCTGCTACAAACCGAGGCTGTGTGGAATAGTGTATGGCACACTGACACAGATGTGGTCCACTGTTGGCCAAAACCACATCAAAGATTGTACTACCTGAATAATTAAGTTTTGTAAATTGAAACTGAATCTGCTTTTGCTCATGCAACATTTTATCTTCTGAACTGGAAGAGTTTCTAAAGCACCTACCATGTGATAGGCAGAAATGGTTTTTATCAAGGAACTTAAATCGTCCAGAAGGAGCAGATAGCTACAAAGACAATCAGACAACAACAGACCATTAGAACTATGAGATCAATGAGGACAGCGATAAAGACAGCAAAGGGCTTCCTGGGGGAAGTGTCTACTGAATGAGTCTTAAAAACTGAGGATTTCTCCAGGGAACGAGGAAAGAATGTGCTCCATGCACATTGTAAAATGTAAAAGCACAAGAGTGTGGAGAGTAGCCAGCATCAGGAACCCAACATTCCACAGCAGAGGGAAGATTCTCCAGACGAATGGTGGGAATGCACCATGTTTCTTAAAGCTTCTGTTCAGGCTAACATGGGTACTTTTACTCCAATTTCACTGGCCAATACCCAAAATCAATGGGGTGGGGATATGTATACTCCACCCACCAGAGGCATGTAAGTTACATGGGGACCTATAAATCTTTTGCAGAAGGAGGTGTTGATGAATAGCTATGAGAAAAATAAAATTGATTATATAGTTGTTTTCTGGCTGTGTCACTGTAAACAAGTATTTAACCTCTCAGAATCTATTTTCTCCCCTATATACTGGAAATAACAATGCCTCCTTTGCAAAGTCATGGTAAGAACTAAATGAGATAATAATCATAAAAGACTCCAGCACAACTCCTGGGAATCTATAGGTCCTTATTTTTCCTTCCTCGCTGACTGCTTAGTGCATCGAGATGCAAAAGGAAGGTTTTCTAGAGCAGTGCTTCTTAAATTATATTTGTTGAAGGAGCGATGCTTTGCTTTCTTTGTTTACTCCCAGCCAGTACTTTTGTAAAACACAGTAAAAATGAGTTGCTAGAAAAATGAAATAAAAACACATAAAATGCCAGCCCCAATTTTTTATTATCAGAGTCAACAGAATTATCATATAGCATCCTACAAGGAACAATCCGCTGTAGCAGAGGTCACTGGTGTTGAAGTTACTAACACTGATCCTATAAGATTTCCTCCTTTTCATTTAATCCCTCCAGCCCTGGAGAAATGGGAGGAGGAGAAGGAAATGGAAAGGCAAAATGAGGCTGAGCAGATCCAGCCCCCTGCCCCACAATGGGGGGCGAGGAGGGTGGAATTGGAAGGAAGGCTGGCATTTTGACTTAGACCAGACCGGGATCCTTAATTCCTGAAAATAAGACTATTTTTAATATCTAAAAGTGATTGAGTAATGATAATGCATCAATATTGATTCATTGACTGTAAATGTACCACACTAAAGTTGAAATAGTTCGGGAAACTGGGGTAATGTGAGAACTCTTTGTACTATCGTCTCTATTTTTCTGTGAATTAAAGTATTTGAAAAATAAAGCCAAGTTAAAAGAAATTTTTTTGAAAGTGATGGGATATCTGTGGAATCTGCCAGAGAGGCCTTGCAGGGGTTGGGAAGTAAGATCCCAGGGAGCTCGTTTGAAGGTGGTGGAGGGAGAAAGTAAAACTTGTTTTACTTTCCTGCATGGAGTCTAAGAGGCCAGCACATGCGATTACAGGTTCTATGGCAAGTCTTACAGATGGAATGATTTTGAAAGTATGGTAAAACTGAATTCTTTGATTTTTTGCTAAACCAAATATAGTAAAATGTATCCTTCTTGCTTCTGTTTCAAGCTCAGTGATAAGCAGAGGATTGAAATCCTTGGATGTGATTATCTGCGCGTTTGTTTTGCTGCCCCACATGCATTGCCTCTATTTCTGGAATCAGCTCTTTCATTTGCCTGAAATCATCCCGCCCCAAGGTCCAGGTGATGCAGGTAGGGCTAAGTCCATTCTCCACTCTGCCCTGAACCAAAGATGGATGTGACCCAGGTCTGGCCCACTCTTCAGATCACAGTTATTGACTCTGGACTAGGCACATGTTCCAAATCATGCCACTGAATCCAATCCCTAGAATATCAGGAGGAACTCAGCTATGAAGCCAGGAGGGCACTGTAGCACTGCCAGTTCCACCCAGTACAGAGAACCCCCCAGGCAGAAAACTAACATGGAAGAAAACAGAAAATGAAATGCTGAATCCTGGTGACATCATTTGAGCACCTAGATCCGGTCCTACCTGATCCCTACTGCATCTCTGGGACCTTAAATTGACTGACACAATAATTTCTCTTTTGTTGCATAAGTCAGTTTAAGATGAGTTTCTGTTCCTTGCCAGGAAATGGATCTTGACAAATTCTCCAAGAGTTTTACCTTAGAGCTAATCTGAAGGGGGAGACAACATTAAAAGGAATATAACCAAGATGCCAGCTGGGCCCTCTTGGCCCTCAGAGACGTAAGTGCCTGTCTCAGACGTCCTCATTCCAAGAATGCAAAGCTCTTCTCAGGGCTTCTCATTCCCAGAGTCGAGCAGTTTCCTGCCCCTTCTGCCTTGCACCTGGGTCTATTTTGGTTTGTTTTTTTTTGGGGGGGGAGGGGTTCTATTTTGACTCCAAATCCCTAAGAGCAGAACCTGAACTCCGTCAACTCCCCAACATACTGTCAAACACGTATGAGTGTTACAGACTTACCTAAAGATGGCAACAGCTAGGGCACATGCATACCTACAGTGACAGACTCAAAACTCACCCCTCTTCTCAGCCACCCCTCTGGTGGGGTGGGGGAGGGAGGGGGACACCCCAAAGTTTCCATCTCATCTTACCGGCTGGCTCTGCTCTCCCTGGCACCTACCCTAATTCCTTCCCCAACCCCAAACTACTCCTGGAATAGCAAACTTCTCCCTCCCCGAGTTAGGTAAAGTTTATACACAAGTAAGCTAAAGTGCTGGGCAAGACAAAAGCTTGCCTATTAACTTAACCTCTCTCTTTAGAAGCAATTTGGGTTATAAATAGAAAAGGAAACTTTTATTAGTTGCAAAAGAAAGTGTTGCAATGCAATAAAGAGAAAGATTTGCATATGGGTATGAGGAAAGGGGGGGGCCACTTGAAACTTTTCCCAAGGGGATTTTAGGAAGACTTCCCCTGAGGACACATCATGGAGCTGAATCTGGAAGCTTGAGGCAGTTTTTGACCAGCAGAGAAAAGAGGGAAGGTATGCCAGGGAAGGAAGAGTGTGCGCTCCAGAGCAGAGGGGAGAAGCTGACGGTCACTGTGAGGAGCAGCTTGTGGAGAGCATCCAGGCCCAGTACCAGTGAGGGGGAAGGTGAGACCAGAGGGATCCCAGTCATGGAGGGTCTGGGATTCAACAAGCAGATGGACTCATCGAGCAGGGGAACGGAAACCATTAGCAGATTTGAAGCAAAGTAGAAACACAGCCAAGTTTGTTTAGAAAGGTCAGGCTGGTCACCAGTTTGGCAGAGAGGTTGATGGGAAAGGCCAGGCTTGGCTGCAGGCTGACCTCAAAGTCACTCCATGTCTCTCAATCCCCTCGGACCAGTGGCATGTTCTTCCCATGGAAAATGGCAGAAGCGCAAGCGCCCAAAATGTGCACGAGCACATTTAAGGGCGGTGACCAAGTCTCATGTCATCTCATTGGCCAAAGCAACGCATCTGGACAACCCAACACATCCCCTGAGACTGCAAAGCATGACAAAGGTGAGAATGCATCACCTTATTACAGAAGAGGGAAGTGGGACCAATAATTCAGTCTATCACACACCAGCTTGTTTTTTTCTAGATTCTCCAGGCTCCCCCAGACCCTGCCCACAAGGCACAATTGTAATGCAAAATGCTCCCACCTCAAGGGGCATGCAAAATTCATGGGAAACCACCACTAATGGAGGTCTAGTTAACCGTGTCATCTGGGACCTCATCCACTTATTCATACAACCCACGCCTCTGAAGCAATTAGAAGTCTTTTAAAGAAGGTTAAGTTGGAGGGTCTAAGAAATTTGAAGATGTCCTTTTGAGAAATCTCCCGCCCGTCTCCTTGGGAAGATGGCAGTGGAGACTTCCTTAGTGAATTCCACCCACGTAAGCCACAGCCACCAAGGTTAGCACTAATGTCACCCACTCCTTTGTCAGCAAGCTCCTCCCCGCACACCACCTCATGCATCTTTTATCAGCACCCTAACGCCTTTATAAAATATTGATCACTCATTCCCATGGCCCAGCCAAGGGCCCAAAAATGAGCTTGTGGGTTGATGTCTGGAGTTGGGGGCACATCGCAGACGACAGAATCCATGGAAGAGAGACGGGGGAGTGAAATTAACGCCCTGTTTACTAATGAGAAAATGAGGATCTAGGAGGACGGTTCATGAGCGGGGAGATGACAGGAAATAAAAAGGTCAGGAGGAAGGAAAAGGAAGCACATGAGCTGATGGTGGGCCCAAGATGAAAGCCTGATCATCAGCCGCGTTTGTTGTGAAACTTAATGGGCTGGAGGGGTTGATTGCTCAATCCATAAAATGAGCTATTAATTTGCTGTTCTAACAGGATAGCACCTAGCTTATGCAAATTGACTTGAAAGCCAGCCGTGGCTCTAAGAGAAAGGTGCAGACCTCCCCAAGCCAGAAGTTTGCCAGACTTTCCTGATGGAGGGAATAGGCTCAGCCTGCTTGTTGCTGTACCGGGTAAGGGTCCACCTGCGGGGGCGGGGGGAGGTCCCTGAAGTCTGAGGACCTACGTCTTGTCTGTCCCCCACTAGCTCCGAGCTCCTGGAAGGCAGGGCTGTGTCTCTGCTCACCCTGCAGCCCCCTTACCTAGCACAGCACTCAGTACCTGGAAATAACTGTTGAAAGAATGCGTGTGTGACGTCCAGGTGGCACTGCCCTAGCCCGGTGTGTGACTTTGGGCAAGTGACTGCCCTTCTCGTAGCTTTTAGCTTTTTTCAAAGAAAATCACCATTGGTAAAGGGAAGCTGTGAGCCACGTGGTGTCATGGAATTTCCACTGTATGGTCAACGGACTCTGAGTGTGGTCTGCGGGAGGCTGGTCTCTGAGATGAGAGTGTAGACGGAGGGGCTGCCTTGGATCACACGCGCCTCCACTGAGCTGTTCTCCAAGACACCAACCTTGCTGACCCAGGGTTCAGGGAGCCCCAGCCTGAGCGTTCTCGCTTCCAATCTTGCCCCAGGCCCCTTCAGTGGGAAGCTCAAGTTGAAACAATGGAGAAGGTGCTTGAAAACCAAAATGATCTGTGAACACAGGTAAAGGAGCTTGGGCTTTGGGAATGCTATGATCAAAGTTCAAATCCCAGCTCCATCATCGCTGTGCAATTTTGGGCAAATCACTTATTATTTCTGAGCTTCCATTTCTACATCTTTCCTCCCTTAGAGGGTTGAATGATATTAAGCATGGAAAGTGCTTCCTACTACCATGCCTTCGTCACAGAATTGGCTGTGTAATTTGTAGCACCTTGTGCGAAATGAAATGCCGGGTCACTTGTTCAGAAATCACTAAGAAGTTTAAGGTACAGGGCATTAAAGCAAAGGCAAGACCCCTCTCGTGCAGGGGCCTGTGGGGCACCACGTGTCACACACACACGACTCCAACCTTAGTGGTGCAAGACAGCTGCCGACAAGAGGCTGGGCCCTTCCCTAGCCTCGCCATGGTCCTTACCTCCTCGGTACATACACATAGGATCTGGAAACTTTTTTCAAAAAAAATTACTATGATTTCTCCTGAGGCAGCCTCATGTTTCCTCCTCTGAGCAGAACAGTCACCCATCCCAATAGACATCAGATAAAAGTAGAAAGAAATCAACTTTCTGGCTGCTGGCAAATGCTGCAGCTGCAGTAACAGGTTTACAGGATAAGCCAGGAATTAGAACAGGGGAAGCGTGACCAGCAATGTTTTTCACACATGGCAGGAAACCATGGGCGAGTTCCTAAAAGCACCATGTTCCTTATTCACGAAACTTCCGCGGCTCCCCTTCCAGCACCTTCTAGGGAGACATTCATTAGCCCTTGCAGAGTGCTCCATGCCCTCCGTGGTCTGCTTTTCCAACCGTGCCCACAGTTCCCAGCATAGTGCTTCAGAAACACTTTCCAGAGCATCTTCCCACCCCGGCACTTCTGCCCACTCAGCTGCCACCTCCTAGAATATACTGCCCCCACTTCTCGGTCCACTAAAATTTTTCCCCGTCTGAGTTTACAAGCCATCCCTTCCAGAGGGCAGGAGGTAAAGTCACCGGGTCGGGTGGAGACTGTATTAGCCAGGGCGGCAGTAACAAGCAAGCCCGAACCTCCGGCCCTACAGCGCCAGCGTAGAGTTCACACCACCAAGCGCTGGGGCTGGTGGCACGCAGCTCTGTGGCTGCTGCTCAGTGGAGCTCCGCGCGCTTCTTCTCTCGTGGGGGGACCCAGCGGGAAGGGGCAGCACCGCCTGGGCTGTGGCGTGCTGTGTTCTCAAGAAAGGAAAGCACGAGGCAGAGGCAAAGCACACACGAGCATCGTGAAAGCTGCTCTTCGGGATCTGGACCCCTCACCTGCGGTTGGCCAAAGCCACGTAACCAGGCCCAAGCTCCCGTGGACAGAAAGGACGCCCCGCGCCCGGGCAGCAGGGCGGAGGACAGAGCGAGCAAGGGGGTGAACCGCACAGCGGGCTGGGCCTCCAGGGTGCGAGCTTTGAGGCCACACACTTCTGTTGTGAATCCTAGCTCTTCCGATTACTTGTTGAGTGCACTTGGGCCAGTTCTTTTTTGTGTGTGTTCAGATTTATGCATGCATGCGTGCAAGAACTGAGGTACAGGCCAGAGGTGTTGGGGAGTGAGAGGATTCACCAGAGACTGAGTGGGGTCAGAACAGGCAGATTGACTGAAATACACTGCTGAGGGGAGCAGCAGGCGAGTCAGGAGAGGTCTGCTGCGCCATGTGGGTAGCTCCCCTGCCAGGGATCCAGTGCATTCTGCAGTGGCTGCGGATAGCCTCATAGTGCTGCGTCTTAACCCCTTGGGTCACCAGGGAGGCCCCTGGGCCAGTTCTTAAAGTGCATCAGTTGCATTATCTGTAAAGACAGGGTAGTAACTCCTGTTTTAAAGGTACCTGAGAGATTGAGGTGAAGGTGATAAAGTGTTTTGCACAATACCTCACACGTGGTAAGTGCTCACGAATGGTATTTTTATAAGTAACATTTTTACATTGTTATTACTAATCATGATTCTCTGTGTGTTCATGGGTCCATTTTTTTATTCATTTCTTCAACACACATTTCTGTGTGCCTATTCGCACCTGCCTGACTCCCATCATGCTGCATGAGCCCTAAGGGATTGGGATTCTCGTAGTAAGTACTGTGGCCCCCAAACCAAGGTTTGGCTGACAACTTGCGTCACCCCACAACCACATACTTGCGGGAGAGCCCTGAAGCCTTTTTCCTCTTGGCCTGTTTCCATTTCAATCTAAGGAATCTACAGTGGGTCCAGCAAAAGAATGTAGACACATAAAACTTTAATTAGTTTCATGAAGTTAAAATTGCTTTCATGGGTGGAAGGAATATGGTAGGGGATGTTGAGACTAAAACCAAAAAGAAAAAAAGGGGGGAAAGGTTTATAGGAAGCAGAAAGAGATTCTCACATGAAGCTAAAAATGAATTGCCTGCATTTTGCTAGAAACGCTGCAAATGTCATCTGATTCTGCAAGGAATTGTCTTTCTATAAATCACTCAGCTTTTCAAAAAAAACTGAGAAGAACAATGGATGGGCGGATCCTGAGCTGGACGGTGATTTAGGTGTCAGCCTGGAACAAGGAAGCCGAGTTCATTTTCCAAAGAAGGAAAAGCTGGGGAAGCAACTTACTCTCCCACAAATTCTTCCCCATTATCCAGTTTGATTCCAAAGAAAACCCAAGTTGCAACTCTGTCTTTGGCCTCTGTGTGACCTCAGGCAAGCGGCTCCTCTGCTGTGGGTCAGTTTCCTCCCCTTTGAGGCAGAAGGCGGGACCCTCCCCTGAGGCTGAAGGGGAATTAAGTGAGGGAGTGTGTGAAACACCCACCCAGCACCTGGCAGCCCTGAAGGGCTGGTTTTCCTTCTCTCCCCACGTTGAAAAGGGACCTTATTTGCTTTAGAACTAGGTAATTCTTGTATTCACTGGGGCTGTCCAGAGAAACCTAACCAATCAAATAGAGAGAAGAGAGAGAAAGTGATTCATTATAAGAAAATGGCTCACACTATTATGGAGACTGACCAGTGCCAATGTCTGTGGCCTTCAGGCTTGAGACCCAGGATGAGCTGAGGTTCCAATTGGAGTCTGAAGGCAGGAAAAAAGGAAGTGTCCCCAGTTGAAGACAGCAGAGTGTCTTCCCTCCTTCATCAGCGGCTCAATCTTTTGTTCTGCTCAGGCCTTCATCACCCAACGCCCCCCACAGGAGGGAGGGCAATCTGCTCTACTCAGCCAATCGATTTAACAATTGTTCCCCAGAAATACCCTCACAGAAGCACTCAGAGTAACTTTTTTTTAAGATTTATTTATTTATTTATACAAGAACCAGGGTACAGACCAGATGCGCAGGAGGGTGAGAGGATTCACCAGAGACAGAGCGGGGAGCAGAACAGGCAGACTGACTGAAAGCACTGCTGAGGGGAGCAGCAGGTGCGACAGGAGAGGTCTGCCACGCCATGTGGGAATCTCCCTGGCCGGTAGGGAATGGAACCCGCGCTGCAGAGGCTGCAGACAGCTTCACAGCACTGCACGCAACCCACTGCGCCACCTTGAAGGCCCAGTAATGTTTGCCCAAATATCTGGGCACCATGGCTTGACCCAGCTGATACATACATGCCCTATCACCATTCCTGCAAGATCCCCTGAGGGAATAATGCTGTGTCCTGCATGAGAGCACAAGCTCTGGGACTTTCCATCTGCGATGACACCGGGAGGAGACTCCCGGCCACTAACACCCAGGTGCACACCGTGCTCATTCGTCACAAACATCATTCTCTGAGCCCATTTCCTGCTCTGTCCAAGGAAGACTTCTGTGTGATGTCTTTGGTGCTAACAAGATACTGTGAATGGTTCGAAGGAAGATGTACATGATGTGTGAGGTGCTGTGGGGCACAGGTGCACGCAGGAGAAATCGGGGCCCATCCCTGTAGCTGCTGGCCCAGCGGAGATGCATTCAGTGCAAGTCGCAGAATAAGCCCACAAGCAATTTCTCCAGTAAGAAAGACAGAATCATCTCACAGGATAAGGACCTGGCTATAGTGTGGGTCCAGGGTGACTTAGGCAGCCGCTCAGGGGCAGCAGAGCCCTGGACCGGCCCCTCTGAGGTTCTCGTGGCTTCCTGCCAGGGAAGCACAGGGCAGGTTCACTGTCAATTCAGGCAAACATGGAAAAAGAGAGTCCCGGAGCCCTCAGTGCATTTTACAGGTTTTAATGCTCTCTCAGGGAACCAGGCACATGGGCACGCCAGGCAGGGAGCCTGGCAGGCAAGGAAGCAGGCACGGAATGGGCAGGGGTGCCAGGAGGGATGTAAGCAGTCGGGCAACCAAGACTTCCAGCCCCCCCCCCCCCCGCCACGAATCTTTGGGCTCTTTCTCTGGCCTCTCTCTGGCATTCTCTGTCTCATGTCACCTCATGGGCTCACTCAGAGTGGTCCTCCTCACCATGCTGCCGCCACTACCTTCATCCCTCTCCTCCAGGCACAGGCGTAACCTTTACACAGGCACACTCTGGGCCCAGGTGAGTCTGTAATTGCAGGTGTGCATGTCCTGTGCTCACACCCAAGAACTTTTTGCATAGGCTGCAGGGGCGGCTGGAGAAACTGGCAACGGGCAGGTGGGAAGAGCCTGACCACTCCATTCACCATACAGTGCCCAAAGGACGGAGCAGCTCACATGCCTCTGCACAGGGGCCAGCACAGGGACGGAGGGAGGCGGCAGGGAAAGGGCTATCTCCTCCTGCATCGGCCTGTCTCCACCTCTGCCAAGATGGAAAATCTTCTGCACCTCCCTCAGCAGACTGCCCCTCACGTCTCCACGTGACCTTTGCCAGGCAGAGGAGTGTCTCCAGCACTGTTTTTGCTTCAATCCTGATTTATCCCTGGCAGCTGGCCACCTCGCGTCCAACCAAAATCGAGCTTTGATCAACCAGAAAGAAAAAAGATTGAAGCTGGGCAGCCCCAGTGCTCACTGTAGCTTTTCCACAGGCTTGTCCATGAAGAACAGTAGCTGGTGATGAAATAAACAGGACTCAGGCAAAGAAGAAGTTTAGCCCTAGGGCCTCCCTGGTGGAGCAGCGGTTGAGCGCTGGGTTGTGAAGCTGCCCGCAGCCTCTGCAGCACCAGTTCGATCCCCGGCTGCTCCCCGGCCACCAGAGGAGGGTCCCACATGGCGCACAGACCTCTCCTGCCGCCCACTGCTCCCCTCAGCAGTGTACTTCGGTCCTTCTGCCTGCTCTGCTCCCCGCTCTGGCTCTGGTGAATTCTCTCACCCTCCCGCGCTTCTGACCAGTGCTTGCATAAATAAATAAAAAGTAAATAAATAAATAAATAAATCTTTAAAAAGAAGAAGAAGAAGTTTAGCCCTAGATAAAAGAGGGCATTTTTTAAGGACTAAGCCTCAGAAAAGCATCCGTAGAAATGAAGGCAGAAAGAGCTACAGAGAATCTGGTTTGAGCTACCTTGGCCAGCTCAACAGCAAAACCAAATTGACATCATATGATCGTCAAATAGGGGTTTTATTTGAGGGGGAGGGAGTTGAATCCTCAGTGGTAAATAGTAGTTTGTTATTAATTCCTTTACTTTGCTCTAAAAGGTATGTCTTATTAATTTTGTATTATGCTTACTTAGTTTTGATATTTGCTCATGAATAGTTTATCTTTTGTTCATAAACTTGGAGAATCCAGAGTTTTGTTTCCCTTGTTTCTGAATCCACATTCTGAGAGCTCTTTATGGACTCAGATCATCACTGTCAAGCACCAGATGCTTGTTTGCCCCTGGGGGCGCCATACCGTTTGCCCCGAGGAGCCATGATTTCACAAAATAGAGCTAAAACTTCCTGGCAGAGACCTGTCAGACCAAGTCAAAAAGACACTGCACACCTTAGGTACTCAATAAGTATTTGTTGAGTTAATTCTCAAATACATAAATAAACTATAGCAAAGCTGTGATCTCTCCCTCGGTTCCCTGCTGGAGCACGGATAGAGCTGCTTGTTTGGTTGGTTATTGATTGGTTAGTTGAGTAGTTGGTGGACTAGTTGGCTCCTATTTTGTGTACAGTACTCTGCACAGGGAAGATCCTCAAAAGGCATCTGGCCCATGCAGACTAATCCACCTACCCCTCTACACTAGGAGAGAGAGAGAGAGACCTAGCCCCACTTGGATTGCAGAGACAGTAACAGAAACATAACAAATGACCCAGAGCACCACTGTTAGGACAGAGAGATGAAAAAGTCCAAAAAGCAGGAGGCGGCAGATGGAGGGCTTAACTAGATGAGCTCTGATGTCTGATGCCTGTTTGAATCTCTGCCCACTGACATACTGGGTGACCTTCTCCAAGTCACTTAACCTCTCTGTGCCAGGATGCCAGTCGGAATTAGATGGGCAATGCATGAAGTGTGTTTAGCACAGAGCCTAGCCGAGAGCAAGAGCTGAAGACATATTTGCTATTATATTATTGGAGAGGTCAGAAGAGACTTGATGGAGGAGAGGAGCTGGGGCCAGAACTGAGCTACAAACAGTGGCAGACTTGCCAGGGAGGGCAGTGGGGAAAAGTAGAAAGTAGAAGCACCGTTTAGCAGCCATCCCAGGCTGGTGGAGTCATTGTCAGTTCTTTCAGAAGAAAAGAGGATTTTGGAGCCGTGCGTAGATTCTTACAGGCTGAATGCTGAATCAGGGGTCAGCAGCTCAAGCCTCCCGCAGCCTCAAAGTGATGCTGCCCTTTTCACCCTTGCCTCGAAGCACAGGTACCCACACTCACACATGTGCGCCTGCTCTTTGGGCCCGGGTGTCCAGACCCATAGGTGTGCGTGCCCCACGCCCCACCTCTCAGCCCCGGGCACCTAGGAGGAGCGCGAGACCGCAGGCACCGGCTGCAGAGGCCAGTGGCAGGAGGCCGGAAAAAGGCCTATTTCACTTCATTTACCCGACAAGCGCGTTCTGTAGGGTAGAAAAGTGGGAAAGGACAAGGTGTGTTTACAGACCGTCAGAAGCTTGAGGTTTATGGAGAAAGGGCAGGATGGCAAACTCAAAAGCTAAGTTAACTGCACTGGCTTCCTCCCCAAAGCAGCATGAAGGGTCTGGAGAAACAGGATGCCCAAAAGTGAAAAAACTTTTTCAAAAGGGAGGCGTGATTTGGTACTGAGCAAGGAACCCCCCCCTGTGGGGGGTGGGGGGTGGAAAGGAACCCCAGAGGCTCCACTTGGGACAAGCAGGGCCTCTCCCACACCTGCTGGACTCACCCCGTGGCCCAGGTGTCCTGGGAGGGACAAAAGCCCTGTGCTGAGGGAAGGCTGGGAACAGCAGGTGGGCCAGCTAGCTTCAGGCAGGGCTTTTTCTTCCTGGTCCCCTCCACCCCCAAGGGAGGGAGCACAGTGTGAGGAGGATCTTTTGCAAAGGCTGCTTTTCTCAGTGACTCAGGGAGCCGCCTGGGTGAGGGGAGGGTCGCTGACTGGCTTGACCAGGCTGTGGCTCACCTACTTCCCGGCTCTGCTCCCATCCTCTGGCACTGCTCTCCCTGTACACCATGACAGGACCCCACCCCTGCCATTTGCAGAGATGCCCAGCTACAAAATAAGAAACACCACTCTACCAAAAGAGACGAACTGCATTCTACAACACTAATTCCACCAAGAAGCTGAAATATTACACCCTCAGAAGAAGTGAAAATTTTTAATTAACATAATCAACATATAAAAGAAAACAAGGGAAGATGGGAGCAATATGAAACCAGAAGAACAAAACAAAAATAAAAGGGCCAAGCAGAAATATTGCATCTAGAAAATAGAATCGTTTATATAACAAACAGCCGTTGGAGTAAATGGCTGAAGATTGAATTAGTCGATGGGGAAAGAGATGGAAAAATCTCCCTAAAGGAAGACTTAACTAATTAATTAAATTAAAGAAAAACTAGTTGAACTGGGGAGATATTTAAGAGTACAAACTTGTGACTGGTAGACAAGTCGTGGAATCTGATGCACAGCACAGTGATTATAAGCAATAATACTTATTAAAAACTTCAAAGTTGCTGAAAGACCAGATCTTAATTGTTCTCATCACAAAATAAATGATAATTATGTGACCCAATAAAGTGGTTAGCTCACTTCAAGTGGCAATCAAATTGCAAAATAGAAATGTATCAAACCAACATACTGTACACCTTAAATTTACACATTATATGTCAATTTTATAGCAATAAGAAAGGAAGGAAGGGAGAGAGGCAAAGAGAGAGAAAGAGGGAAGATGAAAAGAAGGGAGGGCGGGAGGGAGAGAGAAGGGTTTTATAGTCTAATATGCCGAGAGATTGATGGGAGGCATTGGGTAGCATGATTGCCTTTGTTGGTGTAGAATAAATCACTAAAATGTGACAATAGAATCCTTTCCATCATATTACCAAATCTAAAGCAATCCTCACCCAGGAATTTATTGGGATGAGCTCTGTAGCAGAAGAAAATGGCTAAATTCTCAGGAAATAAGTGCAGTAGTCTCAGGCCACATAATCTCAACCTCTGATACTTAACATTATAAGCTCTGCTAATAACTCCAGGTCACTTGTCTGGGGAAGGAAGATAAGGATTTGAAAATTATGCATATTAGCATGTGTGATCTACCACCCAATATTGTTGACTCTGAGAACAAGATATTTTAATTCATTTCTCTCCTGCTTGCCCTCTGACAACCTAGTTATTTCAGCACATGTAAATGGAGAGGGCAGATTGCTATATGGTTTCATTCTGGAACTTTTATGTCATTCCATGTAGAGCTGGTTTCCACAGATATTGTCAAGGTAAGTCCCTTCCCTGGAGAAAGGAAAGGTTTCTGGAGCTAAATAAGAACAAGATCCTTAAACTGGGCTCTCCCAGTAATCTGCTGGCAACTTTCTGCCAACTGTGTAACTACCCAATGTCTATTCATCCATTCATTTACTCCCTGCCTTTCTTCACTCTTCTAATCCATGCTAACTTGATGTGAGAATATAGAGAGACTCTTTCAAAGCAGATTAAAAATAGTTGTTAATTCTTTGATCCTACTTCAACAAGAGGTGAACTATATGTGATCTTTCATTGAAAATGGGCATGCTCAGTGGTTGCCTGGCCAACAGAATATAACAGAAGTATCGCTGGGCCAGTTTTCAGGCCTTTCCTTTAAGACACCAGCAGTTTCTACATCCCTTATCTGGAACCACTCTCTGGGAGTTCTGAACATCCTTATAAGAATCCAACTTCCCTGAAGTCACCAAGCTGGGGAGGACACATGCAGGTGCCATTGCTGACGGTACCAGCTGAGTCCAGTCTTCCAGCATCCTCGCCAGGGCACCAGCCTGGGAATGAATGAAGGCACCATCTTGGGAATGAATCCTCCAGTCTCTGCTGCCCCAACAGAGGCCACATTGTTCAGTGGTTATTTGCCCACTGGGTCGTTCCCAAGTCCATGTCCCCCACCCCACCCCCACCCCATCATGAGCAAAATAAAATGGTTGCTTCAATCCACTACATTTTGGAATAGCTTGTTTCACAGTCATAGATTATCAAAACATCTTTTCTACAGGGAACGGAGCACATAGCAATTCAATCTAAAACTTGTTTGCTCTTGCGTTTTTGTTTGTTGTTCATTTGGGGAACTGTAGACAAAAATCCAGAGAGAAAGAACACCCAGAAATGATCAAACAGACAGAGACAGAAACAGACAATTCAAAAAGATACCAAAGATATGCTATCATATCTATCTGACCGTACTACTGATGAAAGAAATGCAAAGGGAAGTAAAGATACTTTTTTTTTTTCAACCTATCACATTAACAAAGTTTCTTTTTAATGATAGTCTATGCTAGTGAAAAAAGGTGAGGCACTGGGCATCCTCACAGGTTGCTGCAAAGAGTAAAAATTGGATACAGTGTTTCTGGGAAACAAATGACTAGTAAGTTTAAATCTAGTTGTATCTCCTAGAAAAATAATCTGACATGTGGACAAAGATTTATCTGCAAAATATGTTCATCACAGCACCATTCTTAAAAGTAAAATATTATGGGTTTTTAAAAAAGTTTAACATTAGATTTTGGGGAATAGTTAACGAAATTGAACTGCCTCCTTAAGACAGAATACCGTGCCCTAGTTACAAATGATGCTTATGAAGTGTTCTTAACGACAAGGAGAAAATGCTTAATGATATAACATTAAGTAAAAGAGCAAGATAGAAAAGGTTATATAAAGTATGATTTCAACTACTCTGAAAAGCATAAAAAGACTGGAAGGAAATACTATAAAATATTAATAGTGTTTATCTGTGGGTGGTGGGATTATGGGTGGTTGTTTTCTTATTTATTCTTTGCTGTATTTTCAACATTGGGAGTGCATTGTTGCTACAATCTGATAGCTTTCTTTTAATAAAAATAGAGACAATCAACAGCGGGAAGTCCTAGGTCTAAGTGGAAAAGCATGATGGTGCAAAAGGGGGCTTGGGAACTTTGATGGGTCCCCTAGAATCGAAAACCTTGGTAAGAAAGATCTTGCAGAGTGAAGTTGGCTTTTGTCCTTGTCTGTGATGGGAACAATATTTTCTGACTGCATGAACGGTGCAAACATGGAGTCTGCTTCCACAGCGGGACTTGATTTGATAAATAAATCCCACCTCATTCCCAGGAAGGAGCTCTGGTCTCTCCACACGAGAATTGGGGACTGAGAAACTTCGCCCACTGAAGCAAAAGGAAATAGGTCAGAATCCTGGTAAATTGTCCTCTGACTCAAAGTGACAGAATCCTTGAATTTCAGACACCAGGAACCTGCTTCTGTGGCTACTTGGGCACCTGTTTGGAGTTTTTGTGACTATTTTATGCAGTGTTATTTATGAAAAAAGAAATAAGAAAGCAGAACCCTTAAGTACTTAGAATTATAGAAACTTGGTGACAGTGGGAACATCTGTGATCATATTTCAAGTCCAAAGCTTTGCTTCACTAACGAGAAACAGGAGCACAAAAGGTGAGGTGCTTGCCCAAGGTCAACCCGCAAGTCGGGGCACAGCTAGGACATAAACCCAGGTCTCCTGGCCTCTGCCTGTTTTGTTTGTTTGTTTTGCTGTCTGTATTTCCCCATGAGGAGAACTGTCTACATAGTACACAGTATATGCTTAATAAATTGATGGATGCATGCATGGATGGAAGGAAGGATGTTTGGACGCATGGTGGAGAGATGAACAGTTGAATAGATAGATGAATGAGCTGATGGACAACCCAAGGCAGAATGCTGTTAAAAAAAAAATTTTAAAAAAGTGGGTTCTGCAATCATGCTGACAGGTGTCAAATCCCAGCATTGCCACATATTGACTGTATAACCCCTAGCAAGTTGAAAGCAACCTCTCTGAATCTCAGATACTTCCCTTATAAAACAGGAATGGTAGCACCTCAAAAGCAGAGTTTTCTGAGAGTTGAACTAGATAATATATGCAGTAGCTAAAGCTTTTTGCTATGTCTCTGCCACCAGTCATTGCTAATTAAATGTTCCCTTCACTTCTCCCTCCCACAATAATCTCCCTAGAGCAGGCTCAGGTGGTTCTAAGACAAAAGTCTTTGCCCTGCTCAAAATCTTCCCACCTGTACATACAGAAATCCCCAGGAGATACGAACTCAACCTCCCAGCTGAGATGAAGCATCTGCCATTTCTTCCTCAGTCACTCTGGGTTTTGAACATGGATTCATCTTCCTCCGATTTCAGCAGTGATGTCAACACAAAGAAATTCAAAGAAGAGAGAGCTCACTGAGTGACAAGTGGTTAGGCATATCTCCTGGAAGAAGAGGCCTTGGAGTGCGCCGCAGCTGCCACATCCTGACCACATCCCTAGGCCATGCCATCACACACACACCCCCCACGCTCAGCAGGTTGTCCAGTAAGACCTAGTCAGACATCTTGTTTTTCCACTACCCTGCTATGTGGCATTAGCTGTGTCAGTTCAATCAGGAAATCTTCCTTCTCTGAACTTTAATTGTTTATTTCTTCAACAAACATGTTTGGAGCATTTATCTCGTGTCGGGCCCTCTTTTAAGGACTTCATAAATGTCAACTCACTCTCACCCTGGCATGTTGTCCCTGCTTTACAGGTGAGGAATTTAAGACACAAGAAGGTGAAGTAGCATTCCCAAGGTCAAAGAGGGGATCAGTGGGGGGAGTCAGGGTTGGAACCTGCACATAACTGATACACTGGGAATCTTCAGCTCCTTCACCTGTGAGGGGAGCTTTGAGAAGGTCCTGGAAGAGCAGCTTGAGAACTAAGTGACATTAGGAGGAAGAAGATAAGAAAAAGAAAACCAAGCAAAGCAGAGTTTGTCAAAAAGACAAAAGTTGGGCCTCCCCAGTGGTGCAGCGGGTTGAGTGCAGCACTGTGAAGCTGTCCGCAGCTGCTGCAGCGCAGGTTCAATTCCCATCCGGCCAGGGAGATTCCCTCAAGGCGCTGCAGACCTCTCCTGTCTCGCCCACTGCGCCCCTCAGCAGTGCTTTTGGTCCCTCTGCCTGTTCTGCTCCCTGCTGTGTCTCTGGTGAATCCTCTCACCCTCCTGCGCCTCTGGCCTGTACCCCAGCTCTTGTATAAATAAAATAAAAATCTTTAAAAAAAAAAGACATAAGTTGATTCTTTACCAAAATTAACCACATGCTGGCCTGTAACACAAATCTCAACAATTTTCAGGAGTTAAAACCAAGCAGAGAAAGTGCTCTGAACACAGCAAAAGTGAGCTAGAAATGAATACCAAAATAAAAAGATTGCTAGGAATGTCCCTATATTTTAAAATAAAGAAATATAGCTTTAAATAACCCTAGTGTCGGGCCTCCCCGGTGGCGCAGCGGTTGAGCACTGGGTTGCGAAGCTGCCCGCAGCCTCTGTGGCGCCGGTTCGATCCCCGGCTGCTCCCCGGCCACTGGAGGAGGGTCCCACATGGCGCGCAGACCTCTCCTGCCGCCCGCTGCTCCCCTCAGCAGTGTACTTCGGTCCTTCTGCCTGCTCTGCTCCCTGCTCTGGCTCTGGTGAATTCTCTCACCCTCCCGCGCTTCTGACTGTACCCAGTGCATGTATAAACAAAACAAACAAACAAATAAATAAATAAATAAATAAATAAAGCATGCCTCTATAAAAAAAAAAAAAAAATTATAAAAAAAAAAAATAAATAAAAAAAAAAATAAATAAATAAATAAATAAATAAATAACCCTAGTGTCAAAGAAGAAAATAGAAAATATTTTTAAATGAATGAAATTGAAAATACTACACATTTGAAACTTAGGGGCTGCAGCTGAGAGAGGAAATTATAGCCGTAATTGCATATATTAGAAAAGAAAATGGCTGAAAAACAATGATTGAAGCTTAAAAAAAGATAGCAAAATAAAACTAAGGGAGTAGAACAAAGGAAGTAAAAAGCAGAAATTAAATAAAAGACAAAACAGAGTATAATGGAGTTGATTAACAAAGCCACATGTTGATTCTTTGAAGACTAATCACATTGATTACCCCCTGGAAAAACTGATCAAAGAATGATAGAGCACGAGAATGCAAATAACCAGTATCAGTAATGACAAGGAGACTGTCACTGCAGAATCCAACAGAAATTCAAAACAGAAGAGGATATTATGAGCAACTTCATATCAATACATTTGAACATATAATTGAAATGGATAAATCCTCCACAAAACATAATCTACTAAAAGGGACACAAGAGGGTAAGTAATCTGACTATGTCTCCTCCCTATCAGAGAAAGCGAATTCAGAATGGAAACCTCCTCACGAAGAAAACTTGAAGGCTGGACAAGTGGTCTCAACGATGACTTCTGCTGCTGCTTAAGGAATGACACCATTTTACAGACTCTTCCAGAGAACAGGAACTCTTCTCACCGCATTTTAGAAGGCCTGCATGATACTGCTACCAAAACCTGGAGGGGGGAAGGAAAAGTATAGACAGTTTTCTCTCATGAACCCAAATGCAGAAATCCTCAGGAAAGATATAAACGAGCAGAATTTAATGAGATGATGTGTTTCCCTTTTTCCAGGCAGCTCAGCACTGTGTGGTGCCCAGGAGACCTTAAACTTAGAGCCTGGGATGCACTGAGGTCCTGTGTTTCTACTTGGAAGTTGGGGGCCCTAGAAATGTCAGAGATGCCCTAGAATATAAGTGAACAAAGAATGAAAGGAATAGAACGAAGGATCAGAAGAACAAAGGTGATTTTTACGAGTAAAGGAAAATGGAGGCACTGCAGGCAAAATCATCTGCCTGGATCTGCACAGCCTGGAAGAGGAGGTCAGCAGGACTGGAACGGACGAGTGCAGCTGATCCAGGGTGGTTTCCAGGAGCCTTGACACCTTTGTGGTTTAAAAGGGTGGGGAGTTGGGGGACGGAGAGGAGAGACTTCAGGATTCAGCATTTTCATGTCAGATAATGGGCTTTAAGAGTGAGCATTGGTTTATAATTGAATCTAAATGTCCTGTGCTCCCTCCCATATGGGTTCTCTGCACTGAGCAAGTCAAAGTGCCTCCTTGCACAGCGCCGCACATGGTATGGCTCCCCAAATCCATGATATGGTCTCAATCCTTCAAGTTAGTGACCTGCAGAGATGATCGGGACTGCAGGAAGGAATGGAGAGTCACAGGTGATCCACTCCCCACTCTGGTGTGGTCAGTCACCATGGAGTTCACGGGGATAGTCACTGTAACCCCAAGAAGAGGGGGGTGACTTCTAAGATGAAGATCCCAGCCTTGTCTTTCCCCACGGGAGTGATTTCCCCAAGGTCACCCTGCACTCCAGGGCAGGGTCCTATCCATTCCTGCAGCCACTCCCCAGGGGCTGTGCTACCACAGGATGGGAAAAAGCTCTATGTTTAGTTCACCACCAATTCACATCCTGGCAGCCTTCCTGCCTTACCTCCTTTCTCATCTTGAGATGAGAGAGGCCATTACGTTCTTCTGAGCTCCGCCTGCTGTCACGCTTTGCATTCATTCACTCACAGGTGCACCCGTTCATTCAGCAAGCACCTGCCCAGGTAGGGGGAGTGGAAAGGGCGTCACCCATCGCCTGAGCAAGTCACCGCCCTCTTTCTGAGGTGTGTTCTCACCTGAAAGGGGCGGGCTTAGAAGACCAAAATGGGGAGGTCAAAAGGATTAACTGAGAATTATTACTAAAGCCTATGATGTACTGAGCGGCATTTAATAGTTCAATAAATATTCTTTTCTTTCCTTCTTGATGTACAGGTACTGAGATTACCAAGGCAAAGCAGACATTCTTAATGTCATCAAGAAACTGAAAATACAATGAGATGAAGACTCTACAAGAAGGACTGGGCGAACACGCGTGAGGTCTCATGAGAATACGCTAGGAGCAGGGGGAGAAGGGCGGGCAAAGCTGGGCTACCCGGGCAATGGCGGCCTGTTCATCAGAGGATCTCACTGAGGAGAGCCAGCAGAGCCTGACCCTGGAGAAGACCTTGGGCCAGATCCAGGAGGGTGCTGAGTGCCACGCTCCACTTTTGGCCTTCGCGCCGGGTAAACCATGACCTCAAAGACAGGGATGCATCAGGACCTGCAGCTGAGAGAGGCTTCCAGGCCATGCCTTCCTTCTCTCTGGACTGATGGGACACAGGGAGGCATGCCCCTTGCTCTCACTTCATTTGCCTTCGTCCTTCCCAGCTGCAGAGCCTGGACTCCTCAGTTGCCCTGGTGCCTGCCTGGAGGGGGTCCCCCACTGAAACCCAATCTTTCCATTGACCTGGCCACCTCTGTAATGGCCTCTTGGTCTCAGAAGATGAAGGAAATGGAATTTCCAAGGTGAATCCCTGGGAGCTCAGCCTGGGGTCCTGAGATCTGGCCCCAGGGTGGTCCCAGGCGCAGGCCAGCTCCCTTCTATACACATCTACAGAGCTCGGGCTCACGCACAGCAGTCTGGGCAGGGAGGTGGGCCAGAAAATGGAATCCCCCAGAGAGCAGACCCTCCCAGCTCCCCAGGGCTGGTGCCAAGCCACGGCGCTGTGTGAAGCCCGCAGCTCAGGCAGGACGCAGCAGCCAGCTGGCGGGCATGGGTGTCACCATGCCCTCTCCCCTGAGTCATTTTACTTGTCAGATGGCCCACCCAGGGTCATAACCACTTCTCAGAATGGCCTTTGATTAAAATCCAATGAAGCTGAAAGCCATGCCAGATTCCCAGGAGAGAGAATTCTCAGCCACTACCTTGGAGAACACAGCTGAATTCATGCTTTTCACCAGAGAAAGGCTGCCCTAGAAGAGGGTCTTTGACCATGATTTATTCAAAAGGAATAAACCAATATGACTTGGTTGTGTGGCATTTCAAAACAAAGGGTTGTAGATTATTACATGAGAAAATCAACATTTTAAACATAGTTTTTAAAGAGTTCTTATCTGTTAGCAATACTGTCATTGCTAACATCATAGGATATCTGGGATTTGTTTTAAATATCCAAGAAAAAAATGGGGGTAGAACAGATAAAGCAAAAGAGGTGAAGTTGATGGCTGTGGACAGTAACAGAAAGGCACATGGGGAGTCACTGCTTTAATCTCTCAACTGTTGAGTGTATATGAAAAATGTCATAATAAAAATTTTTAGAAGAAAATGTGTAAGACTATCTTTATGACCTCAGGCAGCAAAGGGTTTCTTAAACAAGACATAAAAGGCCCAGATCACAAAGAAAAAGATCAATAAATTTGGCTACATTAAAATTTTAAACTAATATATGAGAAAAGAATGTCTTAAATAAAGGAAAAAGATGGGTCACACACTGGAAAGAAAAATTGTAATGTGTATAAATGACAAAGGAGTAGTACACAGGCTATATTAAGAACTGGTACAAATCAAACAACCCCATAGAAAAATTAGCAAAAGATGTCATCAAAGGGCCTCCCTGGTGGCACAGCGGTTGAGCGCTGGGTTGCGAAGTTGCCCGCAGCCTCTGCAGTGCCGGTTCGATCCCCGGCTGCTCCCCGGCCACCAGAGGAGGGCCCCACATGGCGCGCAGACCTCCCCTGCCGCCCGCTGCTCCCCTCAGCAGTGTACTTTGGTCCCTCTGCCTGCTCTGCTCCCTGCTCTGGCTCTGGTGAATTCTCTCACCCTCCCATGATTCTGACTGTACCCAGTGCTTGTATGTGTAAATCAATCAATCAATAAATCTTTAAAAAAAAAAAAAAAGATGTCATCAAAGAATTCAGTAAAGAGGAAACCCAATAAATAGCTGGCATAAACACCTGAAAAGATAATCAACCTCATTATTAATCAGGAAAATGTAAATTAGAATAGGATCCCATTTCATACATCAGATCAGCAAAAATTAAAAAGTTAGGTAATACTGGGTATGGGTGAGGAAAGAAATAACTCTTGTGTACTTTTCAAGGGGTTTTAAATCAGTACAGCTCTTTGGGAAAAAAATTGGCACTATCTGGTAAAATGTTTATACCTTGTCCTCCAGCAAGCCTGCTAATATTTATGTTGCCTTGCACACAAAACTAAGATAATCTCTACTATATATCTAGAAATAGAACTGCTGGGCGTTTCATGATTCTACCAACAAAATTTGGAGTTCCTGCTTCCCCCTTGCCATTTTAAATACATGGATTTGTAATCAGTAGAAATACTGGATCGGTAATCAGTAGAAAGCAGATCACTTTCATTTCTAGATTTCTTCGGCCACGAGTAAGTTAAGGTTGAACATCTTTTCGGACATATTTTCCTTCTTTTCTCTGGAAAGGGCCTATTTATACCCTTGCCTATTTTTTTCTTTTGCTCTCCCATTAGAATTTCTAAGAACTTTTATTAACAAATAAGTGTTCTCTCTGGCATTTGCTGCAAATATTTTTATTACTTCAGTATTTGCTTTCTAACTTATTTATAGCACTCTTGACATCCAGAAATGTTCTAAATTAAATATAATGTCTTTGTCTATCTTCTTTTACAACTTCATGGTTTTCTGCAAAGTTTAGAAGAACTCTTGGCTTCCAATGGATTTTAAGCTCACCCATGTATCCTTCCAGACATAATTTCGTAATTTATATATGAATTAAAGTCTTTATTGAATTGCAACTTATTTGGATATAACAAGTAAGCAGGCATGCGCCTCATCCCCACCACAACTGACCAGCCAGGAGACCTAACACCATTTGTCTGTTTTTTCTCCTTGGGTTGAAATGGCATCTTATTAAACACTAAATCCTCTTGCATTCTCAGATGTGAACTCTCCCCAATGTCATATACTTTTCATCATTACCATTTAACAAAGTATTCTAATATCTCATAGTATCTGTCTCCACTTCCCATGTTCAGATTTTTTTCTCTCTTTTCTCCCACATTTGTATTTTCAGCTGAACCCACAAATTATTCTGTTCTGACCTGTTTCGTTGTATGGAAATCACATAGGATTTACAAATAAATTTAGAAACAATCACCACCTTTACACTATTGATACTTCTTGTTCCAAACAAAGAGTCACTTTCCATTGAACGCTATTAGTGACAGTTGTCATGGGTTGAATTGTGTCCTCCCAAGAATCCCTATGTTGAATCCAGCACCCCAGACTAGGACCATATTTAGAGATAGGCCTAGGGTAGCAGCAAGGGAATCTGAGTCCATGAAGCTGAGTGAGAGGCAGCCCAAAAGTTGAGCTTAAGACCAGAGTTAAATTTGCATGAAAGAAATAAGGCACTCCCCATATAATCAGCCCTGGGTGAACTTACCACCCAGGTTACAGTTCAAGGGACTTGGGGTAGAGTCAGCAGAGGACACTGCACAGAGACACGGACACTTCAAGACCCCCTTGATGTGGAGGAATCTATAATTTAGTCCTGAAGGTGTGAACAATGCTCAAGGGCTGGGAACCAGAGATCCCAGGGAGTTCAATCTACCAGGGAAGTTGTGACATCATTGAACAACTCTGGGGACCGTTATCCTTGCCTCCCACGGGGAAAGCAGATCACACAGGATCAGCATCTGTCTCCACATCTACCTGGAGTGGTTGCTCCAACTGCAGTGTGAGTCAGTTGGAGGAGACAGCAGAAAACACCTCGGACAGTGCTGCAGGTATGAAACATGGAAAGAGGATAGAGTCCCCCAAGACAATATAAAGTATGAAAGCTACTTATTTTTTGCAAAAGACCTAAACTTTCTAAGTCTTGTCTCCTAGAAGAAATTAGCCCAGTTCATTAAGTCAGGCCAGTCTCACACGGGCCAAGGATGGCTTACGTGGGTTTTGTTTGGCCTCTGGATGTTGACTTCTTTCTGTAGAGTTATGGAACGGTTTGACATTTACTGCTTCTGTTAAATAAGAAGACAGGGAGATCACAAGAAAGGGGGTGGGGGGACAGATAGATTTTTCAACAGAAAAGAAATGTCATTTATGGAGCAGTATCAGACATCAGCATTGCAGGGAACAATTTGGATGAGGCAAATTAAGCACCGGTTCCTGTGATGTCTCTGCAGTCGGTCATGTGACCATCCATCTGGCTTGAGTGGCAGTTGTGTTAACAAACTGGAGAGAAGATTGATGCCCATCCGAGGCCAGGGAACAAGCAGAGTGAAGAGCTCTTTCAGGCCTGTACCAGCCAGGGTATAAATATGTATCGCTGGCTTCTGCAGTGAGTTATGATTTCATTCTCCTACTAGTACCTGAAATCCAGAGAGGCCATTTGTCTCATCTCTGTATTGGGGGTGACAGCTATAGTTGTGGTCACACGGGGGAGATATCTGCTTGGCAGATAAATCAGGCTTCCTGAAGGAACCTGTTGTGATCAATTTGATCTTGGTGGGGGGACCCCCTAGACACTAGAGTAGTGCCGGTGTGCTGGGGGTGGAGGAGGAGCCCGTCCTTTCTTTCCTGAGGCATCGGCCGGTGCTGTTTTCCAGCCTGTTTTGTTCCTGGGTGGGCTGGTATGTAGCCATCTGTCCCCATACTTCACATGAGACACTGGCTTGTGCACTAGAGCGTGAGGTCTTTGAGGGCAGCTCTGTATCTGGTACCTCTGTGGTTCCACCAGAAGCACATACTCTGTTCATCTGAAATGAACAAAAAGGCCAAGGCTGACATCTAACTTCCATGAGCGGTGGAGGAGATGTTGGCAGGAAAGCACCTGGGACTTTCTTTCTTGGTCTTTTTCCTGGAATCCCTGACTTCCAAGTACGTCTTCAGTGCCAGGGCTCATTTCTCCTCACTTTACTCAGTGTCATCAAGCAGGTTGGGCCTCTCCTGGGCTTCCCATCTAACCACTGGAATCACAGAGGCCAAACCTCTACCTGCAGCTCAGACTGTTCTCTGGACACCACACCCGCACAGCCACCTTCTCGAGGGCTGCTCCACCTGTGTGTCACCCTTGGCCAGTCCAAAGCCCCTGTCCTCTTCCTCCCACGTCCCTCGTCTCAGCCAATGACATCGTCACTGCCTCAGCTCCTCAACCAGTAACCTAGCAGGTATCCTTAACTTCTCCACACCACAACCTGACAGCCAGGGGGAAAGGATTCTAGAAAGAAGTTAGATTTGTGTCTGGGTAGAATGAGTCCTGGTTGGACATTCCTCAAAATTCGCATCCATGAGACTTAATTCCCTTAGATTGACGGAGAAGACTTGGCAAGGGTGGACAAATAGATCCGACTCCACCAACTTCCAGAAGGGGAAGGGCCAGTTAAGTTCCTAAACTAGCTCCAGAGATCTCTGCCTGAGACAGGGAAACCCCATACCAGGGGGGGCTCTCCAACCTTGAGAAGGGCTGTGATGTCTCCTATGCTTCCTCAGGAGGGAAATCTTAGAGGGTTATATGCTCCCGAGCCCCCATAAAGCATAAAGAGAGAGAGAGAGAGAGCCTGAGGCTTTGCTCCCTCTCTCCCAGTGTAGAGACCCCAAAGGTCACCCTGAGAAGGAAGCAGATGGAGGGACATCCCATGAGACATCGTTTGGATAATTGCAGCTCCAGCACTGGACAGGCAGTGGCAAGAGGGCAGCAGAGAGATTAGCTTCTCCCCTACAACAAAGTTCATAGCTAGATGCTCACCTGGCCAAGGTGAAGGGCAGCTTAGCATGAGGTTAGGCGTGCACTCAGGCTTTAGTGTCAAAGCAGACTGGGGTCAATCCCCAGGTCCACTGCGTTCTCACTGCGTAACCTCAGGCAAGTCGTTTCAGCTTGCTGAACTTCAGCTTCCTCATAAGTGAAACAGGTAATTTCCTGAACTCATAGGGCTGCTGTGAGAATAGCGCAGGTGTGTGTGGACAAGTATGTAGCCCAATAGCAAAGCCGCAGTAGGCATTTGGCAAGTGCTGGCTATGGGTTTTACTGATAGTCAAAATTAAAGAATAATCTTAAAATATTCTTTCAACTCTAAGTCCTTCTACTCCTTAAAATGATGTCTCAAGTCCTCCTCATCTGCCCTGAAGCCTTCTTGGATCACCTGACAAGGATCCAGCCATAGGCCAGCGAGGGGCTGGGAAGATGACCCAGACATGACTCTTGACTCTAGTGGGTTATGGCTCTCGACAGTCGGAACCCCCCACCACCCCCTCCTGCTGTGTGACGTCCAGAAATGTCCTTTTTCTGTGTCACTGTTTTCTCAGTTATATGACAAAGGTAACAGCCCCGACTTCTGTTGGTGGCGGGGAGCATGGAAGAGCAAAAGGGAGAAAGGGAGAGGCAGAGGGAGAGGGAGGAAGAGGGCAGGGAAGGCAAGGCAGGGAGAACTAGAAAAGCAGAGAGGGGCAAGTGTGGCTGGAGCCCTGAGTGCACTGAGAAACAAATAAGTGAACCATGAATACGACCCCCTGCTGTCTCCAGAGCCTGCAGCCAGCCTCCTGACCAGCCGCAGCTGGAAGGGGTGGGGGTGGGGTTGCCGTGTCTCTATCCAGAGAGAGATTTCCATTTTCTTCTTTTCCAATTTTCAATAAACGAAACTTATCGAAGGGCCCGCTGCTCCAAGAAGCATCATCAGACAGAAAGGCCATGCCTTTGGGAAGGCATGCCCTTGGGAAGGGGAATTAATAATACATGGCCCCGAAAGCCTCAGTTTTATCTCATTTTGTCCCCCAAGTCAAGCTCTCTGAATTGGATATTTCGGAAGGGAGTATGTACCCGCTGGTCCTGGAGGAAGCCTCTCTGGTCTTAAAGGCAAACGCACACCGCAGCAATGGAGGTGGACACGCAAGAGAGCAAGTATGATTTACCCCCACTGCAGCCCGAGGGAAGGACCAGCAGGCACCAGGCAGCAAGGTATGGGTGCCCACCCCTGCTGGAGGCAGAGCAGGGGCAAAGACAGTGGTTTGAGAAGAGCAAAGAAAGCATCCAAGGTCCCGAGTGAAGGTGCAATGTACCCATCTGCAGAACTGGAAGACGCTGTGGCCGGAGCTCAGAAGTCAAGAGGTGAGGACAGGGCTCCTGGGGCCAGTCAGGGAGATTGGAGCTTACTTGAGGGCCCAGGGAGCTGCAGGAGAGAGTGGAGGCCCTGGAACCGTGGAACCAGCATCGCTTTTTTGTATGTCAGTCAGGAGTAACAGATGCTCTGCACCAGTGCCCTCCCAGCACGGTCAGGAGAGGATGCAGAAAAGAGGGTGCCACCCACCTTTCTTTTGAGAAAGGGCAGCAAACCAACATGTAGTGCAAGCCAGGCCCTGAGCTCCGCCCTCGGCAGGCTGCGTCCTGAAAGGCCAGCCACAGTCCCCAGGGTCTGCAGAGGTGAGGCCAGAGGTGAAGACACTGCTGTGTGTGGTTGTGTCAGGAAGCCAGGCAGAGGGGAGCTGGGTTAGCACCTGGAGGGCACTGAAGACCCCCCTAAGGAGTGTGGCCTGATCCTGCAGGCTGATGGGCCACTTGGTGCTTAGGGGAACATCAGAGAGGCTTTGGGGAATGGCAGCCAGGACATTGGCTATAGTGTCATGATTTGCATGAACCCCCAAATGTTGGATGCCTACTGTGCCAGCTATTGCACACACTTGCTCTCCAGCCTTCACTAGGCTCCTATGGGCAGGTCTAATTGTTACAGGGCAGAGAAAGGGGCACCCCAGACCCCCAGACCTGCCCTATGATCGGCCCCCTTGACAGACAGATGGGAAAGTGGCTTGGGAGTGGGGGAGTGGCCCAAGGTGTCTCTCTTGCGTGAGAGCAGTTACAGCTGCTTTCTGCAGTTCTCCCAGGTCAGCCCCCATAACCCACCCCTCCCCAGCCTGCCTCCCCCTGAGAACTGACAGACGTTTTCCCACCCCTCAGCAAGGGGCTCTGGGAAGGAGTTGCACACAGTGTCCGTGCTGCTGAGTTCATCAGAAGGAAACAAAGAACTCCGAATCCCACCCAGGCTTGCAGCCCCAGGGCCGCCCCTACCCCTGCTCCCATCCGGGCTCTCTAAATAATTACTTCCATGCACATTAGCGGCCTCCGGCTAAAAGCTGAAGTCCGCGCGTTTCCTGCTCAGGGGGACAGC
Source organism: Talpa occidentalis (assembly GCF_014898055.3). Classification (NCBI taxonomy): domain Eukaryota; kingdom Metazoa; phylum Chordata; class Mammalia; order Eulipotyphla; family Talpidae; genus Talpa; species Talpa occidentalis. Next base: position 70,275,963 of record NW_023605083.1, read on the forward strand.
TTCCCGCTGACTCTGCAGGGTGGCTAAGTGCTGGAGAGCTGGGATGGGCCTGACTGGGAGACACAGCCAGGGTGGACCACTGCCTCCCCCCTGGAGCTCAGGGCCTCCCATATTTAAGGAGCAGGAATTAGCAGGGAGAGAGCACACTTACACGCTTTCGTAAAAGGCATAACACAGACAGTCTTCCGTAAGTCGCAAATGGAGGGAGGGAGGGCCAGGGAAGGGCAAGAGGCAGGGTTAATGGAAGCGGGAGAAATTGGAGTCACAAAGAAAATGGCGATTGGGGAAGAAAGCCAGAGCCCCCTTTTTTTGTGGCTGGGATTAAGGTATTTGGGGCGGCTCTCGGGTATCAGGGAGCACTCAGCTTCCTTTGATTCCACGTTTATTGAAACTCTGCCTTAAGCCAAGGTCACACAGGTACTGCCAGTGTCACCTTGCAGCTTTCACAATGACATTAATTCTGGCATCACTTCACCTCGCAGGTCAAGAGACCCAAGTCCTTCTGGCCTCCCTCTGGGGCTCCTGGGTATTGAAGAGAGAACACGCAGGCCCCTCGTAAAACCCTTCACTGCCCCAGCACCCAGCAGCCAAAGCGCCAGAGATCAGCTAAACTAGAGATAAGCTGACAGCAGTAAATACTCCGGCAGACCCCCTCCAGCAGGAAAGACCCCGGCCCCAGGCAGTAAATCCCAGCACACCCACTCTGGCAGGAGAGAGCCCTGCCCCCATCAGTAAATAACTCCAGCAGACCCCTTCCAGCAGAAAAAAACTCAGGCCGTAGCCCGACCCTATAAAGACCGGCGTTCCCATTTGGGGGCGCAACTCTTGGCCTGTGGAGAGTCATCACCTCACCGACTTTCGATAAAACCCGCTTTTGCCTGATACTCTTGGCCTCATTTCTTTTCGAACACTCTGGTGCTGAAATCTGGGACTGGCCTCCTTTCTTTTTGAACAGGTATGGGCGGTGTATCTCCCGCATCCACTCTGGGAAGTCCCCAGTGTTTCTGCTGAGTGACGCTGCACATGGCTGCAGGCTCTGCTCCTTTACCATGTGGTGTCACCCACTCTGAACACACCCCGGCCTCCTCTGCCTCCCCCACCTAGAACCCTGCCCCAAGGCTGTGTGGGAGACACACTTTGCTGAAGGTGTCTTGGCAACTGGCAGCAGTTCTCCAGAGGCAAGATAATTGACCAGGTTTGTGCCAGGCCGAGAGGAAGGTTTGGTACAGTCACCCAAAGGTGGATATGTGAGGCTACAGAAAGTGTGAACAGGGGCACCATGAGGCACCTAAGCTGCATGTGTCAGTCTGGGTGGCCAGCTTAGAGGCGGCTCCTGAAACCAAGAGCACAGAGAGGGCCCAGGAAGAAGGAGGGTAGGAGCTCTCTGGCTCTTTCCAGCCCTGACAGTCTTGATTTCATGAGCGCTGGAAGCTTTATTTGCAAGGGGGTTGGGAGGAATGAAGTCCATGCTCTCAACTCCAGACACAGAAGCCGGAGGGAGTTGGCGAGATGGAAAGGGTTTATTACCCGCCATCTCCTGGCATCAAGCATCATTCAGGTTGGCATCTGATTGCAGCACTAATGAAATGGCACGCCTGCGGCAGGCAGCCTATAATCAGGGCCTTAAAAGGCTGGGCTGGGCTGCCAGAGGTCACTGGTCCCATCCCCCCAAAACCTAGCAGGTTGGCCTGTGTCTTCCCAGGCACATGTGTGGAGCAGAATAGGCAGAAGGACCGAAGTACAATGCTGAGGGGAGCAGCGGGCGGTAGGAGAGGTCTGCGCGCCATGTGGGACCCTCCTCCGGTGGTCGGGGAGCAGCCGGGGAGGGAACCAGTGCTGCAGAGGCCACGGGCAGCTTCGCAACCCAGCACTTAACCGCTGCGCCACCGGGGAGGCCCACATGTGTGGATTTGTCCCTGGTGTTGTCCTTCTGAGGCACATGGACCCAGGGGATGATCACAGGGAAAGGTCATGATGTTTCAGGAGGGCAGGCCAAGAGCTGGTGTGAATAAGCTGAAGAAAATGCCACAATCCCTGCAGGCTGCGTGGGTCCCGGGAGAAATGTGGTCTAGGCTGATGTAGTGAGCTCCCTGCCACGCGAGGGAAGTCAGACACCCCTGCTGGGATGCTGTGAGAGAGAGAGAGTCCAAGCCCTTTTTTTTAAGACCTTCAATGAAAAGAACTTTTCTAGAATTAGTGTGTGATAAAGAAAGAGAGAGAGAAAGGACAATAATTTCTCAGTGAAATGCCCAAAATTACCTGGCCGGTAAGAGAGTTCAACTTTTAGAGAAGGTGTCAGACAAGGGGCCTTGAGGCCCTCGGACCGCAGACCCTAAGACCTAACGCAAGCACAGTTTTGCAGGGTCTCCATCCCCTGCCTCCCCATTCCCAAGTCCCATCTACCAAGCACCTCACCTCAGCACCTCTGGCTGTAGTCTCAACCTTTGCCCACAGGAAGCGGCAAACAGCCGTCGGAGGCACACAGTCCCTTCAATCAAGTCCTCCCAGGCCCTCTCTCTCTGCCCAAAGCAACCCGCTACCTCCAGACCAGCCAGGGTGCTCCTGTGTAAGTGCTTGACACCAAGATGGAGGGGAGTGTGCGGTGTCTGTGCTATGCAAACAGAAACTGGTCACCAATTTCCACGCCTCCAGCCCTGGGGTTCTGCTCCGTGTTGCTGGTGACCATCTGGGAAGACAGCTGACGCTTGGCTGCACCTCTGTCAGCCTGGGCTCTCTACTGCGGGAGGGTGACTATCTCCACCTTTGCGGTGGGCCAGCAGCAGCACCCTCAGCAGCCCAGAGACGTGTGTGCTTTCTGGAGATGCCACGACATGGCAGCCTAGGACCTGCTCCTTCCAGGCTGATTTTGAAAGCAACGCGATCCTCTACAATAAGACCCGTTGTGACCTTTGCACCCGAATTCAGCCAACACAAATAGAAACCTCCCTCCCCACCCCTTTATTCAAAATGCTAAAACCCAGACCCTGAGGAAGCCAGGGCTTAACCAGGATGCCCTGAGGGTCTGCGCACCTCAGATCCCCGCCCTGTCTCTTTCCACTCCATCCCACTAACTGAGAGAAGGCAAAAGCCAGGGATGTGGTGGAGAGAATCAGGGTTTACTTCAGACAATCGTTCTGTGAGTCTGGAGCATCTTTTATTAATTTCGAGAAAGTAGTGTGAGTTGGCTCTGAGTGCTCCAAGGAAGAGGGGGCGCCTGAAGCCACTCACTCCCCCCAGACCTGCCTGACAAGACCCCCGGGTCAGCTGGACTGAAAATAGGGCATTATTAGAGAAAACAATAGAAGTTTCACGCACTGTTTAAATACACTAAATATGGACCTAGAGGCTCACATTCCTAAAACTAACCAGATTGGTCAATACTGAAACCCATGTCAGTGAGGACGAAAAGTGGCTGCCTCTGGAGAGTGTCACTGAGGGAGTCTATTGTTTTTCTTTTTCAATCATATCTCATTTTTAAAGCACACCCATGTATTCTTTTTATTTCATGTGATTTAATCATTAAAATAGTAACTAATACACATATAAGTGATGACATTTATTATAAAGGCATATATTTGGAGATATTTTATATGTTATATATTGTTATATCATATATATTTATATATAATGTACATGTTTGGAAAGCCCCAATTTCATGACAAAGGGTAATCATATATGTTGAATCAAGTCAACTCTATGAAAATTGGATTTTTTTAAGATGCCTGCTAGGGCAGATGACTTTACTCCTGACGGTTCTTCTTCAAGATTCAAAAAACCATTTTATCTTGTGCCAGCTATATTCCTTTTTAAGTTTTCATGCCAGTCCTGGTTTATAGTGTGCTCTCTCGCTCTCTCGCTCTCTCTCTCCTTGACTTGCGTTCTCCTTTGTTTTACTTTTGCAAGACGTGGCAAAGTGCTGTAGAGCAGCCTTTCCATAGACTAGGTTAAAGGCACATCTTTCTGGGTCACATCTCTTCCACACCTCACTGTCATGCTCCCGTGTCAGAAAATATGGTGAGCAGAGCTATGATTGTTGAGGTCCCTGCATTCACACAGGAGCATGTACACAGACCCTACTCTCCTCCCAAAGATCTGTCACATGTGCCCTTTTGCCCTGAGACTTTCAGGGCTGAGGCGTGCTTGGCATTCAAGGCCCTGCTGAAAGTAGAGAAACCCTCAGGCCTCTGAAGATGAGCATCCACCGACTTTTGCAAACTTCTCTCTTGCTTTCACCCTATCACACACCTCACTCCAGTCAAATACACTTTCTAGTACATTCCTAACACCTTCTACATTCCACACCTCTACTTGCTCCACTCCCTCCTCAAGAATGCCGTCTTCTGATTCCTTGGGTGCCCAGATCCACCAGGTTAGCGAGAGGGACAGAAATAGCCAATAAGCTAGGCAGTGGCTGTATGCAAGGGCTGTCATCAGGTATTTTCAAGTAGGGAGCAGTTTCTGAATGACTTATAGAAATTATGTTCCTTATAACCTTGTTCATTTAATTTACACAACCTTCCTATAAAGCCAGATTCAGGAAAAGGAGTAACAGAGTTAAGTCACCTACCCAAGGCCCTGGCCAGTAAAGTGTGAGGGCAGGGTGTGAAGGAGGACGTTCACTCCCAGGGTTGTGCTCATCACGACAACATGGTACCGATTTCTGGGAGGCAGTAGCTACTTCATAATAACTGTCATCACAGAAAAAGGCTATAAATACTGTAACAGTTAAACACTGAGTTACTATATGACCCAGCAAGTACACTCCTAGGTTTATAACGAAGAGCAATGAAAACATATGTCCACACAGAAACTTGTACAAAAATACCCTATAAAAGCATGACTGACGAGGTAGAAACAAGCCACATTTCTATCAAGAAAGGATGGACAAACTGTAACTTACACATACAAAGGAGTAGTATGCAGCCATCAAAAAGGAATGACGTGCTGACACCTGCTACAACAGATGAACCTCGAAAATATTGTGCTGAATGAAGAAGTCAGATGCCAACCATGGCAATAGAATGACGCAAGACTGCATGCATGCATATATAGGGTGTCAGAGGGTATATGGGAAGTCTTGCTATGAACCAAAAGTATTCTAAAAAAAATTTTTTAAAGTCACATTTGTTTTCCAGGGTCGTTGTCGGGTTGCTGTGGCTTACACAAAAAATATTGAAGGGTAAGGGTCCACGATGGATGTGTCACAGAGTTGGCCTCTTCTGAGGCCTCTCTCCTTGGCCTCAGATGGCCTTCCTCTCCTTGTGTCTTCACACATAGTCCCTCCATACTTGTCTGTGCTCTAATCTCCTTCTTATCAGGACACCAATCGCTAGGGCCCATCCTCATGATCTCAGTTCAGTTCTTTACCTCTTTAAAGACCCTGTTTCCAAATGCAGTCACATTCTGAGGTACTGGGGGGTTAGGACATCAATGTGTGAACTTTGAGGGTCATGCCAGTCACATAGGAATCTCTTTATGTGAAATATCCAGAATGGCCAAATCCATAGAGACAGAAGCAGGTTAGTGGTTGCCAGGGGCCAGAAGGAAGGGTCAAAGAGTAGTGATTTCTTAATGGATACCATTTCTTTGGGGATGATGGCAATGTTCTGAATCGAGAGAGGGCTGGTCCCCAGCATTGCAAATGCACTAAATCCCACTGAGCCATACACCGCATGGTTCACTGGATATTACATGAATTTCACCTCGATTTTTTTAAAGCTAAAAGTAAAGTCTACAAATATAAACCTTTTCAAGTTCCCACTCCCCCTCTTCTTCCCAGCCAAGCTCCAAGTCTTCAGTGTCTCTTTGCTCAGGAAGGGAGAAAACAGGACTCGGGGATGAGGACTCTGGGTTTTCCTAAGTATGAGAAAAGACTGAGTTCACTTTGCCAAAAAAGAGGAAAGAAAATAGCCCCCGTTCCAGGAGGTTGTAAATGAAACCAATGCCCCAAGCAGAATATCAATCCAAAGAACCAACTGCTGAGCCCGGAGACAGGCCAGGTGTGAGGTGTGTTCCTTTGCCTGGGCTGGAGGCCAGAGCTGGCTGTGGGGCTCTGAAAATGGGGTTGGCTGAGAGCTGTTTCCCAGACTTGGCCTGAGGATGGGGACTCAGGAAAGTAGAACAGTAAATTGGAGAACACGGATGGTTATAACTGCACCCCTGGGGCTGTAGCCCGGGCCCCGCATCTTCTGTGGAGCCACTGCGACTCCCCATCTCCTGCAGGCCAGCTAGGCCTCTCTGTGGTCCTGGGTTTCCCCCAACCTGCCTCCAGTGCACTGCAAGTGACTTGCCCCGCCTGCCTCTCCTTCTGCACTGGGAGAGCAGTGTCTCCGCTTACCATAGGCTCCCAGAAACTAGCAGGGACCTGAAGCAATGTTCAGCGAAGGTGGTGAAAGGAAGAATGAGGGAGCAATGAAAAAATGAAGGCAGGTAATGAGAAGTCAGTAGCAAGATTTGAAACAGTTCATTTGCTCGTGACATCCAATCATCCCAGACTTAGTTCCTAGATGACCAAGAAACCTCACCCTCTCCTCCAAGGTAGACTAAGGCTGGGTGTGCTGGGAGCCTTCAGGAAGCAGGGCAATGAAAAGCCCTGTCTTGATGTCAGTTTGCTAAATTCACACTCATAACCTTGATTTGATTCATCAGGGGCTCTGACAAAAACACACACGCACACCTCAGTGGTCATAGGCCACAGACTGCCTGGGCCTCTAAAGCTTCTCCTTGGATGGGGATGGAGCAATTGTTTCCCCCATGGACTCTAGAGGTTCAGCCAAATCTGTGGGGCCCCAATATGACCTGGAGTTACTCCTCAATTTTATAATCCTTAGTTTTGGGCTTCCCTTGGAATCCTGCCCCTTCTCGCCAAACCACTGCTGCTCACATGACTTGCGGCCTGTCATGAAACATCTTCATCTTCTGGGCATCTCCACAGAGATGTGGACAAGGAGATGAGCTTTCTCCCCTCCAAGCTGCTCCTGGTCCCACATCCTCTATTGCACCCCTCCATTTACCCAGGTCCTGGAGTCCCTGCAGCTGTCACCTCTCCCCACCCCCACATTCAATCAAGCCTCATGTCTGACACATTATAGCTCCTTTAGTTCTGCTCCCACATCAAAGCTCCTCCCCCCATCTCAGGTGGCCTGTCCCATCAGCACTTGCCAGAGTGTCTTGTGTATGGCAAGTGTTGAGTAAGCACTGTTGGCTTGACGGTGGAGGTAGGGAGCCCAGTAGAATGTAAATCACCCAGGATGGTGGGGGACAGGGGTTGTGGAAGAACCTAAATCACATCCAGTCTTGGCCACTAACGAGGCTTGAGTTTTAGCTGAGTTTTATTATCCTCTCTCTTCCACAGTCCAATCTCTGTCCAGATATTCTTTATTAATTAATGTCCACTGTTCACGTGCTGTCTTGCTATGGGCGCTTAGGTACTCGTGCTGAGTCATTGAAGCCCACACAAGATTGCAGGATTCCTCCTAATTGGAAAGTAGAGAAATCTCTTTGAGGTCAAGTGTTTTTTGTTTTGTGTGAGCCTGAATCCATTCTAAAGGTGCTGTGTTTTATCTGTGGTGATTTTTCAGGTACCTTAAAATTGTGAGGCAGGCCCATTCTGTTAATTCATGCTAGATTTTGGATCACTGGCACTAAAATTTTCTATGACTATTACGTGTTGAATCTTTGTGCTTTTATGTTAGAATAAAAATCTGGTAATAGGCCAAAAATATCTAGGAATTACTAGGTCATTGGGGATTTCTAAACATAAAGTGAAAATGGAATTGGAGCTAAAATGTTCCAGAATCCAGCTGTACTTTGATCTTGTGGGCCTGGTTCATGACTCTTTCTGGGTGGGAATTTGTATGTTTTCATGTCTTTGGGCCAATCTGTGAATAATTTTGGTAAAAATGAAAACATAGAACCCTGTTTTTAAAAGCATCCACCTGAGGGCATGTAAGAAACTGGAGGGTGACAGGTCATAGCATTAATAATGGCCCTAATAAAAGGAAAAATATAAAGGGGAAAGGAAATAAAAAGTGAGCTTCCACCTTGCACAACACTGGTGAGAATGGAAAATGGTGCCGCTGCCATGAAAACAGTTTGATGGCTCCTTGAAAAATTAGACAAAATGTTTTTCAGGTTTTTCTGCCCTCCCACTATTAGGATTACCCTGCCAAATGGGTCATCTGCAGGTGTTACATTGTTGTAAGCTGTCTTATTTACTTCTGTGGGCCATGGGAGGGGTATTGAGAGAGTCACCAAGAGAAGCAGAAGCAGGAGGCAGGAGAGAGAAGAGAAGAAAGCAAGCCAGAAGAGAGAGAAGCCCAAAGTGAAGACTTGCCGGGGGGCCTTCCTGTCCCCCTGGCACCCTGCCTGTCGTGTACCTCTTTGCCACACTACATGTAAAGCTCAGTAAAAGCCTGAGAAACCCACTGAGGGCTCCAGGACTCTCCTTTACCCAACCAGTCAGCCGAATCAGAGAAAACCTGCTCTGTGCCATCCTGCCTCTGCATTACCATTACAATAGCTCCCCTCTGTAGGGTAAATGGTTTTTCAGGCTTTTCTGCCCTCCCACCATTAGGATGCTCTGCCTGATGGGGCACCCACAGTTGTTATATTGTTGCAAACTATCTTGTTTATGTCTGTGGGCCATGGGAGGAGTATTGAGTTAGTCACCAGGAGAAGCAGAAGCAGGAGAGAGAAGGGGAGAAAGAGGCCAGGGAAGCCCAGAGTGAAGACTTTCTGGGGGCTTGGAGGCCTGGTGGCCTCCTGGCCCCCTGGCACTCCTGCCTGCTGTGTACCTGGTTGCTGCTCTATATGTAACAGCTCAATAAAAGCCTAGGAAAGCCACTAAGGGCTCCTGGACTTTCCTTTACCTGTCTGCCAGATCATAGGAAACCTGCTCAGTGTCCCATCCTGCCCCTACACCCTCCTATGTATACAGCCCAACAAAACTGAAAATAGACTCTCAAAAAGACACTGGATGTCAATGTTGATTGAAGCATTATCAAACTAACACAAAGGTGGAAGCCACGCAAGTTCATCAACAGATAAATGAATGGACAAAATAGGGTATATACATGCAACAGAATATTATACAGCTGTGAAAAGCACAAATTTTGTATGATGCCAGTTATGTGAAATATCTACAGCAGGCAAATGAATAGAGACAGAAAGTAGATTAAAGGTGATCAGGAGAAGAAGGAGTTGGAAGCTATTGCTCAATGGTAGAGCTTCTGCTTGGGGTAATTAAATGTGTTGGGAATAGTAGTGCCACAACATGGAAACTGTACTTAATGCCATTGAATTATACACTGAAAAACAGTTTAAATTAGCAATTTTTTATGTTATATGTATTTTGCCACAACTTATTTTTTAACTTGTAAGTGAAAAGGAAGAGAACTAAAGAAACCCAGCTGAGAAGACCAGAACATGTTTTGGGGTTTCTGGATTTATTTCACTGTCAAATACCTTGTGCATTTCCAAATATGTTCATAGTCTATAAATAACATTTTAGTGATTATATAGTATACATTTATATCCCATTGAACCATGAAAGATCTTTTTTTCCAATGCTCTAAAAATTGTTTTAAGTGTGTTTTCAGTGGGAACCATACCATCTCTAGGGGAGAATTTTAAGCAAAATCTCCAGTCTCAGTAATTGTCTATGGTCAGCCTTTAATTGTCATCTTTATTAGGCATTTGGAGATTCTATCTGTGATACTGAAAGTGTAAATCCCACATCTAAACTTCAATCTGAAGGCAAATTGTAACAACACCCTCTTTCTTCACCCTCCCCAACCACTGGAATGTATCTTCTGTGAAACCACAGCATGCAGAGTGTTTAGCACAGGAAGACTTGAAATTAGAATTACAGAAGCCAGTGCAGTTGGTTTCTCCTCCCTCCCAGAATACAGACCTTTTCCATGGCTCTGGTCAAAACTTGACTCCTGGTCCTCCAGAGAGCTTTGAAATGAAATAGAAACCAAAGAGATTTTCAGCCTGCAGGGTAGCCAAGTGGTGAGAAAGTTTAAATTTAGAGGACATGACACAACAGTTAAAAATACTCAGAGGGAGGATGGGCACACCTAGAACAGTGAGATAGCAAAGTAGGTCAGAGCCATTCACCTGGCCAAAGGATGCTACTCCTGAGCCCAGGAAAGAGGGAGCTGGTGTTGGGGTAGTGGGCAGTGACTGATGTTTAGTATGCAAGTTATACAATCTCAGAGTTTCATTATTCATCCATAATAGTAATAAAGTAAGGGGGAGAGCAAGGGATAAGCGAAGGAGGAAGAGTCCGGATGAGGAAAATTACAAATTAGTTCCTTTCAATAGGGAGATAAAAGCTATAAAAGGACACTTAGAATAAGTAGGGAATATTCAATACGAGATACTAGTTAGAATGAATATATGATGCTAGACGATGGGCAATATCAGCGCTGCTAGGAAAAAAAACAAGTCAACAGCTGGTAAATTCAGAACTCTGCAGACCATCAGACCTTGGTGGAGTGGAGAGATGAAACCGGGAGGGAAATAGGCAGAACTGTGGGTGGTGGCACTTTTGTTTTAACCTCAAGAGAGAAGCCCACTTGGGAAAGATAAAAATCTCCATCACAGTTACCTTACTCACATTCCATTCTCTGGTGCCCTGAAAATAGAAAATCCCCTTTATGACAATGACATTATTACAGAAGAAAGACATGCAGAAATGAAGAAACAGTAAGGATGAGGTTTAATCATTTCCCTTTCCCTCTGTAACTATATTCTGTGAACCTAGTGGCTTAAAACAAATTAAGTGTGTTTATTTTATTGTTCTAGGGGTCGGAAGTCTGACATGTTCCAAGTACTCTTTTGGTTTGGTTTGGTTTGGTTTTTTTCCCAGTTACCATAACACTTGCCTATCCTCCTAAACCATAGGTTACCTCTAACCAGTACCTCACATGGATCTCACTGGGCTTGGCTGATGCTTTTGCAGGATGCTTTTGCAGGTATTCCTCTGGAGGGCATGGAGCAGCCCTCTGCTTGGGTTACTCCCCTGTCCTTCCCATCTCTCTGGAAGGATTGGCCCACCCAGATGTGGGGAGTGGAGCAGGGGCATCCAGTAGACTTCATTATTAGACTTATTCTAAAGCCTAGAGAGGTTATATAGTGTATCCACAATTGCTTGTTTAATAAGCAGTGAAACAGCATATGGATCCAGATCTGCCTAACCCCCAAGATTAATTATTCATTTGATAAGTTTGGTCATGTCTTTATGTTGAATTATAAGTAAACAGATATAAACCCAGTATCTATTTTCAATGGATTCAATTTAAAATAGATACTGGCATTTATTCAATTAGACATAGCAACATAGGTGCTATGGTATCTCACAAGAATGACAACCTACCTGACCTTGTTGGCCAGGGAATGCTTTCCATAGACAAGGACATGTAAACTAAGTGCTTAGAATTCAGTAGGAGTTATCTAGGTGAAAAGGTCAAAAAAGGATTTCCCAGGATAGGGAATGGCTTGGACAGAGGCAATGATACAAGAGAGATTACCAAGTAAGTGAGAAACCACCAGGGGTAAGCAATGCTGGAGATGTCATGTGCTTAGGAATAATTTTGAGAACTTGGCAGGAAGGGAAAGCAGGAGTCAGTATCAGACATCCCTAAATGACCAACTATGGGCTTAGATGTCTGGAAACCATGGAAGGCAAGTGGAATGGTCCAATTCAATTTATATTTTCTAAAGATCATTCTGGCAACAGGATGATGTATGAGTTGGGTGAAGTATGGATTGGAACACAAGTCTCAAGTCAGAGGCTTATGCGATTGTGACTGTAATTCTGTGAAAAAGGATGAGGGCTTGAATTGAAGGTGTGATGGGTCTAGAAAGGATATTAGGATTTTAAGAATAGATAGTTTGTAGCACTTGGAGTCTGCTTGCATGTTGAGGGAGAAAAATATAAAAACATCTGTGTGGACACACCTATTTTTGAACAGGGTGGAAAGAAGTGTTAGTCACTGCTATACTGAAGACAAAAGATATTTGGGACAAACAGGATAAGTTCAATGTTAGATAATCACAGTCAAACACTCATTTCCTCTTTGATCTTGGACCTGAGTTCATTTCCTTTCCTTTCTCAAAGAGAAATAAATTGAAGATCCCTGGTGTTCTTAGGAGGTTGAGATGAGATTAACGGTGGAAACACATGGCATAGACTCAAGAGTTATGAGGAAGGAATTATAAACTATAAATTATGTTCAGCTCAGTCATAATTGAATGGAATGGGAGTCCTGTCCTGCTCTGAATGCCTCCCATGGTGGAGACCTTGGTGGGAAGAGGCTAGGGTGTGGCCAGTACAGCGCCTCCTGGTTCAGCACCACGGAGAGCAGCCACGCCGGCTTATCCTTTGGCTCCAGTGCCTCTGGGGCCTGGGAATGATCAGCAGGCGGGTCAAAGGCTGTGAACTAACAAGGATTTGCATAATGATCTACAGTGTCACCAGGCCCAGTCTCCAGCCTGGCATGCTCCAGGCACCTGTCACTCAAGTGTGCAACCAAAGCGATGGACTTTGACAGCAGCATGTAGGTATGAAAGAAATAACAAGAAAATTATGAGTACATAATTCCAATTTCAGAAGACTTGTTGTTCCAGTCCCAGGCCCACACTGGGGAGTGCCCAGGACAAATCTATGTCTCACCGGTGATTTGGAGAAGAAGCCGGTAAGCCAGCCCATTCTAACTTGCTACCACACGCTGTCATCTGATGCTGGCAATATCCTCTCTGAAACTGGAAGTTCTGAGATTCTCCATCTCAGCTCACCGAGTAGGAAAATAAAGTTCTGAGAAGGAAAGACTTGGCCAAGGTCACAGAGCAAAGAAGCCACAAAACTCAGATTTGAATCTGGGTCTGTGGACCTAAGTCCCATCTGCCTCTTTCCTCGGCAAGTATTCAACTTTTTATTGCATTCCAACATGCTCCAACACAGGCACCATGCTCAAACTACTGCAAAACATCATATAAAAAGTCTTAGCTACTACATAGGAGGAAAGACTTCACTGAGGTGTGGCATCATGGTGAGGAAACAGTTTACATGGAAGGTTCAACCTGTGCTTCTTCCTACCTGTGTGAACTTGGGCAGAACACTTCACTCACTTTGCAACCTTTTTTTTTTTTTTTAATCTATAACATGGGAATGGTATACACACTAACCCCCAGGGTTGTTAGGATGGTTAAATAATGGTACACATATACAGCATCTATTACAATGCCTGAAACAAAACTGACAGCCTGCACCTGTGTTCAATGAAATAAGTAAGAAAAAGCTTCATGAGGAATGGAAATTTTTAATTTGGCAGTAGTAGTGAAGAGTCACCATTTTACAGTGATATGCTGTGTCAGCAAACTACCCCAACATTCAATAGTTCTACAAATAACTATTTTGTCCTTGGGAGGAAGTTGGCCATTGAACAATTCAGTTCATCACAGCCTCCCATTACACTAGAACAACTATGTTTGAGCTCATTACAAAGGAAGAACATTTCTCTAAAGGAAAATAGGGTGATGGTTGCTCTCCAGAGAGTAAAGTCTGTGCTCACACTTACGCTGCAGCTCCTAAGACTCTGACATTTTTCCTTTGGTCTGAGGATAAAGCAGCTTGGGGTCTTGTGCCAACTGCATCACATCTGGACTGTGTTGCTTAAGTAAGTCAGCTCAACCTCATTCAGAGTCTCCATTTTGAAGTGCTGATGACGACATGGTCCCAGAGCAACTGCTTTGTCTTCACTGAGACCTGGGGTGAATTTATCCAGGTGTGTGTACTGAGCACCTGGGGATGCATGTCCTCTTTTAGGTGCTGAGATGTGATGATTAACTAAATCTTGATTCCTTCCTTTAAAGATTCCAGTCTCCTGAAGAAGGGATGTGTGGTATTACTGTTCAAAATATTCACTGCTCCTCTCTGCGAGAGGACGATATTTTAGGCGTACTGACTCATTTTTCCAATCAATTGTGAGCAAAGTGATGGTCCCTTTTGAGAAGCAGTTTTGAAAGTTATTATGTGGTTCCTCTATATCTCTTTTCCCTCTGCCCCAAGACCAGAAACATCTGAAATAGGAGTGCTCCTGGAATAAAATTAATGTGGAACAGAGTCACAGCTGGCCTATGATAAGCATAAGGTATGAGCAAAAAAAATCTTCCTTTATTATAAATCACTGAGATTTGGGGGTTATTTGTTGCTGAAGAATAGCATAGCCTAGCCTGCCTCATATAGGAACTGGTACTGGCAGCAGGCAAGACAAAAGTCACAAAAACTCAGAATATATGGCATTTGCTTCAGGACTAAACAGAGCAAAGGGAAAAGTCATGGTAGGTTAGAAGGAAAAGTTCAGTGATACACAGTGGTGGGACTTTGTAAAAACTCTTTTATAACAATTTGGAAGGCAGAGACTATAATATGTGAGCTTGCAAATTTGTGGATTTAGGTGAACAGTTTGGGATCTACAATATTAGTAACATTTTTTGGTTGTCATTGGCTGTACTTGACAAACTAGTTCAATAAAGCAATGAGCTCAGAAAATATTAGCCGGTTTGCAAGCAGAAATGAAAGAGAACAGAGGATGCAGAAATACTAGCCTGCAGATGGAAGCTACATGTGCTTGCCATTCCCAAAGGGTAATAAACAAAACTTAAGGCATCACAGTCACCTGCGTCTGCTCCGTGTTGTCTCACTCCGGGTCCCAGACTGAGGGAGCAACCTCTGTCTCTCAGGACACCATCAGTCATGATGACGGATACGGGAGACAACCATGACAAGTCAGGTGCTACCTCCTGAAACTTCTTCCTTGAAGCTACACAATCGCTCCTCCTCCACTACTGGCCAAAGGAAGTCACGGTCAGGGACAAGCTCAGAATTTAGGGACAAGCTCAAAGCCTGCATTTCACATAACAGCCAAAGCTCACACAGGATTTGATGTCCCATCTCCAGAGGTATGAAAACACGAAGAGAGGGAGAACTCGAATCCATGACTGGGCATCAGCTGGACCAACTCCCGGCTGCGGGAGCCGCGCTAGTCCCCAGGTTTCTTCATAATAAACATTCCACTGAAATCTTTAAACGAATAGAGGAGTTTAATTATAAGAATTTAATTTTCAGAAGCAAACGTTGCTTTTGTACAATTACAGCAAGGCAACTTTTAATTAACTTTGGAAACTTTCTTTTGCTTGGAAAATCTAATTAAAAATACTTAGGGAACTATTAACATAACACAAGATTCGGGAGGGGGAAGCAATAATATTGGGAAAGTATGGAAAACAGATGTGGGGCAAGTGCCGCTGGGGAGTTAGGGGCACCTAGAATTTCCAGAGCATTCAGCACTCCCTGTCCCCTCCCCAGCTCTTGGGACATCAAAGAGAGATTTTGCCAGAGTAATTCCTCTAAGCAATGGAACAGGTGAGAGTTATGCCATGTCTTTCTTCTGCTTTTTGGGACTCCCCATCTTTGCTGCAGAGGACACGGAGGTTAGATTTGAGGGTCAGAGGAGGTTTCAGAAAGTGAAATGATACCATAAAACGTTAACCTCTCTTACTAGAACTTTGGTGGTGGGTGAAGTGAGGCTTATATAATACAGAGGTGAAGATGTACACTGACCTTTAGATAGCATTATACATCAATGGTAAGCCAACCAAACTCTATTAAAGACACGAGCTTTCCTGGGGAGTGATAGCAGAGTGCCCGTCTGGGGATTTGCCAATGAACTTACCCCCAGTATGTTGCCAGAGAGTAAGAGTGTGACCTCAGCCACTGTTCCAGAGTGTGGCCCACCAGCCCGTGACAGCAGCATCCAGCCCAGAAGCTTGTTAGATACACAACAGGCACTCAGGGCCCGCCCATGAGCTGCTGAATCAGGGCGAGCATTGCAACAGAATGCGCAGAAAATCCGTGCACTCGTCAAAGTCAGAGAAACCTGGACTCGGCCACAGTGAGCTCCGCCGTGATCTACCAGAGACCTGCTTCAGAATTCCTTGGGGAGTTTGTTTAGAAAGTGGGCCCACAAGCCTTGCTCCAGAGCTAAACAATCAGAACCCCCAGAGATGGGGCTCAGGACCCATATCGTCTTTCAGGACCCCTGAAGATCTAGTCTTCGGGAACTAGACCTTTCAAAGAAGCTCCCCTAAAGTCCCCTAAAGTCTTATGCAGAGCTGGGGGAGCAATGGCACACTCTCAAGATCTCCACACTTGACATCAGGGTGTCTGACCTCCCTCACTGGCTGGGGAGCCCCTCAGTCTTTCTGGGCCTCCGTCTCATTTGTGAAATGAAGAAAGCGGTGCTCACCCTCGCGAGTTTGCTTAGCATCAGCTGAGCAAGTGGGGGGTTGGAGTGCTACATCAGAGACCACTGGTTATCTAGAGCTGGGTGATGTCACCACCTAGGCTGGTTCCACTGGAATCGGAGAGCCAGTTAGGGGTTAAGAGACCAAGATTCTAACCTGGCTCTGCACTAACTCACTACACGACTGTGGACAAATCAGACCATCTTCTCTGGTCTGTTGCCCAACTTTCTCAACAACCAAGCAGCACGTTGTGAAATGCGCAGGGTCATTAGCGATCTAGACATGCTCAGACTCCCTAGGGCGCCAGAATCTGTCGTCTGCATAGAAGTGTCCTTTAAGTGGGTCACACCTTCCCCAGGTGAAAGCAAACAGAGGTAGAAGAGGCTGTGAGAAGGGCGGCTGTGGACCCATGGGGGCGCTTTGGGAGAGAAGGGTTTGGTCTCTCCGTGTTAGGGAAATGTGACTTTCCCGGGAAGCTCCTTCTGAAACCCTAAAATAAAAAAAATAAAAATAAAGCAAACAAAACTGATTCTCAAGTGTTTCTGCATCCCCCAGCCCACCTGGCCTCACACCTGCCCACCAGGGGTTCCAAATATAACTAGCTGACCCAGATTCCTGCACCCAAAGGCCGCTGGCAAGGTGTGCGGGGCAGAGCAGTCAGGAAGAACTTTAATGTCACACTGACCCCCTGTGGAAGTCAGAGGTGGCAGCCACTGTACCCAGCCCCACCCTATCCTCCAACCTGAATCCAGGACAGCAGCCCGGGGGGATGTCAGGGAGACCAGCACCAACTGCCCCCCAAGGCAGAGACCTCGGGCAAAACTGCATCCCAGGGAACCCCCACCAAGATCAGACAGAGGACAAAGGGAGGGGGCCAGCCTGGTGTCGCTCCCAGCCTGTCACTACCATCTCTTCTCTGGCTGTTGCTACAAACTCCTCAGCGGCCTCCAGTCCCTAGACTCATCCTCCTTCGGAGAAAAACCTCTTTCCTACTCATAAGCCCTCCCCTTGTACTGGATTAAATTCAGCCTTAGATCTGACTTTCAGGGCCCCCAAGATTTAGTCCCAACCTCAGCTGGCTCAGCGAGGCCAGGAGCCCAGAATGTCCCCATACCCCAGCTCCCCATGCCACACCTTGGCATGGGCCATTCCCTCCACCTGAGGCGCCCACCACACAGCCTCCTCCACAAGCCCAGGTCTTCCCCAGAATGAGAGGCATAGCAGAAATGCTCCCCACAGCAAGTTCTCCCTAACCACGCAGCTCCTTACAGCAGGAGGCCGGAGAGCAGGGTCTGCACCTGCCCCTGCCTCTCCCAGGTGTGTGGCAGTCACTTCCCCTGAGTGTCCGTGTCCTCAGATGCAGAGTGGATGTAATAACTCCAGCCTGGTATGCTCATAGGGTGGGGCTTGAGATGTCAGGAGATGATGGAGAGCTTTGGAAGCTATGTGATTAGGTTACTTTACATTACGGCAAGTTGTTCCACGCAGTGTTTTGCATCACATAGAGGTTTTGTCTCACTTGCTAACCTCGAATGATTGAGAGTGGCCATCACAGCCAGTGAGACGCGGGGCCTGACTTGGAAGCCTGAGGTCCAGCTCTGTACTAGATGCTGGAGGTACAGAGACACCCCCATAGAGCCCTTGGCTGGTGAGGAGGCAGACCCAGACAGTGTGAGTTGGTAAGGGCTGGGATGAAGATGGCCATATAGTAGAGCTCTTGACCTAGTCTTGAGGGTCAGGGAAGGCTTCCTGGAGGAGGTGACAACTGAACTGAGACTTGACGGATCTATGCGAGCTGGCCAGAAGGATCATGATCATGAGGGTTGGCAGGAAAGTGCCACAGGTGTGGGTAATGACCCCTGGGTGGGAGATACTGAAGAGTCCAATGTGCTGGGGCAGATTGGAAGGTAAAGGTAAGCAAGATGGGGTGGGCATGGGGGAGTGGAATGGGAGAACTCTGACAAAAGACTCCAAATGTGAGCACAGTGGGGAAGCCTCGGTGAAGTTTCAAGCAAGAAAGTGGCATAGATAATTCTCCAAGAAACACTCCCCTGACCTCAGGCTGCAGAACAAATGGGAGTCAGAGAGGGATGGTGCATGGCACTGCCAGCTCCTGTTCTGAGCCCCTTTATGCATTATGTCAGGCCTTTGCTCATTCATATGGGTCCATAGCCTGGCCTGGCCTTTTCCCTCCAAGGCCTATTGTCTCCAGCCATCCAAACAGTTGCTCAATTGGCCCTTGTGAAACAGACACTGTGAGTCATGAACAACTTGAGAGTAATGGCACTCCTCACTCCACTTTAAGCCAATGCTTAAAGGGAGCAGACAATACTCTTTTTTTTTTTTTTTTTTTTTTGTGGGACCCTCGCCGGCAGCCGGGGAATGAACAGGCACTGCAAAGGCTATGGGCAGCCTCGCAGCCCAGCACTCAACCGCTGCACCACCAGGGGAGGCCCAGCAGACAATACTCCTGCCATGTGGGAGGTCATGGAATCGTTCCAGGGCTGGGGGATCAGGGACATCTTCCTGGAGAAGGTGGTATCTAAGCCATAACCCAAAAGGTAAGGTGAAAGGAGAAAGGAGAGAGAACCAAGCAGAAAGTATAGCTTAGGAAGGTGGGACAGGAGCTTCGTGGCAAAATCAAAGATGGAGTGGTATGTGGTTGGTGCAGAAGGCAGAGGAAGGATGCAGAGAGAGGGCACCAGGGAGGCCAGCTGGGCCCATGAGCACAGAATTCTGCTAGTGTGAGCAGACTTTGGCTAATAGCAAAGAAAAGTGGCATGCTTGAGGTATATTTTAGAAAAATCTCTTTTATAGAGGAGGAAGAGTTCACTCAGCCTCTCTCCAGAATTGCTGTGGCACTTCTGGGCAACTGCCAACAAGTTAGAGATGCCACTTTCCCTCTTTGCTTTGGCTTCTGGGGAGCTCAGAGTCAAGAGTAAATTTGATCATCCAGCCCCATCATTTTCCTAGGGCTCACTGAAAGGAGACAATGTGGATGCCCTTTCCATAAATACAGACAACTCCCAGTTTGGGGAACAAGCATATCCTTAGGTATATCTTGGGGTGCTGCACTTGTTTAATCTTAGTCCCTATTTCTTTACTCCTTTCTTCCCCACAAATAAAACTACACACATGCTGTTTGGAATTCCACTCCTCTGAGATTAGTGCTCACATGAATGTTTTGGTGAACATCGTTCCAAGTGGACATGAAGTGAAAATATGATTTCTTTTTTCAGTAGGATCATATAATTTTCTAAACTGCACATCCTGGATATTTTCATATGAACAGAAATCCACATGCCTACTCAGTATTCCACAATATGGATCAACACCATTTATTTAGCCAGATCCTTTTTTCTGTGCATTCTCATTTAGGCAATTACAAATCCAGGGAATGTCAGCTAAAATCACAGTTCCCAGGGGTATGATATTTGTAGAGGTTTGAACCTATAAGCCAACCCCCAGAGCAGATACAAAGATGTCAACCTACTTTATCTCAATAAACATAATTTGGGGGGGAAATCAGCAGATGCTCAAGTTCCTCATGTAAAATGGTGTAGTATTTCCACTGAATCTATATGCATCCTCCCTTATACACTAAATCATCTCTAGATTATTTATAATACCTAACACAATATAAGCTCCCAGTGTTAGCTGTTATACTGTGTTGTTTAGGGAATAGTGACTATTAAAATCTGTACACGCTCAGCACAGATGCAACTACAATAGTGCGTCTTTTGATCCTTGGTTGGTTGAGTCCGCAGATGCAGAACCCTTGGACGTGGAATGCTGACTGTAAATATATCAACAAAGCTGCCACACAAAGTCAATTAATTTATAAACCTTAATAGTAAAATTAAAATTGAACAGAACCTTGGGAGCCGGAAAGGACAAGAGACCTTGTGGAGGACGGCCTGCAGGAGTTGACACTGTGAGCTTCCACATCCTGGAGAGAAACCAGAAGGCAGTGGCTCGGCCCCCACCCAAGCAGGGGCGACCATGGCAGAGACTCCCTCCAGGGTTTGGGGCCACAGAAGCCATTCCCAGGCCTAACTGGCAATCCCCATCCCTAACTCCCCAAGCAGCCAGCACCGCCAAGCCATGAAGGTCAGAAATACGGGTGGCGCCATCTTGGTGCTAACGTCATCAAGTGAAGCTAGCTCACTCCATCATGTGGACCATTTCCTGCTCAAACCTACTCCCCTGAAATTTGCCAATGAAAGTCACTGGTAATAAGAGCAACTGAAAAGAAGATGATGAGCTCTCATGGTCCGAGCAGCCAGGAAGAGCAAGATGAGGAAGTGGACCAGTCAGGACCCATGTTACCCCGTGTTATTGGGCTGGATCTCCAGAACCTCCGTGAACCGAGGGTATGGCCAATAGCCCCTCCACAGCTCTAATCGGCCTCAGCCTCCAAGTGCCTGGCAAAGAATTGGGCCACAGGGATTCAGCTGTCTGTACACCAAGGCTGGGGACACGAGGAGGAGGAGGAGGGCATCTGGCAGCCACAGGATCCCAGGGTGCCTCCAGCATGCCCTGGCTGCCACCCAAGCTGGGGCAGCCATAGCAAAAGACTCCCTCCAAGGTTTGGGGGCACAGAAGACATTCCCAAGCCCAGCTGGCAAGCCCCAACCCCAACTCCCCAAGCAGCCTCCCCTCTTGCCACCGTCCCAGGCCCTTCCACACAGACTAGCCAGTCCATGGTCAGTGCTATAGAGGCTGAGTCAGGCCACAGTCCAAGACCTTGAGCAAGTGACTTCCAATCTCTGAGGCTCAGTTTCCTCATCTAGAAAATAGGGATGATGGCCACAATCTACATTTTGTTGGTTTCACTGGGAACTGCGAAGGCGGACTGAGCACTGTACAGGATAAAGGGGCTTGTGCAGCAGAATCTCTGAGGACACATATCAAAAAACAGACTCCTAAGTGCCCTTTCAAGAACTAGGGGATAGAGCCCAGGAATCTGTATTTGAATAAAGCCGTTCAGCACTTCTGATGAGGGGCATGCAGGGGCAGGCATTGTTTTACAAACCATTGTGATATGGCCTCCCCATGAGGGTGGGGTTGAGCCATCAAGGACAGATAGTGCTGGTCCACTCTGGGCAGTTCTCAGGGAAGTCAGTTGCTATCCTAACTTGAGCCTTAGTTTTCTCACCTGGAAAATAGCTTTCAGGTTTGCAATGAAGGATGAGAAGCACTCAGCACATGATCAGTGCTCCATAAATGGTGGCTGTTATCAATTTTATATTAGTTAATAATTTTTATTGTTATTAGAAGACTATTAGCAACCATTCAGATAACTTAAAACCTAAAATCATCACTTCATATATCCTTTGCCTAATATTTTTCTCTAATTTTTTTTCTTTCTCTGTTCCAAAGATAATACAAGTTCATTACGAAGATTCAAGTCATCTAGTATTGAATCCAGAGAGTGGGGCATGGTTTTCCAGACATTTCTCTATAAAGGAGACTAGACACTGCTCCCTATTGATACTCACGTGGTGGAATCAGGGGTCACGAGTGGGGCTCGACCACTGTCTACTCATGGACATCCTTCCAAGCCAGCACACTGACCTGTTGATCCAAGAGTTAAAAAGTATCCCATTCAATGACTGCTCTATGATTTATTTAGCTAGGTCCCCTCTATTGGGCATGTAGGTAGTTTCTGGTTTTCTACTGTTATTAACAAACCTGCAATGCCTATTGCTGGGCCTTGGACCTTGGGTAAGCATTCTTGGGCAGCCACCATTTATCTCATTTAAATCACACCGCAACTCTGAAGGTTTGGCAGATGAAGAAACTGAGGCTGAGAGATTCAAGCCCGTGCCATCCCCGTCATAGTTCACATAATGAGTGTCAGGGTCAATGAAAGTGTGGTAGATTGATTGCAGTTTCCCTGCAGCCCTCCCCACTTAGTAGGCTCCTCCCACACTGACTCTGGGCATGGCCACATCACATGCCTTAATCAATGAGACAGCAGCAATGACAGATGCAAGCAGGAGTCTAAAAGAGCATTTGTATGTTTCTGCTCCCACCTCAACCCCCCATTCCGCCATAAGAACAGCCCAATCAACCAGAGAATGTGAAAACACCTGAAGCCTGCCTCCCAAGGTCATCAGAGGCCAGCCCCTACCACCTGCAGCTGAGCTGACCTGCCCACACACACACACACACACACACACACATACACACACACACACACACCAGGAAGCCAGGACTAGCCCATCCAGCCCAGATTCACACAACAGCACAGGTGACCTGCAAGTCTTAAAGAACAGTAAACAGTTCTTATTTTAAGCCTGAACATGTTGGTATGATTTGTTATGCAGTAATAACTAACTGATACAAAGCCAACTCTGACTTACAAATTCCTGCCATTTCCAAGACCCCACTGCCTTGATCAGGGGTCAGAATCCTACACCTGGCCCACAGGTAACAGACACGGTGCTGACAGATCTGAAGGGTCAAGACTAAAGAAGATATGGTCCTAATACTGAGGAACGGACTGCCCAGTGAAAAGACCCTAAGCAGGGCCTCCTCTGGTGGCACAGGCAGTTGAGCATAGTGCTGTGAAGCTGTCCACAGCCTCTTCAGCACCGGTTTGATCCCATCCACCCCAGGAGACACCCACATGGTGCAGCAGACCTCTCCTCTCTCGCCTGCTGCTCCCCTCAGCAGTGTTTCAGTCAGTCTGCCTGTTCTGTACCCCACTCTGTCTCTGGTGAATCCTCTCACCCTCCCACACATCTGACCTGTACCCCAGTTCTTGTATAAATAAATAACTCTTTAAAAAAAAAAAGAAATAAAAGACCCTACTGTTCACAGATAAGAACCTGAGGCTTAGCATGGTCACACAGCACTTTAGTGACACAGAAACCCAGGTGTCCTGACCCTAAGTCCAGAGTTCCTGGGGCCACCCAAACCTGCAAGCATCCTTGAGAGCCAATACAAAATGATGGGCCTAAATCCCAGACTGGCAACCCTAGACAGCACCCCAGGGAGAGCCTGTTCCCAAATTAGTGAGTCAAGTAGAACTCAGTTTCTGTCTGAGAACATTAACTGCAAATTTATATTTGAGGCCCTGTGTGCAGTTTTTTATGCATGCTTAAATACCAAAACATAATTACCAATGTCAATACATAATGTTTATTTCTTTCAGAACCGACATTTTAATTTTCTTGAGCAGGCGGGAAAAATGATATGCATAAAAATAATGACAAATATTAAAAGTCTCCCAAATAAGGGACTGGGATCACCCGCATAATCCTAAATTTAAATGCATTCACGATCACAGCCATATTAAAGGTCTGATAAGCCAAATTAGGTTCCATGTAAGCATAATTAATCTTCTCTTTCAATGAAGATATTACAAGGGCGTTAATTTGAATCCCAAAGGCCTTTGGGAAATTGAATTATATAGATAAAGCAAATATTTGACCTTTTGTAGATAATTACTGCTTTAAAAAAATTCACCATGCAAATGAACAGCAAGTAAACCTTGGGTGCTGCCGGGCCCTGCAAAAATAAAATTCTCGATAAATATTTGAGGAGAGGCAGGTACTGCTCCATTCAGGCTGCAGGATTTTTTAATGTTTAAGCATAAACCTCCAGCCAAGGGGACTGTGTGTTTATTAACAAATAATTGAATGAAATTGGTCAACGCTGATTATATCAAATTTGCAAATTGTCTGCTATCACTCATTGGCCATTAAATTTCCAAAGACGCAGAGCCCTGCAGCTAGTGATCACCCCAGGGTCAGCCCTAACCCAGCTCTTCAGGCTCCTGTGTTCCCAGGGAGGGCCAGAGGAGGAGCGGATCTGTGCCCAGCCCTTCCCTGGCATTAATGAAAGAACTGGGGTTGGGCCTCTGGCCTTGTCCAGTCCTGCAGTCTGCAGACAGTGAGCTGACCCTTCCCTAAGCTCAGTTTCTGCATCTGTCAAAGAGTCCAGTCAGTCGGTGGTCATGCCCATGAAGTAGGAGATCCAGTCAAGCCCTCTGAGGGAGGACGCCTAAGGCTCTTCGGAGATGGACAGACCCGTCTCCACATCCTGGTGGCCCCATTGGGAATCAAGTCTCCCGAGTTTCCCAGTCTGCAAAGCTGGCCTCTGGCGCTGTCACAGTGTCTCGAGTGATTAAATAAGAAAGGGCTCCTAGGGTGCTTTGCAGAGAGTGGGCGCTCCCTGGGGAGAATCCATCTCAGAACACTAAAGGGCCTCCCCTGTTTCCCAGACAGTAACCTCAGTGCTCTGGCCTCCTTGCCAATTTCAGAACAACACAGAAGCTGTTCCTGCAGCTTCTGACTCTCACCCCATCCAGAAAGAGACCCAGCAGCCACTGCTGCTAAAGAGCAGCAGTACTGAGAGCAGACCTACACACTGGTCTGCAGGGCTTATCCCTCTAGAACCCCTATAAGTTGATCTCCCCAACTTACAGATGAAACTGAGACCCTGGCAATTAAATAAACCCCCGAAGTGGCAGTGTCAGGGCTCACACCTGCAGCCGGGATCCAGGACTCAGCCTTTACCTGGGTGCTGCCTCCCCCAGAGCCTGACACCCGGGCTAGGCTGGGCGCTCCGGGTCCCTGCATGTTTGACACTGCAGAATCACATCTGCCACTCTTTGCTTTTTAAGACTGAGTTTGGCCCCAGCTGGAGGGGAGCACATGGCCCGAGTTCAGATTTTAAAAGCTCTTCCACCAAAAGATGCAGATATATGGGGCCGGGCGAGGGCAAGAGGATGACCCTCTGTGCAGGGAGGGCCAGGAGCAGTGACCCCAGACCCCAGGGCAACCAGGATTCCAGAGGGACAATGGGAAGGCTGAATAGGAGGCCACAGAGGAGAGGGGCAGAAGGGGTTCCTGGCTGAGGGAGGAGCAGGAGGTGCAGAGCGAGGGTGTCACTCCTCATGCCTGGTCCCAGCCCCCTCTACCCAGAGCACTGTCATCAGGGTCTCAGCTTTCAGCTCTGCCCTTGGCCCCTCCCCATCATTATTACCCTGGAGTTTCTATCTCTCTGACCTCAGGCATTGAATCTGGCCAGGCCTAACTGCATTTGTACATTTCCCTCATCATACAATTTTCAAACACAGAAAGTTCTAGTCTCAATTCGTCTGCCCTGATCTGGAAGGAGGGGGAGGCATTCTTATTGACAGGAGGGGAGTGCAAACTCAGAACCTGGAATTAAGGTGAGTGAACAGCAATCCATAGCAGGGGGTCCACCCTCCCTCCAGGCTAGGGTGGGCCTGGGGGAACCATGATTTAGGGCAAGTTCCTGGACCTCTCTGGCTGGTAGGTACTTCCACAAAGAGATGGTTGTCACGGGTCAAGTAACAACTTGGCCAGATTGCCAGGCATCTCCAGAACCAAGACCAGAACCCACCCAAGACCTGCGGTTGGGTCAGACCCTCTCCAGGTCCCCCTCTGCCCTCTCCAATGGTGGGGTCCATCAGTGGCCTCTTCTCACACCAAACACATTCTCCTGATGGTTTAATCTCCCCCCTTGGCTTAGTCACCATCTCCACCCCAGACCTCCCCTTTGAGCTCCAACCCAGATATCCAGACACCCCCAACTCAGCATTGCCCCATTGACGATGGCATCATCACTCCCTGCGGACAATGGAGAGCCCCAAAGACAGGCAGGAGAATGAAAACCCCATCTCCTCTGCGCTCTCCATGCATATTTCATCTAATTCTCTAGCAATCCCATAAGGAAGGACTGTTATTAGCCCTGGCTCACAAAGAGGAAACACTGTGTACAATTCTATAGGGAAGATTCTTTGGGAAAAAAAGAAAATCATTGAGCCACAACCGCTTGTTTTTCAGCTCTGCAGAAGCAGGTCTGTTACTTGAAAGGAAGCCTGAAGCCAGCCCTGACTTGTTCCTTGCTGGGTCCCCTCTTAGATGTTCTCTTTTTCCTGCCTGGATCCTGCCAGTTATTTGCTCTGATCTTTCCCTTGCAATTCAACACACTGCCCAGGATGTACAGCGGACGAGGCCTCCCATTGTCTTGGCCAAGAGGCTGGGGCCTTTGTGATTTGCATGATCTGCCTTTAATTTCTGCCTCGGTGCCAATTGTCCTGCTCTCTCCCAAGAACAGCCTATGTCATCCCATCTTTTCTATCTTTATTCTTTGCTTCTGCCTTCTGAAGGAGTCTTAAGATTGTCATCCACATTGTTAATTTGCTTTCCCATAAAGCCAATGTGCCCAGGGGCACTGCGATGATCCTATTGTGTGTTCGGCTCCTCGTATATCTTCCTCATCTCATCCACCGCTCTCCAGGCACCGAGGCGTCTGTTCCTCCAGCTTTCTCTCCCTGGCTTGCTGCTCTAATTTCATAAAAGCCCCATCCCCTTGCATTCACGTCCACACAAGATCTTGGGGATCCAAAGAAAACACTTTTCAGGGTCTAGCCATCCTCTGGGTTTTGAACAATAGTCTTTCCCTTATTTGGCAACAGCTTCTCAGAGATGCAAACCATTTCTTAAAGAATATAAGAACATGAAAACTGACCAGCAGAAAGCCTCGTTCCTTTGCTACAGATTTACCAAAAATTGTCTTGTCAGTTCATGTAGGGTATTTTAGAAGAAGTCAATAAATAGTTGATCTTGCCCCCCCCCAAGAAAAAGAATATAAGAACATCATGCATCACATATTTATTCATTAAATATTTTCCAGGCATCATTATGTCCCAAATCCTGTGAGCAATGCCAGAAAGTCTATCAACTGCTTCTAGCTGTGCCCTGACCAGAGAAACTGGAACTGTGGTCCTCCTTGGTCTAGGTGGGAGCTGTGCAGGGCTGGGAACAGGCCTTGGGAGCTGTGCACCGGCCACAGAACCCCAAACAGGACGTGGTTGAATGTGCTTGCTCCTTACGGATCCTCAGGGAGAGGAAACCGAAACCAAGAGCAGCTGACCCCGAAGCGGAGCACACGAGACCAACGCCATGGAGGCTCGAAGAGGTGGCTCAGTCGCCAGACCAGGCCCTCCCCAGCAGGCCCAGGGCCTGAGAGCTGTTGGAATGTAGAGCAGTGGCCTGGACATGGGTCATTGCAGAAGGAAGGGCTTGCCGACGGCAAGGGGAGTCCTCCTTTGTAAAGAAGACAACTTCTTGGGGTATACTTGAAATACACAAAATGGCATATAATAGTACTGACACCATCTGACGAGTTTGAACATATGTTCCACCCGTGAAGCTATTGCCACAGTCAAAGTGCCAGGCAGATCCATCACCCCCCAAAGTCTCTTTGTGTCCCTTTGATTTTTCCATTTGCTTTTATTTAATCGTTGCTTGTGGCAAGAACACATGAGCGCTAACCTCTTAAACTCTCAAGTGCATACCAGCCACCTGTGCCACAGCAGATCTCCAGAACTTCTTCACCCCGCAAAACTAATTTTGTACCAACTCAGCAACCATTCCCCATGGGGCCCTCTTCCCAGCCCTTGTTAGCCACCGTGTTATTTTCTGCTTCCATCAGCTTGACTATTTTTTCCATCTCATGTAAGTGGAATCATGCAATATTTGTTCTTCAGGTCCATCCATGTCAGCACAAATGGCAGGATTTCCTTCTCTTTTAAAACTGAATAATGTCCACTTTATGTATCCACATTTTCTTTATCCATTCATCTGTTGATGGGCTTTGGGTTGTTGCCATGTTGCAATGGTTGTTGTACACTGTGTTGCAATGAATAAGGGGGCAGACAGAAGTATTTCTCTCCTTCTCAGTCAATAGGAAGGATCTGTCACAGCAAGGACAGGGAAGAAGCCCCATATCTGATGGCAACGATGCAGAGGAAGGAGCTGGGACTGGCCCTGCCTTTAAGGAATGGAGATAAGAGATGTTCAGTGGAAGAATAATGACAGAACAACTTGTAAACCAAGAAAATAACGTGTGCAGGTCTGGTTACTTCACAGGGCACCAATTGTACACCAATGTTAGCGGCATGTTCTAAAGAGTATGGGGTGGAAGTAAGACATCTGGGGACTGACCGTCCAGCACAGCCTCGAGGGGCCAACAGCATCAGCTTCACCTGGACACCAGTTAAAAATGCAGATTCTCAGACCCCATCATGTAAGTCAGAATCTACTATTTAACAAACTCCCCAGGTGATTTCTTAACACGTTAAATGTCAAGAAGCACTGATGTAAAAGGAAAATCGCACTGATTTAACAAAGAGAAGGGATTAAAAAAAAGGGGGGAGTGAAGCAAATAATGAGAAATAAAGAATCCAGATCATGGGCCTATGGGGGTCCATTACACTACTCTCCATTTCTGCCTCTGCTGGAAAATGTTGAATTACAAAAATAATGCACTAACAGATTGACAGAGGCAAGCAGAGGCTGGGACGACAGAGGTCACTGCAGGACTTCAGGGAGCCGAGAACACAGCAGGCTCCGTGTCACAGATGCAAACAGCCAGCGGCCCTGGGGACAGGAACGTCATGAGGTGATTTGTCAAAGGCTGCGTTTAGGATGCTGGGGATAGCTGCAGAGTCAAAGAACAGAGAGCACCGAGGCCACCCAGGATGGATGAAAAAGACCACCGAGAACACTTCTTGATGAGACTTCAGCGCTGGGGAAAAAAAGAGAAAGTACTTAAGGCTTTCAGAGAGCAACAAGACAGGAGCTCCCGAGTTATCCACCAGCTAGATGCCTCCTTTTTAGCTTCCTGGGGCTGCTATGACACATCACACCATAAACTGGTGACTTAAGTCACACAAATGTGTGTTGTTACAGGTCAGAAGTCTGAAGTGCATTTCACCAGGTGGGAATGAAGTTGTCTGACTGCACTGCTCCAGGGCCCGGGGAGAACCTGCTTCTCTTCTCTGGCTGCATCCCATATAATCCACGGCTCTCTCTCTTCCTTTCCCTTTCAACCCAGCAGTAGAGCCCATTGCCTCCATGGAGGGCTAGCCTTCTTCTTCTGGGGAGAAAGCCCCCTCTTATTAGCACATTTGTAATTATTTTGAGGGCCCACCTCAATGATCCATGATAATTTTCCCACCTCAAGATGCTTAATCACAGCCACCAGGTCCCTTTTGCCACATAAGGTAATATTCATGGGTTCCAGGGATTAGGACTAGGATATGTGCGGGTAAAGGGCATTATTCAGCTCACATAACTTTCAAGTTCCAAGGAAAAGTGGTTTTTATTCCAGAGTTTATACAAAGCCAAACTATCAAATAAGAGGGAAGGAAAAATACAGGTATCGATATTTTCCCAAGAATTCAGTATTTACCATCATGCACCCAGTTTCAAAAGCATTGACAATGAAATGCTTCCGCAACAAAATAATATATATTTTTTATTTTTTTTTAAAGATTTATTTTTTATTTATTTATACAAGCACTGGGTACAGTCAGAAGCGCGGGAGGGTGAGAGAATTCACCAGAGCCAGAGCGGGGAGCAGAGCAGGCAGAAGGACCGAAGTACACTGCTGAGGGGAGCAGCGGGCGGCAGGAGAGGTCTGCGCGCCATGTGGGACCCTCCTCCCGTGGCCGGGGAGCAGCCGGGGATCGAACTGGCGCTGCAGAGGCTGCCTGCAGCTTCGCAACCCAGCGCTCAACCGCTGCGCCACCGGGGAGGCCCAAAAATAATATATTTTAAAAAATATTTTCAGTAACAAAAAACCCAATGTGAAAATTGGTAAAGGACTTGACTAGATCCTTTTCCAAAGAAGATACACAAGGACAGTGATCCCCTGGGAAGATGCTCAGCATCATTAGACATTAGGGAAATGCAAATCAACACCAAAGCTACCTCTTCACCACAACAAGACAGAAAATAACAAGTGTTGACAAGGATAAAGGATGTGGGGAAATTGGAAACATCAACAATCCTGGTAGGGATGTAAACTGGTGGAGTGGAAAACAATTTGGCAGTTCATCTGTGAGCAAAGCAGAATTATCACATGATTCAACAATTCCACTCATAGGCATGTACCTAAAATAATTGAAAGCCAGGACTCAAACAGAAACACACAAATATTCATAGCAGCTTTATTCACTATAGCCAAAAAGTGGCAACAACCTAAACATCCACCAGTGAATGAGTGGATAAACAATATGTGGAATAGCCATCCAATGGAATACCATTCAGCCATAAACAAGGAATGAATGATACATGCTACAACATAGATGAACAGATTGATAGAGATGCCTCTGTCATGGTGGGGGAGGTAAGGGTGGGGGAGGAGGAGAGATGAGCAGTTGCAGGGACTCGTGGAAGGAGGAATGAGGAGTGATGGCTTAGCTGAGACAGGGCTTCATCTGGCGTAATGGAAGCATCCTGGAACTAGACAGTGGTGATATATGTATAGCATTGTGGAAGTACTCAATGCCACTGATTATATGCTTTAAAATCATTAAAATGGTAAATTTCATCTTAAAGAGACTTAGGGAAGAGAAAAAGAGTCTACACAGAAAACAACAGCAGCTAAGGGTAAGTTAGGATTGAGGCAAGCATGAACCAAATTACAAGAAAATCTGCTGGGCCTGGCATTGAGAACATTCGCTTCCCTACGGATCTAATCACATCATTTGGTTCTGCAGTGAATAGTTCCATAATCTAGTGTATAAATGGTATTTTATTGGGTTTAAAATTTTAGAACCAACCTATAGAGAAATCCTGAAAGACTGTTACCATAAAGAGAGAGTGTAAATGCTATGAACCTTGACAATGAAGAATAATTATTTAACAAGAATTGAGGGTGGGCAGAGGACACAGACACAAGTGTAAGTACACTGATTTCTCTATTTTTCATAGCAGAGATCAATACTAACAGTCCAAAAGGAATAAATCAAGAAACAGAGACTTAGTATAGGATTAAAAGTTACAAAGGTAGTCAGTAGAAATACTCAGAATAACACCGTAACTACACAACTCAGCAAGAGAAAGGAGAGGTAGACGGCAGCAGAGTATGCTCAAGCCCTCATCTTTCTTAGCAGAAAGGAAACAGATGCTGTCTAAATGAGGTAAGTCAAGAAACGGAATTATAATATTTAAAACTTCAAGCATGGGAAGATGTCTGTTTTAGTCTGCTCTCAGATGCCCTCTTCCCTTGGGGACGACCTGCTGGTGGGGCTAATGTGGGCTGTCCTGCCCCTTCGGCCAAGGAGGTAGTGACATGGCGCCATCTGGCCAATCAGAACCTTCCCTGGACGTTTTGGCCAACACTGCTGAGGAAGATAGTGACCTTCAGCCACGGCTGTCAAGTTGGGAGACCAGGACCCTGGGTTTTCCTGGGTCCATCCTTTTGCTGCCAGACAAGCATCTACATACAGGCAGAGGCAAATCAGAGCTAACAATATTACTGAGTCCCTGGAAGTGCCTGAAGCTTAGACCACCCTTCAGATCTCTACAATATTACCCAGGGAATTCCCTTTTTGTTTTAAAAAGGCGGCATGGGCAGGGCTGACCCAAGGAATCCATAGGGAGGAAGTGGGGTTCCTTTCATCAGGAGGAAAGGGAGCTTGAAAAACAGTCCACCTGACAATGCTGAGGCACTCAGGATCCACCACCTGGTTGTTCAGGTGCTAGAATGTCACCCCGGGGTGATGATCATGACAGGTGGGGCTAGAACTTGACATTGGATGGCCAGATTCAAATGCAAAACCTGCCTCCTGGACACAATCCTTAACCTCCCTGAGCTCAGCATCTTCATTACGCAAATGGAGAGCATTGTGATGAGCCCTCGGTTGTGGAGAAGGTGCAACAATGGCTGAAAAGCTACTTTCTAAACCTTATCAGCTTTCTTTTCTTACTATGATTGCTTTGCCCCTGGGTTGGTCAGTTATACTGGTTCTGCTCTCTCACTTAGCACCCCTAATTCTACCAGTCACCCCACAAATACATAGTTCCTAGGTGGCAAGGGTGAGAATATGAATGAGTCCAGCTGCTGAGCAGGAAAAACTACCCCAGAGATGGTAGGTGATGCGTCTGAAATTGGCATCGTTTTCTCCTCCATCCTTGCCTCCCTCGTCCTACAAGCTGCCTCGCCCTTCTGGCCAGCTCTTCTTTGAACTCTGCTGAATGTTTCTAACCTCCATCCTCACACAGGGGCAACAGGGAGATGACTCCAGTGATCTGGGCCTCTGGGGACAATAAGAAAACCACTGTGGGAGAAACTGCAATGACACGGCTCTAAGATCGTGTCCCTTACAAATAATGGGGCGTCTGGTTCCTTTTGTAAATTCTTACCCATTTTTGTCTTACTCTAAAAGTATACTGTTTCTTGTAATTTTTTATTGTAAGTAACATATTATTATTTATTGCAGGAATATATAGAGAGATAAAGAAGGAAATAAAAGTCACACGCCATCGAGATTTAGACCCTGTTAATATGGTGGTGGACTTCCCTGCACTGTTTTACTACCACATCTGAGGGCCCCTCATATATTGCACCCTGCTTTCTCCACTCCACATCACACTGTGAGTCTATCCCCATTTCATCAAGAATTCTCTTACAAGCATTTTTTTAACCAGTATTATACTCCAGGGTACCAAAATCTACTTTATCAAGGTCCTATTACTGAATATTTTAGGAACTTGTAGTCTTTCACTCCTGACCACTCTAAATACATTTTTTTATCTGTTTAAAAAGAGACTTTCACCATTTTAGGCACAGTTAACTGATGCTCTCGAGGTTCACAGAAGCACACCCCACCATCAGGTGCCTGGTCCTGAGGGGCCCCAAGCGACAACCCCCTCCCCCGGAGGCAGCGTTAGTGCAGGCCACCTGCCCATCGTGCTTCTGATCTGCATGCGGGGCCTTGCCGGTGCTCCCTGACGGATCCCCCAAGTCTGTATCTCAGGAAGCAGAGGCTGCCATCTCAGTCATGTCCTTCTAGAAGGATATGGGCTCCTTATGGAAATCAGACCCCTTTCAACCCCCTTCCCAGAATGTAAATGTGCAGTTTTCTAACCTCACTACCCCCAAAAAATGACTATCTTGCACCCTAATGCCCAAGCACCAGGTGCTTAGGGAGTCTGCGCCTACATTACTGAGGTTCCCCCATCTGTCCTCCCTGCACGGGGTTGGGGGTGGGGAGGGCACCAGAGAGGACTGGAGCCAGGAAATGGCGCCCACATTGGAGAAGATGGCATTGCTCCATATTTACAGCTTTTCTAACAACTGGTACCCCAACCCAGTTGGACAGAGCCCCCCACCATGTCCCAGAGTCTGATTGAGAAGAGGGGGATCCTGAGGTCTAGTTGCAGACATGTGCTAACATGCTGTGTGTCGCTGGGCAAGTGCCTAACCCTCTCCGGGCTGTGGGGGAATGACAGTGGATCTTCAAAGGCCCTACAGGTTCTGGTTCTGCAGACTGGGTGAGGCCCCACTGAGTGCCCTCTGCAGGCATAGCGCGATGCTGGCACTGAGTTGGGGTGCACCGCTTCTCCCCACTTCCCATCAACAGCGCTGCAGATGGGCTTCAGCAGGTGCACTGGTGAAGGGTAGACTCCCAGTCAAGGGGTGCAGGAGACAAAAACTCTCCACAACCTCGGGTGAACAAAGGGCCTCACGGGCCACGGGGCTGCTGGGGCTGTGTGAGACCACGGACGTGGAAGGGTTTCGAAAAGTAAAGTGTCCTTGTCAACTTGAAGGGGCTCCTGCCGCCAACCTTGGAGAGAGCCAGCCTCCGTGGAAGCGGCGAGAACAGTGTCACCCGCTGAATAAAACAGGAAAGCGTGAGTCTCCACACATCTAAATAAGTGAGTGAAAGTGATATGAATAAAGAAGGGAACGTTTGATGAGGAATGGGACACAGGCACCTCCCCGCGGAATAATGGCTGCTGACAAAGGTGAGAGGAGCCGCGCTGCAGGGACTGACACAGACGCCGCCTGGCCACGGGGCCGCATGAGCGTCCTGGTCACGGTCATCCAGCTGGAGACCTGCACCGCCTGAGGAGGTGCTGGGGGGTAGGCAACCTTGCTTCTGGAAGGTTCCTTATAAAATGCACAGCCTGATTCTAATCATGAGCAAACATCACACAAGCCCACATGGAAGGACATTCGAGAGAATAACTGCAAACATGTCCGGGTTGCGAGGAGGCGCTGAGGAACTGTGGCGGACTGAAGGAGAGAGAGGGGCAGGCCCCCAGGGACAGCACGGAGTGTGGATCCTCGGGCTGTGAGGGCAGAATCAGGGCACGTGCCGAAACCTGGACAGGTGTGAGGTGATGGTGGAACCATGAGTGTGGATTTCCCGAGCTTGCTGGTGGCCCTGGAATGGTCCCCGATGGCCCTCACGCCTGCAATCCCCTCACCCCTCACCTTGGTGCGCCCCCGCAACTCCCTCTCTCCGCCTGCCCCTTCCTCCTTACCTCCCTTTCTTCCTTTTTCACTCCCACTGTCTCCCTCCCTCTTTCTCTTCTCTCTCCATCTTTCCTCCCTCCATCTCTCTCGCCTCCTCCTCCCTCCCTCTCCTCACCCACCCAGGGAAGTCGGCCGCCATGCTGTGAGCAGCCCTGTGGGGAGGTGGTCCACGACCGGCCCGGCAGCCCCTGAGGATCGTCCTCTAACCGTCTCCCGCATCACCTTGGAAGTGACGCTCACCTCCAGACACAGTCAAGTCGGAAGATGCACCGTTCTGGCCGACACGTGGCCGTGTCTCCGGAGAGCCCTTCACCAGAGCTTCCAGCCCCACGTGGTGGTTCACGCTGCTCACCTGGGCCCGGTGTTGGGCCCGGAGGACCCAGCACAGAGGAATTCAGGTTCTGGGGGGACTCAGTGGGGCCTTGTGCTCAAACAGCTCAGAAAGAAAATATCCGTTGTGCTGCATGTGCAACTGCACTCTAAGATGTTTGAAACTTAAGCCATTTATGTTCAAAAGAAGGAAGGAGGGCCTCCCCTGGTGGCGCAGCGGTTGAGCGCTGGCCTGCGAGGTTGCCCGCAGCTCTGCAGCGCCGGTTCGCTCCCCGGCCGCCGGCGAGAGTCCCACAAAAAAAAGAAAAAAGGAAGGAGCCCTGTGGACACCAGGGGACTCCGAAGGGTCAGGACTCAGGGTCCGGGTGCCTGAGCCAGATCTGCTTAGGGGCAGGAGCTCCCCAGGACACCCCATGGGGCCCACTTCACCAACAGTCAGCCTGGGGGGTCCCAGACACCAGTCCCCAGAAGTGGCCTCCCTGGGATGGACCCTCAGACTCCAGCACGGTGCTGAGAAGGCCTCAAGGAATTTCAGGCCCCATAGAGGAGCAATTTGTACTTCCGGCCTGTACTTTCCTGTGACAGGGAATTAATTACCATCTGTCAAAAATAGACTTCTCCTTCCTTCGAAATGCATCTTCTTTCTATTCTTAATTAATTTTTAAAATTACAACATCAGTGCGAAGTCTAATTTATTTTACTTTAGCATTATTTCTCTGATAAGCAATTTCACTCGACGCCAGGTACCCACACCTTTGTCACATCAGCTCCCACTCGATCTGGGGCGCCACACGCAGGGCTCAGCCTCGGGGCCGGGAAGTGAATGCAGCTGCTAACCCGCCTCCGAGGGCCGAGGGTCCCCGGCCACTCCGTGAACTGACCCCTCCCTCGACAGCACCTTCGCCCTGACCCTACAACACGCCCTCGAGCAGTCGCCATCCCATTTTACAGGCGAGGAAACTGAGGCAGAGGAGAACTTACTAGGACGTGTGGGGGAAAATGACACCCACCCAGGCTCAGGCTCCAAAGCAAACAAACAGCACTTCTGCTTCGTCCTGGTACCTCGACAGGGCTTGTCATGACCGCCCTTGATTTAGAGCCAGGTCTGAAGGACAGGACAGGTCCTCGGAGCCTGTTTTCCTCCGCCCAGCACTCGCTCCTTCGTCTCCTGGCACACAGCATCCCTGCCTCCCTCCCCCTCCACCCCCTCCCTTCCCTGTATGCTAGCCAGGAGTGGGATGAGAGTGCTCCCTTCCCAAGGGACCCCAGTCACCCCCCCCCCCCCCCCCGGGATTCTCTCCAGTTGGGTTCCTGAGGCAGTTCCTGCCAATCAGCATCCTCCCCAGGGATTCTTTTGCTGAGGCTGCAAGGAGAGAGCATTTCCTCTCTGGTTATGAGATCTGGAAGCTGCTGGAGGGTAATGGGCCCACAGAAATGCAGGCACCCCCGATGAGTCGTGAGTTCAGGTTCGAGCTCTTTCCACATGCTTACAATGACCCGCCCCCTGATGTGGCTTCAGCTGGCCTGTGGGGTTTCTGTTGCTGGCCATCCCTCCGTTTCTGACAGGCACAGACAGGCTTGGAGAGCAAAAGGAACAGGAACTTG
The DNA here is from genome assembly GCF_014898055.3 of Talpa occidentalis. Classification (NCBI taxonomy): domain Eukaryota; kingdom Metazoa; phylum Chordata; class Mammalia; order Eulipotyphla; family Talpidae; genus Talpa; species Talpa occidentalis. The sequence continues at coordinate 70,312,530 of NW_023605083.1, forward strand.
GCCAGGAGTGCCGGGACTGAGTCCATCCAGGCAGCGCCACGCACAGCGGGCCAGGGCCTGAACGCGGGCGTTCTGGACCCTGTCCCCACCGGCTCCTGCTCCCCTACACATGTGGGAGGCGGTGTAACAGGCCTCTGCTTTCAGCCCTGCTGCCCACCCCACTCTCCCACCTGTGTCTTGCCTGCACAACCTCACTTTAACACAGCAGCATGGGGACGAGCCCCGCTAACTGCTTTTCCTTGCAGCTTGGTTCCCTCAGCCGGGGCCTCCTGCTCATTTCAAGCAAGCCATCCTCCAGAAGGCCCTTGTGGTCACCCCCAGAGAGAGTGACTCACCCTGTCTTCTAGGCTATGCCTGTCAGCCAGGGGTTGTCATGTAGCCCTGGAATTGCAGGCTGATGTCGGGGAGCTATTTAAGGCCCTGTATCCATCTCCCCTGTGCCCCGCCCAGCCCAGCCCGGGAACATCACTCATCCAACCAGTACTTATTTAAAGCTTAGGGTGCCAGACACCGTTCTGAGTGAGCCAAGCAGACAAGAGCCCTGCTCCTTTGGAGCTTGCCGGGGGTGGGGGAAGAGGCAAGGAACACCAAGTATAACACAAACAGAATGACACAGCGTCAGGTGGGCTAAGTGATCAGGAGAACAGGGAGCAGGTAGGGGGTCAGCATCATTGTGGAGACAGTGGAGCAATGTCTCCAAGGACGTGAGTGAGGGAGCCACGCACATGTCTGGGGACAGGACACTGCAGGCAGAGGTGACACCCGCACTTTGAGGTAGGTGCATCCAGGGGAAAGCAGGCGCCAGTGGGAGATGGGAAAGAGGACAGAGGTGAGGTGAGGTGGAGGGTGACCCGGTGGGGAGGTGCAGGTCCATTTGATTGGGAAGCTCGGGAAGTGCTGGTTGAACATATAACTTGAGAAGGTTATTAGTTTAGATAACAGGAGCAACAAAAGTAATACAACTAGGAAAGGCCAATGACCTCCCCAGCCCTAGGGTGATCAGGAATAACTGGTGGGGGAAGTCAGGGTGGCTGGAGGCAGTGTCCTGAGCCTTGGGGTCGGCAGTGTGGACAGTGAGCCTGCGAGGCTGTGCTGGGGCTGGACCCGACTCCTAGGGCTGCAGTAACAAAATACCCCCAACCTGGGGATTTGAAGCAACAGCATGTTCCCTCACAGTCCCAGACACTGGAGTCCAAAAGCAAGGTGTCATGGGTGTCCAAAAGCAAGGTGTCCCTCCGTCTGACAGTCTGGGCGGAGTCCTGGCCTCTCCTGGTTCTGGTGGCGCCAACAACCCGAGGCATTCCTGGGCTTGTGCCTGCAGCACCCTGACCTCTGCGTGGGTGGTTTTGGGCCTTCTCCCTGTGTGTCCCCATGTCCCAGCGTTCTCCCCCATGCCCTCTCTCCTTGGCCTGCCAGTCCCAGCTGTGCCGGAGCAAGGGCCCATCTTCCTCCACATCTTAACTGGCTTCATTGGCAGCGGCCCTATACTCAACAAGGTCAGCATGTGAGACACAGGGGTTAGGACACCCATGGATCCTGGGGGGCGGGGAGGCACAGTTCAACCCGTAACAGAGATCTCACCACCCCCACCCCAGCCCCCACGAGTGGCCTGTGACCGTGGGTGTGCCAAGGTCCCTCCCCAGGCTCGGTCTGTCCTGTGAGGGAGGGGCTGGCGTGTCACCCTCCAGGGGTGCCGCCTCTACTTCTCCAGCAACTTTGGAAACAAACACCCTCCTGTCTCCATGCGCTGGCCCTGATCTCCTGATCAGGGCCTGATCACAGCGCCGTAGGGACAGGCGCTCAGATGATTCCAAACTGTATCTTCCCCATAAAACAAATATTTTGAAAAGTCTTTTGATATCACTTGAACAGAGTGTGGAAAACACCATTCAACCCCCCGCATTTTTAATTTCATCCTTTTTGCTATTTTTCTCCTCCTTCAAAGTGTGTGTTTGCTTTCATGTTACACGTTATTTATTTAGTTGCTTGTCAATTAGTGTCTATTCTCCAAGCGACAAGCACATTAGCAGCTGCAGAGATTGGAATTAAAATTTGCAGCCCAGTCGGTGCTCAGGAAGCCTCGCCTCCCGACTGAGAAAACAGCACCTCTTTGTCATTTCAAAAGATGACCTTCTTCCAGCGCGGGTTTAATTCCAACCGACTCCTCCAGGGTCACTGTGCAGACGGGAAATGATGGCTTTGAGATGGGACTTTATCAACTGCACAAAGGAAGCCGCAGGTTCCCGTCTGCAGGGGTCTCCGACGGCGGCTGGATTGGAATAACATGCTCTGAATTGCCAGCCCAGGACTCCAGCCCCGCCAGCCTGACGCCGCCCCCCCTTCCAGCAGTTCAGCGCCAGGTAACGCGTGAGGATGTGCTGGAAACAGTCCCTGGCTCTGGTGCCACCTTTGGACTCAGAGTACGGAGTCCCGAGCAAGTGAATTCGCCTTGCTGAGGTTTATTTCTTCTTCTGTAAAGCGGGAGGATTACCAACCGCGAAACGCAGGGGTGAGAGCTGGGGATGTGTGGGGCGCTTTGCAAACTCAGCCTCAGCAGGTCTGACTGTGCCTATCCTGGAGGTGTGTACTTGCACAAATTAATCACACGCCCCGGAGAGCTTGGGCAAGAGAAGATGGATTATCGAGTGCCCCAAGGCAGGGGCAGGAGTCAGACCCCTGTGCCCCTCAAAGCTGCAGGTAGAAAGTGAAGGGATCCCGAGACCCCAGCCTAAGCAGAGTGACCGCAGCGTCGAACAGCAGATAACCAAGTTGCTGGGAAGGCAGCGCGGCCCCTTCTCTGTCCCCAACATGCTTCTGCACAGATCCAGGCAACGGAGGAACTGGGAAAATGCCTGCTCGCCCCTGTGAGCCACCTCACGTCCCTCTGAAGGGCACTGTTTACTGCCTTTGAGCTCCTGCGAGGGGCGAAGACTCCCTCGGCAGCTCCCGCGGGGAGGCGGAGCCCCCAGCAGACCACGTGACGGAGTAAGATTCTGCCCAGACCACACAATAAATAGTGCCTGATCCAAGGGGTCTGCGGGGGACCCCAGAACTCCCCTCTAGCAAGAAGCATGGACAAGATGTAGGCCTGAGTCCTGGCTCCCAACGGCCTGCTTTCTTATGCTACCTCCGGGAGTTCTCACCTCCCTGTAACAGTTTCTTCCAGTAAATAGAAGAGATTTAACAGTGAGAGAATATTCTTTTCTTAATATCTTTTTTATTGGAATATAATTGGCATTTAACATTATGTTCATTTCAGGTGTACAACATAATGTTTCAATCTTTGTTTTCTTAAAACACCTTAAAAATGAAGGCAACGAGGGCCTCCCCTGGTGGCGCAGGCAGTTGAGCGCAGCCTCTGCAGCGTGGGTTCGATCCCAGCCGGCCGAGAATCCCACATGGCACCGCAGACCTCTCCTGTCTCGCCCGCTGCTCCCCTCAGCAGTGCTTTCAGTCCGTCTGCCTGTTCTATTCCCCACTCTGTCTCTGGTGAATCTTCTCACCCTCCAATGCATCTGGCCTGTACCCCGGTTCTTGAATGCATGAATAAATAAATTTTTTTTAAAAAATTTTAAAAAAATGAAGGTAACAAGGATGATGATGACATACTGCAGGAAGGACATGTCTTGTCACCCACACACTTCAGGTGGGGCACCATGGGGCACCCCTTTTCTCCATCATTCTCCCGGACCATCTAGGAAAACCAGAGGGTAGGACTGGAGGTGGAGAGGGTGCTGTGCCCCCTGGAGTGCCCAGACCCTACGCTGTGAAACCTAGTCAGACGCACCCCCCCACCTCCCGCCGCCCCAGACCCTCAACACTTGCCCATCTCACCCAGAGACACCACCACCAGCAACGAGGGCCTCCTGGGCCTACAAGGGTCCTGATATCTGAGTGCCTCCCTGGGGCCTGCCCCCCATTCATCAACCCTGGCACAATGGCTGCTTCCCGGACTCCTCCTGCCTCCCACGTGGTTCTAGCAGCTTCCCCTGTCCTGGGATTCACCCTAGATCTCCTTGGGCTCAGCTCCCCAGGCTCCCCGCTCTGCAGACTAAATCCCGCCCTGCTCCCTTCCCTGCACTGCTGGGCTCTCCTCTGGCTTCAGCACATTCACCCTGCACCAGGCAGACGGCTGCTCATGCCGCAATGCTCTTGCTGCCAGAATCTCAGCAGGGATGTTTGTCACTGCCCAAGAGCCCAGAACCATTCTGCCACATAGCAGGAAGGTGACGACCACAGATGAACCTGGATTAAGGAAGGGGAGGGGAGGCCTCAGGGTGCAAAGAGCAGCTGGTACTCTGGTACTTCACCACAGACACCCCCTCCCACACACACACCTCAGCTGCCAGGGCTGTGGGGCTCCCTCCTTCCTGGGTGATTTACCCCTCCATGGGGTGTAGCCAGGCTTGAGAAGCCCAGCCCAGCGAGACATGCCTGCGGATCCCAGCTCTGCCCCCAGCCTGGGCAGATCCATAGGGCAAGCACTTTTCCAGGTGGGCAAAGAACATGTGGGCTTATTTGTTTACAAAGGGAATGCTTGGAGCCCCAGTATCTTGCGGAGGACCCCAGCACGGCCCCGAGTGGTCCGGACACTCCTCATGGCTTCCCAAAGAGCCATCCCCCTGATCAGATTGGACTGTGTTTCCACAGGAGCTTCTTCTTGAAGAAAGGGCTCTGCTCCCAAAGGTCTTTGAGAACCAGGGACTCGGTTGGGACATGCTGGCCTGACCCTTTCTGGGCCTGGGGAGGGTGGCCTCAGACCCGTGGCTTCCCTTGCCCGTGAAGCGAGGTTGGCCCAAAGTGCCCTTCTAATCCAAGGCCCAGGGGACCTCGAGTCACAGCAGTAGACGCGTCCCGAGGACGTGGGATCTGTGAAGAGGGGGGAGACAGTGTCTGCAGAGGGACAATCAGCATCGCACAATGTAACGCTCTAATGGCAATCTTTTATATTAGAGCAGACATTATGGAGCACAGTTCCATCAAACAAATATAATGGACTCGTTTTCTATTACCATGCACACTGTAATTACACATTCCAATAATTCCTTCCGAGCATCGCATGGAAGCGTTCAGAAGTAATGGAGTTCTGTAACCACATATAATAACTCGCCACAGGGATGACCCAGTGGGTGGTGACAGGGTGAAGAGCCCTTCCAGCTGGCGGGGAGAACCAGTCTCCTCTAGTCCCGAGGCTGCCGGGCTCTGATTGATCTCGGGGGCACTTGGACCAGCCCATCAGGCAGGCGTCCCCTCCAATGTCCAACCACACCTGCGGGCCCCGGGCGTGCACTACCTCCTAGGCTAACTATGTGATGGGTCCCGCCACCGGGAAACTGGTTTGGACATGACCACACACCACGGCACACGGCTGCTAACGTCACATGATCCCATTTCTGTTGACACTCAAAACACTGCGCCATAACACATCACTTCAAATGTGGTGGCTTAAAACCACACACACGTGTTATATTACAGTTGCACAGAAGCCCGACGTGGTTTCACCGGGCTGCAATCAAGGAGTTGGCGGGATGGTGTCTTTTCTAGAATTTCTAGTGCAGAATTGGTTGCCTCGCCTTCTCTGCCTCTTTCGCTCACCTGCATTCCTTGACCTGTGGTCCCTTCTCCAAAGCCAAGCGCTCGCTGACCCTCTCTCTGTTGTCGGGTCTGTCTCAGACCACAGCTGGGACAGCTTTCCCTTTTAAGGCCTCGCCTGGATGATGTAGACTCTCCCCACCCTCTGAAGGTCCCTAACATTAAGCACATCGGTAAGTCCCATGTGGCCTTGTAAATCTCCCAGGTTTACAGGTTCCAGGTTCCAGGGAGTAGAGACTGGATAGATCCCACCCCTGGTATTATTTTAGCATCGCACAAATAGACTGCGAGTTGCTTTTCACCTATAAAAAGGGCATGAAAGTTTATAGCGTTAAAAGCCACAATCCATGTGTCGCACCTGGCATATATATTTTCTAAGAATGGAAAACAAATTCAGTGACTGTATCGACAATATAATCCACTTTGTCAAGATCCTGCCAAAATTGGGAAGGAAATAAAGGCAAGTTAGAGGCAGAGCGAGACCACTGACATCTCTCGTCTGGACCCTCTGTCTCTTAATGTAGCCAAAGTTCCACTAGCTTTTAGGGTCCCTTCTCTGGTCTCAGTCAACTTAGCTGCTTGCAGTTTATTAAAGCCCTAAGTCTACTTGCAGTTACAAGGGATTTGTGCCCATTTTATATGGAAATAAACTGAGGCTTAAGGGATAGAGGCCCAGCCTTGAGGCTGAGAGGAGGGAGCGAGGCTGATGAGGGAGGCAGGATCTCAAGACAGGACACCCTTGCACAGAGCCTCGAGTGGCAGAGCAGGAGATGCCTTGAGAGGTGAAGAGGAGCGTGGCAAGGCTGACCCATGGGTGGGAGAAGAGATAGGCCCAGAGAGCTGGGCGCTGAGGGCCAGGTCAGACAGCTGGGCTCCCAGCTAGGAGAGTGGTCTGGAAGGGTGAGCAGGCATGAAGTGAGATGATCAGGCTTGTGATGACAATCTCCCCTGGCAGACACCAGGCAGGACAAGTGGGGGCAGGACGAGGGGGCAGGAGATTCCTTGGCTCCTTCCCTAATGCCAAGCTAACAGCCCCAGTCCTGAGCACCTCACCTGCAACCTCCTGCTTCATGCCCAGACCATACCTCACTACCACGGGCCCCCACTAGCTTCAACACCCTTGCACAGGTGGTTCCCTCTGCCTGGAGAGCCTCTCCCACACCTACCCTTAACTTCTGCCTGTGAAGGGCTCCATCGCAATCTCACCCTCCAGGCCGACCTCTCTCCTTGAATGAGGACGTGCCTTTGCAGGAGCCAGACCCAGCGGTCTTGACCCTCCCTTACTGCCCCCCTGCCAGGCACACAGTGCCACATGCCTACACACACAAACCCCCAAGTCCCGCTAAAAATCTTGAATCCACCCTGCAGCCCAGGCCCATCCCTGCCTAGGGGAGGCCGTCCCAGCCTAGGCTCTGGAAGCTGCCACCCCCAACTCCAGCACTGTCCTTCTCCACAGCCGGCTGGACATTGCCCAGGCACAGGTCTGTCCGTGTCTCTGCTGCCGACACCTCCCTGCTGCTCTGCAGAGAAGCCCCCTCCCTCGTGCTGGCCCGAGTCCTGCACCTGCCCTCTGGTCGCTCCCTCCTGGTGGGATTCTGAGACCCGGCCACACTGGTAGACCATGGGCCACAGGCCTTTGTCAGGCCTTCTGCTCCGCCTAGAACCCCCTCATCCCCCACCTCACTCAAATTCCAAAGGGCAATCAGCCCCACGGGGACACAGCAGGGCACCCCTCTGCACCAGCATGGGCCTCCCTTCTGGAGCCCTTGACACGTGTCACTCTTCCTGACGGACACGATCGGTGCGCTCGCCTCTCCCCTCTAGGCCTCGCAGATCTGGGAAAGGTGGGTAGAAAAAGCTCTGGGGAGAAGATGCTGAATTTTATAAAACTGAGTATCTCCCCACTCCCAAGTGTTCACCTCCCACCCCACACCCCCTCCGGCACAAACATGTGTCCCGGTCGGGTTCCCAGACATTGGCTTTCAACTCCAAGGTCTCGTCACCAGGTCTCCCCAAGCCTGTGACTCTGACCCAGTCATTCTGGAGAAGCCAGAGAGCCCCGTTCTCCCCTTGCCTGCCACCCAGTGCCACAAACAGGCTGGGACCACACGTCGCTCTGTTTGGAAGAAAAAAGTAGCATGAACACAAATAGAGGCTCTTTTTAAACCTGAAAACCTGTAATTAAGCTCTCGTGACTGCCTGTTAGCAGCGTGACTGTGGCGGCTGAGAGGAGAGGAAGGTGGCTGGTACCCACCGCGCAGTTGTGTTAACATGGAGATCCAGGACAGGAGGGGCTGCCCTCTGGGGCCAGGCCGGGACAGCACTTCCCCACGGACGGGTCAAATGGACAGAGCCAAGGGGGCTCGGGGAAGACGTGAGGACAGAGCTGAAGAGGGATGAGCCGGCGGCCGCAGCTCCGTCTCCCACTGGGGGTGAAGGGACCAGGCCCAGGGAAAGGCAGAGGCTGGCCGGGCCAGGGCTGGGCTTTGGGTCTAGTGTCACAACCTCTGAGCAGGTTGCGAGCAGAAGCACCCCCAGTTATACTCCAGCCCACCCAGAGCACCTGAGCTCTTGTTGAATGTGCTCCCAGCAGCACAGTGCAGGGGCCTCCTTTTGAATCCAGCTCCCCTGTGTGATGCTGGGTGTTGCCCCGTGCCCCAGGCCTCTGTGCCCCAGCACTCTCCCACGGGACTGTCATATGATAATGCTAGAAAGATTGCCCGCCTCACAGGAGCCTGAACAAATCTCCCCCTTTAGGGAATTGCTTTCTCTCCACCAGTCTGAATTCATCCAGGAGATGGAGAAGCTCTGGGGATGTTCAGTGAGAGAATATATTTGCTGCCCTGTGCTAGGCACCAGGGCCTCAGTAGGAAGGCGATCACACTGAGTCTGCACCTTTCCAGCCAGCTAGCTAGTAACAGGGCATAACCTAAGAAGTCATACTTGCACATCCAAGGTCACAAGGGTCAGTGCCAGTGAAGGGAATTGAGGTGTGACAATGTCTAATAGGGGCTCCTGACCAAGAAAAATACTCTGAGGCAACAGGAATCACTAGCAAGAGAAGCTGGGATAGTGGCTGGGAGCCTGTGGAGGAGGGGGCAGCATATGCAAAGGTCCTGCGGCTACAGGTGCAGCTGCAGCATTGAGAGCTGAAAGCACAGGCAGCGAGGGGACTGACACAGCCTACAGGTCTTGCAGTGGGCATCATTCAATATTTCAAAGCAAGGAGAAAATCTGACCAGCTTTGCATTTTAAAAGAGTCACTCCAGCCATGGTATAGGGACATTTGGAGAGGGAAGGGGTGGCTGTGGGGCCAGCTGGAAAGTCACTGCAGCCTGGGGTCCAGGTGAGAGATGATGGTCACCTGGATGAATGGAGATGAAGGAAGCAATGGCCTTGGAGATGCAATGGGTAGCGATGGTCATGGGTGGGATGCAGAGAGGGAGGGAGAGATGTCAAAGGCATGCTGACTGGAAGGAAAACCTACCCCAAGATGAATGCAGAAGCAAACCGCAATGATTTGTCCACTGTTCGGGCCTCACGGTTAGCCATTCTCTATCTTTCCACATTATAATCCTGCAGATGAGGAGACTGAGACGAAATCCTATTAGGGCCCTGAGGGCAAGACCCTAGGAAGACTCAGGTCCACCCGCCAACGCCCGGCACACAGCAGCCAGTTGGCAAGGCCTTTCTGGTAAGAGGTAAGCAAGTCTGGCCCCTAAGGTGGAGACCCTGTGTTTCTCGAGATGGGATGAGTAATTTGATAATTGAATTTTTGAGTTAGACTTAAAATATGGCCAAGATTGAAGAGGCAATTTGGCAGGGTCAGGAGCCCCTGGGCAGTTTTCTCTGCCTCCACGATGCTGAGAACTTATTAACAAGATCACTCTTCCGTCTTCCACAGTCCCAGTTACAAGTGGTTCTGGGGCTGATGTGCCGAGGAATTCAATTGTGGGTCTCTGGGCCGCTGCTCTGGTCAGCCAGAGACATTTTGTTGGAAATGGCAGAGTGAGAACACTGGGTTAGTAATGCAGGGAAGGGCTGCAGTGTGGGGAATGGATTTCGTCTCGGGGAGACAGGATAATTTAGAGAACAGGTTTTGACCGACCCAGATTAAATCCTGGCTCGCTGCTTCCTCAGGAGTTACCCCACCACGTTCTCAGAATTTGTAAAGTGTGGCTATTGCAGCGCAGGCCTGTGCTGCCTGAAAAGGGGCAGATTTTGCCCATGGGCTCATGGCAGGCCAGTGGCAGATAGGCCTGGGGAGGTGAGCTCAGGGTGTCCTTCCCAAGGCAGGTGAACAGGAGCCCGGGAGAGCGCAGGGCCTGGACCGCTCCCCAGGCTTCTGGCTATATATTTAGCCCCTGCAGCTGTTTCCCTCAGGTGCAGCTCCTCAGGCACATGTGGTGATTAATTTCACCAACAGGAAATTGACGCATTTTCTGATTACTGCTTCAGCACCTCCTGAATTCAGCTGCTGGTAAAATTAACTCGCCAGGGACAATGGAGCTTTTTCCAAGGTCCAAATTGTCCTTATTTGCAGAGTTTGTTCTTGGCCTTAATCCAGTCCAAACAAACTGGTCTGCTTCTCCACCTCCCAGAGGAGGGCAGGTCTTCGCTAGCCCAAGGTTGAGCAGATTTTACACGATTCTAAACTAGGGGATAAAAATACACTGGATTACTGTGTTCCTGAAAAGCTTGGGTGACCTGAAGCAAATGCACATGAATCTCCAACCCCTGCTCTGCAGGCCCTGCCCTGGCCACACCTGGCATTACCACCCAGCAGGACATGAGATCTGCCAGTATCAGAAAAGGATCTCACCACAACACCCCTCCAGATCATGCCCTTGCCAATGACCGAGTTCATTCCTACCAGCTTTGCCCTGACCCCAGCCAAGCCACACACTCCCCACTACAAAGGTGGCACTGACCACACACAGGTATGTCCGGGCCCATCTGATGGCCAGGCCTAACCTGAGCTCTAACCACTGTAGGTACCATTTTTCAACCATCCCAGGCCAGGTAGGTTCACTGTCAGTTCTCACAGATGAAAAGATAACTTGGGAGGCTTTGGTAGAGTTTACCGGCTTTTAATGTTGAATCAGGAGACAGACTAGGCAGGGAGACAGCAACTTGAGCCCTCCCCAGAGTGACACAGCCCTTTAATCCCTAGCCCCTTGGGCAGCACAGGTGTCCCTAGTTACAAACGCACATGCCTGTGCTCTCTGGGCCCAGGAGTCCGAAATTACGGGTGCACAAACTTGGTAAATATGGAACACTATCTCCATAACCCACCAAAGTAATACAAACTGTAACAGAATGCAACTGAACACAACAGAATACAACCCAGAGGCAGGCCCATAATAGGCCACACAGTCAACACAAAAGTCTCAAGGCCTGCACAGGAGCCAGGCTGCCTTTCCTGCCCCTCTCGTTTAGTGTCTGCAGCAAGCTCAGTACATGTTCATTGCCAGCCCTTCCCCGGGAAGGCTAACTGGTGCCTCAGCAATGGAAAAGAAAACGTTAACCAGATCTACTACAAAATGATGTGTGCCCAGCTCCTGGCTCAGGTGATCCAAGTCTGCCACCGAAGGCACTGCTGCATGCCGGGGGATCCACCTTATACAACACATAGCAACCTACCATCACACACACATCAGGCCTCCTCACTGGCCACGTGGGTGAACTGTAGGAACTATGGGCAGCGCATGCATTGTCCACTTTCACCAACTCGGCTATTGTGCCCATAGTCCCTTCATGGCCTCTGGTAACCAACACTGTTTAGTAGTGGTCACTCGCCTGGGGACTGGCAGCTGTATGGCCAGATGCTCAGATGTCTGCACAACATGGCCTTCACCACACGTAGCCTAAGGCAAAACTCTGACTCTGGTTTGTAGCCACAGGATGCACTCCGGGATTGGCAACACATATACTTTGTACTCCTTTGGGGGTAGTCGCCCAATTCCCAGGGGTAGTCTCGCTGCTGTCACCTTGACACTCCAGACTCCCTAGCCACCAATGTAACAAGCAGACCCCTGAAATTTCTCTGGGTTGCCATATAAGAATACACTCTGCCCCCATGTCCACTAAGGCCAAAACCATTTGCACATTGGCTGGGGACCAAGCTCCCCATGTGGCCTCTGGTCCCTGCCTATCCCCCACAGATGGGTTCCTGGCCCTCATCCTAGTCAAAAGGGAACAGGGTCTTCCCCAAGGCCGGGGTCACAGGGCATGTACCTGGAGCCTGGAGTTCCCAACCCTCCCCTTCACAGCAGTCTGTCTTCTCGTGGGTATGAAGCTCTGCCCTCTCTCAATTGTCCCCATAACAGATGAGCACTGGGTCGTGTGTGTATTTTAGCACGATCTACACCTATTCTCAGTAGCTCCCCCACATTTGGGCATGGGCGGCTTTAACAGACTCTGTGACTTTACAAGTCTTGCTTGCCTTTTTTGGCATTCTTTTCAGTGGTTCAGCACCTACCCTTATTCCTTTCTGAGAGCACCGGCTCTCAACTTCGCCCAAGCTGGCTACCACTGTGGTGACAGGGTGCATTCAGAGCTCCACACAGGGTGCCAGCATTGCCATAAGGGACCCAAATGAGGGTAAGGGGACACTTTTCAGTACCAAATCCCTCTCCTCTAGGCACAGGTGTGGCATTTACACATGCGCACACGGTGCTCTTTGGGCCCAGGTGTCCATAATCACAGGCGCACGTCCCGTGCCCACGCCCCTCGTCGTGGGCACCCATGTTAGCTGTGGGAGGACAAAAAGCCCCCATTAACTTCATCTGCCGAGCTGTGAGGGAACACTCATGCCCCGGCCCTGCCTCTGAGCAGTCACCATGTCCATTTCCCACCCTCCCCACTGTGCACAGAGTCCCACTTCCGGGGAGGCACCCACAGAGGCCAGTGATCGAGCCCTACATGCTCGTGGCCCACCTCCCCTCAGTCCCTCCTCAGGTCTTCAGAGGACCCCATACTCGCTTGCGTCGAACCATCCTGCCAATTGTGCCAGCACAAGGCAGGCTCACTGCTGGCTCAGGTGGACATGGATAGAGTCCCTGAGCCCTCAGTGGATTTTACAGCCCTTAATGCTCTCAGGGAACCAGGCACCTGGGCATGCCAGGTAGGGATGCTGGCAACAAGGAGGCAGGCATGGGCTGGGCAGGTGGTGTGCTGGGAGGCAGGCAACTGAGCCTCCTAGTCCCCCAAGAATCTTTGTGCTTTCTCTGGCCTCTCTTTGGCGTTCTGTTTCGTGTCGTGTCATGGTCTTACCTCAGAGTGGTCTTCCTCACTGTCCTGCCACCACCGGCTTTATCCTTCACCCCCTGGCACAGGTGTCTGTCCCTGTTTACATATACGCATGCCCCGTGCTCTCTGGGCCCAGGTGTCTATAATTACAGATGCACGTGCAAGACTGCAGATGCCGGTCATAGATGCTATGGCGGGAGAGCATAAAAGGCCTGATTTTTGACTCACTCACTCTACATACCCCAATCCCCTCCAGACCCCTCCACGCGTCCCTTCTGCATGGCAGCATGGGAATCTGGTGCTTAGAAACTTGGAGCCCAGCTACTGAAAAAGCATGAAGAGTTGCTGACTTTTGGGAAGGGTCTATGTGAGCTACTTCCAAATTTTTAGGCTCACAGCTATGGATTGGGGGCAGAAGGGCAGTGCCCCTTTTGCAGGTGGAGAGACTGAGAACAGAAGCACGTGACTTGGGACTAGGAACCAGACCCCCGCTCCCACCACCCCGAGAAGGCTTGTATGCCAGTTGGACCTCCCTTCCAGAACTCAATCGTGTGATTTCTTGAAAAAGGTGCCGCCACAGGACTTTATGCCTAACTCTGAGTTTTCCCACCCTGGGATGGACAGAGGTGCCTGTGCAAATGCTTCTCGTGGAGAGAGATGAGCTGACAGACACCCAAGCAGGGAGGGTCCTTACTGACTGACTCACTGGATGGGAACAGGCAGGGGCGGTGGCAGGCTGAGGCCCTCTCCTTCACCCCACACCTCCAGCTGATGCACCTCTCCTCAAACCATTGCAGTGTCTGGGGAGCCACGGGAGCAGCAGCAGAGAATGAAATTTGGGGTTTGGAAGGACATATCACATATGAGCTAAGGGTCTTGGATGAGTCACTCAGCTGTCGTGTGAATACAGGGGTGATGTAGACCAGCCAGGAGTCTCCACCCCCAGTGAGGGGGAGCTGAGCAGTCGGCGCCCCATTTGGTCTGTCATCACTACTCTGGGTAGGTTCCATGACTGGACTGGACTGAGCAGTGGCCGTTCACCAAGCCCAAGGAGGGGGAAGATTTCAAAAGACTCATTCAAAGCTAGAAAAGGCAAGGGAGGGAGGGGCATCTCAGAGAGGGCGTGCCAGGCTGAAGCAGCGAGCTGAGCAGGGTGTGTGGCGGTGAGAGAGGGAGCACAGAGTGCCGGCGGGAGCCAGACCTGGAGTCCTTGGCACTTCGTCAGGGGCCGGTGCTGGGATATGAGGTAACGGAAGCCACACGTGCTCTGGTTGGCCGGCGCCCTAGCCAGGTGCCTGCGTTCACTCAACACCTTGCTGCTGTAAGGTGGGGAGAAGAGTCAGGCATAGGAAGTAAGGCTTGAGAAAACTGGAGAAGAAACTGAAGACGAGAAAGGAGACTGTGGACAGGGATGGAGGGAAAGGGACCATTGTTAAAGCAGAGGGACAAGGGAGCAAGCCAAGCAGACAGACCAGGCGAAGTGTCAGAGGAGGGAATGTAGGGGAGAGCAACGCAGGGGGTCAACAAGCAGATGCTCAAATCCCCAGAATGATGGCAGAAGTGGGGAAAGAACGGGGGGAGCCGAGTCGTGACGAGACACTCCTGGCAGCAGGCTGCACACGAGGCAGTCTCCTGGCCGACGCCTGCTCAGAGGCACTGAGGTAGTGGGCATGGGCCATGAGGCAGGAGAGCAGAGGGGAGCTGAGCAGTTGGCGTCACATCTAGTCTGTCACCATAACCCTAGATCGGTCCTGAGCCCACGTGCCCCCTACCCTGTTCATTTCTCAAGGGTGTCACAAAGCTCAGGGCACAGGTGGAGGATAACTGAACATGACGATCAGTGACAAGGCAGCAACAGACACACCAGACCGCAACATGGACTGTAGAGTGGGGAGACCACCACCGCCACTGTCAGGACACTGCAGGACCTAGTTCCGCTATGGGCCTTGGTGGGTTTTTCCTGCAGGACCCACTTGGGGACTGCCCTGGGATATTACCATAGTTGCCAAGCACAAGCCAGGAGCAGGCAGCAGTGCCCCAGCCACAACACGTGAATGTTCTTCTCTGGACACCTAAATGGGGTCAGCAGAGAGCTCATGTGCCATCTGAGGGCCAGGCCACTCCCGAGATTCCAGCTGTCCCACTCCTTGGGAGTTCAGGACCTGGGCTTTGAGGTGCCAGACAAACCATGTAATCCCCAACTTGTAAGATCTGCAAGTCCTCCACCTGCAGGGCTGGCGAGGCACCAAGCAGATCGGGGTGGGTGTGACGGCACCCCAAGGTGCCCAGGAGTCCCCAGCTCCAGGTACTGCCCAGAGCAAGATGCAGGTGCCCAAATCCCCTCACACCCAGGCACAGAGACTTGTTTAATAACAACCCAAACCAGGGAAAGAAAACACTGAGGGGGAAAAAGACGGCCTCGGGCGACCTTTGTTCCCAGCAGTGGGGGGCGCGTGAAAACCAGTCAGTCGATGGGGCACCACAGGCTTTATTGGCTGCTATTCTCCTAGGAGCCTGGTCTGCTGGGACTGGATGCTCCGGCATGCACACCCCCGGGCCTAAGCTGGGAAGAAGGGAGAGAGAGGTTTAGGTCCAAAGTAAGGTTTCTGAAGTAATGCCTGACGGCATTAGAGGTGAAGCTGTTATTCTGAAACCACTCTTGAAGGCAAAGTGTCTGACGTGGAACATTTACAGATCCAACAACAATAAGACTGTATGTCTGCACCTGCTCAGGAAACACCCATCCATAGATGCCTCCCCTGTCCAAGGCACCCTTTGCTGGATTTCTCACTCGTAAAAACTACGTATGAATTCAGCTCGAGCACCCCACTGAAAGCAGGCCTTCAGCACAGCTGTGGGAAGGGCATGTGGCTGGTTTCACCTCCAACCTCGCTTTTCCAAAGAAGTCATTTCTGATCCCACCCCCATGAGTACCCCCCATGCTTTCCTTTCTGAAACTTAAGGGGCATTACCTCCAGGTTTCCTCTGGCCTTGCGAAGGATTTTGTGGGTCACGACCACTGAGGAAAGAGTGAAGAATACGCTGATTAGTTAGATGCCCAGAAAGATGGGGTATAGCCAAGTGCAGGGAGGAGGAACCCCCTGAGCCACAAAAGGTTAAACATGTGAACAGCCTTGAAGAATCTGGATCAGAGGGATGCAGGAGGCCCAACTGGCCCAGGATCAGAGGGTCTACTGGAGAGGGAGAAGGGCCACCTCCTCTGCTCTGGGCTGCACCTGATGGCCACACCAGAAGGTATAACGGGCTGCCCCACGTTACAACCAAGGCCTGCAAGACCAGCGATGCCAAGGCATGCCAAGGACCCACAGCTCCGGGCTGGGAGCTTGTGGGGCAGGCAGAAGGGAGTCTGGGCCAACAAATGCCGCAGACTGGCTTATCCCAGGCCCCAGAGAAGTGGCCCTGGGAAGAGGTGCACCCACTCCAAGGAAAATCACGCATGAAGGCCGGAGTCCAGGGCGGGGCAATTCTTACAGCAGCTCCTAATACCTCAGGAGAAGTGCCGGGCATTTTTTCCCCTTTGCTGCCTTTTAGCTGATGGAAGAACCCAATGTGGCTCTCTGGGCAAGCCCTGGTCCACCAAGACAGGAGGTGACTGGGGTGCACCTGAGGCCCCTGCCAATCTGACACCCTGACCTGGGCAGGGTCTGATAGCCGGGAGCTCTCAGTGTAAAGGAAGGTCGCTTCGTCCCTCGACCTTTTCCTCTCTGACTTAGACTCCTGGAAGAGTGGGCCTTTGACAGGCCCCATCAACACACACAGCCCAACTTCTCCAAAGGCTCATTCAGAATAGGGGTCAGGTGGTGACCTTGGGAAGATGCTGATCTCTTGCCTCATAAAAGTTCCTACATGGAGGTAAGGAAGATTCCCCATTACCTGTCTGAGGGACTGCCAGACCCCAAAGTGGCCCCTCCTACATTCCTGGCCCCTCGACACTACTCAGCCAGGGAGACCTTCTAACACACAATGGACATGTACCTCCCTGCTGCCCACTCTTGCCCTTGTGACCCGTCTGTATGTCCCTCTCACTTTTCCTCTCACAGCACATCCTAACTTATCCTGAACGCTCAGTTTTTGCTCCCAAGGCTACCTGCAGAACCCGATCCTGCCCGTCCTTGCAGATCTAGTCAGTCCAGAGCCTGAACAACCTCCTGAACAGGAGCATCATCCTGCAGCTAATAGTTGCACTTTCCCCATTAGGCTGAAATTCCTACTGGCAGGAACCAGATTGTTGACCTCTGTCATATAAGCCTGGCAGAGGGGACAGGGGGACGGGCCAGGAGCCCTGGGCTTGCTCAGACACTGAGCAACTCTCCTTCATAGTTCAAGCCCCACCAGTCCCAAAGAGTCTGTTTTCAGAAGGTTCCCATGGAGACTGAGAAGAACTACTTGACAATAATCTTTGTTCTGTGTGTTTCAGAAATGCCCCAGAAATGTTGGGCTTTGATAAGAGAACACCACAAGGCAGGCAGGCCCCTCCAGAGTGGAAAGCACTGCCATTAGCACTTCTCCTAAGATAGGGAAGCTGACAGGCGCACAGCGCAAGGCCTGGCTGGCCTGTGCTGCCAAGAGGCCCTGGGAGGTGAGACGGCCCAGCACGCAGGGGTGAGTGTTGAGAACTTGAGCTGGGAGTAGAGCTCTCTCCATGCTCATCCATGCTCCGGACTCAGGGAGGGATTAATCTTACAGAAGTTTCTCAATCTCTCCAACCTAGAGTTTCTCAATTTTTCTTGAGAAGCATTTCTCAGATCCATCCCTGACTCAAGATCCTCATCGCCTGGCCAAGGCCCTCCTCCTGGCCTGCCTGGATCAGGAACTCTGCCCCTCATCGCTGGTGGAGCAACCACAAGTGGCTGCTTGCAACGCAGCCCTTGTCCTACCACCTGCAGCCTGCATGGACTCCAGGCATGAGAATTGCGGGGATTCCTCATACACAGAACCTGCTCTCTTGCTCTCGGCCTTTGTCCATGCACTGCCCACCCACCTGACCATCGACACTCCTCATTGCAGACTCAGTCCAGGTGACTTTGTCCAAGGAGCCCTCTGCCAAGACAGGGTGACATCATCCCCACCCACAGTGCTTTGAGACCCCACACACATTCCCATCATGCCCCACAAGATGACAGCCCCTGGCACAGAGTGGCCCCGTCACTAAGGTTTGTTATGTGTCTGTTCATGTGTCTGTGTGGGTCAGAAAGGATTAAGTATGGAAGGAAACCCAGAAATTAGGGGGCAAACAAGACAATGGCCTGGGTGCTGAGGTGAGTTGGCCAGGGTTGGGGGTTCAGTCTCAGAGGCAGCCGCCACTAGCTACTCACACTGATCAAAGATGACTTTTTCCTGGTGCTTGCTCAGATGCAAGAGCCTCACAGTGTTTTGCAATTTCTTTTCCTGTTCAAACAATTTTTTGTGTAGTTTGGTGATCTCTGCCTTCATTTCTCCAGTCTAAAGAGGAAAGGAATTAGAACAATGAACAAAGAATATACAAGGTCCTATCACACAGGAAGAATTACAAAAACTCATTAAAAGATGCTCGATCTTACTAACAAAGGTATTTGAGTGAAAACCAGAAGCCATTTTCTGCAACAAGACCAGCAGTCCTAGCAAGGTCCAAGGATGTGAGGCATGGGGACCGTGTAGCAGCGCCCACGTGCACACCCCGCACTGCTGAACCAGCCAACAGCACTTCCCCTGCAGCCCCACAGTCCACTCGCAGCCTTAGTCCTGAGAAGACACCTGTGTTCACAGCTGCTCGTCTCGGCATTGTTTATTGCAAGAAAAAATAAACAACCTGATGCATTTCAATAGGGCTTGATAAACCAGGACACTTAGATCCATGGGATAATTTTGCAGCAAGTAAAACTGATGCAGAACTTTATTCAACGACATGGAGAGGTGATGGTGACTCGTGGCAAGGAGAGCCCGGGTATCAGGCGTTCCTGTGCCATTACGTGGAAGAGGCACATCTGCAGCCACAGACGTGGCCAAGAAGATGTGACAAGATGGCATCAAAATGGTAACAGTGACTACCTCTGAGAAATGTGATTTGGAAGGTTTTATATTTCATTTTAAAAAATTTACCAAAATTGCGATTATTTTACAAAGTGACAATGCTGACTTTTTAAAAAATCAATGCTTAAATCTTAAAAAGAGAATCTGGAAGTTTTTTAGGAGAGTGTATTTTGATTTTTCAGAGCTGAGAAGAGAGTGGATGGGTGGCAAAATCAGAGAGCCCCCGGTCCCTCCCACCCCCCACCGCCAAATATGCACACCCTGGTTAGCAGCCTCCGTGAAGGAGTTCACAGGGCACAGGACACTTCTTGGTTTATAAAATCCTGGCCTGGAAGATGCCCTGAGTGGCTGCTCTCTGCTGGTGGGTGATGCTGCGCTGTCAGTGAAGTCTTAGGAAGAGTCACCTTTAGTGTTGTTTCCAAACTTGTTTATGGCGGTTGTACTTCTAGTTAGTTACAAAATTCAATTAAGTGTTAAGCAAACCCAGGAAATATATGTCTGGAAAGAGAGAACTGGTTATATGGAAACTAACATGTGCTTCGGGAAAGACCTGACAAAGGCAAATCACTATAAAACACATTTCTGGCAAATTAGGTGTGGGTGAATCAACTATAAAAGATGTGGGAGGAACAGAGTCTAGAAGAACTCTATATTCAAATTGCTTTGCAGTGTCTAAGTTTTTTCTTCATCTTAAAGAAACAGAAATTGTAAGTGACAGATATACATTATGGATGTCGTTTAGGAAAAAAAGAAAGAAGACGTGGAGCCCCATCAGCAGACCCTTATTCAAGAACAGGCTCTGGCCCCACATCAAAGGATGGCAAATGAATGTACATTTAACAGCTTGGAGTTAAACTGTTTAAGAAATGAATCATTTTTTGATTTTTTTTAACCTACTTATGAGATTAACCAGCCCTGTCACCTACAAGGATTTCTACTATTCTTCCAAAACAGATCCTAATTTAAACATGAGGTTTCCTTTGACTCTGCCTTGTAGTAAGAGCCCACAAAACACAAGTTCTGGTCCTGGCTTCACAGGCCACACGTCCCAAGACACAGTCACACTACACCCAGAGCCTTAGCTCCGTAACTGTAAGCAGGGCTGACCCCTGTACTACCAGGACTCTGCAGGGGGGAGTCCAGAGATGTGCCCAAGGACAGGGAGAGTGACGACTGCTCCCCTGCCCCAAGCTTGCCCTGAGACCCCTTCTCCACCAGGAGGCCAGTGGCTACAGCTCCCTTGGGTGCCACTGCTTCCCTATCCTTGCCCCTTTCATGCTGGCTGGTGCCTGACAGGGACGCGTCTGCTTCCCTGCCAGACCACAAGCTCCCTGAAGGCAGCCTCCATTCTTCCCTCTGCCCACCAGCACATGGCAGAGTGGGCGCGTGAGACCATCTGCCAACTAACTGGAGTCAGCAGTCTCCAAACACTGCGTACATATTCTACCCAGCACTTAAAACAAGGGATTTTAATTATTTATGTATCTACTGTTTTTCTGGACTAAAATCTTCATGCTAACAGGATGAATAAACACCATGGTGAAAAGGTCACTCAGTCACTTCCTAGCTAGTGTTGCTTTGGAGTAAGGGTGTTTCTGTTCCTACTTTGGGAAAATGGGAATATGAACAACAAACTCCCTAAGCGATGAAATGAGATGCTGAATGTGTAAGAGAATGCCTAACACACAACAGGATCTCAATAGAGTGACTCTGACCAGAGTCACAGAGGTGAGCACAGAGTTCACGTGAAGCTACTCCCCTCCAAAGAGACCAAGAACATCCCGCCTGATGTCTGGAGCTGGGTTTTGTTGTTTTCTTTTTCATAATGAAAAATCTCAAACATACACAAAGTATAAGGAATAGGGTGATAAGCAGATAAGACACACACACACACACACTCTGCAGACCAATATCCCTGATGAACACAGATGCTAAAATCCTCAACAAAATCCTAGCAAACCAAATTCAACAACACATTTAAAGAACTATGCAACGTGATCAAGTGGGATTTATTCCAGGGATGTAAGAATGCTTAACATACGCAATTCAATCGATGTGATTTCATCACATCAACAGAAGCCAAAAATCATATGATCATATCAATAGATGCAGAGAAGGCATTTGACAAGCTATGGCATCCATTCAGGATAAAAACACTCAGTAAAAAGGGATAGAAGGAACATCTCTCAACATAATGAAGGCCACATATAACCCAAACCCATAGATAGCACCATACTCAATGGTGAGAATCTGAAAGCTTTTCCTCTAAATTAGGTACAAGAAAAGGATGTCTACTCTCACCACTACTCTTCAACACAGTACTGGAAGTCTTAGCTAGACCAACTGGGCAAGAGAAAGATATAGAGAATCCACAGCACATGCAGGAAAATTAAATGAGACCACTCTCTCACATACCACACAAAAATTCAAAATGGATTGAAGACTGGGATGCAAGACCTGAAACCATTAAATGCACTGAAGGAAACAGGCAAATCACTCCATTAACACTGGTTTCTGTGATGTCTTTGTCTCTAAAGTCAAGAAAATCAAAACAGAATATAAACAAACATGACTACATCAAACTAAAATGCTCTCTACAGTGAAAGAAACTATCATTCACACAAAGATACCCTACTGACATTCTTTGAATGGGAGAAAGTGTTGGCACATCATACATCTGAAAAAGGGCTAATATCCAAGATCTACAAAGAACACATACAATTCAACAACAAAATAACCCAACCAAAACAATGAGCAGAAGAGCTAAATAGACACTTCTCCAAAGAAGACAATGGCCCACAGGCACATGAAAGCAAGTTTACCATCACTTACCATCAGGGGAATGCTAATCAAAATCACAATGAAATAAAAACCATCTCACCTGAGTGAGAATGGCCCATATCAAACAAACAGAAATAACAAGTATCTGCAAGGGTGTGGAGAAAAAGAAACCATCGAACACTGTTGGTGGGACTATAGACCTACCCAGCTGCTATGGAAAACGGCCTGCAGATTCCTCAAAATATTAGGAATAGGTATGTGATCCAGCAATTCTACTCCTAGGTATCTAGCTGGAGAATACAAAACTACTAGGTTGAAGGCATTTATGGGATACTACTCAGCTATAAAGAAGTTGAACTCTTGCCATTTGTGACAACATGTATGGAACTGAAGGGGACTACGCTAAGTGAAATAATTCAGAGGGACAAATACCAAATGATTTCACTTATAGGTGGACTATAGAGGAAAAAAAAAGAAAGAAACCGACAAAACTAAACCAAAACAAATCTTAGAAATATGACTGCAGAACAGAGGCTACTAAAGGAGGGTAGAGGGTGGGTGTGGGAACAAAGTCGGAAGGAGAACAAATGGTTTGATGAAAGAAGATGGGTGCTTTGGTGGCGGATGTGGCGTGTGACATACATCTGAGTCACAGACAGTGTTGTAGACCGATGTTACATCAATTAAAAAAAAATGTTTTTGTTGGGTCTCATCAGCTCTTTGTAGATTTTTGTGATCAGTCCTTTATCGTTAGTGTTGTGTGCAAAAATGTTCTCCCAGTTGGTGGGGTTTCTCTTTGTTTTTGTTATTGTCTCTTTTGCTGTGCAGAAGCTCTTTAATTTGATGTAGTCCCAGCTGTTGATCTTTGCCTTCACTATCACTGCTTTGGGTGATGTGTCTGTAAAGATGTCTTTGATGTGCATATCACGTTGTGTTTCACCTATATTTCCTTCTATGTATTTCATGGTTTCAGGTCTTACCCAAAGGACATAGAAACATCAATTCCAAAGAGCACCTGCACCCCTATGTTTATAGAAGCACTATTTACAATAGCTAAGCTTTGGAAACAACCCAAATGCCCAAAAATAGATGACTGGATCAAGAAGATGTGGTACATATATACCATGGAATATTACTCAGCATTCAAAAAAGATAAACACATGCAATTTGTAGCAACATGGATGGAGCTGGAAGGGATCATGCTCAGCAAAATAAGCCAGAAAGAAAAAGAAAAATACTGGATGGTCTCACTCATAGCAGGAATCTAGAAAACTTAAATAAGGGACCAGGAGAAAGCATAACTATAAGAAAGAAAATATCAAAATCAACAAACAACTATGAACCAGAGTCACTCTATGGGGAGTGGGGGGTGGGGAAAGAAGGGGATTGGGGTCAGAATAAGGGGGTTGTAATTGTATGGGGAATATGAAAAATAAAATTTAAATAAAATGTGAAAAAAATAAAATAAACTATTAAACCTGAAAAAAAAAATGGATAAAGAACTGCCAGGTATCCATCCAGTTTCAGCAATGACCAAATCAAGGCCAAACTTGTTTTACCTACACCCCTGCCCATCCTGACCCTGATATTATTTTAAACCCAATCCTAGACATCAATCATTTCATCCATAAAATAGCTCAGCTTTTTTCTTCAGAAGAAAAGGATTCTTAAAAGATCCATAATACCATTGTGATACCTAAAACAATGACAACAGTTCCTTGGTATCACCAAATATGTTTGTCCATAGACAAATTTTCCTGATTATAACCCTAATTTTATTTTTTTAACAAATGGTATATTAATTTAGCATTCAAATAAACACCACATCTTACATTCAACTGACAAGTATTTTCAGTTTCTTTTAATCCAGTGATTCTTAAAGCTACCTAGAGAGCTTATAAAAATCAGGCTGCTGGGGCCCACTCCAGACTTTCTGATTCAGGTCTCAAGACCCCAAAATTTCCATTTCCAATGCTTTTTCAGATGATCCTGTTGAAGCTGATCCAGGAACCATAGAGTGAGAACTACCATAAACATACGGGTTTCACTTCCTTGTTTCCTCTATTTTCCTAGAATGAAAAGATGTTCTAAGTTCATAGTGTACATTTCCTGCTCTGGGCCTAGATTCAAGCAATGTCTGCAAGGAGTCCTAGTTCCTTTCAGTGGGAAAGGCATTGAGAAACCACAATTTGGTAGTGGAGGTGCTCATTTTTCAAACCTTTCAGTAGGTACATCATGAGTTCACACCAATACTCCCCAAGTCAAATGTAGGATTACAAAATTTTCACTTCTTTGAATAGAGGCAATGTTTGTTCACATGCATGAGTTCACCAGAGCCAGATACAGAGCAGGCCCAAGTCACTGCTGAAGCAGCGGGCGGCAGGAGAGGTCTGTGCGCCATGGGGACCCTCCTAGCAAATCGATGCGGGCAGCTTTCTACTTCTTTGATTTTTTAATTTATATATCTCTTCTCTTATAGTAAAAATCTCAATGTTAGTTGTTTTATCCCACAATGGAAATATGAGTCAAAAATCAATACTAACATTATTACTAACAATATAATCACTGACAGCAGTTTATTTACATTTTTTGCAGTTCTGTTTGCCCGCAGGTATTTCCACCAGTAATGTGTTCAGTCACATCACTGTTGTGTTAGTCTTGAAGTGTTTCTTCTTCCTGTGGTTTTTTCTTCCAAAATTATATGAAGTAAAATTTGGTTATTTAATCTTGTTGCGAATTTTTAGAAATTCCTCCTTTCCCATTTTGACGTATTTTTATTTATAATTATGTAAAGCATTTAAACAGTGTAAGACAAATCTACAAAACAAGTTCTATTCAGAGAAATCTGAATAGATTTCTGAATAGGCTTGCATCCCTGCCTTTCCAGTCTTTTCCCTCTCCCCCAATAAATAGACTGTTTTATTGTTATTGTTTATCTTTCCATTAATTTTTTTTTTTTTTGGTGGGACCCTCGCTGGTGGTCGGGGAATGAACCGGCACTGCAGAGGCTGCGGGCAGCCTCGCAGCCCAGTGCTCAACTGCTGCGCCACCAGGGGAGGCCCTCCATTAAAAATTTTTAATAAGCAAATATGGGTAAATATTTGTGTCCCTCCCAGAAATTTTATTAAACTGATGTATATGATATATACTTTCCAGAGTAGTGTTGGAAAGATACAGATGATGTATAAATGTAAAAGGCAAATTAGTAACACTCAGAGAAAACACCAGGTAGTAAAAAACCATTGGGGATTACTGGTGAAAACTTGGACATCTGCTTTACACACATTTCACACCAAGAAAAAGGCACTATCTGAAACACAGGCAGGGACAGAAATGTGGCTGGAGGCAATTTCACACCACACAGGGGTCTTATGTACACTCGCAACCACACAGGGGCATTTCTAAGGCTCTTTTTCTGACTCTAAAATTCTGTGATGCTAGAGTGAGCATAACCAATTATCCGAGAAACCCTGGGAAGGAAGGCGCCAATCAGGAGCACTGACCGGTCCCTAGATTCATTTGAAAGTGGGGAAGATCAATGTGACTATAACTTCCATTTACACACACACACACACACACACACAACCGAAATAACTGAATTCCATCCAGTACAGATACACTATGTACTGAAGATAAAAACATTACATCGAGGCTGAATTGATTAATTCAGACACGCTGTACTTTAAAATCATAGGGACAAGTTACTGGTTTGGGAGTATGAAAAATTATTCATTCACTCATTCAAAAATATGACCAAAATGGACATGGCCCCTCGCCCCTCATGGAAAGTACAGGAGACAGACATTAAACAAATATATAATTATAATCTATCATGAAACAGAAGAGGATGCTGTGACTGATCAGGGTGCCCTCTCTGACCTTCGAGAACATTTAAGCTACAACCTGGAAGGTGAGAAGGAGGGAACTCCGTCCTCTGCTCACCAGAGTGGGTACTCACCTTGTCATTAGACATGCCCCCTCCCCCCAAAACCTACCTGGGGACTGCTTCTGCTCCGTCTGACTGCTGACTGGGAGCCTGTCATTTCTAAGTAGTTAAAATAGATTTTAAAGCAGGCCCACTAAAATAGGATGCTGAAAGTTAGAAAAAGAATCAGAAAGTCCAGAGAAAGGCATCTAAGACAAAAGAGATTGTGAGTAGAAAGGAATGAACTGGTCATGAGTACAATTGGGACTTTGGGTTCAAATACTTGTGCTTTCAAACCAGTTCTGCCCGTCAGCATGACCCTCCCTTCCCTGCACCTCGGTTTCCTCACGAGTCAAACGCTGACAGGATTTCTCTCAACAAAGATGTGCCAGGAGGGGGGACACAGTCATGGCCTCCAGGCCAAGCTCAGAGGGGCACAAGGATGGGTTAGAACACGTGTGAAGCAGAGTCAGAGGAGGTGAAGACACAGCAGCAGCCCTGAGCTCAGGGTCCAGGAGCCAGGCCCTACCTGTTCACAGTGATGTGTGCACTGGCCATCGGTGGGGAGGGAGGCCCTCCAGAGCAGCGTTAGTAACCTCGCAGCCTCGTCCAGGATCAGCTTGACTGTGCGCACGCTGGTGACCAGCCTGCTCAGGGGCGCCAAGCGTGGGCCCTGTACCAGGGGATGAGAAGGTTGTTACAGGCAGTCTTGAAGATTACAGACAAGCCAGCTTTACCGGGCAGCATAAATCTCTGCTCTGTGGGGTTTGAATTCCACATGCTGAGCAAGAGCCTGGTGCCAGAAGACACCAATTTATTTTTCTTAAAGACTGGTGAATTAGATTATGAGAGCATTTCAGTGGTGATTTTAGCCCAATCAATAACCATGATTAATAACCACCTGCATTAGCCATCGTAACCACACCAAGAAGAGGGTCCATGGTGGGCCCACTCATACTGTACCACAACCCAGAGCCCCTCTGGGAGGCAACCCACAGCCAGTGAGTCATGTGAGTGGTGTGGGCATCAGCATGCCCCCCCATAGCAGCTCTGCTTATGGCCAGGACAGGGCCATATAAAGTCTCTCTCACCCTCTCTCAGAACCTTACTGAGGGTGTAGGCACACCCCTCACCTGCCAGTAGCCTTGACTGATCCTTTCCTCTACTGCTCCCAGGGTGCATCTCTCTCCCCCAGGCTCTGTTGTTCTGCTTACCTTTGTTTCCAGCTCTCGACTGGTAGGGCTGGGAGCCTCTTGGAACTGAGTGTCCATCTCAGCAAGGAGCCTCTGGCCCTGGCCGATCTGCTTGCACAGGGCATCATAGTCCTCAATAAGGCCCAGGATGTGGTGGCCACTCGTGCTGGCCCACAGGTGGTGGGCAGGAACCATGTGGGACTTGCTTTGGGTGCCAACAGCTGAGCTGCCACTGTCACAGGAGAGGGAGTCCATGTCATCTGCAGAGAGCTGAGGAGACTTGGAAGCTGCAGAATAAGAGGGGAGAAGGCCGATCTCTATGGGCAGCACCCTGAGTTCGGCAGGCTTTCAATGCTGAAGTCGAGCAGGAGAGCTAAGAGCAGCCCTCCGGCAAGCCACCTGATGAGGCCTGGAGGGCAGAGGCCTGGCTCCCGGCCCTCAGTCTGCCTACTAGCCCATGCTGAGCTCATGCTTCTTGTGGGAGGAGCTCACTGAATTCAACCAATACTTATCAGTCACCACCTTGCAGAAAACCCCCGATTCACAGGTGAATCAAACTGGGATTCCAGGAGCCCCGGGTCTACGTGGAATCAAGACCCTACGTGGGAGACATAACGACACAAGAGGAAGAGCAGCTCAGAGGAAGACAAGACTCTGTGCAGGAGCGAGACAGGGAAGGCTTCCTAGAAGAAGCAACAGCTGAGCTAGGCTGAACAGGCAACAAGAATTACTCTAAAGAGAGGGAAAAACCCGCTGCTTCTACCCTAGGATCAACACACGTCTGGAAACATGAGGAAAATTAAGTCACAGAGAAGTCTGCGTTCATAAAGAGTTTTGAGGAAGCAGGGTTTTCCCTGGCAAAGATGGAGACAAAGAAGGTTTGGTAACAAGAGGTGCCTTACTGCAAGGTCCCAGTGAGAGGCAGGGTAGACCTGTCTGCAGGCGGTGGCCCATCTGGATGGCAACATGCAAGCAAAGGCTCAGACTAGCCACCGGGCAAGATGCTGGAGGGCCTGAAAGCCATGCTGCGGTGGTCACATCACGCTAGGGCAGCGGAGACCCAAGAGGCTGCTGAGGTTGGTGACACCTGGGAAGGACTCAGCGGGCTTGGGGGCGGGGGGTGTGGGGAGGCTCACCAGCTAGAGATGCTGAGAATCTGAAACCCCAAAACCTGCTAAACACCCTCGTGAGTTGGGACCAAGGACCCCTTTTCTTTATTTAAAAAGTCGTCCTGCCGAACCCAAGCCTGCTATGGTTACCCAGAAATCAATTTATACCTGATCTTGGTGGCATTGCCAGGGTGGAGTCGAACAGATCATAGGAACTACCGACTGCCATAGGACAGCTGTCACTATCTACAAAATGCAAAATAAGGGAAGGAAATAAACCGTCACAAGTTTTGGTTTCACTGTCATCAGTGTTTGACAGAGAAAAGTGAATGAGAATAACAAAGTGTCCGATACACACTAGGACCTCTTCAGCTCTTCCCTGAGCACCGCCTGCTAGGCCATGTGTGGAACACGGGGACATGGGATAAGCAGCTCAATCCCCTCCTTGGAAGGACCTTCGGGTCTAGACAAACAAACAGGCAGTTTCACCTCAAGGTGGTCGGGGCTGAGGAAGGCGAACACAGGGCTGTGGGAGCTCAGGGGTGCTGGCAACCCCGAGGCGGGAGGAGCAGAGGCAAGGGCACAGACACATAAGCTGCCGTGACCCACGCAGGGAGAATTAAACAACTCATATGGCTGAGCCCTGGGTCCAGGGCAGGAGGTGGCGGGGTGCAGAGCAGAACTGTGAGGGCTGTGGGGACACACTGCAGGGCAGGGCAATGTTGAGCTGGAATCTGTTTTGGGCTGCGGGGTGAGTGGGTGAAGACCATTGCTTAACCCACATGAGAAAAACGACCCAACGTAGGGCTTGAGAACTTGAAATAATATTAGGAGGCCAAACCAGGGCGATGTTGTGCAAGCTGATCTGCATGATTTATCATTCAGAAAGCACATTCGCACCTGAACTCCCAGGAGCTCAGTGGACAGGAGGGCAGCATAGTTCAGACCTCATGGAAGAGGAGACCAGGGCAGAGACAGGAAGTGATCTGCCTAGAGCCGCACCGTCCCCCCCGCCCCCACGCCCCCGGGAGTGGAGGGCAGAGTGAGGACTGTGTCCAGGCCTTGGGATACCCTCCTGGCTCCTTTCCACCAGGCACCTCCAAGGGTGCAGAGCGATTCCAGATGCCAAGGAGTCAGGGCATCAACTCCGTGGAGTTGGCCCCTGAGAGGGATCGCTTTCTGCTAAAGATAGCAGCCTTAAGAGCAGAGCACAGGAGCACTTAAACACAGTCCTGAGAAGTTGTTTGCAAAGGAAGAAATGCTGCGGCCACCTACGATATATTCAAATCAAAGCAGTGGAAGACTTTCTGAGGAGGCAGCACTGTGGATTCTGAACACGCACTTTCCTGGATGCCTCTGGCGAGGCTCGCCCAGGTTTGATCCTGGACAAATTTCACAAGCAGGAAAAGGCTGGTAATGGCCCCCTCGTTTCAGTTGCCAACTTCCCTTCTTGCACATCCCAAGCACTGAACCATTCTGCCTGCTTCAGTCTCCCCCTCACCCCAATTTCCTTGGTCCTATCTCAAAGCACCAAAAAGGGCCAGGAGCAGATCGACAGTTAAAACAGCAGTGTCCATCACGGACTCACATCCCAGGCAGAAGGCATCCAGCTCTCTGGTGGCTGTATATTACTTTGTAGTAAATCTACAAAGGTTTTCCTCCTTTTTTAAATACAAATTCAGCTTTTTGGTTAAAATTTTTAAATCCTTATCAAGGAGAAACCTATGACCAAGCACTACAAGTTCTAAGGCAGGTTGACAGGGGCCCTGTAACAGACTTTCATTTCTGAAAATTAAAGGCAATGGACCTAACTCCCAATCCAAGTAAAGATAAGTCTAAACTTTTGTATGAGACATTTATAAGGTACGTCGGCATTCCCCATCCCCACTGGATGTTTGTGTCCACTCTGCGGGCTTTAGGATGATGTCCCCCAGATTCAGTCTTGAGAAAGTCAGGTGGTGGCTAGGAACAGAACTGAACTCAGAGCTAGGAGGTGGTTTCTAGCTCCAGCTCCGCCTCCGACTTGCTATGTCACTTAGGGCAAGTCTAGTTCTTTCTGGACCTTAGTTCCTTCGTCCACAGAGCAGCAAGGATGGCCTGGTGGAGTGCTTTAACTATTTGCAGGTTTGTTCCCAGTCCTGTGCTGGGCAGCCAGCAGAGAAGTGGCTGAGCGAGCCCAATCTTGCCCCCTCCCAGCTCACAGGGCCTTCCCAGCTCATAGGCCTTTATAGGCCAGGCAATAAACCCACCAGCAAATGCAAAGCAGAACCACTTCATAAACTACCAGCAAGCTTTCTAGATCCCAAAAGGCAGTGACAGTCACAGGAAGAGGGTTGGGCTGCTCTCTTTTAAAGACAGTAACAGAGAGTGAAAGGGATTTTCAGCAGTGGAGTCACAACGTGGGAAGAACTAGATGGATGGGAGGAAGCAAGACCCAAGGCAAAGGGGGCAGCTGGAAGCCGGAGCATTCTTCCCTGAGAATCACAAGGCCCCAGACAGAGACAACATCTTTTTGCCAAAGGTGACAGCTAATTAGTGGTCAGGTCCCCTGGCTTCCAGAGCAGAGCATGTCTGCTGTCAGTGGGAAGACACCTCTGTGGGGCAAGGGCACCGTTCAGGAGCCCACATGTCCCACAGGCAGCACTTCACAGTGGGCAGAGGCAGGAGCAGTACCATGTTTGTCTAGCTGAAGGGGCTGCTCGGAGACGGACAGGGCTTGGAGATCCGGGGTGAGTACTGCTTCTGGAGCCTTCTGCCCACTCTGTGCCAGCTGCTCCTCCAGCTTGCTCTGCAGCGTGCTGTTGGTTTCGATGCTCCTTTCCAGCTGTGCCCGCAGAGCCTGGATCTCTGTAAGGAGGTCGTGCAGGTCACTGAAAGGGTCCTGCCCCCTGCAGCCTTCTCCTGACGCCTCTGCTCCGGCCTCTGTGAACATGTGCAAAGGGAACCTTGACATCTTCCACCACCGAAGGGTCAGTCATCAAAGGAGCTCAGCAGTGTTTTAAATGTACCACCATAACCCGCCCCTTCCTAAGAACTAGGTACAATTTAAAATAACAACTTGACTTTAAAAACAAAAATATTGGCAGGCTTAATTGCTGCTATTCCACAGGCTAAATAAGAGCTGGAAATTAATTTTCGCTTCTGGCCATAAAAGCCTTGCAAATTGCACACCAAACCCCGAAATTATGTATAGTAGTAATAAAATCTATTTGGGCTAGAATTATAGAATGAAAGGGGCTGATTTTAAGAGCTACAGTATATTAAAAAGCACAAAAGCAAGAATAAGAAAAGGAACTTAAAGAGAAAATGAAAGTTGTGACCCTTTTCTAGATAAACTTTCAGTAGGGAGAAACCATCTAGAAAATTAGTTAAAAAAAAAACCCAACCACACCTCAAAATTGATTCTGAAACATTAGACTTAGTCAAGTCGCTCCTATCAGGTATCTCTTATCAGGAAACACAATCAATGGGCCAGAGCTAACAACTGTCTCCAGAGCCACGGCCAGCACGTAGTAGGGATGCTCTAAGTATCTGCTGAATGAAAAGGCAGAGCGAATACATAGCAGCAGGAGAATGACAATAAAGTCATGTCCTGAGCATCTCCCATGTGCCAGCTATGGTGCTGGGACTTCATGTGCTTTCAATTTTCACTCAACTCTACGGAGCAGATATTATGAGACACATTTTCCAGAGGAAGGAAAAGGCCCTCGGGGTGAGGGCATTACGGAAGGTCACAAGGCCAGGCACGAGGCACTGAGAATCCAAGCTAACTCCTCAGCCCAAGTCCTTGTGTTTCCTGTGGCGTCTTCAGAAGAAGACGGTGCCAGAGCACTTGCTTCCTCACATACCACACTCCCCAAGAGGCAAGTGTGGGGTGTGAGGCTCAGAGAAGAGCCCAGTATGCAGCTCCCAGCCCACTCACTAGGCCCAGTACCTTGTGCTCCCCTGTGCTCCTCGTGCAGCCTCTCGTACACCTTCAGCTCCACACGCAGGGACTGGAGCAGCTTGTCGTTCTGGCAGAGCAGCTGCTCCCTTGACTTCAGCTCCTCCTGCACCCTGAAAAGACCCCACCGGCATGAAAGGAGAGGTTACCTCCAACTTGGGGTGACTTACCCAAACCCCACAGAGAGGTCAATTCCACCCTCAGCCAGAGCAGTGTGGACAAAAGAGATGCGTGACACGTCCTCTCATGTAATCTTCACAGGCACTCCAAAAAGTATGTGCCTTTGAGCCACCAATTCATGGACATGAGGAAGTGAAGCTCAAAAAGACTAAGCCTCACTCAGGGATGCAGAGCTCAGAAGAGGAGCCAGGACTGTGTGAAAGCAAAGATAGTGACCTTGGGGCCTCCCTGGTGGCACAGGGGTTGAGATGCTGCCTATGAAGCAATCTGTAGCCACTGCAGCACAAGTTTGATTCCCGGCCGGCCAGGGAGAAACCCACATGGCGGGACAGACCTCTCCTGTCTCGCCCACTGCTCCCCTCAGCAGTGTACTTCGGTCTGTCTGCCTGTTCTGTTCCCTGCTCTGTGTCTAGTGAATCCTCTCACCCCCCACATCTCTGGCCTGTACCCCAATTCTTGTATAAAAATAAACAAATCTTTAAAAAAATAAAAAAGACAGTGACCTTGCTACATCCCCATTGTACCCCGGTAACTGGGGGTGATGTCAGCAATGCTAAGACACTGAGAACACGTGGGACAAGACAGCGTCTAAGGACAAAGCTGCAAAAGAGCGGCTGACATGACTATCATGCTCCAAGTCAGACTCAAATCATTCCTCTGCTTGGATTCTCCCAGAGGCCTCCTCTGTCACTCAAAGCAAAACCAGAGAACTTTTACATGCAGCCTACATTGGTATGCAGCCTCCTCTCTGCCCTCCTCCCCACAGCCTCTCCGTCCAGTGCACAGCCTCCCTGTCTGCCCCACACAGGCCAAGCACACTCGCCCTCAGGGCCTGGCCCTTTCTTCCCTAGACAATCTACCTCAGGGATTGGTGGGGCACACACGCTCACACGCTCACGGTGTCCAGAGTGCTGCTCACAAGGCATCTTTTCAGATAGGCTTCCCTGACCCACCCTTAAAAAAGAGCAGTGGCCCCAGGCCTCCGCCTGCTTAGATGACTTTGCTCAATGCATTTCATTTCCACCCAAGGCTCCTGGGGCACGGGGCAGCCTCCTGGTTTTGGGACCACACCCCACGGCCTAGACAGGGGCCTGGTCCACGGGGCGCAGACACATCTGCACTACCTGCGCAGCTCGCCGCGGCTGTGGCAGACCTCGCTGAGCAGCTGCTGGTTGTGCTTCTCCTTCTCGCCCACTTGCCTCTGCAACCGTTCATTTTCTCCCCTTACACAGGCATATTCTTGTTGAAGATGCTCGAGGTTTGCCATCTTCCTGGAGAGAGACTCTCGTAATTTTTCATTCTCCTTCTGTTTATCTGTAAACACAAAAAAGCACCACTAGGAAGAGACACCATTTGTTTTTTCCAACCTTATTACGTAAATACAGCACTTCAGCTGCAGCACTCCAAGAATACAAAAGAGAATGAGATTTAATCTGGCATTTATGATTTTGGCATTCCAATTATCTTATGTATTTTGGGCAGATAAATCTGTCAACATCAAGGCTACAGATTAAACTTCACTGGGATGAAATGGGTCTGTTTAATTTTCTATTAAATAATGGGCCATGTAAACCTAGTTACTTTGCCTTCACATAGCAAACAGTTGGTAGAAATAATAGAGGCAAAAAACAGGGCCCCAAACTCTAGCCACAGTGTGGGAGACGTCCACAGGACCCCTGCAAGGAGGCCAGCAGGCTGTGCAAAGGGCACCCTGAGTCCACTGACTCCTCTGGCTGTGAGGACAGCGCCTCCCTGAGGAACAAAGTACACTGAGCACAGAGATGCAGTGGTCAAGGGCATGTTCAAGGACAGCTCTCCTGTTTGCTGACTCTAGAACCCCAGCAAGTTTTTTCGCTTCTCTGTGCATCAGTTTCCTCATCCTCGTCTGTGAGGATTAACTGATAGCTCTACATGAAGGCGGCACACAGGGCTTCTCCTGCCCTCTGGAGTTGTGCAAGAACCACAGGCTGGAGTTTGCGGGGCCACCACTGGCATGACTGCAGCATGCGCTGCAGGCCTCTCTCCCCAGCCAGCCTCCAGCATAGGTACCATTGTCCTCCCACCTCTTGGATGAAACTCAGGATCCAAGAGGTTAAGATTTCCCGAAGGTCACACAGCCATCCATGGCAGCGTCACGCTTCAGACCCACATTTCCTGATTCTACTCTTAAACTCACAGCATGATCTTTTCTGAGCAAGCTTTCTCCTCCCCCTCAGGCTCCAGACACACTAAGTGCCACAGAATTCCCGACTGGTCTGTCTCCCCCACCTTCAGCCCTGAGGCCTTAGTCTATTCAAAAGGCTGTGTCTCTTGAAAGCACCTTAGTCACCCTGGCTAACCCCTACTTATCCTTCAAGACTTAGCTGTGGAAGACCAGCTTCCCCTAGGTCAGAACCCTCTCCCAGATCCCACAGTTCCCTGAATTTGCCTCTATCATGACTAATTCTCACACTAACTGCTATGGGTAGCCTGTCTCTCCCATCAGACCACAAGTCCTCTGACAGAAGGAACCAGATCTCACTAACTCTGTATCAGGCCTACCCAGCTTAAAACATAGAACAGGAGCCAAGAATGCCGGCTGAGTGAATAAAAGATCTGCAGAAGTCCATCTTCTTGTCATCCCTTAAATTAAAATCAGCATCAATATCCCCCACAGAAAGAGAGCAAGCTGGCCAGGTTATACTTCCACCACCATCTGGCTCTGTGACCACAGGTTGGTCAATCATCTAGGCCTTGGCTTGTTAGCTATAAAACAGGAATAACATCTTTCCAGAATTATTTTAAATAAATGAGGGATAATGAAGTGAAAGCCCTCTGAGGGTGAAGCTCCTAGTAGAAAAGGGTTCGTCATAAGAAATGACGGAAATGCTTCCCTGGCAGCAGGAAGTCTCTGGCTGAGATCTGGCACATATCCAGCCTTTCTATCTTCCACCATGAACTAAGACGAATGAGAGGGGACTATAGAGAGAGAGCGGGTGACAAGAAAGTAATAACATTCACTGAGACTCTGTGAGACCCCCTGCTGCGAGCTTCCAGTTTCTAATTGGTGTAACAGCCCTATCAGGTATTCCTATTTCACAGCTAAGAACACTGAGGTTGGGAGAGGTGAAATGACTTGCCCAAAGTCTCAGAGCGACAAGGTATGAATAGTTGGTTAGACTTCAGTGCCTGCACCCTCCCTCCCACAGGAGGCCACTGGGCTCCAGCCTGCAGGGAATCCTGTAACTCTCACCTCTGGATCCTTTAGCGAGCATTGTATTAAGGGCCTGGTTCTGCTTCCTCAGGAAATGAATTTCTGATGTCAGAGAATTATGCAGTTCTGAGCCATAAGCAAAGACGTTTGTAGACCCTATAAAAAACACACAGTCTCCAGGTCAGCATGGAAGGAACTTTCTAGAAAAATTTTCAACAATGAGGAAACACAGCATGCAATGAAAATCACTCCTATGAACTATCTAAGGTATTACCAGAACCCAAAGGGAAAAGAGAGGGCGTTTGAAAGGAAGCAAAAGGGGGCTCCTCCCCATCTCGCCTACCCACTCTTCACCCCACCTCATAGTGAACAAAACAGGAGACTTGGGCTAGAGGTGGGGTGAGCGGGTGACCTCCACATGTATCTCTCCTGAGGTCTAAACCCTCAGTTCACCCCTCCATGGAGTCTCCCAGTCCACAGAGCCAAGGCTGAACCCTTTCCACTTTCTCCCTCATCATTCCACATCTGCCTTCTCTCCTGTTTCTTGCCTCTGGAAATGGGATCACTGCCCCTAATCCGACCTAGAAACCTGGGGACCATCCCAACACCTCTCTCCCACTGCCCAATAAGACAACCAGAACCTCAGCCTCCAAAATGCTTCAACCCCTGGCCCACTCTCTTCTGTCCCTATAGTTCAGGCCCTAACCTCCCTCCCTGCTACCCACCACAGTGATAATCATCCTACCACTGGCCCTTCATGCTATTCTCTGCTCAAAAACATTTTAAGACATTTGCTCAAAGACCACTGCGAAAGACAAATAGCAAACAAACCTAAACGGGATCCAAACTTCAGATCACTATTATTTAGCTCCATCCTCATGGCTCCAATCTCAACACAGACCCCAGTGTGCCCTCAGTGGCCCACACTTATCACATGGTTGCACACCTCCCTGACTGTGCAGAACAAGATACTCTCTTTGCCTAGAATGCCCACCACCTTCTTCACTTATCAAAATCATACTCATCTTCAACTTGGCATTCAAATTCATGGTCTCTAAGTATATGCTAAAAAGATCAGGATCTAAAGCTGGGCAGACTAGATTTGAAGTCACTTACAAATTCTGGTTGATTATATCATCTCCCCAGACCTTGGTCTAAGTTCTGAAATCCTACTCCATCCTCTGGCCAGAGATCTCCCTCAGCCCTCCAGCTCAGCTCTCCCATCTCTGACCTTTCTATGTCTGCATGTTCAGGTTCACAGCCACACTCTGGGGAGCATCTCCAGAGAGCACAGTGCTCTCCACATGTGGCAGGGGCTTCCCTTCCTGGCTTCCTTCTTGACTGAGTCTACTGCACCACAGAGCCAAAAGGCTAGACACCTTCTCTCCTGCCTCCAGTGCAGCCAGAACCTGGTCATGTGCCTCCCCAGTCAGTACAACCTTTTTTTTAAAAATATGATTGATTTATTTATGCATACAAGAACTGGGTTACAGGCCAAAGATGTGGGGGGTGAGAGGATTCACCAGAGACAGAGTGGGGAGCTGAACAGGCAGATCCACTGAAATACACTGCTGAGGGGAGCAGTGGGTGAGACAGGAGAGGTCTGCTGCGCCATGTGGGCTGCTCCCTGGCCGGGGATCGAACTTGTGCTGCAGAGACTGCAGATAGCTTCACAGTGTGGTGCTTAACTCCTTGCACCACCAGTACAACTTAACAGAAGCCAGCTGGGGGCTTCTGGGGAAGCTTTCCCACTAGACATAAAGAGGAGGGCAGGGAAAAGCTCCGCCCTCATCTTTCCCATGCTGTGGACACTGTCCTGAGAAGACACGACACTGGTCATCACTGCAGCCATCACAGGAAACCCTACGCCCTGCTGTCACTGAGCCATTAAACCTGCCTTGCAGCAACCTGCCTCAAGATTTCGTATGATGGAAGAAGACAAGTCCGTGTTGTTCATACCACTCTAGTCACTTCCTGTTGTCTGCAGCTGGAAGCATCCTGTGCACCCTTGATTACCTATAATACTCAAACTCCCTCTAAGGAAGGACTGATATCAGGTCTCCCAGAAGCTGAAAGTTCATCCTCTTTCTGCTCTATAGTGCTACCCATTTCTCATGTCAATGAATCACTTATCACAGTGTTATGTTTTTTTTTTTTTAAATTTTATTCACCTATGTAGCTCCCACTGCCTTCTTCCACTCTGCCCTACGAGCTCTGGTGTTAAACACCTGGGTTTGAATCATGGCTACAGCTTCTTAATAGCTGCATGACCTCGGGCAAGTCACATAACTTCCTTAAGTCTTCATTAGCTCAATAAAAATGATCGATGCTGTTATTATGACAGCCATTACCATCTGCCTTAATATCACGACCCATGTTAAGCTAGAGCCAAAATCGGACTAAAGAGCAATCTGGATGAACTGGAAAAATGCGACAGAATCAGTCTCTGACCATAGCTGAAGTGGCCTCTTTTCTAAGGGACAATCAGACCAAAGAACAGCTCCTAACAAAAGCTGAGTTCGTGGGTCCACTTGTGATGCTCAGAGGCCAATCTCCTCTGAACAACATTACTATAAACCTGCGTAACCGGTGACAAGCTGAAAGACCTAACACACAAAATGACAATTTTTAACAATATTCCACCTCAACTTTACAAAGAGCCAGGCCTTTCTCAAACCAGCTTCCAAGTTGAATATTTCACGGCAGGGGGGAGGTGGAGCCACTTTCATTTCTTTGTCTTTTCAGAGATTGTGACAACATGGTGAGAACAGCGTGTCTCTCCACCAGCGTAAATACTTTATGAATGCCTCTTTGTAAACCTTCCAGTCAGAGTGAATTACTCTCCAGAGCAATTGCCTGCTCCGTTGTCGCTGGTGGCCATTTGAGCCCCCAAATAATTCTATAATTGGATTTACCAGGGAAAATGTAAAACAGAATGAATCTAATTCAAACATTGCCAAGAGTGAATGCGAAGGACTTAGGCATGTATTTCTAGCCTGTGTTTGATATGACTAATAACTACTCAGATTAATCAATTTCCCTGAGGGCGAGAAGGGGACAGTACAGGATAGGGGTGGGGAGACAGTAACAGAACCATTTTGTTTACCTTGCAAACTGCAGCATGTACAATATTTTGGAAAGATGTTCTTTGAGGCTGATGGCTACAATGGGATAGAGGAATGAGAACTGGGCTAGAGGTCCAGGGATTCCAGTACTGCCACTGAGTACATCTTTCTAGAACTCTGCTATCTCATCTCTAATATGACATTTGTGTTCCTACCCACAGCAGAGCTTTGGGCTGTTAAGTACTGTTATACAAAAATAAAATTGCAAAATAAAACTGATAATTATGATGAGAATAGTCATTTCTTGTTCAGTTGGTGGGGGGGGGGGGTGTCACTTGCCTGGACTCACAAAGCTACAGACAGAGGTGCTGGATTCCACAGCCAGCTCAGTCCAACTGCCAAGCAAACTCAGATTTTTCCTAATGCACAGAGTGACTCTCAAGTTCCATTCCCCACAGGAGGAAGACACTCTCTTTGCAGCAACAAGAAGTCTAAAACATACTGTTTGGTCAAAAAAGGGATAGAAGAGTGAACATAGTGTATTCCATGTTTTGAGTGAGGGAGAGAATAAGAACACATATTTGTTTTTGCATTGAAAAAACAGTAAGGATGCAAAGAAAACTATCAAAAGAGAGAGAAGGAAGAATGGAAGTAGTTGGTATAGAATAGAGGTATTAATTTTTTTTATTTATTTAAAGATTTATTTATTTATACAAGAACCGGGGTACAGGCCAGATTCGCGGGAGGGGGAGAGGATTCACCAGAGACAGAGTGGGGAACAGAACAGGCAGACTGATGAAATACACTGCTGAGGGGAGCAGTGGGTGAGATAGGAGAGGTCTGCTGCGCCATGTGGGACCCTCGCCGGCCGGCCAGGATCGAACCCATGCTGCAGAGGCCTGCGGACAGCTTCATAACGCTGTGCTCAACTGCCTGCGCCACCAGGGGAGGCACTAGAGGTATTAATTTTTGAACCATGTGACTATCTTGCCTATGGGGGGGGAGTATACTTTTAAGTTCGTCATGGAAGAACATTCCATTCGTAGCTGACTGTGGTTCTCAGAGACTTTGTGACTGGTATGTGCGATTTATCAGATTGGTAAAATGCTAACACTTTCATTATCCACTACTCACCAAAAAAAAAAAAAGACTGCTTTGTCTTATCTTGAAACACCTATCCATTTCTCTACAGCTTCCAAAGTCAAAGGAGGAGCCAACCATATCTCAGGATGCCAGGGGCTGGGGGCTTCTTTACTGACAGGCAATTAACATTCATCAAGTACCTGCTCTGTGCCAGAGACTGGGGGGCATGCTACTTAAGTCAGCTCACTTAATTCTTATCACAACTGGAGAAAATGGGAATTATTATCTCCCTTTAAAGATTATTATAACTGAGACTCAGCAAGATTAAGTGAGGTTACCCTGGCAGCATAAGCAGATAGTTAAGGTTTGCACTGAAATCTCTCCAGCCACAAGTTCAATACTCTTCCCGATACAGAGAATGCTTTTCCAGACAAGAGCCTCACACATGTTGCTCTTGGGGTGGACACTGCCCTCCAGGATTCCTTACCTTGATCAAATTCAGAACCTTGCCGTTCCAGTTGTCTCCGTAGCTTCTCATTTGTTTTAATAGATTCTTCTAAACGTTTTCTCAAACTTCGAATTTCTTGTATATGTTCCATTAGTAAGTCTACGGAAAAGAACACATTTTTAATTTAAAGTCTGATGCCCCCCACCCAAAATTGAATAATTTACAGATTATGCAGTAATCTTGAAATTCCAAGTGGTACTGGATGTATTAAGATGGTCAGTAATTGGCAATTCTTTCTTAGGCAGGACGAGGCTGAGCTGTTGCCCACAGCCCACTGACATGTCTGTAATGGTTCCCTTCAGGCCTCCACCAGGAAGACATTTACATCACATGGAAAAACTATATTCCATATAATTTTAATGCTAACTCTATGTAGCCTTTTATCCTTCTAAATATCAAATAGTACTTTAAAATCTTCCTTATGGTGAAATTAACAGATCACTTTCAAGTTGGCTTGAATTGCCTGAGAGTTGATTAAACTACCTTCATAATGAATCTAGATTATCTTTGAACTAATTCTTTGAAAAAGAGTATGTTATCCATTTATCACTTACTAACTTAAGACTTAAAAACAAAGCAAAATAATAACCCCAAAGCTAGCGAGAATGGTAAGGAGGGTGCTCTGAGTACATGCTGCCAGCATTGAGTATAAATATAGGAACTTCTGGAATTATTTTTATCATTAGCCTTAGAAAGGTTATTTTCAAATGTCTTTTACCAAGTAATTCCACTTCTAGGAATCTAGTTAAACAGACTCCAGTGATGCTGACAACCATTTGCCAAAATGCACGAAAATATTCATCTTAGCACTATATGTAACAGTGCGAATTGAAAATAACTTCAATTATTGTATTATATCTACTATGATGCAATATTACACAGCAGTCAGAATACTATCATGAAGACCATTTAAGATCATGGGAAAATACAGAAACAATGGGTTATTCAGCATTATCTACAATCTACTGAAAAGTCTACAGACAGACAGACATATCAAAGGAGACACACCTAGGTATCGGCAAAGGCTACCTATGGATAGCAAATTGCGTTTTTCAAAAAGTCCATGTTACATCTAAATATTGAATAGTGTATAAAATTTTTAATTTTCCAAATTTTCCAACACGAGCATATATTCTTTTATCAGGCTCTGATGCATCTCACTTTAACAAAGAAAAGAAGGAAGCACAGTTCCACTCTAGAGGTAGGTTCCTAGAATCAGTTTTTAAAGCATAATCACATTAAGTATCCAAAGGCAAAACTAATGTCTCTAATTCATCAATTAGGGTACACTCAGTATGTCTCAGTAATGTTTGTTTTAAAACATTATACTAATGTTATGACCCAGTTTTAATTCCTCCAAAATGACTTTCATTTAAAAGTAGCACAATGTTACAGATCTTTTCCTAATTAAATACTAATTTTGTCATGAATTTGAATGTTTATGAGATAACTTAATTCCCAGACCTTCAGCTATCTCCTATTAATGCCAGGAACGTGTGAGTCGTCTGGTGGAATGTTGGAGGTCCTCACGGCAGCCCAGTGCTCAAGTCTTCAGTGAACACCTGGTGGACACAGCACTGCCCCTCCCATGGCTGCCCTGCTGCCCCGCACACCTCCCCGGGGCCAGGCAGGCTGGGGGGAGGCAGGAACTTAGCTGTTCTGGTTCGGCCTTCCCTGCGGCTTACCCACGCCACTCATGCCGGCTTCTGGGGCCATAGCGTCCAGCTGCCATGGCACAGGCCAACTTCCACTGAGTCTGACCGGGAAAGGGCCTCAATGAAGCACTCCCAGTGGAACTGGACACCACTTATGAATTATGCAGCTCTAACCCAAAAGAAGGAAACATTACACTCACCTTTGTGAAAATGGGAGGACAGTACCTGTCCTCTTACAACAACTGCATTCTGACAGCTCCCACTTTAAAACCAAAAATTCTGTAAGAAGCAACCACTTAAAACAATGTGCATATCTTTTGCTGAGTGTTCTGATTTATAGAATCTAGGTTAAGAAAATGCCCCAAAATAGAGGAAAAGCTTCCTATTCAAACCTATTTCCTACAGCACTGTTCACAACTGTGAAATTTTAGAAATGTTCTTTGATGAACTTAAATATTCATCAACAGGGAACACAAAGAAAACTGTAGTTCAGCCATTCACTGGACTGTTCATAAAGTCACTGAAAATGATGTTATATAACAACATGTCAGAAGCTTATGATGGGATGTTAAGGAAAAAAATACTATATAATCTCTATCAGGTAATAAACATGACAAGAAGAAAAAGAGATGTAGAGTTGAACAGTCTGAAGAGACGCTAAGTGGATTAATTAGGATGGCTCCAGAGACTCTGGTCCCCTCATCCACCAGGAGGGCATGGGAAACCAAGGTCACAGGTCCCCAGGAAAACCTGCAATAAAAGAGATGCCTAAAAGGTTCTGCATTGGAAACAAACCAAGGCTGGCGTGGCAGACTGGGTGGAGGAGGCACAGAACAAAGAGAGGCAAGAAGAGGAGGAGGAAGCACCGGGCACCACAGCAGCAGGTCTGTGAAGACAGGACCTCACATTCTCCGACTCAAGGGGCCTAGCCTGCTGCCCTGTGCTCCCCACCATGCTCCCATTCCTCCAAGCCTCAATCAAGTCTGCTCCTCCCACAAGGTGCTGTGGGGGTGGCCTCAGGGCTCTTGGGAAGGGGCTCTTGAGTTCCCAGACGGACAGATCAAGCACAGAAGGAGGTGGCATCAGGGACAGGGAACCAAGTCACAATCTGACCTAAGTCAGGAAAACCATAAAGTCAGAAATAACCGAGGGAAACCAAGCACAGAGCTCAGAGGGACACAGCCAGAGATCACACAACAGCAAGCAAAGTGACCAAGTGCTAACGCCTAGATGACACCCAAAATATGTGCTCTGTGCTCCAGGTGCTTTTTCGAACCTGCACACTGAGTGTCCTGGAGGCGCACAGAGCCTCAGAGAGAACAGACTCCATCCCCGCTCTCTATTACATATTGTACTACCATATGAAGTCTTGTCTGAAAAGGGGGGGCAGTGAGAATCCTGTTGTTAAAAAAATGATCTTACATTTTTGAACACCCCGGTTCTATGTGATCAGGTGTCACAGAATGTTTCTAGCAAGGATGTACCAGTGTCTGGTGTGTGATTGACAAAGTCCACTCCAGGTGCTTTACAAACAACCCTCTGGAAAAAGAGCCAAGAGGATGTCAGTCGAGGTCCAGAGTCTATACCAGGGGTCAGGAACTCACAGCCACATTCATTTGTTACATGTTGACTGTGGCTGCTTCTGTGCCACAACCACTGGATTAAAAAATTGCAAGATGGGGCCTCCCCAGTGGCGCAGCAGTTGAGCGCTGGGTTGCAAAGCT
This sequence comes from Talpa occidentalis, assembly GCF_014898055.3. Taxonomy (NCBI): domain Eukaryota; kingdom Metazoa; phylum Chordata; class Mammalia; order Eulipotyphla; family Talpidae; genus Talpa; species Talpa occidentalis. Next base: position 70,355,762 of record NW_023605083.1, read on the forward strand.
GCCCGCAGCCTCTGAAGCGCCAGTTCGATCCCCGGCCGCCAGGCGAGGGTCCCACATGTAGGGCAGACCTCTCCTGCCGCCCACTGCTCCCCTCAGCAGTGTACTTCGTCAATCTGCCTGTTCTGCTCTCCGCTCTGGCTCTGGTGAATTCTCTCACCCTTCCACACTTCTAACTGTACCCAGTGCTTGTATAAATAAATAAAATAAAATTAAAAAATTGCAAGATGGCCCACAAACTGTCTAAAACATTTACTACCTGGCCTTTGACTAGAAACATTTGCTGATGCCTGGTCTCGCTGGTCTCGGCTATCCTATCCCTAGAACCTCTGAAACATGCTGAACTACAAACACTAAGCCCCATCTACTCCTAAAGAGGAGACAATCAAGACTCAAGCACAGAAGACATAAGGGGTGGCTCAGGGACACGTGGGCCCTTGGGAGGCTGATTCTGCCAAGTGAGCCCAAGGCTCCTGGTCAGAGGAAAGACGAGAGACTGACCCAGTGGGCCAAGTCACACTAAAGAGAAAGAGCAGATTTACAGAACAATGGAAGAGGGTTGGGTACACTCAAGCTTTTGTACAATTCAAAGCAAGGATCTTCAAAGTGACCCTTAAAGGAGGTTTGAAAGAAACAGCAGGAAATTAGCTAGACTTGGAACTGACACTTGACCTTGGTGCTTTCCAGCCTGTCACTGTTGGAAGAGCAACGGCAGGTCACAGAAGACATCAACATTAAGAAATGAAAACGACTTTTCCCCAATCACCAATACATTCAACAACTGCGGCTCTGCCCAGTGACAAATGCCACTCCAGAGGACCGGCCGAGGTCCACCAGCATCTCCTTTCTCCAGAGAAGTACTCAATACTGAAATATTCAAGCACTACACTCTTATTAAGGCAAGATGGCAAATTAGGGTCTGAACAAGAAACTCTGGCCATGTTTAAGATGCTGAGTAAGGTTTAGCTCACCTTGAGAAAACACACTGGCCACCGCCGAAGTCTTCTCCATCTCACTGTCCGGCTTCTGGTCTCGTGAGGACGACTTTTCGGACATGTCATAATCGGACAATGCACGCAAGGTGGAAGGCCCAGGAGATTCGGGGAGAATATACTGGTACGTTAAGTTGTCTTCCTCAATCCTTGACCATTGGGATTGAAAGAGAAATCATTTCGCTCACTAAGATCCCAAGCCAGCACCGTATCTTAAGTACACTTAAGGTGACTCAATGCTTTAGAATTTCCCCATAATTGCCACTGTTTTTTTACAGCCCTTTTGCTTCCCTAAAGCATTTTTTAGCAAGAACATTCTAAAAGTAAGGGGCTCGGTGGGCTTCAGTTTATAGCCAGTGAAGAAGGGGGAGCTACCATCTGGCTTGTGAGGAGCAACCTCAAGAGAGGGCATGAGTCAATGGTGGCTGTTTACCAAATGCCGGCTCTGTACCCAGCATTGCTGATATACTATCTTACTTGGTCCTCAGAAACTCTTTGCAGCAGGGTTGACCATCCTCATCTGGAGTTGGGGAGACTGAGGCACATTATAAACTTGCCTAGTGTCTCACAGCGTAAGTGGCAGAGCCCACATCTGAACCTGGTCCGTCTGCTTCCAAGGCCCCAGGACAAGGTGGGCGGTCAACCCAACCTAGGAGGTGGCCTAGCAGGTTTAGGAATCTCAGAACCCCTGCGGCCCCAAGCAGGTGCCATGATCACCATTTGGCCGATCCTCTGGCGATTAAACTGCATTTCCTAAGCCTCCAGGAAAAAGACCCTGAACTCTGCAAAGCCCACATGAATCTCCATTACAGATAAGCTTCTTAATTTAAGCTCTTTTCCCCCACTTTTTCCTATTACTTCTTTGTCTCATTATTCATGAGCTCAGACAAGAGCAAAGGACTCCAAAGCTGCAACGCATTCATTAACAGGTAAACACCAGCTGAGCCTTTGCCCAGACAGCGTGATGGATGCGTGGGCTTGCCTGCCTTGCACAAGAGCGGAATGGGCCAAGGGCATCCATTTAATTAGCTTGGGAATGACCCATGTGAGTGCTAAGTCTACAACTCAAAAAAGGTAGACGAGGAAGAAAAAGAAACAAATCTGTCAGGAATGGTAAAGGTGGCACATGGCTGAGGACTGACTCAGCTCCAGCCTCCCCAGCTCTTTCTCCAAGCACTCACCGTTGTCTGGCAAGATGGCAAACCTGACCCTACCTACTCCTACCCTGCCTCCTTCCCAGATTCCCTCCTCCTGTAGAACATTATTTGGACTTAAGACCAGCCCAACGCAGCCTGCCTGCCTCTCTGGCCTTGGCTCACAGCTCAGGGACCAGATGCTGCTTTCAAGCAGTCTTTTCAAGAAGTTATGTCACCCTCCTTCGAGCAGAGACACTCTCCTCCCAACACCTGTGCCCTCCACTCTCGTCCCTCAGATCTCAGCTTGATCTCCATTCTGAGAGATCTTCCTTCCCTTCCATGGCCTATCCATGGGATATGATCTGTTGTTATAAGGATGGAAGTGGAGAGCAGAGGCTGAGAGACATCTTTGAAAATACTGCAGTGGGAGAAGTATATTTCTTCTAAACTAATTAAAATGTTCTCCGGTGAGTTCTGTGGTCTGCTCACTCTGATGATGCTGGTGGCCTTCACAAGGCCAATAAAATAGAAGATTCTGGACTTCAGACTGGTCTCTAAATTGCCCACAGCATGAACAACATTTGGAACCTTTAACAAGTAAACAGAAGCGGGCAAGATCTTGGCATTTCCAGTTGGCCATAGAGCAAACACAGTGTATAATTCACTTATTCCATGAACATTTTGTGAATAACAACTACATGCCAGATACATGGAGCTGGCACAGATGCAGACATATTCAAGACACATTTTCTCCCTCAAAAGTATTGTGGAATAACAGTGAGAGTCCAGGCAGTGGAGTATGACAAATTCAAGTTCTAATCCCAGCTCTGCCTCTTAATAGCAAGTATGTGACTCTGACCCCAGGCATGGCATCCTAAAATGGGAACAATAAAGTTGACTTTCTAGGGTCAGAAGCAATGAATGTGAATGCCTTGGGCAGCGGTTAGCACACACCAATACCCAGTTAATGCGAGCTCCTTTTCCCTTTCCAGGAATTCTGGGAGTGGAAAGATAAATGCAGAAAGTATTATAATGCCATGTGGTAAGTGTTGTAATGAAATTATGAGCCAAGTGCCACAGGAAGAGTAGCTGGTTCTGAGATGTAGTGGAGAGACAGGTGGTGGGAAAAGCAACCGACTCTGTAGAAGGGTTTCAAATTCAAAGAGGAGGACAGAACCTAGAGCATGTGCACAGGCATGGCCCCAGAGCAATAAAAGCCAGGCTACAGGCTAGAATTTACCCTGCAGGTGCCCAGGAGCCAATGGAAAGAATGAGACCATCACCTGGTCAAATCACCTGGCAGAACTGCCACAGGTAACCAAAGACAACTGAACTTAGGCTGCGGGAGACACACAGCATGAACTCTTGGTTGTGTGTGGCCACTGTGGTTTCATTGGTGTTTATGCTTTATTTATAAGCAGCAGAAACTAAAAGAACAGTCAGAGCTGGAATGTTTAAAAAGCCAGCAGACAAACCAAACCTGCAAAGTACTCACCGGTCTACCAGTTCATTCTGGGTGCTCATTTCCACTTCAACTGATTTTCCTGGAAACAGATATATCGAGAAGGAAAACATTTTTAAAAACTGTTCCCTAATAATTACCTGCTTGTACATTGCAGAGGCACTGTTCCATTTGTTGAAACACTCTTTACAACAATCCTGGATATTTAAAGTGGAATCACCAAGAATATAATTCACACCATGGACTCTCCTACATCACTGCTCTGGCATGGGTTAAGGTAGGAAGGGGACAACATTGAATCTAAAAAGCATTCGAAAAACACTGCTGGGTGCAAGCTCTTTTCCTTCTCTAAAACTCTGATACTAACAGAATACATGCTCAATTATAGGAAATGGGTATCAGAATGAAGAAAATGAAGAAAAATATCACTATCGCCAGGCGAGTACCCACTGCGGGCACATTACTAGATTTCCTTCCATTCTTTATTCTGTACGTCTTGGCACGGGTGATACTGTATTGTGACTTAATTTTTCACTTTGTACTTTGTTATAAGCATTTCTCTTACTCAATTGGCTTTAGAAACACCATTTTTAATGACCACATTAATATTCTGTGCTAAGCATGCACATACGCCACAATTTTTTCCAGCTCCCTGTTTGACATTGAGGTCATCTCCAATTCTTCACTTGTATAAATAAATGAAATAAACATCGTTATGCCTACAGCTTTATCTGCATTTAAATTATTTCCTTAGGAAAGATTCTCAGAAGTGAGATTATTAGGAAAAGGCAAATATGAGCAGAGCTGAAAAAGTCAGTATCGGCAGCAAGGAGAGTGACCAAAAGAAATGACAAAACAAAATAAAGCTCAGAAAGTAGCTCAGCCAAAGATGCTCTGCTTCCTCCTGCATGTCATCATTTGCTGTTTGAAAGGAAGCACATGAGCCCAGATTTCAAAGAGACTAACAACTTTATTTTAAAAATACTTCAGAACTCTGGAAATTGCAGGCTGGGATGAGCTCTTTGAAGAAACTAACGCGTGGCTAAAGAAAAAAACAAACCCTTCTAAAGCTGTACTTGAAAAATGAGACTATAATTAAACTGCACCCACACATACCATTTTCAAAACTACTCCTAAAAGGAAAGTTCTCAAACACCACGGGCAGAGGAAAAGATCCCTGGAGACTCGTGCATTTGCTTGATGTCTGGTGGTTCCCGCCTGCAAGCCTCCAGGCCACATGAGCAGCTGTCAGGGCTCCCTCTCCACCTCAGGGGGTTGGCCCCCAGGCACCCAGAGTCAGAGCCATATCCAGAACACCTGAACATCACCTACCACTCACTGCCGGGCAGCTTTGGTTGCTGGAAGGGTCACACAGGCCTGAGCAGCCAGACACCAGCCCCAATACCATGCTTCAATACCCTCCAGCCCCTCTAGGTGTCGCCCAATCCTACAGTCCTAGCACCAGGATCTCCAGTCTACAGTTGGGAAGTGGGAATCCCAGAGGTTCTCACTGCCAGTTCACACACTCATGTCCCAGTGAAGCAGAGGAGAGGAACTCTGCTTGTAACTAGCGCAACCACAAATGTGCAGCTTGGTCTTCTTGGTTCCATCCTCACCAAAAATGTCACGATATTTTAGTTCCCCAGAAGGAAGAGACAGGTTGACAGGCCTGTAACACTGATGCCATCTGTCCTCCGTCCATCTTTCTGTCCTCTGCAAGGGGGGAAATCTACTTCCTATTGGGTCAGGCAAGAACCACTGGATACTCAACGAACAACTCACTTGGCATTTGGCCACCCGCACCTGCACGAGAATTGCTTACCAGCCTCAGTGGGTAAGATTTTGGGTGAAGAACCCTGAGGAGGGGCCACCTCTCCCAGCCTTCCCAAGTGCTTCAGAGACAAGAACATCACATCCTGCTTCACCTGCAATTTGCTCTTCAGGAGCAGATCTGCCTCGGGAATGTCACTACTTGGGGAGGCTTTCAACATTCACACACTCATCTTGAAACCGCCCCAAACCTCTCCTCGATCCCTAACAAAATCCATGAGCACAGAGGGAAGAGCCCTAGTGCCACCAGATGAGCTTCCCCTTCTTTTAGTAGAGCCGCTTTGGGCAGTAGAAAAGACTCAACGGTTGTGCTCCGCCTGCTCCCCTATCACAACAGAGCTCTTCAAGACCAAATGACAAATCGTTACAGTGGGGTCAGAGCGAGATCACGACACATGCTGCATGGAAGTTCTTGGTGGAAACGGCCTTGCACAAGTGCCAGGGCACCATCTGTCAACCTCTTCCCAAGCTCCCATCTCCCAGGCAGACTTCACTGGAGGAGGAGGAGGCAGTGGGGGGGCCTTGATCTTTTCAAGTAAAAAAAATCTAGTTATCTGGTCCATATTTGAGCAAGCTAGAGAATTATTATGTAGGATAGACTAGTAATGGGTTGGCTCACCTTGGGTTTCCTCTATGCACTGCTCTGTGCTGTACGCGGCCACCATTGAAGAAGCCTCTTTTGATACAGCGCCCCCTAGCTCAAAATCTAGCAATCAAACAGAGGGTAGTAGGGCTAGAAAAGGCCGACTCTGGAAGGTCTTAACAGCAGAAAAGGCCATCCATACAGGGGAGAGTCATGGGCAGCTAAACCCCAACAGCTGTGGGGAGTCACTATAGGAAAAGTCAACCTGGCAGTTTCCTTCATACCTGCCCCAGTGCTTACTCAAAATGCCTAAAGACCAAACACTCCTTCCTGGTTTAGGTTACTGGTCTTGGGAGGCACCTAAAACAAGGACATGGTAGACCCTTAATGAAATCCCTTGCCTATGGAGCCAGGGAAGAACCCCATTTTTACTCCCCACAAGCATTCAGAACCTACACTGCCATCCTACTTCTAGGGCTCTAGCAATTAAATATGACCTAAGAAATGGCAGGGATGTTCTTTGTCACAGCCCCAAACTGGAAACAACCTAAATGTCCATTCAGTGGGGAATGATTAAATAAATCATGGGATATGCATACAAAAGAATGCTCTGCAGTCACTAAAACTTACAATGTAGATGAACATTTATTATCTATAATTGAACAAAGGGGGAGGCTGCAAATAGGGCTGCTTTCAAAAAATGATACATACATATAAAAAAGGTCTAGAAGGATGCTCCAGGAGGTTCATGTTTTGCTGTATAAATGATGCAATTATAAGAGTATCTGCTTATCTGTTATTCTACAATAAACATGTACTGCTTCGTATTAATAAAAAAAGAATGTATTTAAATTTTTTAAGAACTCATGCTATGCAACTGCCTCAAATAAAAACTACTTTATGATAAGCTTGTTTCATAATTCAGGAGTCAAACCCTTTTAGAAAACAGGATCCAAAGAAGACCCACCTCTGTTAACTTTTATTCTCTAGGGAAAAAAAGAGCTGTGGTGAGGTTCCTGGGACTTTTATGCCCTTTGTAGAAGAAAATAAAGTTCTGTCTGTGTTGTTAAGAAATGCTAAGCCTGAAATGCTTCTGTTTCCAGAACCCACAGGAAACAAGAAGTGAGATCTCGCTGGGCTTGTCAAAGTAAATAACTAAAAAATAAATCAGGGGGAGGGGCAGCCGGTGCCAGAGGCACTCTCACAGCCTCCCGCTTCCCAGGGCCCAGGCTGACGGCTTGTAGGAAGAAAGAGACAGACGGAAAATGCCTCAGGCCTGGAAGACACAGCTCTATCTTGAGAACCCGGTTATTTCTGCAGTGATAAAACAAAAACTAGCTTGGGAAACTTCAGCCAGAAGAAAGAGGATTTCATAAAGCTGGGGAAGTCAAGTGCTCTATGTCCTGGCTCCCAAAGGTCCCTGGGGACAAGCACTAAGAAAGTTAGCCTGCACACGCCTTAAGCTATTTGGCTTTTTTAAAAAAAATCAGGAAATACCTTCCTTGGGTCCAGAAGGACAAACTATCCCACATTCTATCTTATAATTCAACTGAACATGTGTGAACCCTCACGAACCATCTGTTTTATATGTGTGAAGACAAGAACTGAGGTCAAATCCCAGCCCCAGAAAGTCACTCATGACTTTGAGCAACTGACTTTTCCTCTGCTTCAGTGAAATTCCTATAGTCTAGAAGCTGCTGTGAGGAGAAAGCCCCGAAAGCACTTGGTGCCTCCCCAAAACAAGCCCTGAGCACTGAGCCCAGCTTCACACCCAATTTAAATGTAACCCCTGCCTCTCACAAAGAAGCCTCTGACTTGGAACAGACTTGCATGAGGAAAAGATCACTCTGACTATAGTGTGGAGATGGCTGAAGCTGGAGGCAGGGAGGAGAGAGGTGCAGGGGAGGCGACAGTGGCAAACTGGAGCCACAGCAGCAATAAAATCAGATTTGGAATATCTGTTGAAGGCAGAGATTCAAAGGGGCAGCTGTGGGGTTCGGGTGATGAGAGCGCTGACTGAGTGGTGTCCTCCAAGACGTCATGGGAAGAAAGGGTCTTCCCAGAGAGGCGGGGAAGAATGCAAGCCCAATCTAGTGGGTTTAAGAGAGAAAGGGGGCCTAGAAAGGTCTAATGGATATTAAGGAGGACACCAATAATGACATAGAGGCCATTTAAAATGATAAACGTTTTAACTTTGGAACTACCTTAACGTTTTTCATATTCAAAAAACACCAATGGGGAGGAACTGAATACAAACAAAAGCAAATCTACTTGTATTTCAAATGAATAATGTAACACTGTAGAAAGAATGAAAACAAGTAACTTTTAAATTCAATACTTGACTAACCCTTAGCCTAAAACCAAACAGAACTAAACAAATCCTGGCTCTTTCAGTCACTATGTTTCTTTACGGTTCTGGATTCTGGTGTTCCCGTCATCATGGGATGGAGCAAAAGGCAGATGTGGCCTGGGAGTCAGAGTTCTCACTGCTGGAGAAGGAAGGGCAGGAAAGAGCAGTGGAACTGGATATGCCATGAAGATTTTTAAACTAAATCATACATTTTTATACATATGTGTGTGCATGCATGTGTCTGTGCACAGATGTGTGTGTGCACGTGTGCCTATAAGGCAACTGAAGGGAGGGGCTGTGGAATTGAGCTCACTCTCCCAGGCTCTAACACTAGCTCCAGGTAGACGGTCAGAATCCAGTGGCCTGTAGACACCCTGCTGGAGAGAGGAAACCCCTACACGTCTGGAGCCCAGAGGAGTCTGCAGAGGGGGGCACTGTGGGAGAAGTAAAGAAGACACACAGGGAAGGAAGACATAGTAGGGAAGAATTGGATTTTTCCTCATCTGGAGGAAGAAAACTGAGGTATCTCCCTCACAACTGTACAATAAAGAACACTGCGCTGTGGTTAGAAAGAAGACGTCCTTGGTCTGAGGATCAAGTAGCTAGAAGATAGGGACATGAGATTGTCAATCCACTCTCACTGGGTTCAGAAAGAAAATAGTAAGAGCACGTGTGTGGCGAGAAAGAGACAATGAGAAAGCATGTGTGGTAAAATACTAACAACCAATAAAGCCAAACACAGGGTACATAATGTTTTTTTAAAAATTGGCAAATTATTTTTTTAAACATTTTTAGAGCAGGCTGAAGTACCTAGCAGGCTGGTGAGGTGGCCAGGAAGCCAGGCAAGGGACAGTGCAGGCCACCAACCACACGGAAGAGGTCGTGGGAGGGAGGGAGCAGCCAGGATAGCTCTGTGGTCACCTCCTGCACATGGAGGTGAAGAGGCTGAGTAAGGCCCAAGAGACAGCTCCCTGGGAAACCGGGACCAACTGCCAGTGTTGGGATGGAAGGCCCCTGCCCCACTTACCACTGAGGAAGAGCTTCTCCAGTTTCTCCAGCAGCTGAGAACACTGATTCAGCTGCTCCTGGAAACCCTCAGCCACGCAGTGATCCACGTCGCTAGCCTGCAGCAACTCCTCAAACGCCTTCATCATGGTGTTCACATGCTGACGATAAATGACGCAGAGGCCATGGCCATCCTTAATCTGCCGTCGTTGAAGGGAGAGCTCCCTGGCTTGGGACTGAACTAATGAATCGTATCTGATAAAAGGAGGAAAAGAAAATGCTTGAACCATTTTAGAACTGAATTTTTGTGACCTTAACACTAATTGGAAAAATGACAGAGCACAATTTTTAAAAGCCTGCAGCTGTACAAGTGTATATATACACACTTTTAGAAAAATTGAAACTATACAAGGTCACTCCTTCTTCGATTTCAAAACAGCCAACAAATGCTGGAACAAAGGTTCTTCTGCAATATGTTTAACCTTATAACGCCCCCAATTAAAGTCCAGATTGGCAAAGACTCAGGAGGACAATTAGTTTCCATATACTCTTCAAAAATACTACTCCAAATTGTAGAAACAAGTGCCCCAAAGGGTCAGGAGACCCACCCACAAAAAAAGAAACCATAAGGCAGGGAAACAGAGGCAGGATCCCCTCAACTGAAAGGTCAGGGAACAATCAGATACCACTACCATTTATGGGGGTCTGTGACCCGTCCATCACTGAGACAGGGCTTTTAATAAGTCACCTGGTGCTCCTAAACTTCCACCAAATATAAGAACCCCACCCCCTTTTTCCAAATTGTTTATTGGGATAAAGTAGGTTGACCTCTTTGTATCTGCTCTGGGGTTACAGAGAACCTCCTCTTTTTCAGAAGAAACTGGATCTCAGAGATGGCAAGGCTAGCTCAGTGGTGAAGATGCCCAACTCAGGCCTGTCTTCGCCCTTCAGAGCCCAACCTGTAGCAGGCAGTGCCACCCTGGCACCCGGCCCTCCCCTGGGAGAGCCCCAAGTACTAGAAGGCCCCAAGAAAAACACAAGTTAAGAAGACATGGCTCGTGTAAACCACGACTCTGTAAGCGGGCTCCAGAGCAGCTCAGCAAAGATGCTGCTCTTCAGTTCGACCTGCTCCCCTTTCCCTGAAATAATGTCAGCATGTGAGGCCCAACATGCACACAGATGACGGGGCACTGGACAAAGGCGGGACCCGGCCGGCTCTGTGATTCTGCCTGGGAGAGTCTCGGCAGCCTCTTTGGGACTCAATTTCCTCATCTACAAAAACTTATTTAAGAACATCTCCTTTTAGGTGATTCTGAGGACTAAATATGGAAGTGCATAACTGAGGAGACATAACTGCCTTCGGATAAACGCGAGTTCCCTTCCCTGTCACTGTTCAGGGAGTCTTGAAAAATTCAGTCTGGCTGCTGATGTTCTGAGCAGTGTGTTTGTCTCAAATTAGTGATGAATGAAGGTGAACTTTACAAATGATCCCATTTTTGTCATATCTCATGAAGCGAAACTGTACATATCTATGCCCATAAAACATATCTTCATGACCTAAGACGCCTTCCCTTTCAACACAGGCTTATTTCTCTAAGATGACCTTAAAGGGCAAAGATATGGAAAATATTTATATTCTTCCCACCCCGCCTAGGACATCAGTTTCCATTCCCAAACACAATGAAAGCCAATAACAGGGCCCTGGAGTAAATACTGCCATTCAGCAAAGGAGCTATCACTCACAGTGTGACTGGTATAAAACCTTTACCCTGAGTCCCCAGCCTGATGGGGACAGAATCGCTCCGCCAGTTTCAGAGGACAAGATGAGTGTGGCCTCACACTCGTCTCCTCACAGGGCCTGGCTGCCTTACCCGGCCCTCAAGCCTTCTCTGGTGCACTGCCCACGGCTGGTGCAGCCGTCTGAGCTCATGGGCTCCTCCCCACTGGCAACACAGGGGGACTGCAGGTTTAAAAAGTGGGCGAAGGCAGAGGTGACTGACATGTACCTTGAGGGTGAGAGATCTTGGAACTTATTCTGCAGGTTATGGATTTCACTGAAAAGCTCCATGTTCAGATTCTGCTCCTTCTGCAGCTCACATTTCTGGTCTACTAGCTGTTGCTTAAGGCTCTCTGGCGTCCTGTCCTCAATCACCTCTGGGGCTAGCGGGTGGAGGATTTTCATGTGTTTCACATAACGTACTTGGTGAAGACTTGAAAAGGTCATTTCTTCCTTGTCAGTTCTGCCCTTGGGTTTGTTCAAGCCATCCTTGGACCCTTCCGTCCCACACAGTACTGTAATAATGGCCTCGCTGCACTGGGAGTGCTTTTGAAGCTGAAATAGGAAATTCCGGTAGCCTTCCAGTTCCATTTCCAAGTCACAGATTTTCTGTTTTAAGTTTCCTATGTCATTTGAGGTATTGATGTTCTCAAGCCGATCAGTCTCAATCTCACTAGCTTGACTGGAAAGCTGACTCTTCGAACACAAAGTAGTGACTGAAGCTGGGCCCAGGAAATCTTCAGAAGGATTCTCTTTACATGTGGCTGAGATGGTAAGGTCATCAGGCTGGTAAATTTCAGAGTCTGAAAATCAAACAGTCATGTCAGTATGTCCTTTGCTGAAATCCACCTCTCCCCAAAGTCACTGCCAAGCTGAGACCACAGCAAAAGCCTCCTAACAAGCCTCCCTGGTTCCAGCCCCTCCCGCTGACCTCTCAATCTACCCTCTTCTAGTAATTGAATTTAGCCATAACCAACCCCCCCTTCCACCCCACCTCAATAATCCAAACTCCCTCTCACATCATCTGAGATGCTCCATGACCTAGTTTCAGGCACCTTTTCAGAAATACCCACTGGTCCCACTCCTACAGATTCCCTATTAAATTACCCACAACTCCCTGCATACATAGACTGTTTCATGCCTCTGTGCCTTTGCATGTGCTGTTCCTCTGCCTAGAATACACTCCACCCTCCACTTTACTCCCAAGCACATAAGTCAACTGGTCCTTCAACACCAGTCAGATTTCCTTTCCTCTGTGAGCTCATCTCCAAACCACGCAAAACTGGCACTCCCCTCTGTGCTTCCACAGCGCCTCCTGCATGCTGCCTACAACAGATACACTCCATGCCAGGGGATTGTTTTGGAATTACTACTGGAGCTCTGTGTGCTTCTGTATTTGCTTACACAGCATCAGTTATGCAATTGCTCTCTCCCTCACTGGGCTGCAAGGCCTTTGCACGGGGACAGGTGTTTCACTGTCACGGTCTCAATGCCTGGCATGGCGTCTAAGTGCAGACCAGAAGTCAAGGAAGGTTGGTAAACACCGGGGCTAGGTGAGACAACAGGAAGGGTGGTCATTCTAAGTACCCACAACAGACGAGTCTTCTGATTTCCATGACTACCAGTCTCCGGAAGATGGGTGACATCCCCTATACTGAGTTGTATTCACAGCCCTTCTCGGAAATGCTTCCTTACAGTTAAGTTCCCAGAGATGCAACCATATCTGTTTGAGAGGTAGAGTAAGAATACATAGGTGGCTCTTAAACTAAAGGAATCATGGGAACATGGCTCTGCCACTTGCTGTCTACACAGACTTAGGCAAATTACTGCCCCAAGTGAGTCTCAGTCTCCCAGAAAGATGTCTAATATGGTTACAGTGGGGCTTCACCATGAGTTCAGAGCTTTTGCCCTCAAACACATATACCACACTGCCTCTGTCCAGAGAAACCTCAGCTCAATGTTAGTAAGTGGCTGAAAATTCAAGAGACAGCTGAATGTGGTAGAAAAACCCTTCTTTGTAAACAAAAGACCTGGTTTCAAACTGTACTGTCACTTCCTAGTTCATGACTTCGGACAAGTTACTTAAGCTCTCTGAAACTCAGGAGCTTCGTGTGCGTCAGGGCGAGAATACCGTTCATATAAGGATGTGTCTCTGTGTGGTGAGGATCACATGGAACAATATCTGCCACCAGGCTAAAAAGTATCTGGCATAGAGCCATGAAGGAACCCAACTAATATCAACATCTTTTGCATCTTTTGCTTCCCTAGAACTGTTCAAAGGCAGCAGATAGCCTACCACTGGGGGCATACAGATGAGGGCATGGTTATCACAGTTCAACTACCAGCTCTCAACCAGCAATGAGCAGGAAATGCAGGAAAAGCGGCAATGCGGGTGGGATGAGAAGACCTTGGGGATCCCTCAGAAAAGAAACAATACAAAAATTCCCTTTTCTGAGTTCTGCAACTGTTACCTGTGGCTCTGAATCCATTCTTGTCTCTTCACAGAATACAGACCCGCCATGGCCAACTGCCAGTTGCCTGAGGGCAGGCACCCTGCCTGTCCAGGTGACCCACTAGCACCCAGTCCACCGCTTGGGAGAAAAGTGTGTGGCAAGTGGACCAATAAGCTCAGAGAGACATCCTCCTGTCTCCTGACTCATCCTACTTACTAGCTAGGTGACCCTGGATCAATTCTTTTTAAAAACCTCAGTTCCCTCATGTGTTAATTGGGAACAGTGATGACACCCTAACTTGGGTGTTGCAGGGCTTAGCAATAACTTCATGTACACCCTCCCAAATAGGGCCTGCACACAGAGCTGCTCAGGACACACAGGGGCTGAATTCTGACCCATCTCAGAGCTTGTCTGCTGATCAATATCCCTTTCCTTGTCTGTCCAGACACAGGGCGTGGCTTTACTTCCTTTCTGCTCTCCCGGGCCATCCTGGTAGGCTGTTCCCACAAAGGGCTGGGCTAAAGAATTCAGAAAGAGAAAGAAACATAAATAAAACCATAGACTTGAAACTTAGCCAGGCAACTGAGAAGAACACAAAGATACAACAGGGAAAATAAAAACACAGGGGAGGCAAAATGCAATTTATAAGATAAAATTAATCTATCGAGCTGCCATAACAGGACATAAAAAGCATAAATATACTGTAGCTTGTCTGAAATGGTTTAAGTCAAGGCTCTCAAAAAACTATGAGTGAGAAAATGAATTCTATAGACTTGTGTCCACTTTTCTCAAGAAGAGAGAGGCTCCAGGGTCTTCTGGGCAACTGCGGAAGTACCACCTGGTTGAGGCATCTTAGGGTGTCAGCAAGAATTAAAAACAGTTACGAGCAAACAGCAAGCCTGGGGCAAAATGCCAAGGCCTCTGTTGGGCTGTATCACCTCTGCCATAAAATCTTTGCTCTCTGAAATCTCCCACTATTCCTGTCTCGTACTGATCTGTTAAATTATCTCCCCTCCACCCCATCAGACAGGGCAACCTGAAAAAGCAGAGGCTGCCTCTCATTCAGCTCTCTCTCCTATACACAGCAAAGGGTCTGGGAGCACAGCGGGTGCTCAGGAGTACTCAATGAATGTTTGATTAGGTGCCTGGATGGAGGAGAATGGATTAAGAGAAGGTGAGGAAGGAGGGAAGAGCAATCCCACCAAAGGCCAACTTATTTTGAAACCCCAACTATGGTCAACCTCAAAGAGAACCTAAAATTAAATGGGAAACACCTCTGGCTACAGATCATAATAAACCTGTACATGAAGCACTGCATACTAGGCTTCAGGACACAGTAAAGGGGCAAGCTCTGAAATCAGGCCTGTGGGTTCCAGTGGAGCGCTAGGAATTGGTATCAGTGTCACTCTGCCAGTCATTGGATCCCTGGAACTGCTGCCTCAATGATCAAACAGGAATATCATTGTACCTGTCCCCAAGGACTGTCAGGAGGACTCCAACAGAATAGCCCCTGTATTTAAAGTGGATAGTGAGGCTCAGTGAATAATAGGTGGTTATTTTATTACTGCCACAGGAAGTCCAAAGCTGACAGTCATCTCCCCTCCCCAAAGCACTCTGAAAACCCCCTGATCAGATGCAATCTCCCACGCCCATATACAAACCCTTCATTGGCCATTCCCAACCGACCTCAATCTCCTCCCTAACCCTTGCCCTCACCCCCTAGTTTAAGGATGCCTTAGAGCAGTACTTGGCACACAGGACAAGTTAATACACGCTTTCTGCACCAATAAATAAAAGACCGCTGTTGCTGTTCTTGTTATTGTGCTGCAGCCGCTTGCTTACAATAGCAATTCAAAACCAGAAGTCAAGAGAGATACTTTGTGAATTCACGGATCCTGTGAAAATGATGGTCACATTACATATGTGCTTCCCTGCCTTGTTCTGAGATTTCCTCAGATTCCGAGAGGGGCAGAGTCCAAAATCCGTCTGCATGAGAAGATGCCACTGAGGTCTCTCTATAAGCCCAGGGAGTCTAGGCCTGACAATGGCCTCTAGGTGGGAGGGAGGCTGGTCACTTCAGAGCAAGACATGAGGTGAAGAGGGTATGGAATTATACCTGACAAGCCCAAGTAAATGTGGCCTGGACATTCCAGAGAATCCTACAAACAGGGCTATTTTGCATACCTCCATACCTCTCGCCTGAGGTTGTCATGGATGAAGCCAGGAAAAAAGCTCAATTAAAACCATCCCACAGAATCCTACACGAAGGGAGCAGTGACCTCCAAGACCTCCAAGCACCACAAGCCCCCTTCACCCAGACTCCACAATAAAATAAAAACAATAACTGTGTTGTCCTTATTGTGCTCCCACAATTGTGTTTCTCAAGCGTCAAGATTAATCACAGCAATTCATGAAATTTATATTCAAACTCATTGCAATTCTAAACAACAAGGCTGACATTTCAAGCAGTTCGAGCGGGTCGTTCATCTAGTTCAGGGAGAAGACATTTTCCTTGGTGCTTACCATTCAGTAGCATTTTGTCTGGCGTTGGTCTTCCCTCCATCACTGCTTCAGCCAGAATTAACTTTTGGTGAAGTTGCTTATTGCGAATTTTCAATTCTGTCAGCTCCTCCTGCAGATCCAAGATCTGGCCCTGCAGCTGGACCACCACCTTCTGCGTGACAGGGAGCTGAGACACACTTCTTAACGACTGGGATGGTTTTAAAAGGATGGGCAAGCGGGACTTCTTTGCATCCTGAAAACACATGTACGCAACAGTGAATACACGACTTGGGTTGCACAGGCAATGTGCTCACGCCAATCTCATACACACTTCACACTGCTGTCCAGATGTCTGGTTCCTCTGATGGCACCTATGTTTATCCCCCAGCCGACAGAGTCGGTGCCTTGGCAGTCGCTCCTCTGATTGATAAGTGCCAAGTGTTTCCTCCTTGACACCCTCTTGGCCCTGGCCCACTGTCTCTCTGGACAATCCAGATGCTAACAGATGGCAGTCCTTTACCCCACAGTCTTATGGGAAGCATTTCCTTGTTCCTTGTTTATTTCCTCATTTCCCACCCATTCCTCAATCTAAGCCAACCTGCCTCCTGCCCCTGCCAGAGCACCAGCATCAGCCCTTACTGGAGTTTTCAGTGGCTACAGGTTATTTCCCAGTCACAGAGATTCCGACCTGCCTACCTTCATGTTTGATGGCTCACAGGCACTCCGAAGTCAGCTGAAAACTCAGCTCTTCAATCCCATGACACCATGTGACCACCCAAGAGCTACACCACTTCAGCAATCTCTATCTTGCTCAATCACACCACCAGTCACTTACTGTACAACCCCAAAACTTGGGAGCCTTTTTTTAGTAAATCGAAGTAGTAGTGGATGGCATTATATAATCAACATCTGTAACAGTACACTTCAGTTAACCCCCAAAAGTCCAGTGCCATCCTTCACCATATAGTGCCCCTTTTACATGATCTACTGATACCCACCCACACCCCCCACCTTTACTTCTGGTAACCACTCATTGGTCTTCAAGTCCAAAAGTTCATTTTTGTTTTATTTAGATCATACATGTGTTTGTTGTCTCTATATACCATACATGCGTGATCTCACACTGTCTTTCACTGTGCACTATTCCCTCCAGGTTCATCCCTGTCGCTGCAAATGGCAGGATTTCATCTTTTTTAAATAAGTGAGTAGTATCCCAGTGTGGACATTATATACCATATCTTCCTTATCCATTTGTCAGTGGGCATTTAGGTTGTTTCCAGCCGTTGGTTATTATAAAAAAAAAGTTGCAATAAACATGAAGGTGCATGTATATCTTTGAATTAGTGTTTTGGTGGTAAATGCCCCAAAGTGGGATAACTGAACCATGTAGAATTTCTATTTTAAAATGTATGAGGCATTTCCATACTACTTTCCATAACGGCTACACCCATTGACACCAGCACTATAGGGTGCCCTTCTCTCCACATAAACTTGCTGTTCCTCGTCTTCTGGATAACAGTTATTTTCATAGGTGAGAGGTGGTATCTCACAGTGGCTTTGATTTGCATTTCCCTAGTAATAAAGGATGATGAGCCTTCTTCACGTGCCTGGAGGCATCTGTAGGTCTTCTCTACGTAAGTGTCTACTTAGACATTTTTTAATCATTTTTTTTTTTTGCTGTTGTTGAGTTTTATGAATTCCTCATATATTGTGGGCAGCGACCTTTTGTTGAACATACACTATACAAATATCTTCTCCCATTCAGTAGGATGTCTTTCCATTTTGATGCATGTTTCTTTTGCTTTTACAGATGCTTGTAATCTGGTGGAGGCCCATTTGTTTATTTTTACTTTTGTTTGGGACCCACACATTGTTGAATAAATGTAAACTAACAATTCCAATCCTAGGAATATACCCAAGAGAAATGGAAAATAAAAATATATATATACACATACGTCAAAACTTTACATGAATATTCATAGCAACACTATTCATAACAAAGGTAGAAACAGCCTAAATGTCCATCAACTAATTAATGTATGGATAAAATATGGTCATCGCTATCATAAAAATGCAGTTAAGTACCAACACACACAACAGCACAGATGAACCCTGAAAACACACTAGGTGGAGAAAGTCAACCATCAAAGAGCAACTATTCTGTGATTCCACCAAAACAAAACATACCGACTAAGCAAATCTCTAAAGACAAAAGGGGACTGGCTAGGGTGGGCAGGAGAAGGGAAGAAGAAGTGACTGCTGTCTCTCTGGGCTAATGAGCACGTTCTACAGCTGACTGTGGGAATGGTGGCACAAGTCTAGAAACATGTTTAAAAACCACCATGCTGTACACTTTAAATGGATAAATTGTATGAAATGTGAATTGCACCTCAATAACCTTGTTATTAAAAGACTTTTTTTTTAAGTGAAGGAGAATGAACTTGCAAGGAAAATAGGAAATATCTGGGACTCTGAGGAGGTCAAGTTCTGTCAAGAAGGAAACTAGAGGAGGGATCCCTTCTTGCATGCTCTAGAATGTAAAATGCTTTCAAGCACATTCTCCTATAATCCTTAGAAATTCTGATTCTCAAAATTCACAGAATAATGGAAGTTACTGTGGGTATTTTCCAGACAAAGAGAGAACTGAGGCGACAAACCACAGGTCCAATGCCATACGCTAGGGAGGTGAAAGAACTGGACCTCATACTAACTCTTCAGGATGCACTGCTCAATTCGGGGAGACCCTTTCTGTCCTGAAATCCCAGAGAAGGAGGGAACAAATTCAAGGACAAGAACAATTGGAGATGCTGAAAGGGACCACTTGGGAGGAAGTGGGTGCTTCATAAAGAGAGCTGGAAAATCGGGCTCCACCGATCTTTATTCTTGGAACCAAGTGTGTGTGTCATATGGCAACAGAAGCAATATCTGCAAGTGCGCAAATGCCAAAGCCAACTGCAGGCTGGAAGTCGCCGTCAGTCAACCTAATGGGTTCGAAAATAACACCACACAAAATGCTACCTTCTGGACACCAAGCAGCCATACCTACCACCTTGTTAAAGGTGTCATAATGTGGAATAAAAGGGACAGGAGCACACAGGCACTCAGCTCCTAGCCAGGTACAAGTCACTGCCTGTCACATGTCACCTTACATCCTGTCACACCAGTCTCAGGTTCTAGGTCACATGGATCCTATGAGAGCTACTGACAGGGTCAGGTGACCTAAGAAAGCAATAAGTAGTAAGTAGCGAGGTCTGACGCAAGCACTGAGCATCTGGAAAGCCCATCTTCTCACCTCTGTCACTGAGAAACCAGACGTCAATCCGGTCTCCTTTCTGTACCCCTGGCTGTGGTAACATTCTTGTTAACAGGTCCCCAGAGTTCTGGCTTAAGTTCTAAGATGACTTATCCCTTGACTAGCCATAAGGAAAAGCATTGATTCTCTTCTGCTTCCCACAGAATAGAGACCACAGTGGTGCTCGGAGGGCTCCTCCCTTCCTGAGAGGGGCAGTTTTGTAATATCCCTGTCTGCCCTACAGCCAGCCTTCAGCACGCATCCTCGCTACTCTCTTAACAGCTGAGTCACTTTGGACAATTTTCTGAACCTTCCAGAGCCTGCATTTCTCTGTATGTGCAATGTCAGTAATACCAAGCTAACCCATACACTTTGGAGGAGATGAAATGTGCTACTACATGCGCAGAATGTCTAGCACCACCCTTGGCACATAATGCAGATGCTAAGAAGTAAGTAGATTCCTCCCTTTGAAAGCACAAAGGAAAAGGACAATTTCAAATGAAAAGGGGGAAAATTTCAATATATTTGGGGAAAGTAAGTTATTCAATTATCCAATTTTTCTGAGCATAAGATGATACCGCCATAAAAATAGAAAAAGTAAGTAAATAAAACACCACAAGACATCTAGATTTCCTAATATACAGGTACAAACTAAAGGAGCTGGGGCAGATGAGAACATTTCTATTCTAACCAAATTACATGAATTTGCATGTCGAGTATCATTAATATAATAGCAGTGTCTTCTTCTTCCCTTTTTTTTTTTTTTTTGTCTCTACTGATATCTTTAGAAACCCCTTCTCTAGAAATTACAGTTTTGGTGCATAATTTAAAACAATCAAAAGCAATTTTGCTAATGATATATCTAACTCTCTTTGGTATGTACAAAAGCAGTAATTTACTGGTCAGAAAATAAACTTAATTCTCCATTCTGATGCTATGAAGCAGTGTGTATGGTGGATTTCCTGATACGAAACACCCATCAGAAACAAGAATACCAAGAGCCATCACTTGAGCTCAGTTAGAAACACGGCCCACTTCCTTCTCTGCCAAAACCATCTCTCTGCTCCCTGTAAAGCCCAAAGCTTCGAACCAATCAAACATACCAAGAGGGTCTGGCTCTTAATAATCTGGCATGGTTGATGAGGAGCTGAGAAAACAGCATCGTGACTGAAGTAACTAGACCCCACCGCCACAGGCTGCAGGGGAGCTTGTCAAGGAACAGGGCCTGGCTGTCCAGTGAGGCACAGTGAGGGTCCCTGTCCAGCTCCTTAATCACTGCTTAACTTTGGGTGCTGGGATCTGGCCTCCTCACCCTTGACAGGTATTGTGAGGACAAGCGAATACAGAAAAAGTCCTACCTCTCAGACACAAAGATGGCACAAACACCACCGAGGTTCTCGGCCAACCCCTCAAATCAGGTTATGGCAACATTACTACAACATGCAAAAGTAAATGTCTACGAACAAGAGAAAGCATTTCAACATTGGCATGTCCTCCATGAAGGCATCAGCACAACCACCACAAAGGACGGCGTTCCTGATACGTGACATAGAGGAGAAAAAGCTAGAGAGAGATGCATGCGCATGAGTCCGTTTTTACAAGGAAAATGCATAAACATATAAACGTCACGGATCAGTGAGTTAGGGCTGGGACAGGAGAAGAGAGAGCGAAGCGGAAAATGTTAGTGATACTTTGGGGAAAGTCAGGATGAACACACACCTCTAGGAAGAGTCTAGGAAAACTACAGGGAGCGGGAGATACTGAAATTCACAGAAATAAATTAAAAAAGAAAAAAAGCAGTAAAAATAAGTACGTGGGTAAACTTACTTTGTTCGTCCCACTGGGGCAAGGAAAGGGAGCCGCCGGCCGCCCCAGCATCCTGATCGATGTCTCTGGCTGATGCTCAGCGCTGAACACGGCGTCCGGGGCTTTCTCCTCCCAAGCCTCTCTCCTGCCCACGTGTTGGAAGGGCAGCGTGTCACCCTCTGTGGCCACGGTCTGCACTGAGGCATCCTTCAGTTCCACACGGGACGCCTCACCCACCTTTGGTAGCTGGCCTCCACAAGGCAACTTCAGTTCATCACGTGGCTCAGAAAATGAGCCAGCGTGGAGGGAATGTCTCAGTTTACCTCTTAGCTCAACAGCCACTGACTCGTCAGCTTTACCATCAAGTTGTTCTCCAGAAACTTTCTGCTCTATCATGCGCAGTCGTTCCAGAAGCAGTTCACGCAGCACTTTCAGAATGTCTGGCCTGTTTTTCCAAAAGGGAAGGAAAGGAGAGAACTAAGCTTTCTGCTACCGCCTATCCCCAACCCAATTCCTTGCTTGGCTTCTGTCTAAACTTCATGGTGAGCACGTGCTACACCAATGCCATGCCAAGTTCTACATCCCATGTCATCTCATGACACCATGCCTGTCCCATGAGTAAGACAAGGAGAATTGACAGGACATAGACGCACAGTAAGTGAGGGGGCCACCTGGCTCTAAGATGCAGGCTGGGCCTAGAAGCAGCAAACTGGGCTATAAGGTGTCACTGATCACGGCATGGTCCACCACCCTCCTAAATCTAGGAGGAAGTATGGCTTTACATGAACCTGGCCACATTGGCAGATCCATCAGTGACCTGGTCCATCGTGGTACACAATCAATGCCCACTGAACAGGTAGGTGCCAAGTGAGGGGTGCTGTGACCAGGCAAGTGAGAAAAGGCAACATCTTTGAAATCAGACCAAAGGGCTTTAAATTTTAACTCTGCAATTCCCTGAGAGATAAGGCTTCCTCCACGGGACAGCCACCAGGGTAAAGGGAAGGGCAGGTGCTCCTCACATGCCACAGGCCTTGGTTCCCAGTTCAGCTGTGGCTATGGGCAGCTCCTGAGACACAGTCTGGCTGCAATTACCTGGCACCTCTCTGCTGTCTTGGGGCTTCTTCCAGAGCCCCATGAGCAAGGCAGCAGGACAGTGGGGACATGTGGAAGAACTGCCATGCAGGGCACAGAGAGGGTGAGCAAGCACAGGGCTATGAACACAGCCAGCCAAGCCTGCAACAAAGCCCATGGTTACCACAGGCAACAAGAGAGAATGTGCACCAAAGAAAATGTAATGAAGCCATCTGAAGGAGACTCTAAGATAAGTTTGTTTAAATCATCTGAGAAATAATGGGGAAAACGAAGCTCATTTAATAAAAAAGAAAAAGTTCTGACAGGGACTGGAGGGGCAAGCACAGAGGCTGACCAGGTGGGAGGCCATGGCGACCCTCCAGGGAGAAGCAGCAGCAGGTCTGGACGAGGTGGGGTCATCACAGAGAGAAGGTTCGAACAGACCCTAATGATGTTAGATCCTTGTTTTGTGTGCAGTTTCCCCAGGCTGTCTTACTTAAAGCAGCAGCCTTGTCAGACAGTGAGAGAGGCCTCCTCCCACGTCTTTAACCACCTTGCCCTTCCCTTCCTCAGCATCTCTGCTCCCGCGGACCTGGCTTCATCTTCCACAGCCCTCTGGGCCAGGGCAAGGCCTTGCTCCTATCGGCCTTCCTATCATCAAGCTCAGGATAGTCAATTCAATTCAAATTAAACCACCACAGCTCACTGAGATAGGGTAAAAAATAAAAGTATAAAAATCAAAATTAAAATGGATGGTACATGCTTCACTTCTAAAATGGAATCATCCAGACTACACAAACCATCTTAAAATTTAGCAAACCCCGACTTTAAAAATATTTCTGGCACTTCAAGCATGTTAAACTAAATTTTCCTTTCCTCTCCTTCCCTTAATTTAGATTAAAAGTAATGACAATTGCTATCTAGCTAGCCAGAAGAGGACCATTATTCACTACCAAACAACACACAATAAAACTCAGGAAAAAGACTTTACAAATGGGTAGTAAAAGGTGGTGAAGGAGGCCATTATAATATATTAAAGTGGGGGTGCTATTAAATAAAACATTTCAAATGTTACTTTGCTAGAAATCCAAGCAGCAGATCCATTAAGTAGGTGCCATAATCTTTTTAATGGTTCAGTCCAAAAGTCTGGTCTGAGGCCCAGACATTGTTTAGATACCCTTCCCGAGCATCTCTGCCACATAAAAGATAGAAGGGGAAAGACAATGACGGTATGAAGCTTCACAGTCTGTACAGACACTCTGAACACATTCAAACTGAGATGGGGTCTAATGTTAACTCCACTTTACAGGGCTTGTAAAGATTCAAGAACCCCAGCAAAGTGGCAGAGCAAAGACTGGAGCCCAGACCTTCCTGACCCCAAAGAAGCCTGGCACTGTGCCAGTTTTCTGAACTTGCCTTTGGCCGTGACGGTGAGCTTTCAACCATCACATATTCACCCACTGGGGGACTACCATTTGTCATGTACGGACATGGAAATGCATGGTGAAAAGTATCCAGGAGCTTACATTTCATAGAGGAGGAGCCAGACATGCACAGATCACTTAAAACTATATCAGACAAAAGTAAGGCAATGGGCAGGCCTATGGGTCGAGGGTGGCTAGGAGGGAGTTCCGAGACCAGGTGTTTCCCTTCAGACAGTCGTCAGGAAGGGCATCGCCACAGAGCTGACACCAGCTGAGACACTACCAGTCACAGGTACATGTAGGAAAAGAGTAGGTGGAGGGAACAGCTCCTGCAAAGCCCCTGCTGTGACAACAAGCTTGAATGTCTGAGGTACAGAAAGGAGGCCAGTGTGGCTAATGAACAAAGAGGCGCAGACATTGAAGACAGAAACGGCAAGGCCAAGATGCTACAATCACACTAACGCGAGGGAAATCCGCTGGAGGGTTTTACACAGGAAGAGACAGGCCCTCAGGTTTTAAAGGTCACTCCAGCTGCTCCGCAGAGAAGCAGAGGGTAGCCATAGAGATGAGAAGTGTGCCAGGATGTGTTCTGGAGATGGGATCAATAGGACTTGCTTATGGAAAGGGGAGGGTGTGGAAACTAGACTTTCAGCTACAGCAATTAGGTAGAAAGCAGTGCAATTAAATGACGTGAGAGAAAAGTGAAGACACAGATTAGAACAGGGAGCTGGGTTTTAAACAGATCTACACCAGAGTCTCTTAGACATGCAGGTGGAGCTGTCAAGCAGAGAGCAGGCTGTATGATCTGGAGGGAGGTCTGGGCTGTCAGTAAGTCACCCCACATACCCTAAAGCCATGGGGGAGTAAGAGATAAAAAGAGGGCTGAGAACACAGCCCCTGGGACACTCTAACATTCCCCATCTAGCAAAGGAAGGGGACGAGCAAAGAGACCAGGAGGAGGCACCCGTGACATGGGGAGAAGGGAACCGGGAGGGGGCAGTGAGGTTGGCCAGGTGCTGCCGGCAAGGCTGACACAGGCCACCTAATTTCACAAACTGGGAATTGTCACTGACCTTGACAGTGGAGTGAAGGGTATGTAAGCACTTGAAATGGGACAAAGAGAGGAGGAGAAAAGAAAATGGATAGAGTGAATAACAGGCAATTCTTCTAAGAAATTGTGCCTTTAAGGGGAATAAAGAAATGGGACAGTAGCTGGAGCAAATGTGAAAATAGAGAGCAGGGGGAACTCTACCCAAATGGTTGACATTAAAACATATCCTGCGCTAATGGCAATGATTCAGAGACAGGAAAAAACTAATGATGCAGAGAAGAGAGGGGGCCGAGAGGGTAGGAAGTAAATCAAGGAGAGGGCAGATCTTGGGTGCGAGCAGGGACGCCTCTTCCCTCCCACAGTGAGAAAGCCAGCGTCTGTGGGTATTGAGGCAGAGGCCAGGGGACTGGCAGGGAAAGTGGAGTCCTTCGAGTTCAACTGTTTCTGTTTTCCAGATACACGAGGCAGAGAGGGGAGAAGAGAAGCTGCAAAATTGTCTTGTGCTGGGCAGCGCTAAAGTGCTCATCTTGTAATCAGTGATGATAAATACAAGGTACGACCTGTCCAACAATTACACTTAACTGAGTAGCTGACCAGGTCAAGGTCTGGAGGAAGGGCTGGCAGGGACAGTGAACAGGGTTCACCTCTGCCTGGGGAGGGGGTGTGCACCGGCAACAGCAGCCGGCAGGGTTATTCAGAGGAACCAGCATGGCCGGAGGCTCCAAAACAAGAAAGTAATTGGCTGATTCTAGGAAGGAGAAGGGCAGTGCGACCAGAGCTCAGAAAAGCAAGGCAGACAGGCTATGTGAAGAGAGTGAAGGAGAGGGCTGCCACGTCGGCAGGGCCTAGTGGGCCATACTAAGAATTCTGATTCCAAGGAAGTGGAGAGTCTTGAGTGTTGAGTGGAGTGACAGGACTGCATATGTACAAATTTCTCCGGAAGCAGTGGTGAAAACAGACTGGGAGTGAGAAGGATGCTTGCAGGGGACCAGTTAGGAGGTTACTGATGTGAAGACAAATTAAAAATGAGATAGAAGCTAGGAATGGGCAGGAGGCAACAGGGAAGACAAGTGGTACATAATCAAGAGCCCGTAATGAAGGGTATAATTATGAGCTATTTAGAAAGCACAATGATCAGGATGTAGGTTTGGGAGGTGAAAAAAAGAGGAGAGTCAAGAGAACCCTGGGTTTCTGGGGCCCCATCTAGAAACCCACAGATCCAGTCCCTCGATACCATGGATTCTATCTTTAAGCACTTGCTGAGTCTTCTCCCCGCGGTCTACGTGCCAAGTCTGTTCAGAGAAGGTGCCATTTCTCTCCTAGCTTCTCTGGACCCCTCTCCAGCACCATGCTCTGGTGGCACTTCACCCACCTGTCCCTCAGTCACACACAGAAAACCAGACTCAGATCTTCTGAGAGTAAATCTCCCTACTTCTATTAGAGCTCAAGAACATATTAGGCTTAAAAGCAGTCCCCAAGGGCTCCCCTTAGATTTTACATTTATTTAACTATCAAATTTCACACCTAATTTTAGGCTATAAAGACCAAAATATTTAGGTGATAAGTCCTAAATCATGTCCTCTAGGGAAGGGGGAGAAGAAGGAACTGGGAGTAGAGAGAGGGAGGGCTCAGGATTCACATGCAATGTGAAGGGCGGGGCAGGGAAGTCCCATCTCCACAAGCCAGGTAGGGGCCTTAGTGACCCCTTCATCCACCTCCAACAAAGAAGTTGATCTGATTGGTCAAGTGCAAGTCGACTAATCAGGCTAAGGTAACCAGTGGGTAAGTTGCTTCCTTATCCATCATAGCAGAGGGGCGAGTGGAATCAGAATTGCTTCTGAGGCTGACTGCTCTGCCAGCCTACAGACCCCTGGGTGGATGGCTGGAAGGTGGAAAGGCCTCAGGCCCCTGTCTATCAGAGCACAGCACTGGGTCATCATACAGCGACCAGTGCAGCAACAAATAAGTGACTCACCAGGCCCTGCCTATGATGGGAATACTACTTGAGGTTTGTGGGAAAGAACAGAAGCAGCCAGCAGGGTATAATTTAAGCTGCAATATCACCGAAATCCCCAGTAACTACTAACCTGGATCTACACTTTACACCCAGTACTTCACTGAGTCCTTACCAAATCCCTGTGGAGAGACAAGTAACCTCATCCCCATGTCACAGGAGGCCAGATGGAGAGATACGTCACAAGTCTCCATAAACGGTATGGCTAGGGCGGGAAGACACATCTGGCTGACTCCAAAGCTCTGATTTTTCCAGTGTTCCAAATACACCTCCTGGAGGGAGTTCCCAGGCAGAAGAACGGCATGTCTCCAACCAATCAAACTCCTGGTTACCCCCGGGGAATCTATTTAAATACTCCTCTAGAAAGCTCCCCAATGGCTCCACCGTTTTATTGGGCTGTTGGAAAAGTCATCACACATTTTTGCTGGAAAAACAGAAAAAATATGTCATGACTTTTTCAACAACCCAATACTTACTAGCTTGGGGAATGTCAAGTTCCCAAATGTCAGTGTTTGTAAAAAGAGGGATCACAACCAGCAGCATGCAAAGCAGGTGTGAGGCAGAATGAGACTGGGCATGTGAAGTATGCATCTGGGCCCTGGCAAGAGTAGGTGCTGAAAAGGGGTGCAGACCTGGTGGGGCCCCGCTGACTGCACTGGCATGAAGTTCTGTGGTGCATGCTGAGTGATAGCACAGTGCCCGTGTTGGGGCAGTAGGTTGGAGCTGGTTGAGGAGGCCTTTTCTAATGCGGGACTGGGCAGCGAGGGCCTGGAGGCGATGGCACGGCCAGTGAGGGAGAGGCCAGCAAATGGCAGCTGTCACAAGGTTTGCTGCAGGATGGTGGCCTAAATTCGGTCTAAATTTTTAACAATCAAGAGAGAGAACACATGCTTGAACAGCTACTGCCGACATGCAGATCTGAGCCCACATGCTTGCGTGACCAATGACGAATTGGGGCTAAAACGCTTCTGTCACTGAAAGGATGCACGGACCTCACTTAGCACACTCTCGAAGAGTTTTCCAGGTGGTCTTCAGAGAGACAGCAGACCTTTGGTCTCAACTGTCACATCTGGGACCCTGAAGTCAAGGGAGGCCTCCCCTTCTCCAGCATCTACTAAGGTCACTTAACTTCCTATGATAATAAACCAGAACAGCCACTGAGCTCATCCCCTGAGATGACTCAGGCTACAAAAACTGTGAGACAGATGCCAGAGATGGAGGGGTGAGCCACCAAGAGTGCAAAAAAAAAAAAAAAAAAAACCAAAGCAAACAAAAAAAAAACGGCTGCTCTACTCCCTTTTCTCAGCCGGAGAAATCTCTCTGTGGCTTAGTCCGCCAATGGCAGAATAAATACTAGGGACCCAGGCACTTGCCAGGAGTCTGGGCAATAGTTAGTGGCTCCACTTCTGTCTCTCGACAGGAAGAGATCTGGGACACACACCTCAGACCTTTCCTCCTCACAGCAGCCCTAAGAAGTGATCAGAGCAGCACAGGTACCCAGAGGGGCAGGCACAGCTCTTTTTGGCTCCAAAGCCCAGGCAGCTATCCTGATGGACTTCAAAGAAGGTGAAGGGGGGAAATTCTGCTCCTAAACAAGAAATTTTAAAAATGCAAATGTGTTGAATGCTTCTCCTTTTTTGTTTTAAGAAAACACTTGTGGCATTTCCTCACACAGGAAGACACCCAGCAGATATAATGAGAATTTTCACTCAAACTCAACATGAAACAGCAGAGTCACAGCTACAACAGTAGTTTTTAAGTTGTTGGAGAAACTGGAAGTGATTTTGGTAGGTCTAATCCCTCTTACTGACAGCCAGTCCTTTCTGAGGCCCCCAGGAACCAATGTAAAGGGAAGCTCGCTTCCTCCTCTTTATAACGGGTGAGCATGAGGCTTCACTGACATCCCCTCACGGCCACCAGCATGCAGCCTAATTCCTTAATTGCAAGACTGGCAAGATTCCTTCCAAGCCATTTCAGGAGTTCTCTCTGGTAAATTACACAGCACCATCGTCTAAATCCATTTAGCAAAATGAGTCTGTTTTCCCCTCAAAATAGAGAGGCAGAGCAAGGCCCGGGCTACATCTACCTGGATTCCAGTAACACCGCGGCCTTCTCATTGAAGAAAGGGGCAAGCAGGCTGAGGAGCTCGCCTTCTTCTAGACTCTGGTCTCCAGGGCAGCCAGGCGTGGGGTTTCCCTCGTGGTTTACAATACTGGAATCTGTGTGCCTTAAATATCCATTTTTGCAGCCCGCTTTGGATTGGTCCTCCATTATCTAAAAAAATCAAGCATTTGGTCAAATCATGAGCCATGGAGGAGAGTACGGGGTACGTGGAGGAGAAAGGACAGAAACAGAATGAACAGGTGAGGGCAAGTCAGGCAGAGAACACGAAGAGGGACAGCGTGGGGAGGGTGCAGAGGGGCGGTCCACACACACTTCCGGGCAGGGAGAAGCTCCAGCAGGCCTAAGGCCATTCACATCATTTCTCCTCATGCTCAGTTTCTCGTCTATAAAATGGGGGCTGTGAGCAACCTCATATATGTTGGTGTACAGTTTCTTACCCCTACAGGCATGTGGCCCCAACCCACGGCCTACTCTTCAATCCTAAGAAGGATAGGGAGCCCAAGCCATGAACAATGTTGTTGACACTTATTATACACTTCATGCAAAGCATCCTCCTCATTATACATCAGAAACTGACTTACTCTTTACAGACACATCCTAATTAACATGGCTTTGATTTGTCTCATTAGGAAGGTGGAGAGATTCTAATTCCTATGGAAATGTTATGTACGGTCCCGCCTTCTCGGGTCACCTGGGGTCCCAGTGGAGGGTACCAAGGATGCAGCCAGTTAAAGCCTGTATTGGGCATGTCTTGAGGTGCTGTAATTAGCATTCCTACTCCCCCTTTTCAGAGCTGTAAATTTCTCCTACGAGTCTATAAATAACACTCCTTGACTTCATTACTGCTGGTGATATATACAACTAGCCATCACACCCCTCTCTCCACACTTGTAAAATGATTAAGATTTTTAAATGGAAGATAAGACCCACACAAATGAGTATTTATAGGGAACTGTTTGCCAATCGAGTTACTAAATCCATCTAAATAAGCAACCTCCAAAGGAGGAAATGTCTAGGATATAGTAATAAAAATACTAATGGCTAGCATTTGCTATTTATTCTCTACCTTTCTATTTAAATATCACAGCTATTGTAAAAGGAGTGTTACTATCTTCACTGATAGGGAAACTCAGGCCGAGGGGTTAAGCAAAGGCTAACCAGAGTCACAGAAATTGTGACCAAGACTCAAAAAGAGATTCCAAAGCTCCCACTTTTAATTGCTTTGCTCTCCAAAACTATCTGTATTTTAATGCTCTCCCATTCATGACTCCAGGAACTTAAACACCTCGAAGGCCACAAATGCCAAATCTACTGTCTGCTATCGCCCACCAATCTGGGATGTTTGCTCCAAATGTTCAGGATCAGTGGAGGACTCAGTGTGAACCACGTCAAAATCTCCTCAATCCCCAGATGACACCGAGCTGGGCTCCAGGGCAGGACACACCAGAGATGCCAAGGAGGGGGGTTGCATCCTTAATTGGCCCCTTACGCTGCAATCCACTGACCAGTGATTTCACGGCAACCCACAGGGACGGGCTCTCCTCCTAATTCTGTCACCAGCTTACTGTGTGCCTGAATAAATCATCTCCCTCACAGGCCCCAGTTTCCAATGCATAGAAAGACTGGGTTGGGTCAGATCTCTAAAGACCTGTTAAGGTGCAACATATGATACGTGCCATTCTCCTACACCTGCCCTGTTGTTATTTGCAACTGGGTGTGCATTCTCCTGTATGAACGGTTCTCCCACTCAACCTCGGAGAGGGAAGTGCCTGAGTGTCTTTGCTCTGCACTGGGACACAGTACAGCAGAATGAGAAGAAACCCATCAGACTCATTCCAGAGGGGAGACCTGGGCCCCTGGGGGGGAGGGGGGTGATAAGTAGATAACTGCCATGTTCCTACCTTGTCACTCTGCTCCAAAGACCGGTCACTCAGGAACTTATTCTCGTCATCCTCTCCAATTCTGATCGTGTCCTTGTCCTCCTTGCTAGCCAGAAGCTACATGAAGCATGGAATGGTGTGAAAATGCAACCCAAAAAAGTGTGCAGCATGAATATGTATGAATAAGTCAGTGATGTCTTTTTTCAAAAACGCAAAAC
This sequence comes from Talpa occidentalis, assembly GCF_014898055.3. Classification (NCBI taxonomy): domain Eukaryota; kingdom Metazoa; phylum Chordata; class Mammalia; order Eulipotyphla; family Talpidae; genus Talpa; species Talpa occidentalis. Next base: position 70,386,729 of record NW_023605083.1, read on the forward strand.
AAAAAAACAAACCAAAAAAAGAGGCAGAAATAAATGCCAAAGCCATGAAATAAAAATTAGCCAAAGTTAGAGTTGCTAGTTCCAACACATCACACACAGCTGCCTGGGACCAGGCATAATTTAAGGACAAATTCCCCAAGAAATAACTAAAGCCATTTCCCTCTGCCTTTGCACAGCCTTTCCCGAGCTGCTGTAAATTGAATACGTTGTCTGTTGTGCCGTTGCCGATGCTAAATTCACTTTCAGATTATATAAAAGTAACAAGATTTTGGAAAATAGCTATTGATAGAATAGAAAATATCAAATAGGGAGAAAGCAGTAAATGAAACTGATGGTATGCCCAGTGCCCATGTAGCTTCTGTTTAGCGCAGGGCAGAACCTTTGTGGCCCGTCACACACTGAGGCGGACAGTCCCAGCAGCACTGTCACTTTGCTGACAAAATGTCCCCATCACTAATGAGCATCAAAAACATGCCTGATGACAACTTTTTGCTTTTGAAGATGAAGGTGAGTTATTTATAAAAACAGCGTAAATCTCCAGTGTTTTAAGGAAGAGTAAATCCCGAGGTAGCTACACTCTACAGAACAGACTGCACAAAGTTCTCAAGAGAGCCAAGAATTCTAGTTGTGGGACATCTGGATTAACCAAATGAGAAATAAGGAGAAAGTTGGCCACACCCAGGGAGGGAACCAGCCAAAGCTATTTCAGATATTACACCAAATTTCAACTGAGCAATGCAGCAATGAGCTCCCAGCTGGATGCTATCACCACACCCAGAGGGTGGAGTCCCGTGCTGGGCATGCCCGCGTATGAGATACCCAGGCTCTGGCTCCAGCACTCATTCTATGATTCTTACATTTAGTCAGTTATACCCATCATTCTCCTAGCCCAACTTAAAAACCCATCTGCCTACACCTGTTGCATCCAAGTGGTGGGACTCCATATTAGGGCTACCATTTTAAAGACAAACCTGACAAACTGTATCAAGGGCCCTCTAACCTTACCCTTGTCAAATTAAAAGTTGCAAGGGGAATGCATATTTTCTATCTCTATGTGTACTTTAAAACTAATTATTATATATCTGGGAGTTCAGTCTAAGGGGGGAAAAATACTAAACCTAGAAAAAGACTTGCATCCAAAGATATTCACCAAGTAATTTAAAACAGTGCATCACTGGAAATATGTTCTACAACATATTATGTGGGGCCTCCCCGGTGGCGTAGCGGTTGAGCGCTGGGTTGTGAAGCTGCCCGCAGCCTCTGCAGCGCCAGTTCGATCCCCAGCTGCTCCCCAGCCACCAGAGGAGGGTCCCACATGGCGCGCAGACCTCTCCTGCTGCCCGCTGCTCCCCTCAGCAGTGTACTTCGGTCCTTCTGCCTGCTCTGCTCCCCGCTCTGGCTCTGGTGAATTCTCTCACCCTCCCGCGCTTCTGACTGTACCCAGTGCTTGTATAAATAAATAAAAATAAATCTTTAAAAAAAAAAACATATTATGTGTTGTTGAACAAATAATTGTTGTTCAACAACAGCAAGACAGTTAAATTTCAGTGCATCCATAAGATGGAATAAGGTACTTTTCCTATTCCTAAGGTACTATTACTATTTGGCCATCTTACCCAAAGCAATATACAGATTCAATGCATCCCTATCAAGGTTCTAATAGCATTTTTCAAAGGACAAAACACATACAACTGAAACTTAAAGACGGTGAATAGCCAAAAGCAATCCTGACAAAAATAATGGTGATATCATACTCCCAGACTTCAAACTAGACTACAAAGCTATAGTAATCAAAACATATGGTGCTGGAATGAAAACAGACAAATGGACCAACGGACTAGAGTAGGGAACCTAGAAATAAAGCCATATATATGGAAGTTAACCTACAACAAAGGAGCCAAACGTATAAATTGGAGAAGGGAAGTCATTTCAATAAATGGTGCAAGGAAAACTGGACAGTCACATGCAAAAGAATAAAATGGATGTGACTGTCCATCTCACACCTTACACAAAAATTAACTCAAAATGAATTAAAGACTTGGCTGTAAGATCTGAAGCCATAAAGCACATTGAAGAAAACATAGGCCAGACACCCCATGACACTGGCTTCAGTGATGTCTTTGTGGACTTGTCTCCATTGGCAAGAAAAACAAAAGAAATACAAACAAACAGGACTACATTAAACTAAAAAGCTTTTATATTAAAACAAAGAGACACCCTACTGAATGGGAGAAAATATTTGGTCATCATACATCTAACAAGGTGCTGATATCCAAGATGGATAAAGAATTCACACTACTCAACAAAAAGAAAGGAACCTACAAAAAAAGGGGCAGAAGAGATAGATACTTCTCCAAAGAAAACATACAGGTGGCCAACCAGCACATGAAAAAAAATGCTCATCATCACTTATCACCAGGTAAATGCAAATCAAAACCATAATGACATACTGCCTCACAACTCTGAGACTGATTCATACGAAAAAGACAGAAAAAAGAAGTGTTGGTGAGGACAAGAAGAAAAAGGAACACTATTGGTGGGAATACAGACTAGTACAGCCCTATGGAAAACAGTTGGTTTCTCAAAATATTAAAAACAGATCTACAATATGATCCAGCAAATCCACTCCTAAGTATCTACCCAAAAGAATGCAAAACCACTAGTTCAAAGGGTTCTATGCATTCTACATGCATAGATCAGCCTAAGATCCCAATGACAGATGAGTACATTAAGAAGATGTGGTACATTTACACAATGGAATACTACTCAGCAATTAAAAATAGAAGATGTGTCATTTGTGACAACATGGATGAAACTGGGGGGGGGTGGGGTAATGCTAAGTGACCTAATAAGGAGAAAGACATATCACATGGCTTCACTTATATGCAGAATATAAGGAAACAAAACAAAGATCAGTCAAAACCAAAGCAAAAACCAACCCTAGAAATCTGACTGCAAAATTAAGGCTACCAGAGGGGGAAGGTAAAAAACAAATAGGTGAAGTTCAAATGGACTACAGTGGAGCACTATGGGTGTTTGGTGGTGGGTGTGGTAACACACACTTGAAGAGGTGGGAGCCTATATTTCTGAATCCCGGGGAAAAAAACAGGAAACAACTGCATAATAGAAGCAGTGTGTGCATGCACATGTTCACATACACAGAGAAGGGAGGATTCCAAAGTGTTACTTAACTGTGGGTGCTTGAAAGTGACAGGATTAGGGGTAATTTATTTTCTTTTTTCCAAGTGTTAGGTAGAACTGTAGTTTAAATATTGGAGGGGAAATATCTGAATTTTAAAAACACAAGCTATATTTGCTCTCTGGGCGTCACTGTTATAGTCTGAGTTACAGCGCCTGTGCGTGGGAATGGTGCCCAGCCCCCACTCTGCCAGGCCTGCAGCTTAGAAAAGGCTGTGGACAATATGAGCATCTCTGGTTTGCTGTTGCCTCGTGTCTCGTGGAAGGAGAGCCAAATGTACTCCCAGGGAATGGCAGCCCCCCTCTTTGCCAGCCCACACTCACCCCTAACAACCTCGCCTCCCTCGACTCAAGATTACTGAGGAAACGTCATCTTTCCCATGCGGATCTTCCCACCATTCTGGGGGACGACGGGGACTGCGCCACAAAGGACACGGCTATTCATAGGGAACATCAAATTGAAGTGCAATCTGACAAATGACTCAAATCTGAATCGGCTGGTATTAAGATCTCAGAGTGGGAAGAGGGAAAAGCCTCTGTTCTCCAAAGGACATAATGGGACATTTAACAGATTTTTTTTCAAAGGGCAAATGAACAAACAAACATGCCATTTACAACTCAAATGAAGTAGGCGAAGAATGAGCTGCTTATTAAAAATGCTGCTTTGGAGAAAACAAACCAAGAGACTTGTTTCTCCCTAAATGGATGGCAGATACTCCTACTTTTCAAAATTACCTAGAGCCCAGGAGGCTAAGATCAATAATATCCCCACTCGCAGAGAGCAGATGGCCAGAGCACAGCATAAATACCCCTGAGAGTTTCCCACTTTGAGGGTAGGAGGAGACAATTTAAGGCTGACAGATCTTTCCCCAGAAATGGTATGGCAATGAGTCCTCCATTTACCTGGCATACTAGGCTGAGTTCAAGACATACCCAACCAAGAGGGTTCCGGGGAGTCATGTACAAAAAGGCCCCACTGTGCTTGCTGGTGAGGATGGTTCCAGGCTTTGAAACAAGGCTCATGAGCACAGGGCAGGGCACTTCCTGTAGGAGAGCGGCCAAGGCAGGGGCTAATGAGTAGCCCCAGGTTCTTCCTGACTGCCCCAACTTCAGGGTCCCCTACAAAGGGACACAGGCCAAGAGCAGAGAGAGTCAGAGACAACACATCTCAGAGGTCAGGAGAGACCCGTAAGTCATGGGGGGTGAATACGGCTCCATTCGTCCTTTCCTGGGGCAGGCTAATGGAATGGGCCCCCCACCCTCAGTGAGAACACAAGCCAGGCGGCCCTCGGAGGAGACATGATTTAACCTTTCCCGGCCCCTTCAGACTTTTTTAGGGGCACCAGCAGAAAATTCCCACAGTCGGGAACCTGAACTTATGGGGTGCTGACTGTTAACTCCTGTGGTGTCCTCTGTGTGTGGCAGAGCGCAGGGGTTCCTGGCTATGGGTGGAAGGAATAACACACTCGCGGTCAAATCCTGATGCCCAAGAGAAGAAAGAAGATGCACAAAATTCAGAGGATGAATACAAAAAGCAAAGGAGCAATGTACTGACTAGTTTGCTTTCCAGCGGTAGTGGGTCTTTGAAACTGTTAACACCCAGCAACTGGGTGATGTGGCAACTCTCCAGAGCCCTCTGAGACCACCACCCAGACGTGCTGTCTGCAGCCCTGATCCCAGGGCTAGACTGGGACAAAAACATCACAGTATATGGAACGTGTCCACGAAGACATGCCCCAAACCTGAGCAAGCCCCGGACAGCCCAGCTGACCTCACAGAGCCTGTATAACCTCTGGGACAAAGGGAATTTCAACAGAGACACCCCTCCCCACAACCCCAGGACAGAGGCAGTCTTGAGAACCAGATTGGGTTGTTACATTTTTGTAATTGGCACACTACACCAAGACTGTTTCTTCTTACCTTTGATTTTTCTGCAGACCCAAGCCTGTCGTCATCTTGGAAGCCCATGCAAGAGAGATCAAAAATGGACTTCTTCAGGTGCTGGTTGTCTGCATACAGTTCCTTCACCAGATGGATAAGGTCACTGACCTAGGAGACAAGCGCAGGGAGAGGACTGGCACTAGATTTCAGGCCCAGGGCCACGCCCCTGGACAGAGTCCTTCCTACTGAGCAGCCTTCTCAGCATCACTGGCAGTTAGGAATTCAGGAGGCCTGATTCTAGCCATCAGGCTGCCCTGGGAATGGCACAAAACACTGTCCTGCCTGAATTTGAATTCCAAAGCCACCACTGTCAGCCAAAGAGACCAAGGCAAGCTGCCTAACCTAAGCCTCTATTCCCGCTGCGGAATGGGTCACTGAGGCATGCGCGGGGCCGCAGTCACAATGCACTGAGGTCTCTGGCACAGTCCCAGTGCTCCAGGGCAGCTAATGCTCTCTGTCTTGTATGAGGTGCTCTGGAGGAAAGTGCCCGAAACTGAAGTCTCTGAGACTACGTCAGAGCCTTGTTTTACAACATCGACCTTCTTCTTTGTAGCCTATCGAGCAATGTCAGGAGGAATAAGAGCCTTCAACTATAGAGCAATGACAGCTACTAACGTACTCCCACAAGCTTTAGTCAATCATTCCTTACAGAATCCTGAGGAGGCAGACAGGCTAGTACGACCACCCCCACTTTACAAGTGAGGATATGAAGTTCACTGCTCAAGGTCCCAAGATCAGCTGTCTGGTGAATTAAATGGCCAAAGTGTCTCACGGGATGGAAAAGGGCAGCTTCCTCTGGGCAAAGCAGAGATCCCGGGGCTCCCGGTCCAGTGCTCCTCCTTAGGCACAGGTCTTGCTGAAGCCTGGGACACAAGCAACTGAGCAGCCACCACCTGTCTCCCTGAAAGCTTCAAATCCCAGTGGCCAGTCATTTCCCAAAGACTTCATCTTCATGGGGTAATCACTTGCCCCTCAAATAAAGTAGGACGTCCACCCTGACTGCACAGCAGACATCCAGTATACCAAAACATGAATACAAACTGGACCCATGCCTCAGGAGGTTATAGTGAGAAGAACTCTGATTCTACACTTACTAAGGATCAACCAAGAGAACTACCTCCTCCCCTTCACAGGGCCACAGTGGGTGTAAGAAGCAGCAATCATCACCCCATCTTTTTCATCTTTACAAACTTCAGATGCCTTGAAGGTCCCTGCTTCACCCCTCCCTAAATACCCAAGTTCAGACCTCCATTCTATTTTTACTTTCGTGCCTTACACCTGCTATTTTCTCTTTCTGAGGAACCCCTCCACACAAACTCCTACTCATCCTTCAAAATGTCCTCACAATCACTTCTGTTGTGATCAGCTTCCTCTGATCAAGTGAGCACCCCCAGGGCTGACACTATGCCTCTCCTTTACAACCTCTATGCCTTATACATCTGTCACCACAGTGCTTGCGTGTGTGTGTGTGTGTGTGTGCGCATGTTTCTCTGAAACAAAACTGAATCTGTCATACATGGTCATTTATAATGAGTCGGTGTCCTCTGAACTCACAGTTCCTTTTCTTATCATGGCTCCTAGAATCTTTGAACACTAAACCACACTAACCACACCACTAATCAACAAACTGAAAAACCTTTCCAGTTTTAAAAAAGAGTTATTGATCCAATGTAGACCTTTATCCTTTCAAAAAGCATCTATTAACTTCCACTGTGTGTGTGCCAGGTACTGGGAAATCAGAAGTAAATAAGACACAATCACTAACTCCAAGATGTTCACAATCTAGCAGGGGAGACAGATAAATAACCAGATCATTGCAGATGAGAATGAGAAGAACATCAATGCAATTGTGAACGCCCCGACGGAAAGGTGGCTGACCGCATGGAACCAACAGAGTGTGCTCCCAGAGGAGATGGAGCCTGGGTTGGGTCCTGATATAAGCCCAAGGAGGAATGTATCAGACACGAGGGTCTGGGCCCTCCAGGTGCAGAGAAAGAGCAGACAGGCAGGTAGGACAGACAGCAAGGAGAGGGATGGAGTTTTCAAAGTCCTATACCTCTGGATGCAGGTGGAAGCGAGGCTTCTGGTGATGGTCCTGATGTAGTATATACAGCTGCAGAATCATAATGAGGTACCCCCAAAACTTACCTAATGTTACCAAGTTACTGCAGTATAAATTTCTTTAAAAATGTCTTGAACCCCTCTGATCAAGAACCCAAGAGACAACAAACAGCCAACAGAGGATAGAAAGTTAGATCAATACCTTTTTCTTCAGTTCTTCTTGAGAAAAATGTTCCACTGGAAACTGGTCTTGCTTTCCAAGGCAAATACTCAGATAAGACGTTTGATCACTATAAAATGAAAATGGCTCTTCTGCACGTTAGAAAAAAAAAAGGAGGGGAGGAGGAGAAAAAAAATATCAGAAACAGACCCTTCCCAGACCGATGCCAATGCAATCCATCTAAGGCACTTGAGTGGGTGGGGACAGGCGGCTAGAGGGGGACACGAGTACCCACAGCAAGTTCAATGCGCCACCTTTGGAGCAAAAATAATATTCCCTTTTCTCTAGGCTGCCATTATCATAGCTTAGGTTTCCACCCTGGCCAATTCTGAATTATAATATGCATATCAAATTTTGTGCCTGGAGACCATTTGAGCGGCCCAAGGGATTTCAGTTTAAATGAGGGAATGATTCTGTTTAACAGGTGAGACTATTGGGGGGGGCGGGAGAGACGTGAGCCTCAAGGGTTGAGCCCAAGTGGAGAAAAGTGCCTGATGTATTTTTTTATTGACCCCAGAGTAACCCACAGTAGCAAGTTCCCAGCCCATGTAGAGAAACTTCCTACTCGATGTAAGATAAGAAGATCTTTGGTTGCCTAGGTAAGAGTCAGCATCCTCTGCAGTAAAGGTCATATTCAAATAGAGAGGGAAGGCGCAGCAGAGGGGCAGGCTAATTATTAAGCAAGGCACAGCCACAAATATGATCTCTCTTAAGACAGGCCGGTAAGAGCTGATATACCTAATCTGCTAGAAAGCGCTACAGCTCAAAGGAAGATGTCCTGGCTCAGTCTGAGTAAATCAATCCCCCCTTCCATCCCAAGTCTCAGTTTCTCATGGGATACCTGTCAGAGATGAGAAATTAAGTGCCTGACCCTTGCACACAGTAGGTGCTCAAGAAATAGCAAATCTACCACTGCTATTACCTATTTTTACCATACATGCCGGCCCCAGGGTAGACATACTGAAAGGAAGGGGACAGCACCCAAGACTGGAAGGGGCTCAGCCCCCAGCCAGACAGAGGGCCAACAAAGCTGTGATGAGCAGCCACGCCAGGAACCTTGTGCCCTGTCTCAGGCCTTCCTGAATGAATCACTGCAGCAAGCCAGCATACTCGCGCCCCACATGTCTGCACAGCCAGGCTCTCTGCGCTGGGTGCTAAGATAGCCAGAACCCAGGCATTCTGGGCAAAGAGGGCTATTACCAGAGAATGGGGCTGCAAGGCCCTGAGGTTATGTGCAGCTGAGGCAGCCAAGGGTGCAGAACAGTGCAGAGCAACAAGCCCCACACCCTCCGCAGAACTGCTCCAATGCGCTCAGCCTTTGCGCGTGAGGGCGGAAGCCAGATGGACACACAGGGAGAGACACGAACACAGTCACCACCGAAAAGGAGCTCCAGATGAAATTCTGTGGGCGCCTCAACTCCTACGGGAGTCTTAGAATTCTCGAGGTCCCAGTAGAAAGGCCAAAGGGAAAGACATACAAGAGAGTTTGTACCTTCCCGCCTCTGAAATTCACTGATCTGCTCCTCCAACGTTTTTTTCAAATTCTGATAGGAGAGCACATCCTGTTCCAGTTGCCTCCGAAGAGCCAAAATGCTGCTCAACTCAGCCTGCAGGTTGTTGACACTTGGTAAAAGAAGACAGCAGCAATTGAGAACCACAACTATTTATGCTGTGAGATGCAAAGCCCAGCAAGCCTTCCTTTGATTTTTATGTCTTTTTGTGGGTTGTTTTTTTTTTTTTCTGGTTATAAAAGGAGATACATGTTTATTATAGAAATCTTTAAATGTAAAAGTATAAAGAAAACAAAATTACCATGATCCTACTACCAATTACCAGACAGCAGACTGTATTTCCTCCCAGCCTTTTTTCCCCAAGTATTTCCACAAGGTTGAAAGAATGAACACAGGACACACAACGCCAAACCGTGCGTGCTTTCCTCGCGGGATGGTGCCTTATGCTATTAGAAATGATCTGCAAACATCATCTTTAATGACTATACAATGTTAAGTCAGGTGAATGTCACTTTAGCTCCTGCCCCATTAGTGGATAGTTGGGTCATTTCCAAGTTTTGGGTGGAACTAATTTAATTCTCCAGAATGTTTATGTTTGCAATGGCAAGGGCTTTGCTAAGGAAGAGGAGGTTCTCCACAGTTTGGGTGTCATCTGGCACCCGTGCCTCAGAAGAGGATGTCTGTTGTGTCACTCTGAAAGAGGTGGTACTGGGGGTGAGGGGCTGGAGGGAAGAGAAAAAGAACAAAGAAAGAGAGAACAGGTAACAGGAGGGAGAGACGGCTCAATCTGGGAGCCAAGAGAACTCCACTATGCGGGGCTGGCCACTCACAGCCAGAGTTCCACATCTGGGTCACTGTGATATGAAGCTGAGCTGTACAGAGTGTGTAAGACACCAGAACCACTGAACGTGCAGGAGGCCACAATAAGGCACATCTCCCAATCTGCATTAATCTTGGGCAGAGACTGTCCAGCAGAACTTTCTCTGATGTTGGAATTTGGAAATATTCTGGACCTGTGCTAATATGGTAGCTAATATGGTAGCTCATGTGCTTAGTGAGCATCTGAAATACGGTTAACACACTGAAAAACTGAACGTTTAGTTTTCTTCAGTTTACATTAAAGAGTCCCCTGGTTAGTGGTTCTGGACTGGGCAGTGCAGACCCTCAGGAGGGACGTGGATGCCCCACACACACCGTGCACCTGCGGGGTCACAATGATCACCCCCATCCCTCAGTGGAACAGAAACCCCAGCCCGTGTCTGAGCACCATGGTAATGTTTCGCTGAGCATCTTGAGCCTACAGCTTTATTCACACTCAGATGAGTTTCTTAAGACAGATTTCCAACAGTGCAACTACTGGGTCAAAGTATGTGAACATTTTTCAAGACTACCAAAACACATTAACAAATCAGAAAGCCTCCCTTTTTAAAGACCAAGAAATACATCACTCCCTGTTCAGTGGTCGACCTATGACTCCCTAAGAGGGTCCACAAACACTTTGAACCTGTCTGTAAAAATTTATGAAAATGTGGAATTTTTCTAGAGAGGGTGCAAAAGTTTTCATCAGATTTTTCAAAAGGGATCCACAGTACCAAATGGCTAGAAGCTGCTGCTCTAAGAATGTGTGCTACAGACTCCAACCCACTTCTCCTTCAGAGATTTCTTCCAGCTCCATCCATCGAACCACACACATAAATCAACATATATTGGAAGGAAAATAAACCATTATGTCTAATCTCCTACGCTCACTGCTTTGTAGATGGTGCACTGTGAAGCCGTCTTCTTGCGAGGGAGCAACTTGTACCTGGTTCCATTTCAAGAAAATCATAATGATCAATTTGTAAGGCTGATGGAAAGCTTTACAGGGGTGTCACCACACAGCACTTGCCTGGATGCGGTCATGCTGCAGAGACATTTAACAAGGTAAAAAAGAAGCTTGTTTTAGCAAAGCTCCTGCGATTAGGGCTGGGGAAAGCTAACTGCTTCACCGCCACTTCCATTTCCTGACAGGGTGAAAAGTCCATAGCTTCTGCTCCTGGGCCTATCGGCTGTTTTCCCAACTCCAGGATCTTTTCAAGGTGTGAGGTGTTGGTGGAATAAAGGGGCTTCACTCAGAAGGAAATAGAAGCCCTGGGCGTGCCTCCTTCTGGAAGGTGGCTGGGGCGGAGGCAGGGATGAGAGGTCCGAGACCATGCACTCACCAATGTACAAGACGGTCACATGGCTGAGTCCAATTTCATCTGTAAAATGCGGACAATACCTTCCCTTCAAGATCACTCTGAGGGTTAATGTTAAGGGGAAGAGCTTAGCACCGTGCTGAGCACACAGCGGATGCTCAACAAACATATGTCGGCATCGCCTCCCCCATATCCAAACAACTCCCAAATGAACTGATACTTATGAGCCAAACTTTCTGATTCTCAGGAGTTACAGCAGTGATCCTCGTCTGGAGATAATTTTTCCCCCAAGGGCACATGTGACAATAAGCAGGAACAGTGCTGGGTGTCACCGTCAGGGAGGAGGAGGGTGGCTACTGGCATGTAGTGACAAGACTGAGAGAGAGATGTCACTACATATGCTGCAATGCACAGGGCAGCTCCTCATGACAGAAGTCTCCAGGCCCAAGTCCCAGCAGAGCCATGGCTGAGAAAGCCTGAGTTCCAGGAAGTGCAAACTGTGCCAGTCTAAGAGGAGAGCTGTCTCAGTAAGGGCACTGGCCCGGGAGTCAGGGAGATCTGAGCTTTGACAACTCCTAACTGTAGAAGCTTGGGTAATCCCCTCAACATCCCGAGAGCAGATTTCCCCTTCTGTGATCTGGGGACAAATCTGGGGACAAATCCAGCTGCCCATGACTTGTTTCCTTCCTCCCTTTCCAAGTTAAATGACGTCACATCTCCCAAAACTCCCACTCCTAATGAGAGAGAGAGTTGGTGTCAGTCACGGCGGTCCCATCTGACTTAGCCCACAGTTTTGCCCTCTGGATCTAGCAAGGCCTGAGCACTCTTACCCCCTAAAAGCTAAGCCTGTGCATACTGGGATACTGAGGCATTTGGAAGTTTTTCCGTGTTGTTATTATTCTATATTAATGTTACCATTTACTGAGGGCTTCCAATGTGTCAGGCGGCATTAGGACTAGACACACTATCATCTCTTGTTTCAAAACATCCCTGTAAGATAGGCAGGCAGGCAGGCAGGCAGGTAAGCCAGCCAATTTCAAATGTACAAACACAGGCACTGAGGCTCAGAGTAAAAAGACTTAGCCAAGAGCTCAGAGCTACTAAGTGGCAGAGGTGGGATTTAGAACCAGGTCTGTCTCACCCTAAACATACTTCAACTCTAAAGATGAGCAGGAAACCGTTCAAGCATCCTTAACAGTCACAGCTCTGCCTCAGTCCCATCCTGCTTTTCATTCATTAAAAGAGAGCCTCTGAAACGCAGAGCACCCCCATGCCAAGGGGGCTTGACTGCACCGCACCCACCCACAGGCCGCTCAAGCCCAGCTCAGAATCTGTCTCCCCTGGGAGGAGCCGCAGGATGTACAATTAAACCCACATTGCCCATTCCCTCCTGAGCTCCCCGCATTGCCCAGCCCCACCCCAGGGAAATTACTAGCAGCTGAGGCTTCTTGAAAAAGCTCACTTTCAGAGAGTGATGCCTTCGCCCAGAATTTCATCAGCATGTTTTCATTTTCTCTAAACTCATTTCAGATTTTAAAATCTGAAAATTATCTCATAACTTAGAAGACAGGGGAAGAAGGGGTACGCATTCATCCACAGACCATTTCCTGAGTGCCTACTTCCAGCCCCTCAGATGGGCTGGGAAATGGTGACAGAACAGGGTCCACGGGCCAGACAGTCCTCAAAGGGTGGTGAGGGCAAGAAACAGAGGGGGCAGCTGTCCGAGGGGTCAGTTCAGGCCTCCAGACCAAAGTAACCCTCCAGATGAATTCTCAAGGAGTAGTGGAGACAAAGCAGGGTGTGGCGCTCGCACGAAGATGGAGGCGGGGAAGCACACACCCCAGGAACCACAGCGTGCCACCCCCATTGTGCTAGAGGGAAGGAAGGTAGGTGGGTGGCATCTTTGAACTTTTTGCTGAGGAAAATTTTAGACCTAAACAAAATACAAAGTGATATAATGAGCCCTTCCCTATCTACCTACCGTTCCCACCCTCACCCACCCCAAGTGTCAGGGAGCCATGGCTAGTCCTATTCACTCAGTAGCCACTTCCTTCACTTCTGTCCTGTTTGGAAATGAAACCCAGACACCTTTAACTATTACAGTGTATACAGAGATGACTTCTGAATCTGAGAAATCTCTGAAGCCAACCCTGTATTTACAGAGGGACAAACAGAGGCCCGAGCTGAGCAAGCCAACAGCAGGCTCCTCACCACACATACCTCCCCAGCACCAAACTACTCCAGCAACTCTAAAGCATTGAGTCACTCCACAACAGAGAGACTTGTTTGAGGCCCAGGGTTCTATCACTCAACACCTGTATGACTTTGGACATGTCACTTAACCTCTGAGTTTTCATAGCCTTGGGAGAAACAGGGATTTTATTATTACCTACATCACAGAATAGCTGTTAAGGATCATATAAGATAATACACATGGAAGCACATTCTAGATCTATAATAAAGTATAAAAATCTGACTAATTATTTATTATGACATTTTTATCCTAAGTTCATTGCCTAAAAATCAGACAAGTCTTGATAGGAAATATATGTGTCTGACTTAAATAAGACAATCACCACCCAAGCACTTTAAACTTCCTGAGCAGACTGGAAGGGTTTCACTGCCTCAGAGATCACCAGCATTTATTTAAATGTGTGTTCCTGTGTTCCCACTCACATGTGTGTGACGTCCAAACAGAAACCTTTACCTGTCTGAGTCCTGTAGAGATTTTACCAGGTGGGCATAGATGTCACATTCTTTCTTCAAGACCTGAGTCAGCACTTCATTGTCTAATTGTTGCTTTGCCTGGAAATGACAAAGGGCATCTGACATTAAGGGGAGAATTTCAAAAGAGCACATCCTTACATTATGCAAACATATGTGAATAGTTCTGGTTTTCAAATTCGAAGGAAGGTGGATGCGGGTGCCAGGCCCTGAATCAGGCCACAGTCAGAGAGCACCACCTGCAGGAGGAGTGGGGAATGAGTTTTATTACCTCAGAATAAAGCCGAAAGCCGAGCTTCCAACACTTGACAACTGCTATAAAAGAATCATCAGTTACCTCATCTGCCACCCTCAGAGATGCCGGCCATCTTTTTCACAAACTACAAAGAATGCCTTTCCACGCTTGTTCTCTCTCCAAATAAAAGAAAATCATAAGCCAAAACCTGACAAGTATTAGGGACAAGGGACTTACATTAAAGTGGAAGAGGTCAAGGGTGATCACGCTTTAAAGGCATCCCAAACAGAGTGACGATAAAGAGATCCGAAGTGGATCTCTAGAACTTACAAGCAAGGTAACCTCAGGTAACTAGCTAAACAAACTCTGTGAGGTTCCATCTCCTCATTTATGACATGGGGATGTAATTTTGTGAATCAGCATTGATAAACGTGAAATTTTTTTTATAAGTTCAAATTTTCACTCTGCCACTTACCAAGTCCTAGGACTGAAGAGGTTACTAGGACCTTGGTATTCCTACCTGCAAAATGGTAGACAATAACCACCACCTCATGAAGCTGCAGGGTAGATGAAAGTGAAATATTGTAATGTAAGGAAAACCAAGGAGAGTACCAGACATGCCTATAGCATTTTGTTGGGCCAGAAAATAAAGAATTGCTGGAATAATGACGGAGTGTTGTCAAAAGGACAGAGAAGCCAGTTTGAAAAGGCCAAATATGGGACAATTTAAGCATCAAAATAAACAACAATAGTAACAGATTATAGACTACTAAATAAAACAGATTCAAGACTCTACACTGACATGAATAAATGAATAAATGGAAATAGAGGACTTTTCTTTATAGTAGAACAACTAATAAACATAGACAGAATGATGAAATCAGGAAAATGACCATTTGTCAACCACCAAGGAAATAAAGACTTCAGCCCAGCAGCATAAAAGGATGGCAAAACCAGTGGGTGAAAGTGTAAAGCATAAGACTGTCACACAGACTCAAAACCCATGCACACAGAGACTTATTAATTATAAAGGGGAACAAAAGTAACCGTATAGCTGACACACTGGGCAGACAGCACCTTCATAAAGTTATCAGTGAGCATGGCCATAAAATGGAACAAATCTAAAATGGGTACCTTCAAACAGGACACAAGGAAAGAACACAGCCTCGGTACTGTGCTATTCCAGCCCGAGGCCCCGCCTGAACCCAGTCACTAAAAACATCAGACAAACCCAGACTAAAGAACATCTTATAGCAGAACTGCACTGGCCACTTCAAACGCATCAAGGCTATGAAATCCTAGGGAAGACTGAAGAAATGAAGAATCGAGACTGTCTAGTGCCCACATTATCCTGCAAAGGGCACTGTGGGACAGTTGGTAAAAGCTGCGCCATGTCCCATAGGAGAAGGTCCCCACTTACAGGAAGCAAACCCAGGTATTCAGAGGCGACAGAACTTTAGGGGAAACTTATTCTCAATGACTCGGGAAAAGTAAAGTCCTTTGTCCAACTGCCTGTAAATACGAAAGTAACTCGAAACATGAAGAGAATATCCAGGAAGTTAATGTATATAGAACCCCTAGCACAGTGCCTGGCACAGACCAGAAGTCTCTGAGTGCAGGAGAGACCCTTGCTTAAGGGAGAGTAAGGGGCCACAAACAGTCCTTTGATTTCACACTGACTTAAACCTCCTCCTTAAGTCAAGATACTGCCCAGGACAAGGGTTCTAGCCTCGTTAAGATTCAGGGACTCACTATTTACAATAGCTAAGTTTTGGAAACAACCCAAATGCCAAAAATAGATGACTGGATCAAGAAGATGTGGTACATATACACCATGGAATATTACTCAGCATTCAAAAAAGATAAACACATGCAATTTACAGCAACATGGATGGCACTGGAAGGGATCATGCTCAGCAAAATAAGCCAGAAAGAAAAAGAAAAATACCGGATGGTCTCACTCATAGCAGGAATCTAGAAAACTTAAATAAGGGACCAGGAAAAAGAATAACTATAAGAAAGAAAAAAATCAAAATCAACAAACATGAACCAGAGACACACTATGGGGGGTGGGGGGGCAGGAAAGGAGGGGATTGGGGTCAAAATAAGGGGGTTGCAATTGTATGGGGAATATAAAAATAAAATTTAAAAAAAAAAAAAAAAAAAAAAATCAGGTCAAAAAGAAAAAAAAAAAAGATCCAGGGACTGCATAATTATGAACAGCGGGAAGTTCCATCTTTATTTCCACTAACCTCTAACTGAAATAAATGTGAAGGGAAATGCTACTACTACAAGCCAAAGCAGTATTACTGCTTTCCTCTGACTTCATCATCAAAAGAAATATGGTTACTTTGCACATGCTATCGGCATGGTAAAATATTTATTCACTACCTCAAAATTACAACAGCCACTATACTCACCACTAGGTCTTACCCAGCGCTGTTTCGAGAGTATCTCAATTTTGATAACAAATTTCAAAATAATTGGTTTCCTTTCTGTAATCCTGTGCACATATTAGAATTAAATATTTTTTTAGAGAATGGGTCCTTGGTTTCAATGACCACTGAAAGAATGCCAAGGACAAGAAGAGGCTATGACCCTGGCCTAGGAGCATACAGCTATGCTTCCAGTCCCGGACAAAACAAGGCCAAGATGCCAACTAAGGGTTTCATATGCAAAGTCACCAGTGAGGTGGTGATAAGTGAGTCACCCAACTGCTGGGAATGCCAGGCCCTCTTGTGAGTCATGCCTCACGTCACTGGCACGAGGTGCTCCAAATGCATTTGTGCACAGTGACGTCGTGTGGGATTCTCAGCTCTACCTGCATGCACCAGGTGTGCGGACAGAGGGCCCCAGAGAAGAGACAGGGAAGAACTCAAGAGGACATCTTGGACACAGAAGCTACTGAGACTCAGGCTGTTGGCCACTGTGCTGAGTGTCTCCAGCATTTTCTCATGTAATCCTCATAGCCACCCAAAGAGTTGAGAGGTGAGATTAGGTGTGACCACTC
Organism: Talpa occidentalis; assembly: GCF_014898055.3. Lineage (NCBI taxonomy): Eukaryota > Metazoa > Chordata > Mammalia > Eulipotyphla > Talpidae > Talpa > Talpa occidentalis. The sequence continues at coordinate 70,403,806 of NW_023605083.1, forward strand.
TCCCTGCTGCACAGGTGGCAAAGAGCATGCAAGGTGCGGCCAGCTGTGCATCCAGCAGCTGGACTCCAAGACCCACATGCTTCAGTCCACCCACTGCTTCATGGTGGGTCAAAGCACTGGCACCAGGGAGCCAGCACTGTCAACCACGTCAAAGCCGCCAGAGCAAGGCAGTGGTGGGTAAGAAAGCGAGAACTTACTAACTGCGTGACCTTGAACAAATTATTCAACCCCTCTGTGTTTCTATGGCCTCACCTACAAACAGAGGCAATAATTCTGTTTGTCACATAGCGTTGTTAAGAAAATTACCTGATGAGCTGGGAAGTTTGCCCACGCAAGGCCCCTTCTAGCCTGCAGTCCGAGCCCAGAGGGGGAGCGGGAACCCACTGCTGGGGCAGACCAGGTGCGCAGGGAGTGCATCCCGCATCACCATTTTAGAACAGGGACATTTCTTCAGTAAAGATTGCCTGAAACCGCAGTAGGCTCCCGGAGGAGCCAGAGGTGAGTTGGAAAGTTCACCCACGCCAGGCCCCTTCTGGCCTGCAGTCCGAGCCCAGAGAGGGAGCAGGAACCCACCGCAGGGGCAGACCAGGCGCACAGGGGAGTGTGTCCCGAATCGACATTTTAGAACAGGGACCGTTCTTCAGTAAAGACTGCCGGAAACAGACAGATGGCTCCTGGAGGAGCCAGAGGGGAGCAGAGAAGTTCACCCAAGATGCCGGCCAGTCCCAGCAACACAGTGTCCCAATGCATACGACAAATTAGAAAACAGACAGTAGGGAGTAGAAGAACCACACGCAATCCAGCAACTCCTCAGGAAAAAAGCACACCACAAAAAGAAAACCACCCCCCAGATTGCAATGACAGTAACTTGGAAGAACTTCTGAGCCTTCCAGAAAGAGAATTTAAAATTGCCATGATTAAAAACACTGACAGAAGTCATAAAGGAAAACAATGATAAGGGAAAAATAACCAACGATCAGAAGAATGAAATTGAGTCCCTAAAGAGGGAAGTAAAAGAAATGCAGGAGATCAAAGAATTAATGGAGGCACTAAAGAACTCTGGGAAAAGCAATGAAAGCAGAATAGATGAAATGCAAGAACGAATAAGTACTCTTGAAGACACAAAAATAAAAAGAACCAAAACAGAAAAGGAAAGAGAAGTACGAAGGAAAAAGACCGAAGAGAAGCAAGACTTCGGGAACTATCTGACTCCATGAGGAAAGGAAATATAAGAGTTACAGGAATACCAGAAGGAGAGGAGAGAGATGTAGGAACAGAGGAAATATTCAAGGAGATAATTGAAGAGAACTTCCCAAACATGAAGAAGGAGCTGAAAATTGATATACAAGCAGCAAGAAGAACACCAAACTTCCACGACGAAAGGAAAAATACAGCAAGACACATAAAAGTAAAGCTCCCAAGAATCCAGGACAAGGAAAAAAGAATGAAGCTGACAAGAGGGAAGAAACAGATAACATTCAAAGGAAAACCAATCAGGCTGACATCAGTCTTCTCCGAAGAAACACTACAGGCAAGGAGAGAGTGGAGGGACATAGTCAACAGACTCCAAGAAAACAGATGCCAACCAAGAATACTCTATCCCACAAAGCTTTCCTTCCTCTATGAAGAAAGAATAAGGACCTTCCCAGACAAACAGAAACTCTGGAATTTCATTACGACTAAACCCCCACTCCAAAAAATACTACAAGGAGTCCTAAAGCCAGAACCTAAGAGCGACGAATAACAATGAAAGAAAGCCAAAAACAAAAAAAAAGTTATTAAAAGAATAAATAAATAAAATCAAAGGAAAGACAAACACAATGGCAAATACAGATCCTAACATATCAATATTAACTCTAAATGTAAATGGACTAAACTCTTCAATAAAAAGATACAGAGTCGCAGGCTGGATTAAGAAACAAAACCCAACCTTCTGCTGTCTCCAGGAAACACATTTAGCTACAAAAGATAAAAATAGACTCAAAGTTAAAGGATGGAAAACAATCCTACAAGCAAATGGACCAAAAAAGAAAGCAGGAATAGCTATACTTTTATCAGATAAAACAGATTTCAAACTCAAAAAGATAAAAAGAGACCCCAACGGTCACTACATGATGATCAAGGGGACAATACTTCAAGAAGAAATAACAACTCATTAACATATATTCACCAAACAAAGGAGCACCAAAATATATCAGACAACTATTGTCATCTCTGAAAACAGACATCAGAGAAAACACATACGTAGTGGGAGACTTCAACACACCACTATCAACAATGGATAGATCATCGAGACAAAAAATAAGTAAAGACACTAAAGTTCTAAATAAGGACCTAGAGCACTTGGGCTTAACAGACATCTATAGAACACTAAACCCAAAAAAAAACGGAGTACACATTTTTCTCAAGCGCACACGGATCATTCTCCAGGATCGATCGCATACTGGGACACAAGACAAACATCAACAGACACACCAAGACTGAAATCATACCAACCATCTTTTCTGACCATGAAAGCATCAAACTAGAAATAAACCATAAAAAGAAGGCAAGGAACTCTCCTACCTCATGGAGATTGAAAACCACACTACTGGAAGACCACTGGACTAATGAGGAGATCAAAGAAGAAATAAAAAAATTCTTTGAATTGAATGACAATCAGGACACCAATTTCCCAAATGTATGGGATGCAGCAAAAGCAGTAATAAGAGGAAAATATATAGCAATAGAGGCTCACATTAAGAAACAAGAAAGAACTCAAAGAAACAACCTAATCTCGAAGCTCAAAGATCTAGAAAAAGAACAACAAAAAAACCCCAAAACCAGCAGAAGAAAGGAAATAATAAATCACAAAGCAGAAATAAATGAAATTGAAACTAAAAAAACAATCCAAAAGATCAATGAAACCAAGAGCTGGTTCTTGAAAAAAAATCAATAAAATAGACAAACCCCCAGCCAGGCTCACAAAGGAAAAAAGGGAGAAAGCACAAATAAACAGGATCATAAATGAAAGAGGAGAAATCACAACGGACACAGCAGAAATCAAAAGAATAATCAGTAACTACTATGAACAGTTACATGGAAACAAATTCAACAATCTAGAGGAGATGGACAAATTCCTACAACTGTACAATCACCCAAAGCTAGATAAAGAAGAAATAGAACACCTAAACAGACCAATCACAAGCAGCGAAATTGAAATGGTAATCAAAAACCTCCCCAAAAACAAAAGCCCAGGACCTGATGGATTTACAAATGAATTCTACCAAACATTCAGAGACGAATTAGTGCCTATCCTTCACAAACTCTTCCAAAAAATTGAGAAGGAAGGGACAATACCAAACACGTTCTATGAAGCCAACATTACACTAATACCAAAACCGAATAAGGACAACACAAAAAAGGAAAACTACAGGCCAATCTCCCTAATGAACACTGATGCAAAAATCCTCAATAAAATTTTAGCTATCAGAATCCAACAATGTATCCATAAGATAATTCACCACGACCAAGTAGGATTCATTCCAGGGACACAAGGATGGTTTAACATCCGAAAATCAACCAACGTTATCCAACACATCAACAAAAAGAAATATAAAAACCATATGATAATATCAATAGATGCTGAGAAAGCTTTCGACAAGGTGCAACACCCATTCATGATAAAAGCCCTTGAAATTCTTGGGATACAAGGAACATACCTCAACATCATAAAGGCCATCTATGACAAGCCAACAGCCAGTATCATTCTCAATGGTGAAAAGCTGAAAGCAATTCCATCAAGATCTGGAACAAGACAAGGATATCCACTCTCACCACTGCTTTTCAATATAATACTGGAAGTCCTAGCCAGAGCAATAAGACAAGAGAAAGACATCCAAGGGATCCAAATAGGAAAAGAAGAAGTCAAACTATCACTATTTGCAGATGATAAGATAATATACATAGAGAACCCCAAAAACTCCACAGAAAAACTAATTCAACTCATCAATCAGTTCAGTAAAGTGGCAGGATACAAAATCAACACGCAAAAGTCAGTAGCCTTCCTATACACAAACAATAAATCTGAAGAAGAAGAAATCAAAAAAACCATCCCTTTTTTTATTGAAACAAAAGAAGACACAAAGAAATGGAAAGACATCCCCTGCTCATGGATTGGAAGAATAAACATTATTAAAATGGCCATCCTTCCAAAAGCAATATACAGATTCAATGCTATTCCAATCAAAATTTCAATGTCATTCTTCAAAGAAATAGAACAATTATTGATGAAATTCATACGGAATCACCAAAAACCCCGAATAGCCAAAGCTCTCCTGAAAAAAAAAGAAGGGAATGGAGGCATTACACTCCCAGACTTCAAACTATACTACAAAGCCATAATCATCAAAACTGCATGGTATTGGAACAAGAACAGACATACAGACCAATGGAATCGAATAGAAAATCCAGAAATAAACCCACAGATTTATGGTCAACTAATCTTTGACAAAGGAGCAAAGACTATGCATTGGAGCAAAGAAAGTTTGTTCAATAAATGGTGCTGGGAAAACTGGGTCGCTACATGCAAAAGAATGAAGCTTGACCACTACCTCACACCATACACAAAAATCAACTCAAAATGGATTAAAGAACTAGACATAAGACCTGAAACCATAAAATATATAGAAGGAAACATAGGCGAAACACTACGTGATTTGCACATCAAAGACATCTTTACAGACACATCACCCAAAGCAGTGATAGTGAAGGCAAAGATCAACAGCTGGGACTACATCAAATTAAAGAGCTTCTGCACAGCAAAAGAGACAATAACAAAAACAAAGAAAAACCCCACCAACTAGGAGAACATTTTTGCACCCAACACTAATGATAAAGGACTGATCACAAAAATCTGCAAAGAGCTGATGAGACTCAACAACAACAAAGAAAATAATCCAGTCAAAAAATGGGCAGAAGAGCTAAAAAGAAACTTCTCTGAAGAGGAAATGCAAATGGCCAACAGGCATATGAAAAAATGTTCAACATCACTTGTCATCAGGGAAATGCAAATCAAAACTACCATGAGATACCATCTTACACAGTGAGAATGGCACATATTAAAAAAACTAGCAACACACAATGTTGGCGAGGGTGTGGAGAAAAAGGAACTCTTCTGCACTGTTGGTGGGAGTGCAAACTGGTCCAACCACTATGGAGAGCTGTGTGGAGATTTCTGGACCTACTAAACATCGAGCTTCCATATGATCCAGCAATTCCACTCCTAGGTATTTACCCAAAGGACACAGAAACATCAATTCCAAAGAACACCTGCACCCCTATGTTTATAGCAGCACTATTTACAATAGCTAAGCTTTGGAAACAACCCAAATGCCCAAAAATAGATGACTGGATCAAGAAGATGTGGTACATATATACCATGGAATATTACTCAGTATTCAAAAAAGATAAACACATGCAATTTGCAGCAACATGGATGGCGCTGGAAGGGATCATGCTCAGCGAAATAAGCCAAAAAGAAAAAGAAAAATCGGATGGTCTCACTCATAGCAGGAATCTAGAAAACTAAATAAGGGACCAGGAAAATGAATAACTATAAGAAAGTGAAAATCAAAATCAACAAAAAACTATGAACCAGAGACACTTTTAGGGGGGCGGGGGCGGGGAGGGGAGGGATTGGGGTCAGAATGGGGGGGCTGCAATTGTATGGGGAATATAAAAATAAAATTTATTATTTAAAAAAAAATAGAATCCAACAATGTATCCATAAGATAATTCACCACAACCAAGTAGGATTCATGCCAGGGACACAAAGATGGTTCAACATCCGAAAATCAATCAACGTTATCCAACACATCAACAAAGAAATATAAAAACCATATGATAATATCAATAGATGCTGAGAAAGCTTTCGACAAAGTGCAACACCCATTCATGATAAAAGCCCTTGAAATTCTTGGGATACAAGGAACATACCTCAACATCATAAAGGCCATCTATGACAAGCCAACAGCCAGTATCATTCTCAATGGTGAAAAGCTGAAAGCATTTCCATTAAGATCTGGAACAAGACAAGGATGTCCACTCTCACCACTGCTTTTCAATATAATACTGGAAGTCCTAGCCAGAGCAATACGACAAGAGAAAGACATACAAGGAATCCAAATAGGAAAAGAAGAAGTCAAATTATCACTATTTGCAGATGATAAGATAATATACATAGAGAACCCCAAAAACTCCACAGAAAAACTAATTGAACTCATCAATCAGTTCAATAAAGTGGCAGGATACAAAATCAACACGCAAAAGTCAGTAGCCTTCCTATACACAAACAATAAATCTGAAGAAGAAGAAATCAAAAAAAAATCCCTTTTATTATAGAACCAAAAAAAAATCAAATACTTGGGAATAAATCTAACAAAAGAGGTAAATGACCTATACAAAGAAAACTATAAAACACTGTTAAAAGAAATAGAAGAAGACACAAAGAAATGGAAAGACATCCCCTGCTCATGGATTGGAAGAATAAACATTATTAAAATGGCCATGCTACCAAAAGCAATATACAGATTCAATGCTATTCCAATCAAAATTTCAATGTCATTCTTCAAAGAAATAGAACAATTATTGATGAAATTCATACGGAATCACCAAAAACCCCGAATAGCCAAAGCTCTCCTGAAAAAAAAAGAAGGGAATGGAGGCATCACACTCCCAGACTTCAAACTCTACTACAAAGCCATAATCATCAAAACTGCATGGTATTTGCACAAGAACAGACACACAGACCAATGGAATCGAATAGAAAATCCAGAAATAAACCCACAGATTTATGGTCAACTAATCTTTGACAAAGGAGCAAAGACTATGCATTGGAGCAAAGAAAGTTTGTTCAATAAATGGTGCTGGGAAAACTGGGTCACTACATGCAAAAGAATGAAGCTTGACTACTACCTCACACCATACACAAAAATCAACTCAAAATGGATTAAAGAACTAGACATAAGACCTGAAACCGGGCCTCCCTGGTGGCGCAGTGGTTGAGCGCTGGGTTGCGAAGCTGCCCGCAGCCTCTACAGCGCCAGTTCGATCCCCGGCTGCACCCCGGCCACCGGAGGAGGGTCCCACATGGCGCTCAGTCCTCTCCTGCCACCCACTGCTCCCCTCAGCAGTGTACTTCGGTCCTTCTGCCTGCTCTGCACCCAGCTCTGGCTCTGGTGAATTCTGTCACCCTCCCACACTTCTGACTGTACCCAGTGCTTGTATAAATAGATAGATAGATAGATAGATAGATAGATAGATAGATAGATAGATAGATAGATAGATAGATAGATAGACTTGCAAAAAATTAAAAAAAAAAAAAAGACCTGAAACCATAAAATACATAGAAGGAAATATAGGCAAAACACCACATGATATGCACCTCAAAGACATCTTTACAGACACATCACCCAAAGCAGTGATAGTGAAGGCAAAGATCAACAGCTGGGACTACATCAAATTAAAGAGCTTCTGCACAGCAAAAGAGACAATAACAAAAACAAAGAGAAACCCCACCAACTAGGAGAACATTTCTGCACCCAACACTAATGATAAAGGACTGATCACAAAAATCTGCAAAGAGCTGATGAGACTCAACAACAACAAAGAAAATAACCCAGTGAAAAAATGGGCAGAAGAGCTAAAAATAAACTTCTCTGAAGAGGAAATGCAAATGGCCAACAGGCATATGAAAAAATGTTCAACATCACTTGTCATCAGGGAAATGCAAATCAAAACTACCATGAGATACCATCTTACACCAGTGAGAATGGCACATATTAAAAAAACTAGCAACAACAAATGTTGGCGAGGATGTGGAGAAAAAGGAACTCTCCTGCACTATTGGTGGGAGTGCAAACTGGTCCAACCACTATGGAGAGCTGTGTGGAGATTTCTGGACCTACTAAACATAGAGCTTCCATATGATCCAGCAATTCCACTCCTAGGTATTTACCCAAAGGACACAGAAACATCAATTCCAAAGAGCACCTGCACCCCTATGTTTATAGCAGCACTGTTTACAATAGCTAAGCTTTGGAAACAACCCAAATGCCAAAAAATAGATGACTGGATCAAGAAGATGTGGTCCATATACACCATGGAATATTACTCAGCATTCAAAAAAGATAAACACATGCAATTTGCAGCAACATGGATGGCGCTGGAAGGGATCATGCTCAGCGAAATAAGCCAGAAAGAAAAAGAAAAATACCAGATGGTCTCACTCATAGCAGGAATCTAGAAAACTTAAATAAGGGACCAGGAAAATGAATAACTATAAGAAAGTGAAAATCAAAATCAACAAGAAACTATGAACCAGAGACACTCTATGGGGGGTGGGGGGAGGGGAGGGATTGGGGTCAAAATAAGGGGGTTGCAATTTTATGGGTAATATAAAAATAAAATTTATTTAAAAAAAAAAAAGAAAATTACCTGAGTTGATCTATACAAAGTTCTCAGAATGACGCCTGGCATGTAGTAAGCACTTGATAAGCGTCAGCAGTAACTGTTACTACTAGGCTCAGGTGCCGTGCGAGGTACTAACAGTTACCTTCAGTCGCAACAACAGCCAGGGAAATATGTTAGTCTTCCCATTTTTCAGATGAAGAAAGTGATTCTCTGCGTATCTTGTTTGAGGTAACATAATTGAGTCCATTCGGCTAATAACTAACTGGCAGTCAGAATTGTGCTTATTAGGTATGCCACTCCGAAGCCTATTAAGTAGGACCAGGAAAATAAGACATGTGAATTGTCTGAGTCCAGTCAAAGACTCTCCACCCAGGGGATCCTGTGTCCAGATCCGGATTTAGCTTAGAAGGATGCCCCACTGGCATGTCAGGGCCTGGCAGGCCATGGCAGAGCTCAGCACCCCTCTCTTCTTTCTGGCATCTTTCAGATCACTGCTCTCCTTAGTCCCTCCTCCACCTGCCAGCCGATCACACCCACCTTTCCTTCTGCCTTTCATCTCAGTGGATCTGGGAAACCTTCCACCTGAGCTCTAAGAGTAAACTCCTTCCTCCTCAATGGAGCCCCTGCTCCATCAGCCACCCTCCCTATTGACACCTGCCAAGGCACTTATGTCATCTGCTCAGGCAGGGCATCTGGCTTCCTTCACCAACAACCAGCTGTTTACTGGTGCGGGGGCTCCTGTGGACAACAGCGTCCCAAGTCAGGCACAGTGTCTGGCACAGATCAAATGCTGCCGCAAATACTTGCTGAACTGATGGTAAATAGGTGAGAGAGAAACACGGGGACAGATATGAATCTTAAAAGCAGAGACTCCCATGAATATTTTGCATAATGGAAGTCAGAGTGAGTCAAAGTCTTCCTAGAAGCAAACTGCTCACCCATGTTAAATAAATGAACTCTTAGGAGCCATTAGGGTACCATTTCATCAGTCACCTCTTCCCCTGCATTGAGTCAGGCCCTATTAGAATGAAGTCATTTGGCTCCCTTGGCAGAGCTCACAAACCAGAGACCCTCCTCCATGCAGCAGCAGGGGGCCAGGTTGCAGAGAGGGGAGCCCTCACCCCACAACTCCCACCCTGCCCTCCAAACAAGAAACAGCCCAGAGTGGAGGTTTCCCATCCCCATGAAGACTTAGGGAGCCACCCACCCACTGGGTCGCCCACACTGAACTCTGTCCTCCACAGTTCATGAAATGCCCACCCCACTTACCACCACTGCCTGTCTCCTCCCAAAGTTGTTCCTAAAATAGGGAGCCAGTTCCTAGAAGGCCTCTCCTCTCTATGAGCCAGTCCCTGTGCCCACACCAGTCTCTGTACCCATACTGGTCTCTGTGCCCACATCAGTCTCTCCCAGGATTAAGTCAAGACACCAGAAGTCTGGGAGTCACTGGGTATAAGTCCTGTCAAAGACAGAGCCCTGGAGTTCACGACTTCTGTTGAGATCCAGGGGGCTGCCACATTTCATCCTCCACAACACATGGCTACTCAACTCCCCCTCAGCACTGTGGGAGCCTCCAGGCTGCTCCCAATGGCTACTTTCTTTCTTTTGTTTGTTCAAACTACTCAACATTGGATTCTAAAACTTGAGGCCAACAAAGCCTTAACTAATACACTACTTCTGATCCTCTCAGGAGGTAGGCATGTAATTCCCCCTCTTTACAGATTAGGAAGATGCATTTCAGAGAGATTAAGTGACTTGTCCAAAGTCAAAGAGCTGACAAGTGGCAGAACTGCTAGTCAAACACCAAAGCCAGGGCATTTTCTACTCTGCCACAGCTGCCTGAGTGACCGCAGGAACACACAACGTGCAGACCACAATCTGAAGAGGCAGCAGAGACAGAGAGGAAGCATAAGGCTCACTTCTTGGTAATCAGAGCAATTCAGTGGCCTGGCAGATAGATGGTCTCTATTTTGGTAGCTGTGTCACAGTTCTGCAACAAAGACATTTATTTTAATACTCAGGAAATTCAGCAGCAATGTCCCAACCATGTCAACAGTCAAGCTATAAATCTCTGGCTACAGCAAGTTAAATATGGTCAGTGTGTTTTACTCTCTCTTCGTCAATTCCCTGATCATCCAGCATTAATTCTCAGGATCACATGATGATGAGGAGGAGAACAGACAGCCTAGAGTCAATGGAGACATCATCAGAGCCTCAGGTTCTTTGCAGAAATGGGCAGAGGATAAACCCTAAGTCAATACAAAATGGCCAAGGGCGTAGCAGATGAAATCCATGTTTTCTCCAAAGAAAGAACTGGAATCTGAAAAGTATGCCTTTTTTCTGCAGGAAAAAATACTGCTAACTGTAACAGTTGGGATTTCTTAAACTGACACCTAGAAATTTACAGTTCCTAAATAATAATTTATAATTCTTTATCCACAATTTGCAATTAGTTTTGCAGAGTAGAATTAAAACCTTTGCTAAAATACTTAGGTATTGGGCCTCCCCGGTGGCGCAGCGGTTGAGCGCTGGGTTGTGAAGCTGCCCGCAGCCTCTGCAGCACCAGTTCGATCCCCGGCTCCTCCCCGGCCACCGGAGGAGGGTCCCACATGGCGCACAGACCTCTCCTGCCGCCCGCTGCTCCCCTCAGCAGTGTACTTTGGTCCTTCTGCCTGCTCTGCTCCCCGCTCTGGCTCTGGTGAATTCTCTCACCCTCCTGTGCTTCTGACTGTACCCAGTGCTTGTATAAATAAATAAATAATAAATAAATAAAAAAAATCTTAAAAAAATAAATAAATAAATAAAATACTTAGGTATTTTTGCACAGTAATTTAAAGATCATATAGGATTTAAATATAACCAAAACACTCATGAAATGACTTTAAACTTGCAGTTATATGAAGTGCAAACATGCCCAGTGCTAAAAATAAGGTGACACAGAGGATCAAGCTAGTGAGATTAAATTTTTAAATACTCAGCCTCTGCAACAAATTTATAAACATTTTGTTCAACATTTAGACACTTTTTATATGACTAAAGCAGACTCAAAAGAGCAAAGTTTAACTAAATGGATTCAAATTAGTGATGATGTGTCCATCTACAGCACCTGACTGCAGCTAGCTCCTTTGAAAACAGACTGTGCCTTATTACAGGCTGACATGCATCTTAACGCTCAACTAAACTTGATCAAAATCAAATAACTAATGCAAGTCAGAGTCACAAAATATTAGCCCTCGGATTTAGTTATTATCATAGACTTGCCCAAGGTCACTCAAGTGAAGTGACAAAGCCAAGAAAGAATTCAAGGCTGCAGACCTCTGGCCTGCCCCCAGGGCTCCACTAAGTTCCTCCTGACACTCTTACTCAAAGAGTAAGAAAATACAAATCCTCGAAAGGTCAGAGTTAAGAAAGAGCTCCTGATTCTGCTCCTTCCAGTCGGACAGACCTCTTCCAGTGCGCTGCCAGCCGAGTCCCTTCACAACGGTGAAGGTCGGAGCGAATGGATTTGGCTGAACTGGGTGCCTGGTCACCATGGTTGCTTTTAACTGACAAAGTGGATATTGTTGCCATCAAAGACCCCTTCGTTGACCTCAACGACAGGGTCTACATGTTCTAGTATGATCCCACCCACAGCCAGTTCAATGGTACAGACAAGACCGAGAACTGGAAGCTTGTCATGAATGTAAAGGGCATCTTTCAGGAGCGGGAGCCCGCCAGCATCAAATGGGGTGATGCTGGTCATGTTGGGGAGTCCATTGATGTCTTCACTAGGTTGGAGAAGGGTGGGGCTCACTTACAGCGTGGGGCCAAAAGGCCATCATCTCCTCCCCTCCTGCTGGCGCCCCCATGTTCTAGATAGGCGTGAGCATGAGAAGAATGACAAACCCATCAAGATTGTCAGCCATGCCTTCTGCATCATAACTCTCCTGGCCAAGGTCATCCTCTATGGCATCACAGACCACATTCCACGCCAGCTCTGCCACCCAGAAAACGATGGACAGCCCCTCTGAGGAGCTGTGGTGAGATAACCGCGGGGCTATCCAGAAGATAACCCCTCTTCTACTGAAGCCGCCAAGGCTCATTGACATGACCTTCCACATCCCCCTCACCACGAGTCAGTCATGGATCTGACCTGCCATGGAAAAATTTACAAACTCCGAGGACATCAAGGTGGAGAAGCAGGCATCCAAGGCTCCCCCTCAAGGGCATCCTGGGCATACCAAGGACCAGGCTATCTCCTACAACCTTAACAGTGACACCCCTTCCTCCACCTGAAATGCTGGGATTGGCATTGCCCTCAATGACCACTTTGTCAAGTTCATTTTCTGGTACTGAATTTGACTGCAGCCACAGGGTGGGAGACCTCATCATCCACATGGTCTACAAGGAATAAGAGGCCCTGGCCCACTAGCCCCGGCAAGCGCATGCAAAAAGAGACAAGTCCTGAGCTGCTGGGGAGTCCGTACCCCAGTTTTCTAACACACTGAGACTCTCCTGACCTTGTCACAGTTCCATCCCAGATCCCCTGAAGATGGGAAGGGACTTAATGAGCCCGACTCTGTCCTGTATTATCAATAAAGTACACTGTCCCCAGCAAAAAAGAAAAGGCTCCCACTGTTCAGCCAATGATGCCCTCTAGGCAGGATGGACACTGAGCCCACACCAGCATGCCAGCTGGTTGCTGAAAACCTGAGATGCTTCTATACCAGCTGTAGGGTAAAGAAAATATCAGGCTTTTCTGCCCTTCCGCCATCAGGATAGATGATGGATCCTTGTCTTGAATGCATGCCTGATGGCAGGCACCTGGAATAGGGTGTGGGCATAGGTAGATGGGATTCAGCTGAGCTAAGACTGTACTTTTAAGGGCGGCGTCATGGGGACGCCAGCAGCAGCAGTAGAAGCTGAAGCAGAAGCCGAAAGAGAAGCCGAAAAGCAGCAGAACGAACGCTAGAGAGCCCAGATAGAGTGAAGACTTGCTGGGGGGCTGGGAGGCTGGCAGGCCTCCCAGCCCCCCAGCCAGCACCCCTGCCTGCCATATGCCTGGTGAACCCCAATAAAAAACCTGCAAAACTACTGAGGACTCTGACTCCTCCTTTACCCGGTCTGCATGGGATCAGAAAACCTGCACTGTGGCCAGTCCTGGCCCTTACACCAGCTGTAATACTACCCCCCAACTCACTCACCCCAACTACTCCAGAAGCCCTGGGCCATCAAGCCCTAGGTACATCGACGAGATGCAAAAACCACAGGGTTGGGGCCTGGCACACCAGCACCTCCAGAAACCCACTGTGGTCCTACAGAGTCTGTTCTGATGGTTCCGATGGCTGAGGCCATTGCCGCACAGTGGTTATTTTGAGAATCTCCCTTCACAAAATCACAAGTCATGATGAAAGCCATTCATCAGAGAACTAATTTGTGTAAGAGTTCTCTGTCTTCTCAATGTATGAAGTTCATTAAAGCTGGTGGGGGGAAAAATTTGGCCCACACTGAACTCCTTTCTTCCCCATAGCTGGCTGCCTAGCTGCACTATATGGAAGCTAAGGGTAAGAGTAATCCTCTGACTCTCTCATAAACCAACATAATCATTTGCTCACTCAGCAAACATTTACTGAGCCAGGCCCTGGGCTGAGCACTGGAATTGGAACATGCATGCCAGCTCCCTTGCCTGTGCCTGGGGTGAGGGGAAGCAGAAAGGTGGCCCCTTGACGTCAACGCAGGGTGAAGAGCTCCAATGGCAAGTGCTGTGCAGCAGAGAGGAAGAGATGGCCCTGCTGACAGTCAGGGAAAGCCCTGCCAAGGAGGTGACACTCCAGCGGCACCTTAGGGTCACCAGGTAAACAAGGAAGGGAAAGGTATTCCTAGAGGATGGAACAGTGTATGCAAAGGCACAAGAGATACAAACATGTCACTTTTAGGAACCTGTAAGAAGTTAGCTGTCATGAGATGATGGGGAATGAAAGAAAAGGAGAAAGGAAAGAACTTTGATGAGATCAGGAAGGGTCTGCTGTGCCATTTCTTTCATGCATTTGCACAGGAAAATTCTCTTAACACTTGGATTATATATTTCTACAGAGGTGAATGCTGGGAAAACAAACACCAGGCTCATCTCTAAATGACGTCTCAGTTTCCTGTGTGGTGGAAATACCCATGCTCAGCTGAAGGATATTAATCTGTAAAGTTAAGAACACCTCCTCCTACCTGTTGTAGCTCAATTATCAGCAGGAAGGCATTTGAGGCTCTCTAGATCAAAGGAGTTATCAAATATGTGTCAAGGAAGAATATGAATGTGCATGTGAACATCCAATTTCAGTCAAGCTTACCTCAGAGAAGATGATTTTGCTGCCTGGTGACTGTTGAAAGGAGCACTTTTCTGTTATTAAGTCTTCACTCCTGAACCCCAGATCCTGTGCAGTAGTTAAATAACTGTTCTGCTGTATTGCTTCCAATTCTTTTTCATTGAATTTCTAAGGAAACAAAACAAATCATCAAGTTTTTATCAAAGAAAAAAGCATTAAAAGATTGTCCTAAACTCTTACAGGAAAGATATACTAGTCTTTTCCACAATGCCCATATGCCCTCTAAATAACTTTCATCGTCCCCAAATGTTAGGCAATTACAGAATGCCACTCCATTTGTGTGTCACTATAGCTTAGAGAACAGCAGCAACCCAAGATGGCAGAGCTAAAGATGGTGGCAAAGCCCTGCTCAGCCACGTTGTGTTCCATGAGTACATTTCCTTCCACGTTCAGTTCTCTGCTTTTCTCGAAATTAGTAACAACTGCTTTGTTATTACTTTTAGTTCATAAAACTGAATTATGTACTTAATGTAAATTTATCTCCACACTCCCTAAAAGACTCAGAAATTCCTCTAGGTGGAGTCAGACATCTGAGCTCAAGGATGGGCTCCCTCAGCAGGTCTGGCCTCAGCTGTCATCCTGGGACTTCCCTTCACAGCCCACGAATCCACAGCCCACGTGGATTCACTTTTTTCTGGATCACGTGTCCATCTCTTTTTGGGTTATTTCTCATTTGTATAGATCATCCCCCAGGAGTTTTCTGCAGAGTCATATGAGGCACCGAATGTCTGGAAATGCCCTTATTCTGCCTCATACTTGCTGAATTGTGGGCTGAGCACACAAGGCTGGATTGGAAATGACCTTTCCTCAAAAATCTGAGAGTGCTGCTCTCCTGCTTTCTGGCTTCTGGTGTTGCTGTTGAGAATTCTGACATCATTTCTGGTTTGGGTCCATCATATATAGAATCTATGTTTTCACTCTCTAGAAGCCTTTCAGATCCTCTCTTTATCCCTGTGCGTTGAAATTTCACAATTTGACCTTGCAGTACTGTTCATTTTCATTGTTCTAGAAACACAGCAGGTTCTTTCAATATAGAAGTACATGTCCTCCCATTCTAGAAAATGTTCTCCTCTTACTTTGAAATTTTCCTTCCCTCTACTTTGCCTGGAACTTCTGTTAGTCATATACTGGAACTCTTGAATCAAGTCTCTCACATTATTATCATTTCTTTCCCATTTTCCCCTCTTTTTGTTTTTTGCTTAATTCTATTTCCAGAAGATTTACTCAATTTCATCTTCTAACTTGCATAATTCTTCTATTAAACATTTTATATCTGTAATCATCTTCCAGTTTCCCAAAGGCCATTCTTCTTTTCCAAGTATCATTTTTATCACATCCCAAACTTACTTTCACCTAAAGATATTATAGGATGCAGTTTTTTAAAAAGCTGCCTAGTGTTCTTCTCATCCCCCCTTTCTTTTCCTTCTCTGCCACTCTGTTCTGTCTGCTTGACTTGTCTTTCCTCAAGATGCTGTTCTCCTGCTTGATAAATACAGGCCATCCACATACTCTTCTCCCCATCCATCTACTATTAAAAGTGCTCAGAAGCTCTGCAAGCATGGCAAGGACATATCAAGGGGGTCTCACTGTGAGAAAACCAGGAGGGACTCAGTTGTTCTGTTGGAGTCCCCCAGTAATGGGCATCTTTCTTTCTGTGTCTTTTCTCCACTCAGGGGAACCTCATTACTGGGTATGCACACTTCACTCCCTCCCTCCGCATTTCATACAAGAGCCCACTCCTGCTTTCAGCTGCACATGAACGTCTCTGGCTTTCTAACTGGGTGGTTCCCAGGGAAAGGGGAGGTTCCAGGCTCCCTGCCCCACCCAAGGAAGGGTGGAGGCTAAGCAGAGAAGAGAAGCTGGAGTAGGAAGGAAAAAGCAGGATGGAGAGGCAGAAGGAGACCTGGAGGAGGCACATGGAGCAGAGACACATGTGAAGAAGCTGCAATTGCTTCTTGGTCCTGGACTGGGTGAAACAGATGTGGGTGAGAGACCCGTGGGGAGGTTTACAATGGAAGCTTTTATCTTGATTTTGCTCCCTTTGTCCCAGACATGGTGGGTCCCTTCTGCCCCTTTCCTATGGGTCCCCACAAAAAGGTGCTGTTGATTTATGCAGACTTTCAGGCCTCTGACGCCCTGCTTTGGACCAACCCTGTTTGGCTGGACATTTACTCACTAACTTCAGGTGATTTGGAAACTTATTCTTTGTCTTTTCTGTATTGCACACTAATTATATTAAAGATATAATTAGTGAAGGTCTTATGCACTAAATTATGCTTTGTCTTGATGTAGTGGATGGCAGAACTTATTTAGAGCAGGCAGGTTTGGGGGCTCTAGGGTGGCCCTCTCCCTGCCCTGTAATAGATTAAGGTCAACAGAGGCCTTAATCTCCCATCCCCTTCTAGTGAAGAGAACGTGACCAACTTACTGCCTGGCATTCCAGCCAAATATGCTCTCATGTCCACTGACCTTTCTGGGTTCTTTCTGGGTTCTGTAGAATAGGCCTAGCTTGATCCCTGTTGACTTCCCACCCCAAAGGATGTAGCAGAGTCGAGAATGCTGAATCTGTGTAGTTACCACTCGCCATCTGCTTATCATCCAGACAGCATCCTGCTGCTGCACCACTCCCATTCTCCCCTCCTATGGGTTTATATCTGTACACCCTCACCACCATTTTAATGAGATTTCTATAGTAAGTGGAGTTAAATACCCATGTCCAGATCACCAAAGTTAGCTGTGAGTCTGGGCTAAATAAGTAATTCACCAATGAACACAAAGGGCGTTCCAAGACACAGAGGAACACTTAGAGGAAAAGTGCAGAGGAGTGAATGAATAAGGAGCAAAGACTCCCATGAAATGGGTCGGGCAATTGAGAAAAACAGGCCAACCCTGACACAGCTGGACCTGCTGTTAACTGTGATGATTCACACAGCCCAGAGAAGCTCCTTCCCTTTGCTGAGCTTCCCTTTCTCCACACTTACCTCCCTGATGGCTGAGACCCAAATAACATGAGGAAAGTTGTGAGAGGCTCTGATTTGTGGCAAAGAAGCCTACAGTCATTTTTGCAGCCACATGTTTACAGAAATGTTCCTTCAAAAGAGTTTTTTAAAAAAAACCTATGCCGGGCCTCCCCAGTGGCGCAGTGGTTGAGCGCTGGGTTGCGAGGCTGCCCGCAGTCTCTGCAGCGCCGGTTTGATCCCTGGCCGCCAGCAAGGGTCCCACATGGCACGCAGACCTCTCCGGCCCCCAATGCTCCCCTCAGCAGTGTACTTTGTCAGTCTGCCTGTTCTGTTCCCCACTCTGGCTCTGGTGAATTCTCTCGCCTTCCCGCGCTTCTGACTGTACCCAGTGCTTGTATAAATAAATAAATAAATCTTTAAAAAAAAAAAAAAAAAAAAAAAACCTATGCCAAATCAAAAGATTTAAAGGCAAAAGACCAAAAGTTAGGGTACCTGAAGCAACAAGTCTGTCTGACTGGCACTTTTTGTCAGGCGTCTGATCACCTCCTCTTGGTTTTGTAGCTTTTTATTACTTTCACTCAAAAGGCTTCTGTAACGATGCTCCACTGCCTTCTCTCTTTCATTCACTTCGTTGCGTAATTTTTCAACTTCATGTTGAAGGTCCTACCAGAAGAAAAAGAAGAACTGGAATTTACTTGACAAAAATGTCAAGGTCAACAATTTCTCTCACCTATTTACCTTACTGTATAGCAAGCAGCTAACTGAGGTATTTAACAATTGTGTATTTCCTTCTCATTTGAAGATTTAATAAATATCCAAAATAATCTAAAATTTGGAAAAGTTTTAACCATATTTATCACAACATAAATATGAATATTTATCACAATATTATTTACAACTAAATATCCAACAAAGGGAATTAATTATAAAAAGAGTATGTTATTCAAAATTCTGTGTAATATGATGCCGGCTGTTTCTAAATGTTTATATAAAATATTATTACAGTTTTTAGGACTATGAGGGAACACATCAAAATAATAAAAGCAAAGCTTTGCCAGTTCCTTTGTTTTCTCTACATTCCACAAGAGTGAAATCATCGGTATTTGTCTTTTTTCCTTCTGACTTATCTTGCTTAGCATAATCCCCTCCAGTCCCATCCATGTTGTTGAAAATAGCAAGAGTTCATCTTTTTTATAGCTAAGTAGTATTCCATCATGTATATATAACATGTCTTAATCCACTCATCTGTCTTTGGGCACTTAGGTTGTTTCCATAAGTTAGCTACTGTAAATAGTGCTGCAGCAAACATAGGAGTATATATATTCCTTTGAATTAGTGCTTTTGCATTCTTCAGATATTATACCTAGGAGTGGAACTGCTGGATCATATGGTAGATCCATTTTTAACATTCTGAGAAACCTGCATCTTATTTTCCATAGGGTCTGGACCAGTCTATATTCTCCAAAAGTAAACGAAAACAAACCCTAGAAAGAACTGCAGAATTAGGCTACTAGAGGGGGAGACAGGCTGGGGGTGGGAACAAAGGGAGCAGGTGGTCTATGGTAAAGGACTACGGGTGCTTTGGTGGTGGGTGTGATGTGGTGACAAATATCTGAGGCGGTATGAACCTACTCCCCTAAGTCACAGACAGTGTTGTAAACCAATGTTAACTTAAAAAAAAAAAAAAAATTACAAAAATAATAATAAAGTATCCCTAAGTAGAGGAATAATAGTGATTATCAGTTGATTTTTGATTTTTCTGAGCTTTTATAATCTCTAAATAAGCCTAATATATTCATAATGAGAACATAAAACTGTCTTAAATAATGGCATTTCCAATAATGAAAAATGTTCAAGTTACACTAATGGGGAAAAAACGAAAACAACAACTATACAGTGTGATTGTAACTACCTCAGTGTACTATTTGTAATAATGAAAAACTGGAAACACCCAGATGTCCACCAACAGAGGAATAAACCAGGCACATTCTCACCACAGAGCACTGTGAAGGTACAGAGAAAAGTAATGAGGAATCCCTTTATAAATGTACTGGCCCAGGTAATCTTCAGGAAATACCACTTAGGGTGGAAGAAGGAAGGAAGCAGACCACAGGAAGGAAAAAAAAAGTCTATGTACAGTGTACTGCCATTTCCTTAACCACACAAGGAATTAAAAGGCTGCCTTTTAGGAAAAAGGGAACGCAGTAAAAGAGACAGAGTAAAAGTCATTTTTTAGATGTGGCTTTAAATGCTTAAACATTTAAACCATTTAAATGCTTAAGAGAATTATTCTTTAAATAAAATTTTAAATCCCTTAAATCTTAAAGCAGAACAAACAAAAGAAAACGAATTTAACTGTATTGGGTTGATTGGTGAACCAAACTGAAAGTAATCATTTCAATAACCTTAAAGCTGTGTAATGTATACCTCTCGAGTGGGATATTTTTCCTTAGGACAAAAGGAAGTACTACAAAAAATTTTTCATTGTTAGCAATAAAGTTTTTTAGTTTTCTTAAGTAATAATGCTTTTAATAACCATACTGCAAGAAATACTGGTATTGTTATTCTGAAATTGTGTGGGCATATATTTATTAAATGAGTATTATGTCACAGGAACCAAAATGTTCAGCATAAGAGAAGACAAACACAAATGTAAAAGTTAAAGGGCATCATTCTCATTTAAATTGGAAACACTGGGCTTCCCTGGTGGCAAAAGGGGTTAAGTCTCAGCACTATGAAGCCATCAGAGCCACTGCAGCAAGAGTTCAATCCCCTGCCAGGGAGCTAACCCACATGGCACAGCAGACCTCTCCAGTCTCACCCCGCCGCACCCCTCAGCAGTGTATTTCAGTAGATCTGCCTGTTCTACTCCTGCTCTGTCTCTGGTGAATTCTCTCACCCCCCACATCTCTGGCCTGTACCCCAGCTCTTGTATGCATAAATAAATACAGTAAATCTTAAAAAAAAAAAAATCATCAATGACACTAAGGTTCTTGAAAGTAAGATAAGAAATATGATATTTACATAGTTTCAAAGTATATCCCCACAAAACACCACAAATGGATAAAAAAGCAACTGTATTGTGGAGAAACCCAGGATACACCCACCCTAACCAAGTGACCTACACTGAAGCTACGCAAACAATTAGGACAGACGGACAGTGTGTGCCTCCAGATGTGACACAGGAGAAAGAGCTCATTGTATCAGAGTGATTCTTGCCACAAATGTATACCTTCAACCTAATCACGTAAGAAACACCAGTCAAGTCCAAACTGAGGGACATTTATAAAATAACTGATAAGTATGCTACAAGACTCAAGGTCATGAAGTTCGAAAAAGACTGCACTACTGTGCCTGATTAGAGGAGACTAAGGAGACATGACAATGAAAGGCAAAATGGATGCTGGACTGGATTCTGGTCCAGAGAAGGGGCATTAATGGGAAAACTGGTAGAATTCAAATACAGTCTGTAGACTGGCTAGTAGCATTGTGTCTGTGGATTCACTGATTCTGGTAAGTGTACTCCAATTGCATAAAATGAACATTAGCTGGGTGAAGGGTATAAAGGAACTTCTGTGAATTCTTTCCATAGCTTTTCTCTATGGCTAAAATTATTTCAAAATAAAAATTTTTTAAAAAGACTTATCAATCAATGCAATGTGTACATCTTGTCTCTATCATAAATTTAACAGATGTTTACAATAACTTTTAAATTAGACAATCATTAGTGTTGTGTGCAAAAATGTTCTCCCACTTGGTGGGGTTTCTCTTTGTTTTGGTTATTGTCTCTTTTGCTGTGCAGAAGCTCTTTAATTTGATGTAGTCCCAGCTGTTTATCTTTGCCTTCACTATCACTGCTTTGGGTGATGTGTCTGTAAAGATGTCTTTGATGTGCATATCACGTAGTGTTTCGCCTATATTTCCTTCTATGTATTTTATGGTTTCAGGTTTTATGTCTAGTTCTTTAATCCATATTGAGTTGGTTTTTGTGTATGGTGTGAGGTAGTGGTCAAGCTTCATTCTTTTGCATGTAGCGACCCAGTTTTCCCAGCACCATTTATTGAACAAACTTTCTTTGCTCCAATGCATAGTCTTTGCTCCTTTGTCAAAGATTAGTTGACCATAAATCTGTGGCTTTATTTCTGGATTTTCTATTCGATTCCATTGGTCTGTGTGTCTGTTCTTGTTCCAATACCGTGCAGTTTTGATAATTATGGCTTTGTAGTAGAGTTTGAAGTCTGGGAGTGTGATGCCTCCATTCCCTTCTTTTGTTTTTTTCAGGAGAGCTTTGGCTATTTGGGGTTTTTGGTGATAAAGGACTAATCACAAAAATCTGCAAAGAGCTGATGAGACTCAACAACAACAAAGAAAATAATCCAGTCAAAAAATGGGCAGAAGAGCTAAAAAGAAACTTCTCTGAAGAGGAAATGCAAATGGCTAACAGGCATATGAAAAAATGTTCAACATCACTTGTCATCAGGGAAATGCAAATCAAAACTACCATGAGATACCATCTTACACCAGTAAGAATGGCACATATTAAAAAAACTAGCAACAACAAATGTTGGCGAGGGTGTGGAGAAAAAGGAACTCTTCTGCACTGTTGGTGGGAGTGCAAACTGGTCCAACCACTGTGGAAAGCTGTGTGGAGATTTCTGGACCTACTAAACATAGAGCTTCCATATGATCCAGCAATTCCACTCCTAGGTATTTACCCAAAGGACACAGAAACATCAATTCCAAAGAACACCTGCACCCCTATGTTTATAGCAGCACTGTTTACAATAGCTAAGCTTTGGAAACAACCCAAATGCCCAAAAATAGATGACTGGATCAAGAAGATGTGGTACATATATACCATGGAATATTACTCAGCATTCAAAAAAGATAAACACATGCAATTTGCAGCAACATGGATGGCGCTGGAAGGGATCATGCTCAGCGAAATAAGCCAGAAAGAAAAAGAAAAATACCGGATGGTCTCACTCATAGCAGGAATCTAGAAAACTTAAATAAGGGACCAGGAAAATGAATAACTATAAGAAAGTGAAAATCAAAATCAGCAAAAAACTATGAACCAGAGACACTTTTAGGGGGGCGGGGGCGGGAGGGGAGGGATTGGGGTCAGAATGGGGGGGCTGCAATTGTATGGGGAATATAACAATAAAATTTATTATCTAATAAAAAAAAAAAATCTGCAAAGAGCTGATGAGACTCAACAACAACAACAAAAAATCCTGTCGAAAAATGGGCAGAAGAGCTAAAAAGAAACTTCTCTGAAGAGGAAATGCAAATGGCCAACAGGCATATGAAAAAATGTTCAACATCACTTGTAATCAGGGAAATGCAAATCAAAACTACCATGAGATACCATCTTACACCAGTGAGAATGGCACATATTAAAAAAACTAGCAACAACAAATGTTGGCGAGGATGTGGAGAAAAAGGAACTCTTCTGCACTGTTGGTGGGAGTGCAAACTGGTCCAACCACTATGGAGAGCTGTGTGGAGATTTCTGGACCTACTAAACATAGAGCTTCCATATGATCCAGTAATTCCACTCCTAGGCATTTACCCAAAGGACACAGAAACATCAATGTTTATAGCAGCACTGTTTACAATAGCTAAGCTTTGGAAACAACCCAAATGCCCAAAAATAGATGACTGGATCAAGAAGATGTGGTACATATACACCATGGAATATTACTCAGCATTCAAAAAAGATAAACACATGCAATTTACAGCAACATGGATGGCACTGGAAGGGATCATGCTCAGAGAAATAAGCCAGAAAGAAAAAGAAAAATACCGGATGGTCTCACTCATAGCAGGAATCTAGAAAACTTAAATAAGGGACCAGGAAAATGAGTAACTATAAGAAAGTGAAAATCAAAATCAACAAGCAACTATGAACCAGAGACACTCTATGGGGGGTGGGGGGGAGGGGAGGGATTGGGGTCAAAATAAGGGGGTTGCAATTGTATGGGGAATATAAAAATAAAATTTATTTTAAAAAAAGAAAATAATAAAAACAATGTGGAATCAAAAATAAATAAATTAGACAATCAGGGAAATCTAAATATTAACTATTTGGCAATTTTAGAATATTACTAACCTTTTTGAAAAAGTGAAATGTATTTTTTAAAACATACTGAAAAAGTGAAATAATGTGTTAAAATTCAATGGGAGAGGGAGCTGGGGTGGGGTGGGGGGGTGGGGGGGCTGGTGCTAGGTGGAACAAGGCGTCCATGAGTTGATGACCACAAAGGTGGGTGGTACATACAAAGCTCAACACACTCATTATTCACTCTCCTTTTTCAAAATTAGCAGTTTTTTTAAGAAGCACTGATGAGAAACCAGGAAGAAATACCAAAACACATGACTTGAATTTTTTTTAATTATATTATTTCTTTCTAAATTTTTAAAATAAAAATTTTAAAGCACAGAAACCCTTTAAAAATGAAATATTCATTTTTTTTCTTGAGCAAACAGATGACGGTAAGATTGCCCTAAACTGTTAATCCAAAACAACTGGACCAAGAACCTATCATGAAATGTAAATGTCAGTAAATAAAAGTGCAATACTAGGGGGAGAAAAGAAGATTCTTTTTAATTACAAAAATATTACTAAAGCAACATTAATAGAATTCTAAAGTTAAAAAGTAAAGCACTCTCCCACAAGAAGTCGGGCCTACAGCTGCAGACATCCCTTCCAGTCCCTGCCCATCTGCAAACAAATATCTGTACAGCTTTAACTTCAGTTTGGGTTTTTTCCCAATTTTCTCTACTTACTCCTACAAAAGTAGAGGCCAACTAAATAATGATGACACACACACACACACACACACACACAACGAAAAATCAAAACAAGTCTAAGCGAATAAAGTCAAGAAAATCACTTTTTTGCTTTTTATTTTTAATTGAGTAGAGATGAGAAAAGTCTTCAGAGGAGCAACATGGTGTTTATAACGGGGTGTCCCTCACCCTCTTGGTAAGGGAAATCTAAAACAAGGCCCCTAAGAGATGCTTAATGACAGATACACAAAACCTTCATATTTACCCATTTTAAGGAGCAGATCATAATTCACTTCCCTATATCTCTGAGATCTCCAACCAGCTGCTCTTACAGATATTACAGCAAAGAGAACAGGATTCACTTTCTAACTTTTGATTTGCTTCCATAGACTAAATTCCTAAGCAAGAGATAACTGGGTCAAAGGAGAAGCATGTTTTGAGGATTCTTCCTACAAACCGACAAACTTTCTTCCAAAATGATACTGGCTAAAATACCATCAACAAAGTCCAAGTTTTTGTTCCCCCATGTCATCCTCCCTGGCACCAGTACTTCCTTTCATTTTTTCTAATTGAACTGGTATGAAATGGCTCTTCACACCAGAGTATGAATTTGCATTGCTCTGATTGCCACTGAGTTTCTAAATATTTTTAGCTGACTGTTTTACTGATGTAACATTAGTGATAACATTTGCACAAATACAAAGATCCCAACCCATGTAACAGTCATCAGTCACACACTAACGGTAAGAACCAGCCACAAAAACGTTCTGTGAAGTCATTTTGATGCATCTCTAAGTCCCAGGAAATGCATGTGCCATCCTGGCAGAGCATGTTGAGGAAGGAGTGCACGATGAGCACAACGCAGTGACTAGAGGCCCACTTCACTATCTCCCACATCAGTCCACCTCTGTACACACACCTACCCCAGACTCTCATGCCTGGCGTGTGTTTGTGTGTGCTGTATGTGTGTGTGTGTGTGTGTGTGTGTGTGTGTTTCAGCAATAACTTATACTATTCTCCACTCCCATTGCTTATGGAGTTTTAATTCAACTACCCAGGTTAAGAATTTCTCACATGGGGCCTCCCCTGGTACAGGGGTTAAAGTCTCAGTGCTATATAGCCATTGCCAGCCACTGCAGCCTGAATTCAATCCCCAGCCAGATAGCTGACCCACATGGTGCTGCAGACCTCTCCTGTCTCAACCGCTGCTCCCCTCAGCAATGTATTTCGGTAGATCCAGCTGTTCCGCTCCCCACTCTGTCTCTGGTGAATCCTCTCACCCCTGGAGCCTCTGGCCTACACCCCAGTTCTTGTATGCATAAATAAAAAAAACTTTAAAAAAAAAAAAGAACTTCTCACACGTTCTTCCAAAGACATGAGCAATGTGTCATATTTCTCCCACATGTCCCCCAACCTGACAGAGCTGACAACATGAAAATGACACCAGGACATTTTGTCAATCTTCAAGATTAGGGGTTCTTAACTTGAGGTTCAGTACATGGACCCATGGAATCCTATGCAAATTCCTACACAAATTTGTATGTGTATACATTTGGGGTGAGGGGTAGCAGCCCTCAGCCCAAATCAGGGTCTTGAGGAAAGTCAGATCAAAGACTTTATTTCTTAACATTACTAGCAATGATTATTCACTGCGCACTCACTGTGAGCCAAGTGCTTTCTCACATCAACATCTCTGACGCTAACACCTGGCTATGTGCTAAGTGCATTAAGTCTCACAGAGGCTGAGGAATCTTCACAAAGCATACAACAAGGAAGTTCTGCTGCTGAAATGCAAACCCACCAGTATGAGCCTGAATTCCATGCTCTTTCCACTCAACTGCACTATTAAGACCAATTAAAGTGAAAATCCACTCCAACACACGGGCTCTCCCTAGGCAGTAATTCTAACCCCCAAGGTAATTTTAGAGTTGCTCATGGACTCAGAGTTGATGGAACATTCAGCCTGAGACTGAGGCCCTCCTGCTAATGAACAGGGCAGGGTCAGGGATCTCGGGCGTCCTAGGAAGAGCCGTCAGAGAAGGTTCAGAGTAAAAGCGTTACCGCAGGGAGGGGAGCGTGTGCTGAGGTGGCCTTGAGGAGCAGCAGCTGCCATGACAACATGACGACCGGCAGCAGGTCATGTGGTTGGCCCCAGTAGAGTTACAATAAATGTTTGGGGGAGGCATGGAGATGGCCTGTCTTGCCTGAGCAAAACAATCAGAACTGAAAATTGATAATCTTCAGTGGTTTCCCCAAACCTCCTTCATATTCCTGGGCGGTGAAGACAGGCAGACCTAGCCTTGAGGCCCGGCCCTACTGCTGACTGGCTGGGTGGCCACAGACACTTAACAAATCTTTAGTGCTTCCTTCCCAGGAGGTGGAGAGAACAATAACACAGACACCGAGGCCTGGAGGGTGACATGAGAAAGCACAGGATGGGCGCCAAGCACTGCAGCAAGTGTAATGGCAGTGACAGGGTCCCTCCCTCTCTCCCCAGGCATCAGCCAGGCTGGTCTCTACTCCTGGGTTTCCTTACGTGGTCACAGCACCACTATCCAGCCTGCCAGAGGTCAGTGAGCCCTTCCCCATCCTCTCACACCTTGTCATCCAACAGGTAATGCAGGCCTGAAGGCACAGCCTGTTCTCTCCTTCCAAAGCACATGAGGTGAAAAATAAGGATGGGGTGCTTTTCCATGGCCAAGTTTCCCCAAACCCTGGTCTGCCACCCACTCTCATTACTCCCAGAGTTGTCAACAAAGGTGATACCGGGAAGCAAAGTACAAGCCTCAGACATTTTTATACACAACACAGGGCATTCTGATAAAACTGAGATTTGTTTGTTTTTTGTGTGTATGTGGGAGGAATATGCTTTTTTTGAGTGGGAGGGTTTAAGGGAGCCATCTGAGTCCTCTTACTCAAGTGAAGGCAGAAGTAGAAAAAGAAGACCCAGGAGGTAATGAGGAAGTCGGCCTGCCCACCAAGGGCCAGGCCTGGCTTGATCTGCAAGAAGAAGACAACTCTGAAACTTGGATGCCTTACGGGACTGTGACCCTACACGGGGCATGAGCCCCAGGCATAGTCCAGTCTCCCATTAGTCAGCTTGTTACCCACACTTTCATATGGGTTATTAGGAATGACAGGTAGGACCTGAAGCACTGGGAGAGAAGAGAAAAGCAGGCATTCTTGCACACTCAGCTCTTCCACCCCTCTGTCCAACTGCCCCTGCCTTCTTCAGATCTTAGCTCTCGACTACAACAGCTTCCTCACTAATCTTCCCACCTCTGGGTTCACCCACCAAATCACATGCACAATCCTAACAGCTCTGCCCAGAACCCTTCAGTGACTGAGTTACCTTCACAAAGAAGCTATGTTAAAACAGTCATTTAAAGCTCCTGAAAGTGGGCATCAGGATTTTAGCATTATCCCTTGCAAACATTCCAGTAACAACTCTTCAGGTTCTCTGCCCGTATTCCACCCAGTCCCCTCCAGCCAGAAAAAAATAGATAAATCCCCACAATTCTGCCTGGAGACAGCATGCATATTTTGCAAGGTCAATCCAAGGGCCACCTCTTCCACCAAGCCCTCCCTGATTACTCTGGCCCTCAGCAACCATCCTTCCAAACACTCCCTGTCACTTTTTTCTACAAACCTCTAGGGCACTTATGAGAGCTGGGCACACCACACATATCACCTTACTCAACTCTCACAACAACCCTACAAAGCATATACTCAAATATGCCTATTTTATCAATCAGGAAACAAGGTCAAGGAGCTCAAACAACTCAACAGAAATAAAACATGATGGAATCAAGATTAAAATCAAGTCTGCATGTGTTCTTTGCAAACTGAGAGATGCCCAAGCCTGGCTGGCTACCAGTCTCACCTAACTACAGGGACTTCCTCCAGAAACAGACTCAGCCGGCTTGGGGGGAAAGCTTGAGAATTTGTCTTTGACTTCAATGGGAGAACTCAGCATCCTAAGGAAGCTGCAGCGCCCCCTTGGGTGCACCTGCATTATTTCTTAGGAACAAAGGAAGAAGGGGACAAAGTCTGAAAGCCCCTCTCCCATGGCAGATGAGCCCCTTGCGTTAAAGCGAGCACTGCACATCGCACAGCGGGGAGCTCTCTCACCCTCACAGGCAACTTTCCTTTAAGAGCCGCGGGTACACTGGGACCCCGCACTGAGCTGAGCACTACCTCTGCTATCAGGGCTCTCTCAGAGCAGACTGGCTGATAAAATTAAAAAAATCGTGGATCATTTGAAAAATAAAATATCCCCATAATCTTAGAATCACATTTGAAATGAAAAGCCCGGCCCTCGCATGTCCTCCTCCAGTCAGCTAGTTTGTTTTATCTCTGGCCAGATGGAGAATGAGAAGGTTCTCATCCATCAAATTTCCACCTTATCAGGTTTCACTGTGAGAAAGCTTGTCAAAGTGCTCAGTGGTTACCTTTAAATATACAAAGAAAACTTCTCCAACATCTTAATGAGGTATAGAAACTCAACGATGGAAGGAGTATTTCCGGAGTTAGTATGAGACAGTGACGTGCGAGCCACATCTGTGGAGTCTCTGCTCATGGAGCCTGTGGCAGAGGCAGGATGTGGAGGAAGGGGTCCAGACCCCCCCTGCCCCAACCTCACTTCACCCTGAGCAGCTCCACTGTTCTGGTTTTGTTCCAGAAGAGTTCATTTGAACAAAGAAAGAAAGGATGTTTTAAAATGAATAAATAAAGGGAAAGCAGGGAAATGCGTCAGTCCCTGCCACAGAAACTAACCAGCAACTGTGGTACGGTGTGGAGCCAGCTGTGAAGACTGCAGATGCTCTGAGCAAGCAGCCCAGTGTTGTTTTCATTAGCAAGTCAAGGAAGAATGCACAAAGGAGTGGAGCTCAGACTGGGCAGAGGTCAAGGCCCAGCTGTTAGGCCCTAAGTGAAGCTCCACACTCTCTAAACTCCACCTGAAGGAAGCACCAGAACATACCACCCTTCCCTCAGACCCCACTCACCTTTCCCCTGTACCATGCTCAGTTGCGCCCCTCCCAAACCCTTGCACAGGCCTTGCCTCCATCAGAAATGCATTCTCATCACCGGAAACCAAGACAAACCACGATCTATCTTCAGCTCAAAGTCACCTCCTCCAAGAAGCCCTCCTCTTCTTAGCACAGTCACCTTCTCTGCCTCCCAGAGCAGAGGGTCCATCTCTCTGTCAGCATTTATCATGCTGCACTTTAATGAGATTTTTATCCTCATTTCTATTCCATTTCTCTATCAGGTTCCTGTAGAGACTGCTGGATCTGAGTCAATCCTCTACTCTCCTATCCCCAGTACCCAGGACAGAGCCTGGCACAGATATTTTAAAGTAAGAACCAGAGGAAGGGGAAAATCTCTTGGTTTATGCCCCAGAGAGTCTACGGCATGCCATGTGAAAAGTGGTGGGACAAGCCTTTGAAGCCATCTTTCCCAGCAGCCCTGTGTGTAAGCCAGAGACATTCCAGATCCTGTCACTCTAAAAGGGTTCTGACTCCCTTCCTAGAGAGATCGATCAGCTGGAAAGAAAGAGACGAGCACTTTCTTCGGAGGAGATGCAAGTGTTGATCAAAGAAGAAATTAACAGCATTGTTGACTTGACTGGTAAAAGGGCAGATCATGTTTATTAGGCAACAACCTCCGTGAGGTTCTAGAAGGCAGTGGTTTGTCATTCAAAGCCCTGAGTCAGCACCTGCCACACAATTAAAAGCAGGAAAACAGGAAGGAAAAAAAAGGGATCTGAGTACCTACCAATGTGTGTCCGGAACCACAGCAGGCATTTTCTCATGCATTAAATTTTATTCCTCACTGATTCAATGCTAAAATAGACATAATCAACCCCATATTAGGGGAGAAAACTGCAGTTTAGAGGTTAAGTAACTGGCTTAGAGGCTAAGCACCTAAGACTGATATTCTAATCCAAGTATCACCGTTTCCACTATTTCAAAGACACTTAAGAAAATTGCTGTTTCTAGCTCCTAAGGCTACAGTGACAGTATCAAAATGACTGTAACATATTGATCTTTTGTGACGTGCCAGGTTTTATGCTACGTGCTACACCCTTCTCATATAATCCTTACAACTCATCTGTTTTCCGGATCTGGAATGGGACTCCACAGTGTGCTTGGTGCTGCACCACTGTCCAACAGGCAGCAAGTGATAGAAGCAGGATTCAAACCCAGTTTTTGACTCCAAAGTCTATGCAGTCCTTCAATCTTATGAGAAACTAGAATTTGCAAAGATGGAACCTCATCCAACACAGGTCATTTAAACTTTGTATTATCCTATCAGGTTACCAATTCAGAATCTCTGCACCTGATTGAAACAAAAGAAAAGGCAAGGGGGGAGGGGTAGGCAAAATGGGTGAGGGAGGTCAAAAAGTACAAACTTCCAGTTATAAAATAAGTCACAGGGGCTGTGAGGTACTACAGCAAACAGCAGGTAAGAACAGTAGATTGCCCACTTGAGAGTTGCTAAGAAAGCAGATTTTTCTGTTGTTGTTTTTTTTGGCACACAGAAGAACTGGGGTGTAGGCCAGAGGTGCTAGGGAAGGTGAGAGGATTCACCAGAGACAGAGTGGGGAGCAGAACAGATGGATGAACTAAAATACACTGCTGAGGGGAGCAGCGGGCGAGACGGGAGAGGTCTGCTGCACCCTATGTGGGTTAGCTCCCTGGCTGGGGATCAAACTCAGGCTGTAGCCGTGGTAGTGCTGAGACTTAACCCCAAGGCCACCAGGGAGGCCCAAAAGAGCAGATCTTAAAAGTACTCCAAACTTCCAAGAAAAAAAAGTTCTTTTTAATACTATGTATGGAGATGGACGTTATCTAGACTCAATTGGTGATCATGTTGCCACAAATATGGAATCACTGTACACCTGGAACTAATATAATTCATGTGTCGATTAAAGCTCACTTTGAAAAAAAAAGGGGGGTGGCTTTGAGCCTTGGTAAAAACCACCTCACCCAAGTCTGTGATCTCAGCCCTGACCAACCAGCCTACAGACACCGTCTCCAAATGCCATGTTTTGATTACAGTTCACCAAGAGATGTTCTGAACGCTGTCACAATCTCATTTAGAGCTATCCATCAACAAATGTATGTGAGAACTAGAGGGGTTCAGGCTGAACTACCCTGAAATTAAACCCGCTCCTGTCAAAACACACGGGATTAGCCAGCTGGGTGACAGGTACAAGTTTAATTAGATTTTTGGGCTTTAGCCAGCACATCCCCACACGTCGAGTGCCCAGGTACTGCAGCACACACTTGTCACAGCAGCAGATGACAGGCCTCGTAACAGATGAGAGCATCGTGAGACAGCTGGGGAATAGGGCTAAACCAATATCTAATATATGTGGCTTATCAAGGAGAAGAAAAAGACTGACCTGTTCCTCTCCCCCACCACCAACAGGAGCACACACAACACCTGAACCAGATGGCAAACCTGAAATATTTCCTACTCTCTATCAACTTTCAGAAAACACACACAAGCAGGAGAGCCTACGTCTCTGCAGCCCAACAGGTAGCGGAGTCAGAGTATGAGGGCAAGGACGAGAGAAGCCAAGCAGCACTCCCGTGACAACCCCAGCAGCCAGGACCCTTCAAACATCAGTTAAGACACAGACCTGGGGATACTGGGAGATTTGGTTTGGTTTTTGCAAAGGCCTCCTTAATTTCCTTGAAAGGACATGGGTCCCTCTGGTGGCAAGGAGGTGTAATAGGACAAAGGGATCTATCTGAGACCCTCACTTTTTGACCTGCTTGCTGTAAAGACTCCCAGAGTGGAACCCAAAGCTTGAACTGGCCAGCGCCAACCCACAGCAGCTGCACCGCTGCAACTTGCACTAAATGCCCCTTGACTAAGCAAACGAACAGAGTACAGATCACAGCAAACTGTGCGCCTACTGTGATTGCATGAGGTCACTGCAATCACAGGCAATTAAAACAAACATGATGAACTGACAGTCGTGGCCAAACTTCTCAGTGTTCATGCGAGATCAGACTCGGTGAATTCACAGGCTTCCGATCCAAGCCACATTTCCAGAAGGGCATTGTCTCCCTCCGAAATGCTTAAGAGCGGGCACAAATAAGACAGCAATAAATGGTCTTGGCACGAGCAAAGGATGGTTTGATCACATCCCAAAGAAAACTGGTTGGCTTGCCATCAGAAAGAATTCGGGGAATGCTGTGAAAAGCAGTGTTACTGCTAGGGGACCACAGCAAGGCTGCGAAGGAGGACCCTCACAGACAGCACTATGGCGTTTTCCCACTGATTCTATAGTCCTTGTCCAAGAAAAGAGAGTAATGAGAAGCAGCTCAACAGAGTCCCAGGGAGTGAGGACCTTAATACTTTACAAGCTCACCAACTTGGATGACATTGATCTGGCCCTGTGCAAAATTGCTTTTATTGAATGGGGTATTGTGGGAGACAGCACACTGTTCAGAGAACTCTTTATAAAAACCCACCAGAGGCCAGACTTCCCTCAGGCCTCAGTGTCGGCAAAAGCTGGCCTTTTATCTTAACATGTTCATCTTACAGACATTGGAGACCTTCTATCTGCATTTCCCTTTTTACTTTCGCTGCCAGGAGCTACCAGCTGAATTTTAAGTCACCCTCTTTAGTCCTGTGACTGGCTAACAACATGCACTTCTGCTTCCTTGCTCACTTCCATTTTATTACTTCCATTTTATTACTCACCCTTATTTTCCCTTGACCCTTCCAACTTCACTTTTAATCCCACTTACTTGTATGACTTTCCTCTGAAAAAAACCCTAAAAATATTTTTTGAAACACAGAAAAGAGTAAATTACAACTTTGAAAGCGTCAAGTAATCAGAATCCTTCAGGCTGGGTGGTCTTGAGAATGTACTTTTCTGGTCTGCTGAAAAATTGAAAAGGTATTAATCTTCCTTTCTGCCAAAAGAAGAGTTCCTAACATAACTGCTGACGGCTGGCACAGCCACCGCACAGAATCGCAGGCAGAGCCCAACAATCAGGGGTCTGCAGGTGGATCCACAGCACACACACATCCC
Organism: Talpa occidentalis; assembly: GCF_014898055.3. Classification (NCBI taxonomy): domain Eukaryota; kingdom Metazoa; phylum Chordata; class Mammalia; order Eulipotyphla; family Talpidae; genus Talpa; species Talpa occidentalis. The sequence continues at coordinate 70,437,426 of NW_023605083.1, forward strand.
CTTCCATGTGACCAAGGTCAAGCTATTTAAATTCAGAGGCTCCAATTGATCTGTAAAGTAGAAGTAACATTCTATGCGCATCAGAGGTCTGTGAGCATCAAGTGAGAAACAGGCAGTCTTTTCATAAACTGTAAAGCACAAAATACACCTTAGAGATCTCACCTGCTTTAATTCGCTACCAAAGAGGGTATCGAAGATTGTGCTGATATAGGCTAAGAACAAGAAGTGTGCTTTGAACGCATTTTCTTAACAATGTATTTTTATCCTACCTGTGGGATGCAGTGACGTTTGAGAAAGTGGTGATTACGTAAGAGCCCTGGTGGATGAAGTTTTGACTCTGTACCAAGAAAGCCCTGGACACCATACCTGGGCACCCCATCACTGAGGAACAGGTTCCTTCTTAACCCTCTACGTCCCTGAGCTCTCAGAGCCTGATTCACGGATCACCAATCTCTTCTCATTTTGTCTCCTGGAAATTCATTATCCAGACACCCATCATATGAGTTTTCCTAAACTGCACATGTCAGCCTATCAATCCTCTGTTTAACTGCTCCACCACAAAGGTCCCACTGCCTGTAGGTCAAGTTCACACTCCATAAGTGTGCATCCAAAGCCGTCCACAAATCAACTTCCATTCATTGCAGCTCTAACATCGTCTTCTCCCAAAACCTGGTACTTTCTCACACCTCAGTACCTCCCCTACCCCAAGTCCCATACATAACCAATCTCTCCCTTGCCAATCTGTATTAACCTATGACTGAAACTGCAGAACCAGTTCAAAAGTTATTTTTCTCCAGGAGGCTTCTTTGTTCCTGTAAGTCACTTCCTTTCTCTGTGTTTCTGAGCCACTTTGTTCACATCTTGCAGGGACTCGTCCTGTGCCTACTGGAGAGGCTGCACAAAGTTTTCAGAGGTGCTTGCTCAACAGATGAACAATGCCTGTTCTTTGCCAGGGGTGGAGAGAGGCCACTGAAAGGCCTGGGGTTTTGTTTGTTTTAATCAATCCAAAAGCAATGGCAGTGGCAGCTGGAGAGTGGGAGCCCCAGCTCATTCAGGAACTTGGTTTCAGGACAGCTGATGAGATGTGCAAGGTCAGCGGGGCCTGCTGACCTCTGCTTTCCCCCTAGTACCAGAAGGCAAAAACACTGCACATCACCTTTCACGGGCTGTGAACAAGCCAGTGTCCAGTGTCCCCAAGATCTAGTATAAAACTCATATTAAAGGGACAACACAGTCAAATTCTCACCATATAATCAGAAGATAAGTAGACAGCATTGCATGCAATCCATATGCAAAAAGAAAGAAACCATGCTCAAATCATCATGTCAGAACATGGGGGACACAGGCAGAGGAGCAGTCAAAACAAAAGGATGACCCAGGCAGAAGAGCAGTCAGAAGAGACCCAGCAAGCTTGGAGTCACAGGCCATGCTCGCTGTGGCGGGTACTTGAGTGAGCACAGTTGTTCTAACCGCTTAGTATCTTCAATCAAAACAGCACTTTCGCTGGGTAACTGATGAACCCCCTACAAACACGTGAACATTTGGCTCTAGAGGAAGCTTCCGCAGACTACAAACACACACGCATACACACACGCACACGATGAATAGGCACGTGACATCAGCTGAGCCTCTAGGACCTCACCCCTCTGACTGCCCTGACAGGAGACAGCAGGGCAGTTGTGTGGAGAGCTCTCCTTCCTTAAGTAATTAACTGGGAAGATGGGATCCCACAGGGCCAAACACGTTGAACTGAAGGAAGTGGATCAAGAAGGAGAGGCTGGCTTCCTGAGGGACAGAGACTCGGTCCTGGCAGAATTTCAGTCACCCGTCCTTCTAGCAGTTTGGTTACACGGGCAATAAAATCCCCTTTTTGCCTATGAGTTCAGACCAGGTTACTGTCACTGGCCAAAAACTCCACCCACAGTACACCCCACCTAGGCCCTGCCTCTCTCCACCGCATCCCCCACCCCATGCCTTGCCAGACACTCTTTGCTTCCTTATGAAGATGTGTCCCTGTTATACAGGGATATATCTTTTTAACAACAGTCACCCAAAACTGTTTTAGAAGCCCCAGGGTTTGCATGAAGAAGTAAATTATGAGGCCAATGATGTGTGATGATAGAGGAGTTGGTAAGCAAGTTTGAGCACAGCTATGATGGGCTGTTGTGTAGTCACATCAAATGCCACCAAGAGAAAATTATAATTTTTAGTTACATATTACATATGTATATAATATAGGTGTGTGTGTGTGTGTGCATTCTCCTACCACCCCATCAACTGAATGAATATCACTCTAATGACAGTAGAGATGGAGGAGACAAACTATTATAAATTTTAAGAATTTAACAGGGGAGGATATGAGAACTAGCTATGAAAACTGCACCTATGTGAAAAGACCCCCTAGCCAGGCATTCCTTACCTCATCCATAAAGGCACACTACTCAAGTCTTACTCTTCCCTTTCAACTTAAGGGTCATCTCTTCCTAGAAGGTTTCCATGATCACTCCATCCACAAGGATCTCTTTGCACTATGCAAGTTGCACTGATTAGCTCTGGATTTTAATTTTTGTATTTTGTCAGATATAATTTTTTCATCTCCCTTAGAAAAAAATAAAACATTCAGAGGTCATGCCTTGCATTTCTATTAGCATCTAAACCAGGTATGCCTGGTGTTCAATAATATTGAATAAATATGGGAAACTGGCCTTTAAATAACAGGTAATATAACATGTATCCCCAATACTATTGGTGGTAGCACAAATTGGGCCAGTCCATTCGACAAATAATTTGGCAGCATGATTAACTACTATAAAATGTTTCCACCATCTGAGTCGATAATCTCACTCCTTAGCATCTAACCCTGGGATTTCAAGAGAAAACACCTTTATGCCCAATAATGTTCACAACAGCATTATTTAAACAGTCAAATGTCTAACAGGGAGGAAATGATGAACTAATGCCTATGAAACCTATCCGATGAAGAATATGCAGCATTCAACAGCTCACTCAGAAGCCCACATAGCCTGATCAGACAGACCAAGCGGTCAAAGAACACAGGGCAAGCACCCGACTATACGGAAGCTCGGCTGCACCAGATCTGAAGGCTGACGCTGAAAAACAGAATGATGTCCCGCATAAGGATGATGGAATTATAAATGGCATTTTCTTACTGTTCTCAATTTTCATTATTGCTCCCTTAATGTTCGTTAAGATTTTGGTTAAAAATATAAAGCATGTGTGTTTCCATTCTCTTATCAGTGTCAGCATTAGGATTTCAAGCTACAGATGCTGTCTGGGGCATTCTTGATGCAGAGTCAAAACTTGACCCTGCCCACTGCAACCCTCACAGACCCTACTTCTGGCCCTAGGGACTCTCTTCACCCTCTACTCTAACGCCCAGCCGCCCCAGCTCCTCGCAAGTAATCAATTCAACCCCAGCTCAGCCACTGAGCACCAACAAGCCCTCCCACTCAGAATTCGTCCTGCCTGACGACACCAAGGCTACAATCTGTGTGCCTCTCAAGACACTGAACACTTAAGTTAAATACACTATAAAATCTAAAAGAGAAATTATTTTTTGCCAATCAATCCAGAGAAAATCCTTTAAATGCTAATACCCAATGCTTAATAGTCTTAAAAAAAAAAAATGACTCTCGTGTAGGGAAGCAGGGTATAATGTTAGAATAATTTGAGTTTATCTATAAAATAGCCATAGAAATAGTCATCTCCTTTAATGAAGAAATTTTACCTCTATCAGGAATAATCAGTGGATAAATATTTATCTACAAGGTTGTTTGCTGCAGCATTCATTATAAGACAATAAAAAAAAAAACAAAAAAACAAACACCACCTAAATGTCCTACAATAAAAGACCGGTTAAATGAAGTATAGTGCACCCAAGTGATGAAACAGGATAAGGGCACCCAAAATAATTACAGCTTTGCAGAACATTTATAACACAGCAACACACCAAAAAAAAGAACATTGCATTTAAAATGCAGGATACAAAACTGCATCCTGATACCGGTATTGGTTTGAGACCAATAATCCCTGAGAGACAGAGACAGACTGGCAGACACAAGAGAAAGAACTAAAATACCAAACAGTTAAGACTGGTCATTTCTGGGTGATAAAATGATGAGGAAAGTATTTTCTTCTTTATATTTTTTAGATTTTTCTATAATGAATACCTTCCTAAAACCAGAGACAGCCAGAGTCCCAGCCCATTGCACTGCCCACAAGCTCAGAGGACTGGGTGCTCACGCGGATGGTGCCGTCTCCTCGGCTCTTCTCTCCACGGGCCGCCTCCAGGTCCTTCTCTAGCCTCTCCCTCTCCTGCTGCAAGTCGCTCAGCTCCTGGGTGACCTTCTTAATATTCCTACGCAGCTTGTGGTTTTCTGTACTCTTGGTGAAGTTTTCTGAGTGCAGCTCAGCTAAAAGGGCTGCCTTTTCTAACAGGGCAGCCTCATAATCTTCAGACCCCTAAAAGAGGAGGGAGAAAAGGAAGATGCGTTGATTTTCATAGCTCATTGAACAAAAAAAATCTGTGATCCTTTTTCATCTTGCTGGGGAAGTGGAAAGAAAAAGAATACCAAAGAAACACTCAAGACCCAAAGCACAAATAAAAGGAAGATTCTGAAATAACATAAGAGTAATGTTTTGTTGTGATGCTAATATAAGGGGGGAGGCTCCAACTGTGTAAAATAAATATTTTCTTAAAGAAAAATTAAAGTATATATAATACAGTTATATTCAAGAGAAAATAAACGTTTTTTGTCTGTCCTTTGTAATAGAGTGAAGCTCAAAATTCAAAAGTAAAGGATTCTTGAGTTGTCAAGGTCACACCCAGACTATGGAACAAAAGAACTGGTCCAGCTTCTTGGCCTTTCCAGGAAATCCATCTCTGCCACTGTCACCTGTTCTGTCAGAGTTCTTCAGGTATTCAACTCAGTTGTCGAGGAAGAGTGCATGGTAAATATGGGGGGCATATCTCTGCTAGCCCCTCACCACCCCACAGCCCAGTCATCTGGCCCCACATTTCCCCAATCATTATTCAGGACACAGCATCAAAGACAGAGTTGGAACTCTATTCCAACTTCAAAGTAGGCTTTATAGAAGCTTCTGTTTTAGTCCCCATTAAAATTTTTTTCAAATATTTTATTTTATATAATTCTTACATCACTTTTCATCTTTGTACAATGTATGCATTTTCATTTTGGTTATATTCCCCATACAATTGCACCCCCCACCCTTATTTTGACTCTAGTTCTTCTTCTCCCGCCCCTACCTAATCCCCCCCCCCCCCCCCCATAGTGTGTCTCTGGTTTATAGTTGCTTGATGATTTTGATTATTACTTTGCATTGATTAGTCTTTTTCCTGGTCTCTTATTTAGGTTTTCTAAATTCCTGCTATGAGTGAGACCATCTGGTATTTTTCTTTTTCTTTCTGACTTATTTCGCTGAGCATGATCCCTTCCAGCTCCATCCATGCTGCTGCAAACTGCATGTGTTTATCTTTTTTGATTGCTGAGTAATATTCCATTGTGTATATGTACCATTAAAATTTTAAAAAAGTGGGAAACCTAGGTGACAAGGCACAGGGGTAAAAAAGGGGGGCCTGGGGCCATGCTAACTTTTAAACTCAAGAACCAAAAGATAAGCAAAGATTGGGCAAATAATGGTCTGGACAATTTTCATAGCTATCTTCTACTGAGCACTGACAATATATGAGGAGCTAACCAAGGAGCTTTTACACACTTTCTATCTCTATTTCTTCAACCAGACCTACGACGTATACGTGACTTTCTCTATTTAAATAACCAGGAAATAGGACTGCACAATGACCAGCAGGCTTTATAGAACTCTATAAAGGCTTATAAAGGCTGCTAAAATGATCTGTCATCAGACCATTAGTGATTAAATCTGGGATTCAAATGACTCCAGTGCCTATGTTCATCCCACAGCACAGAACTGCCTGACCCACTGCAGTGAAGATTCCAATTAATACCAATAAACCAGTAAGAATTAAAATAAGAGGAGTGAAGTTAAGCAGGGGTTGGAAGGCTACAAACAGGACCACCAGTAAGGAGCTCGTTAAACACATGGTTATTATGAAATGATAGTTATTATGAAGTGATGAAAGTTCTGCAGGATTAGCGCATAAATAAAGAGGATGAAGCCTCTTTAAAAATCCAAGCTCGAAGAATTCAAATTCATACATTCTATTTACTTCATAAAAATACTTTCCATCTTCAATTTTCCTTACATGGTTCTTTGAAAAACTCCTTTAGCGAGTTTTGTTTGTTTTCTACCTCTTTCTGCACGACACCCTGCTATCTGAATTTGCTCTCTCAGTTAGGTAGCAAACATTTGGCCCAATTAGACAGAGGTCAGAAACTAGAGGTCAAATCTAATCTTAAACAAAGCATGCTTCCCCAGTGTAAATACATGACAAGTTGAACGGAGAAAGTCAAAAGACCCAGAGCTCAAAGACCATTTTGGCTGTGTGACTTAGAGAAGTTCACTTCTCTGAAGCATTCTCATCTATTTCCCAGGTTGTTGGGAAGATTAAATGTGAAGCATAAAGTATGAGTGACAGAGGCACTGGTGGGATGGTGCATGAGCACAGCTGCTTTCTAGAAAGTAGCAGTGGGTGCAGGGCAAATAAATCCAGCTCCCCGAGCATCAGTTATTTCATTACCTTTTATTCCCATTCAAAAGGTAATCAGAGATGTTCCATAAGGTGAACCTATGTGTGTGACACCGCTAACAGATTAATTTAAAAAACAGACCAAGGTATCTGTATTTTTATGCCAGAAGAACTTTCGCCCAACTTAAGAATCTTGGCTTATTAGTCCCTTGTCAGATGTTTAATGTACAAATATTTTCTTCCATTCAGGAGGGCATCTTTTTGTTTTCAAGATAGTTCCTTTCATTATGAAGAATCTTTTTAGTTTGATGTAGTCCCATTTGTTTATTTTGACTTTTGTTTCCCTTATTGTTATAGCTGAGTCCCCAAAAACATCCCTGAAGCCAGTGCCACCGAGTGTTTTGTCTATATTTTTTTCCTCTAAGTTTTATAGCCTTACATCCAAGTCTTTGATCCATTTTTAATTAATTTTTTGTATGGTATGAAATGGTGATCTAGTTTCATTGTCTTGTATGGCTATCTGGTTTTCCCAGCACCATTTGCTGAATATATTTTCCTTTCTCCATGGTAAACTCTTGGCTCCACAGATTAACTGTCCACGTAAACGCTTATTTCTGTGCTCATCTATTTCATTGATCTGTGCATCTATTTTCAGTCCAGTCCCATACTGTTTTGACTACTATAGTTTTGTAGCACCACTTGAAGTCTGGTTGTGTGACACCTCTACTCTTCTTTTCTGTCAGGATTGTTTTGGCTATTCAACATGTTCTCTATGAATTTCTATAGTGTTTGTTCTAATCTTTTAAAGAACGTCACTGGAACTTTGAGAGGCTTGCATTGAATCTGTATAACACTTTGGGTAAGATGGCCACTTGAACAATGTTGATTCTTCCAATCCATGAGCAGGGACTCTCTTTACATTTCTTTGGGTCTTCTGTTTCTTTTTAATAATATCTTACATTTTTCACTATATACAGGTCCTTCACCTTCTTTGCTAAGTTTATTCCTAGGTATTTAGTTCTTTTTATATGACAGTAAATAGGACAGTTTTCTTGATTTCTCTCTCTTCCATTTCATTGTTTCCACATAGGAACACAACTGATCTTTGTACAGTGATTTTATAGCCTGCCACTTTACTGTACTGATCAGCTTCTAGCAGTTTTTTAGTGGAGTCTTTGTTCCTATTTAAGTTTTCAAAGGTTATGTGTATATATACATAAATATGCATTAAAAGAATCAAGGTGTTCATAGTGAACATCATTAGATGTGAGTTTATGGATGACTTTGATCAACCTCTTTCCATTATTTAAACTATCTTTTAAATTTCTTACAATGTGCATTTTTATAGGCAGGCCTCATGGAGGTTGTGGGGAAGGTATGATGCTATACTGTCAATAAGAAAATATATTTTTTAAATGAGTTTGGAGGTGGCACCAGCCGGCCTAGACTGAACCTTCACAGAGTCACACAGTGGCTAGAATTGATGTCTCTGAACTGTGATAACTGGTCTGAGAGCTCGAATATCACTGGCCGTTTCTTTAGCATCAGGTTCAATAGCCTGTGAGCTTCGGCCATTTCACTCATGCTGTGCTGTGATGAATTCTAATCATAGGACATCCCAAGAGGTCTCTCTCCATATGTAAAAGAAAATGGATTTTCAAGGGTCCATGCAACAAACTCTGGATACCCGCTACCGCCACCACAGGGCAGGCACACTGCACCCCGCACACCCGCAGTCAGAGCAGAGGACAGATCACAGGCTCTGGAGTCAGGCCGGAGTTAAGTCCTGACAACCTGTCGAATGGCAAGTGCTGCAGCTCCCAGGTCAGCATGATGGGAGCGCTCTCAGCAGCCAGCCGGACATGCAGAACCACAGTGTCTCGCCGGCACCTGATCTCTGTACATTGCAGGACAAGAAACCCGGCCAAGTCTGTGCACGCCAAGACCTCGAAGATCATTTGGAAAATCTTGCAACTAGGGCTGAGGGCTATGAAAATTAATAAATGTACATAATAAGTCTGGGTACATTCATCATCCCTTCTTTCCTTCAAGGTCCAATATAACAAGTAAAACATCACAACGTTTGCAAGGATGTCTGGTCTCTGTTAATTGCCAAAGTGGTTTTTTTTTTCCCCCCTCAAGGAATGAGGAATAGGGGTGATTTTTCTAAGAATTCAGCCTCTAAAATTTGTTATTTTTTTAGCAAGGAAAAAACCTGCTCAGTGTAAAGTATAATTTCAGTTCCATTTCATCAGCCACTGTGAAAACGGTAGGGAAGGAAGGTCTGAGGTTCCAAAAGCAGAAATTTGTCTATTCTTCCAGTGCACCATCACTGAAACCAAATTACTTCAATTATTCTTATTGTTAACCAAAGCTTTATTGAAAATAAGGCATGGGATATGAATCTTAGGAATCAAATACTTTTGAATTGGATTTAACTTCTAACTTTTACCTTATAACCAAAAACAACTTGGCAGGAGGTGGTGGGAAGGGAGAGCTTACAACAGCATGGACTTACTCAGATGAAGGAATTTTACTGACTCGTTGAGTTAATAGTAGTAAGTACACAGTGAATAGGGAAACGCGAAACAGGAGAAGAACATGTTAATTAAAAACACAGAATCAAAATTAGCAAGAGAGTAAAGATCAAGGGGGTGACCAGCAGGAGTCCTTGCAATACATCTGGAGGGTGGGAGTAAAGAGCTAAGGAAGAAGAAATCATCAATGCCAGGACTAAAGAAGTCAGGTGAGGGGAGGGATGAGGTGACAGGTGAAAGCACAGGCTTAGGAGCACCACTGGCCCTGGGGTCAAATCCTACCTCTATCACTATCACTTGCGTGACCCTGAGTAAGTTATGTGATCTCTTGGCAGTACAAGGATATTAATGCCTACTTCACGGTGTGGTTGTCTAGATTAACTGAGATAATCCATGGAGAGGACTTGGCACAGGACTTGGCACACAGTATGCATTTGGTAAATGCCAGCTGTCACTATTAGCAATTACTACATTTAAATCCTGGCCCTGCCACTTGCTATGTGACCATGAAGGCACACACCCTTGCTGAGCCTGAAAAGCCCCACAATACAAGGAGGTGATAATCGCCTCCCCCGCAGGGTTGTGAAGACTCCCTGAGAAGATCCACACATCCTGCACAGTCTATACTGGCAATTAACTCGGCACTCCTAGCAGGGCAGATACCTGTCATCACTGTCGTTATGGTACTAAGGAAGGGGCTAAAGAGGCACCCAGAGCTGAAGGAGAATTTCCTATAATTAGACTGAGCTCATTCTAGTCCCCAAAACCACTCGGTTTTCCTTTCAGCTGCTAAGGCCTGACCTCACCGGAATGAGGATCAAAGAGACAGTCACTCAACCAAAGTGAGCACTTACCTGGAATTTCTGGGCCTGTGCTTTCTGCGGGGCCTCGCTGGCTTTAGCAAAGGCAGCATTGAGCTCTTTGACTTCAGAGTTAAGTTCTTCCACCTGGGCAAAGGTAAGGACTCTCAGACAAGGGCACAGCTGGGCCCGCCCCTCTGCACAGCCCCACTGCTTTTCCTGCTGCATTGTGTTATGCTTAGAATCAAGGGCTTTGTACTCAGAAAAAAACCCAAAGTTGGAAAAATGGAATTTCTAATTTGGCTATTTAGAAGCTAGATGACTACAGGCAGGGTACTTAATCTCTTTGAGACTCAATTCCTTCAATTCTAAAATGAGGATGCCAGCACTCCCCAACACAGCATTAGAGGTTAGTGAGGGCATGTGTACTGGTGCTAAACAGGATGCCTAGCTCCTCCAAAGTGCTACTATTACTGCCCATGCAGACAATTCACCCAACAAACTGGCAGGGCCATCCCCAGAACCTCTCACCGTCTGGTGACCCCGTCTGTAGGGTAAAGAAAATATCAGGCTTTTCTGCCCTTCCGCCATCAGGATAGATGATGGATCCTTGTCCTGAATGCATGCCTGATGGCGGACACCTGGAATAGGTAGATGGGATTCAGCTGAGCTAAGACTGTGCTTTTAAGGGCGGCGTCACGGGGACGCCAGTAGCAGCAGCAGAAGCCGAAGCTGAAAGAGAAGCCGAGAAGCAGCAGAACGAACGCCAGAGAGCCCAGATAGAGTAAAGACTTGCTGGGGGCTGGGATGTCTGCCAGCGTCCCAGCCCCCCAGCCAGCACCCCTGCCTGCCATATGCCTGGTGAACCCCAATAAAAGACCTGCAAAAACCCACTAAGGACTCTGACTCCTTTACCCGGTCTGCATGGGATCAGAAAACCTGCACTGTGGCCAGTCCTGCCCTTTACAATTGGCGTAAGTCGGCAAGATCCATGCAGATGGGTATTGGAGCCCTCCGAAGACCTGGAGGGACTAAGGAGAACAGACTGTTTGCCTGTGATGACACTGGAGGCGCCATGGCGGCACAGAAGGTGGACAACGTCCACGAGCTACAGGACGAGACCTGGCGTGAAGGAGACGCCAGAGAGAACCAGCCAACGACACCGGAAAGGACCAGCCAACGACACGGAAAGGACCAGCCAACGACACCGGAAAGGACCAGCCAATGACCCCTGAGGCAGCAGGCCGTTGCTGAAGCAGGGAGAGGCCAATGGACTTGAACTGATGGACTGATGGACTGACAATCCCGCCAGAAGGCGGAGGACCTTGCAGGTTGATATGTTTTGGGACCCTGGGGGTGGAATAGTTTTGTCTGTAAACCCCAGGAGATGGGAATCTGGGGGTGGCCAGTGGGCCTAGATGGCCAAAAGCAGCCTGTTATGCCCAGCAGCCAGGTGGAGGAGAAAAGCCAACTAAGAAGGCAAAAGCTGGTACTGATGCTAGGTTGAGAAGCCCTAAGCGGCTGTTAAGCAGCCTTAGTATGCTGAAGCCCTGTGAGTCTCGTAAAATCACCTGTGGGCGATGCCCTGCTCATTCTTGAGTGAGGGTGAGGAGCTGAGGAACCTGTCCTTGGGGGACGGGTGGGGAATGTGGCTTGGGGTGGAGCCCAAGCCGAATGCAGAGTTTGGATCCCCGACCCATGTGATTGTGCAGTGGGTTGGCTTGAGTGCAGGGGTCTGTGAGTCGCACTGGTGGCTATGAAGGCCGAGTGTTGGAGCGACTGCAGACAGAAACCCTGAGGGTTGGCGGTTACCCCCAACAGAATAAAATTGCCAATCCCAGAGCTAGTGCATGCTGGGGGTGGGTGCTGTGTGTGCCTTGTAGCCGAGACTACAGCCAGAGAAGGCCAGGAAGCCTGACGGCTCCTGGTGTGATATAGTAGATGCCGTGAGTGATTCCCCTCCCTCATATGAGCAGTGTCTTCGCCAGCAGATTTGGTGGCTCATCTGCTAGTACCAATAATTGTCTTTTGCACTAGGTTGGTGCCCTGCCTGGACTTATTTGTGTTCTGTTGTATTTTGTTATATTGTATTTTGTTATATTTGATGTATTTGCTTTTGTGGGCCGTGGCTGCATTGTTTGTTTGCTTAGAAAATTGTATATATAAGTATAGACTGTATGGCAGAAAACCCTGAGGGGGTGGACTGTAGGGGAAAGAAAATATCAGGCTTTTCTGCCCTTCCGCCATCAGGATAGATGATGGATCCTTGTCCTGAATGCATGCCTGATGGCGGACACCTGGAATAGGTAGATGGGATTCAGCTTAGCTAAGACTGTGCTTTTAAGGGTGGCGTCACGGTGACGCCAGTAGCAGCAGCAGCAGCAGCAGCAGTAGAAGCCGAAGCTGAAAGAGAAGCCGAGAAGCAGAACGAACGCCAGAGAGCCCAGATAGAGTAAAGACTTGCTGAGGGCTGGGAGGTCTGCCAGCCTCCCAGCCCCGCAGCCAGCACCCCTGCCTGCCATATGCCTGGTGAACCCCAATAAAAGACCTGCAAAAACCCACTAAGGACTGACTCCTTTACCCGGTCTCCATGGGATCAGAAAACCTGCACTGTGGCCAGTCCTGCCCTTTACACCGTCCTATACCCCAGCTAAGCTAGGACCACTGTGGCCACACCCTGAATGCTGCCAGCACCCAGAATGGGTCCACTGGAGTCACTACATATGGGAGGTCTCCAGCCTCAGTCTGGTCCTGAGCTCCCAGCGCACATACAAATGGTAGCTTCTGTGTGATGAACCAAATCTCTGCTGCACCTGGCAACACAGCACTCAAACCCTCGCCCTCCCTTCGCTCCTTCAACACCCAGTTTCTCATTTAGGGCCATACTTTTCACAGGCATTCCTTCTGTTTCCTTTGTACTTTTTTCTTCCTGTCCCTGAAATTCTGATGGCCCCTGTGCTCCCAGCCTCAGTCTTACTTCCCCTCTACACTTGGATGAGGAGATCGACTCCACCCCTCAAGGTGCTGGAGACACCACCACATTCCCAGTCATGCCAGCCAGACACCCAGACATCATTCTCACCCACGCCTCTCAAGGTGTCCATCTAATTATCTAATTGCCCAAACAATTCTAATTTTCAGTCATTTTTTATTACTTCTAATTTTATTTCTTGAATAAGCTCTGCCCCTCCATTCTCCATTGCTGTACCAGTTCTAATGCAGCCACTGGCTCTTGCCTCCATTCCCTGCCCCTCAACAACCCACTCTCTGTAGCACACCCCTCCGTCTTAAAAGCTTTTGGTGGGAGCCATCCAATAGCTAGACAGTCCCTTCACCATCCATGGGACCCTAGCAACCTCTCCAGCTTCTCTCACCTCACTTAAGCTCTGTACACAATGCTCTGACAACTTCAGCCTGTATTTGCTTCCACAAACACTTATGGGCTCTTCCCTAAACTGAATGCCTTAACCCAAATCCTCCCCGAGTGAAAAATCCTCCCCTCTTCATAAAACGGCCTCCTCATCTCTGCCTCCCTCCCCTGTGACTCCTACTCACCCTTAAAAATTCAGCTAAGACAGCTTCTCTTCTAAGTACCAATCCTTGCTCCCCACATACTCACCCTAATCTAGATTGGGCCTCCTTTCCCTCCACTTCCAATGCCCCCTGGACTTCCCTCAGTCCACACACCTGGGCTTTCCTCCCTGACTCCAAGCCTCACTGTTAGAGTCACAACAGATAGTTGTACCTCTGACAAGAACGCAGGGAACCCTCACCCTTGGAGCCAAAGGCAACAATGCAGGGAGTCATCAAACCGGTCCACAGTCAGGGCCTCTTCTCCCCAAACGCTTCATCTCAATTTTCTATTGTCTTTCAAAAGACTAGACCCGCACTATCTGGAATGGCGGCCACTAGCCATGTAGCCACCAGGCATTTGACAACGTGCTTAGTCTGATGATGATGTGCTGTAAGCACAGCTGAAATTCAGAGACAAAGTTAGGGTTTGGTTTTGTTTTAATGATAAATACCTCAGTATTTCTTTTGTCTTACTGATCACTTGGAAATGGCAACATTTAGCACATATATACGATTAAAATTAATTTCATTTAATTTCTTTTTACTTCTAATGCGGCCACTAGAAAATTTTAAATTGCATATGTAACTCCTATTTTTATTGAACAGCACTGGATCAGACACTCCAAAAGAATTTCCAATCAGTGAAAGGACCCTTTCCCCCACTGTCTATACTCATCTCGGCTCTCTCATAAATTTTTCACTAAAGCTGAAAATTCAGGGTAGAACAGGCCAATCACAGAAGTTAATAAAGAAAAATCTCACTTCAGGTCTATCAGACATACCTCCTTTTCCTTTGACTTTAATGCCATGGTTAGACCCTGAATGGCTTTATCTCTTTTTAAACTATTTTTCTTTTCTGTAGCAATTTCTCTTTCCTTCTCTCTCAGGTCCTCCTGAAGGGCCTAAATTAGATTAGAAAAAGATTCACTAAGTTGATGCGTTCCAACCAAAATGCACTGTAAATATATCTTTAAGAGCACACTCAAATGCAGTTATTCTATCTTATTCCTGTCAACCTGTGATTAATGTTTCCAAGTAGAGCTGAACGTAGAGGCATCAGCTCCAAGTTACTGTGTTACCGCTCACGGCAACGGGGCTGGGTGAAAGGAAGGGGATCAGATCAGTTAAGACGATGACAGCTATTCCTATGGGAAGGACTCCAGTGCCTTCTAGAATTTGAATACAGTCACATCAGACTCTGAAACCGTACCAGGTTATTTGGGGGAAATAACAGATCATTTATTTCATTTCTTAATGCTACAAAAGCTAGCAGAGAATTTGGTTTGATGGAACCTGATCATATACATTTAGAGTCTGAGTTCATTTCCAAAGATAATCACTGCCACCACCCCCTCAGGCTGTTGTGAGGATCACACAACATAATAGAGGTGAAGGCACTTTCAATAGAAACTGGCAGGCACTAAACAAATGCCCTCTGCTCTGACTGGGGGACCACAGTGTAGCGGCTCAGGAATGAGACTAGAGGCCTAAAATCCTCGTGTACCTCTTCCAAGCCACATGATCTTGGCAAAGGGACTCACTTTTCTGAGACTCACATGCCACATCTGCAAAATGGCAATGCCTACTTCACAGTTATTGCAAAGACTGAGAAATCCACTACAATGCCTGAAGTTTGACTGGCTCATTGTCACATTCAATGAATGACAGCTATTGTCACACAGAACTATCTACTGCTCTCAGAATAAAGCAAGAAGCAAGGATGATTCCTCAATAAATCTGAAATTGTATCAACATACCTGGATCCTCTCTTCAAAGCGATTTCTCTCCTTCTGGCATTCCTTGTGCGTGACCTAGAAAAAGGCATTCATTGGTGCCCAGAAGGGATCCACAACCCAATAGTTTCCCAGGACAACAGAGTGAACATCTCATTTACTTATTTTTCCCTGCCACTATGGAGCTCATGGAGACAGTGTTCACTCTTTCTCTCTCACCCAGAGCCCCACCCAAGTAGTGAAAAACATATAGACAAGCAGCTCACGCTCCTGCCTCAACAGCCTCCAAGAGAACAAGCCACGCTGAATATGGGAAAGGCATTCTAAAGGACAGGGCCCCAGAAGTGAGAAAGCGGGGTCAAAGGAGGGGCTAAAGAATTCACCGCCATGGGAGAGACCAAGACCCTGCTCTATAAAAAAAACCCAGGTGCTCCTGAGCACCCAGTGCCTCCCCACGTGCAAATATACCGCACAAGAAGTGAAAGGTCTCAACTAGGTCTACCTGCTTTTCCAGGTCCCACCCCACCCCCATTTCAAAGTAGTTGGCCTAGTGTGGAGGGGGGTCCAGGGAGGCATGGGTCTGGCATGAGTTATCCACCTCCAGGAGCGTGTATCTAAACTCAACACAAGGACCATGCCCTTTACCTTGCAAGGTGGCCGGGATTAAATGAGGTGGTATGCTGACGCCCTTTGCAGGCAGTTGGGCCCAATAAAGATTAGTTCCCTTCTCCCACTGCCTCGGAAATTTCTCACCAAAATTGGCCTCAAGCCTGCTTCCAATCACACGAATAAATGAGTATGTCCCACAATTTTATCCTCAGAAAACCCAAATGGTGAAAATTAAGTTCCTAGACAATAACAAGTTAAGACATGGGAAGCAGAGACAAGCAGGTAGGGATTGTCTTTTCACCCAACTCTTTACATGAGCACAAGGTTGGAAAGAAATAAAACATCCCAGGTCCAGGCCTCCCCAGTGGTGCAGCGGTTGAGCGCTGGGCTGCGAAGCTGCCCACAGCCTCTGCAGTGCAGGTTCGATCCCCGGCCACCTGCGAGGGTTCCACATGGCGCACAGACCTCTCCTGTCACACTCGCTGCTCCCCTCAGCAGTGTATTTCTTCAGTCTGCCTGTTCTGTTCCCCGCTCTGGTGAATTCTCTCACTCTCCCGTGCTTCTGACTGTACTCAGTGCTTGTATAAATAAATAAATAAATCTTTAAAAAAAAAAAAAAAGCCAGGTCCCCACAAAGGAGGTCTGTGCTAATTCCTAGGCTGACAGGGAGCAAATGACAAGAAGCAGACTGTGTGGAAACTGCAGGGCTGAATGCGCACCCCACTCCCAGGGAGGAGTCTGGTCTGCTAATTAAAGCCCGCCTTCAATCCTGTCAGCTCACCTCAGCTTCTCTCTCCTTTTCTTCTCTCCAAGCAGCAGAAAGTCCTCGGAGCTCTCCAGATGACACATTCTCATCAGGAGATGCCATCTGAGATTTCTCCTCTTGAAGGCACTGAATTAAAGCTTCTTTGCTCTTCAAAGATAGCTTCAACTCCTCAATCAGTCTAAAAGAGAACAAAACGTAAATATTAATTTTAAGCTGTTCTCTTAGCTCAGTGGAGCAGGGGGAGGTAGGAAACAGGGCCAGTGTAGGGTAAGGTTAAAAAGTATCAGGTTTTTCTGCCCTCCGGCCATCAGGATAGATGACGGAACCCTGTGGTCCTGAATGCATGCCTGATGGCAGGCACTGGGAATAGGGTGTGGGCATATGTAGATGGGATTCACCTGGGCTAAGGCTAGGCTTTTTAGGGCGGCGTCACGGGGACGCCAACAGAAGCCGAGAGAAGCAGCAGCAGGAGAAGCAGGAGAGCAGACAATCAGAGAGAACACGAGAGAAGGCCAGAGAGCCCAGAACGAGTAAAGACTTGCTGGGGGCTGGGAAGCCTGCCAGCCTCCCGGGCCCCCGGCACCTCTGCCTGGTAAATCCCAATAAAAGCCTGCAAAAGCCACCGAGGATTCTCTAGGACTCCCTTTTTTTTTTTTTTTTTTTTTTTTTTGTGGGACCTTCGCCAGTGGCTGGGGAACGAATCGGCGCTGCAGAGGCTGCGGGCAGCCTCGCAGCCCAGCTCTCAACCGCTGCGCCACCAGGGGAGGCCCCTTTAGGACTCCTTCTTTACACGGTCTGCTGGATTAGAAAACTTGCACTGTGTTTCCCTGCCCCTACAACCACACATCTCCAAAGGAGACACCTTCAATGGCTGATGGAAACTGAATCGCACGTTGCAGGTTCGAGATTAAGGGCCACACACCACCTTCCCACCTCTGGCACTGGCCCTGTTTGATCCTCACTCTGAGACGCCAAAACTTTGATCAAGTAACATCCCTACTCAAAGACTTTCAGTGGTTCCCACCAGCCACATTATTAATTTTTTCTGGTCAAGAAATTCAGCATAAATCTATTAAACATAACCAACAGAGCAGAGCTGTTCCATGAGTGTGAAAAAAGTAAAGAACGTCCCTTCCTTTCTCCTCAGGACCAAGTTTAAAACACACTGACTTTCAAGAAAAGGCCAAACTTCTCAGCAAGGCATGCCAGACCCTAGCTTTTGGGGTCCAGAAGATCAGAGGTGGCTGCTGACAGCTTCAGCTTCAGCTCTCACAGGAAACCATCACCCTCACTTTCAGTTCTTTCCAGAAGCCAAGTTGTTCCGTGCCTCTACTGCTTTGCTCACACCATTTTCTCTTCCGAGAATGCCCTTCACAACTCTTCCACCTGTACCTGATATACACCCATTCATCCTGCCAGTCAGTCAGATTACCTTCCTCACGGAAGCTCTGCCAACCCACACCTGTGGGCTCTCATCAGATGGAGCTGACACATCCATCTCTGGGCCACCAAACTGCCCCATATCAACTGTTCCCTGACATGGCCAAGTCATTTTAACTCTAGAAACCTGCATTTCCTCAGCTACAAAATGGGGAGAGCTTGCTTATATGGAATGGAGGTGCATGTATCAAAATGGCCCTACAAACCTTTAAGCATACAGAAGAACTCAACAAATGACAGTTGTTTTAATTATTACTTTATTTTAAGCATTAGGCAGTTAGCATTTTGTCAGACATAGCGGACCCCTCAGAAGTGCCTTTCTATAACTTCGAAAGCAACTTAGTATAGTAGAAAGAGTAGAAAGAGCAAAGGCTTAGAAGTCTGAGAGTTTCCCCAGCTGAATATCTGCTCTCTTCCACCCCAGATTCATATGTTGGGGTCCTAACCCCAAGGCTAATGGCATTAGGAAGCAGAGTATTTGCAAGGTGATTTGGTCATGAGAGTGAAACCCATGAAAGGGAGCAATGCCTCATAAATGAGGCCCCAGGGAGATCTCTCACCCCCTCCACCACATGAGGATACAGGGAGAAGTCTGACTGGGAAGAGGGCCCTCACCCAACCTCATCTCAGACTTCCAGCCTCTACAACGGTGAGAAATGAAATAAATTTCTATTGTTTCTAAGCCACCCAGTCTATGGTAAGTTTGCAATGGCACCCCGAATGGAATAAGACAAGTGGATACAGAGAGTACCCCGGCAACACCAATGCAATGCCCTCAAAACTTGGAACGAGGAGTAAGACTGCCCTCTAGGGGTTAAATTCTGAAATCGTCACATAATCAATTGGAGAAGTAAAAATTTAAGTTTCCTGACTTATCCTGAGATCAATCCCTAAGCTTCGGTTTTCTAGATCACAGTTAAGAAAAGGTTGCAACCGGAAAAATAAACGCTAGCTTCTCCAACTGCGGAAGCTAGGTCACTGAAATAGGGAGGCAAGGGGCTCTCCCTCAGTCTGTTCACTCCTCGTTTACAAATGACCCTAGAATGTTGGCTCATCTGATTTCCAGATCCATAGTGAAAACAAGTAGCAGACGCAAATTTCAAAAGGTAGTATGGAGACAGAAATAAAAGCAAACCGCTGGTGGGGAGCCAGGGCAACTGGGCAGAG
The DNA here is from genome assembly GCF_014898055.3 of Talpa occidentalis. Taxonomy (NCBI): domain Eukaryota; kingdom Metazoa; phylum Chordata; class Mammalia; order Eulipotyphla; family Talpidae; genus Talpa; species Talpa occidentalis. The sequence goes on from NW_023605083.1 coordinate 70,456,700, forward strand.
TAACCTAAACAACACGGTGGGCCGTCAAAGGGGCACACTGAGCAGGAAGAGAAACCCAGTCAGCAACCTCTATTTTTGCTTTAAAACAATTTCTGTCAAATTCCAGAAGTTTGGCTCTTCAATGGATAGGTCATAGGTTAACCAGAGATTTCACTTACATTAATCATTCAGCCTCCCACTCAGTGACTGCCATAGCAAGGCAAAAGTAGTAAACTGTAAGGTTTATAGGAAAAAACAAAACTTCAACTGTCTCCTGAGCGGCTTTAATCAAAAGTTTGGTTTTAAGATAGGATGAGCACTAAAGAGATCACACAGCCCATCCATTTCTCTGGATTAACTAGCTCACAGTTCATTCCCGGACACCCAACAGCTCTCTATGTGGCCTATAAATACTGTGCTAATACAGTCTTGGCCCCTTGCACTCTACTAATTTAGGCCCTTGGCGTAAGAGATGTGAAGGACAAACTCACTAGTATTTACTGTAGGGAAGCAGTCCCCCACGGTTACCTTTGGGAAGATCCACAAGAGAAATTTCTCTGAGAGTGTCAATGCCTCCTGTTACTAGCTCGTTTGATCTTGTGAGTAATGTGAATCTTCATGCTCACCAAGACTGCTTTTCCCTTGCTCCCTTGCTAACCAGGAAGTTAACAGCCAAAACTGAATGCTAAGTTTAGTATCTGAGTAGAATTTTTTGAGTGTGATTTTCTATCTGTTCTCTCCTCCTCATATCACTACCCCTTCCCTTTTCCTTTCAGTTTGATTTTATCCCTACTTTCCTGACTGGGCGGGGGACAAGTAGCGGAGGGAAGGAAATGGGAAGGAAGGGAACAACTCTCTCCCCTGCCTCCAGGGAAGAATGTCAGAGGACCACAGGCATGTGAGCCAGACCTGTCCTTCTCTTCCAGGACCGCAGCCATCTCCAGGTCCCCCTCATGCATCTTCTTCATCTCCGAAAGCTTGTTTTCCAAGCTCAACCGAAGAGCCATCTCCGTTTCTGTCCCCGCAAAGGCCTTTTCCAGTTCAGCTTGGGCGGCTTTCACATCCTAGAGTGAAATTAAATGCATTTGATGCAATTTTTCAATACAATTGGGAACATTTTAAAAGGAAATTGGATTAAAATATAAATATTTATGACTTTTTCTCCAGTACATTTCCCCTCCCTGAATTGTACTATACATGGGGAGAATCAGTAATAAATACATTTGCCAGCCATTTTCCCCTCTTGTATCCTGAAGAGTAATAGGCATTTCCAATGGAAAAGACTCAACTCTACAAGAACTGTATTTTGGTTTTGAAAAATCAGATCAATATTTACAGCTTCAATGAGAACAAGGAGAAATGTGCCTCTCAAAACCCAAACATACATAAATTCCAAAGAGTCACCATAATCTCCATATAAATTCATCCCACACCCCACTACTCCCTCACTATTTTTGTAAGATAATGACTATACCATTCTAAAGAACATTTTCTATTTCTCCGAGGTGATTTAGGTGGTAAAAATTCTATGTTCTTCTTGAGAGCTCAAAAAAGTCAGCAAGGAAATTATCTAAATCACGGCGGCAATGTCTGTTAGAGAAAAAGGCCTAGTGATCACAAAACTAACCTAGGAGTAGATGGGAGTCGCCAACTACTTGCGCCAACTCCCAAAACTTAAAGTCATATCAAGCTATGTTCAAAACCCCGCCCTCCCACTTATTCACTTGGGGAGGAAAACTTTTTAACATCTAGGTGAAAGGACATTTTAACCAAGAAATATTCTGACTCCCATCATAGTCACAGGATGTACCTTAATGGGACCAAGTAGCAGGAAGAGCTACACCCAGTGCCTCCTTAGAAAAAGCATTCAGTGAATGAGGGTGGAAAGGTGGGATGGAGGGATGATGGGGCTGAGGGACAGAGGGGTAGAGGGAGAGAGAATGGGAGAATCAAGGGGTGGAGGAATGGTGGGATGGAGCGATGGAGGGGTGAAGGGATGGGAGGATGGAAGGGTGGAGGGGTGGAGGGGTAGAGAGATGGAGGAGGGTGGGGTAGTGGGGTGGAGGGGTAGAGGGATGGAGGGATAAGAGGGGTGGAGGGGTGATGGGGTAGAGAGATGGAGGGTAGAGAGATGGAGGGGTGGAGGGTGGAGGGATAGAGGGATAAAGGGGTAGAGGGAAGGAGGGGTGGAGGGGTAGAAGGATAGAGGGATGGAGGGATGGAACAATGGTCACGAAATCTGGCTCTAGGCTTAGCTAATATTAGGTAAGTCACTTATCCTCACTGGGTCTCAGTTTCCTTCTCTATAAAATAAGGAGGTAACCAAGGTAATAAGGAGAGTGGTATTATAGCAAGAACAAAAGCTTTAAAATCAGCAGTTAGAAGTTTTAACCAAGGATAAAACTTGAACTAGTTAGTCTTTCTCTCCTAGTGTCCTCGTCGGCGGGAACAAAAACAACACTGGCCAGTCTGCAGGGGTTAAGGTGTGAATCAAGCAAGTGAAGTGCCCAGGACACAGCTGCAGGACCCGGGCAATGGTCAATGGGGTGGTTCTTGTTTCTGGTAAAAGTGACAGTTTATAAAAAAGGAACAATCGTCTGCCCACTCCAGTATTAACCGACTGTAAGAAAAATACATTCTCCTCTGGATTTCCATACTTGCCTCTTCTAAAAGGAATATTCTTTTGTTAAGCACATCTTCAACCTGCTGCACCTTCTTCTGCGCATCTTCTTTCACCCGCTGGATCTCAGAGCCTCCCCCTACAGTGAGGCTCTCAACGGCTTTGCTGCAAAAAGACGCAAACGTGTGAAATGCATACAAGGAACAGATGGTGATTTCAATAGCCCCAAAGAGACAAGGAATATGTGTTAGTCGTTTCTCCCACAGAGCCGTGCTGAGCTTCTTTTTGTTAATTAATATTTGTAATTTAAAACAGAGAGTGTAATATATAAATGCATCAAATCAACATGCTATACATCTTAAACTTACACAATGTTCTATGTCAATTATATGTATATATGTATAATTAAAAAGCCTAGATAAGAAAAAAATAAGAATCTTCTATAATCGCATCACTCAGAACTCATTAACAATTTAGTATATAGTTTTTCAGAAGCTTTCTACAAAAAGCAAACCACACAGTACAAATCTATTACGTGATTTTAGTACTTACCATACTATAAACATCCTTTTGTGTCAATAAATACAAATCTCTATCATTTTTAAAGGCTACTGATTAAGTCACTATAGGAAAGGTACTGTTATACATTAAATCAATCCCCTATTTTTAAAACATTTCATTGTTTCTGACCTTAACATTTGTGTGATACTCACAAAGTTCTGAGAACAGCACCTGATACAAAGTTAATATACAATAAATGTTAGTGCTACTGCTTATTACCACAAGCAGGTTATGATAATAGCATCCCATACATATACCAACCCGTGACTTCCTTAGGATCAATTCCTAGAAAGGGAAAGAGATGAGCACAGTCTTAAGACTTTTGATAACTTGCCAAATTTCCCAGCAGGAATCTTGCACAGAGCACACTCCGCCAGTGGCAGGAGCATGTGCCAGCCCATGTGCAAGATGCTGTCAGCGTCACCTTCAGCCACAGGAGAGTCGGACAAGTGGGTCATGCACTGGCTACTACTTAGGGCCTGAGGAGCAAAAGTACGCCTGCAGCCACACTCCATATTCCTCCCACGCAGCGGGCAATCACAGAGCCCACACCACTAGGCATCCTCCCTGCTTGGAGACCAGTGGCGAGAACAGCACACCCAAAGCAGACACGGGACCATGACCACAGATGCCTCATTCTGATTCTCCCCAAAAGAAAACCAGTGTCATATAGGAATGTGTGAGACATGTATAGCGGTTCTCATCAGATTTCTAAAATGATAGAGGGTTTCTAAAAGGCAGAATAATAAAGGAAATGGCTCCACCTAAAGCTGGTTTCTCAGAGAAACTGCAATGGAACAACCCTATTCACCAGCCCCCCAGCCTGTCTTCAGGGGTGAAGAAAATGTTCTCAATGAAGAGCCACGCAATCTGACACTCAGACGCTCACATGCACAGACCATGTGAGTTTGTAACTGAGAACAACAGAAAGTCAAGAGGGTCACACTTGCTGTCCAAGCCTCAAACATGAGTTGCCTGCAAATAAAGACTTTATTCATATGTATTTTCCTCTCACCAAAAAGCTTTCTGAAGGCCCCAGCATCATGATGTCATTTTAATGGAATTCACTGTGAACAACCGGAGAGAAAGATCAAGGGCTCTGAAGCTGAACAGAGGTCCTTCCAAACTCCACCTCTATTATGTCTGCAGTGTGACTCTGGGTAAACTACCCCTTACACCTGAGTTTCCTCATTTGAAAAATGAGATGAGACCTCTTGAAATGAGTGTACTGACACTCGTGGGGCCGCAGCAGGCGCCCCTTCCTCGGGATATGAGCCCTGCAGGCCAGCCCGTTGCCTGAGGCCACCCCGCAGGCCCCGCTGGGCGCTGCCTCTTTCCACCCTGGCCGGCCTGAGAACAGATTACCACTGGGTGCACTCAGGCCACCAGAGCTACTTCCTGATTATTGCCAAGAAACGTCCCAGCCCCTACTCCCTTGGCTCGTTCTCCACCAGAATGGTCTGGAACTCACAGTGATTCACAATGATTACACCACTCAAGAGGCATTATATCTGACTGAAAGAATTCTGGACTGGAGAGGCGCTTCCTCCCTAAGCGATGGCCACAGAAGTTTCCTAGCCCTAACCACTAACCACACACACACGCTTCAGCCGGCAAGCTTTGGAGAGTCACCTCCAGCACAGGCTCACTCTCCAACCCCACCCTCACCCTCCACCCACCCTTACCCCTCCATTCCCCAGTGACTACAAGCAGCCTCCCTCCTACCAACCCAGACCCACCATTTGTGTTTTATAGTCAGAGTCATATACACTGGCAAGACGCTGACCAATTTTTAACAAGTACTAGTTTATTCGGTTTTGTTTGTGTTTTCGTTATACCAATAAAATATTTTCCCAGTAATAAATGTTCCAACTTTTCATTTATCATCTTTGTATTTTACAGTTACTGTAGCAATAAAATTTATACTCAGCAGTATGGTGCAATTTTCCTCTACTAATGGAATTATTATTTTTGCTTGTGCTTTAAAGCTACAGAGATAAAATTCACTCCCGACAGTATGTCTGCTTTTGTTTTTAATGTCCCCTGATTGTAACCGAAGGATGTCACAATGGAGAGCCGGCAAACACAGACACTCACTCAGAGGGGCCCCATTGCCAGACCAGTCCCAGTTCTGTCACTGGCGAGGGCAAGCCCCCCAATCATCTGAGCCTCAGTTTTCTTTTTACTCAGATGAGTACTGGCTGCCTCACATAACTATTGTAAAGTCAAATGCAATAAAGCACATCACTGCCAAGCATTGGTCCAACATTTGGGCCAAAGCAGGATCTCAACAAATGTTATTCCCTCTGCCTACCCTTCCTATCCTTACAGAACCTGGGCCAACAGATGAGATAGAGAGTAAGACATAAGGAGAGGAAAGGTCGAGAGAAGTTCCAGCTCTCCACCCAGCATAAGAGAGAACCCTCCACACGCACCACGCTAACTACCCTTTATAACCATCTACATTTCCCCTGGATTCCAATTACAGACTTTTAGGGGGAAAGAGGGGTTTTCCTAAGACAAGTTGCCTATCTCCTCCCCATCCCCCCCAAAAAAAACAACTGTAAAACTGAAAGGGGGAATTGAGAGCATTAGTAAAGATATTCTTCCATCAACAAGCACCCACTCACTCTGTCGGGCACTGGGCAGTGAGGGGAAGAAGGAGACGCGGGGTAGACACTGAGTAATGCCATGGCAGGCCATCTGCACAGAGACTACGCAGCAACAGCTAAGGAACCAAGGTTCATGGTCAAAGTCCTACCTACAGGCAAAGCCAACCCAGAGCCCCTGCCCTGTCCACAGCACCACAGTCCAGTAAAGGAGGAGGATAGGCCCTGGGCCTAGAAGATGGAGAGTCATGTTAGATACAAGTCATCCTGTGGAAACAGAACATGAAATGGAGCATTGGGCTAGAAGGCAGGGGCTTAGTCCTGATCCCATCTGAACTCTCTGGCTCAGTGGTTTAGTCATGACCCTCCCCTTCTCCAGGCTGAAATTCCCCCTCTAGAAACTGAGGGCTTCCTCAAGACTTGCCTAGCTCCTGGGATAATGGCGGACACATGTGGATGTAAAGCCATAAAACAATATGCACATAAGAACTGTCATTATATGCCAGAGAAACTTGTGAAGAGACTGAAACATGGGCTACAGTCCTTTATGCAGCGTAGGCAACAGGAAAGGCACGCAGGTTGGGCAGGCAGGGGAGACAGCAGAGGTCTGCCTGCTAATCAGCAGGAACAGAACAGTTTTAGCACTAGGGGTACCTCGGGGACAGTGTGGGTTCAGTACCAGGTGAACATCACAATAAAGAGAGTTGCATGGATTTTCTGGTTTCCCAGTTCACATGAAAGTTAGGTCTGCACTACCCTGTAGTCTATTAAGTGTGTAATAGCATTATGTTTACAAACACAATGCACCGACCTTAATTAAAAAATACTTCACGGCTAAAAAAATGTTAACCATGATATAAGTCTTCATCAAGTTTACTGGTGCAATTAAAAGAGTGACATCAAAGATCACAGATCACCATAGCAGATGTGACTATAATGAAAAGGTCAACAGTACTGTGAGAATCATCAAAGTGAGCACACGCTGCTGGAAAAGTGGCACAAAGTGTGCTTCTGGACACAGGGTTGCACAAGCCCTCAACCTATTAAACAAAAACCACAGTGTCTGTGAAACACAGTAAAACGAGGCCTGCCTGCCTCTGTGACCCTTGCTGGGATCAAGAGGGGTAGGCAGCTCCCTTCCCATCTGCTCCCAAGTCCCGCTGACTCTGTTTCCTCAATGTCTTTCCAAGCTCCTCACCCCCCTGCACCAATAACCTCTCACCAAAACTACCAACCTCCCTGTGACCACTTTTGTGCCCTCTACAAAGCAGTTTCCACTCAGCAGCCCTGAACTGCTTTCTGTTTGATGTTAGGATAAAGGTCTAAATCACCAGTCTGGCCTGAAGACCCTGCGAAGACAAGATTGACCACCCCCAACTTCTATTCTTCCAGACTGCCAACTCCCTCCCCACCCCCAACAGCTTTTTTCCACCCTTTCACTGGTCCATTTCTACTTGCTTCTCAGATTGCATCTCAAATGCTACCTCTGTGGAGCCATCTTCCCTACTATACATTATTATATTTACACACCACTACTGCTGCTTTTATTTTCTGAATGCTGCCTTTATTTTCCTCATAACTTTTGCCAATTTGTATTTATACATTTACTATTACAAGTATTTTACCACCATCACCCCTTCTAGAAAGCCCCCATGAGTCTGTCTGGATTACCAACTGAAAGAGAGCAGACACCAAAGATGCTTATGCAACATATAACTCCATTTCTGTAGAGCGGGCACTCCAAGAAATGACGATCACACGGTGAGAATAGTGGTTATCTTTGTGGGAGAAGGGTAAGTTCTGCAAGCACCAAAGAGACTTCTGGGGAGATGGTTTCTGAGCTGGAGGACGGCTCCAGACACAGGTGTGTGTGCTTAGTGGAAATGCACTCTGCTGTGCCTCAGGCTCTTTTCACTTTCCTGTAAGTATGTAACACCTACAAGTTTATTGAAAAGAGTTAAACTTCCAAAAAGCCCTTTGTGGGGTCCCCAGACCCCAGCTGGAGAAAAGCTGGCTTAGAAAGTATGAGGTTGCACTGCACTGGCTTCAGTGCCACCGTCAGAGGCAGAGCCATCTGCGAGCGAGACTGGAGGTGGGACTCACGAGGCTTTGATGAGCAGCTTCTCTCTGTCCTGGAGCTCCCGCTTCAGACTTTCTACCTCCACCTTGAGCTCGATGTTCTTCCAGGCAAGATGAGGAAAGAAAAGAAAGCGTGTCAGACACGGGATATATGAATGTCGACAGTGGGGAAGGGCTTTCACGCAGACTGCAAGAGCTGATCGGAACAGGCAGCTATTACATCCGAATCCTCATTAGCCTCGGGGAGTAGGGAGCAGGGAATTATTAAACACTGGTGGTCTCAATGCAAGCCCTGGATTTCTGAGACTTGGAACAATTATGTAAATTTTCCAAGCTTCTAACAGCCCGAGCATTCAAACATCGAGGCATAAATGTCATACAAGTGAGGCTGATTTAAAAATTGTTTGCCCTCCACCAAGCAAATTTACAAGCAATTCTGCAGTTTGCTTTTACCATTCCAAGGCAATTACTTCTGGTTGTTTACAATCATGCATGTGGTGGCTGTAGCAGTGGGAACGTGTTACAGCTTGCAAGAAATAAAGCATGCAGACGGGTAAGTGGGAGGCCACATCACCGCCTGTCTTGTTGATGTAAGATTTCTGGGTCTTCACTCACAAATGAGCCACAACCGCAAGGGACTAGCTGACTATAAGGGACACCACTGTGTTCTCCAACCAACAGTCTTCCTCTTATCAACTGCAATGAAGGAGTCACACATGGCCTTGGGCTTATAACATACGTGAGACTCCAAACAGAATCTTTGGCAAACAGACTGCAGTGTGAACCAGTGGGGCAGGGACGGGCTTCTCAAACCTGTGCACAAATGTATCCCAGATAGAATATTACAGAATTCATGTGGTAGAGACAGGGCTCTGCATATGTGGACTGCAGAGGACTGCTATCAATCCAAGATTTCTCTGAAACTTACTCCTGTTTTTTAATAATTCATGCCAATTTCACATGCCCCCCATAATACATGTGTATTATTTTAAATAACATTTCCAGTTACATTTACATTCTCCTTTGTGCCAGGAAGCCCTGGGGGAACATGTACCCAGGTTAAGAAGTCAGTCAAATGGAAATCATGAGCGTAGGACCAGAAGGACATGGGTTCAAATCCTGCTTCCCCCACTTCAGGGACATTTAGCAATGGCCTGTGACGGGCCAACTGTGGCCTAAGCAGCGCCTCACACAGGCCCTGCCCTTGTGCTAGCACGGAACACAGGCTAGAAGAGCAAGCCTGCAATTGCCTGCAAAGGCGCTCTTCTAGGTGAGGAAGCAGGGTTTCTCCTTTCAAATCCTTCAAGTATCAGATGAGAGACATTAAGCCCACCTGACAAGGGGGATATGAGGACAAAATGAGCTAATAAATGAGATGAGTCCAGGAGACAGGGTTCCACTGTGTTCTTTTCTTCACTTTCAACAACAGGAACTAAAGACATTGATACCGGAATTGTCAGGCCTAGTCTCCCAGCCAGGAATGGATTCCAGGCTGCAGGGCAGCGCTGAGCCCAGCCGCTAGACCCTTCTTTGGTTGTCCTTATCTCTGAAGCCTCCCTAAATTCTTCAGAGATCCCCTCCTGCACTGTCCCTAAAACTGCCTAATAACCCTAGCTTGCCCTGTCTCAACATCATCCATGAAGCAGAACTTTTTCTAGAAAAAGCTTATCTTTACATAAAGGACACTGAGTGAGAACACACAACGCCCTCCAGTGTGAAAACTGCAGAAACAGCCTTCAAGTAGGGCAATCCTTTCCCAGATCTGGGAAGGGCAGAGAGCTTCTATGTAAAGAGTTGCTATCATATAGTCTAAGTGCTTTGCTTTCTGATGAACCAACTGGCAACCCAACCTAGGAAATTTAAAAGACAAGACTGCTATTTTTCTTAAGACCAATGTACATAAGTTATAAACTAATAAAACTTAAGGTATAAATTTATATACATGGCAATCATTTCTAAATCAAAAATCAAAACATCTTATAAACCTAAAACAAAATTTAAAAAAATGAAGAACCATTGCCGCGGACCAGCACAGCAGTAGACGATGAGGCCACCTCAGGGTTGAGAGAAGCGTGCAGGGTGGTCAGGGCGTCGGTGAAAGAAATGACAAACAGACACACTTCAAGAGTGAAAATCTGAGTGTAATTTTCTTTGAGTTTGTGACCAGTATATATATGTTTTCCAAAAGCACAGGAATGAATATCAATGAAATTAGCTTGCTCATGGGCTCAGTCTATCACCATCAGGGAGGTGATCTACATAACAAGCAATGACCATTATAGAAGAAGGAAGTTTAGAAAGACCGAATAAGGGATTAAAGTTTGTAGTTCTAGAAAGACGGGATAAGATTTTTAGCATTCTTGTAGTGGTTTTTGGTGGTCGTTATCTTTTGATAAGCTTCTGCCTTTTCAGGGAACTTCCGCTGAACTTCCTCTGCTTCAGGCTGTTCTCTCCCCGCGCGCTGGTTGCCCAGCCGGATCTAGGGACCGTGGCGAAAGCCATTCCTAAGATCACTGTGGGGGGAGGTGCAGCAGGTAGGGTTTTGCTGTTCTTCCCCTGCGCGCTGGTTGCCCAGCTGGACCTAGGGCCGGTTAACCCTAAAGGTCACTGCAGGGGGAGGTGCAGCAAACCATTATTATGGGAAGATATCCAAGCTATCCTTTAGGGAAAGAAAGCAAAGTGCACAACAGAACATTCTTACAATTATGTGAACAGGAGGCTTAACACACACACATCCACTCACACATACTTGTTGGCACATATAAAGAGTTCTCTGTAGAAGGAATTAATAATAGTGGCTACATCCAGGGGAAGAGAAGACAAGGGTAGAAGAAATCTTTTCAGTGTAGGGGTCTCCCTGGTGGCGCAAGGGGTTAAGTCTCAGCACTATGATGCTATCCACAGCCACTGCAGCACTAGTTCAAACCCCGGCCAGGGAGGTGACCCACATGGTGCAGCAGACCTCTCCTGTCTCACCCGCTGCTCCCCTCAGCAGTGTATCTCAGTACATCTGCCTGTTCTGCTCTCCATTCTGTCTCTGGTGAATCCTCTCACCCACTACATCTCTGGCCTGTACCCCTATTCTTGTATGCACAAATAAATAACTCTTTATTTAAAAAAATCTTGTCAGCATATACCTTCTGTGCTTTTTCAATTTTGAGCCATGTACCCCTAATCCGAAAGCTTAAACTGAAATAAAAGTGCAGTGAAATCAAGTGATTTAATCAGACCACAGGAAACAGAGCAGTGCACTGAGGTCGGGAAAATTGGGCTCAAAATCTATCTCCATGGTAGTTATAGGCCATCAAGCAAGCAACTGGTCCTCCCCGAGCTTCAGCTTCCTCTCCTGAAAGATAAGACTAACCCCCGCTACACAGGGTAGGCCTGTGCAAATGGTCAGAGCCTAGGGGAGCAGACACTTGCCATGTCTGGGCTTCCTATCACCCTAGAAGTTCTGAGACACGTGAATACATTTCCATATAAAATATTTTAGGCTTTTCTTTAAAGTTTTGATTGTATCACTGCCCCCTTCCCAAAAGGGGGACATCCTCATAGCCTTCCCACCCCCACACAGAAGGAAAAAAAAACTGTCTTGAAGGACAAAAGGCTTTTCAACTCTTGAAAAAGCCCAGAAGTACAGTACGATCTCTCTTCAAGACTGGTCCATTTAAGTTCATCTGCTGAAACTCAAGGAGAGCTCTCTTCCTTCCTCCAAAAGTTTCCACTGGTGCAAACTTCTAAAGAGAAAAGATGGAATAATTCCCAGGCCCAGGGCTAATCTAGGCGAGAAAGCCAAGAAACAGGCACTGAAATACTGTCTGTACTCATGTCCTTTCAAGAAAGCTAAGTTCGTTTTTCAACTTAGAGAACCAAGATTTGTTTTCGGGCACAGACCTCCAGGTCAAGACATCAGCTGGAAGAGACTTTTTTTTTCTGACACTTATAAGCAAGCACACAAGGAATACAGACAAGGCACAGCACAGGAAAACTGACAATCCTAACTATAAAACTCTGGGCTGCCAGTGGAAGTCTCCTTAAGACAATGATGACAATTATGGAATACAGACTACATGCTGGGCCTTCTCATCTGTCATCTCATTTTAATCCACACAAAGAACCCTACAATGGAGGGGTTATCACTTAACTCTGGAAGCAATCCCAGAGAGCTGAGTGACCTGCCTATGGTTACACAAGTTAGTTGGTAACAGTAGGATTCAATTGCAAAGATATTCCATCATTTCCATGTCTTTGTCTACATGATAAATAATTAGAAAAAAGGCAACTGAGAGGAAGACCGAATTCTGATTTTAAGACTTCCTAAAAATTAATCTTGTATCTCTTTGCTTAATATTAAGGTCATCCTATTATCTTCATGTTCCCTGTAATAAATTCAAATTAAATGAAAGCAGTGCTATCTATTCATGCTAACTCTGAGAACAAATATTAATCAAATTTCTGCTTGGAATGACTGAGAAAAGGCACTAGGGAGAGCAGGAAGAAGTGGGACACTCACAGTTTTATAGATGAGATCAGTGGGGCAATTGAATTCCTGCTGCATTCTTTCCTCGAGGAAATAGATGCGGAGTTTTAGGTTAAAGTTTTCTTTCTTGAGTTCAGTGATTTGCTGGAAAATAAGTATAGGAGGGTCATCAAAATAAGGTCGAAGGGATGGTGCCAACATTAATACCCACAGCTTCCAAGGCAACAAGTGCTACAAATACTAAATATGGAGAAGGTTTACCTTTGCTACACCTGTACCAAAACAGGATGAAAGAGGAGTTATCACTACAAACTCCACAGCAATTAAAAGGACAAAACAGAGAAGAGTGCCTTCAACTCTGCACATGTAAATTGGACAAGGATGAAACAACACAATTCCTCAAAAAGCACAAATTATCAAAATTCACCAAAGAGAAAACCTGAATTACAAAAAAAATTGAATTTGTAATTGAAAAACATTCAAAATAATACTTCAGACCCAGATGATTTCAGTAGCGGTTTCTACCAAATACTTAAAAGAGGAATAATACCAATGCTACACAATCTCTTCTAGAAAATAGAAGATAAAGTAATTTCCCCAGTTCATTTTATGAGAGCAGTATTACCTTGATGCCAAAACCAAACAAAACATTTCAAGAAATCCGTACTGAACATGGAACACAAAAACCCTCAACTAAATTTTAGCAAATTGAAAAAAAGATTAATTACATCATGAGTAGGATTTATTCCAGGAATATGAGGTTAATTCAATATTCAAAAGTCTATCCATATAATTCACCAAACTAAAAGATTAAAGAATAAGTGATATCAACAGACATAGGAAAAAATTTATAAAACCCAACAGCCACTCAAGATAAAAACTCAGCAAACTAGGAATTAAAGAAAACTTTCTTAATTTGCTAAAGAGCAGTTATAAAAATTCTACACATTGGAAGTACCTCAATCTGCTAAAAATGGAGTTTCCATATGATCCAGCAATCCCACTCTTAGGTATTTACCCAAAGGACACAAAAACACTAATTCAAAAGGACACCTGCACCCCTATGTTTATTGCCGCACTATTTATAATAGGTAAGCTATGGAAACAACCCAAATGCCCAAAAATAGATGATTGGATCAAGAAGATGTGGTACATATACACAATGGATATTATCAGCAATCAAAAAAAAGATAAACTCATGCCATTTGCAGCAACATGGATGGAACTGGAAGGGATCATGCTCAGTGAAATAAGCCAGAAAGAAAAAGAAAAATACTGGATGGTCTCATTATAGCAGGAATTTAGAAAACCTCAATAAGGGATCAGGAAAAAGACTAATTATAATAAAGTAAAAATCAAAATCAATAGGCAACTATAAACCAGAAACATACTACAGGAGCGGGGGGAGGGAGTAGGATCAAAACAAGGGGGGGTGGGAATTTTACGGGGACAATAACTAAGATGAAAATGCCTACATTGTACAAAAATGAAAAATGATGTAAAAAATATATAAAATAATTTTTTTTAAATCCACACATTTATAAGAAATATAGCAATAATTAAAGATGAGAGGCTGACTGCCACTCTCCCACCACTAAGAATAAGAAAAGAATACCTCTCACAATTTCTATTCTACACTGTATTTGAAGCCCTAAACAGTACACTAACACAGGGAAAGAAATCAAAGGCATTAGATGGGACAACAAGAAATAAAACCATCCTTACTTGAAGATGATATGATCGTCTGCATAAAATTTCAAAAAAGTTTCTAGAATTTGTGAGTTTAGCAAAATCAACCTGCAAATATCAATCATATACTAGCAACAAAGAATTAGAAACTGAATATTTTATTTTTTTAAATAAATTTTATTTTTATATTCCCCATACAATTGCAATCCCCTTATTTTGACCCCAATCCCTCCCCTCCCTGCCCCCACCCCCCATAGAGTGTCTCTGGTTCATAGTTTTTTGTTGATTTTGATTTTCACTTTCTTATAATTATTCATTTTCCTGGTCCCTTATTTAAGTTTTCTAGATTCCTGCTATGAGTGAGACCATCCGGTATTTTTCTTTTTCTTTCTGGCTTATTTCGCTGAGCATGGTCCCTTCCAGCGCCATCCATGTTGCTGCAAATTGCATGTGAAACTGAATATTTTAAATATCATTTAGTACACCTCCAAAAATGAAATTCCAAGTATAAATCTAATAAAACATGTATACTTAAAACCACAAAATGTTGGTGAGATCAAGAAAACCTAAATAAGTGAAAAGGCTTACCAAATTCAAGGATCAAAAGATTTACCACAATAAAGATACCATATCTCTTCTAATTGATCTAAAGATTTAATAAATCTCAAAAAAAAAAAAATACAGCAGGTTTTTTTGTAGCTAGAAACAAGTTGATTCTAGCATTTATTTGGAACAGTAAAAGGACTAGATGAGTGAAAATAATTTTGAAAAACAATCCAACAAAACACAATACAGAAATGAACTCATACAATTATAACCAACTGATTTTTGACAAAAGTACATTTGTCAAAAAAAAAAAAAAAATGAACCTTGATCTAAACCTCACACTTGAAATAAGAGTTAACTCAAATTAGATCACATTTCTAAATATAAAACGTAAAACTATTAACTTTGAGAAAACCATGTAGAGGGAAATCTTTGGTACTAGTTCTTAGCTACAACAAGGCATGATTCATTTAAAAAATACATTTTTAATATATCATCAAAAATTAAAACATTTGCATTGAAAATAACATTAAAAGAACAAAAGGGCAAGCCACATACTGAGAGAAAATATCTGTAAATCACTATCCAATACAGGAATTGTACCTAGAGTACACAAATAACTCTCCAAATATAACTAAGAAAACAACCCAATTTAAAAAAAAAAAAAAAACCTGGCCAAAGATTTGAAAAGAAACTTCACTATGGAAGATACAAAGATGACAAATAAGCACAAGAAAACATTCTCACTAACTTTAGTCATTAAGAAAATACAAAGTAAAACTACAATAAGATACCACTGTACAACCATAAGAATGGCTAAAAAAAAATTTAATTTGCAATCCCACATGCTGATGAGCATATGAAACCATCAGAATTCTCATACTTTGCTGACAGGAATGCAAAATGGCACAACCATTCTGGAAAAGATTGTGGCACTTCTTACAAAAAAGCTATACTTACCACATGACTCAGCAATTCACCCCTAAGTATTTACTCGAGAGAAATGAAAAACCGTGCTCACTAAAAACCTGGAAAGGAATGTTTACTACAGCTGTATTAATAATTGCCAGAACTGGAAAGTACCCAACCTCCTTCATTCAAAGGGTGAGTAGAGTGTACATCCTGGGACGGAATACCGCTCAGCTACTTTGCACACATAACATGAATGAATTTCAAAGGCATTACAGAGAGGGAAAGAAGCTGGCCTCAAAAGACTGCAGTGCCTGATTCCATTTATAAGACATCTGAAAAAAGCAAAATAATAGGGATAGAAAAACAGATTAGCTGCCAGAGGTTTGGGATGAAGAGAGGGTTTGACCACGAAGAGACAACACACGAGAATATTTTCACATTATTGAACTACCGCATATTCTGATTGTGGCAAGGGTGACATGGACCTAGAACTATATGCACAGATACAGGAAAAAAGAAACCTCTTGGGCCTCCCTGGTGGCACAAGGGGTTAAGACGCAACCTATGAAGCTTCTACAGCCTCTGCTGCACGAGCTCGATCCCCAGGCCGACCAGGCGCAGCAGACCTCTCCTGACTCGCCCACTGCTCCCCTCAGCAGTGTACTTTGGTCAATCTGCCTGTTCTGTTCCCCATTCTGTCTCTGGTGAATCCTCTCACACACACACACCCCCTACCTCTGGCCTATACCCCAGCTCTTGTATGCATAAATAATCTTTTTAAAAAAAAAGAAAAGAAACTTCTTGATTCTGACAGAGGCTATAAGACAGCATCCATTTGTCAAAACTCATCCACCACTTTAAATTGGGGAATTTTATTTTATATAAGTTGTATCTCAATAAAGTTGATTTAGAAACAACAAAATGAAATATAGCAAAATTATCAACAGCTATCCTTGAATGCTAATATATCCCTAATAAATACATTCACCAGTTTTTTTTTCAGCATTCTAAAAAAAAAATTGGCTATGGCATATACTCTTCTTACATGCTTTGATTTCTGAATAAGAGAAAATGATAAGCACACTCGACATTAAGTATATTTCAAACTGTCTGCTCTTGGCCCCTTGTTAACTTCTGTGTTCAATTTTGTGGCAATAAGAACAGCACCAGAAACAATTGGTAGGTTCATTAAAGCCTCCTTTCAAATGTTTTAAGGAAACTGCACATCAAATATTCATTCAAACAAAAGTCTACCCTGCCAGATGCTTACAATAAAGAGAAACCTTATGCTATCACTAAGCTCCCAATAAAATATTTATGGAGGTTGTTTAGAATGCCCACACTATACACTGCCAAAACTCTTAGCAAAAAAAAAAAAAACTCTTAGCAACACTTGAAAGAATATTTGTCCTATTTATAGGTACAGGAGCTTTTAAGAAAAATGAGAGAAAGATAAGTAAGACTTGGGAAGTTCACTATAAACACCACAGGGCCAGATGAACAAAAATGAGTAATGCTAGATACAGGCAGCACCATCTCCCCCAGCCATGCCTGTGTCAGTGTGTGTAGTGCTTGAGAGCGCTTCTCTCATAAAGTTTTCTCTGACTACCACCATAAGGCTGGGCTGGGGCCCCTTCCAGATATCCCCACACACTCTCTACTTTCCTGATTGCCACACTCCCTTGTACAGGAGGGTCACCTGTTTTTCTACCCTCTAAGAGAGCAGGAACATATCTATACTGTACTTTTTGTCTAGAAGAGACATTGCTAAATTAATATGACTGAGTGAAAGGTGGGTAGACACATTTAAGAATTTTTTGGAAAGC
This sequence comes from Talpa occidentalis, assembly GCF_014898055.3. NCBI lineage: Eukaryota > Metazoa > Chordata > Mammalia > Eulipotyphla > Talpidae > Talpa > Talpa occidentalis. Next base: position 70,474,001 of record NW_023605083.1, read on the forward strand.
AGTGTAACGAAGAGTGGGCCACAGGTTTCTAAGTCAGAGAGATCTGGTTCATGATACTCCACTGTTCTGTTTTTTTTTTTTTCCCCATTCCTTCTAGAATCCCTCCAAGGCCACAAAATGCCATGTGATCTGGCCCCCACCTGCCACTTGAGTCTCACGGTATATCCTGCAGCAACTGCCAAGCTGGTTCAGTCCCATCCTTTCATCTCAAGTCAGGTCACTGCTCAGAGAGGCCCTTCTTACTACCTTTCCCAGAGATCCCACCTTGACCACTTCTGCCAGGTCACTCAAACACAGAACTACTTGTTAGGATTTTTGACAACATGTATTTATCTTCATTTACACATTCAGTATTTACTATCAGGTTTATTATATGAATACAATTTACTTCTGGAGGGCAGGGACATTATCTAGCTGTCGCTGAGCTGCTGGCCTGAGGTTTATCGCTGTACCTGCAAGACAGAAGACAATCAACATCTATCAAATGAATGACGAAAGGAGGGGATGAGTACGGTCCAGACTACTGACTAGCTGGATGACCTTAGTCAAGTCCATTTCCTTATAGGCTACTATTAGGATTAAAAAAATTAGAATGTATAATATTATGCCCGGCACAACATGAAACCTAAAACATACTAATAATCTTCTTTCTCATCTGTACTTTCCTGTTAAGAGACACAAGTTTAAGGGGAAAAAATACGAGTTGGAAAAACTGAAACCAGCTTCCCATACCATGGGAATAAATACCCCCCAATATAAAACCCACCAAATATGACTTGGAAACTTAATGCTCAAAAGTAAGCATGGGAATCATGTGGGAAACATCCCCACATGATTATTGGTGTTGATCTCCGAAGATGGAGAGGGGCCCCAGCTCAGCAGCGGGGCAGATTCTGAAGGAGCTTGCTACTCAGCCATTCTGGCTTCCTCACTGCCCCTACAATTGGCATAGTCGGCAGGATGATCCATGCAGACAGGTATGGAGCCCTCCAAAGACCTGGAGGGACTGAGGAGTAGCAGACCAAAAGCCTGTGACGGTGCTGGAGGCGTCATGGTGGCACAGGAGGTGGACAAGGTCCGGGAGCTACGGAACAAGATCTCGTGTGAAGGAGACGGCCCAAGAGGACCAGCCAACGGCCCCTGAGGCAGCAGAATCGTCGGGGAAGAGAGGACCACGATTCAGAGCTTGCCAGTGCTGATGTAGGGAGAAGCCTGATGGACTTGGGCTGATGGACTTGGACTGATGAACTTGGACTGACAATCCCACCAGAAGGCAGAGGAACTTTGGCAAGTTAATGTTGTTTTGGGACCCTGGGGGAAGATTATACACCCCCAGAGATGGGAATCTGGGGGTGGCCAGTGGGCCTTGGTGGCCAAAAGCAGCTGGTGTATTGCCCAGCAGCTAAGCAGAAGAGAAAAGCCAACTGAGAAGGCAAAAGCTGGTACTGATGCTAAGTTTGGGAAGCCCTGAGTGGCTGTTAAGCATTAAGCAAGCTAAGGCCAGTGAGTCTCGTAAAATCACCCGTGGGTGATTCCCTGCTCGTTGTCGAGTGAGGGTGAGGAGCTGAGGAACCCATCCTTGGGGGACGGGTGGGGAACACGGCTTGGGGTGGAGCCTAAGCCAAAGAGGGGACCCAAGAGAGGCCGCATGTGCAGTTTGGATCCCCGACCCATGTGCTTGTGCAGTGGGTTGGCCTGAGTGCAGGGGTCTGCGTGTCGCACTGGTGGTTATGAAAGCTGAGTATTGGAGCGACAGCAGACAGAAACACTGAGGGATGGCAATTACCCCAACAGTATAGAATCGCCAATCCCAGAGTGAGTGGGGGTGGATGCGGTGTGTGGCTTGTAGACAAGACTGCAGCCAGAGAAGGCCAGGAAGCCTGACGGCTCCTGGTGTGTTCTAGTAGATGCCGTGAGTGGTTCCCCTCTCTCGTATGAGCAGTGCCTTCAGCAGCAGATTTGGTGGCTCATCTGCTAGTGCCAATAATTGTCTTTTGCCGCTAGGTTGGTGCCCTGCCTGGAATTATTTGTGTTCTGTTGTATTTTACATATTTTGTTGTTCTATTGTGATGTATATTATTTGTTTTTGTGGGCCATGGCTGCAGTTTTCTATTGCCAAGAGAAACATATGTAACTTATACAGACAATATGGCAGAAAACTCTGAGGGGGTGGACTGTAGGGTAAGGTAAAAAGTATCAGGCTTTTCTGCCCTCCCGCCATCAGGATAGATGATGGAACCCTGCAGTCCTGAATGCATGCCTGATGGCAGGCACCTGGAATAGGGTATGGGCATATGTAGATGGGATTCACTTGGGCTAAGACTGGGCTTTTAAGGGTGGCAGCACAGGGACGCCAGCAGGAGCAGAGAAGCCGAGAGAGAAGCAGAAGCTGAGAGAAGAAGAGAAGCAGAGAGAACGCCAGAGAGCCCAGATAGAGTGAGGATTTGCTGGGGGCTGAGAGGACTGCCAGCCTCCCGGCCCTCCAGCACCCCTGCCTGCCATGTGCTTGGTAAATCTAAATAAAAACCTGCAAAAGCCACTGAGGACTCTGACTCCTCCTTTATCCAGTCTGCTGGATCAGAAAACCTGCACTGTGTCCCTTCCTGCCATTACACTCACACTCCCTGACTTAAGCGTCACCTAGCCTAGCACACCATTAAAAAGGGAAGAGAAACAAAACCCAACAACATAAAGAAAGAATCAGGGCAATTCCAACCAGGCGTGCCCCAACCGAAATAGAAGAGAGGTATCCAGCACGCAATCAGTTTCCGTGGCGTGCAAGAAGGGCTTCCAAAATCAAAGATCACCGCTGGATGAGAGGCAGAAGCCCTGGGTTCAGCAGAAATGGACTGAATTCTCCAGGCTGCCACTCGTGAGCTGGGTGATCTTAGGGAAATTATTTAATTAATACCTTTGAGCCACGGTCAGCTCATCTACAAAATGAGAATAAAACTCAGTTACTTCACAGGGCTGCTGTGACAACTAAATGAGCTAAAGCACCTGGCAGAGCCTAGCATTGAATGAGCAGTAAACACAGGATAATTGTCAAAAAGAATCTAATTCTCACTCAAACTCCTAACAAACAGATCTCTGGACACCATCATTTTTTAATCTTCAACAAGAACCAATTAGGACATTCAAAAACTGTTACGTCACTGTACGGTAAGGAAAAAGTATCAGGCTGTTCTGCCCTCTCGCCATTAGGATAGATGAGGGAACCCTGTGGTCCTGAATGCATGCCTGATGGCGGGCTCCTGAAGTGGGTACACCTGGGCTAAGAGACTGACTTTATAAGGGCGGTGTCGCGGGGACACCAGCAGAAGCCAAGAACAAACGGAAGCCAATAGAAGAAGAAGAGAAGCAGAGAGAACGCCAGAGAGAACCCAGATGGAGTGAGGATTTGCTGGGGGCTGGGAGGACTGCCAGCCTCCCGGCCCCCCAGCACCCTTGCCTGCCATGTGCCTGGCAAATCTAAATAAAAGACCGGCAAAAGCCACTGAGGGCTCTAAGACTCTGACTCCTCCTTTACCCAGTCTGCCGGATCAGAAAACCTGCCCTGTGTCATTCCTGCCCCTACAGTCACTCACCTAAATATCACAAAAAAACATGAAATTTTACTGCCCAAAGTTCACCTCTGGTAAACAAGACTGCATGTAAGATAACTGCCAGCAGCAGCTAAGGCAGGTCAGTAAAATGAGGAAACTCAGGAATTCATCTGACTCCAATACCCTCCTGGGTGTTCTCAGATCAGATACTCTACAGTATCTATGTTGTCACACACATTGTACTTGAAAGCTCTGACATCCAGAAATCACATTTCTAGGAATTTCCCCTAAAAAAATAATCACATAACTGTAAAAAGATACATGCACAAGAACATTCACTACAGTTCCATAATAGTGAAAACTCAGAAGAAACCTGCAACAGATCCACAGGGAAAGATTATATAAATTATAGTTCAGTCCATCCCTTTTAATACAAGTGTTTATGAACATTGGATGTCATTAATAACGCTCTCCATCAGTATCAAAGGAGACCTGTGTCTTGCTAGATCTGAGGTAATCGACCCTAGTGTTCAGATATCTGTCGTCTGAGACTAGAATGAAAAAAAGCATGAGTTTCCCCTTTAAATCAAAAGTATTCCAGTCCACTCTTCAATATGGATGCTGACTTTAAAAAGCCTTCATGCCAAGAGTATTTCCTATAAGCATCCCACAGAAAGTTTAGACGACCTCTACATAGAGATCATGCATTTGGCTCAGCCAAATGAAAAATTTCAGTGACTGAGAGGGAGTCATAGAGAACAGTGTGGTCATTTCAATTTCAACTGCAGAATTTGCTCTTGAAAATGCTACAATAAAAAATATTAACACCATAAAAACCTAATAGCTGCCCAAGGACCAAAGCCATAAAGTAAAAACATAAATCCTAGAACATATTGGCACAGAAGGCTCTCTCTTGCCCTCAAGAAGAACAGCATTCAGGTCATCAACTTGTCTGAGCAAGGGAAATTTGAATCATGAGGCAGAGTAGAATAAATAACAATAATAAATGTAACACCAAGAGGAAGCCTAGGTCACACACACAATGAACTTTGTTTTATATATATGCACTCATTTAGCCCTTAAAATAGCTCTAGGACATACAAACTATAATGCCCAATTTAAAGACCAAGTAAGCAGAGAGTTAAGAGACTGGCCCAAGGTCACCCAGCAGAAGTGGACGAGCACTGGTCTGGCTCCGCGGTCCACAGGCAGCACAGATGGCCTCTGAGAACCACTTTGCCATGCCACGTGCCAGGGCCTCAGACTTGCTACATGTAATAAAGGTTCAGTTCTGAGACTCCTGCCAACTCAAGAGGCAGACGATAAAATGTGAAACCAAAATTATAAGATTCCGTTACCTTTTTCCATCTAGAAATAAAACTCAAACCCGTGCCCTTCAAAAATCGCCAGTCTGTATTTTGCAGAGATAGCTGCCTTAATATGAAAGTCATGCACATGAAGAGCGTGGTACTTCCAGTGCCCAGCTCGGAGTGAGGGTTCAATCAACAGTAACTATTATTACTCTTTTGATAAAACAGGTACAACCATTGAATAATAGAGCACATTTTAATTATACACAATGAGGAATAATCAAATCTCATTCGCTTGAGGCCCCAGACCCCACAGCATAGACCGCGTCGTACAGTTGAAATTATAACAACTCAAAGCTCAGAAATTACTTGTTTCCATTAGAGATCTGACAAGTCATTTCTTCAATTGGTCACTGGTGATTTGCAGATAACTATTAGCAGTAATGAGTATTCTAAATTAAATCCAGAGACAGCACCGCTCCGTTCTGTAAAGACAACTGGGGAGAGAGAAACATAATTGCAGCCTGTCCTTCTCCTGTGTCTTCCATCTTCTCCCTGATAAATATCTCCTGTGTCTTGCAGAGTATGGATTTCATTTGGTTACAAATGAAGAAGGGTCTAATTCTTCCCATGATAAATGAGAGTGCTGAACAGGTAACTTGTTAAGGAGAATTGGAATTGGGAAAATAACCTTATTTTCCTGTTACTTGACAACAGCTCCCCTCCCCTAACAAATGAGAGACACAATGCTGGGAGACACGAAGCATCAAAGCCACATCTATCAGCACGCAGTCCTTTCTCAGACAATCCGTCGCAGCCCTGGGTACAGGCTACGCATGTGTCACTCAGCTGCCGCAAAGACGAAGCCCACAGCGTGAAAGCACAACACGGTGGAACCAACACTGGCTTTGGGGTCATGAAAACGCCCGATTCAAATCCCAGCTCTGCCTCTTAAGCATCACATGACCACAAGGGAGTCGTCTCCTAGTCTTCAGACACCTTATCTGTAAAATGAGGATGATACAAATACCCCAAAGAGTTGTAGCAAGGATATTAAATAGGAAACATAAATAATGTTACATTACATGAAAGCCCTTTGAAAAATGTTGGCTCCCCTCAACCGTGCAATATAATATCCTCACATTTGAGATGCCAAAAATACATGAAAATTAGAAACTGCTGGTCCTGTCAGAAGCCGCCAATGGCCTACATACAAAAAGGCCACATGTAGGTACAGAGAGAGCCCAAAGACCCCACGTTCCTCCCAACACTGGTATCATCCAGCTTCAAAGCTTCCCAAGAAACGCCACTCTGGTAGCTCCACTTACATTTTCAAAGTCCTTCATGTTCCGCGCTCTGGTGGGAGACACTGTATCTTCTGACACGCTTGGGAGCGCTGTAAAACCATGAAAGAGACACAGGGAAATGTCATGTATGCAGTGCCCAGCACTCCTCTTAAGGAAGGGAGCCCAGAGAAGAAAAACAGATGAACAGCTTCCAGAGCACACTCTGCTGGTACAGTCTGCTATGATTTACTAACTAAAATCTAGGGAACGCTGTAAACCATCACATCTCAAATATTTACAGATTACTTAAACTGGCCCCAACGTAACAATGCCTGTCAGAGGGTAGACTCAAAATTGAGCTGGGCATGAAGCAAAGCAGAACTGCCCTGATACGGACTTCCCTTCTGCCTGTCATAAAATTATTTTGCTGAACAGGATGTCATGTCTATGTCCACAATTAAACAAAGCATGTCTCAACGACTTGACAGCAGGGGCTGGCAAACTTTGTCTTTAAACATCAGACAATAAATATTTTAGGCATTGTGGGCCATACCCAAAGCCGAAAATCTGTCACAATTGCTCAGCTTTGGTGTTACAGCACAAAAACAGCCCCAGTTAATTTATAAACAGATCAAGAAGCTGTGTTCCAATGAAAGGTTATTTTCAAAAGCAGGCTCTGGGTCGGAAATTGCCGATCCCCGCTGTACAGTAATTATAGCCTTTGTCAGTACCCAAATCTTTCCATGGAGTCTTTATTCCACAAACATTTATCATACCCCTACCCTGTGCCAAGCACCACGCTAGGTGCTGGGGAGACATGGCTAGAGAGACACAGACCCCGCACCTGAGATGTTCCCAAGCTAGTGGGCAAGAGATACAAACAAACAGCTGTGGGAATGTACTGGGAAGGAATGAATTCATTGCATGGGAAGTTTCTTCTTTTGCCTCCTCCTCTGCCTGCTGCCTGCCTGCTGCCTCGTTAGGCTCAGCTCAGAGCTCCCTGCCACCTTTGGCTTTCTCCAGCTGACGTAGGTAGATACGTGCTAAGGGCCTACGTGCTAAGGGCCTACTCTCAGCTGGGCAGCACTCTGGATGTGGCTACATCAGGAAACAAAACTACAAATGGAGCTGATAATCTGGAAAGAGGAAACAGACAATAAACAAAGTAAGTGGGCAATGACATTGTGTGTGAACAGGTCAGAAATACTATGGAGAAAAATTAAGTGCTTAAGGATAGGAAATTCAAAGGGTAGGGTGAGGATTGCAAATTTTAAAAAGGTGGTTAAATTAGAGAAGATCTCACTGAGAAAGTGATATCTGGACAGACCTGACAAGAAAGATCAAAGAGAAAAGGCAAGAGCATGCCTAATGGATGTGAGGAACCAGACAAGAGAGTAAAAGATTGGAGAGCAATAAACAAAGGGGACAGCGGGAGAGGAGGTGACAAGGTGTGGGGGACAAACTAGATATGTCCTTGCGGGCTCTTCTCAGGGCTCCGAGGAGCCACAGAATTCTAAGCTGAGATGTAACATGACTGGACTTAGGTTTCCACAGGCCCCCGCTGGTGGCCTTACTGAGACCAGTCACTTGGTGAGAAAGACATTTAGAACCAAGGAGACCAGTTACAGAATCTGAGATAATCCAGGCCAGAGACCACGGTGGCAAGAATATAAGCAGGTAAGAACTGATCTGATTCTGGGTATTTTTAAAGCAGTTGAAGTAAAGTGGAGAAAGCCAAAGGTGGCAGGGAGCTCTGAGCTGGGCCTGACAAGGCAGCAGGCAGGCAGCAGGCAAAAGAAGGCAAAAGAAGAAACTTCCCACACAGAGGCCCAGAGGTTGGAGCAGGCATGGTGTTCAGAAATCACCCACCAGAAAAGGGGCCCGGGAGCTGGGCTGGGCAGCCTATGAAGAGTGCCAGATGCCAGATGAAAGGCACAAAGGTTTGTTTCCCTCAAGTGGGCCATGCCCAGCCCCCTGTGGGTGTGTCTCTATGAAGGGTCCACTCATTATTCAAGTACCAGCTCCAACATCAATCCTCGGGGGGGTACTCTTGTCTGCCCCACGTTGTCCCACCAGGCCAGGGTCATCTCTTTTCCCCACTCAGGGGACCTTATACTTCTTCACTCATTACATTCATCACATGAATTCGTCACAGTAATTCCTGTCTCTCCTCGGCTTGGCGGAACCTGGCTCAAAGCTATGTGCCAGCGCCCAGGCCCAGCCTCGCTGGAAGCACGTGCACTCTGGGCTGAGTGAAGGAACAGAGCTATCATTTTGCTGCTTCTCACTGCTTGTAGGAAGGCAGAACAGAAACCGGGATCCTTGGGTTTTATATTAAAAGTTAACATGCTCTGAAGGAAATCCTCAGGGTAAACTATTAAAGTGTTCAGAAATAAACCTTGTGACACTTCCGTTGTCAGTTCGAAAAACTTCCTTTTATTTGTATCTTATCACTTTGGAGAAGAGGGAAATACACAAGTCAAAATATCTCTTATAATATTTCAACAAGGCAAGTTATTAGCACTTCCCACAGATACTCATGATAGCATTCCCTTTCATCAGTAACAAAAATTGTGAAGAATGTTTAGTGAGACCCAAACTGCAAAACAGAAAGTCTCCTCACAATCCAGCTGGAACACAACAGACAGTTTATTTACTCCATGCTGTCTCCTGTGGCCTAACCAGCTATTTGTCTCCAAAGGGCAGACCCGTGTAGGAATGCTGGGCCTCCGCCGGCAAGTGGAATCCAGCAGCCTGCCAGGAAGACCTTGGCAACTGAAGTGCAGACAGCAGCTTCCTTGGGCCGCCAGCCACTCAGCAGCAGAGACCAACAGACCCTGTGGCTGACCAATTCTATACCGTGCCATCATGCTGTCCTGCAGTTCAGCAAACACTGACTGAGTCCCCCTAAGACAGGTAGCAAGAAACCAAACTCATGAAATGAGAACTAAAGGACAGATTCCTCTAGTCCCATGTTTATGAGAGCAAAGCAATACGTAAAACACAGAACGTCTACTATAAGCACGAGGCCTGGATGGGATCCGGGTCCCAGAGTCACCAGAGCCCAGTCCCAGGGTGAGAGCCACAAAGTCCCCACAGTCTAGTATCTGCTTCCCTTGTTCTGATTCAAGAGAATACCCAGCTTGGTGCACTTACCACCATTTCCCAAACCAGCAATGGAGCCAGCACCATCCAGGTTATCTGGTAAATTGGGAACAAGGCCACTAGGAGAGAACACAAGTGATAGAGCTGAGTTAGTATTTGAACTCAGGCTGCTAAACTGCCTAGGCCACACACAACAAGTACCAGGCCACAGCCCAGAAGGGACACAGCTGAGTCACCTAGGAGATGAGCAGCAGGGATACTAGAAGTCAGACTTTGGGGCTGAATTCCAGCTGTAGCTCTAATAGCTGAGTGACCTTGAGCAAGATCATTCATTCATTCATTTATTCATTCATTCATACATCAAGTGCTCTATGTGCCAAAGATAGGCCAGGTGCAGACCACTGTGCCAAATACGAGCTGCTTATGTTTCTGAATCTTACTTGCTTACATGAAGATAGCTTCTGCTACAGAAGGACCTGTAAGATCAAATGAATTAATAAACACATAGCATATAGTGAGTGCACATAAAAACTCAGCATATAGTAAGTGCTCAATAAATGGTGCTATTGTTGTTTCTATCATTATTATCATTACTTTATCTGTCATAAAAATTAAGCTTCTGAAAATCAGGCACCAATTCAGATGCTTCAAGAATGTCAAACAACAACATGGATGGAACTGGAGGGGATAATGCTAAGTGAAGTAAGTCACAAGGAGAAAGACAAATATCAGATGTTATCATTCAAATGTGTAATGCAGAGAAACTAAACAAAGGAACAGACAAATCTAAACCAAAGTAAACCCTAGAAATCTGAAGAAATGAAGCAAGCGGAGGAGGAAGGGAAGGGTAGGAGAACATTCGGGGGAGGATTATGAGTGAACTACAGTGGAGGTTTTTGGGTGTTTCAGTGGTGAGTGTGGTAACAAATCTGAAGAAGTGTGAATCCCCACACTTCCCACTCAGTGTTGTAACCATTATTACCTCAATAAAAGTAATACAACTTAATAAATAAAAAGAATGTCAAACAAAAATTAAGAATTGACTACTAGAGAAGTTTTCCAGGTTTAATTACAAAAACAGGTCCAATGAGGATCTGGAGACACTGACAGAGCTAAATAAGAAACAGGAAGTGTGGTCTGACATAAAAGACCCTACCCTGGATTCTATTCTAAGTTCTGCTACACAACTCTCTAAATCTTGCTTTCTTCATTTATAAAAGGGGAATAGCAGCTACTTCATAAAGTAATTGTCAGTTAAACAAGATACTACGTGCCCAGCAAGGAACCTGGCATACTCTGAGTATTCCATAAAGGGGAGCTAGGAGTTGATGGAAGCTCAGCTTGACTTCTCAGCAGTTGCTCTTTCTATACCTCTAAATCCAAATCCATTCTTATAACCAGCCTTGGAGTTGGACTGGACCTTCAAGATCAGGACCAAGCAAAAAACTGGATGTCGTAAAATTCCAATGTCAGGTGAATGATATTATAAAATGTGTCTGTTATTAAAAAAAAAAAAAAAACTTAAGGAGAAAACTTAAGGAAATGTGCTCTAAATTACAAAAAAAAAAAAAAAATACATACATACACACACACACACACACAGTATAATCACAACAAACGCACACTGAGGGAGGCAGGCCTCCAAGCTCTGGATGGGACTGGACAGGACAGGAGCCTCCCATCTAACCTTCATCACTGCTCTTCTGTGATAGGGGGCAGTTTTTAAATGCTGCCATTTTTTAAAAAAGGAAAGAGACACCCAGAAAAATTAAAAAGCTGAAAAACCCAAACTGACCTGATTTCAAACTCTATACTATACCTCCCGACATCCCTAGTACCTTCCTCAGCCCCCTGGAGGCTGCTGCAGACTTCTGTGGAGTAAGGAACCAACGCTCCCCTGAGCTTCACCACCTTATCTTGTCTCGCTGTCCCTCCATCCAAAAGGAGTCACAGGTTTCTGGGCCTATTTACAGTGGCAACTATGGTCTGTTCACACACCTCAAGACCGACCGAGGTAGAAGCTCTTTAGCAGTGAAGTGCTCCCAGAGGCACGATAGGCCCGGACAGCACACTCAGAAACAATCACACGAGCACTCGCCATTCTGACTATCTTTCAACAAGTTTTTCAGTCTATATTATTTATTCTTAATTAGAGAAGAAATATGTAAATACAAAAAATGCAGGTACACCTAAAGCTCTCCTTGACTGCTCCTCACTGTCATCCTAGTTCCCTACTAAGAAATAACCACTGTTGTCAGCAAGACAAGTATCCTTCCAGACCTTTCTCTACGCATTTATAACTGGCCCTTGAACAATGCAGAGGGTAGGGGCCTCCAATCCCTTGCAGTTGAAAATCCACATGTAACTGCTGACTACCCCCCAAAAAACTTACAAATTAGTACTAATTTCCTGTTGTTGACAGGAAGCCTCAAGGACAACATGGTGAATTAACACATATCTTATATGTGAAATATAAAGTGTAGTCTTGTAATATGCAGAGAATAGAAAATGTTATTAAGAAAATCGTAAGAAAAAATACATTTATTGTATTGAACTATATGAATCCTGCCAGTTTACATGATCTGTTTACAAGAAAACCTGAGAACAAGTGGACTGGGCAGTTCAAAGGCGTGTTGTTCAACGTCAACTGTACATACACAGAGAATAGTTTCACTTGTGGCTTCAAATTAAAACAAATGCAATTAAATTGTATCATCCTATGGCACCTTCTCTTAATATGTCCTGAAGATGTTTTTCAGCAGTCCTGATAGATTTACTGCACTGCTTTGGACTCCTACAAAGCAGTCTATAGTGGCATTTTTTAAACTTTACTGTCCACCATCACAGAAGGAAATATAATACCCTTAATTCTTGAAATGTTTTCTAGGCTGTTCTATTCCATTTTTGCTTTAATTCTGGTGGCAACCTACTGTATAGAACTTCATGAGCAGCCAAGGGGGTCACAGTCTGAAAGACACTTTTGGAAGGCTGTGTATATACCCAACCCCCTGGTGGGATTCAGTGTTTTCCAAGTTGCTCCTTTTACAAATAAGGCTGTATGGATGTCTTCTAGAGGTGTCCTCATGTACATGCGTGAGGATTTCTATAGGACAGATAACAAAAAGTGAAATTGCTGGGTTAAAACATTCCTGTTTTTTTATGGACAAAACACACACTATGGCTAATAAGCACAAGAGAGCAGGTTCAACATTGTCAATCATTAAAATGCTGTCAACCCCACAATGAGATACTGAGCCAGGCCTGCAAGGACAGCAGGAGGCAAATAGGCAGGGAGTGTTAGTCAGAGAGACAGATGCCCCTACACTGCTGGCGAGGGTGTGAAAAGGTGCAGCCCCCTCGGGATGGAGGTGGGCAAGTCTTCAAATGTTAAACAGAGTTCCCACACAATCCACACAGAAACCTGGACACAAATGAATGGTCACAGCAACATTATTTATAATGTTACCAACCAATGAGTGAATAAACATATGGCACATGTGGGAAGGACGCACTGATGTACAGATACATGCTACAACATAAGAACTGCACAAAACACATAGTGTACCATCCTGTTTACATACAAAGTTCAGAGCAGGCAAATCGATAGGCAAAAAGTGGTTTCTGGGACTGAGTTGGAGGAGGGATGAGGAATGGGGAATGTTATGGACTGAATGCCGTGTCTCACCCCAAAATCCATTTTTGAAATCCTTCCCTGCCTATGTGATGGCAATAAGAGGTGAGGCCTTTAGGAGATAATTAGGATTAGATTAATTGGAGGTCATGAGAACAAAGACCTGCACGTGGGTTTTAGTGGCCTTACAAGAGCCACCAGAGTTGGCTTCCTCTCTGCTCTCCACCATGTGGGTTCCAGTGAGAAGCTGGCAGTCTGCAGCCAGAAGTCCTCACCAGAACCCAACCATGCTGGCACCTGAGTCTGGGATTTCCACTCTTGGAACTGTGAGAAAGAAGTTTCTGTTGTCTACAAATCACCTAAGGCACTTTCATTACAGCTGCTTAAACCAAGACAGGGAGTGACTGCTAACAGGCACAGGGTTTCTTTCTTGGATGATGCAAATGTTCTAAGATGAGATTATACTGAAGGTTGCACAACTCTGTAAATATACTGAAAAATCCTCATAGTCTATGCTAAATGGGTAAACTTAATGGCATGTGATATTTCAGTAAAGCTGTTAACACACACACAGCCACATTTTAAATGTTAACAGATCATGCCAAATGGTGTTTGAGAAAGACTGTACCACTTGACAGTCCTCGTGTGTTCTTTTTCAAACTGCATTTCACTACGAAACATGGGGGAGTTTTCAGAGATTGAGCAAAATTGATTAGTTCAACAAGTATCTATTGAGTCTCTACTGTGCACTAGACATGGTTCTCAGTGCTCAATACACAATGGGGAGCAAGCCAGATGCACTTGTTCCCTGGACTCACTGAGCTTATGCTCCTCAAAATACACCATTGGGGTGAAGCTGATGCCTGGGCATGAAAGCAAAGGGATGGACCCAGGGCTGTGAGCACAGAGCACTTTGTCCTGGAAACAGTGCAACATGGTAATATTATCACAAAAATAGCCAATACTAAATGACCTTCCTGGCAGGTGCCAGGCACTTTCTACACGCAAGCCTGCTTTATCCACACAGCCACTCTTTAAGAGAAACTGAGGTTCAAAAGGGTTAAATGAATTGTGCAAGCAACACAGCTAGAAACTGCTGAAGCAGGATTCAGACCCAGCCATCCTGAGTATAAAGGCCAGGCTCTTTGGACACTACAGGCAGGACATAATAAAGGGCTTATGCCGGTTTGGCCGCAGTGAGATCCCTGGAGCTGGGTGCTGGGTCTAAATCTCACAGGGCTACAGCTCCTTGGGGCACCCCCAGGTTCGGAGAGAATGACACAAAAGTCTCAGGACAAACTAGACTCCAGTTTAGTCTTTAAAACAAAGGCTTGGGAATTATTCAGCACAAGGTAAAATATGGAAATACTGTGTTTAAAATACGTATTATTAAAATTAATTTCACCTGCTTCCTTTTACTTTTTAATGTGGCTACCAGAAAATCTGAAATGGCATAGAAGGCTCACAATGCACTGTATCAGACAGTGCTAGTCAGTGAAACTCCCTCCGGTAAGTAGGGGCTGCGAAAAGGTCCGTGATGGGTGGGGTTGGCTAGAAGAGTACATAAGACCCAAGTGGGGAGAGGAGGGGCTTACCACTAAGACCTGAAAAATAACAGCCCTTAAGTTAATTCGGAAGGGCAGCCCCGGGAGCAGGCAGGGCAAGTGCTCAAGCACGGCAGTAAAAACAGGGCCAGGCCATTCACCATAAAGAGTTTAGAAGCCGACACAGAGTGAAGGGCTGTGGAGGTTCAGGATGAGAGAGAGGGAGGCCACAGGAGGCCAGTGAGGTAGACAGAGCCAGATCCTGAAGCACCTGGGAAGCCATATTAAAGAACTTCGCCCTAAGGGTGGTGAGAAGCCAGGGAGGGTCAGGAGCAGTTTAAGAGATCAGTTACCAGCATGAATGCACATGTGGGTCCCACAAAGGCAGGCAGAGGGGGACAGGAGAATATCTGCTGATCTGTTGGGTTGCTACCCTGGGTCAGAAACTGGGTTAAACCCTTTTAGACATTCCCATTTTACAGAGGATGGAAAGTGAAGCTAACAGAAGGCAAGAGATGCCAAGGTCACAGGACCGTGAAGAGGCAGGATTGGAATTGAAATCCAGCTAAATCTGGGTCCCAATGCCTAAGTGACTAGCAAACTGGCATTGAGATGAGAAAAGCTGCCTCAGAATTAATAATGCGCTGTGCCTTAACAGCAATAGAAGCTTTGCTCCACATGCAGCAACTGTGTCGATCAGATTTACATCTAAAAGTGGCCTTAAAGCTATAGTATTAAAGGACTAATAGAGGTGTGAAGGAAATTAGGGCAATCCAGGGGAAAAGTCACACCCCGAAATCTTGGAGCAGTGGTAGTCAATTAAAGTTCACAGTGATGACAAACTATCAAAGGACCCAAGTAGGATGGAACTGCAAAGAGCCTTCTCTGTGCCCCGTAATTACTAGGTTCTCAATAAACAGGGTAACCATTTGTCCAAGTTTGACAAAGGTAGGACCTGGTTATGCCTGCTGTCGAGGCATAAATATTAATTGTGCCCATTTCACTCTGAAAAGCACACCAGATTGCATAATAAATAACATGGTCACCTTTCCAATTAGTCTGTGGACCAAAAAAAGCATCTTATCTTGAGCAGAGCAGAATAAACCCTAGATTCCTAGTCAGGGTTCTCCTCAAGTCCTCTACCCACTCTCCAACCAAGAAGCCAGGGCAGCCATGGGCCCCTGCCCTAGAGTACGCCAGGAGGGCTCTGCCAGCCTTCTTACCTGGAGAAGCATCTAGCCCCATGAACAATGTGGACCCCACCACCTCTTGGGACAGGTTCCTTGGGAGGCTTCACTCAGTCGCTACTCCCCAATTTGTACTGAAGATGGTGGTGGTTGGAGATGATGATGAAACACAATCATTTTTAAGCACAGATTACATGCCACCCACTATGTCTGCCAAACAAATTGCTGGGTAAGCAGATCCACTTTTAATACTCACCCCAACTCTGTTGGGTGGATTAGTGCTTAGCCCCATGCTACAAATGGGAATGGCAGGTTAAGACTCTTTACCAAGGTCACACAGTTAGTTTAAAGGGCTGGATTTGAAGCCAATTCTGCTCAACTCCAGCCAAGGTTCTGAACCATATAGCACTTGATTGCCAGAGTATTGGTGGCCACTATGTGAACACACAAGTACAGTCTGGACAGACCAATTACACTCTCCGTAATGAAAGAAACTCCCAAAGCAGAATGAACCATCAAATGCCCTCAAGGTCCCTAAACCCTCGCCCAGTCCCCACCAATGGCACACTCCAAAAGGACCCCTAGTTGCGCTCTTTCAGAAGACCCCCCTGCCTGCCCCTCACACACTCTTCAAAATATGTCCAGGAATACTAGAATCGGGTGTAGTGCAGATTGGAACCCCCGGATTTCCACACTCAGTATCTGCAGATGGGTCCCCAGAGACAACCACCCCCAAACCCACCCGACACACTGCTCTCTGGAACTCCTCAAATCCTCAAGAGCAAACCCCAAGTCTCCGGTGGCGGGAACCCCGCATTAGCGGGAATCCCGGGCCGGTTACCGCGAACCCCAAGTCCCGGGCCGCACCTGCAGCTGAGAGTTCCCGGGAGGGTGACGTCCTCTTCCAACACCGAGTCCATCGTGGACATAAAGGAGATGGTGGCGTTAGTGTCTGTGTCCGCGGCGCCAGTGGTTCCCCAGCTGTCGCGACCCACCCGGATCGCCAGGTCCCCGCCCCCTCCAACCCTGCTCTTGTTCGGACTCAGGCGGCGCCGCTGGAATTCAAACCACAACCGCCGCCATCTTTCCCGGCGCTTCTTCCTACGGAATCGAGGCGGGGTCACCAAGGCGCGCGCGGCGAAGCCGAAAAGACTGGGCAAGAGACCCGGCGGGGAATCGCGCGCGGGCGCCATCTTAACTAAGGGCAGAGCATCTGCCCTGGACCAGCGAGATTAAAGAATGAGAAGCGTGGTGCCATTTTTTATGAGGGCACTCAGGCCGAGGCGAGGGAATGTGCCATCTTTGTTGAGGGCGACACCCGGGCTCGGTCAGTTAATTTCAGCGGGAGATGGAAATCCAAACCCTCAACAGCTTCAGAGTTCCTAACGTGGAGTGTGCTTTTCTGCAATAATGACCCCAACCTTACTGTCTGTGCATTCAAAAGCCACCCTCCTTGACTTGAAACTCAGATAATGTGGGTACTGGCTCACTAAAAAAAAAAAAAAAAAATCCTTTCTGTGAAATCCCAGCTCGGAGAGTAATTGGCACACTTAGCTTCAAGCAAACAAACATCTCTATAAACCAAGAGGTCAGCAACCTTCTTTCCCCAATCCCCTCAATCCCAGTGATCCTTAATTACCTTTAGGACTCAAACACATCTTGAAACCAGGGCCTTCCACCCCAAGACTACCATGAATTCTGTGAAGGTCAGTGTGGGTAAGGGGTGGGCTTTTCCCCTTTGTATCTGGAGCAGTTTCCTAAATGGACCAATCAGGATCAAACTAAATAGACTATCAGAGTCGAGCTAAATGGACCAATCAGGTTTGAGCTAAATGGACCAATTAGGTTCAAGCACTCCAGCTGTGACTCAACCTTTAATTAATTTTGGAGTGAAAACAGAAAGCAAGGTAATTGGTGGTAAATGGTCCCATCAGGAGCTTAAGATTAAAAATTGTCCAGTCAGGCTTGTAGGGTAGGGGACCCTAAAGAAGATACAAGGCAAAGCAAGAGCTAGCCTGAGTCAGTAAGCAGGCAGCCTTTGAAGAGAGAAGGGGTCATCAGACCAACTTTGAAGAGGAAGCATTTAGCAGCTGGTCTCCAAAGAGAGAGAAGTATGAATCCCATGACTGCCATGGGGTTCACCAGACCTCCGTTACTCCAAGACCCCCATAGATCTTTGAGAAGACCCAGCCTTTGCACCTGCCTCTGCCGTCACCTGCAAGGGGCATCATTGAGCTCAGACCGGTGTCTCAAAAAAGCTGTTCACTGTTGGTGTTTGCTCACAAAGAACTATCCCCAGCCTCTTGTTCTCAACCAGAGTCCAGTCTGGTGCTGGTGAGCCCATTGTCTGGTCTGGTGTCTGGCCCAGCCTACAGACTGCAGGTGTGGGCTGCTGCAGGGTCACCTTATCCTCCACTAGCAGTCTTTTTTGCGGACTTCTGGATACTGCAGACAGTATCTGTGATGAGACAACCTGTGACTTTAGAAACACTTTCACTTCTTTTCCCAATCTCCTGTTTCTTAAGTAAACACTGTTGTTGTTGTTGGACCCTGAGCCTGAGTGACTTGCACATGGGTGAGAACCCACTGACTGACCTGGTCCCCTACCTTGGGCACTGTCCTTTGGCACTGTCTTGAGTAACATGTCTGTGCACTGTTTTAACTTCAGATCAGTAAACTGAGGCCAGGAGAGAGGAAATGACACCCTCAAAATTTATATGAGGATAGGGCCTTCCTGGTGGTACAGGGGTTAAGTCTCAGCGCTATCAATCTATCACTAGCCACTGTGGCATGAGTTTGATCCCAAGCCACGGAACTGACACAAATGACATAGCAAACCTCTCCTGTCTCACCCTCTGCTACCCTCAGCTGTGTATTTTAGTAGATCCACCTGTTCTCCTCCCCACTGTGTGCCCAGTGAACCCCTCCCCAAACCTCTGGCCTACACCCCAGTTCTTTCTACACAAAGATAAATATTTTTTTAATTTTTTTAATAATTTTTATGAGGATGATCTGAGATATCTTTCGTAGGTCAGTCAAGGTAATCCCATATTTCCCACTTGACTCTCTCCACTTTAGCAAAATCTAGCCTAATATGAATTAGCAATATGTGCTAATTCTTTCCTCATACTGTCAGATGATTCTTGCAGTGTTACTTCATTTCTTCCCCTTTGTGCTCTCTTTCTTTTTCTCATTTGATTCCTTCCCCATTTATATCTTCAAGCCCACTGATTCATTTTCTGTTTGGTTTATTCTACATCCTTGACTTTCTCTAGTATTTTACATCTCCTCCATTGATTTCCTACACCCTGCAGTTCAATTATTTTCTTATTTGAAGTTTCAGTGTTGATCTTCTGTTCCTTGATTGTGTTTCTCATGGCATTAATTTGCTTTTCTGAGGTTTCTTGCACATGTCTGAACTGTTTTTCTGAGTTTTCTTTGTATTGTTCCAATTCTTTAATTTTATTAATGATGACTGTTTTGAATTCCTTGTCTGATAGGTAAAGAAGGTCTTCCAGATCTCTGTGATTTGTTCTGTGGTTTTCTTTTCTCTCTATGGTGAACTGTTACCCTGAGGACTTGCTTGGCTAGTTGTATTTTTCTTTCTTCCTACTGCTTGCTTTCAGGTTTGCTCTGCTGTAGTTGGGGCTGCTGTTGGACATGGGTTTTCCTCTCCCAATATTCTTGTGGTTTACTGGGTAGTGAATGCAGTAGCTAGGGCCTCCCCCAGCGCTGATCCAGGTGAGCCACAGGTCCACTGGGGTCACTGTGCTGGTAGGTGGCACCTCTCCTGCCTGCCCAGGCTTGGACCCAGTTGAGCAGCAGGGGTGTGGGGAATGGTGGGGCTGCTGGACAGGTGGGCAGGCCAGAATTGACAATAAAATAACTGCCTGGGAGAATGGGCAGGAATCATTTGACAGACCAGAATCCCTGCTCCAAGGAAGGAACAGACCTTGAAGTCCTGGAACTAATAATCCTTGCCAGTGCTAAGTTCAACTAATGAGATTGTAACAGGGTGGTCCCCAGAAAAGGGGGAGTTTCCCTGCCCCACCCAAGGGAGGGTGGAGCTGAGCAGGAAGAGGAGAAGCTGCAGAAGAGACTGAGGAAGGAAGCAGGATGGAGCCAGGAGACCTGGAGGAGGCGCATGGAGCCTAGAGACATGTGAAGAAACTGCGCTTGTCTTTTGGTCATGGACTGGGTGACACAGATGTGGGTGAGACCCGTGGGGAGGTGACAATGGCAGCTTTTATCTTGATGTTGATTTTGCTCTTTTCCTTCCGGGCTTGTCCGGTTGTTTGTGACCCTTTTCTGTGGGTCCCCACTGGAAGATGCTTTAGACTTGTAGCAGGCTTTGGGGCCTTGTTCTGGGCCGATCCCATATGGATGGACTTTTACCCACGAGGGGACGGGTAACTTTGGGTGCTTCATTTAGAAACTAGACTCTTTGCCTTTCCTGTATTGTTTCCTAATTAAAGTTTCTTCCCATTAAAGTCTCCTATGTTTTGTGTTGATGTGGCGGATGGCAGAACCCATTTAGAATAGGCAGGTTTGCGGGGCTTGGGCTGCCCCTCTCCCTGTCCTATAACAAGATGAATGTGTAAAAAAGCAATGAAGCTGGTTTTGCCACAGACTCTGTGATCTTTGACAGAACACCTGTCTTCTCTGGGCCTCATTTTCTCTCTACATCTGTAAAATGCCAGGGCTGAACTGTATGGACGTATCAGGACCCAACAGCTCTGGGAGCTATTTCTTTGTGTTTATTTCAAAGCTACTGCCAACCAAAATGAAAGGTCCATGCAGCAGGCCGCAATGCAAAAGCCTACCCAGAAGCCCACCTGGGGGGCAGGAATGTGGATACCTGCCTGGAGGACTCAGAAGATGAGCCCCCCCCCCACGAGTCTCTTCTCAGACAAAGAACCTCCACCTGCCCTACAAACTTTTCCCACCCTATGAGCCCAACTACCCACCTGACCTCTCCTCACCCTATAAAACCCTGCTTCCCCCTAACAACGTGCGCGGCTTCACTGACCCCCACCTTGGGTGCGTGAGGTCCGCCCGGGGCGCAATAAACTTTCCCTCCCTTTGAGAAATGTAGCCTGGCTCTCCTTTTCTTTACTGCGCCGAACCTTTCACAAAACACCTGTGTTCTGGTGAGAGGTTGAGTTATAAATCATGACTTCCCAAATAAAGGCATTAACTTGCTATCCAACATGAAAAGTCTTGAGAAAGAAACAAAGAAGCAGGCTTACTCATTTTGAGCATTTCTGTGCCAGGCATATCACATCCACCACCTTATTTAGTCCTCACAAAAACCCTCTGGAGTAGGAGCTGCTATTATTCCCATTTTACTTGCAGATACAAAATCTGAGATTGAAAAAGGTGAAAGCAGCTTACTCCAGGTCTCATTAGTGGTAAATGGTAAAGCCAGGATTTGAGCCCAGTTGCCTCTAAATTCCAGGATCCCCGATGATTTCTGGCAGCCTGTCTCCCCTATTTGCTTTTCTGCCCTTTAATGTTTAGGATTAAGAGGCAGGGGCTACAGCCATACAAAAGTATTTCAGGGATGAATTCGCTGGATTGTACAGACAAAAGAGCCTATGAGTTCCTATGAGTAATCCATTGCCCAATCCAGCAAGTGACCGTCTTCCTGGATTCTGTGCTCCACTTTTTAGTTATCCTAGAAACTGAAATTAGAATCACTTGCACAAAGGGTAGACTCTTTGGGAAGTTGGTTTTCCTGTTTTTGTAGGCAGGGATGAAGGTCTTTGCCCCATCTCTGTTTCACCATGGACTTTCTTTCAGCCAAGCCTGGAGGTGACGTCACTGCCACCAGCTGTTTGGGCTATCCGGCGCCATCTCCTTGACAACAGCAACCCAGCCACAAAGCTGGCATTATTATTGCCTTGGCCAAGGTCATAGCAAATGGCTGGGAGGAAGTAGTTTTCAGCCAGATGTTTCTCATTAGAGTAGACTGCTCCTGAAGTTTTAGCTGCTCAACACACAAGAACTGCCTTTACTAACGAGAATAACTTTTTACAAGTTCGATTCATACACTTGCTACTTTGCACTATTTCATGACATACTTGTGACACTAGGAAGTAAGTTGGGGCATGCCCTGCTCTACAGGTGGGAAAATGAAGGCTCAGAAAGGGAATGAGATTTGCCAAAGGCCACACTTTTCCCCTCTAATTTTCTTATCTTTTCACTTAGAAATAATTCCAGGCATAGAAGAAAGTTGCAAAAATAATACAATACAAAGAATTCCCTGTCTAGCCTTCACCACATCCTAAAATACTAACGTCTTACATAACAGCACATTTGCCAAAAAGTGAACAGCAATTTGAGGTTACCAGAAGGGAATGGGGAAGATAAGACAAAGATGGCAAAATGGAGACACAGAGAAGGGGAGGATTTGCCTGGCCACATGGCAGCTGAGTGGTGGAGCTGGGACTTAAGCCCAGACTTTGAAGCCCACACTGAATCAATAAGCCATAGTGGCTTTCACTGAATTACTGATATGATATTCTTGCCTTCAAGAAGCTGATAAAAATGTGCACGAATCATTGTAAAACATCTTAAATACTTTGTTGGTACAAGGAAACTAATAGTAAGAATCTCAAGACACGAAGAAAGGAGATTGAGTCATTCTTATTGTGGTTTTGGGGGAGGGTGTTTGACAAGCAAGATCTATGCTCTGCAAAAGCAGAATAGAAACCTGAATGGACCGCATTGGCACTAGCTCCTCACTTTTTTTTTTTTAAACATTCCATTGCTTTTTTTTTTTTTTAGATTTATTTATTTATTTATACAAGCACTGGTTACAGTCAGAAGCGCGGGAGGGTGAGAGAATTCACCAGAGCAGGGAGCAGAGCAGGCAGAAGGACCGAAGTACACTGCTGAGGGGAGCAGCGGGTGGCAGGAGAGGTCTGCGCGCCATGTGGGACCCTCCTCCGGTGGCCGGGGAGCAGCCGGGGATCGAACCAGCGCTGCAGAGGCTGCGGGCAGCTTCACAACCCAGCGCTCAGCCGCTGCGCCACCGGGGAGGCCCTCGCTCCTCACTTTTTAAGGCCACCAGAAAGAAAATAAAATCGCTGTTTGATACAACGTCATTTACAAAGCCCCTGTCACATTCTCCATCCCTCAATGCTCTCTCACAATTCAGAGAAAAATTTATTATCCTTTATGAGCAAGGAAATTGAGTCTCAAAAGACTTGAATCAATTTTTCCAAAGTCACACAGCAAGCTTGTGACAGAGAAAGAAATCTGGGCCTCAATCTTCTGATTCCCAAAAGCTAGAGCTCCTGGGCTTTTTTGAAAATTGACAGAAGGCAGCCATACATTCCAAATCAAGATCCCCCTGCCTAAATTGATTATCCTCATAAGAGAGGCTACAGGGAAAACAAACCTTAGATGCTTTCAAGCACCCATCCCAGCTGTACATTTAAATATATAAAACAGCAATAGCTGTAGGCAATGAAAATTGAATTAATCAATTGCCTGGACAATTTGCAGATTAAAGAAGCAGTCACTGTCTTGATTGTGACTTGCAGGAGATAAACTTTGCCTTAAATGAATTCCTATTGAGAAAGCAGTTCAGGACCTAGGGAAAGAGGAGCACAAGTAGGGGACCTCAGCACCTTCTTGAAAGAGATAAAAGTAAGACTTTTGCTTTTGCTCAATCCTTCCCCTTTGTCTGGCAGATTACCAGGTACATAGCACATGCTGTGCCCTGCAGGAGGGTACCCAGACATAGAATGCATGGAGGCTGAGGTCCTGTCCATGCTCTGCTGGCCAAGCTGTGGCCTCTGATTCCCAGTCTGAGTTCATTCCAAAGAAGGGGCATATTTTTCCAACTTACTCAAGGGAACTCTTCTTGCTAGTGGTACTTACAGTCTAGAGTGACTTTCCTTCCCTCCTCTGCCCAGTTCCCAGAGTTTCCCCAACTCCCCAAAGTTTAGGACCCAGCCTGGATAGCTGCTCCAGCTCCAGACTTCCAGAACACCCTGGTCTTATTTAGGACACTTCCACAGCTCTGTAGTTGTCTGTTAACTTG
Organism: Talpa occidentalis; assembly: GCF_014898055.3. Classification (NCBI taxonomy): domain Eukaryota; kingdom Metazoa; phylum Chordata; class Mammalia; order Eulipotyphla; family Talpidae; genus Talpa; species Talpa occidentalis. The sequence continues at coordinate 70,497,662 of NW_023605083.1, forward strand.
GCTGCCTCCTCTATTAGACTGTGAGCTTCTTTAGAGCAGGACTTTATTTTAAATCAATTTTATAGAGATATAATTAACATAGAATAACATGCACTGTCTATGTTTTGGCAAAATTATACACCCATGTAATCACCACCATGGTCAAGGTATAGAACAGTGCTTTCCAAAAGAACTTTCTGGATATGGACATATTTTAAACCCACACTGTTCAGTAGAGTAGCCACGGGGCAGGTGGGCATGGAAGCCTGGAAATGTGGTTATGTGACCAAAGAACTGATTTTTTTTCAACCTTTATGTTAATAAAAATTAAATAGCCACATCAGGCTAGTTGCTACTGTATTAGCATAGATATAAACTTTTCCATCACTGTAAAAAGTTCCCTGGTGATTTTGTCCCAGGCAAGCACCCTCCCACCTCGGGATACCACTGATCTACCTTCATGATTAAAGACTTGTCTTTTCTAGCATTTCATAGAAGTGGAACCAAACAATTCTTTGGTATCTGACTTCTGAGAACAGAAACTTAATTGTACATCATACCTTCTGCTCTAGGTATTATAAGCAGGTAATAACTATACAATAGATGCTGGTGAAAGAATGAATTAATAAACTGTAATCAGAATTAATGATTCTATCTCAAATACCCATTTCTCCCCCACCAAATGGAATACAAGAGTGATAAATGTTTCACAGATACTGTTAAACTAAATCTCTTAAAGTTACTGATGGAAAAGCTGAGTCCCAGTTAGAGCCCGTGGCCTTCCCAAGTTTAGTCTAAATTTATAAGAGAGCAGAGATTTGAACCTCAGGTGCAGTCTCCTCTCCTCTCTTCACAATACACACCTCCAACCCATTTCTTACCCACAAACATGGCAGCTCCTATGGAACCTGGCGAGACCACAGGAATGCCTACAGGATACCACGCCGCCTGCTCAAGCCTCCCGTGGGTGACATCCTGCCCTAGACCACCCACTGAAAGCTCATAACAGCAGCAATTCAGCTTAGAGAAGTATCTCATTTCATTACAAATATCCCTAAAACCTAGGAGAGGCCTCACACCAATATGGGCATTGTTGGTTTTCTACTCAGAAAACAGGCCACCAGGGGTACCTGATCAGATTCTCCATTCATTAAAGAAAGAGTAACACTGCATTTGTTGGGGGTGGGGAGCGTAGCTAAACACTTGTTTGGAGACCTCTTAAGTAAAAGGGAGAGGGGAAGGGAACTACTGTAGATATCACATGAGTGTGGTGCTCACGTCAGGTTTCATTTTTTTTTTTTTTTTGTTTTCTTCTCCAGATTTTTTTTTTATTAAATAATGAATTTTATTTTTATATTCCCCCATACAACTGCACATGCCCCATTCTGACCCCAATCCCTCCCCTCCCGGCCCCCACCCCCCAAAAAGTGTCTCTGGTTCATAGTTGTTTGTTGATTTTGATTTTCACTTTCTTATAGTTATTCATTTTCCTGGTCCCTTATTTAAGTTTTCTAGATTCCTGCTATGAGTGAGACCATCTGGTATTTTTCTTTTTCTTTTTGGCTTATTTCGCTGAGCATGATCCCTTCCAGCGCCATCCATGTTGCTGCAAATTGCATGTGTTTATCTTTTTTGAATGCTGAGTAATATTCCATGGTATATATGTACCACATCTTCTTGATCCAGTCATCTATTTTTGGGCATTTGGGCTGTTTCCAAAGCTTAGCTATTGTAAACAGTGCTGCTATAAACATAGGGGTGCAGGTATTCTTTGGAATGGATGTTTCTGTGTCCTTTGGGTAAATACCTAGGAGTGGAATTGCTGGATCATATGGAAGCTCTATGTTTAGTAGGTCCAGAAATCTCCACACAGCTCTCCATAGTGGTTGGACCAGTTTGCATTCCCACCAACAGTGCAGGAGAGTTCCTTTTTCTCCACAACCTCGCCAACATTTGTTGTTGCTAGTTTTTTTAATATGTGCCATTCTCACTGGTGTAAGATGGTATCTCATGGTAGTTTTGATTTGCATTTCCCTGATGACAAGTGATGTTGAACATTTTTTCATATGTCTGTTGGCCATTTGCATTTCCTCTTCAGAGAAGTTTCTTTTTAGCTCTTCTGCCCATTTTTTGACTGGGTTATTTTCTTTGTTGTTGTTGAGTTTCATCGGCTCTTTGCAGATTTTTGTGATCAGTCCTTTATCATTAGTGTTGGGTGCAAAAATGTTCTCCCAGTTGGTGGGGTTTCTCTTTGTTTTTGTTATTGTCTCTTTTGCTGTGCAGAAGCTCTTTAATTTGATGTAGTCCCAGCTGTTGATCTTTGCCTTCACTATCACTGCTTTGGGTGATGTGTCTGTAAAGATGTCTTTGATATGCAAATCACGTAGTGTTTCACCTATATTTCCTTCTATGTATTTTATGGTTTCAGGTCTTATGTCTAGTTCTTTAATCCATTTTGAGTTGATTTTTGTGTATGGTGTGAGGTAGTGGTCAAGCTTCATTCTTTTGCATGTAGCAACCCAGTTTTCCCAGCACCATTTATTGAACAAACTTTCTTTGCTCCAATGCATAGTCTTTGCTCCTTTGTCAAAGATTAGTTGACCATAAATCTGTGGGTTTATTTCTGGATTTTCTATTCGATTCCATTGGTCTGTATGTCTGTTCTTGTTCCAATACCATGCAGTTTTGATGATTATGGCTTTGTAGTATAGTTTGAAGTCTGGGAGTGTGATGCCTCCATTTCCTTCTCTTTTTTTCAGGAGAGCTTTGGCTATTCGGGTTTTTTTGTGATTCCATATGAATTTCATCAATAATTGTTCTATTTCTTTGAAGAATGACATTGAAATTTTGATTGGAATAGCATTGAATCGGTATATTGCTTTTGGTAGGATGGCCATTTTAATAATGTTTATTCTTCCAATCCATGAGCAGGGGATGTCTTTCCATTTCTTTGTGTCTTCTTCTATTTCTTTTAACAGTGTTTTATAATTTTCTTTGTATAGGTCCTTTACCTCTTTTGTTAGATTTATTCCCAAATATTTGATTTTTTTTTGTTTCGATAATAAAAGGGATTTTTTTTTAATTTCTTCTTCTTCAGATTTATTGTTTGTGTATAGGAAGGCTACTGACTTTTGCGTGTTGATTTTGTATCCTGCCACTTTACTGAATTGATTGATAAGTTGAATTAGTTTTTCTGTGGAGTTTTTGGGGTTCTCTATGTATATTATCATATCATCTGCAAATAGTGATAGTTTGCACGTCAGGTTTCATTTAACTTCATAGAACTCTGAGAGGTTAGCATCAGTATTCCTGTTATAGTAGGAACAGTAGAACTAATAGCCATCTATTTTTTAAAAAAGATTTATTTACTTATGCATACAGGAACTGGGGTACAGGCTAGAGGTGCGGGAAGTGAGAGGACTCACCCGAGACAGAGTGGGAAACAGAATAGGTGGATTAACTGAAATACAATGCTGAGGGGAGCAGCGGGAGATACCGGAGAGGTCTGCTGCGCCATCTAGGTCAACTCCTGGGATCGAACTGGTGCTGCAGTGACTGCAGACAGCTTCATAGCGCTGTGATTTAACCCTTTGCACCATCAGGGAGGCCCTAATAGCCATCTATTAACTTACCTAAGACCCCACACTGGTGCAGCCTGCGCTGGCATTCGAATCTCTGCTTCCTACACTGATGCTGTTTGTATTGCAACCTCTTATTGCCTTTACATGCCTGCAGATAAAGAGATTTGTGTTGCTATTACAGTATGCATTCTTTAATTAGATAGTATTAGCTAAGCAATCTGTGTTATTAGTTGCTGTGAAACTCAGTTACATTAGATGTCAATTGCTGATGCAGGTTTTAGCAGGATTTTTCTGGTATAGTTCTACCTCCTTTTGGTATACTTAACTGATACTTTAACCCTTCATTTCATGATTTTTAATGCAATAAAGTGAGGTAAAGATTGTAAATAAGTGAAATTAATTTTTTACCCAGGACCAATATTTGGTAACATTACTACCTTTAAATTTTCATAGGACATTCAAAACATATCTGTTGTCAAAGTCTGATTTTTGCTCTAGAATTTAAAGATCTCTTCACTTCAGAAAATTCCTTGGGGGTGGGGGGTCAATGGTCCATTGGAGTCTATACAGTTAGCTTAATTACCCTGAAGTTATTATCTCAACTAAAACAGAATCTTAATAGACAAACATTAATGTCTTTATCCTTGTCTAGGAAAATCTCATCTCGTGGCAAAAATAGCCTCTTTGAATGAAGCTGTATAATCCCCTAGCCATGGTGATTAAAGATAACAATGGCTCATTTAGAAAATGTTTTGGGGAAATTAAAAAGCTGAGATATTGCTTGTTGGTTCTGCAAGCTACTGAAAATCAGGCCAGTAGGGGAGGGCAACCCATGCATCCATCCATGTATGAGTTTGCTCCTACCCAGTCAGCACATGCAGTCGGCACTGGAGAGGCAATCCTGCCCATGGGCCAAGCTCACTTTGCGCTGAAGGAATGAGCTTTGCCAGCACCATTCCACTAAAGAAATTTTGTGCAGTTTGTTCCCAGGGTCACTCAAAACACCCCTACTTCCAAGTGACTTGGTGCTACCCCAACAGCAATCTATTGGGTTTTTTATTTTGACTTACACTAATTGAAAGCCTGCCAACAACTGAATTGGCACAAGTCTTTATGGAGTTACCAGTGTAAAAACTGCAGTACAGCCAGTTCATTCACTAATTCATTCACTTTTATTAAAGCTCTTTTTGGTAGGAAGGCCTGTGCTTGGTAATGCCATTAAAAGATGAGGACAGTCCCAGTCCTTGAATTGAAGAGTTTCATCATCTTCATCATTATCACCATTTTTTAAAAAAGATTTTTATTTATTTATACAAGCACTGGGTACAATCAGAAGTGTGGGAGGTGAGAGAATCCACCAGAGCGAGAGCGGGGAGCAGAACAGGCAGAAGGACCGAAGTACACTGCTGAGGGGAGCAGCGGGCGGCAGGAGAGGTCTGCTCACCATGTGGGACCCTCCTCCGGTGGCCGGGGAGCAGCCAGGCATCTAAAGGGCGCTGCAGAGGCTGCGGGCAGCTTCGCAACCCAGTGCTCAAACGCTGCGCCCCCGGGGGAGGCCCCATTATCCCCATTTTTACTGTGAATCACTGTTGGGTTTTGTCAAAAGGCTTTTTCAATTTCTTTAGAGATAATCATCATATGATTTTTCTTGTTCCATCTGTAGGCATTATATGGACTGATTTTCAAATATTGCTTTTCGAACTTTGCATTTATGGGGTAAAACCCAGTTGGCCATGAAGTATTATCTTATATATTGTCACATTTAATTTACTTACAGTTTCTTAGAGATATTTGTGTCTGTTGAACAGCAGGATATTGACTGTAGTTTCTTTTTTTTTGCAATGTCTTTGTTTTTTAGTATCAGAGGAAGACTGGTCTTGTAGAATTAGGAAATGTTGTCTCCTCTTCAATTGTTCTAGAAGAGTTTGTGGAGAATTGGTATTATTTCTTCTCTAGAATTTTCATTTTAGAAGCCACACCAGGGAATTATCTGTACCTGCAGTTTTCTTTGTGGGGGTTAACCACACATTTGATTTCTTTAATAGATATACAACTATTGATATTGAGCTTTTTTCTTTCTTTTTGAGTGAGCTTTGGTCATCTGTGTCTTTCAAGGAATGTGTGTTCACCTAAATCATCACATTGGCATGAACTTCCCAGACTGTACTTCTAAAGGTGGAGGTCCCATAGGTCATCACTACAGTGGTAACTCCTTTTCATTCTGATTTTGGTACTTTGTGTTTTCTTTCTTTTTAAACTTTTCCTCATCATCCTGCCTGACAGTTATAAATTGCATCGAAGTTTTCAAAGAACCAGCTTTAAATTCCATTGATTTTCTCTATTGTTTCCTAGTGTATTTTTTCCCTCTTGTTCTTATCTTTATTATTTCTTTTCTTCTGCTTACTTTGGGCTTATGTTGCTCTTCCTTTTCTAGTTTTTTTCAAACAGAGGCTTAGGTCACTTGAGGTCTTTACTCTTTTCTAATATAGTGAGTACTCTGTATTTCCCTGCTTCATCTGCAGCCCACTGGTTTGAAAGTTGTGTTTTCATTTTAGTTCCATTCAAAATACTTTCTGGTTGTTTTCATTTCTTTGTTGACCTATGAGTATGTTAGTTTTCCAATATTTCAAAATTTTCCAGCTATATTTCTGTCATTAATATCTAATTTAATTCCATTGTGGTCAGAAAATAAATCTTGTATGATCTAATGTTTTAGAAATGTTGAGACTTATTTTATAGCCCAATGTATGGTCTACCTTGGTAAATGTTCCATGTTCAGTTGAAAAGAATGTGTATTTGCTATTGTTGAGTGAATGGTCTAGTAATTTAGGTCAAGTTGGTCACAGTGTTGTTCAAGTGTTCTATAACTTTCCTGGTTTTCTACTTGTCCTATAGGTTATTGAGAGAGGGATACAACTGTGGTTTTGCCTATTTATCTTCCCATTCCTATCAGGTTTGCTTCATGTATTCTGAATTACCATGATTAAGTGCATAGACATTTAAGATCATTATTTTCTACTGATGAATTTCTTATTTTTTTACCATTATGAAATGTAGCATATTTGTTTTCTTTCTTTAGTACAAATTAGGATATTTCTTTCTATTTTTCTATGCATTTTTTCCAACATAGAGGAAATGATGTCATATTCACTGGTATTATAGTCGTCTTAATATTTTCACTCTGAAATGTAACTGAGTTTATGTGACACATTGTTTAAAAACAAATACAATAAAAACCCACACACACAAGCATTGCTTAAGAAAGAACATCACCAACACTTTTGAGGATACCTGTGAGCACCCCCCCCACCGCTTCCAAAGTCAACTTTACTTTTATATTAATCATTCCCTATTTTTCTTTAGTCTTCCTACATATGTACATACCTCTAAACAACTTATTGTTGTATTTCCCATTTGGGGCCCTTATATAAAAGAAATTATATTGTATATAGTCTCTGTGACTTGCTTCTTTTGCTCAACAGTAAGTTTTTGAGATTCATCCATTTATATATTTATGTAGGTAGTCGTAATTTATTTTTGAGGACTGCCTATAATTCCGTTCAAAGTATATGAATAGACCATAATTTATCCATTCTTCTACTAAAAGACATTTGTGGTATTTCAACTATTTTGCTGTAACAAATGATGCTGCAGTGAAGAAACTGAAATGAGGTCCTGGAGCACACACATAAGAATTTCTTTAGATTGGCATACCAGAAGCAGGATTGCTTGCCTAGATCAAAATAGCCTGTTTTTCTTCACTTAACTTTGTTTCCAATAATTTTTTAGTGACTCTCTGCTACCAAATAGTTTTTATTAAACCACACCTTTGTTGTTGAACCCCTACAGTTCCTATTGAAATGTAAATACAACTCCAGGAGAAAAACATTTTTCATAGAAATCTCTCTGCCATTTAGATCATTTCCTTCTGAGGGATTCTCAGAAGTGGCTTTTTTGAATCAAGGCCACACATTCAGTGTGTACTCATCACATATCCAGGATGTATATTCTGTGAGAGGACTTTCGTTGCTGAACACATAAGGTAATCTCCATCCAAGTAGTTGTTAATCCTTCTGGGATCATAGATTCTTTGGAGACTCTGATTAAGAGTATAGATCCTTTCTCCAGAAAAAAAAAAAAAAAAAAAAAAACAACAAAACCCACATAAACTGTATTCACAAACAAAGCAGCATGTAATTAATTCCAAGGTTTTCTCAGAACTTTTGAAGTCCATCTGCTAACATCTCTATTAAATATCCTACCCATTGAATATTTCTTATAATGCTTCACCAATGATGTTGTATTTGTTATAACAAACTTTGTATCTGTCAAGCACCTTTAGTTTAAAAGCACCGTTTACTGAAAACTTACAAAGTGACAGCACTATGCCAGTCACTAGAGACAGAATAAATGTTCCCAGCTTCAAGAAAAACAGAATCTATGGGAGAAGACATAAGTTAACAAGTGTTTATAATAAAACATATGCAATATGGCAAGATGGAGATACAACTGATCAATTTTCTTTTATCACAGATAAACATTTTCAAGAACGTGCTAGAGGAAACTTGTACTAACAAAAGGATAAAGTCATTATGTAACCTGGCATATATTAGACACTATCCATGGGTCAGAAGGTGGGGAACCATTGTATAGCCCATAGACAAGGGCTGAGACTCTTCCTTACTAGGAAAAAAATTAAGGGAAACAATATTGACATATAAGACTTAACCAGTTGGTCCGACAACACAAAGGAAACCACAGGAAAGATTTCCTCCCAAGCACTTCCTTTATTACCCAAACCTACTCTTATTAACATACAAAGAAAACATTTTGCCTGTTTTTTTCTGCAACTATCTGAGGTTCAGTGTTTGACATGCAAGGATTAAAACCTACTTGTTATCAATACAAATGAGCCACACATTTTAAACATAACATTGTCTAACAGCTTTCATTGTGTAAGAGGAACTATTAGCCTGCACATAATTACTGCAAGAATTTCTTCATATAATTGTCTTGAAAAACTAATTATAGGTAAAACTATTATTTTTTTAACACTTAGAATGTTGTTTTTCAACCTGTCAGTTACACTCCTAATACTATCATCTCATGAAAATCATTTTGGTGTTTTGAATTTAGCATAACTTTTAAAGTGTACCTAAGAATAATTGCTACTTTGACATTGCTGATTTAATTATAATTGAGCATGTGGAGTTTTTTTTAAACATATGCATCTTACACTCCTATGGAAAATGAATACAAGCAATTTTGATAATGCAATCTAGTAGAATGTTTTCAGTTTCATCAAAAGTATAAATACAATGCTAAAAAAGCAATATTTTGACAGTATTTCCTTTTCATGTAATAAGTTTGAGTTATATATTTACTTTCTCTTGAAATTTTAATTGTTAATTTGATTACTGCCATGTTTATTCTGTATCCTTAAAATTACACCCAACTCATACACCATATAGAACCACATGTATAAATATATATAGTGTGATTATAAAGTAATAAAATTGTATTCTTGTGTAACCAGAAAAGAAAGGGAAAATGGGATTGTAGAGTTTACAAACCAACCAACTGAAGTTAAATAAACCAATTGAAGCTTATGAAATTCTCAGCACAAAGATAGGCCTGACTTATTTTTTCTTCTTTTTCAAAGTAGCCCTTGGATGTCTAGATAGCATTCCCATCAACCACTGTTTAGCTTTGTCAAAATAAAGGATTTTCCAGGGTACCTCAAAATAAGATGTACTTTCATTTGAGGTTATCTAATAAACACACAGATCACGGTTCCCTTCAGAGTTATACAAAAGAAAGGAAATTTGTTACATGTATGAAAAAGGAATCCAAAAGGAGCAAGTTTTTCCTACAGAATTTTCATAGAAATTCCAACAATCTCATAGGGAACAGACAAAAGCACAAATAAGAATACATGTTAATATATATACTTTTTTCTTCAGGGTGTTTTGTTTTTGTTTGTTTGTTTGCTCTAACAGGAGGAATCTTCTTCATGTGGCATCTTGTTTCCTAAAGGGAAAATATAAGTTAAGGGAACTCCTTAAGACAAAAAGTCTGGTCAATAAATGAAGGTTCAGGGCCTGCCTGGTGGCGCAGGCAGTTGAGCATCATGCTGTGAAGCTGTCCGCAGCCTCTGCCACATGGGTTCGATGCCGGCTGGAGAGGGTCCCGCATGGTGTGGCAGACATCTCCTGTCACGCCCGCTGCTTCCCTCAGCAGTGTATTTCATCAGTCTGCCTGTTCTGTTCCCTGCTCTGTCTCTGGTGAATACTCTCACCCTCCCGTGCATGTGGCCTGTACCCCGGTTGTTGTGTAAATGAATAAATAAATCTTTAAAAATAAATAAATGAAGGGTTCAAAGATTTTCATGCAGTGATTTTAAAACAAATGATCCATGACATATAGTAAAAGATCTCCAAGAAATCTTACTACATGAAAAAGTAAAACAGCAAATCTACAATAGGTACAAATTATATACATTTATTTTTTTAATAATTTTAAATAACACTCTTGTATAAATTCTTTCATATATTCAAATCATACACAAATTAGAAATGCATAATGAAGCCTAGGACAGCATATGTATGAGACACGTTTTTAAAATTTGTGTTAGAATTTTAGTGACATAAATACAAGTTTAATGTTTCAGACACAATCCCAAATTGCTTGGGTTGAAATTTTACAAGTTACAGAGTGCTTATGCCTAGGATTAAAACTCAGCTTTCAATCATTTAACTTTTGGAACAAGATCTGAAGCACTGGGCTCACTTTCAGGCCATGTTGCAGTTATTGCATATGCATACAAGTAACAAGGAAGATCCCTAGCTGCCTTTGAACAAGCATCATTTAACCACTGGCATTTCAATAATCCATAACCTTTATTCCACTTGATAGTATATTTGACTTCTTCAGGTGAATCGGTGTGTTCTTCCTGCTTTTCCCCTTGGCATAGTCATTGGCTCAGGGTTAAAGAGAGAACTTGCATTCATTTTTCATTACTCCCCTGCACACACCAAACTCATTTTACCTCCTAAATGCCTTAATATCAAGAAGATCATAACACACCAAAGGATCTTTGTGGGTGAATTCAGAATGCTTTCCTTGTTCTAACAGCTTTTACTGGGTTGCTTTTTTCTTCTCTTAACTTTTTGCCAGAGAATAGTATAAATTCACCCCCCATCCACATATTTCAAAATATAAGAACCAGGGAATGTTCATTATCAGTGGTGTTATATTTACTATATGGCCTACAAAAAAAATTAGGACTAAGGTGAATGATCTAATAACCCAGTCCCAGTTGAGGCTGACAGCATTAAGTACTATTTCTTTATTTCTCTTCCTCCAAAACAGCACAAGAAGGGCTAAATGTCCTGAAGGCACTCAGCTGACCAAAGTGAACTCTGGGTCAGCGAGTGTTGCTTTAACGGTCAATTTTCTTGGGAATACTGGGGCTAGAGAATAGCCATGCAATTTGAGGCTTATCCCCCCAAAAATCTCTCTTCTCTCATTCCATGTCTGTTCTGTTCTCCTCTCTTAAAATTCAGGTACCCCTAAAAGTAACACATTAAGTCCATAGGACCTTAGTATAAACGAGGTTTAGTTTTTATTATCCTTTTTCTCTACAACTGGAGAAATTCCATTAATAAGAGACCTCTGGGAGCTAAAGGGTGGAGGGAAGGAAGGAGGGGCAAGTAAAGGAGGACAACATATCTAGCTACACTACTTAGGTTGTCAGAAATGCACAAGGGCTCACTGAAATGAATTAATGAAAATAAAAGTATCATTAAATAGCAGTACCTGTTATTTATCAATAAGATTCACACTAATCTTACCTTATTTGAAAATAAACACATTTCTAGTCTTTAGACCAAAAAAATTCTTCCAGTAGCAGGTCTGCTAAAGGATTGATGGGATCCTGTGCTGAATGCCATGGTTCATGGGGGATCATGCCTTTAGAGGAATGAATGCTATGTAACGCATTCCATACTGGTTTCCTAGTTTGATTTTGGTGGTAAACCACTTCATGATTGATTGATATTTTAGAGCAAAATTATTTCCACCTGTAAAAAGCAGAGGACACTAAAGAATATTATTTAAAACAAAATTTAAGGCCTTAACTTTTTTCCCCACTGGGAAAAATTAAGAATATGACCTGGGAGCTGTTAGGTGTTTAAAGGTAAACAGGTTTTGTAAGTCAATCTCTGCAGTACCTTTTAAGGTCTGTGTCAGAAAATCCCTACGTGGCCAGAATCCAGACTACTGGCGTGGCTCTTAGACCCTAACAGCACTCCTATTTCTCTACTGGTTTAACTGCTATTGAACCAACGTTTATTTTTCACCATCCTCAGTGCCTGACTTTGAGAGCGTAGAGTTCTAGGAGAGGGTCTGCCACTTCCCACAATTCATTGGAAGCGCAGTGCACCATCTGTATACACATATGTGGCAGCCGCTGGGGAAAGCAGGAATCCCCTCCCAACTTGTAAGGATTAATTCACTCTAATGAAACTGGTAGCTTTGTTTTCTTATCACCAATACTGGCTTCAGATAGTAATCCTCCTGTGTTCATTCCACAAAGCCCTTCAAGCTGTGTGGCCCTGGATTGCACCTTGTATTTACAAAAAATAGAAACATTCACAGATGGGACTCTCTCTTCTAGCCTCCTGTATCCATGACTTGGAAATTTCTACATCAGCAGAATTGAAAGAATGTGAGCTTCAGGGTTAGGAGTCCTGATGTCAAGCCTAATGACATATTGCATTGCCTTGAACAAGACATTTAACCTCCCCTACAAAATGGATAATTACTTCCTCAGGGGGCTATGGTGAGGAACAAGGGATGTACATATGGCAAGGCGCTTTACAAACTGCAGTTACTGATTTTAATGTCATGTAATACAGAGTAATCTCTACTCTCACAAGCAATGGCGAAGAATATGGATTCCCTCGGGTTACCAGAAAGAGATTATATGTCTGTACATCCTCCAGAACATCATCTCCAAACCCCAAGAATGACATAGGGGTCTCCTATAGAGGGAACACCAAATTCCAGATCTTTCTCTGAAGAAGTCAGACAGAGTTGTCAACTTGGATTTCTTAGGTCTACTGTACTAAGTCTTTGCTTTTGTCCTAACCACTTGATAGTTTGCTGTTCTTCCTAGTAAATATCTATATTTGACTTCTGGCTACTTTTTCTGACTTACTTCATCCACTACGTGTCACTATCATAAGAGATGAGGGCAATGATAGATGGACTCTAGGGAAAAACTACATCTAAAAGTAAGGACTAACCACACCCACGCAACTACCCCTCTAATGGGACAAGAAGAGAGGAGGACTGCAGCACTGCAGGTGGCGGCACGTGCCCCGTGACGCGAGTGAGAGGCTAGCAGATGTTGGAGATATTCTGGTGGGCAAGAATAAAAGTATTTCACAGGACAGGCACAAAAATGGGGAATCCCAAGTGATATGATGGCTTTTCTTTTGGAACTAAAATACTTCTAATTCCTTTGGAAGACTATCTTTTAAATTAAAAAAAAAAAAAAACCTCTTCCTTTGATAAAGGTATGCTCTACATCACTATGTAAAATGTATAGAGTGGCTAATGTTTATAGGTGAGTAGTTTGGAGAGTACAGCCTGTGTCCCAGCTTGACTATGACCGATTAAAAATCTATTGCTTGAGTCTAGAGTAAGTCAAAGTACATATTACTCTACTTTTAGATTGAGAAAGGGAAGGAAAGATTAGAAACATTCAATATTTTATAAATTTCAACAATGTCCAAATAGGAACTAAAAATGACTGATGCTCACCAGAGTCCCAGCTCTAGCAATATTGCCTCTATTTTACAGTATTTTAACCAATTCCCATATTTTCTTTTTACACCATTAGCTGCTGTACAAATAAATTCTAGAGGATAAAATATGACATGATTTTTTTTTACAAATAGATACAAATGCAATGTTGACCAGATATGCTACATTAACTATATACACCTTATTTCTCTAAAGGCAGGAACAGTCCTTATTTTTAGACAACTTATCATTTTACACTGAGATCCTAAGGAGGACCATCAGCTTCCTGCTCTCAGACACTGCCTTCCTCTCTCTGTCATTAGAAGCTTATCCTGTGCTTTAATCCTACCATTCAGCAAAAATTCTAGAAGTGAAAATCAAGTCCTGCAGATCTTCTTGGATCTCTTCTGTCCCTATTGTAAAAACAATCAAGATTGTTCACTGCAATACAGAGCAGACATCAGCTTTTCCTCAATGATGTCCTCTGGACAATACAATGAGTATCATCCCCTACCCCCCTTAAAAACAAATGTTTCAGGAATGGAGAGGAAGTCTTCTGGGAGTCTCTTGCCCTCCACATCTATCATCCTGTTTCCTCTGGTTCGGTGAACACTTCCCCAGGAATCTGTTTGGAGGTGGATTTGGGCTGCACTACAGAGCTCAGCCTTTCTATACTCCCACGTGGTTTGGTACAAAAATATACTTTTCTTCAAGTCCTCACTGACAGTGAATGCTTCAGCTCTTCATTGGAAAACTAAGAGCAACAGGCCAAGTACATTACAAATTTACACCTGAAAATTTTGGATGTGCTACAGGCCTTTGCTTTCTCAGCAACCTCTATCCAGGCTTTGTTTGGCCAGGAGCTGATGCTGCCTTAGCCAGCACTCAGTCTGACAGGCCAGGAGTGAAGTTCTGGCTTCTTAGGCTTTGTAGTTATGTATGGGCGTCGTCAGGGTCAGCTGCCCATTGGGAGCCACCTCATTGCCATCATCTTCCAACAACCCTGACACATCTGCATTGGGAATGCTGTCATGGTAGCTGCTGAAGCTGATATTGTCTTCTTTCAGCTCGATGGTCCAAAAGGGGGCATTGAGCTTGCGGTTTTGGTACTCCCGGTACATGTAGACGGCCCCCACAAATCCCATCAGCAGCACCACCACAATGATGATGACTGTCAAAATGATGATGTTAAATTGGGTCCATGATACATCAGCTAGAGCTGATGTGCTGTTTTCAGAAGAGCTTACTGGAAAGATAGTCTGCAGGGTTGTGGGGATAAATGTACTATTTATAACAGGGGTGGGCACTGATGTGGTCAAAGAGGCATTGGAAACCAAAATGGTAGAACCTTCAGGTGTTGGAACAATAACTTCTGAAAATAAAAACAGAGAATGAAATGTAAAAGACAAAATTATCTAGTTTTAAGAAACAATAAAAGAAATACACATGGGAGTGGAAGTTGATATGGGATGTTGACATGACCTTCTGCTCTAAGGTAATATGAGTTAAAAATAACTGCAAAGAGATATAGTGAAAAGAATCAGGTCTAGAAAGGTGGGCTGTTACATTCATGACTCTTCTCCAAAATGTAGAATAGCTATATTAAAATCTTTGGGAAAATTCTAATATTGGAAATTCTAATATCGATCCTTCTTTACTCTTGAATAGATTCATACAAAGTCCCACAAAGACAGTAAAAATGTCACTACTGAGTTCTAAATCACTTGGTTAAAAGTGACAGGGATAAATGACAATCATTTGAAGTAAAATAAGTTCAACAATCTGACGGCATTTCATAAAGGTAAAATTCTCTTCAAGGAAACAAAGTTAAAATAGAAAAATTGTATTTTCAGTTACTTCTGAAAAACACAATGTAAATGTTCAAAACTGATGTCAACTAAAAGAAAACAGCTTTCTTTTAATTGTTGTGAATCTTCATTTGTGTAGATTGTAGCAATTTCATAATTAAAGTATTAGACCTTGTACTTCTAATACAGCATAGATACGTGGAAATATCTAAGACTTTGGAAGCAAAAAGAACTGTGTGGCTAGAAACTGGAAAGCCAATCTTCTGAAACCTGAGGCTCCTTATCTATAAAATGGGAATATATACTTTTCAAAGTTCTTGGGAAAGATTGAATGAGATAATGTACTGTGCACTATCACTTTTAACGTCTACAGTGCTTGGTACATTGTAGACACTCAATGAAATTATTACTATTATTACTATTACCACAGTTAGCCATATCAATCTATCCTAAAAGGAGACATGCTTTACATTACCTAATAAGTAATATGAAAAAATCATCACAGTCCTGTATGCCTCTAATTGGGAAAGAGAATTGAGTGACAGGATCTCCAGGCTAGAAACAGGGTTCAATCTGTTTATTTAAGCCTTGATCACAAAAGAATAAGGATATCAAGAAAATGACAAAAGGAGGCAAACCTGTCACAGATCAACTTTCCATCAACCCAGTATTCAACATTCTTTAGATTATCAAAAAGTAGTTTCCAGAAGGGCAGAGTCTAACCTGTCTGACCTAAGAAAGCCTGAATATCCCTAACTTATCCTGAGTATCTAATCATTCAGTTTTACCTAAACTCTTATAGTACTCACTGAACTTCTCTGAAAGAAATATTTTGCCATAGGACTAACATTATCTCTTAAAAATCAAAAGGATTATTATTACTTTTTCCTTTGTTACACATGGGAAAAACTTAGGCTCAAAGTTAGGATTAGATACTAGAGTGATCTCTTCTGATTCTCAGCTAGAACTTCTAATCTGAAAAAGGCCTTTGATGATTACTGGAAGCAATGAGAATACAGGAAGTAAAGAATAAAAGAAATGATAGGACTTTTAAATTATTAACAGAAAAATAAAAATAGATGAAGAGAAAATGTAAGAACAATGACTTTGTCTTGGTCCTCATTGACTTTGGAGCATCAGGAGAGCAGCGGGAATGGAAGGAAATTTCTTTAGGCAAATATCTATCAAAATCTATTTCCAGAAAACTCCTCTGGTGGGCTTGGAGGGTTTTACAAAGGTAAAGGTAGCTGTCCTGAAATTTTCATTGCTAGGTTTAGAAATTAAACTTATAACCTTAGGTGAAGCTTTACCTTTCTTGATGCAATTTCCCTCGAGGTCTCGAACATAACCTTCTAGGCAGTTCTCACACCAAAATCCAGTGGTGTTATGGAGACAGTTGATGCATTCACCACTCTCAGGCTTACAGATTTTTGGAGTTTTAATGCGGTCCACGTGGCCATGGCATTGGCACTTTATACAAATGCTGTCAGAATTGTAATAGCCATTTTCACATTTATTGCAGTTCTGGCCTGTGTAGCCATCTTTACACTGGACACATTTAGGTTCTAATTCACCCAATTCTGAAAGAGAGAGAACAGCACAATAAATTAGTATATTCTCAAGCTACAATAAAAAATGCAAAACAACTACTACCCTTCAAGAAGTTCATTAAATTCTCCCTACTATTGCCGCTCAAACTTAAGAGACATGGAATCAAACTAATAATCTACATCTTATTTACTAATTGTCCAGTTTATATTGAGAATGATGAACCCTTTGAAATAACCTATTCTTGTAGTGAATGAAAGAAATATGCTGACACAAGAAATCTGACTAATGGTGAGGGAAAGCCACTCATTTTAAAAATCTTTTCCTCATTATGATAGATTAAAATATACATGGCTTTAACAGAAATTTCCTCCATCCCTCCCACTTATGTTGATCTTAACTTCCTATTTACAATCCAAATTACTAGTGTGATCTCAACTAAGTAACTAAACTCTCAGCCTCAGTTTTCCATGTTTAAAGTGAAGGAGAGATAAAAGATGATAAAAGATAAAAGATGACAGTGAATGAATCAGAAAGTCAGGCAAACAATGGTATGCAAAAAAAGTACTAACAAAAAGGTGTGTTTCTTATTCTCAAAAACTCTCACTCTACAATTTACAGCATTGTGTTTCAACACACTATAGCAACAAAAACTAATGTGAAAAATGACTAGTGAAAATAGACTGAGGATTAAAATCAGGAGTTGTGAAAATCTTCATGTGAGGCCACAGACCTCAACGTCAAGACATGACATTCAAAGGTCCCGCCTCATATTTTACATATCTCTTATACTTTATTTTGACATTCTTACTAGATGCAAACCAGCTACTTTAACATTCCTGGACTTTTATTCATTTTGGTTTCTTTATCTGAAATAGCCTTCGTTTGCTTGATCAACTTCTCAATGATAATCTTCATCACAAGACTCAGTTGATGCTACCTTCTCTCCTAAGTTTTTGTTGATATCCCCCCATTCCAAATAGCATAACTCTCCCTTCTTTGTGCATTCACTTAGATCTATAATACTGTGTTGTGTGTATCTGTGTGTTGGTCTCTCCATTAGAAACTGTGAGCTCCAAGAACATCAAACTAAGTCAGCTGGGCACTTCCCATTCCCAGCCTGCAGTGCCAGTTCAGTACAAGCTCCCGAACTGGTTAGGACCCTGTTTAGTCTTCGACTATGGTGTCCCGTTCATCTCTACGTGGATCCATTACTGGTTGTCCAAATCTGCACTTGTCACAGCTCAGTTCAGTTATCACCTTATCTGTTAAGACTTTCCTATGCCTCCCAGTAGCACAGTTTCTTTGCTTCTCCAAACTCTCATGACTCCAATCACTCTACCCTGAGTTAGGCTATCTTCCTTTTTACAACACGAGTTCCTTTTTACAACATGGTTACTTCCCTTTTAATAGTTCAGAGCACCTAGACTAAAGCTTTGCATCTAGTAAATGGTTAGTGTGTTTATAAGATGTGTCTAAATGCCTGTTTAAAAGCCAACTGAATCAAAACAACAATGAAATATCACCTGTCAGAATGGCTGTCCTCCAAAGACAAGAAACAAGTGTTAGAGAGGATGTGGAGAAGAGACTTGTGTCTAGAATATATAAAGAACTCTTTCAACTCAATGATAAAAACACAAATTACCCAATTCAAAAATGGGCAGAGGATCTGAAAAGACATTTATTTTTTTTTTAATATTAAATTTTATTTTTATATTCCCCCATACAATTGCAAACGCCCCATTCTGACCCCAATCCTTCCCCTCCCGCCCCCCAACCCCCAAAAAGTGTCTCTGGTTCATAGTTTTTTGTTGATTTTGATTTTCACTTTCTTATATTCATTTTCCTGGTCCCTTATTTAAGTTTTCTAGATTCCTGCTATGAGTGAGACCATCCGGTATTTTTCTTTTTCTTTTTGGCTTATTTCGCTGAGCATGATCCCTTCCAGCGCCATCCATGTTGCTGCAAATTGCATGTGTTTATCTTTTTTGAATGCTGAGTAATATTCCATGGTATATATGTACCACATCTTCTTGATCCAGTCATCTATTTTTGGGCATTTGGGTTGTTTCCAAAGCTTAGCTATTGTAAACAGTGCTGCTATAAACATAGGGGTGCAGGTGCTCTTTGGAATTGATGTAAAAAGACATTTCTTTAAAGAATATATGTAAGTGGCCAATAAACACATAATTAGGCATCAGGGAGATGCAAATTAAAACCACAGTGTCATACCACTTCACATCCATTAGGATGGCTATAATATTAAAAGATAATAATAATAATAATAATAATAATTGGTGCGGATGTGAGAATTTGGAACCCTCAAACAATGTCAGTGAGAATAAAATGGCATACTTACTTTGGAAAACAGTCTGATAATTCTTCAAAGGTTAAATAAAGTCACTATATGACCCAGCAATTCTACTCCTAAGTTTATACCCAAGATAAATGAAAACCTATGTCCATACAAAAACATGAACACAGATGTTCACAGCAGCATTATTCACAATGACCAAAAAGTAGAAACGACCTAAATATCCATCAACAGATGGATAAATAAAATTTGGTACATCCATAAAATGGAAAGATATTTGACAGTTAAAATGAATAAAATATTTTTAAGTGTTACAATATGGATGAGCCTTGAAAAATATTATGCTCAGGAAGAGAAGCCAGATATCTACAAAAGGTCACATATTGTATGACTTCATTTATATAAATGTTCAGAATAAGTCAGTCCATAGAAAGGAAAAAGTAGGTTAGAGGAAAAAGGAGTGGCTGCTAATTGATTCAGGGTTGGTGTGTCTGTTTTGGGTAGGGGGTGTAATGAGATGTTTGTGATGATGGTTACACATCACAAATATACTAAAGGCCACTGAACTGTATACCTGAAATAAGTAAATTGTATGACATTTTAATAATAACTCAATAAAGTCAAAAACTTTGTATCTTTAAAATTAGACCTCACAAAAGGAAGGAAAGAAGGAATCTAAAACAGAACCACCCAGCTACACATCTTGCAAATTCTGAACTGAAACTATGTGAGATAAAAAATGTTTTAGTGTTTCAAACTACTAAATTTTATGGTAATTGGTTATGCAGTAATAGATCATTAATATATCAGGAAGAAATGAGAGTTAGTTGTATTTGTAAGATTACTGCATAGATACAATTAGTCACGATTCTTAAGTAACTAGAAAGAACAAATTAGTGACTAATTAGCGATGTTACTTTGAAATAGGTGAGCAATTTATGTCCAAATTGAAAGTTTCTCATTTCCTTAGTTTTGAAGTGTTTTTATGAATTCATTATATTGCTTTTCAGACATTTTAAATCTCATGTCACATATGTATTTGAAATTTATGGCAAATTTCTAAAAGGAAAAACTTTGCTGCTTTTTTTTTTTTTTTTAAAGATTTATTTATTTATTTATTCAAGCACTGGGTGCCGTCAGAAGTGCGGGAGGGTGAGAGAATTCACCAGAGCCAGAGTGGAGAACAGAACAGGCAGACCGACAAGGTACACTGCTGAGGGGAGGAGTGGGCACTGTAGGAGAGGTCTGCGCGCCTTGTGGGACCCTCGCCCATGACCAGGGATCAAATCGGTACTGCAGAGGCTGCGGGCAGCTTCGCAGCCCAGCGCTCAACTGCTGCGCCACCAGGGGAGGCTCAACTTTGCTGTTTTTATAACTTCCTTACACCTATAAGATCCAGAACTTTGTTTATTAACACAATTTCTACCTATCAGTAACTCCTTGACTGATTTTCCCCTCTCAAACACAGACAAATTCCTTACTCATGATACAGCTGCCTGTAGATGTCACTGCTGAGCAAGGGCAGCGAAGACATTCTTTCTTGGTGTCAGAACTCTGATAAAATCCTTCTTTGCATTCTTCACAATGATCTCCTTTGCTATTTTCTTGGCAATTTAAGCAAGCACCTAGAAAAAGCAATTTTTGTTTTAATTTAGAGATTTTTACTTCAAAAAAGTCATGCCAGTAATTAAAAGCCCTTGAGCGTTAACCAGAAAATATTATCCAGCAGCAATTCGACAGAATTCATTTTCACCCCGCCTTCTTTCCTCTCTGGCCATGTCTGTGAGTTCTGTGTTCCTTACTAGATTGTAAACTCTTTAGGGAAAGACTGAGTACATGAGGAGAGTCATTAAGAAGCCCTAGTTGTTTGATTGGGTAAGCACTTAAAGCAGGCCAATATTTGTAAAAAAAATAAAATAAAAACAATCTTAAGATTTGTTTAAACAAGGATACACTATTTTCACAGTTGGGATACCACAGTTAAATAAATGAAATAGACGTAAATCTAAAAGGTGCTTATTGACAAAAGCAAACTTCAGAATGATACATACAGAAGGAAAATACTTATTTGTAAAACTTTGCAAAACACATTAAACAATACTGAGCAAATGGATACATAATATAAACAAATACAAACACTAAATACATACATCTGCAGCAAATTTTAAATGTGAGCTGAGGCAAAAGGAGAGAAAGTGAGGCTGTGGAATAAAATGGTTTGACATTTGCAGCAAAATTTGGAAAATTCAAATGAATGAAAATGTTATTAACATATTAACATTAATAATGTCAAGTCTCAATTCTTAATTACAACAGAATATCCACAAACTTTATGAACTTATTATGAAAGATACCTTCAAAAGTTATCTGAACATTTAAATTAAATCAAACTTGCATGTATCATCACTTTTAATCCTATAATTTTTAAAGGCCTAACAGTATTAGTGATGCTTTTCACTTATATAATAAGATACGGTGTTCTCATCCAGTGATACTTAAGTACTGATTTCTTTCCAGATTTTATATCTTGATCCCTTGAGAGCTGTATAGCTATGTGACAATAAAAGCAACTGAAAAATACATAGTAGGATTTTGGCTCCAAAAATAATCTTAAATGTCAAAGTGCTCTGCAGGTTGAAAAAGTCAAAACCTACAGTATGTATAAAATATATCCCGTCACTCTCTCCCCAGTAAAAATGTCCAGTGGAAATAATTTTTAAGAAAATAGTTCTAAGTTCTAAACTTAAATGTAAAATAGTCCTCAAAAAAATTAATAGCACTATAACAGAATATGGGTGCATGGGGCAAGATGTGTTCCAATGATACACCATTTGCATGTGATTAATGTGCAAGAAAATGCCATGTTGCTGCTTTTATTAAAATATGGCAAATATATATAGAAGGAATATAGGGGAACTAAATAAGGGATCAGGAGAAAAAAATAACAATAATAATAATTTTTAAAAATCTAGCAGGCAACCATAAATAAGAGACGTTCTGCAAGGGAGGGAGAGGAAAAGGGATCAAAATAGGAGAGAAGAGCACAAGGGACTATGGAGAAGCTCACGGGCAAACTGGTGGTGGTAATTTTATGGGGAATACACAATGATGTAAAAGATATAAATAAAAAATAAATTTAAAAAATGGCAAATATAAATATTTCTAAAACTTCATTCCTACAATATTACTGGGCTTTCACAATTATTGATAATTATTTGGGAGCACCCTGAGGTACTCCAGCAAAGGAAGTTCTATAGAGCTGATCAAAGAGGAACAGAAAACTGGGGAAATGTGATAACCTAAACTCTCTCTACAGGACAGAGGCAAACTTTAACCTGTCAAACAGAAAGAAGACAAAGCTTAAGTGGACAAGGGAGACAGCAAGAGGTAAGGTCAGAGAGAAGGGCAGGAGCCAAAAATTGTAAAGCCATGTAGGCACAGAGACAGGCTTGACTTTTGTTCTAAGAGGGATGGGAAGTCACTAGAGGATTTAAGCACGGGAGTGACATGGCTTACACTGTTCAAGTATCATTCTGGTTGTTATGTGGAGACTGGGCTGTGTCAAGGCTGTAGGGGTCAGGGGTTAGAGGGCAAGAGGGGCGGCAGAAGGATCAGATGAGAGAGGGTCAAAGTAGTTCAGAGAGATGACAGTGGTGTACACAAGGATGATAGTAGTGGAAGTTATGGACATTGGTCAGATTCAGGATGTGTTTTGAAAATTGGGCTGACAGAACTTCTGACAGATTGGGTATCAGAAAAGAAAAGAAACTAATATGTCTCATAGGCTTTTGGACTGAGCAACTGGGTGAATGGTGTCAGTCAAAAGGAAGAACACTAGCTAGGAGTCAACACGCAGGGCTGGTGAGAGTTGCTTTGAATGTGTCACGGATGTGATGCCACTTAAATCATTTAAGTGAAGATGGCAAGTGGACTATGGGTCTTTGAGTGTGAAGATCAACAGAAAGATGTAAATCTGGAAATCAGCATGTGTGCTGATGGCATTTAACTTAAATCAAGGGGACTGGAGACCACTCAGGGAAAGGAAAAATGAAGAAGGCAAACATATCAAGGACAAAGCACTGAGGTATTCCAGTACTTAGAGTTGAGCAAAGGAAGTTCTATAGAGCTGATTGAAGAGGAACAGAAAATTGGAGAAATGTGATATCCTAAACTGTGGTGGTGGGGGGGGGTGGATGATGAAGTAACAGTCAGCTCAGCCAAGCTGCTTCTGAAGTCAAGTACTCACCATGGGACACTGAATACATGAAAGCACATTAATGTTTTAAAGTACACAGTGTGAACACAAAGTTCTACTTAAAAAATAATAGCCCCCCCCATTTTAAGGGGAAAATGCATTCATTAGTAAATAAAATCTAGAAAAATACAGGAAAAAATATCACCCTAAGAATTCTGTCATTAAGAGTTTCAATGCTTCTAGAAATCTTTCCTTATATAGAGAGGTTTGGATTTTGTTTTTTAAATAATCTAAACATATGGTACATGTAATTTTCTACCCTGCTGCTTTTATTCTCTCATGCTATTATGTATAATTCTTTAAAACATTTTAATGACAACACAATAATAATTGTCATTTATTGATCGTTTATAATGAGCCAGGCATTGTTTAAGGGCAAAGTTTAAGGGCAAAAAAAAATTTATAAATATATTGCATTGAATCTTCACAACCACTCATTTGGCACTTATTGTTGTTACCCCAGATTTCTGGGTGAGAAAACAGGTCAAGTAAATGTGCAAGGTAAAGTCAAGATTTCACTGGTTTCATTCCCTGTTAGAAATAGGGCAGTTTACTTCCTTAGGATTCTAACTACCACGTTCGTGAGCAGCCTTGAACAGCTTTTTCTGAACTAGGAATTATTCCCTCATAGTAGAGTCTTGGAAACAGAATTACTAGGTCAAGAACATATTTTTAAGACTTCTGATACACATTGTCAAATTGTTTTCCAAAACATTTTTCCCAATTTATTTGATCACAGAAAGGTTGCTTTAAAAAACTACTTCAGGGCCTCCCTGGTGGCCTAAGGCACTTCGTCTCAATGTTATATCACCGCTACTGACTGAGTTCAATGCTTGGCCAGGGAGCTGACCCACATAGGGCACAGCAGACCTTTCCTGCCTTGCCCACTATGCCCCTTAATTAGCAGTGTAGTTCAGTAAATCTGCCTGTTGTGCTTCCCCCCTCTGTCTCTTGTGAATCCTTTTACCTTCCCCCATTACCTCTGGCCTACACCCCAGGTCTTCTATGCTAAAAAATTAAATAAATCACATCATTTATAAAAAGGAATATTAAAAAAAATCTATTTCAACCTAAAACACAAAGTACAGTAAAGACTACGGTGGATAAGGGCTGTGAAACAGGATTATGAAAACAGAGTAAGTGGCCACCAGAGGGCAACCGTATCATGGTACTGTTTTAAAACATCTTTGAGACAAAAGGAGAGACTGATTTTATATTAAGCTTGCAGTTTTAAATTAAGTATTTACACTCCATATTGGATTCTGCTTTTATTATAGTTCCAGAAGAACTTTTTATTTCCCTTATTACTAGCTGTTTTTAGAAATTGTAACCGCGAAAAGCATTTCTTTTGCCTTAATTTATCTTCAGAGCAAAGATAGGCTGGGATTTACGGGACATTAAAAAAAAGCCACCTCACTGCTGCAAGGACAATTAGAAGTGAGAACCAGCAATGCAGACAGTTTTTCTGGCACTGCAAAAGACCTAGGGAGCAATTTAAATTAACTATGATGAAGCATTCCTGTCAGCACGCGGGACTGAAATTCATCTTTCCTTTGTATGTTTTTCCATTCATTTGTTCATCTACTGAACAAACATTTAGTGAGTAGTTATTATTATGTGTCTAGCCCCATTTTAGAGATTGTGGACAATGGTGAACAAAACTGATACTGCTCTTTCCCTCATGGAATTTACGAAGTTATGAATAAGCTGTCTGTGACTCATATTCATAAACATGTATAATTACAAACTGCAATAAGGGCTATGAAAAAAACACCAGTGTATGTGAGAGCGCATAATTGGGAATCATTTATCCTGGAGCATCAGCAACTACATTCTAATGAAGTAACCTTTAATTAAAGGCCTAAAAGAAGAATATGATTTAATAAGGCAAAGGGGCCAGGGGTAAGGGCAGAGGTGTATCTGAAAGACCATCTTAGGCAGAGGAGAGATCATGTATGAGAATAAGGGGACAAGGGGACACAGCTTATTTTAGCAATAGAAACCAGTATCACTGGATCACAGATAGTAAAGGGAGAGCACAAGATGGAACTGGCAAGTAAGGACTAGATCACATCATAGAAAATACACACAATTTCTTTTAAATCAGTTTGTTTCACCATAGAGATAAAGGACTAGAATGCAGAATAACTTTCAGCATAGCTTTTTCCAGCATAATTTCAATTTCAAATATTCTGCTACTCTACTCTCATAAAACAAACAAATCAAAACCACCTTGCACTTGTCAGACTAGTGGGTCCTGGTTTTGTTTTCTTTGTGTGTGGGGGGGGGTGGGTAGAAAAAGAGATTTCCAAGAAAGTATCTCTAAATCTTACATGCAGGAAAACTGAAGATCAGAAAAGCTAACTGTCTTTAGGGTTTTTTTTTTTTTTTTTTTTGTTTTTTTTGTGGGACCCTCGCCGGGGCCGGGAAACAAACTGGCGCTGCAGAGGCTGTGGGCAGCCCCGCAGCCCAGCACTCAACCGCTGCACCACCAGGGGAGGTCCTAACTGTCTTTAGTTTTTAACAGTTTGGAAGTAGTTTTCTCTATTTTTATAATACCTGGGGTCTGCTGATCTTTATGGAGCTGTGAATTGATACTTTTCATCAGTTTGGAAAAAGCTTGGTCATTATCATTTCAAATAATGCTTTTGCCACATCTCTCTCCTTTAGGGTCACCAAGTACATTTATGTTAGACCTTTTGGGTGGTTGTACCCCATGTCTTACCTGTTCTGTTCTTTCCATTGCATTTATTTCTCTGTGCTTCCATCTGGATATTCTTCCCCCTCTAAATTTATTTATTTATTTTCTTACATTGTTTTTTATTTTTGTATGGAAATTGATCTCTCCTCTCAGGAGTAGTCCCTTTAGTTCTCCCAACACCATATCAGCCATGAACCATTACCACAGTCCCTTGTGTGCTTCCTTCCCCTGTGTTGACTCCCTTCCCTCCCCTCCCCTGCTGTATGCCTCAGATCTATGGTCAGCTTGCAAGTGTCATCTTTTTCTTTGCCCTTTCTTGCCCTTTCACATATAAGTGAAACCATCCAATATTTATCTTTTTCCTTCTGACTTATTTCATGTAGTATAATCCCTTCCAGCTCCATTCATGTTTTTGACCAAGTAGTAGTCCATTGTGTATATATACCACATCTTGATCTATAGTTTGGAGCATTTTTAATTGCACTTATTTCAAATCTACTAATCTTATCCACAGTATGTACACTTTGCTGTTAAACCCATGTCATGAGTGTTAATTCTAAACTAGTTAACTATATAATAATTCATCAGTTCATCAGATGTTATATTCTTCAATTCTTGATTGTCATACTGATATTTTTCATGATTTCAGTTCTCTTTAAATGTTGTCTGTTCACTTATTTTGTCTGTTTTTTTCCAAATATCAATTCTAGTTATTTTGAAAGCATTGTATGCTAACTCTAACATCTGGATCACCTGTGGGTTTGCTTCCATTGTTTGTTTTTTTTTGTATTATTGGTCATATTTTTCTACCTCAATATTGCCTAGTATTTTTGATTGCATACCACAAACAGTGTATAAAACAACACATATGACTCCCCACTTCCTCTGTAATGAGATGACCTTAATCCAATCAGAAATTGAAATGATTTGAGGATGGGCTATAATTTTAGTATGAGCCAATTTACCTAATGGGAATCACTATTTTTTCATCTTGGCCTTCAGGCCTCGTCCCTGAAAGAATTGAACAGATTCACATTGTCCTTTGGTGGTCATAGGAGCCCTTCAGAATCTGACAACGTTTTGAGACAAAGATAGCGATATGTTGTAGTAGGCCCTCTCTTTCTATAGAGGTTTTGTCTTCTAACAAAAATGAGAGATTTCTTTCAAACTTTTTGATCAGCTTTCCATCTCCTGTACGGACAGATAATGTCCTTGTATTTCGGTTCCTCCAGATTCTAATGCATTGTGCGAGCCCCAAATTACTGTTACAGATCTTCTTGTATCCTTTTGCACAAGAAGAATCCATTTGCTTCAGCCAAGACTGCTCTTTAACCTGTGCACAGAATCAGCAAATGCCCCCAGGAAATAAAAGGGTGGGTATCATCAGCTTACTTAGATAGTGCTACCCTTCCTGGAATTTCAGCTCATATACTTTTTTTTTTTTTTTTTTTTCTTCCATAGCTCACCAGCCAGCCAATATGGTTTTTTTTTTTTTTTTATAGAGGCATGTTTTATTTATTTATTTATTTGTTTGTTTGTTCGTTCGTTTTTGTTTATACATGCACTGGGTACAGTCAGAAGCGCGGGAGGGTGAGAGAATTCACCAGAGCCAGAGCAGGGAGCAGAGCAGGCAGAAGGACCGAAGTACACTGCTGAGGGGAGCAGCGGGCGGCAGGAGAGGTCTGCGCGCCATGTGGGACCCTCCTCCGGTGGCCGGGGAGCAGCCGGGGATCGAACCGGCGCCGCAGAGGTCGCCGGCAGCTCTGCAACCCAGCGCCCAACCGCTGCGCCACCGGGGAGGCCCCAATATGGTTTTTTTTAAATGTATATTTTTTCAAGTTGCTTGTGGCAGGAGTTTGCTCTGACCTATTACATCAAACTCAGAAGAGAAAGACCTTTATGAACTATTTAGGGAAAATCAACCCATAGATAAAGGATGTCAAAATGAGAAAAATGGATTAATCACATATAAAGATAAGGAAAGTGTGTACCTGTGAGGGCATCACAACTGGCAGATCGATTATTGCATTGGCAGGGCAAGCAACCACTCTTACTAAAATCATAATATCCATCTTGGCAACGATCACACGTAGAGCCAATGACACCCACTTTGCACTGGCATTTCCCAGAACTGCAATGAAAGCAAAAACTAATGAATAAAAGAAAATTAGGTTAAAAATTTTGTTGCCTAATACCCCATCTTAAGTTATCCTAATGTATTGATAGAAATTTTTTCAACCGAATTCCAGTTACGAGAAGTACTGAGTGATTTTTATTTTGATTTGGAAGTTGAACATCTTCACAACTACATAAATTCAATTAATATGGTATTAATACTAATTATTTGTGACATTTTAACCCTCTGCACTGGGTAGTTCAAAATAAATTATGAGGGATTCATGGAGAACATAAATCCCTTGTGCTTAGAAATCTTTGCTTACTAAATGCTGGGGCAGAGAACTGTACCACTGCTACATCTCACTACTCGATCAGTTCACAGTTCCATCAGCATCCATCCTGCCCAGGATGGAGAAGAGAAGAAATACCATCTAGCTTTCACACAACCTAGTTTCTGGCTCAAGAATATGAAGACCAAGATTTTAATAAGTGCATCTACTAATATTCATTTAGATGTTGGAAATTTTAATACAGTTTTTTACTTTAGGGTCAGATTGTATTAATTGATCATATTTCTGGGAAACTGGAATTCATAATTAAGTGAATGTCACTATAATGGCGACTTCTATTGCTTTCTAGAGACATTTTTTTGGTAAGACTACAAATCAAAAATAAGAAAAATATTTTATTTAGTATCCTACCTCTTCCTATTAATCTATTTTCTTTTCTTAGATGTCTAGTACATCAATGATATCATCTACACTCAATTAGTGACTTAAAACCTTTGATATATTTTTAACTCATCTCTCTGTATCCCATACTCTTATAATTTCTCACTCATATTCAGTATATCATCAATTTCTTTCAAATTTTATTTCAAAATTCTAAGTATTATTATCTATAATCCTACTTAGAATAGCTTTTCTCCTTTCACCTCTCAAAAATTCTCCTGCTTTAAGGCTGATCTTTTTCCATGAAACATCCTAACTGGTATACAGAAATTTGCTTCCTGATTTTACACCCCCATACCATACATTGTAACCTTACAGTCTATGCTGTATTCTTTTCATATATGTAAGTCTTAGTTCTCTAGTTAAATTGTTAAAGACTGAGACAGAGGCCGCACCACATAGTTTTATTGTCCTCAAGACCAAACATAAGCCTAGGGATATGGCATTGAAGCAAACTATTTTATTTCACAAATTTTATTTGATAAGTTTCCTGAGCCTGAGGACTATATCTTAACCATCTTGATATCCGATCTGGGCTGGAGGCACTTAATATATGCTTCATAAATAAATGCTCAAGAGACACATGAACTGAATTTTAAAGTTAACTATTGGGAGGAAAAAAGAAAATTGAATGGCTAGTGACTAGGCTTCTCAGAACAACTAAAATTCTGTCTTCCCCTTTCCCCCCCCAATAGTATGACCCTTCTTTATACACTCCATCTGGATCTGATTTTTTTTTTTAAGATTTATTTA
Source organism: Talpa occidentalis (assembly GCF_014898055.3). Classification (NCBI taxonomy): domain Eukaryota; kingdom Metazoa; phylum Chordata; class Mammalia; order Eulipotyphla; family Talpidae; genus Talpa; species Talpa occidentalis. The sequence continues at coordinate 70,527,260 of NW_023605083.1, forward strand.
TTTATACAAGAACTGGGGTACAGGCCAGAAGCGCGGGAGGGTGAGAGGATTCACCAGAGACAGAGTGGCGAACAGAACAGGCAGACTGACTGAAATACACTGCTGAGGGGAGCAGGGGTCGAGACAGGAGAGGTCTGCCACGTCTTGTGGGTATATCCCTGGCCGGCCAGGAATTGAACCTGCACTGCAGAGGCTGCGGACAGCTTCATAGCGTTGCGCCCAACCCACTGCACCCCCGGAGAGGCCCTGGATCTCAGATTTTTAAACTGTATCTGAGTACATTTTGGCACTGGTCATATTGACTGGAAGACAATTCAAGGTAGAACTGCTTTTCAATATAATTCTTAAAGAAATTCAGTTCTGAATAATGAGCCCCTATGGGATTGTTAATTTTAGTTCAGGAACCCAAGATAAAATTGTTAACACTTAGATAGCTCTTTCACATATCGGTTAAAGTAATTGCTTATTATTTCCAATATTCCTATTTCTGCAATAAAAACAAAAGTTCTGAACTTCAGAGAAATTAGAACTTAGGGTTGAGCTTTACAGAATGGCAGAAAAACAACTTTCAACCATGTATATTCTATTTCTAATACACAACCTAAGGGCTGTTGTTTTTGTTTTGAGATGAGACTATTCCTAGCATCCTCTGGGCTAAATAATGAGGCTTTGCCCTCTCTCCCTAAAAAACCATTTTGAGCAACTGGAATTGACGTTTACTTCTCTCTCTCATTTATCGTGGTTCTCTGCAATATCCCAGACGTGGGGGGGGGGGGGCGGTTTGGGGTGAGGAAGGGGTAGAAAAAGTGACAGAGTTCTACATGGAATATTTTTATTTTTAGTACTTTATCAAATAAACTGAGTGCAGAGGGGTAAGAAAGGCAGGCTTAGGCAAATAATATATACTTAACATATCTTAAAGCCTTGTATCCAGAGAAGTCACCTAACAAACTTAGTATTCCTATCTTAAAGCTATCAAATGTACTGGGTTATGTAATTTTTTGACTAACAATTTTACAGAAAATATAAAATGAAGGTACCATAAAGCATTATGATGATGATGATGATAATGAGCCTATGTCATTAACAAGCTATGTAAATAAATATATATGTCTTCTAATCCTCAAAATAACTCTATTAGGTGGAGCTCATAATGCTTACTGTACTATTGAGGTAATTCAGAGAGGTAAAAGTCGTCCACATGCAGTGAGGAATGTTTATTTCAATAAGGCCAGACTTTCCTCCATTATACTATGTTACCTATTCCTCCCTGAGCTTGACTCCACATTTGCATAAGAAATTTGCCTGCCAAATAACTTGATAGTGACTTGGATATCAAGCTTCATGCTGTAGATTCCAAGTACCACAATTCACCATTATTTAGGTTCTGACCCCGAGATGTTTCTGCCTTGCCCAGAATAAGCCTGGGTCTTTTCTCTCACTGCCAGTTTAACAAAAGCTGAGTTTTTACTGTTTAAAGAGAAACTGCAGCCTATCAAAGTCTAAGATTCTTAGAGATTCAAGCCCAAGTATTACTTTGTTAAAGTTTTAATTAAAATGTGTACTGATCTTAGTATAGAAGATGAGCATTGTTTTTTAAAATACAACAGAAATTTACATAGCAATATCAAGCATGTCTCTTAAGAAATTTTGCAAAAAAAGAAAACATAAGGAAAAGAAACACACATACGTATCAATCTTACAGAAGAACAGCCCAAAGTTCTGAAAGATCTATCAAAGTACACTTGTATTTATCAAATAGGAAGATTAGGAATAACCTATGACTCAACAAGAAGGAATCAGTCAATTTAAATCTTGTGATACTGTCATAAAATTATAAAGAGTATATTGTGCCTTTCAAAGTATGTCTACCAATACTAGTCAATTTCCAAGATTTTTAAAATGTTAATCAAAATGCTGGCTCCTCATTTCTTTAGACATTAGATTTTTCAATATAAAGAAGAATAAAAAGCTACTTTTAATGATGTTTGCCCAACCCACCACCTACAAGAAAAAGGTATTATCTTGGAATACCATCTCATAGGAGTAACAGCTAGTGTTCTCAAGGTAGCTGCTACTCTGTTAGTGGACTTCCCCTCAAAAGACCAATTTAAGCAGGCATCTTTCTCCTTGGAAAATATTCTCCTTAGTTGATGATTTAAAAAAAATCCACAAATGGCTTTACAAATTCTGATAAAGCAGTTGTCTAGTTTAGATATCACGCTTCACTTTTCCTGGATAGGTTTCCTGGATAGAAAGAAAGTCCTTTATTCCCTCTTAAAAAATACAGAGTGGTGTAGTAGAGTTTGGTTGTGAGACCACACTAAATAGTGCTTTTCCATCATGTTACTTATGGCCCATAGCCAATTTCTGCATGTATCAGAATTAAATCACTCAGCAACTATAAAGCTGTCCCTGTGTGACTTCTTTTATAGAATAAGCCTTTACAACACCCCCTTTCATGGTCTCTCCCTGTGAAAGACTGCTGAATGCTTTTTGAACCAAAGGTCAATGACATAAATGCATTGAAATAAAGAAAGAAAAAGGTGGGGGGAAGGGTCTGTTAACAGACCACTTGTGCTTAACCATAGGTTTGCTTCATATCTGTAGCATAAGGGCACAGAATTGGATTTTGAAAAGAAGCCAGGGAAATCTATACTACTGAAGTCAACTAACAAAGAAATCAAGATGGAATTTATTCATCTGATGTCACTTTTAATAGACATGAGTTAGTTGCTAGTAAAGTATTAATATAGTCTGGAGAGGGAGGAGTACAAAATCATTTATAAAGGAAACACACACATTACGGAACTAAGTTGCACTAAGTGTAACTAAGCATGCACTATACATTTCTCAAACTATCCCAAAGAGAAATCTCAGATTTTCTTATGGTGTCAGTGCTCATAAGTGTGAACAACTATTACTAAACTTGTACACTTTAAAAAATTATCTCTTAAAGTGTAAACATAATTTCTATTTCTGACATGAAGTTATTACTTTTTCAAGAGAAAATTCAAGATACGGTATGTATTTATGTTTTACTAATACTAACTAAAATGTATTTTTAAAGACTCTGTTTAAGATAAGTAGGTAGGAATATTCAGAATTTCCATTATTTACAATCACATTGATTAGGGCGGGAAGGGTGGGACACAGGAAGGGAGGTATCAGGGTCTCTGGAAAATTCATAGTCTGAGGAGACAGACAGAGATTGGTTCATATTCTGATTCTGCTAGTAACCAGCTGGGACCAAGCACTTACTCTTTCTTAGGCTCAGTGTTTCCATTTGTAAAATTAAGACTATTATACCACACTTCGTAGGGTTATCATGGGAATGAAAAGTTGGATATGCAGGGTATTTAGCAAAGTGGCCATCACATAATGAATATCCCAAAATGAAAGAACTATGAAGATGATGACAATGATCTATATCTGGAATTTTTCTGAGAATTGTAAGGAGAGTGGGTTAGAATCTCTAGTAAGCAGAGATATACAAGACTAAATCATTTACTTTTTAAATTATGTCAACAAACCTAGAAAGATATTAAGAATTTACAGAGTAATTGCTAATTTTGAGCAAAAGTGTGGCTAGGAAAAGAGAACACATCATGAACACATAGTCAAAATGGTTTTGGAAAGCAAATTTAAAAACTAAGAAGGGAAAGGATCTGAAAAATCCTAATTAGGTGGTACCAAAGCCAGCAAGACCTGGTGTGCTTTTTTTTTTTCACCAAGTAGCTAACAGATTTAATTTTTTCCTAAATTATCAAATAATTGTCTTGGTACATTTTGTATTAGTAGAAATACTATCTTTTTTTTCTTCCTAAGATTTACAATATATAAATTATGTGTGTATGGTATATCTTTAGGTATCATTCCATCAATTTTAAGTCAAGAATTCATAGATTAACTTGAAAAGATGTCATTATAAATAAGGGAAATTTATTTGTGATTATTCAAAAATCCTGCCTTTTTTCCTTCCTTCTCCTTCCATTTACATGTTGGCACTGTGACATGGAAAGAACAAGAAGCAGAAAAAAAAAGATAGTTCTAATGGGCTATGATGGAGGAGTATGGGTGCCTCGGGTGGGTGTTGTGTGATAACACACATCTGAACAGATGTGAACCCATATCTCTGAATCATATATGGTATTGTAAACCAGTATTACTGCATTGAAAAAATAATATAAAATAATTAAATGTATTGATTTTCTTCTTAAATAATGAAAATTGAAAAAATAACTTGAGTAAATAAATCAATTTAATTTAGGAAAAGACTGAAAGTACTAGTTAAAAGAGTTTGAAATTAACAGTTAATTGCTGATTATAAGCTCTCTTAAACTATTAAAAGCATTATTAAAGGGTAGCTAGAAAAAGTTTTTCTAATTAGAAAAAACTTTTACCTGGGAAAATAAAAAGGAAAGTCATTAACAATTATTAATTCTGCGTTTGGTCATAGTTTTATAAAGGTAATGGAAAAACAGTTTCACTGTTTTTGTTGTGAAAGAACATTTCTGCAATCATGGAAAAGATCATTATACAGTGAGTAAAGTTCCTTTCTGTAGGAAGAAAAGATAGCTTTGTTGTTGAAAACATTGGCTTATAAACAGTCCTTGTACTTTTGAGGGCAAATAGTCTAATAATAATTAGAGGAAATCATATTCAGACAGAAATACTTAATATCCAATAAAGTTATTATCTAGGTACAAAAAATATTTTCTAATAACTGATTTTACCAAAATGAAATTTGAAATTTATTTGAAAAGTCAGAAGTAAAATTTAATAGCAAAAAAATAAAAAGGATTATATTTCCAGGGCCACAACTTGGAAAGGCCTAACTTAATTCAACTAGGAAAGTTATTTCTTGTTTCCTTCACTTTTAGTTTAAATGGAAGAAATAGAGTCATAAGAATTCTCAAACCAACACAATCGTGCCTTTATTTGATGAGATTTCTTCATTTTAAAAGTAATTTTGTAAGAGGAAAAGCACGAGGTCCTAGAATCATCTTGAAAAGATGATTCTCAAATATGCTAACATTTGTATTCTTTTGTAACCATTGTAGGTTTGTTTAGTGAAAAGGTAATTATTAAAACTTCATTTGTATGCATGCAGTGTTTCATAAATTAATTTGTAATGCCTAAAATTTAGAACTCATTTTCTCACAGAAATGACAGCATAAGTGGTGGCCTAGTTTCCAGATGAGCAAACAGAACCTGTTTGATTCAAGATGCTGATATTAATGGTGTTGGGCAAGCCCTTTGTATCCAAGTCCTAAGCCTGAGTTCTGAACCCAGTAGAGAGTGGAATGGACAGGAGGCAACATTAACATTTATTGAGTTTCTACTATGGGTTAGAAATAAGGTACATAGTTCAATATTTATATATATATGCATTATCTAATGTAGTACTTACAGTAATTCTATATATTTGTAAGGCTCCAATTTGCCAATTTCTAATTTTCTGATTATTGGCTAAGTTTATAAGTCAGAAAATAAAAATAATAATCCATTTTTCAAAAGATTATGAAACTCAGCTAAAATTACCTTCCAACTACTACCCTTCCGTGTAAGTACTCCCATCTTAATCTCCAATTGGTAGAGTTTCAGTGGCATGAAATGATTGTTTTCAAGGTCACACAGCCAAAGAGTAATTAGAATTAGAACCTAGATCTTCTACCTACTAATGAAATGTGTTTTCCTCTCTCTCTCTCTTTTATAGATTGCCTCTATGTATGTACTTAATGAAAGCAAGCCAGAAGAATTTAACATGGTCATATTTTTAGACTTTCAACACTGCTAGAAGAAACTTTAAAAAATCTTCTTGATTGAAGTAATACTAGTTTATAACATTATATAAGTTTTAGGTGTACAGCATTATAAGTCTATATATATATATATATTCTACATCGTGTTCATGTCTAAAAGTCCAATTCCATCCTTTGGTCCTTTGCCTTAAAGCTTTTTTTTTTTTTTAAGATTTATTTATTTATGCATTCAAGAGCTGGGGGACAGGCCAGAGATGCCGGAGGTGAGAGGATTCACCAGAGACAGAGTGGGGAACAAAACAGGCAGATTGACCGAAGTACACTGCTGAGGGGAGCAGTGGGTTAGTCAGGAGAGGTCTGCTGCACCATGTGGGTAGCTCCCTGGCCGGCTGGGGATTGAACTTGTGCTGCAGAGGCTGTGGATTGCTTCATAGTGCGGTGCTTTAACCCTTTGCACCACTAGGAAGGCCCCCCTGACCAGTACTCTTTAAGACATCAAGGTTGTGAATGACAAGGAAAGACTGAGAAAACTGTCAGATTGAAGGGATGACATGATGAGTAAATGTAAGGTGATATCCTGGTCTGGATTCTGGAAACAAAAAGGGACATTAGTGTAAAAATCGGGGAAGCAGATAAAATCTATAGCCAAGTTAACAGTATTTTAGTAATGTTAATTTTAAATTTTGTTTAATATACCATGGTTATATAAAAAATTAACATAGAGAGAAATTAGGTGAATGGTATACTAGCTTTATAATTTTTCTTTAAATCTAATATTATTTCAAAATAAAAAGTTAATAAAATTATTATTTGGTGCAGTGAGTCAAGGCAATATGGAGAGTATTACTGTCCTATTACTGGGGCAAAATTGGTCGTCATGATAATTATTGACCTTAGATCTCAAAGAGGAATCAGGATAAGAAAATAAACTTACACTGCAGGCTTGAAGAGCTGCTGTGTTAGATCACATGTATGACATTGTGGTTAGAATATACAATCAAATCCATAGCTGTTTTCATGTTTTTAATACCTTTTTCCTCTAAGATCTGAAAAGAAGAGTTTCTAAAATTTAAGTTAGAGGCCACGGCTGATATAGAAGGATGCTTGTTTACACAGGGAAGACTTTGTCTTCTGCTGTGTCCCCTTAAAAAAATTAAATCAGGGCCTCCTTGGTGGTGCAGGTGGTTGAGCGCAGCGCTGTGAAGCTGTCTGCAGCCTCTGCATTGCCAGATCAATGCCCTCTGGCCATGGAGATACCCACATGGCGAGCAGACCTCTCCTGTCTTGCCCGCTGCTCCCCTCAGCAGTGTATTTTGGTCAGTCCTCCTGTTCTGTTCCCCAGTCTGCTTTGGTGAATCCTCTCACCCTCCCACATATCTGGCCTATACCCCGGTTCTTGTATAAATAAATCTTTAAAAAAATTAAATCAGCATAGCTTTTTACATCTCGCTATCTTTTTAATAGCAAGGAATGCTTTTTCTAGAGGGTAAAGAGAAATATGGGAATATTTATCTTCTTTCTCCTTGGGTTTGATTTCTACTTAAAATACCTAATTTTGTCAATCCTGGAAAAAGATTTGGACTTTTCTCTCTAGATTTCCAATAAAAAAGAAATATAAGTGCTTCAGCCATGATTAATTTGACAGTCAAAGTATACAACTAGTTTAAAAATTATTAATTCCATTATTATGGTTCTTTATATATTAAATGAATTCTCTGGTATGATTTATTTCATGTATTTCAACAATTTGAATTTTTCAAGCTTGTTCCTGTATTTGTAAATTCAGTAGATGTCCATAGAGTGTTAACCACTAATGTCTGTAAAGTCATTTATAATTAATAGTATTCATCTATATATTTTCTCATTTGATTCTATCAACAAGGAGTAAGGATGATTATATACCAAATTATAGATGAGAAGTAATAATTGAAAGTTTACATGAGTGTGCAAGTTGGATATCTGTTAAGTCCTAAAGAGAGAAGAGTCAATTCAAGGTCTTCTGATACAACATTCCATGTTCTTTTGCTACATTAAACTCTCAGAGCATTCTGTTCTGGCTTAGTGTATACCCCTGTGCTCGAGGTCAGGAGTTCTTTTGTTTTCCTACCTTAAACGACCATTTTCTTCAGTGTCTTATAAGGCTGATTGGCCTATCATGAACCAGTCATTACATCTCATTTCACTCATTAAGAATAAATTCCCTATTCCCAAGATCCTAAGAGGTTTATTTAAATATGACAAATAGTATAAGATTAGGCATTTGGAAGTATTAAATGGACTAAATTGAACACAAATGTACTCAGAAGGCATCATGAGTTACTAAAGAAAGCATACATAGATTTTGGAGTCAGATGAAATAATCATTAAATAAAAGAGTGTGTGTCAATCATGTGCCAGCCACTGTGCTGGGTCCTGGAAATTCAGCAGTGGAAATAGATAAACCCACCCTGATTTCAGAGAGCTGACATTTTGCATGGGGAGAGAGAGATAATAAACATGAAAATAAAATATATAGTATGTTAAATAATAAGAAACATTATAATTTTAGATAGTGTGACTAGCTAAGTCCTTGTTGAGAATATGGCTTTTGAATAAAGAACAAAAAGAAAGAAAGCATGACATTTGGATTCCGCAGGTGAAGCATATTGCTAATAGAGAGAACAGGGAGTGCAGGATCCCTGGTGCAGGAACATACCTAGCATATTTGGGCAATACCCAGGTGAATGTGGCTGAAGTGATGTAAGTTTGGAGGCAAGGGTTAGGGAAGCATTAGGTAAAGCAAAATGTGTACACTGATATTCAGAATACTGTTCTTTCAAAATATAGTTGAGATTTCTTATATGAAAAATTTGGGGGGTAAATGAAGCTATAGTAATTGCAACAGTGTGGTATTGGTTCAGGGACAGAGTGTTGAATAAATAGAAGTAAAAGGAGAGCCCAGAAACATCTCATGTGTTTAAAGACATTTGAAACATAGCAGAGGAAGCACTGAAGCTTAAGGATAAAAAGATGGACTTTTTGATGAATTGTACTATAGATCGGATCTCTCTCTATTACCTCATATTCAAGAATAAAGTTTAGGTGGATTAAAGAAATCAAATGTTTTAGGAAAACATCTTAATGACCTTTGGTGGGAAAGGATTTTAATTAATGTGCTAAAATGGAAAGACAAGCCACAAACTGAGTGCAGATAATTGTACCACTTTAACAAAGGATTGCTTTTCCAGGAATAAAGAATGTGTACAAATTAATGTAAATATTACTTGCACACACTTCCTAGAAGAGGAAATTCAAATGACCAATAAAGGTGAAAACAGATGTTCCATCTAATTAAGAATCAGTATAATGCAATTTAAAACCACAGTGTGATACCATTTCAAACTACCAGACTGGCAATAGGTTAAAAGCTTATGATATCAAGTGTTGGTCAGTATATTGAGCAAAGAGGCCATTATTCCATTGCTAATGGGAGTGTAAATGCTACTATGGCTTTGGAAAACAGGCATTGCTAAGTAAAGTTGGATCATGCAACGAATCTGTTATTTACCAGTTCCATTCCTTAGTAGATAGATACCCTAGAGAGAATATTTCTAATGTGTATTAGAGGACATGTACAAGAAGGTTTGCAGAAGCATTATTCATAATGCCACATTAAAACAACCTAAATGTTTAGATAAATGAATAAATATGTAAAGTTATATAGTCATGCATTGCTGAACAATGAGGGAAATACCCTAAGAAATGTATCTTTAGGCAATTTTATCATTCTGTGAACATCATAGAGTGGAATTACACAAACTTAGATGGTATAACCTATTAGATACTAAGGCTTTATGGTATAGCCTATTTGGGACCACCATCCTATTTGCAGTCCATAGTTGACCAAGCATCTTTAAGTCACTCATGACTGTATTTGTGCAATGAAATATAATACAGCAGTGAAAAAAGAATGGTCACAGCTATACATATATATGTTAATAGGTCTTTAAAACATAATAGTCTATTTAGGGCCTCCCCTGGTGGCGCAGTGGTTGAGTGCTGGGCTGTGAAGCTGCCCGCGGGTTTGATCCCTGGCCACCAGCGAGGGTCCCACATGTTGCGCAGACTTCTGCTGCTGCACCTGCTGCTCCCCTCAGCAGTGTATTTTGTTGGTCTGCCTGTTCTGTTCCCCGCTCTGGCTCTGGTGAATTCTCTCATCCTCCTGCGCTTCTGACTGTACCCAATGCTTGTATAAATAAATAAATAAATAAATCTTTAAAAAGAAAAAAAGTCTGTTTTCTTCAATGTTTTTTTTTTAATATAAAGTTTAAGAACAGCCAACATTATATGATAAATTATTAATAATACATATTGAGATGGTTAAACTCTTAAAGAACTAAAGAAAGATTAACATAAAACTAAGTTGCTTCTAGAGCAAGACAAGAGAATGTAGTTGAGGACAGACATGCAAGAGATTTCTAATGTCTTGCTAGTGAATATCAAAATGTTTACTGTTCTGTAAATTGTATTGTCTTTAAAGTTATCTATTTCTGTATGAATGATACATTTTTATAATTTAAAAATGAAAGTTGAAAGAACTTTGCAAGATTATATCAGTAAAACTACTGGAGGCAGTAGAGCTTTGCAAGGAAACTGTCTGGACAGGGGCATTTGCAAAACTAGATACAGGCAGGAAATCAGAATTTTCAAGTCTTAAAATTTTTCTTAAAGGTTTATTTTGTTTATGCATGTATGCAAGAACTGGGGTGTAGGCCAGAGGTGCGGGAGGTGAGAGGATTCACCAGAAACAAAGTTGGGAGCAGAACAGGCAGATCTACTGAAATACACTGCTGAGGGGAGCAACAGGCGAGACAGGAGAGGTCGGCTGTGCCATGGTGGGTTAGCTCCCTGGCCGGGGGGATCTAACTCGTCTGGCAATACTTTGATAGCACTGAGACTTTAACCCCTGTGGCACCAGGGAGGCCCCCAAATCTTAGAATTTTTGAGACAGTTCATAAGTAGTGTCTCTTCTTTGGCAATTAAGTATTTTAAAGTCCCACTTATCAGAGGAGATAATTGAATGACTGGCAGTTCAGTCAGGCAAGATTAACATAAAGAGCTTTAAGGATGGGCCTCCCTGGTGGCGCAAGGGTTAAGACACAACCTATAAAGCTGTCCGCAGCCTTTGCAACATGAGCTTGATCCCCAGGCCGGCCAGAGAGCAACCCAAATGGCACAGCAGACCTCTCCTGACTCGCCCACTGCTCCTCTCAGCAGTGTATTTCAGTCTGTTCTGTTTCCCACTGTCTCTGGTGAATCCTTTCACCCCCCCACACCTCTGCCTGTACCCCAGCTCTTGTATGCATAAATAAATAAATCTTTAAAAAAAAAAAGAGCACTGGTCAGGTATTTTAGAAAATGCTCCTCATTTTGAGTTTGATATCATGATTAAACTAAGGTTATAAATTGGAAAGGGGGAAGGTTATGACAGAGGTAATGTGCCCTACTCATTATATAGTATTGAGGAGTACATGACTGTACTCACAGAACTGATTGTTAACAGTGTTATCCAGATGACTCAAATCATAATTTTTCATGCTAGAAATTTATCTGTATGGTAGCTAAACCTGGGATAGCTATAAGGCTTATTTGGAAAACAAGTAGAGGTACAGCCACTCTGTTAACTCTCACTGAGACCTACTGAAGGCAGCTAGTCAAACAGGTATTGGTTGTTTTGACCATTTAGTAGTTGTCTGTTTGGGAGCAAATTACCTAAGTCTCAGTTTCTTCATCTGTAAAATAAGAACAACACCGCTTCAACAAGTTGCTATTCTAGACTGAAAATATATACTACTATAAAGTACTTACCCTGGCACATAGTAAATGTTCAATGTTAACACCATTCATTCTCGTGTTGACTGTGGTAACACATATGTTAGCAGTGTTTGCCAAGTTGTGTGGTATTTTTATCTCAGAAGGAAGTCAAACTACAGTTCAGTTTATAAGATTTTTAAACTTTTCAAGTGTAGTAAAATATACTATCAGAGAGATGTTTAATGAGAGATTAAATATGTGGTTTCTTTCTTCTTTAACAAGTCTGCAATTGCTTTGCCATTTGGGCAGGGATAGAAAATAATCTTGAAGAGGTCCTCCTCATTGGCACAAGAATCATTTAAGCTAGGTTTCCCTTAGTTATAGAAGTATAATGAACAGACACCACTGTCTTGGGAAAGGGTTTAAGAAGACCTTTTATGTTGGAGAGGGAGGAAGGTGTAGGGTTTGTTAGAAAGGAGCCTATAAAATGTCCTCACCCAGTATTCTTGGCAAGGGCTCATAGACTGAGCTGGGACTGCACATGTAACTGAAGGCAATGACTTAGGATCTATAACTTTGGAGTCACAATTTAGGGCATTCTTGAAAGAACCTGGCACTAAAGAAGTAGGGTTCATCTTCCCTCAAAGAATGTGCTTGCCTCTTCCAGGATCAGACCAGGAAAAATATCATAACAGTAGTGAGCAAGCACCATCTTCAGGTTGTTCAGGACCAGGCCTTACCCCAGCAGCCCCAGAGAAAGATGAGAGGACTAGTCAGAATCACATTCCCTTGACACTTAGCATCAGAGCAGGATTTACTCTAGAATGACTGTGAAACTAGTATTTAATTGTTAGAAAATGGATTGCCTCAAGAGGAGGGCACTGGATTTATGCTACTGAGGTATACGAGCATACAACTAATTAATTGGGAAAATGAGAGGTATGCCTGTATTTCAGCCCTGTTTGTGGAAAAGTCTATGAATTATATAAGCTTTAGACTTCCCCATATCTGTTTTATTTGCTAACCTCACAGGTCTCTCTATAAAGATTACTAGTTTTAGAAAGTCTTAAAAGATAAAAGGGGTTTATTTTCAGCAGCACGGAAAGAACATGGGCATGGGGATACTGTGACACTTAACAGGGGAATAAAAAGTCCCATGGGATAAAGTGGGTGGCAACAATTATGAAGCATAGGGAAGCAGATTCAATTCCTGCTGCCTGCCACAAAGGAAGAATGGTAAGCACAGGGAGAGGGTATAGGCCTGAGAAGGAACCCTGGGACTGAGCAATCCCTTAAATTCAGTTTAGAAACACAAATTACCTGTAGATTTACCTGTATGTATTAAAGCAAAAATAAAAACTTTCTAGAGAATTAAGCACGGAAACACTACTATTGTGGGGCCACTCACCATCCTCACTAGATTGCATTTTAAACATTCTCTCCATTTTCACCATTACCCTAATTATGCCCCTCACTAGTTTTCAGTCTTCCTCTTATCTCCCCTACATACATTGGCCCATTCTATTACTGCTAGAACACAGATCTTTCTTCTGCTTAAAAATTGCTTCAGGATTAAAATCCAAATAATGTGTCTGACTATAAAGCCCTCACTGACCTGACTCCTGCAGAACTTGCTAGATCATCTCTGCTCCCACGCCTCTTCCACCTTACATCCTGTGTAAGCATATCTCTGAGATGTTAATCTTGCTATTTCCTGTTCTGTAACATTCTTTCCCACCTTTCCACTACTATATGTCTAAATCTTTTTTTTTTTTTTTTTTGTGGGACCCTAGCCAGTGGCTGGGGAACCAACCGGCGCTGCAGAGGCTGCGGGCAGCCTCTCAGCCCAGCGCTCAACCGCTGCACCACCAGGGGAGGCCCTCTAAATCTTTTCCTTCAAAATTGAGCTCAAAAGCTATCTCCTCAATGAACTCATCTATGACTTTTCCAGCTGTAAGTGTGATCTCCTAGGTTCCTAATGCACTTCACGTTGTGTCTTTATATATTATAATGTGGGTCAATTTTACTTTGCATTATAGTTATTGATATGTTACGTATTTTTTCAGTCTGCTTAATAGACCAGAAGCTCCTTTGAAATGAACAAAATTTGTTTTTAAGAAGTTAACATGTTACCAAACACTATATTTATATGAACCTGATTATTTATACTATTAGTATACATATTACCGCATACTCAGAGGAGGCTCTTAGAGGAAGCAAAGTAAATGAAACAAGTAGAGGAGTCTGGAACATGGTTTAGGGAAAGTAATATGTTGGATCAACAACAACTCTGTCAACTCACTGTGACTAGATTGAGTTATGTCTAGATTTACATTTTATGTTAATGTTTACAAAGGTCACCAATAATTAGAGGAGGGAGTATTTTTCCTTTATTTGACGGCAGCTAACATCTAGTTAATAATAAGATCAAGTCTTGTATTGAAATCCTAACTTAAACTGTAACTTAAATCCTTAGGTTAGAAATGCACATAGAGCTTTCCAAACCATAACAGACTTGCATTATTGCACTTAAATCTCAATGCACCCAGTGCCTTTTTCTAAATAAGCCCATCTGTCTTTTTACTAATATTCCAAGTTTAGTCTAATATGTTTTATGATAAACTTATAAACATGAACTTGGTGTAATGTACTTAAAACATCTTCTAAGACATAAGCCCTTTGGGCACTGCACATTATTGAAACAAATGACCCATCACAGGATAGAGGCTAGGATCAGTTACCTGCCTTTGACCAAGATGCCTACCTTTTCAATTCTACCTTCAAGGAAGAAAGATTGATGTGTATCCTTCAAAAGTAATTTAAACTAGAGATTAGCATAACTACAAGAACAATAATTGGGTAAATAATAAGCTATTTTAAATAAATTTAAAGCTCTGGGGCTTTGTTCTGTTTTCCTATAAAATAACATAAGAATATGCTAGTTTTGAAATGCACACATGGTGCAAAGATGAATAAGATGTAAGAATTATATAAAATAAAATATTAAAAAAATATTCTAGTTTCAAAGATTTTTTTTTGAGTTTGACACACAATGCACCAGATGTCTCTATGTGAATGTCCCAGTCACTTCAAAATGAAATGTTTGAAACCTAACAGCATTATCATCTCCCTCCATCCTGCTAATCTACCTGTTTCCTTTATCTAGTTAATGCAATATCCCTTCACTCATGTGCCCGAGTAAGAAAGAAACAAGAAATCATCTCTCTTCCTTCCATACTCCATACACACAATCAGCTCTCCAGTATGTGTATATTTTATCTTCCAAATATCTTACATTGGTCCCTCTCAGTGTCAATACCAATGTCAATGCCAATTTTTCTTGCTTGGATGACTACAATTGCCTTCTTACTGGTCTCCTTACCTAACCTCATTGTCTATCATCTATAAGGCAGACTTCTGTTAGAGAAATTTTTCTAAAAAGCAAATTAGATGTCACTCCTTACTCAATATTCTGCAGTGGATAAACTAATTTGCATGGCAAATCAGACCCTTCATGGTCTGATTTTTTATTTATTCTTTATTCATGGACTCTGTTCATTCATCAAGTATGTACTGATTCTATTTTGTGCCAGACACTGTTCTAGGTGTTAGAGATGACAGTAAACAAATAAACAAGTTTCATCTCTTATCATTTCCCACTCTCCTTCAACCCTTCCTTTCCACTGCTACCAAGTGTTCGTGGCATTTAAGAAATAGAGAGCTACTGGCAATCTACTAAAGATGCCTTGTTCTTTCATACAAACTTCTACTCATCCTTCAAATTTCAATTTAAATACTACTTCCTTTCTCAAGACCTCCCTGAATTTCCTGTGTACTTATGAATACTCATTTTTTTTTTGTATTTCTGTTTTCCACTAGATAATAAGTGCCTTGAGCACAGAGATAATGTCTTTGGACACATAGTTGGCAAAAGCAATGTCATTATTAAATGTAACAATAAGTGACTAAAGAGAGAGAGCTTTCCTCAATTATTCATTGTTTCTAATGATCAAATAACTTTTTCTTGATCTCCCAGAATTATATGCAAAGTTAACACAGCAGCTAGTACTCCTGATTATAACACGAGATAATTTTCAGAGATCCCTATGAATGTGAGCCTCAGAGGTTTTGTCATCTCTCTATTTGACATTTATTTCAGCGTAAGTTTACTTCATGAGTAGAATGCTGCCCTCTGTCCTAGGGCAAATTCCCATAATTAAAAATGCAAAGTAATAAATATTTCAAAATACAATGTACAACAACAACCACAGATTTTATGGAATAGGATATTACAACACTACAGAACTTCTTTGTTATCTTACAGACAATTCAAAAATGATGCAAGTTGTAAACTAACCTATTATGACTACATTTAAAAAAATTAAATCAGTATATAATTATCTACATACAAAGTCAGCCCTAACAATAGTTTAAGGACTACATTAAGACATTGGGGCTCCACTAGGTATATTTCTTTTGAGATAAATGCTATCTGATTTCCCCACTCATTTATTAAACATATATCCAAATGCGAATCAGGAAAACATTAGAAATATGTATCAACAGCAAAAATGAAAAGTAAGATATTTTAGCTTGACTCCTTCCCAATTAGACAGGTTGGAACACCAATGGTGACGTGAGGGGGTGGCCATCTGTCAATACATAAAGGACTTTGTGTGTGCACACAAAGACATTGCTCAGCCTACATCTGGCTCCTGCAGCCAAATTCTACCCTCTCTGAGGCAACTCCCACTGAAATATATGGGCATGAAGAACAGGGAAATAAATTTTTAAGAAGCCAGCTGTTTGTTCCATGGACAGTAGATGTATGAAAATCAGGACAGAATTGAGGTCACTTTTCCGTCTTTATTTATTTTTAAAAAGAGAACAAGGAGAGCCAAACAAAAGAGAATTTGAGTAGGTGTTAAGAGATCAGATGGCTCATGTTATTGTATAATCTTAGGAAATTCACTTGAATTCACATGCTTTTTTCCTCCTAATAAAGTCTTCTTCTCATCTTTGTATAAAACAAATCTAACCTGAAAGGCACATCTTAGTCCCACTCCACTGGAAAGCCTTCCCTTACTACTTCAGCTTATTCCTGTTCTTTTTCTACTTTAAAATACCCAGAAATTTAACATATATTTACAAACTGTTTCATATTGGCTTCCAGTAGTTTTGTGTCTTCTAGTTTCACATGGGTTATATGTTTCTTGACAAGAATAAAAGTAATAATGCTTTTACTCCAAAGTGTTTACTCTCTTTTGTGAGTTACCAAATCTATTCTTCACTTAAAAATAAAAAACAAACAAACAAACAAAAAAAACCCAAATCACAAAAACAGATGCATCTCAAAGATATGGCAACATAACGGATATTACAACTGATGAGTATTCAGTGAAGGGTTGATCTCCAATGCTCTCAATTTCTACTAACTGGGATTAGCCCTACCAAAAAAACGTTATTTATATAGCACAAGCTACAGCTCACTAGGGTTAGTGATTACCAGAGGGCATCAGGAGAAATCTCCATAAAATATCAAGTAGCCTGCACTACAGCATCAGAGCTTCTTACAATCCTCACTCACTATGGTTAATATCCAAGGTTTTGAGAAAAGCCACCTCAGCACTGTGGATAGGAATACATACTTTAGAACCAGATTGCAAACATTTCAATTCCAACTCTCTAACTTACTGGCCATTGGCTTATAAATTAGGCAAATTTCCTAACTTGAAAATTTTTTTCTAGTAAGAATGAGACTAATAATAATAGTGCCTACCTGATATGGTTGCTATGAGGATGAATAGAATTACTATAAGAAAATGGCTTAGGATAGTGCCTAGCATGTGTTCAACTAATTTAGGTGTTGTTGTTGTTATTATTATTATTATTATTGTTATTATTATTATTATAAAATACAGCATGTCCAATTGTAAAAGGTTGAAGAGGCCTCTTATGAAAATGAAGAAAATAAACATTTTTGCTAAAATGAGTAATTTTCTCTTTTACCTACCAACAGAAACAAATACCCCAGTTTCTATTCAGACCAAATTCTGGAAGTCTAGTTGACTTAATTCTCCTTTTTTGTGAGTCACCAATTCTATTCTTCACCTTTTAAAAAAAAAAAAAAAAAAAACAGATTCACCTCCTAGGGAGTTATTGAGCTGAATTTATATGCCAGTCACATTGTAAGTGGGTATACACACACACACACACACACATGCACAGAGAGAGAGCATTTAAATTTTCACAAAAATCCCTCATGTTACATATATTAATCTTATTTTACAGATAGAAACACTGAGGCTTGGAGAGGTCAAATATATTAATCAAGGTCATATACTTAATAACTGACTAAAGCAAGAATGGAATCTAAGTCTAGTAATTTCAGAATCCACTTCCTTTCTACCACATAACACTACTTGCCCATAATTTCCTTTTTCTCTTAACTCAACCACATATAATTTATAGCAGAGCAGAACATTAGAGGTGTTTCCTTATAGTTTACCCACATGTTCTTGCCAAAGCACATAGTCTGCAGCTTCCCATTTCTGTGCCTCTAGTTTCATGTCAATTTACTTCCTTTCTGGTAGTAAGATATACAGTGCTTAGAGCTGGATTTAGAACTCCCAAGCCTACCTTCTAATGACTTCCTCTAAGTAAAGCCTTTTAAATGTCTTTTTGTGATGCACTGCTTGCTCTGACAAATTGCCTGACATTCTGAAATAATATTGTTTCAAATATTTTAATTAAACATTATTCTGCAGTAACCCATAGGAAGGAATTATGGAACAATTTCAAAAATTTAATATGCCCATCCTTGCAGCCAAAGATAGTCAATAAACGAGGAAAAGGAAAGAAATAAAGGTTAGAAAGGTTATGAAGGTAAACTCATGGGAAGTATGGTGAAGAAACTGAAAGGCCAAACAAGCATTGTTAGAATCATCCAGATGATACTGAAATTATCCAGAATTATGACAGATACAGTGAGAGAGAAAAAGAGTGAGCCATGCCTAAGAAATCAGGGGTCTAATGACTTCCTCTAAGTAAAGCCTTTTAAATGTCTTTTTGTGATGCACTGCTTGCTCTGACAAATTGCCTGACATTCTGAAATAATATTGTTTCAAATATTTTAATTAAACATTATTCTGCAGTAACCCATAGGAAGGAATTATGGAACAATTTCAGAAATTTAATATGCCCATCCTTGCAGCCAAAGATAGTCAATAAACGAGGAAAAGGAAAGAAATAAAGGTTAGAAAGGTTATGAAGGTAAACTCATGGGAAGTATGGTGAAGAAACTGAAAGGCCAAACAAGCATTGTTAGAATCATCCAGATGATACTGAAATTATCCAGAATTATGACAGATACAGTGAGAGAGAAAAAGAGTGAGCCATGCCTAAGAAATCAGGGGTCGTGCCCAGGAGGAGGAACAGCTACAAGGAGGGTAACAGGATAGTCTGAGCTTCAGTGGAGATGGGGTTAAGAAGAATTTGTAGAAGACCTATGAAGACAGTAAGATATATATAAATATTACTATGTCTGTTTTTCCCTTCTCTTCAGCTTCCAAAACTCTCTCTCAATCCTCTCCTTACTTCTTTCTCCTCCAATGAAGCAGTTTTACCTAGAATTAATAATTTTCTTCTTCTCCAAAAGTCCTCAAGGCAAATGTGTTTGCAAAATCTTGTTCTAAAAGAAGTAGTAGACAGGGTCTCCCCTGGTGGCACAGTGGTTGAGCCCTGGGCTGTGAAGCTGCCCGCAGCCTCTGCAGTGCCAGTTCGATCCCCGGCCACTGGAGAGGGTCCCACATGGCGCGCAGACCTCTCCTGCCACCCGCTGCTCCCCTCAGCAGTGTACTTTGGTCCTTCTGCCTGCTCTGCTCCCCGCTCTGGCTCTGGTGAATTCTCTCACTCTCCCACACTTCTCACTGTACCCAGTGCTTGTATAAATAAACAAATAAATCTTTAAAAAAAAAAAAAAGAAACAAAATATCTACTGCTAAGTATGAAAGAACCTTGTCTGCTAAAGAGCTAAAGCTTCTTTTAAAACATTCCCTTATTTAAGCCAAGAATAATACTTTGAAACCTGCACTTTACTGAGTAATATGTACTAGGCATTTTATATACCTCTACTCTTTTAACCTTCATAACAACCCTGGAAGAAACTTAGGCTCAGAGAGATGAAACAACTGCCGAAAGCACAAAGCTCCTAAGTGGCAGATCTTAGATCCACACCCAGGTTAGACTGATTCTAAAGCTCATATCCCTGTATTACATAGCATTGCCTCTTGAGCTTTTAGAACTAGGGTCCACTAAAAACATTAAACGAGGTCAGAGAATAATTACTTTCAGTTTAATAGAAGGCAAATCCTTGGATGTCGGGGCACTGTTCTCCTAGATTAAGTCACCTTCAAATAGCATATTATTTTAAAGGTAATTTTCAGACAATTCCTGCTTACCCTAGTATTAGTACCCAGAAATATGCTGGTACACAGAGAAAAACTAGTCTTTTCTCTGCTAGTTAAAGAAATTAGAATATTAACAAGTTTAAGCCTTAGAATTGCAAAGAAACAGTCTCAGAGTTTTGATAAGAGGAAAAATAAACCAAAGACTACGTTTCCCGAAACGCCAGTGGCATGTTAATAAACAAAACAAGAACATTTCCACTGGAAATGTCTGGGAATAATCACTTCCAGAGAGCAGACTGCTTTCTCGATAATTTTTTTCCATGAAATGTAGAGAGATTATCAGAAACAAACTTGGTCACCCAGGTATCTGAAGAACTGAATCCATAAATTATATCTTTAAAATCTTGACATTAAATATAATATATAAAATGAGAGAATATAAGTATTTATGCTTCGTAAATCTATGGCTCCCCGCCCTCTTCATTTAAACCTGCTTGGTCTTTCAGAGCCTGAACCTTTTTTTTTCCCTTGATAAAATAAAATTAATTTCACCTCTACCTTCTGCCACTTACCTGTTACACAGTATGCTGAGGGCTCCATGTGGACTACAGTGACATGGCAGACAGAACCCAGAAGTGTGATTCAGGTAAAAGCCCTCTTTGCAGGTTTCACAGCTCAGCCCCTGATAACCTGGGTGACATTCACACTGTCCTGTGGTCTGGTTGCAGTGATTCGCATCCAGACTTCCAGCCACAGAGCAATTACATAAATATTCTGTAAAGGAAAAGAAGAAAAGAGATATTATTAAGATTTAATGTTTTCTTAACAAAATTAACTTATTTTTTCTTAATAAATGCTCATGACAACTTTGAAAGGATGAATAAAATTAACTGAAGTTCAAATTTATCTTCTGCTTTATTTAAATAGAGAACTATCTAGAATAAATTATATAAAACTATGTATTGTTTATCATTATAAAATTAATATCCTTCCTAGTACTCTTCATCTTCTAGGCCTCTAACCCTACAATCTAATGTGTGTGGGGATCTATATATTACTAGTTTTTCTGGATAGGAAAATTCCAAAGAAAGGACCTATCCCTATCTGCATGGTACCAAGAACACATGTGGAAATGACATGTTAAATAATAAATAATCCCATTGTATACGTGCAAAAACCTAAGGCTCCGATGGTTAACTGTGGTAAGTTACACATGTCAGACAAGACTGTGCTGCTACAGCTGAAATCATAGTAAGTTTTGCTCAAGAAATTAATGAAGAATTGAAACTTTAAGGTAAGGAAGTGATAAATAATAAAACCCAGATGAGAAAATTTATAGATTCATCATGATGAATGCATTAAAATCCATTAAAATTTGAATTTCTTTTCCAAATCAAAACCTTTAAAAAAAAATTTTCTTTAGATAACATTGCAAACAGTTCCTTAGATGAAAATATTTAGAAGTCTCTAGTCTTTGCCTTTGAATACAGTACATTTAAAGATAAATTAGGATTTGCTTTTGCATTTTATATAATCTTTTTTCAAGAACAAAGTATTTTCAACATAATTAACATAGTATCTATTAATATGTAGGACTTTGTAAACATGTGCAAAAATATGTAGCAAAATTCCACTGCACATATAACAAAATTTTACATATTTCAGGACTAGCTCCCATTCCAAAATAGCTATGAAGCTAGATTTTAAAAGTCCAGAGAAACATATGGTACATATTTCTGAAGAGGTAAGATACTGTATAAAAAGGCATTATACAAATAAATGTTTAGCTTGGACGAATGATCTTCAATGTAATTTTTGATGATTTTTTAAAAGTTACTAGTGACTAAAAATTCAGAACCTTCAAAAATTATAACAAAGTTTCCTTCTGTATTCTAAAAAAGAAAATTTACCTTCAATATTCTCTATGGCTAATTCTAAATGGCTAATCTACACAAGTCCAAATGAAGGATTTCATAAAGAAAGTGTAACTTGGCCCACTCTATACCAACTCTGTAGCTCCTAAACGTTTTCAGTTCCTAACTTTTCATGTCAGTTTATTATCCCCACTCTTCACACTTTTTCAAATTTGGACATATATTCCAAATGAATGTATATGTGTGATTATGTTAAATATATTTTAAGTTTGGACACTGAGTTAGTTACAAAACCCAGAGGAGAGTTCAGATTTCTTCAAATCCAAGCTTAGGAAAGAAATCAGTCTTCCATCTCAATAGATTCTTATTTTTACTATGTTTCATAAACAAGATATTTTTTGGACAGAGTTACATGTTTTCACATTATTTCTAGTTTCTGGTAGCGTGTGTGGTTTTTGTAAATAATGAAGCCACGTATGGTAGACTATAAACCTGCCCCTTGACCATTCTATGACAAGACCGTCACTCTATCAAAGATGACCAGAATGCTTAAAATAACATTTTTCTTCCAAATCTGGCAGAGTTTCAATATACAACCACTTCTTCCTGCTGGACCAATTTTGTCACAAGTTAAACTAACTAAATTATACTGGTGTGGGCAGAACTAGCTGAGGAAAAATGAACAGACCAAAAATCTCCATAAGAAGGACTAGGAATTTTATTATATTATTTCCTTACTAATACACGTCCATTGAAAATCTTAATTCATCTTCCCAGTGAATAAGATAATATTAGTAGTATTAATTTTAAAGAACCCAAACAATCTAAGAACACCGAGACTAAAAACAAGTTTGTTTTTAGTTCTAATGGCTAAACCTTCAGTACTAACCACGTTTACTGGTTTTTTATTATGTCTACAGAGCCATTTCGTGCTCCTTGGAATGATTTTTCTTCTCCACATATTCAAACCTATCTCCTATTTCAAGATTTAGCTAAAACCTACTCTTCCTTAAACTATCTCCATTGCCCCCACTATAATAACAGCCACCTATTACTGTCATATGACAATAATTTCAAGAAGCAGTAAAGTGAAGCAATTATGAGCACAGACTATAGAAGCAAATAGCTACAGGTTTAAATCCAGCCCTCTCTCACTTACTAACTTTATGAGCTTAGGCATTTTAATTGATCTTCTTGTGCCTTCATTTTCTCATCTGTAAACAGAGCATAATACCGTATCTGCAACATTCAGCCCCAATACATAAGCTAGAAATGGGTCTGGAATATTGCAATAATTAATACAACAGCTAGAAAATGGGGTAGCAGATGAAATAACATGAACACAATTCAGAAATCAGATTCATAGGCTAGAGTTTGTTTTACCCTGTTGACAAGATCTGAAAGCCGGGGTTTGGGTTTATTCCATGGCAGTTTTGGACAATATGTGAGAAACAGAATTAGAGTCCTAACATTTAGAAATTCAAGTTGTAGGTCATATAGGTAAAGAATAAGAAGTCATCCTATAAATGCCTGGCTCCTTAAATAATAAATATGGGTGTCTAATAATACAATAACGAAAATAGAAGGTTTTTCAATGTGGCTTCAGAGAAGATGAAAAGGAACAGCTTGGTACTATCACTCTAACAATAGTGGGGCAAATGGCAAATATTTGGCAAGAGAAACCACCCTAGTGCCAGAAAGGGGGTTGACAAAAATTCCAGATCATGTTAACATTCTCTCCCAAAACATATCAAGGACTAGAGCTGGCACATCTTTTTTTGTTTGGATGGCCTTATCTCAGTGATCAACCTCAAATGAAACAGCCCAAGTTAAAGGAATATATGAGTAATAGTAATAAATGTAAAGCACTATAAACACTCATTAAGTTGTATCAGGACAGGCAACTTGTTAACTTGTGAGTAAAATCTCAGAGCTTTCATAGTTCTTGACACAGCACAGACAGGTGTTAATGTAGAAATAGTGTAATTTACAAGAAGGCTGGCAATATGAAAAAGAAGAAAGGAAATTTCAGTGGGAAGGACCTATAGCCAAAGACAAGACATGAAGTACTGACTTTTTAATGAGGTAGAACCTTAGATGCTGGAGCAGCACAAAGGATTCTGTGACATGACTAATGGAAAGTCACTAGTGTGGATGTTAATGGGAATGAAACAATAGGAAGAGGACACGAAAAGCTAATCACAGACAAGTTTGAACAAAATGTCAAAAGCTCATTCAGTTGCCTAAGTGTAAATATGGAATAACGCTCAGTCATCTAAGTAGCAGGTTCCCTTTCAAAGTATTATAATTCTTAGGAAAACACTACAGAAAAATAGAGACAAGTAAAGTAAATGTTAACAGAGAGATCGCAATCTTTGCAATGTTTTTTTCTTCTATTTTGCTTCTGAAAAGCAATGAAATACAGTGACTTGAATCTTGCTGAAGAGTAAGAGACAAAAGTCTGATGCCAAACTTTGAAAATAGAAATACAAAGCCTAAATAAAATAGTCATTTTTCCTCTGAAAACTTGAATTTTTATAAGGAAAATTTTGATGTAAAAGTATCTAAAACAATCAATGCATTTTACTCACACACTGCATTTTTTTCAAGCATTCCTTAAGCAAGGGCCAAGAGATAACAATTTCAATACTTGAAAAAAGAGTAATTTTTCTTGGAAGCCCCTATAAGTCCCCCTCCCACTCTGTGAGCAAACAACCGTGCTGGTAAGCATTATCTCCTTGAACACACAAAGAACCTTTTCTAGCCTTTCATGTACCTGCTTTGCTTCATCTAACTTTTAACTAGCTCATGTCCCTGCTCAGTAAAAAATCTATATCTTCAAGAGAATTTTAATTGATATTTGGTATTTCCAGCTACTTTACACTAATGATGGGAGTTTTTAGAAAAATATTGTGACAGTATGTCCTAAAAGTCATATGTCCTTTGTCTCCATGCCTCTTTGAAATCCCAAGTGCTATAGTTAACTATGATGTCCAGAAACTCAAGCAATTTGGTACACTAGTGGGTTAGCCATTGGCAGATTAAAAAAAAAAAAACTATAAAAGCAGCAAATAAAATATTCCCATAAGAAAATTAAAAAACAATAAATATTTTCATATGTGTACATAAATATATACTTTAGTATCTCTATCAGAAGACCATGATCACTTTGTATATATCTAGAGCTCTGATAAACATTATTTATTCAAGTTCTAATTACAAAATGGTTATCGTAGCTATTAGAGTTAGAACCACAGTCTGATATACCTTTCTGACAAATTAAAATTAAAAACATTCATTGTATTATTTTTTATTGAAATAATGTTGGTATAAAACACCATAGATGATTCATACATACAAGAAATGTATGTCAGAAAGAAGTAGCTCTTTTCTTTACACACATGGTATAGCCATTATAAAAAAATCCACTGAAAGGAAGTAAAAAAGTCAATTGCACATTCAAAGGTAATAACTAATCACCTATTATAATGGCTATAAGTAACTTAAGAAGCTGAAAATATCATTTGCTAGCAAGAATATAGAGCAACTACAACTTCCAAAATTGCTGATATGAATGCAAAATTGTACAAATACTTTGCAAAATAGCTTGACAATTTCTTATAAAGTTAAATATAACCTTATCATGTGAACCAGCAATTCTACTCCTAGGTATTTATTTGAGAATAATGAAAACCTATGATCACACAAAAACTCATATACAAATGTTCATAGGAGCTATAGTCATCACCCAAATCTGGAACCAACCCTAATATCCTTTAACTGTGAACTGGATGGATCGGGGTACATCCTTTTGGAATACTATTCAGCAATAAAAAAGGAATGAACCATTGACATACAAAGACAGGAATCGATCCCAAATCATCATATAAAAAGAAAGAAACCAGATTGAAAAAGTTATGTATTATATGAGTCCATTTACATACTATACTGGAAAAGATAAAACCACAAGAGCAGAGAACAGATCAGGGGGTTTCCAGGAATTGGGAGGGGCTATCTACAAAGGAGTGGCACAGGGAATTTTGAGGGATAATGAAACTGCTTTATATCCTGATGGTGCATTTGTAGAAACTAGTAGAATTGAAAACCAAATGAACATACAAATTTTATTTGATGCAAATATAAAAATAAAAACTTTAAAAAAACTTGCATCTGAGAAGGCATAATCCTATGCCTCTGAATCATATGCAGTGTTACAAACTAATTTTGCCTCAATAAAAATAAATTAATTTTAAAAATAAAATTATAAATCAGGGGAAAAAATCTAGACATCTACAGCAGAACTGATACTACCAGAAGGGGATAATAGGGGGTAGGGAACAAAATATGGTAGGGGCCCATTGGATTATAGTGGAGGATTATAGAGATGGGTCTGGTGTGAAAACATACATCTGAAGAGATGTGTGAACATATACCCCTGATTCATATATGGTGTTTTATACCAACATTATTTCAATAAAAAATAATGCAATCAATGTTTTTAATTTTCTTTAAAAAAAAAAAAGATTTCATAGATTAGATGCTTAAATTCTGCTAGAGGGAAGCCTTAGCATGTCACAAGCAACTACTTTGGACAGACTGGCACTAAGGTCACATGTGACCCAACTAGTAACTCAGTTTTTTTTTTTCCCAAAAAGCAAACTTTACTATTAAGATAGTAAGAAGTGATTAATGCTTCAGCTGATATTTGCATAAGGGGCTGTAGAATAATTTAGGATCTAAAACATTATTTAATTGAAAGAAGTGGAGCCTCTCTTTTCCCTTTGGCTCCAACTTAAGTTTTATGTGGTAATTGCTCCTGTATAGAATGCTGGAGAAGAAGGAAAAATGAAAGATAAAGATGCATAGGATTCCTTTTTCCATACATTTATTTCCCTTTGTGTGCCATCATTAAGAATGCTACTCTATTTAAACAAAGACCAGGAAGGGGCATGGTAAGTCTGACAAGTGTCTACTATCTAGTTTATTCAACATAGAGCTTCATCCTTTTCACAATCCTAGGATAGAATCCATGAAAATAACATCTCTTCTGATTTCCAGGTTGAAAAGAAAAGGGAAAATAATTGTCAGAATCAAGAATAAGAATACTTAATTCAAACCTCAGCCTGTACATCAAAGGAATAAAATAAATCACCACCAATAAATTATATTACCTTGACTATTGGCCTGATCTCCTAAGTGTGTGGCATATTTATTTCAAAATGCCCTTTTCATTAGCCCAGTATTTCATCTTTGTAAGGTTAAAGCAATCTCAGAAAGGCCTCATTCTAGGCAAAAGAAATTATCAACATAGTTTTTATTTTTATAAAAGGCCTGACTCTAGCATAACACTGATACTCAGATTACAGTTCACATATATGTTATGCCAGGGTCGAGTCACAAATCTTTGCAAAGCTAGGAAACTTAATATTAAAGCTGATGAATTTCTTGAGTTAAACCAGACTTTGTAGAAAAATGGAAAAAGCTATACTTTTAAAGAAAAGCTTTAAGCTTTGCCTTTTAAAATAAGAATGAATCTATTACTATTCCCAATCACAATTCACTACTGCAAAAAATTGTCTAAAAAAATGTAAAAAATGATAAATGTTAAAATTTAAAAAATAGAAAAAAAAATTTCTTCTACTTTATGACAGATACATGGGGGGAGGGGGGAAGAGGCAACATGACACAGGTTTTTTAGAAAATTTTTTGGCTCACACTTAAGAGCCACATTGCTAAGTACTTATCCCTGGCTCACTGCCGGCCTTCCACACTTCAGAGACAACTCATCTAATTAGTGAGGCTAGATGACAAATTCTGGAAAAGGTTAGAACAACTAGCTTTTACTAAGAATAATAACAAAAACAGTATCAATTATTAAGCATGTATGACATGTATATCAAACATTAGGTAGACATTTTGCTCAGGCATAGGTTCTTGTCACTAACTGGCGTTGAAACAGTCAAATATCCATATATGAAAAAAATTTAACTTTGACTTAAGTCCCTTTAAGCACACGGGTGAGGACCCACAGTCAGGCAACCCATTTCATATCGGGGTTGCCCTGTAACAACTGTTTATAGCAATTTTATTCACAATCACTAAAAAGTTGATAATAACCTAAATATTCTTCAACCAGTAAATTGTCAAATAACATATAGTCCTTTTCATATCCTGTATTAATTTTTTACACATCATGTGTCTGATTTATTAAACTGATCTATTATTATACCACCTTCTGCTAAAAAACCTTTCAATAACTGTAGTTTTATAACACTAATATATTACTCTTCCTTACATTTTTTAGTTCTTTATAGCTATGTTTCCATCTGACCTCTATTTACATTTCCCCCAAAAAAGAGACTTGTAATTTTCCCAGTAATTTCACCTACTTTAAAAGTTAATATACCAAAAACTGGAAGCTTTATCCTAATTTCCCCATTTATGAGAACTGGTATGCCTTACCATTTATTCAGTCTTCTTTCATATTTCTCTATGAAATTTCACAATTAAAAAATATGTACATGGGACCTCCCCTGGTGGCGCAGCGGTTGAGCGCTGGGCTGCGAGGTTGCCTCTGCAGCACCAGTTCGTTCCCCGGGCCGCAGGTGAGGGTCCCACAAAAAACAAAACAAAACAAAACAACAACAAAAAAGGGCCTTCCTGGTGGCGCAGCAGTTGAGCGCTGGGTTGCGAAGCTGCCCGCAGCCTCTGCACCGCCTGTTCGATCCCCAGCTGCTCCCCGGCCACCGGAGGAGGGTCCCACATGGCCCACAGACCTCTCCTGCCGCCCGCTGCTCCCCTCAGCAGTGTACTTCAGTCCCTCTGCCTGTTCTGCTCCCCGCTCTGGCTCTGGTGAATTCTCTCACCCTCCAGCACTCTGACTGTACCCAGTGCTTGTATAAATAAATAAATAAATAAATCTTTAAAAAAAAAAATGTACATGAGTTTTACACATATCTTGTTGAGATTATTCGTAAACTTTTAATCAACAGTGGTAGTGGTGGCAGTGGTGGTGCGAAATGTGGTCTTACTATTCATTATCTCTTCTAATTAGTATTGATAAAACTTGTTAACAGGTTTTTGGGTATATATAGTCATTTTGATTAATCCTCTTATTATTTCTCAGCTTTTCCCTTGACTCTCTTGAGTAAAGTTTCTATTTTTAAGTTACATGTGATGGGGGATTAAGAATAGAAAAACTGGAAAGGAGATACAAGGTCAAGAACCTAACTCACACAAGGAGGTTGGGGCAGAAGAGATTAGCGTAATCCATTAACCCAGTTATAGAAACCAGGACCCTTAGGCATCAACACCCAGATCAGGAGGTGCAACACCCAGAAACTATCAGAGTGCTATAGGGAGTGTCAAGGGCACAAACCATCCACCTACAAAGATGAGCCCCTTCCTGCAGATGATAAAACCTAACGCAGCCCTCACTATGGGGCAGCACTCCATCTGCCCACCTGTGCCTATGCAGGTGCTTCCTTTCACCAACTCTCTCCCTCTGCAGGGCAGCAGCCTCCAGCCTGCCTGTGACCTGTACCATGCCAGGACTTCTCTTCACTGACCTCCCTCAGCAGAGGCAGCTCTCCTCAAGGCCGCCTGCCTACAATCACGCAGGCCTCTCTCAGCAAATCTGTCCCTTTCCGGGCAGCTCTTCCTGCCCACTTGCATGTATGCAAGTGTCTTTTACCATCCTGTCCCTTTTCTAATAAACCTGCTCTTTAAATATAACTACCGTCTCTGTCTTGTGGAGAAACTCGCCTGGGGAACTCGCCGTGTGCCACTGAAACGGGAGCTCTGGTGAAACCTTTCCCAGAGTGAACCCAAGGACCAGCACCCCACTAACTCCAAAAAAACCCGATATCACACGGAATGAGGTCTTCTATTGAAGGTCAAATCTTACTTGACTAACAATAGATATAATTCCAGATTTCCTAAAACACAATAGTTTGTTGGTAAAATAGAGTAAATCATTTCCATGCAACTGATTATATTAATCTCTCAGTAAACTTTATAATTAATTACTATAAAAGTAACTATCATTTACTATTATTACCTTCAATGGCTCATCCTTTGTCAGACATTTTACTTGCGTGAACATTTAGCTTCATAACAGCCTTGCAAGCATTGTCTATAAATAGAGAAACTAGAACTTAAAGAAACTAAGTACTTCCCCGAGACTACAGTTACAGTTAAGTGATTGAGAGAGCATTCAAATCCAGATTTATCTTACTCTAATGACCTTTCTCATTACATGTCGGCCACAGAGCTTGCTTTCTTAAAAAGAAGGAGAAGAGAAGAAGAGGAAGCAGGGAAGAGTAGGGGGAAGGAGAGGGGAGAAGAGGAGTGGAGCGAAGAGAAAGGGAGGGGAGCGCTCCAGGCCACAGCAGGAAGAGATCAATCTCTGAGGCCCAGTTACCAGGGTTCAAATACTAAACCACTGTTTATAAGCTCTATGATCTTACATTTCGTGTCATCTGGGTAAAGAGTGCTCATAAAATCCCAGTAATCCCACCTACTCTAAAAGTTAATATACTAAAAACTAGGAAGCTTTATCCTAATTTCTCCATCTATGAGAACTGGTATATAGAGATAGTCTAAGAATCAGAGGAGGCAAGGCCAAGGAAACACCTAGCATAGGGCCTTCTCTTCCTCATTCCACATTTTTATTATAAGCAATCTTTTTAGAAAAGCATTTTTAAATGCCACAGATTGGAAAGAATGGAGAGCTGGAAGGGATCATCAGACATTCCTGAACATACCTCATTACCCTAATATCCACTAATACCTTAATTTTGCAGCAACAGAACAGAAAAGGTAAGAAAGAAAATCTCTAGTACATACTGCCAACTGCCTCTGAGCTTGGAACTAGATAGGCCCCATGTCTCTGTTTACAGAGGGCGGCTGAGCCATTTACAGGCTAGAATTATTTGCTCGTTCTAATACCTGGAAAATTAGTTCAGAGACAAGTGCAAAAGAGAACAAGAAGAAAGGTCAATTTAAAAACACTATCCTCAGGTACACAGTGATGTAACCGAGGACTGTTTACTAAGTAATTTTCAATAAAGAGATTGTTGGTCCCACATGTGATAGTTTAAGAGTCATTTCCAGTTTGTCTTTTTTTTAACTGTATTTTTTTTGAGGTAGCAAATGGTATACAACACTGCACATGGTTCTGAGGTATAAGGTCCATACCTCTTCAGATGTATGTTACCATACCACACCTACATATGTTATTAAAAGCATGGTTTGAGGCTTACTAGGATAAATATGTATTTGAAGACAAAATTATGCCACACAATCTAGGAAAATACATGGGAAATCTGGCTCCAGGCCACAGTAGAAAGAGATCAGTATTTGAGGCCTAAGGACCTGAGTGAGAGAAAGAAAACCTATTTACCATGATTGCAGCAAAGACTGATGGGGAGGAAGAGAAGGAGAAAATATGTACCTCAGGGGTTCTCAATTTGTCTCAGGAGTTTGCTCTTCATCCTACCTGGAATGATTCTCCAAATAAGGCCCTAGTACCAACTGTTTCAAAATCACCTGGGGAGCACAGCAAAGCACAGCAATAGACATTTCAGGTGAGGGACACCTAGCAATATGTATTTTTTACAAGCTTCAAAAGTGCTTCTGGTGAACCTAAAAAGTTTGCCATAAGTAAATTCTTGATGTGAGCAGAGTTGGACTTCAGAAGTAAAAACGAAAACAAAAATGGAAACAATGACAACAGCAACTACCTCTATTACTATTTATTAGTTGACTGCCTAATTTTTAATCTATCATTCTAACACATAAAACTTTCAAGGAATCTGTGACATAGGTACAAGGTGATAGAGAGAATGAAATAAGCAAACAGAGGCACAGAGAAATTAAGTCATTTATCCAACTCAGATGAACATCAAGATGTAACTTGGATTACATTGTCCTTAGTAACAGTGTGAAGGGGAGAAGAAGAGAGGCTACTGGAAGCAATAGATTTATTAATAAATATTACAGCAGTCTAAGCGAAAATCTGAATTTGGGCAGTGTAACTCACGCCCAAAAAAATTATTTCAACAGGGCCTCCCATGGTGGCGCAGCGGTTAAGCGCTGGGCTGCGAAGCTGCCTGCAGCCTCTGCAGTGCTGGTTCAGCCAGCGAGGGTCCCACATAGCCCGCAGACCTCTCCTGCCACGCCCACTGCTCCCCTCATGAGTGTATTTTGTAGGTCTGCCTGTTCTGTTCCCTGCTCTGGCTCTGGTGAATTCTCTCACCCTCCCGCGCTTCTGACTGTACCCAGTACTTGTATAAATAAATAAATAAATCTTTAAAAAAAATTATTTCAGCAAATATGCAGCTATCTGTCTGTATATTATTCAGTGAAATTAAGTGTGCTTGCTTTCTGAATAAACACAGCAAGGTAAAAAATATACCTGTCTGAAATAAACCCACAGATTTATGGTCAACTAATCTTTGACAAAGGAGCAAAGACTATGCATTGGAGCAAAGAAAGTTTGTTCAATAAATGGTGCTGGGAAAACTGGGTCGCTACATGCAAAAGAATGAAGCTTGACCACTACCTCACACCATACACAAAAATCAGCTCAAAATGGATTAAAGAATTAGACATAAGACCTGAAACCATAAAATACATAGAAGGAAATATAGGCGAAACACTACGTGATTTGCACATCAAAGACATCTTTACAGACACATCACCCAAAGCAGTGATAGTGAAGGCAAAGATAAACAGATGGGACTACATCAAATTAAAGAGCTTCTGCACAGCAAAAGAGACAATAACAAAAACAAAGAGAAACCCCACCAACTGGGAGAACATTTTTGCACCCAACACTAATGATAAAGGACTGATCACAAAAATCTGCAAAGAGCTGATGAGACTCAACAACAACAAAGAAAATAATCCAGTCAAAAAATGGGCAGAAGAGCTAAAAAGAAACTTCTCTGAAGAGGAAATGCAAATGGCCAACAGGCATATGAAAAAATGTTCAACATTACTTGTCATCAGGGAAATGCAAATCAAAACTACCATGAGATACCATCTTACACCAGTGAGAATGGCACATATTAAAAAAACTAGCAACAACAAATGTTGGCGAGGGTGTGGAGAAAAAGGAACTCTTCTGCACTGTTGGTGGGAGTGCAAACTGGTCCAACCACTGTGGAAAGCTGTGTGGAGATTTCTGGACCTACTAAACAGAGCTTCCATATGATCCAGCAATTCCACTCCTAGGTATTTACCCAAAGGACACAGAAACATCAATTCCAAAGAACACCTGCACCCCTATGTTTATAGCAGCACTGTTTACAATAGCTAAGCTTTGGAAACAACCCAAATGCCCAAAAATAGATGACTGGATCAAGAAGATGTGGTACATATATACCATGGAATATTACTCAGCATTCAAAAAAGATAAACACATGCAATTTGCAGCAACATGGATGGCGCTGGAAGGGATCATGCTCAGCGAAATAAGCCAAAAAGAAAAAGAAAACTACCGGATGGTCTCACTCATAGCAGGAATCTAGAAAACTTAAATAAGGGACCAGGAAAATGAATAACTATAAGAAAGTGAAAATCAAAATCAACAAAAAACTATGAACCAGAGACACTTTTAGGGGGGCAGGGGCGGGAGGGGAGGGATTGGGGTCAGAATGGGGGGGCTGCAATTGTATGGGGAATATAACAATAAAATTTATTATCTTAAAAAAAAAAAAAAAGAAATCAAAAAAAAAAAAAGAAGGCTACTGATTTTTGTGTGTTGATTTTGTGTCCTGCTGCTTTACTGAACTGGTTGATTATTTTGAGTATTTTTCTGTGGAGTTTTTGGGGTTCTCTATGTATATTATCGTGTCGTCTGCAAATGGTGATGGTTTCACTTCTTCTTTCCCTATTTGGAGTCCTTGTATGTCTTTCTCTTGTCTTATTCCCCTGTCCTCTACCAAGTTTAGAGATAGTTTGACATTGATCATTTCCATTCATGATTTCACTACATGTGGATTTTTGCAGAATCAATAAATAGGATTATTTTACACTATTAAAACTTCATAAATATCATCCTGCACATACCATTTCAAACTAACTTGATTTATTCAACATCATGTTTTTGAGAATTACTTCTGGTTTTACTTGTATATCTAGTATATTCTTTCTGACTGCAAAGTATTTCATTGTGTGAATTTTCCATATATTATTTTTCCTTGTCTTGTGGATGGACAGATGGTTTCAGTATTTTCGGCATTGTGAATAATGTTGAAAAGAGCACTTTTGTACAACTCTCCTTGTTCACGTGTGTGAGTTCACATATGGTATAAAACTAGAGCTGGAATTTGCATTGTATGGGTATTTGCATTTCACTAGATGCTGTCAATGATTCTCCAAAGTGGTAATTCCCATTTACATACTCATCAATATCACATGAATATTCATACTTCTCCACAACCTTACCAATGGGGGCACATTCAAGGATTATTGTATGTAAATTTTATTCATCAAAAGAATATGGAAAGTTGCCAATAAAAATAAGATTTTCAATCACAGACATTTTTGGATTTTCCTGTATGTATTTTCCCATTTTCTCTGTTTTCTCATTGACTTATAGTAACACTTACTTAAACTGAATGATAGTCTTTTGTCATTTTTATATATAATGCAAATATAGAAACTGATCGTGACTTATCTTTTCAATTTGTTTATATATTTGATACAAAGATTTTTTAATAGCCAGGCTAACCATGTTTTCTTTTATTGTTTATATGTTTCCTGTTATACTAAAATGATGCAGTCTCCTATGTGAAGTTTATAAAGATTCTTTGTTACATTTTCTGCTAAACATTTATGAGTTTTACCTTTAATAACTGACTGGCAGTGATTTGTTTTTATAGTGAAAGCATCCTACAAAATATTTTTCATATGGATAAGTTATTACTCCAAAAACATTGAATAATCTCCCTTTGTTCCCAACCGGTTTGTATTATCAACTCAATCACATATCAATTTTCCATTTTTTCAAAATGTTTTTATTATCTCATGTTTTCAAGTCTATTCTGTGCATGTTTCATCATAAATTAATGATCAAATAATTAAGCCTGAGTCTTGTTCTGGATTTCCATTCTGTCCCTCATTTAAAATCTTTGTGCCTAATAATTCAATCTTAATGACTACATGTTGACTTAGTTACAATGTCTAATAAAGTAGATGCCCTCCTCTTTTTCATATAAAAAAAAATATATATACCTGTCTGCAGCTATCTGCAGTGGTAAAAATGTAATAGATTTGGAGTTAAAAGTAAAATAGCTGAGCCTTAAGGTATTTCAAAGGGCACTTCAAAAATGTACTTTCTCTTTTGGTGCTGGAAAAGTGGGCTCTATCTTACTTTGTGTTTCCTATCTAATCCTCTTATTCCTCAAAACATGTTGACAAATTCTTCCCACTCTCCTGCCACACTTCACTATTATCAAACACTTATACAGTATAAACATTGTTCTACACTGCAAGCTGTGAAGTTCTCTGCTTTATCATCATGACTAAGCATTTGGGTAACACTTCAAATTCAAAAATAAGGGCATGAAAGAAGAAACCTCTCTTCCAACTCCACCGCTCACTTCTGTTCTTGTCCACACCACGAGTGGAACTCAAATTCATTCTCTCTCTCATCAAACTGCTCAGAAGGCACAATACTAAAACACACTGGGAGACTCTTTTTTTTTTTTAATGAGATTTCAGGAGTACCAAAATGTTAAAGACCTTGTTCATGTTTGGAAACAACACAAAACACAAATTTTCCCTAATCATTGCTGAGGCATTACTAGAAGTTAAAAATTTCTGAAATTTTCTGGGGTCAATGATCAATAAAAAAATAATTTACCTTCTTCTTCCTCTACTAGTTTAATAGATGTAAGGAAACAAGCAATGTTAGCTAAAATATCTAAGACAAGCGGATGCTGGCTAAGTGAAATTTACCTCCACACCCTAGTGGAATTTGCCAATTCTTCCTACTTTACTCCTAACTTCACACCTCCCATTCACTACTTTCTGTACCATTAAAAGCTATGTAGAGAATCTTTAAAAATTAAAAATAGAATTACCACATCACCCAGCAACCCCACTGCTGGGTATACATCCCAAAATATTAAAAGTAGAATGAAGAGATATTTGGAAACCTATCTTCATAGCAGCATTATTAATAATAGCCAAGATATGGCAGCAGCCATATATCAATCTATGAATGAATGGATTTAAAAAAATGTGGGGTATACACACAATAGAATATTATTCAGCCTTAAAAATAAGCAAATCCTGTCACATGTTATAATTGGATGGACCTTGAGGTCATTATGTTAAAGGAAACCAGTTACAAAACAGGAGAATACTCCATTCTACATATATGGGCTTCTAAAGTAATCAAATTCAGAGAAATGGAGAGTGGAATGGTGGCTACCAGGGATTTGGAGGCAGAGAGGGAAGTTATTTTTTCATGGTCATAGAATTTCAAATTTGCAAGATGAAAAAGTTCTGGAGATCTGCTTCACAACAATGTGAATACACTTGACACTGCTGATCTGTACACTTAAAAACTGTAAATAGTAAATTATATATCCAAAAAAAATAGATGAGGTAGAAGTGATCATCACATAATATATGTGTATACATTTCCTAATTTGCCAAAGAAGCTAAACTAACTTCCTACAGAAACCCTGAAGCTAGCCAGACTAAACTCCAAACACTGGCACTAACATCTAGCAGGTTTCCTCACCTGTACAGATGTGGTGACTAAATGAACCACTGTAGCACAGTGCCTGATGCACAGCTGTCCTTCTCCTTCAGCAACCTGGAGATGCAATTACATCTAGCCAGGGCCCTGTCTGGGGTTACAATGGGAAATGAAGTGACTATTTGAAAAGAAAAGGTAAATTTAAAAAATATGTGTTATTATTAAAATACATATATATATATATATACTCAGTTTAAATGAATTGCTGAGAAATTATGAAATTAACCTAACCACTGAAGTAATTTGCTTTATGTTTTAATGTTTTCCCTCCAAAAGTCCAAAAAGAGAATTCAAAAAGAAAAATGGTCACAGACTAAACAGTCTGCTACTCCTGTTTAGCCAATCTCTTACACACTTACATGTCTTCAGAGAAGAATGTGACAAGATCTAAGGAAGATGATGATGTGCATGTCCTACAACCTGCAGGGCCTTGCAACTCAAAAGTATGATCCATGGATCTGTGTTACCTGCCATCTATTGAGAAATACAGAGTCTCAGGCCCACCTGAGATCAACTGAACAAGAATCTACATTTTAACAAGGTAGCCAGGTAATTCTTTGCACATTAACTGAGAAACTCTCCCACATGCTAAGTATGAGACATGTGCAAGTTGGTCAGTGCAGAATTATTTGAAATAGGCATTAATGGAAATGACTATCAATAAGAAAATGGATGTATGTGGTACATTCATATAGTGGGAAAGTATATAACAACTTAAATAATACAGTGTTACATAAATCAATAAAGATACATCTGAAAAAAAACAGGTGGAGCGCAAAAAGCCTAGTAAGATGTCATTATGCAAAGATTAAAACAATACTATATCACTCTGTGTGTGTGTGTGTGTGTGTAAACATTTTTAAACCCATAAGACCAAATTCAGAACAGTAGGAAAGGAAAAAAAAAAAAGAGATAAAGAAGGAACACCTAGAGGATTTAATGGTATCTACATTTTATTTCAAAATGAATAAATGTATAAATAAATGTGTGTATGTGTATGTATTTATACATCTCCAAAGCAAAAGTAAGAGAAAATTCAGATTTACAAAGCTAAAAAGTAGGTACAATTGGGAATGTTCACTGTATTACATTCTATACTTTTCTGAAAGCTTGATATATTTCCTAATTATTTTATGAGACATGTTTCTTACAATTGATTAACATTTCCCCTTAGTAAACATTATCCTACTCAATCTTCTACTATATAGTCATTTACTTACTTGTCCCGTCTACGTTCTAGAAGACCAGGTTTTACATCTACCTGTCCTCAACCCTCAACCCTCCCCATGACATACCTAGACAGCTCTTTGGGGTTAAGAGATGTAGAGGTCAGGTTTATGTTTAGTGATGACTACCTGAGGCAAAAAAATACATAAAACAAATCTTTGTCAGGGCTGCCAAGAAAGGACAAAATATAAAATCAAAGAAAAAAAGAAGGAAAGAAAACAAACAGCATAGTCCTAAAATCAAGACTGAATTCAAAGCATTTAAAGGGTAAAAGGGAGAAAGATACACATCTAAGGGCATGGATTTACATTCACTCCACATATACATATTGACTTATTGTCAATATGGAACTTATTAGATTGTGGGGGTGCAACAGTAAATTAAATAGATCAAAAGTTGTGCCCTTATGGGTCTGATATCTTTGTGAGGGGCAGGCATGCAACAAGTAAATGAGTTAACTATCTCATATCTTAGAAGGTAGTTAAATGGTAGAAGGAAAATCAATGCAGAGAAGGGAAATATAGGAGAGGGAGAGGTTGAAGGAAGAGCAGTGTGTATTGGGGAGTATAGAAGGAAGCAGATGGTAAGTATATGCAGAGTTTTCCTTTTGCATGTCCCTGACGTGCTTCTGGACAAGGTTTGGAGGTTCAAAGGTTTAAAATAAAGTTCTATTTAAATAATTGAATTAATAATAAATATGTCTAGGAGATATGAAGAAAAATACCAAGGACATGAAAACAGAGAACCCTAATTCTTCTCTGAGGTAGCTAAAAAAAAGATTCCTGGTAAAGCG
The DNA here is from genome assembly GCF_014898055.3 of Talpa occidentalis. Taxonomy (NCBI): domain Eukaryota; kingdom Metazoa; phylum Chordata; class Mammalia; order Eulipotyphla; family Talpidae; genus Talpa; species Talpa occidentalis. The sequence goes on from NW_023605083.1 coordinate 70,565,899, forward strand.
CAAGATTATTAATTCAAACATTCAACAAATTAGTATTGTATCAGAAATGGAGAGTATAATTTCTAGATGCCAGAGATGCACAGTGTGGAAGAAAGATGTAGCCCCCATCTCCATACAGCTTTCAGTCTTACAGCAGAGAGAAAAACAAAGAAACATTAAGTACTAGATTGGAAATATGTACACATTATGGGAAAACATGGTATGTGTTTATGTACCTAATTAAGACTTTCCAGAGGAAGAAATCTAAAATGAGGAGGTTTGGCCACAGTGAGAGTAGTGGAGAAGAATGTCCCAAGGGTAGCCTGTGTAATGATGACTTGGAGGTAAGAAAACATTATACCATAGAAAACTGAAGAAAGTTCATTGTGGCTCCACCATAGAATCAGAGGCAGGCAGGTGAAGGGGAAGAGCTTTAAGGGCAACTGGGTAGCCAGGGGAGAGTTTTACACAAAAGAGAATGATATGATCAGATCTATATTTTAGACACACAATTCTTGCTACTGTGTAAAGAATGGACTGGTAAATGATAAAGGCAAAGCGACCTTTTAGTATCCTGCCAAAGTAACCCAATTGAAGATGGCCAGAAAAAATAAATGCCAAAAGCAAATGCATGTTATTATGACCACAGGAAATTTATCATTACCTGGGCTGAGTGGTATGCTCACATCCTAAAAACCTAGTTTTCTACTGAAGCAAAAACAGACGACATGTGCCAATGAATTATCAACATCTCTTGTCCAGAAGGTAGGGAAAATGCATAAAATCAAAGACCCTAATAAAACAGCCCATAAAAATTTTACCAGGGTTGTGCTTTATAACTACCTAAAGTCATTACTCTCTTCCCTAAAAGAGCACCTTCTTTGTGAATTATGTCAATATCAGATAACAACTTTCATCCTTTCCCTTCCCAAAACAGTTTCTCTACCCATTTTAACAGCTTCTGAAACCTTGATATTCCAGCCTGGCTGTATAAGAGACAAATACAGCTTTTCAGCTGAGTAAACAAAGACAGACAATGAGGGCAATGTGGCAAATAAGTCTGCCCACTCAGATATTTTCCAAAGTAGGAGTTTGTACAGGGCTCCCTCAGTTGGAAAGCCCAGGGGAATAAAGAATCGAGATATAAAAATGAACCAATGTCAAAGACACATTTCATCAGCACTATCATTTCTGCTAATTGTTGAGTGGACAATATAACAAAACTTTGGGGAAATTATAAGGTTCAAGGCCTTAAAAATCAAAGAATGGGTATAAAGGAGAGAGGTACACTGGGGTATTTTGTGGACAAAACCAGAGCCTACACATTAAAACACTTTTAGTCCCTCCCAGAGACCAGGAAAGCAATGTGCTTTCATCGGTGCCCTCTAGAAGTCAGTCTGTAAATGTATATTAACAGGTATATGGCTGCTGTCAAAGATGGCACGACTCAAAATGGAAATTATTTGTATGTTAGGATGTACTCTAAAAGACCAATGTTGTCTTTTAGACAACAATCAACTGTATATCAGATGAAGAATGTTTGACTTTGGTGATGCAATCTCTATCCTTTTTTCCCATTCAAAATGAGCAGCACATTCCTAACCTGTCTGCTCAGATACCCAGGGTGCTAGCGAATGGTAGTGCAGACACTTCAGTGACCAAGCAACCAATATCCTGGAATTTGAAAAGAACTTTTTATAATGAAATGTTCCACCACCAATAGGCCATTTGCCAGAGTTGTTTTCATAGTTGCAACTGACCCTTTGCTGGAGGCCAACATTTGTCCTATATTAGCCCTAAAGTGACTCTACCAGCTAAAAATTAGAATAGGGCAGAGGAGGTAAAAGTAATTTAAAATTCCAGGCACCCCAAAATCACCATCTCACTGACTTACCACAGCAACCATGACAGTTTTCAGCTGTATTTTATACATGAAGAACCAGAAAAGCTGAGTGACTGTGCAAAGCCACACAATGAGTAACTGGTAGGACTCAATGCTGCACTTAAATCTTTCAGCTTATCCGTTTTCCTTAGCTCTATGCTGCCGCTATGAAGAAGAAAATCAGCAAAATAAATAAACCACTGTGGAGAAAATAAATAAATAAATAAACAAATAAATAAATAAAATTCCAAAACAAGAGAATAAAAAAAAAAAAAATAGGTGATGAAAGAGAAGAATGACCTTGCTATAAAAATAATGTAGGCAATAAACATCTCAAAATAAGTGTAAAGTTTCTTGAGCTAAATAAATATATATATAATGAGCTTCCATTCAAATGACAAATTTCAACACAAGTTTTTTGCAATTTATATAACCACTGACCAATCATTTCTTTGGGTCAGCTCAGTCTCATGGAAAAAACTGAATAATAATCTGTATCCAGTTTTAACCAAACAACTGGATGAATCCTTAATGGTGGGTATGGTGTGGTAAGAGATACCTGAAGGGAGTGATCCTATACCTCTAAATCATATACAATGTTAGAAACCAATAACTTGTTACCCTAATAATAGGCAACAAGTTTTTAAAAAAAAGTCTTGCCCCTTATCAGAAACACTTTCCTGACTATATTCCATAGTATTTCTTTTGTTTAGATATAACGGGATTGTGGTTATTTAAACAGGAGAACTCTGATATTTTAGAAATAAATTCTTAAATATTCAAAGGTGAAATGATGTCTAGATTTTATTTCAAAATAATGCTGGAGCAGGGCCTCCCCGGTGGTGCAGCGGTTAAGTGCTTAGTTGCGAAGCTGTCCGCAGCCTCTACAGTGCTGGTTCGATTCCCGGCCGCTGGTGAGGGTCCCACATGGCGCACAGACCTCTCCTGCCACATTTGCTGCTCCCCTCAGCATTGTACTCCGTCAGTCTGCCTGCTCTGCTGTCCGCTTTGACTCTGGTGAATTCTCCCACCCTCCCGCCCTTCTGACTGTACCCAGTGCTTATATAAATAAATAAATAAATAAATCTTTTAAAAAAAATAATAATGCAGGAGCAAGATAATGGATAGGGGTATGGATGAGACAGAATTGGCCCAGATGGATATCCAGGTTCAGGATAGGTATAAGAATATTCTGTTAGATACACCAAGATTGAAATCATACCAACCATCTTTTCTGACCATGAAGGCATCAAACTAGAAATAAACCATAAAAAGAAGGCAAGGTACTCTCCTACCTCGTGGAGATTGAAACCGACACTACTGGAAGTCCACTGGACTAACGAGGAGATAAAAGAAGAAATTAAAAAATTCTTTGAATTGAATGACAAGGAGGACACCAATTTCCTAAATGTATGGGATGCAGCAAAAGCAGTAATAAGAGGAAAATATATAGCAATAGATGCTCACATCAAGAAACAAGAAAGAACTCAAAGAAACAACCTAATCTCGAAGCTCAAAGATCTAGAAAAAGAACAACAAAAAAACCCCAAAACCAGTAGAAGAAAAAAAATAATAAAAACCAAAGCAGAAATAAATGAAATCGAAACTAAAAAAACAATCCAAAAGATCAATGAAACCAAGAGCTGGTTCTTCGAAAAAATAAATAAAATAGATAAACCCCTAGCCAGGCTCACAAGGGCAAAAAGGGAGAAAGCACAAATAAATAGGATAATAAATGAAAGAGGAGAAATCACAACGGACACAGCAGAAATCAAAAGAATAATTAATAACTACTATGAACAGTTATATGGAAACAAGTTCAACAATCTAGAGGAGATGGACAAATTCCTACAACTCTACAATCACCCAAAGCTAGATAACGAAGAAATAGAACACCTAAATAGACCAATTACAATTAGCGAAATTGAAATGGTAATCAAAAACCTCCCCAAAAACAAAAACCCAGGACCTGATGGATTTACAAATGAATTCTACCAAACATTCAGAGACGAATTAGTGCCTATCCTTCACAAATTCTTCCGAAAAATTGAGAAGGAAGGGACAATACCAAACACGTTCTATGAAGCCAACATTACACTAATACCAAAACCGAACAAGGACAACACAAAAAAAGAAAACTATAGGCCAATCTCCCTAATGAACACTGATGCAAAAATCCTCAATAAAATTTTAGCTATCAGAATCCAACAGTGTATCCATAAGGTAATTCACCACGACCAAGTAGGATTCATTCCAGGGACACAAGGATGGTTCAACATCCGAAAATCAATCAACGTTATCCAACACATCAACAAAAAGAAATATAAAAACCATATGATAATATCAATAGATGCTGAGAAAGCTTTCGACAAAGTGCAACACCCATTCATGATAAAAGCCCTTGAAATTCTTGGGATACAAGGAACATACCTCAACATCATAAAGTCAACAGCCAGTATCATTCTCAATGGTGAAAAGCTGAAAGCATTTCCATTAAGATCTGGAACAAGACAAGGATGTCCACTCTCACCACTGCTTTTCAATATAATACTGGAAGTCCTAGCCAGAGCAATAAGACAAGAGAAAGACATCCAAGGAATCCAAATAGGAAAAGAAGAAGTCAAACTATCACTATTTGCAGATGATATGATAATATACATAGAGAACCCCAAAAACTCCATAGAAAAACTAATTGAACTCATCAATCAGTTCAGCAAAGTGGCAGGATACAAAATCAACATGCAAAAGTCAGAAGCCTTCCTATACACTAACAATAAATCTGAAGAAGAAGAAATGAAAAAAACCATCCCCTTTATTATCAAAACAAAAAAATCAAATAGTTGGGAATAAATCTAACAAAAGAGGTAAAGGACCTTTACAAAGAAAACTATAAAACACTGTTAAAAGAAATAGAAGAAGATACAAAGAAATGGAAAGACATCCCCTGCTCATGGATTGGAAGAATAAACATTATTAAAATGGCCATCCTACCCAAAGCAATATACCGATTCAATGCTATTCCAATCAAAATTTCAATGTTATTCTTCAAAGAAATAGAACAATTATTGATGAAATTCATATGGAATCACCAAAAACCCCGAATAGCCAAAGCTCTCCTGAAAAAAAAAGAAGGGAATGGAGGCATCACACTCCCAGACTTCAAACTCTACTACAAAGCCATAATCATCAAAACTGCATGGTATTTGCACAAGAACAGACACACAGACCAATGGAATCGAATAGAAAATCCAGAAATAGACCCACAGATTTATGGTCAACTAATATTTGACAAAGGAGCAAAGAATATGCATTGGAGCAAAGAATGTCTGTTCAATAAATGGTGCTGGGAAAACTGGGCCGCTACATGCAAAAGAATGAAGCTTGACTACTACCTCACACCATACACAAAAACCAACTCAATATGGATTAAAGAACTAGACATAAAACCTGAAACCATAAAATACATAGAAGGAAATATAGATGAAACACTACGTGATTTGCACATCAAAGACATCTTTACAGACACATCACCCAAAGCAGTAATAGTGAAGGCAGCTGGGACTACATCAAATTAAAGAGCTTCTGCACAGCAAAAGAGACAATAACAAAAACAAAGAGAAACCCCACCAACTGGGAGAACATTTTTGCACATAACACTAATGATAAAGGATTGATCACAAAAATCTGCAAAGAGCTGATGAGACTCAACAACAACAAAGAAAATAATCCAGTCAAAAAATGGGCAGAAGAGCTAAAAAGAAACTTCTCTGAAGAGGAAATGCAAATGGCCAACAGGCATATGAAAAAATGTTCAACATCACTTGTCATCAGGGAAATGCAAATCAAAACTACCATGAGATACCATCTTACACCAGTGAGAATGGCACATATTAAAAAAACTAGCAACAACAAATGTTGGCGAGGGTGTGGAGAAAAAGGAACTCTTCTGCACTGTTGGTGGGAGTGCAAACTGGTCCAACCACTATGGAGAGCTGTGTGGAGATTTCTGGACCTACTAAACATCGAGCTTCCATATGATCCAGCAATTCCACTCCTAGGTATTTACCCAAAGGACACAGAAACATCAATTCCAAAGAACACCTGCACCCCTATGTTTATAGCAGCACTATTTACAATAGCTAAGCTTTGGAAACAGCCCAAATGCCCAAAAATAGATGACTGGATCAAGAAGATGTGGTACATATATACCATGGAATATTACTCAGCATTCAAAAAAGATAAACACATGCAATTTGCAGCAACATGGATGGCGCTGGAAGGGATCATGCTCAGCGAAATAAGCCAGAAAGAAAAAGAAAAATACCGGATGGTCTCACTCATAGCAGGAATCTAGAAAACTTAAATAAGGGACCAGGAAAATGAATAACTATAAGAAAGTGAAAATCAAAATCAACAAAAATCTATGAACCAGAGACACTTTTGGGGGGGGTGGGTGGAGGGAGGGGAGGGATTGGGGTCAAAATGGGGGGGGTTGAAATTGTATGGGGAATATAAAAATAAAATTTATTATAAAAAAAGATAAAAGAATTAAACAAAATCATCAGGAAAAAAATAAATAAATGCTATCTGAATGGAAAAAAAAAGAATATTCTGTTAACTTTTATTTTTTATATTTATATTATGTACATATATTTGCATTATATATATTTATAGTGCATATTTATATTTATATTTTATTTACATGTATATATTTTATATTTTCAATATTTTCCATAATAAAGAAGTTTTTAAGTGTCTATGCAACTTTTGCAGGCATATTTTCTTAGACTTTTGTTTTTGATAGCAAAAATCATTTACTGACCCCTGAACAAGAGGTCAGACTTCAAATATGCACACTAGGCAAAAGCTCTTCATCAAGATTAATTTGATAAGGAAGGTTGGTTTAAATGCATTTTAATAAAATTTTCTGAATGGTTAGAAAATAGATGAGTTGCTATTCCAAAGATGATTCTAATAAGATTTATTGACTTAAGGTATTTCTCTGTGCTTTCACTGTCTTAAGGGCTGTAGCAATACTATCTCCTAAGAGTATTCACAGCTCCAAGAAGCAGACTGACAGGAAGGTAGAGGATGGAGATGGAATTTGAATTCAAACAATATGCCTTTAGTGCCTGCATTTTAACCACTAGTGACTGCATGCTTCCAGGTTCAATAATACTGTTTTGGATAGTGTTGGAATGAATTAAGAGGGGAGGAAAACTACCTGAAAAATAAATATGTATTGCTTTGTCAGGGGAAGCCGTATACTTGGGGGGGGGGGCAGGGTCGGTGTTGGTAAGGAAGAAAAAAATTGGAGTTAGGGAGATTAAAAATTGAATTATGGCTACCATTCATTATTTTATGTTCTTGACTAAGTTAAAGGGCTCTATTAGTAGACATTTATATTCCCACCATAACAGCAACAGCAACAGGATGGTAATTATTTGAGGGGGGTATGTTAACTAACTTTACTGTGGTAAACATTTTGCAACATATATGTGTATCAAATCATCACAGTACACCTTAAATTTTTACAATGTTATGTGTGAATTATATCTTGGTATAGCTGGAAAAAATACATCTTTGTTCCCCAATTTCCTCATCCAAACTTTGCAGTAAGGATGGAAAGTGGAAATGTAAAGGAATTCAAAACATAAATATCCTAAAGCCTTTGCATACAAGTCTGTCCTTCCACCAAATCATAAATTCCTAAGTCATTCAGCTTACTACCCTGTGCTCTAGCACAGTGCCTGGCACACGAAAGGCACTTGGATTTCTTCCACCTAACACCAAATTCATTAAACAGTCCAGCACTAATTGCTGGCTTTATTTGTCAAGTCTCTAATTTTAGTCATCTAAATCTGTGTGTTATACCAAGCAAAATCAGTTTCAAATGTTTGCTTAATAAGGGAGGATACAAAACTAATTCATGTATCCCTCCAATTATTACATGATCTTCGCATGTATACCCTTTAACTAAAAATTAATGCCGGGAAAAGTTCAGAGACAGTCAGTGGTCTCTAATTATCTTTGCTAGGGAAGCACTTATTCTTTTAGGAAAACAAACCTACACCACACCAAGTCACTTCCTGGCTTATATTTCTTCATTGCTTTTAGAATAAATTTATGAACATGACATGTAATCATGACTCCTCATGATTTGATGATGGCTAACCATTCAAGCTCAAACCTCACCACTCCCTGCACCCTCACACACATCTTTTCTTCCCTCCTTGGGTCACGTGTGTGTGCTTTAATATGTTTTCATGTGCCATTTCCCTTTTCCTATGGTATCCTCTTCTTCTCTGCCTACTAGTTTAAGACTCAGCTCAGAGATAACGTCCTCCAACAAAGAAGTCTGCAGACCTGTCATCTCCAGTTCGCAGACCTGTCAAAAGTTTGGCTGTGGAGTCCCTCTTTGCTCCGCCATGTGCACACCATTCTGTAGGAACTTATTTTACAGCGTGGTTTTCTGTAGTCTCCGCTATGTCCTAAGGACAGAAAGCACACATTAAATGGTCTCCCCAGCATCCATCTGGCACAGCACTAGGTGCACAGCAGGTGATTATGAAGATCTGACAAATGAAAGTACCTTGTTTTGTTAACAAGGAAAACCCAGTGTAAACCTATCAACAAAAGCATACTCTTTTGCCTATTACTCAAATAAAAAGAAATGCAAACTCTTAAGCTGAGCCACCTGAGTGAAACACAGTTGAAGGCCAGTTTTAGCATGGTGAGACACCAAATCAGGTGAAAACAGGATCTGAGATCCTGTCTGAATAAACCCCCCCCCCCAAAAAAAGGAGAAGACAAACAAGAGAAAGATACCACTACAGACTGGTTAACTAACAAAGAAATACAAAGTACATCTGAAACTAATACATGCTATGTTAATGATTCCTCAATAAAAAAAGTAACGTTTTCCTGACAACTATTAAATCATTGATACTAAGTGAACATATTTCTAAATGAGTGATAGATCTATTATATGAGATTATAAACTAAAAGAAATACCGCAAAGAGAAATGCATACTTTCTGATAAACCGTTAGAAGACCTGTTGTTAACAAGAAATATCACATGTTAAGAAAAACAAATCTCTAAAATAGTAAGTTTCAATGAACTTTTTTTTTTTGCAGCAAATGTCTGGAGTCATTTTGGAATTTCTCAAGAGAAATTTTATGCCCAAGTTAAGCAATGGTTTTTTAAAAAGATTTATTTATTTATGTACACAAGAGCTGAGGTACAGGCCAGATGTGCGGGAGGGTGAGAGGATTCACCAGAGACAGAGTGGGGAACAGAACAGGCAGACCGACTGAAACACACTACTGAGGGGAGCAGCAGGCGAGGCAGGAGAGGTCTGTTGTATCATGTGGGTATCTCTGCAGTCGGCAGAGATCGAACCCGCACTGCAGAGGCTACAGACAGCTTCACAGCACTGTGCTCAACCACCTGCGTCACTAGGGAGGCCCAGTTAAGCAATGATTAATATACCAAAAGTACTTTACTGAGTTATAACATTTTTTTAAGAATTATTTACTTATGCATACAAGAATTGGGGTATAGGCCAGATGTGTGTGGGGTGAAAGGATTCGCCAGAGACAGAAGGGGAACAGAACAGGCAGCCTGACTGATATACACTGCTGAGGGGAGCAGTGGGTCAGACAGAAGAGGTCTGGTGCACCATGTGGGTAGCTCCCTGGCTGGCCAGGGCTGCAGATAGCTTCACAGTGCTGTGCTTAACCCTTGAGCCACTAGGGAGGCCCCCGAGTTATAAAGTTTTTGCAGGGATTCAATATTATTATTTGATACTCTCTCCTTTTCTGACAAACTTGAGTTTCATTTTTAACACCAGCTGAAATGGTCCTAAATTCTGCATGTAGACTATTTGCCCTTAAATACCCCCCTGGCTAAATTATTAAATTTCATCTGACTCTTAAAAAATATCTAGGTCATCTCTTCTGGAAACCAACCCACTCTATAGATCAGTTAGTCTAGCCAAAAACAGAAAGTGAAATTCAAATGGGCAGTCAGAGTAGCATGTGAGGATATGCTTTGATATTTCAAGAAAAATGTTTTCTTTCTACTACAAATCTAAAGAATCGGGAGGAAAACCAATGAGGGTGGTAAACACATCTATGGTACGGACAGAAAAACAGTGTCTACAAATTAGAAATAAGAGTGAAGATGGCAGGAGGGAAAAGATGCATTAAAACTAACAACAATGGTTAGAAAGCACTCACCCTAATTTTAGCATGTGTTTTGCCAAAAACTTTAAAACTATTGATATGATATATCTGGGTTGGAATCCCAGATAATCGGTATTTCCCAGTTATATGACTCTTAGGCGAACAATTCAACCTGGTCTTAGACTTATGTTCTTTGTAAAATGAGGTAACACTGATTCAAAATCGAAAGTATTGGAGGAATTTAAGAATTAAAAATATTAGAAGTAATTAAAGTAAATAGTCAAATATATAATAAAAAGAATAGGTAACATTTAGAAAGTCTATTTATGACAGATATTCTAAATATTTCACGTATGTTATCATTTAATCTTTATAATAACCCTGTAAGAGAGAAGCTTTATGGCCATTTTACAGGTCAGGAAATAGAGGTCACACAGTAAATGGTAGAGAAAATGATTCACATCTAGGTAGTTTGGCTCCAGAGATGACAGTATTAATTCTTAAGTTAGCTTGAATAGAAGTTCTCTTTTGGCTTGACTTAATTTTGCTTTTGTTCCCTCCAAAAAGCTAACCACTAAAAGCCACAGAACTTTGGTCTACAGTACATCTCTGCTATTCCGCTGCCTTTGTACAAGTCATTTCACAACGACAGGCCTTCATTTCCTCATTCTTCAAAGTGAAATGCTACTGCCCTGGGTTATTATACTGTTTTAAAACAGGATACAGAACAGTTCGCCCAACAGCTTTTTCTTCCCGGAATAGATGAAATCTCGGGATATAGCTAGTTATACAAAAGGACAAAAAAGGTTCCATGTCAAGCAGGTATGGCACTTGAGGCCATTATTGTGGCCTGTGAGTATGGTGGTAGGTCTGGGAAAAATTCCAAATTATCTTTTCTTGTTATGCTTCAGGATAGGAAGAAGAAGTAGACAAAGATGAACAAGGCAGTTTCTGGCCTCACATGTGGTCTAGCTGGAAATCACAACATAGTGCCATTGAAAGGTTTTTCTGACAGTGTTATCCCAGAAATAAAAAATTTACTATTTTAGGAGTACTCATTTAGTCGATAAATACTTGCTCAGGGCTTCCCACATGCTAGGAATCAATCTAGGTGTGGAAGATACAATGATTGAAAGGGAGAAGAAACAAAAAAATCCCTGCCCTTATGAAACTTAAGATTCCAGAGGTGGTGGTCAGGGGAGATTTATGTTTCGGTACAATTAAACTATTTATTGGGTACTTACTGTGTGCTGAACACTATCCTAGGTAGATGTTGGAGAGCACAACCATCAATAAGACATACATAGCCCTAAGCTATTTGAGAACAAGGTATAAAGGAGTCAGTTACATAAACAATTAAAACTTAAAACAAGAATATCTAAAATGTAATTAATCAAAAGATATAAAATGTACAGTAGCACTATAAAGTTTTTTTAAGGCCAAAGGTCTGTTTTATTTATTTTTAAAATTTATTTATTTATGCATACAAGAGCTGGGGTGTAGGCCACAGGTGCGGTAGGAATGAGAGGATTTGCCAGAGACAAGAGTGGGGAGCAGAATAGGCGGATCCACTGAAATACACTGCTGAGGGGAGCAGCGGGTGAGACAGGAGAGGTCTGCTGTGCCATGTGGGTTAGCTTCCTGGCTGGGGATCTAACTCGTGTTGCAGTGGCTGCCAATAGCTTCATAGTGCTGAGACTTAACCCCTTGTGCCACCAGGGAGGCCCCCAGTACTATAATGTTTAAGGTACGATAGTATAGGATGGTGTGTGGATATTTTTCAAGGACAAGTAAGTCAGGGGATGTGGTAAACATCTGGCATTCTTCTTGGTAGCCTAGTAACAGTATAATTTCCCACTATTTCAGAATCCCTGCCTATTTGGGGAAATAAGCCTTGTTATCCCAGCACAGAGGTTCATAATGCCAAATTATTATTTTCCCTGCCTCCACTGCATCCAGGGCAAGGGCAAGTGGCTGAGGCACCAACACTCACATGCACCCTTCAACTGGCTTGTAATTAGCAACCGATGATCCAAAGGAATGAGCGTGAGGTCCCTTCTCTGGTGGCAGGTGGGAAGGTGGCTACAGTATGACAAGTGGCAGCAGTACATGCTGCTGCATCCAGTACCTGTTCAGTAACGCCTCAGTGGTTCAAATATAGCATCTAATGCTCAGTAGTAGAGTCAGTGTATATTCAGTGGACCACTCTGTGGCATGATTTTGAACTTGTCCATATTCTTTTAATTAACTCCACTTCTGATTAAATCAGTAAGCACTGGTTTCTGTTTCAATTAAGACTCTTACTAAAACTGAAGAAAAGGACATTCCAAGCACAGGAAACAACATAAGTGAAGTAACAAGAGGCCACTTAGCTTAGTGATTAAGGCTCTAAGGCTAGACAGATCAGAATTTGAATCAAGGCTCTACACTTTACCAATTAGGAGATTTTGCTCAGTGTATTTAAATTCTCAAAGCCTCAAATCCTGCTTAGTAAAGTAAGGATAATAATACACATTTCTTATTAGTTTTTTTTTAAGAATCGTATAAGGTCATGATAAATTATTTAAGGCTTGGTACCTGACACAGAGTAAGACCTCCACAGATGACTATTTCATTAACAATGATAATGATGATGAACATAATATTTAGGGGGAAATATAAGCAATTTGATTCTTCTGGAGTTTAAAGTACCAGGAGAAATGTGTTAGGAAAAGAAGGCAGACAGACTATGGTGAAACTTTAAGTCATACTTACTCAAGCATTATGGGCTGGGTCATTTATGGTGACTAAATAGTATTATATTCAAGTATAAGTATATTAAATTATTTTGTTAATAGTAATATTACAGATTTTACATTATATATGTATTCTCCACAACCATAGTTACATATTGGGTTGTTGGAAAAGTCATAACATATTTTTCTTGTTTTTCAAGCAAAAATGCATCATGGGGCCTCCCCTGGTGGCGCAGCAGTTGAGCGCTGGGCTGCAAAGCTGCAGGCAGCCTCTGTAGTACCGGTTCATCCCCAGCCACTGGTGAGGGTCCCACATGGGCGCTGCTCCCTTCAACAATGTATTTTGTCAGGTCTGCCTATTCTGTTCCCCGCTCTGGCTCTGGTGAATTCTCTCACCCTCCTGCACTTCTGACTGTACCCAGTGCTTGTATAAATAAATAAATATATCTAAAAAAAAAATGCATCATGACTTTTCTGACAACCCAGCTTGACCTGACCACTATATTTGTATAGTATATATTACTCATAGAAAGTAAATAAAACACATTGTTATTGTTGAGTGATGATGTCATACAAACTCAAACACTTTTTCTAATAAAAACAAATGCTCCAAAATTGTCTATGATCTGTCAAAGTGTTTTTCAATTGGATCAGAAGATGCTGGATTTACACTCAAAATAATAGCTTCTCCTTTGTCTGATCTGAGCAACAAGCAACCTTTGAGTGAGAAGGGATGTTTCTAAAATAGAAGGGAGGAATGCATCCTCAGGTGACCGGCAGAAGTATGAATCATATTTGCAAGGTTCAGATTCTCCTATGACTTTTATAAAATCAAATATCATCTGCTGTTTTTTACTCCATATTGCTTTGCATCAGCCTCTTAATCTAGAGGGCATATTAAGTTAAAGATGAAAGGTTTTATTGTCAAGTCAAGAACAATCAATACTACCACTTTGTCGTGTGTGGTATTTCTTGCCAAATGTTAATAAGCATTACATTGTCTCCACACCAGTCTTCTGGCCCTGAGTAGACAATCTCATGATTACTGCTAAATTCTGCTTTATCTCTATTATAGTTGTCTGCCTGTTTACTCTCATCTAATTTCCACCATTATCGCCTCTCCCTACTTCCACGCCATACCCATATCTCTAAGAAACACTCTTTGATAGAATTTTGATTTCCACAGTAGCTACTGAAATTAAACTGAGTCACTGTGAAATTCAGAAAGAGTGCTGAGAAGGACAATGTATATGCTCACTGGGGGAGGCTACAGAAACAGAACCCAAAATGTGCTCTGTAACCACTCAATGCGTTATTTCATTTTCGGCTGCTCCCATCTGTTTTGGCAATGCAGCACAGTTTAGTCAAAAGAAAAAAGAGCACAGACTTAAGTCAGACAGAGTCGGGTTTGAATTCTAGGTCAACATTCAAGAGCCCTATTAGGTTAGTACTAAAATGCTCATGTTACAGATGATGGTATAGAAACCTAGGGAGATCATGTGACTTGGACTGTGTACATACATGTTAAACTTGGCAGACTTTCAAAAATATCGGTGCGCAGCCAATATGAAATTGAGAGGTCATGTCTTTCTATAGGCCTAGTCTCATTTTCACTTTACTGGGTCACTTGTGGCTAAGGTTTGCTACCTACAAAAGATTCCAAAGGAGTATACATCTGCCAGAACTGGACAACGGCTCTTTCAGTGATTCCCTGGAGTCCTATCTTTGCATTTGCTTTTTTTTTTTTTTTTTTTTTTTTGAGGAAGACTAAAGCTTTAATAAGCACCAGGAATTTGAGCCATTTGTGCATCAATTCACCACGCAATGCAAATGTCAGAATATTTCTTCCTGCGTGAAACAAGAGGCACAAGTACTAAATTATAACTTAAATTGGAAACAGTAAATTTCTAGAATGTTACCAGAGATTTTTAGTAGATAAAGGAAGAAAATAGGCCCACCTGAATTGAAATAACAATTTATTTATGATCAAAAGCTTCCATTTAGTGCAGTTCTGAGCAGTAGCATTACCACTGAATTTGGCAGCATGGCACAGGATAATGCCGGCTCCACCTAGGCCACTTTCACAAGACAGGAAGTAGTCAATACCAAGGGTGTTGGTCCCATGCTGCCCCTTAGAATCACCTGTTCTGTGACAGTGCACACATTTTCCTGATAACCAATATGTTGCCAGTCTACAGACCATGTCAAGGAAATTGACAAATTTATTTACATAGAATTGACAGTTTCCTCTGCTGTTTTTTAAACATTGCGAGTTGGTAATAAAAATGATGATAGCTAACTTTGAGTGTTTACTGTGTGCTGATTATTAATTTGTGGTAATTATTAAGCACAGCTGAATTAAGTGTTTTACATGCATTAATTAATTTAATCCTCTCTCAATAATACTATGGTTCATCATTGCTTTGATTTAGAAGTTATAGCATTTTATTCACAAAATTCAGAGAATAGAGATCATTGCATAGGGAAATACCAGTTTCCAGAAGGCCACAGCAATTCTTTGGCATATTCTTTAGCACTGGGACTAGGCCTTTTCTGGCAACATACAAGCAGAGCCAATAGGAAAATAGGCACCTTGTCTTCTCTCATCATAAAACTGAAAATACCAAATACCTAACTTGGTTTCAGACTGCTTTGGGTTTTTAGGACCCACCTGAAACCTAGAAAAATCATGATTGTGTTAGAGCAGAGACAAGAAAAACAGTCACTAGTTTGGATCTGACAAGGAGTACCAAGTTTCAGGTAAAGTATCACATAGAGTCTTAGATTTATTCTTTTTGGTGGTGTAACAAATTATATAAATGTAAATTATTCTCCATTTTGAGCTGTCATATGTCTGACTTAAGAAGAATATTAACTCTAACATACCTCTGTTTTCGAAACAAATAAAATAAGTGATCTCATTTATTGCTGTGAGAAATGGAGAAATGTATGCAGTAATAAAATATTACAGAGGCAATGATTTTTAAAAAACTACTTTTTGTAACTATTAGGAAGCAAGTAACTTAGTAACATAGTAAAATCACCAATAGCAATACTTTCATCTTCATTCAAAAGATGTCCCATTTTAAATAATTAAAATATTTTTAAGATGCTATGTTAAAAAGGAGTTTTCAAGCAACATATCCATATAGAATTGTTTCAGTGGCAGGAGGGGGACAAAGTAACATTGAAGTAAAAAAAAAATTCTTTACCACTAAAATGTTAACTTTAGTAAACTCTAGGTCCATTTTTTACCTTTACACTTCTTCCTATTTCTAAAATGAAAATACACTATTTTTATAATTAAAAAAAATTAAGCTGAATCCATTTTAAAATGATTTATTAGAGTATTTTAAGATTTACAAAAGTATAACACTTGAGTTTAATATGGGATAAAGATTATTTTGTTTTCTCAAGGTATTATGGGAAAAAAATAATACTGAAGGATCCCAAACCTTTGGAAAATACCAAAACATAATTGTCTATAAATTATACAAATAAGTTAACTACAAAATACCGTGAAAATAAAGTTTGCATAAAGAAGACACAAGTAAAATACATAAGCTTATTTCTTTGTTGTGTTTATTAAAAGCTATTCATATTACATTATAAGCTAATATAAAATATGTAATCAGGAAAGAATACTAGAAAATACTTTGAATTCTATAAAGCCCTTTGTGTTTGAGAAAAGCCCACCATAATTTTCATGTGCTATTTCTCAGAAGCTTTGGAAGACCGAAGTAACAGGCTTTACTTTAGAGTTAGAGAAACAGAGTCACAGAGTTTGGGAAACCACAAAAGGATAGAAAGCCAGACTGGAATTTAGTGCTTCTGACTGCTATTCCACTGATTAACTGGACCATTCAGTTCTCCCTTTGTGGACAAGTTGAAGCAACAAACTAACTTTAAAACTAAAACCAGTTGAACAGGATAGGTTTGCAGGCAATACACCAACAATTCAGTATAATAATACCCAACAACTAGATTGCTTTGTGTTTTTGGTACACATTATAACTATTCATTAACCCACACAACATCAGTGGATGGTGGAGCCATGTTGTAAATGCAGTTCATACCAACAGAACAGATAAAACATACTGCAGCATTATAATGACTATCGAGTCAAGTGAGAAATTTACAGCAGAAAAAGTTCAATTATTTCCTTTTATCAAACCTCAATATACAAATAAAATAGGATAAGAATGTTGGAATACTAAGCCACCCCCAAACCCCCATTATTTCCATTAACCCTCTCCAAACTACCATTTCATCCCTATAAATAACGGACAGGACTGAAAAGAACCTATAATCATCTTGTTAATCCAAAGACAACATCTAAACTTTCCCTAGAATATTTTTAAGGAATTTCACCTTTAATGAACATTTCCATAACTAAAAGGAACTAGAAAACCTGAGAATCTGCTTAAGTTATCAATGCTACTCCTAGCCTCTTCTTTTTTGCTCATACATATCAAGTAAAATATGAGATTTTTTAAAATGACAAGAATTGAATAACATCCCTGGTAATATCCCAATGTCTAAGAAGCATGCAAGACTGAAAGACAAATTTCCAAAATCAATATCAAAAGAGTCTAAAACTAACTAAATAAAGATTATTTAACATTCTCCAGCCAGGCTGAAAATATTCCCACTCCATAGCATTTTCCCTCTGACTAGGCAGAATAAATTCCTTTTTCCAAATGAATAAATTTTCCCTTCCTTGGGAGTGTCACTATCTCCCTGGCAGGGATATCAGATAGAACAGTTGTTATATTACCAGTACAAAAGCAATTCCATCTGACCTAATTGCAAAACACATAGATAGACTGAAGCCAAACTTGGGGGGGGGGGCAGTGGGAGGGGCTCTATATCTTCAAAGGAAGAAATAAAGAACTTCTATTGGTAAAGACTGTGAACAATGCTATGAATTTAAATCTTGTATAATTTAAACAAGATGTATTTCAATAAGTTATTTTAATTTTTAAGGGCAAGCTTTAAATTCTCTAGACAGAATGAAAGAACCAACTGTTTTCTGTCTTTGCCTAAGATCTCAGTTAAATCTTCCATATAGTTACCAATCTGAGATATATCTCATGTTTAAGATTTTTCAGGTCTGAGGAACAGTTTCCTATCCTGGGTTTTGTCTCAGCAATCTCCCTCAGACCCACAACTCACTGAGATTCAACAAATATCATACCTTAATACAGATCAAAACTGCAGGGTCAATCGCAGAAATGATAATTAAATGGCTCTGGGTAATAGCACATGAGTTGTCTTGTATAAGCAAAGCTTTATCAAGCTTATCACCACTTTTTTTATTAATTTCTTCATTGTATTCATTAATTTTATGACTATAAAATTAAAGATATTTATTGAAAAAACTTGGAAAGTTCAGAAAAATGCACAGAAGCTAAATAAACTGACCTACAATCTCATTACATAGTTTTAGCCACCATTTACTGTCAAATACTCCTGGGCTCTTTCTAGAACATTCAGCCTCACAGACTGCCTATGAAAGAAAATACACAGAAAGCAATCATTCTCTTCTCCAAACACCATTTTTTCCATCCTGTGAATATGGGCAGCTAACCCAACCAAAAGATTTCATTCAACAAAAGAAACTTAAAAGACAATTTGAAGCACAAACCATCAAATGTAAAACCCACCAAAACCATATAGCGACTTGGTTAATAGTCACCAGCAAAAATACCTACAAAGGACAGAAACTAAATCTTTATTTACTCATACAATACCTAGAAACCAACAAAACATGGATGTCAAAGTCTTGGAGTGCCTAAGAACAATCTTGTAAACTGTAAAGTACTGTACACTTGTTAATTATTAGAAGCTCTGTTCACTATTAACTTTAATTAGATTTCTACAAGGGAAATTTTGTCATTCAAAAGAACAAATACTTGTTTCTCAACCAAATTAAGGCCTTTTTATTGGTATACAGCCCAAACCCTACTACCCAACAAAAACAGCTCATATTATTCATACATAAAAAAAGATTTGCTATTTATTTAAAGTGACTGATTGTTCTTTTTCTTGGGGGGGGGGGGGTGGCAGATAACTTCTATTATGGCAATTTTTATGTTCCACATGGTGTGTATGTCTGGTGGGGGTGGGGGGAAGCTGAGTAATAGAGAAATCCCCAGAACAAAATGAAAATCTTTTCTCCCTCAAAAGGAAAGAATTAACACCAAGGCATGAATATTGTATAAGTATGTTTAATAATCTAAATTAGACTAAGAACAAATCCATAGGAAAAAAGTCAAAGTCACTGAGAAAGACTGTTTTTATTTTGTTGTGAGTGCAAAGTGATCAACTCAGGGCAAAGTGTGTGCCCTGTTACCAGGACATCTTCAAGGACCTTTTGTTCCTCTAGAAAGACTTCTTGGAAGAATTGGGCTTTGAGGAGGCGCTGAAGGAAGACAAAGTAGTAAATTGTTAAGTAGAGAGGATAATTTGATTTCTTAAAGAACATGAAAGAATGGATGGGGCTACGAATAAGAGACAAGAGTAGGGGGACACAGAGGAGTTTAGGAAAACAGTTGAAAAGATGTCTTTAAATGAAGAAAAAATCACTGGGAAAGATTTCTTCTGACAATAATAATTATCTGCACAACAGTGGCATTAACAAAGGAATTATTTTGACACAAATTTATCACATGTACTTAGATACAACTAAAAGGATGATTATTTTGAGTACCTTTACTGTGATTCAAACACATATGTATCCAGACATAATCTTTAATTTTTTCATCACATTTTTTTAAATCTCCCTTCAAAATTATCTGTGCAGTTAGGCTAGTAAAAAACAGGTAAGCCAAAAAGCATACTTGAAAAAAAGATTAAGTAATCTCAGAAGAGGTGCCTGTAACATAATCTCACCATTAAGTAATATTTTTATACAACATCTAAAGAAAACAAACAAAATCAAGATGAAGGCAAAAAGCATGAGTTAAAACTATTTGTAACTAAAAATATCATCTAAGATTGTCTTTCAGTTAAAAAAGATCTTACATTTCTGTTCTCTTCTGCTCTATTAAGTGCCCCAGAGCAGTAATCTCTCTACCCATAAGTACCCATCAGTAAAAACAGAACCATGGTACTTTTCCTCCATTCTTTTTATACAGGTGCCAGGACATCTGGAAGTTAATATAAACGTGTTTAGAAATGCTGAGATGAAAAGTAATGCACACTTTAATTTTATGGGTCTTTAAAAATAATCAAGATAAAAAGACATGGTTAGATTACTTCAATGTGTAAATTTTCAACTAGCCAGAAGCCTTCCTTGGGACATAATTCAGAAAATTTGAAACTAATGTTAGGGAGTTTAACTATGCTATTCCAGAAACTAATCAGAATAAGAAATTTCTACTGAAAGCTAGGCATTTAGGCCAGGAATAAGATATATTTGAGAAGTCCCTGGTCCTGGCCCTAAAAAGACTACAGACTAATTTCTCTATCACAAATCATATTAGGACCTAATCAAAAGAAGAATTAGAGGCATAATTTAAAAATCACCATTGTAAAACAGAAAATTTCAGGAGGTGAATGAACAGTGCAAATGGAGTAAAGGGAGTAAGTGCCAAAGAACAGTAGAAATTTTTTCAGATTAGTATCCAGGGACCAATATTTTTAGCAAAATGGTTTTCATCTCTTCTCTTCCATGTAACTATTTCTTTTGATGCTAATAATAAGGATTCTGGAGCCAGAATGACTTGATCTGAATCTAGGCTTTGTCATAGCTGGGCTTCTTTGAGCCTGTTTCCTTATCTATGAAATTAAGGTAATAGTCCCTAACTTGATTGTACTTAACTGCTGTGAGAATTAACTAAATTAATTAATGTAAAGGACTGAAAACAGTGCCTGGAACATAGTATCTCAGGTGTTTGCAATTACTATTACAGCGGTCCACAATCTTTCAGACCTTATGCTAAGTTGCAGAAGGTCTGAAAACCAGAATTTCTTCTGTAACTCATTTAGGAGCAAAACCCAAACTGAACAAATGCAAGGCTACTTAGAGTCTTCATCCTGCTCAGTGTGAATATACATGTGGAGATCTTCACATGTTTCACTATAGGATGCAGCCCTAAACTTCACTAGGTTCTATTTATTAATTTCCTAAAATCTGGAAAATTCTAAATTCTGGAACACTCAGCTCCACAGGTTTGGGGTAAAGGTTGTGAACCTACATTCCCTCAGAGTCTGAACAATTTCTATTTCCTTACAATGAATAGTATCTCTTAAATAACCACAAGCGACTAAGATCCTAAACCTAGCAGTAGATAATTTTAGGATGAAGAAAACATTTCCCTGTATAATGAGGAGGGTCCTGTATTCCCAGAATGTTCCTTTCATAAAATCCACTTAATATTTTGTTTACATGTCATAACTGTTAGAATTTTCTAAATTCTAGGGCTAGCTTAAAGTCTACCCTCTTAGATCACAAATAATATTACAAATGATACAGGCTCTTCGGGGAAGCAGTAAGGTAGGCACCCTGATGGTGCATACCAAGTCATCACAAAACTTCAGAGCTGGAAGAGTCCCTTGAGAACTAATCTAAATTCCTATTCCTTCCCTTCCAAACTGTTCTTTCTTCCATAAACTTACTCTCCCCTATGAAGTAAGAATAGCCTGCCCTAACTTGTCCTAAGAGTCTGTCTACTGGAACACCCCATAGGTGAATATGAACAAACAGGGTGGGGTACACTGACAGACATGGGACCTGAATCTAACAGATTAAATTTTACTTGTTTAGCAAATGCCTCAGCTTTTACTTTAGAATATAACAACAATCTCTAAGTCTGGAATAAAGGGAGATTCATCTGGTACATATTTAAAAAAAAAAAGACTTACTACTTAATGAACCCAATGAGTCAACAACATAATGTTGATGCCAAAAAAGCTACTGTGATTAGGAACTAATTACATCAACGGCAGTAAAGCGCCCAGAAAGAAGGAGGTAACTGCTCTCTCCATTACAAACTAGTGAGAGCACCTCTGGAATATTATTTTCAGTTCTGTGTTTTCACACTTTGGGAAAAACAGAAAAGATTTTAAAAGGTCAGGAGAGGGATGGCCAGGATAATGAGGGAATCTGAAACCATATCACATAAAGAACAGTTTAGGGAGCTGAAGTTATGTAGTGTAGACTCAGGGGGAACATAATCACTGTCCTGAAATCCCTAAAGAACTGCCTTGGCCCGATGAGAGCAAACTTCTTCTGCCTAGCCCCAAAGGACAGAACCAGAACCAGTTGGTATTAACTACAAGGAGAAACACCAATGGCTAGCCTATAAAAGTAGTTCTTAAAATGCAGAATCATGTTAAGAGGTAGAGGCTTCTGAAGTCCAATTGAGCCTTAAAAGTTCATAATTAAAAAAATCAAATATTTGTCATCACTGTGGCCTCTGACTGATGATAACTGTATCCTCTAGTATCACAGCCGCTGCCCTCAACCTTCTTTAAATGTCCTACCCAGTCAACCAGTCAGTCAAATGTTTTGCCAGGTCTGTAGAAGGAAAGTGCCTGCTCTCTGGGCAATTAGTTTCAGTTTGCAGATCAGTGTCCCTGTAAACAAAAGAAGGCCCTAATTGAGGGGCAAGTAAGAGCTCTCAGCTAGACCTCCATGAAAGAAATTCTTTAATTCAAAGAGCAGAAGACCTATCTAATCACATAATATATTATCAACAGCACTCTGTCCTTACAGGAAGGTTAAAATAAAATACCCTGTACAAACATCTTCCCAAATGCTAGAGAAGCCAACGCTGCAAGCCAAACTGGGTCTCTCAAATTCAGTTAAAAGTTTCCCTTCCATCAAAAAGATGAGTTTACTGTTTGAAGTAGACTAGGATCCATGCTCATATTAAAAAAGGTCATATATGATTATGTCACTGTGAGGCTAAAACTGCCTATGGATATGTCCACAAAGTCAGATCAGTTGCTGACAATTAGACACAGACAATTCATGAATCCACAGAAAAATTCAAACTTGAAGATGATTTAAAATGCAGACGATTTACTGAATTTGGACATTCTTCAAGAAATTTTGTGACCCAAAGACCACCACAGACATAGGTATATGTCAGTCCATGGAAGTTAATAATAGCCTTGAACAGTTTGTTTGAATGGCATATATTAATCCATCCAGCTTTACTTAACTTAAAATTGATTTGGATTCTATGAAACTCTGGCCAAAGTGTTTGAGAATATAATATATATGTGAAAAACAAGAACACATTCATCTCTGTGTGTTTTTAAAGTCCAGAAGAAACTGTCATTAATAAGGAAGTAGATGAATTATGATATATGATATAGTGTTACAACGAAAAATGCAACTCTTCAGAAGAATAAGGTAGACCTTAGGGACTGATATGAAATAAATAAATAAAAGGAGTCCATGCTACATAGTTAAGGGAACATAACAAGATGCGAAACAACATGTATAGAATTATTTTATTTTGAGCTTTAAAAAACTACTTTTTAAAACTGTAGGTCTATCTTCATACATGCCTAGGGAAATATCTAAAGAGATCAAAGGGCTAACAGCAGTAGCCTTTAGGGACTGACTGGACTAGGAGTGACTTTCATTTTTTCCTTTGTAAACTTCTGGTTGTTGGCTTTCTTATTGTTTGCTTTGCTCGCAAGTAAAGGCTACCTTTATGATTTAAAAATAATAAAAGATAATATGGTTACCCAAACATTTATCATATACTAGTCATTGAGAAGTGAGCTTGCCACTTCAATATTACTGTGTGCTTCAAATTTCAGAAAAATTTAATTAATCCTTTTCTATTATATTTTACTAAAATAAATAAAAATCACCAGAAGTCCCTACTAGATTTCTCGAATGCTTTCTATTCTACACACAAAAGTGTAGTCACAGGACAGCTAACACACATGGTGCTCACTCTGCATGGGCACTGTTCTAAACACTATAACTGTATTAATTTAATCCTCACAGTAATCCTAGGAAGCAGATACTATTAATATCATCATTTCACAGATGAGGAGGTTAAGGAACCCAAGAATGGACTCAACCACTGCAGTTCTGTCTCTCAGTAACATGTCCATCTCTCTACAAGGAAAGGCCTAAAAAGGTTATGGTCAAAATCCAGCTAATAATTCATTCCTTGAAGCTAAAAGAAGTGAAAAATTAGCTTTTTATGGGTAAATAATCTGCATTCCTATTTCTTTGACTGCTAAGATGGAGACTGAATTAAGACTCATAATCATGTGGGAAACTCTCTACAAATAGAATTATAGTTCAAAGTCCATACCTGACTGCAGACTAAGAATTAGGTCAGAGGTCCATTAATATAAGTACAGCTAGCCAAGTGGTTTGGGTGAATCTCTACCCCAACTCAAAGTAAAGGAATTCAGAAATTCTCATCTAATGTCTTGATAAGGCAGGTTTTTATTCTAGGCCCACTTTAGATCAAAACAGGGAAAGAATAGGAGTTGTCTCTAACTCTGCTTGAAGACTGGATTCAACCAACAGGACGAACATCTTATTTTCTACATAGACTCAAAAAGAAATTGGCATTTATAGCATTAGCAACATTGAACATTCTCCCTCATGGGGAGGGGAAATGGGTACCCCTGCTTAAACAGTGTATTCCTGCAAACATATTGACCTTGTAATTGAAGAAGAAAAAAATGATTCAAGGAAGGGATTTAACCTAATTTATAAATGTGCTCAACCTAGATACACACCTGTCCCAAATGACCTACTGAATCCATTTATGTGCAGAGAAAGCATGGGTTACAATCTCTCTCTCTCTCTCTCTCTCTCTCTCTCCACTACTGTTTATAAACAAAATCCTCTCATTCTCTCTTCCACCTGTCACACGCACATCTGATATTTACATAAACAAGGAGAAATGAACAAGGAAACTGACGCCTGCAGAGCGACCGCGAACGCTCAGTGTCGGCACCCGAGGGCTGAAGGTGGGACTGTGCGGGCTTTCCAACTTCCCCAAATAACCTAGGCAGGGAGGCAGGGTGCGCGAACCGAACCCAAAAGTTTTCGCCCACCGGAGCGTCTGACAAAGGCCAGAAAGCCCCGTTTGGAAGGAGGTGAGGTGCCTTCTCCCAGCAGCCGCCCCCCTGGCGAGGAACACAGCCCCGCGGGGGGACAAAAGACTTTCCAGATTGGGGGGTAGGGAGACAGGCTAGCCGGAGCTTGGACGTGGCCGCGGGGAGGGAATCTGGGGAACCGCTGCGGCGAGAACCGATGCCTTCCAGCCCCGAGCCTACCACCAGCGGCCAGCGGCTGCGGGAAGCAGGGGCGCCTGCCGGAGGGTCCCCCGGGAGAGGCGGCGCGGGGACTCACCTGGGGGAGGCGGAGAGGGGGCCTCGGTGGCAGGTGGGGTGGGAGGGAAGGTGCTGCTGCTGCTGCTGCTGCCGCTGCTGCCGCTGCTGCGCCCCGGGGTCGGCGCAGCGGTGGGCGCGGGAGCGGTGGGCGCTCCAGGGGTGGTGGGCGCCGGGCCCGCGGTCGTCGAGAGGGTGGTCGGCTCGGGGCCGGCCGTGGCCCGGGGGGCGGCGGGCGCGCGTTCCGCAGTGCGAGCGGTGGGCGGCGCGGGCCCGGGCGGCGCCGGGACGCTGGCGGGAGCGGGTCCGGCGGTCGCGCGGGGACGGGTGGTCTCGGGGAGCGGGGCTGAGGCGGACGCGGCCAAGGGGCGCTGGGCAGGAGCGCGCGGGGCTCCAGTCCTGGGGGCCCGGGCCGTGGGAGCCGGGGCCTCAGGGACGGGGTGACCGGGCTCGCCCCCCAGCCCCGGGCCGGGCGAGGCTTCCACCTGCCCCGCGGCCCCGCCGCCGCCGGTGACATTCCCCGCCGAGGCGGCTGAGGCGGCCGCGGCCGCGGCGCAGCACAACAGGGCGAGGCCGCCCAGGCTCGGCAGGCTCCTCATGGCGCGCTCGGCTCCGCCATTCATTCATTCAGTCGGCCGGCCGGTCGGTCAGTCACCGTCTCCGCGCTGCCCTCCGACCGGGGAAGCCGCCGCAGCCGCCACCGGGCGCACCATCGCCACCTCCCTCTGACAGGCGGCCGGCCCCGCGGGCGGGCCCCGCGCGGAGGGAGCGACCGGGCCGAACGCGGACCCCCGCCCTCCTCGAGTGGCAGCCTCCTGCGACCAATGGGAGGCCACGCCGTCCCACGTGACCCGCCCTCTTCCCGGCCTCTTTGTAGACCCGCGGGCCAATCAGCGGGCGTCGCGGGGAAGGGGCGGTGCTAGGGCGGGATTTGGGTGGCGCGAGCCCCTCTCCAGCCGGTGGGGATCGCGGCAACCCCGGCTTTGTCTGCCCAAAGAGCGGGGCGCGGGCCTCGGGCACCCGGCGCCGCGGAGCAGACAAAGGACGCGCCCCGCGGCGGCCGACGCCGAGCCAAAGCGTCGGCTCCACTGGGCGGCGAGCGCGACCCGGGGCGGGGAATCCGCTCCTGGGAGCTTCCCCGCCCTGTTGAACAATGGGGCGCCGGCGCCGCACCCGGACTCGGGTGGGGACTGGGCTGAGAGCCCCGCGATGGGCGAGGGCGGCAGCGGCGAGAATATAGAGCCCAGTGTTCTTTCTGCTGTCCGAGAGAGCCCGGCCTGGGCCCCGCGAGGTCTGCTCTGCACTCCCATTTCAGAGATGGGGAAACTGAGGGCCTCACCGAACCAAGACCCACGGCCTCCCAGACACCTGCTGTGAACCGGGCACTGTGCCAGGCAGGACACAGTGGGGCTCTAGAGACCGGTCAAGAGCCGAAGGTGCAAGCTTCCTGCGTGGATGAGACAGACTCACATGCATACGTTACTTGAACCCGAGGGAGAAAAGGAAAGGCTGGGTGGGACCTCAGCTTCAAGCCTCCCGCTTTGTGGTTTTGTGGCCTGAGTGCAGTTCCTCACCACTAAAATGGGGATGATAATACCCCATCCCACCCCTCTCTTACAAAAAATTAAGTAATGTGCTGAGAAGGCTTACCCCAGTGCCTGGTCCCAGTACACCCTCATTAACGCTGACTACTCTGAGTCCTCTGTCTGGACAAGCTCTGCACCACAACCCTGGATGGGGGTGGGTCAGATAGCAGAACTTGACCCTGGGTGGCACTAAAGCCTGGATGAAGCTGGCGCTCCGGTGGCATGATGCCTTGCACCGCGAGCCCAGGATCCAGAACTCACTGCAGCCGCTGCTCAGCAGCTTCTAGGGGGAGCCAGGTGGGCGGATTCTCATCTGAGAGGACTTCATCCCAGCCCCACCGCCAGACCACTCCTGGCCCCAACTATGAGATCTTGTCTTCTCTTCGTGCATGATTGCCCATCTAGTCACTGACACCAACCAGAATGGCAGGATATTTGTGTTTGAACTTGTGTGTATGTTAATGAAAACACATTTGTTTACCTGCATGAGTAGTGGGTGGGGAGAATATGTGCCTGTATATGCTATAGCACAAATACCGTGGTGAACCTGTGTTCACGTGTGCTCTTTTAAGTATATTTATGTGTGCGCTTTGTATGGGTGGGGAATGGAAGGAATGTGTGTGGGTGTTCTGGTTTCAGACCAATATTTATCAAGTATAAATCAAGCTTCTGTTTCTGTTTCTCTTGAAGAAGGGGGTGAACAGATCATGCTCCTCGCCCCCTATTCTCTTGCTGAGTCTTTCTGGTCCTTCAAAACTCAACCAAAATACCATATATTCTGGATCTCTAAGTGGAAATTAATTACTCTCACCTCATTTTCCCACTGCCCTTTGTTTATTCATTGATTATAGCCCTGATCCATCCATCTAGCTCTCCCCTGCTACTAAGAAGAGCTTCCAGAAACAGGATAAACTGAACTGTCTGCATGGCTTTATTACTCCTCATAGGCATGCATTAGGTGCGATACTAGAACTTGTGGCTTATGTATCTGTCTCTCTCCCATTAGGCCATTCTCTCTGTTTTCCATGCCTAGCAGAGGTAATAAGTGTGAAAGCTAATCCATGCTTGTTAAATTGAATTAAATGGAAAAGGATCCTGTGATGCCATGGGAAGAGCTTGTAGCTTTAGAGTCAGAGGTGGGTCATAACTCTTGAAAAAAAGCTATCACTTCTCGGAGCCTCAGTTTCCTCATCTGTAAAATGGGGCTAATAAATTTAGATGGAAGGGAATGTTTTTACAGAGGCTGGAACAATGAAGGTGCTCCATCTGTATAGGTTCATATTTCATTGATGGATTTATATCAGTGCTCACTTTTAATCTTTTTGCTTGAGGAACCACAGATGAACCACCTTTGTTCCATAACTTTCTCATCAGGTAACATGGAGTGACATGTTACATGGATGACCTACCAGTCATCCCCTCGTAATAGCTGAAAAATGCTATGTTAGCCCTGAGCTGTGCTATATAAGAAATTCTCAGGCAGGGCCTCCCTGGTGGCGCAGCGGTAGAGCGCTGGGTTGCGAAGCTGCCCGCGGCCTCTGCAGCGCCAGTTCGATCCCCAGCTGCTCCCCGGCCACCGGAGGAGGGTCCCACATGGCGCGCAGACCTCTCCTGCCGCCCGCTGCTCCCCTCAGCAGTGTACTTCGGTCCTTCTACCTGCTCTTCTCCCCGCTCTGGCTCTGGTGAATTCTCTCTTCTGACTGTACCCAGTGCTTGTATAAAACAAAACAAACAAATAAATAAATAAATAAAACATGCCTCTATTAAAAAAAAGAAAAAAAAAAGCATTTCCATTAAAAAAAAAAAAAGAAATTCTCAGGCAGTAGGAGAGAAGAGCTAAGGCAGCTTCCTTGCCTGGAGAATCACAGAGAAAAGACTCTATAGAAGACCTTGCTAAACTGATCCAGATCAGCTTTCTGCCTCAGACAGGGATTACCCATGCAGGAACTTCTAAGATGGGTTAACAAGCCTGTAATATGCATCAGAAATATTGAATTGGGCCTCCCCTGGTGGCGCAGCAGTTGAGCGCTGGGCTGGGAAGCTGCCCGCAGCCTCTGCAGTACTGGTTCAATCCCCAGGCACAGGCGAGGGTCCCACATCGTGCGACAGACCTCTCCTGCCTCACCCGCTGCTCCCCACTGCAGTGTATTTCATCAGTCTGCCTGTTTTGTTCCCCGCTCTGGTGAATTCTCTCACCCTCCCACGCTTCTGACTGTACCCAGTGCTTGTATAAATAAATAAATAAATCTTAAAAAAAAAGAAATATTGAATTATTTGGAAAGATAAGTTTGTTAATGTTAATTCATCCAACATTTTACTCTCAAGTTTGTTCCTCTGACTTTATCTCTAAATCGTAACATGACTTTTTAAAAATGTCTTGGGAATAATATTTTATTTTGTGTTTAAAAATCAAAAACACCTTAAATAACCCAATAAGAGAAAGGTATTATTATTCTTGTTCAATTGAGTTGCATAGAGTCACAATGAGGGTAGCTATGAGGTCAATATAGCAAATTTTAACAATCGATCATCAAGTTCTCAGGCGTGCTAGACATTATAGTACCAGCAACACACCAAATATAGCCCAGAGCAACACACCTACAAACAACCTCAGGAAGTATTTACTACTATTGTCTCTGTTTTGCAGATAAGGAAACTAGGGCACAGAGAGTTTAAGCAACCTACCCAAGGTCTCTTAGTAAGTGACAGAACCGGAAATCACACTGAGTCTGGCTGATTGTAACCGGCACCCTTAACAACTATGCCATAAAGGGAAAATGCCTATGATATAATGTTAAGAAGAAAAGAGAAATAAGTATAGCCATGACTTTCTGGGTAACAAAATATAATCCGCCACTTTTCTTCTTGCCCCAGAACTAAAGCAGAGACCCAGAGCTGTAAACAGAGCTGTCTATCAGCCCACAACACCTGGGGCCACAACACTTACTGTCCAGCCAACAGACACGATGGGCAGAGGGCCTGGGGAGCTGATAGCTGCTGGAGCTTATCCCCAGTCTGATTTCTCTTTAGATACTCCACACCTGGCATAGTGTCAAATACATAGAGACGGTTCAACAATTATTTGTTGAGCTAAATTGAGTCTTATGGTGTGTAGCACTGTCCCAGGACTTTTGCATTTATAACAAATTAATTCCTCAAAGATAGGGCTATGACCCTCACTTGAAAGAAAAAGAAACTGAGCCCAGGAAAGGGAAGTTAGGGACTTGCCTGAGATTTGCCCAGCACCAAAACCCAAGCTCTCCGCAACACTAGACAGTCTAGTAATGGGGCTTCTGGACCTTGAATGAAGTAGAAGGATGCATCGTGAAAGAAAGGACACAGGCACACCACATTTAACACTCCTGCTAAGGCATCACTTAAGAGAAGCTTTGGAGTAAGAAAGGAAAAGAAGACATAACAACATAATAGATGTGGCTCAGCAAAATAACTTCATTCCCAGATTCGTTCCAACAAAATATGGAAACTTTCCCCTTGCTGGCTTCCTAGAAATAGCACGCTGATGTGGATTATTTCTAGTGCTGCCAGAGCCTGGCCACCTATCAAACATGGTTAAATGCAAAGTTTGACATCACTTAGAGACAACTGTAGGATTTTGGGGGTCACTGTTAACAAGTTTCCCCAGAGAAGAAGGATGTCAACAGATATTTCACAGAAAGGGAGATACAAATGGCAAAGAAACATAAAATACTGTCTATTCAATTTATGTAATCAAAGATATGCAAATGAAGACTTTAAGTTATCATTTTGTTAAACCCATTCATTTTACAAGTATTAAAAAAAACTGGTAATACTTGTTGTCAAAGGAGTGCCTCACTCTGATGATAAGAAGGTGATGTGACACAACCTGTCCAGGAAGCTTTGAAAGCTTTGACTCGTTATTTCTACTTTGAAGAATTCATCCAAGGGTAATAAACAATCAGATGAAAATAAAGATTTATGTATAAAATTGTTCATCAGAGGGCCAGGTCTCAGCACTATGAAACTATCAGCGGCCACTGCGACACGAGTTCATTCCCTGGCCAGGGAGCTGACCCATATGGGACAGCAGATCTCTCCTGTCTTGCCCACGGTTCCCCTCAGCAGTATATTTCAGTATATCCACCTGTTCTGCTCCCCACTTTGTCTCTGGTGTATCCTCTCAACCCCCCATATCTCTGGCCTACACCCCAGCTCTTGTATACATAAATAAATAAAATATATCTTAAAAAAAATGATCATCAGAGTGTTTCAGCTAATAATGCAAATCAGAAAAAATCTAAACAGATAACAGAGGATAGATAAGTACTTTGTGGCCTTTCACCTCCTCTGTTAGAACACAATGCATCTATAAAAATTACATTCATGAAGAAATTTCTTGCAATATGAAACTGCGAAAAATTAGGTGATCACTGCAAACCTCTTAGAACAGCAAAAATCCAGAAAACTGACAACACCAAATAATGGCGAGGATGTGGCACAAAAGGAACTCCCACTCACTGCTAATGGGAGTGCAACATGGTACAACCGCTTTTTGGAAGATGATTTGGTGGTTTCTTATAACACTAAACATACTCTTGCCATATGATCAAGCAATTGTGCTTCTTGGTGTGTACCCAAATGAGTTAAAACTTGTGTACACACAAAAAGCTGCACATGGGTGTCTCTGTGTGGCAGCTTTTTCAACACTGCCAAAATTTGGAAGCAGGCAAGATGTTCTTCAGTATAGGGAAATGGATAAACAGTGGTACATCCTATCAATGAGCTACTACTCAGCACTGAAAAGAAGTGAGCTATCAAACCATGCAAAGACATGGAGGAATCTTAAATGCATGTTACTAAGTAAGAAGCCAATCTGTAGTCACCTACCATAGGATTCTAGTTAATGACATTCTGGAAAAGGCAGAACTATGAAGACAGTAAAAAGATCCATGGATGCCAAAACTTGGGGTCTAGAAGGGGAGAAGGGATAAATAGGTGGAGCACAGAGGGTTTTTAGGGCAGAGAAAGTACTTTGTATGATATAATAATGACAGATATGTCATTATACATTTGTCCAAAACTACAGAATGTACACAAGAGTGAACTATATCTAAACTACGGATTTTCAATGGTTATGATGTGTCCTTGTAGGTTCATCAATGGTAACAAAATGTCTGGTGGGAGACATTGACAAGTAGGTGATTATCCCCAGGTTATAGGTCATAGAGTATGCATGTAAGAGTTCAATGGGTATATGGGAAATCTCTATAGCTGCATCCCAATTTTGCTATGAAGTCAAAACTGCTCTAGAAATAAAAGTCTTGTAAAGAATAAGTTACATGACTACCTTTGCAATGATTCAATTATGTAAAATAACATATGTATGTGGTGTAAAATAAGAGACCCAAAGGAAACATCCCAAAACATTAGCAATTTTTATCTCTGAATGATTGCCTTACAGGTATTCATATTTTTTTCTCCTTCATGCTTTTTTTGCATTTTCCAATTTTTTTTTATAATGAGCACCTATTGCTTCAATAATCAGGAATAGCCAACATCAGAACTCATTTAGACTTTGGGGATATGCCTACCAACAACATCCTTGATCTGCCTCCATGGCCAGACAATGAAGGGAAGGATGTTTTAAATTGTAAGCTCACATTTCTTGCAAAGCACCCAGCCATGAAACTACATGTTAAAATCCTGTTTCAATAAGCTGATGCTAAAATAAGCTCAGAAAAGTATTTGTTGCAGTTCTTGGAGATCTACAGAAGGACGTCATTCCCAGTGGGCAGCAAGTCAAAGCCTTGTTCGTCATCAGAGTTGGCTGTAGAGCAAAGAATTTGAACCATTTAGGGGAGGAATGAGGTTGGACTCCACAAATAACTCTTTCCCTTAGGTTGCTATCATTGTGATAAAGGGGGTTACTGACAGGTGCAGAACACACAGAACTTTTCCAATCATCATCTATTTGAGCTTTGAGCCACTCTGGAGGGAAGGTGGAGATGGTGGTGGTGGTAACAGTACTAGTGAGTTACTTAGACTGTGATATAGGAGTGATTATCCCCAGGTTATAGGTCAGTATATTGTCACTTAAAGAAGGCTAGTGACTTACCCAAGGTCACCACACTAATAAATGGAAGAACTGAGACTCATAGTCATTTATTTAAACCTCAACTCCAGAATGATTTCCACAACTGCTTCCTCAACTTATTATTTTATATTGCTGCTATAGCTAAGAGAGACAGTAGTTTAACAGTAAAGAGTGGTCTTTTTAACCATACGATATTGGACCAGTCATTGAAGCTTGATGACTCAGTTACCTCCTCTGTAGAATGAGGATCATCATATTTATCTCCCAGGGCTCAAGGTCAAACAAAATAATGCATGTGAAGCATTGAGCCAAACCTGCCTCACAGTAAGCATTTGTAGGGTAAGATAAAAAGTATCAGGCTTTTCTGCCCTCCTGCCATTAGGATAGATGATGGAACCTTGTGGTCCCGAATAAATGCTTGATGGCGGGCACCTGGAATAGGGTGTGGGCATAGGTAGATGGGATTCACCTGGGCTAAGACTGGGCTTTCAAGGGCTGTATCACGGGAATGCCAGCAGAAGCCGAGACAGAAGTAGAACAAGAAGCCGTGAGGAGAGAAGCAGTAGAAGCAGAGAAGCAGAAGCAGAACCACGAGAGAGCAGAGCAGCAGATATCACCAGAGAGCCCAGACAGAGTGAAGACTTGCTGGGGGCTGGGATAAACAGTGGTACATCCCAGCACCCCTGCCACCCCCCAGCACCCCTGCCTGCTGTATACCTGGTAAATCCCAATAAAAGCCTGAAAAGCCACTGAGGGTTCCAGGACTCCTCCTTTACCCGGTCTGCTGGATCAGAAAACTTGCACTGTGTCCATTCCTGCCCCTACAGCATTCAAAAGACATTGGAACACATCTGATTTTCCAAAATCTTGTCTTCCCACATAGTGTATCAAGGCCAGAAGAATGTCATGACCTGGGATTCCAATGCCCTCTAGACTCTCTGAGGAGTCATTCTCCTCTGCCTGCCTGCTTCCCCGACCTCAGCCCTCTTAAAGAGCCTCCTTCACTCATGCGAGGTATCACTGGAATGTGTACCTGGCATCCAGGGCTAGGAGAGGCAGGTGTGGGTACTTGACTTCTCAGGTGTCCAAGGAATCCAGGTCTTTAGGATGCAGACACGCTGTTGAGCTATTTGAGGCAGCTGTCTCCATCTCAGTTAGATTTGAATTTCATGGCCTGACATCATGAATATAGTAGAATAATCAGCAGCCAGCAACCCTCCCCATATACACAACCAAATATACTTATAAGTCAAGCATTGCCGAACAACAGATCATGTCATAAGATTGCTTGGTTGACCCAAGCATCTGTATTTCTGAAGCTCTATTCACAGCAGTGAAAATGTGGAAACACCCTAAATGCCCACTGACAGATGACTGGATAGAGAAGATGTAGTATGTATACTCAATGGAACACTATTCAGTTATTAGAAAAGATGCAATCTTGCCATTTGCAACAACACAAATGGAACTTCAGGGGATTATGCTAAGAGAAATAAACCAGAAAGTGAAAGACAATTACCAGATGGTTTCATTCATGAGAAACAAAGCAAAAGAACTAACAAAACCCAACAAAAATAACTTCAAGATTCTGAAAATAAAATAGTGATTATCACAAAGGAATGGAGGGACGTGGGAGGAGCAAGTGAAAGAGCCCAATTTGATAGTGGTGAGTGGTACCAGATCTTTGAGTGTGGTGTAGACATTTATTGAGGTGAGACACTGCACCCCTGAAACTTACATAACTTTGTAAATGAATAAAAATTTAAAATAAAAATTGTTGAATTTCAGATAAACAATGAATAATGTCAATATGCCCCAACATGTATGTACGTATAATACACACACACACATACACATCGCACAGAACATTAAAAAACGAATGATTCATTTGTAATCGCCAGTTCCCAACCTGAAGTTAGCTCGGAGAAGATGCTTGGGAAATGCTTGTTCAACCATGAGGGCTCTGTAACTCTCACTCCTGCAGGACTCTCATGGGGTGAAAGCAGGAGAGCTGATTTAGGACAGAGAATGGCCGCAGGAGTTCAGGGTTTGGCTTCCCGGTTCTTCCCATGAAGTCAGGTCTCAGAAAGCAGAGTAAAACAAAAAACCTCATGAAATTACCATCTAGACAGCATCATGAAAAGTCCCCCTCCTTCTCATTACATTCCTTCTTCACTCTAGGTTCAGGACCACAGTGGGGCCTGCCCGGCCTGCCATATCCAGGGAGGTCTTGGCATAAATCCTGCCCTTGGAGCCCCTCCGCTGTCAAAGACAGAGGCGCAAAGTCCCTCCCCTGCCCTCTGGACAAGGGGACCAACCAGGGGTGGGGGGCGGGGGGTGCAGGGAAGCCTCCTGGGTGACTCTGGACCTGACTCAGCTCATCCCTCTCATGATGGACATCTCAGGCGCTGTCTACTGACAGATCACATACTGATGTCATCTGCACAGCCGGAGCTGTGAATAAACACAGACAGGGTGAGAAGACAGGAGCTGCTGCTGCTGAAGTTCAGGGCCCTGGATTCCCTGCCAGACTGTCAGCTGAGAAAGATGACCAGCTGACTTGGAGATTGCGCTCGAGCCGTGGCCTTCGGTTTAAGTTTTTCACAGCTGAGGTTTGGTGCTAGCCTCCTAGAACGTTAAAGGAGAAGAGAAGGTCTGAAACATGTGTAGGTCTAATCCAAACATTCTCTCTTTTCTGGAAAGGAACACCAAGGTTCAGAGGATAGGACATAGCGAAGCTCGCACAGAAACTGGACACAGGGCCTGCAACTCACATTCTTCTCCGTGCCGCATTCCTGATTTGGAAGATTAGCTTCTGGTGCTCGGCAAACAGCAGGTGGGGCAGGCGTAGTCATGAACCATGCCCTGGTGCTGCAGGTCACTGAGCTCTAAGTCTGGTTTCCCCACTAGCATCTTGACCCAGTTTGCCATCGCCCCCCCCCCCAACTCCCCCGAAGGCCCTGCAGCCCACAGGAGGCAGATTAGAAATAAACTGCTCTCAGCCACACCACTGAGATTGGAGATGGAGCAGCAGACAGGGAGCATCTGATCTGGTGCACTCAACGATGCAGAGTCCCCAGCCTCTGCGCTGAGAAATAGTTGCAAGAACCAGTGTCTGAGCCTGAGCATTGACACGCAGTCCAAGGGGTGATGGTGACCAGAGCTGGTGAGTGGGCCACAGAGGGATGGACAGGTGTGGACCTGGCCCAGGCAGCAGCAGCATCCTGACTGCCTGTCTACTGTTAACTTCTGTAGGGTCAGGAATGGACACGATGCAGGTTTTCTGAGATCCAGCAGACTGGGTAAAGGAGGAGTCAGGGTCCTCAGTGGTTTTTTGCAGGTCTTTTATTGGGATTACCAGGTACACGGCAGGCAGGGGTGCTTGGGGGCAGGGAGGCTGGCAGGCCTCCCAGCCCCCAGCAGGTCTTCACTCTATCAGGGCTCTCCGGCCTTCTCTGTTTCTCTCTCGGCTTCTATTCGTTCTCAGCTTCTTGGCTTCTGCTGGCATTCCCGTGACGCTGACCTTAAAAGCCCAGGTGAATCCCATCTACCTACGCCCACACCCTACTCCAGGTGCCCGCCATCAAGCATGCATTCAAGACCGCAAGGATCCATCATCTGTCCTGATGGTGGGAGGGTAGAGAAGCCTGACATTTTTCCTTACCCTACAACTTCTTTTTTTTTTAAGGTTTATTTATGCATGAAAGAGCTGGGGTGCAGGCCAGAGTTGTGGGGGGTGAGAGGATTCACCAGAGACAGAGTGGAGAACAGAACAGGCAGACTGACTGAAATACACTGCTGAGGGGAGCAGTGGGCGAGACAGGAGAGGTCTGCCTCACCATGTGGGTTGCTCCCTGGCCAGCCGGGGATTGAACTCATGCTGCCGAGGCTGTGGATTGCTTCATGGAGCAGTGCTTTAACCCCTTGCACCACCAGGGAGGCCCTTCTGTTAACTTCTTTTTACATTGAACTGAAGTCTGGCTCTATGAACTTCTGCCTTCTGGGTCCTGCCCACACCCCCAGAACCTTACAGCCCAAGTGTGCATCTTCTGCAGGCTTGGGTAGGAGGTGGCTCAGATCACCGTCCAGGTGAAACTGCTGTGTTAAATGGGAACCCCCCTCTGCAAGCAGCCTGCCAGGGCTTTGCGCCCTCCACCCCAGTATGTGTATCCCATTTAGGAGAAAAATGATGAAACTGAATTAAGAAAAATGAGGACAATCCTGCCTGGGATCCTTGATGGACCCCTGGTATGTACTGGCTCTGAGCAGAGAACTGAACAGGCTTTCCTTGACAGTGTCTTCCTTGTCTGCGTGGAGCTGACATTCTGCTTAGGGAGCTGACAACAAATGGGTAAATAGGTAAAAAATAGATAGATAAATAAGCTCATTTTAGGAAATGACCATGCTAGGAAGAAAACACAGACTGATAAGGCCACAGAAAATCACTTGGGGCAGCAGACCCTCTGGTCCATGGCTCAGAAGCCTGGATGAGGACCAGGAAGTAAACCTGGGAGAGATAAGGAGAAGGAACACAACTGGCGAAGGCTCCAGGCAGACTGCATGAGGAAGGGAAAAGCCAGAATAGGGAGATCATGGTGAGTGAGGGGGAGAGGAGAAGGAGATACGATCTGAGAGGAGGCTGTGGTGGAGCCACAACCTACTGCACTGCGCTGGGCTAAGACTGAAACATGAGGCTGGGTCCATGCCCAGAGTGGCAGAGCCACACACCGAAGCAGACACAGCACAGCTGTCACGGGAACTGTGAAGTCAGGTGCCCCCGGGTGGCTGGGAGGCGTTCCTGGGGCCACTCCGCTGGAATCTGCCGCTCAGTTCTCAAATCCAACAGGAAATCTCCATCCCAGAATCCTATCTAGGCTAATGCCCCTCAGGAGGGTTTGTCTGCACCCCTCCCACTGCTGGGGAGCCCTAAGGTCAGAAGTCGGAGGGAAGGGAGAGAGCCTCTTTGAAAATGTGTTTCACCTGCTCCAGGGGCTTCAGTGGCTTCCTGGGCTCCTCCTCCAATCAGTCTAGTTCTCAGGGTCCTTCCTGATAAATAGTTCATATGGGAGCATAAATGGCTCCATGCCCTCTCCCAGGAATCAAAGTCCCAAGCGAGGAGAACACATCTAAAATTGTGTGAGTTCGGGAAGCTACCATCCAGGTGCGGCTGGGAGGGAGTACCAGTCAGGAACAGGTGGGCGACCTGCCCTGCCTGGACTTAGGTGTTCTAACTCCAGACTGCATAGAGCTCCCTCCACCTGTTGTGTTGCTTGTTCAGGTGAAACATTTGCTCCTGCCCATTGCAGGCATACGACTCTTGGGAACTTGTGGGGGATTCTGGTCCGATGTAATGTCACCTCAATCCTATGTAATATCACTGTACAACTCTCAGAGGTCATTGGGGAGGGGAGCCTTGAAGAAGGTGACAGATCTGGGATATCAGTTGAAGATGTTCTCATGGAAAAGAAAAGTCCAGCCCCTTCCAGGAAATTCTGCCTGGCCCAGCAGTGTCTTGTCATCTCATGGGCAGGGCTGTATTTCTTTCCTTTTGCAGGAGGGCACATGTGGGCAACCTCTGTGAGTTTGTTTTATCTTCAGGATGGTGTAACTGTAAATAGCAAGAGCAGAAAACTTAGTCCTACCCTTAAGTCCCTCATTCTGCTTCTAGGTATTTATGCTAAGGAAATACTTCCAAAGATTATTTTCAAAACTTGTTTAATAATGCTTGATAGTATTATACATCGGAGAAGAAAGTTGGAAGTACCCAGGTGCCAAGTGACAGGTGAATGAACAAACTCTGGCCCTTCCACTTGGAGGAATATTAAGTCAAGCTTAAAAATGACAAATATAAAACATGTTGAGACACGGAGAAGTATATATGAAAGAGTATGCAGTGGAATATTAGGAACCCAAACTGCACAATTCAATCAATTTCTTCTCTGAAGCCTGTAGATGAAAACCAGAACTCGAATGATTTAAATACAATGAAAATAAGGTCCATCTTCTTTTTTTTGGGGGGAAGGGGGGTATTTGTGTGCTGCAGTAATGTAAATAAAATAATCCCTGTGCAAATGCTCTTAAATAGGGTACAACAAAAAAAAAATTACTATTCTCTTTCTTCGAAAAACAGGTCATATAATAATAGGTAATTGTTCAAACTTGCATAGGGATTCCCGAAAGAGATGGGATTGTTGGAGCTGGCTGGGAACAGAGTCTTGACCAGGCTTCTCCCTTCTCAGTCAGTCTCAATGCTGGGATGCAGAGGAAGGACAGCAGGGGCTCATGTGGGACGGGATGTCACTTTTTAGACAACGATTGTCTTGGGCCAGGAGACCAATCCTTCCAGCCCGAGTGGATGTTCCATCTAGAAAACTGTGTTGCTTCCCCAGTGAATAGTATTAACTGAACTGGTCAGGATTCTTACTTGCAAACAATAAAAATCTATTATGAACTATTTAACAGGAGTTGTTTTATGTGTTTAGTTGTTATCATTGTTAGCTTCCTTGCTGTAGGTAGACGCTGTGCTGTAGAGTTAAGGGCTTTCTCTGCATTCTTTTTTTCTTTTTATATTTCAAAGGCAATGGGTTTATTTTATTTTACTCTGATGCAAAACCAATGATTCCACTATTGCACAGGGACCAGTATATTAAAAGGTCATGAAAAAGTGATGTGGAACATGCAGGACACAAGAGGTAACTCTGGTTTATGACATTATGTAAGCTTCAGGGGTGCAGCACTATAACTCAACAGATGTTGCCGCCAAGATCTGCCTCCATTGAGATACCATCTCACACCAGTGAGAATGGCACATATTAAAAAAACTAGCAACAACAAATGTTGGGGAGGATGTGGAGAAAAAGGAACTCTCCTGCACTGTTGGTGGGAGTGCAAACTGGTCCAACCACTATGGAGAGCTGTGTGGAGATTTCTGGACCTACTAAACATAGAGCTTCCATATGATCCAGCAATTCCACTCCTAGGTATTTACCCAAAGGACACAGAAACATCCATTCCAAAGAGTACCTGCACCCCTATGTTTATAGCAGCACTGTTTACAATAGCTAAGCTTTGGAAACAACCCAAATGCCCAAAAAGAGATGACTGGATCAAGAAGATGTGGTACATATATACCATGGAATATTACTCAGCATTCAAAAAAGATAAACACATGCAATTTGCAGCAACATGGATGGCACTGGAAGGGATCATGCTCAGCGAAATAAGCCAAAAAGAAAAAGAAAAATACCGGATGGTCTCACTCATAGCAGGAATCTAGAAAACTTAAATAAGGGACCAGGAAAATGAATAACTATAAGAAAGTGAAAATCAAAATCAACAAAAAACTATGAACCAGAGACACTCTATGTGGGGTGGGGGGGGGGGGGGGGGAGGGATTGAGGTCAAAATAAGGGGGTTGCAATTGTATGGGGAATATAAAAATAAAATTTATTATAAATATATATATATATACATAAATAAAGAAATTTTAAAAAAAAGAAAGAAAAGAAAAAAAAAAAAAAAGATCACCCTAAGAAGTCTGGTCTATCACATAACTGACCCCTTTACCTGTGAAACCCACTCCCAGGTTCCTGACTTCTGGTACCCACAGATCAGTCTGCATTATCTCTTTTTATTGATAACTCTGAAAAGAAGGCAGTTACTCCCTGTTAAAAATGAAACAATTGAGAGACTTGCCC
Organism: Talpa occidentalis; assembly: GCF_014898055.3. NCBI lineage: Eukaryota > Metazoa > Chordata > Mammalia > Eulipotyphla > Talpidae > Talpa > Talpa occidentalis. The sequence continues at coordinate 70,606,363 of NW_023605083.1, forward strand.
TGGAGGTCACAAATTTAGTAAGTGGCTCCGTTGGTTTTCAAAGCAGAGCTGATGGCAGAGCTGGAGGCCTCAACCACCCTTCCTGCTGTGCCTACAGTGAAGCTCCTGCTGGGCTTCAGCAAGAATCCAACAAGCTGGGGATGGGCCGCTACCCTCCAGGAGCCTCGACTGGCCTTGCCAGTTCAGGGCCATCTCCAGGAGTTGCTGAAGTTTGTTGTTGACATTCACTCCAGCAGAGCCCTCAAATCGGCCTTCCTGGCTGCGCATGGACTGGTGGGGGTAGGTCAGACACAGAAATGCTCTCAGGGCCTCAGGAAACATCTGCAAGTCCTCAAGGAGGCAAGACCTCCCCTTTTATCGCCCTTCCAAGAGAGATAATGGGCCTGTCCCATCTGCGGGAATTGAACAAACACAGGCTCTTACTTTCCGGGCTGGGTGCCCACCAATGGGGTGATTCACCTTTCACTCCTATTACTTTAGGATGGGCTATTTGGTAGCAGACCCCACACTGGGCAACAGGGTTGGCAATCTTGAAATTAGAGCCACTCCCTGCCTCCTAGGCTTGTAGGGTGATAGTGAAGACAGTGACCAGCAGTAGTCGCAATTAGATGTGATTGGTACAAGAGAGGGGATGTGGTGTCAGGAGAGACAAATGAACTTTGGAGTCAGAAAGACCTGTTGCTTCACACCCTGATTGTGCGATGCTGGGAACATTTCCTAACCTCACTTGGTTGTTTCTTCATCTGAAGAAAATGTAAATCATTATATTTTTATTGCATCATTCCGGTGAGAATTAAAAGGAACAAGTTCATCAAAACTTAAAATTGCCTAGCACATAGTCAGGGCTCTTGACTGGTAACTACTAGTATTGATATTACTGGCATTATTATACAGGTTCTAAGTGGGAGCATCAAATAAGTGATATTGTTAAGGAGAAAAAATAAAAACCAGAAGGGACATATGAGCTGGGTTTTGACAGGAAAGTAGGAGTTTACTGAGTGGCCGTTATGCAGGGAATGTTTTCTAGTTAACAAACAACAGCTCTGTGAAAGAGCATGGAATGTTTGGCAGCAGGTGGTCTAGTCAGGAACTACTATAAAACTCCCATCAGGAGATAAGGCGTGGAATGTTGGGGAACATGAGTGAATCAACTAGGAGTGACTGAAATATTCTCATCTAGTGATAAGAGCCTAGTCTGCAGCAAAGCTGACTTTCTGAAGTCCCTTTTCCACTACACTCAAATAAAAGAATAAAGAACCTCTCGTTGTAAATGCTTAAACCGGCATAAGCTCTGGTCCCTGAAGCATAGCAGCCTCCTGGCCTGGGCAGGGCTAGCCAATCCCTGAAACAAAGGAAGTTGAGGACTAGCCTCCAGGCACCCAAGCTGCTGATTCACCTCTGGGGTTGCACAGGCAGGGGTCTGATTCCTGGTGGAGACAATTTCCTTGTATCACATTGGCCAGTATCTTGTCTCTCTTATCTCAATTTTATCATCTGAAACAATGAGGATGATTATATCTTTACATGGAAGTCATAAAGCACTATCTCAGCACCTGGCTCAGAGCAGGTTCTCTACTGTAAAGAAAAAGTAGCTGCTCTCATGTCTAACTTTATTGCAGAGGGCAGTACAGATATACTTCTGCATAGAACTTGTAATCTCAATCACCAAAGATTAAAAAAATACTTTACAAAAATGGTAGAGTATAGATATTACTCTACACTTTGCTTTTTTCCAAGCACAAGAGGTCACAGCAATACAGGACTTCCTCATTCTTTTACTGAGATATAATTCACATACTGTAAACTTCGTTCTTTTGGAATGTACAATTTAGTGGATTTTAGGATATTCACAAGACTGGACAACCTTCACCCTAATTCCAGGACAATTTCATCATTCTCAAAGGAAGCTCATACTCATCAGTAAACCTTCCCCAATTGCTCTTTCCCACTAACTCCTGAGAGCTACTTATCTTATTTTCTGCCTCTATGGATATGTCTATTCTAGACACTTCCTATTAAAGGACCCCTATGCTATGTGATCTTCTGTGTCTGACTTCTTAGCATAAGGCTTTCTTTCCAGGTCCATTCATGTTGTGGCATTATTAGAACTTCATTCCTGATTATGGTGGAATGCTATTCCATTGCCTGGAATGTATGCCACATTTTGTTTATTCATTTGCTGATGGGTATTGGGCTTGTTTCCAGTGTTTTGGCTATTATGTATAATCCCCACACTTTTGAACAGGTACAGAGCAGACCCCTGAATGGATGTAGCACTATTGAAACACCTCTGCTGAAGGATAGTTCTGGTCTTACCCATTTGTTGCTAATGCAGCATGATAATGCAAAAATTGTTGCTACAGCATCCTCGTCTTCCACAAAAGGTAGGCAAAACTTACCCTATTTCCTGAGGAAATGATTCAATACAGCAAAGCTTATATTGACAAAGATATTAATTGCAGCAATTTTTACTGTAACACAAAACTGGAACTACTTAGGGTTGACAACAGGTAGCTATTTAGGTTAATTCTATTATTTGATAAAACAATGTACAGTTAGTAAAAATGATCATTATGAAGGCAATGTAACAACAAGTCGAATTGCTAATGGTGACTTTAAATGGAAAAAAAAGTAAAATAGCTTCACTTGTTGGTGGTTCCTACAATCCTAAGAGATGAGGCTGGGAAGCATACCCTTGCCCTCTGGCCTTGAAAGTCCCATCTCTGCCATACCAGAGAAGCTTGGCTGGGAATCACCGCCACATACCCGACAACCACACTGTTGACCACAGTGTGCGCTGGAAGGCAGGAACTATTGTTGTTTCTATTTCTGCTGTGGGGCCTAGAGCCTTACATATTGTACACGCTGAAACAAAACTGAATTAAAGGAGCTGTTAAAATCAGAACAACTGGATCCCACCTGATGGATGTAATCAGAGTGTTAGGGGGAAAAGGATGTCCCAAAGCAAATTCCATACAGGCTTTGTGGACTCCACCCCCACCCCAGGTCAAAGCCAAAGACACTGGGAACTCCAAATCCCATCACCACCAAAGGGAAGGTGGCTGGGACCTGAGGGTGGGGTTAAGCAGCCAGGTGGATACAAAAGGCAGACACGTGGGCTTTGGGGGGCTCTCCATTTTGGCTCTCTGCCAGCTCACAGCCGTCCGGCCAGCTCAGAGAGTGACTTTGGGTTTCCAGGTCGTCGGATCGGGTAGGACGCATTAAAGACTTTATTTCCCTATTTTCTCCCTGAGTTGTACATTTTCCTTATTTCCTTTTCTCTTGTAAATAAACCTTTTATTAACCTTTTGTGTGTGTCTGTAGTAGAGTATTCATAAGTCCCTTTCAAGCGCACGGGTGAGGACCCACAGCCAGGAACCCGTTTAATATCGGGGTTGCTCTATAACAAGAGGAGGTTGAGGAGGTCTCTAGAGGGAGGACTCTCCGAGGAGAGAGGGCTCTCCAAGGAGGGAGGATTCTCCTACAAACGAGCAGCTGTCACGTTGCCTTCCCTAGATCTTGGAGGCCCCAACTGGTCTTAGCTGAAGAATGTAACTGTTATGAGAATCACACAGTAAGGTCATCTTAGGGTTGTGGAATCATGAGAGTCCACAAGAGGGAAGGTAAAGGGTGACCTGTTGGGATGGAGACCTCTGTTTGCTGTGCTGAGTTCCTCGCCTGTATTCAGCCTATAGGACAAAGGCGTACTTCTTATAGCTGCCTGACACTGTACTTGCCAGAGCAGGGATTGCAAAATAAATTCAACTGCAGCAATTATGAGTGCATTCAATGGGGCCATTCATGTGAGCCTCTTTTTAATGTATGCTTTCTATTGTCATCGTCATACACACCAGCCATTGCCAGACAGGATTCCCATTGCAACAGGGCTGATGGTGACCATGCAGCCTTCAAAATATGAAGGAGAAAGATTTAGCCCCCTTGGAGGATGATAGGTAGCAGTTTATTTGTTTTGTATGTTCCACAGTCAGGACTTTTGTATTTATTATTTATTATATCTTAACTAGGTTAGAATAGACAATAACTTAGTTTATTTGTATTATTTCTAAATACTCTATATTTAAAATAGAAGAAATATATAATTTTTGCTAAATCAAAGTTTATCCTGAAGGAATATAAACTCCAGTATTTGATAATATTCTTCAAAGCACATGGGGGTTCCCAAGTGCCCTGCTACCAGCCTCTCAACAGCTTCATGATCTGTGACATGGTCTCTAATACCCCTAATCTTAGGGAGAGGCTTGAGATTGTATTTGTTAGGGTCACAGCCAAGCTGTTGTAACAAAGAGAATCTAAAATACAGTGATTCAAATGTGATCGAATTAATTTCTAAAAAACAGAACTCCTAGGTTGACTAGCTGACTCTATGAACAGGTATGGAGTCCCCTGTCCTTTGCCACCCGGAGGGGGTCATCATTTGCTTAATCAAAGCAGACTTGCTGCTCCTGGGAAAGAGGAAAGAGCTCGCATCTAAGATGAGGAGCATGAGTTAGAGAGGACCCAGAAATTGTGCACAAGGCTTCCTTTTATGTCCTTTTAGTACACATTTGATCATCTGGTCACATGCAGATGCAAGGGAGACTCAGAGATAGTCTCTACTCTGACTAGGAAGAAGGAGAGGAAGAATCTGGGGGAATAAGCAGCATCTACTACAGAGACTTTTAAATTAAAAAAAATGTATAATGATAGAATTATATCACAACTTTATCATACACCTACTGGCATTTCTTTATCTCTCACACTTGATATGAACATATATTTTTGTGAAGTTGTAAAAATAATGTATATGCAATTTACATTCTACCAGAATAGAACACTATGATGAAAGTAACGGGATAAAATAATACTCATGTAACTCAATAGCAAAAAATAAACAAATAAAATTTTTAAAAAGGCCGAAGATCTGAATAGACATTTTTCCAAAGAAGATAGATGGCCAATAGGTACATGAAAAGGTGTTCAACATCATTTATTATCAGGGAAATGAAAATCAAAACCACAATGAGCTATCACTTCATGCTGGTTAGAATGGCTACTATCAAAAAGACGAGCTAACAAATGCTGGCAAGGATGGAGAAAGAACACTTGTACACTGTTGGTGGAAATGCAAATTGATATGGAGGTTTCTAAAAAAATTAGAAATAGAACTATATGATACAGCATTTTCACTTCTGGGTGATTATCTTGAGAACACAAAGGCACTAAATAGAAAAGGTATACACACTCTCATATTCATTTCATTGCAGCATTATTTACAATAGCCAAGATATGGAAATAGCCAGGTAGCCTATATACACAATGGAATATTGCTCAGGCATAAAAAAGAAAATCTTGCCATTTGCAACAACATAGATGACCTTGAGAATATATGATAAGTGAAATAAATCTTAGAAAGAAAAATAGCTTATGGTCTCTCTTATATATGGACTTAAAAAAATCCCAAGCTCATAATTACAGCGAACAAATTAATGTTTGCCCGAGATGGAGCAGTGGGTGGAGGGTGAAATGGATGAGAGAGGTCAAAAGATACAAGCTTCCAACTATAAAATAAATGTCATGGGGATGTAATGTACAGCATGGTGACTATAGATAACACTGTATTACATATTGCAAGTTGCTAAGGGAGTAGATATTAAAAGTTCTCACTACAAGAATTTTTTTTATGTTTTATTATTTTCTTACATCTTCGTTAATTCTGGGACAGTATTTGATTTCTCCGCTCAGGTGTATTCCTCATAGTGCTACTATGACCATAGCACCCATGACCCATCTGCACAGTCCCTTGTGTTCTTCCCTGCATTATTTTGGCCCCTCTCCTCCCCAACCCACCTCTCCTGCTATATGCCTCAGGTCTATGGTCAGTTTGCAGTTTGTTTCATTTTTTTTTTCCTGACACATTGTTTGAGTTCTCTATATTCTGCATATAAGTGAAACCATCCAATACTTTTTTCCTCTGACTTATTTCTCTTCTCATAATCCCTTCCAGCACCATCCATGGTGCTGCAAATGGCCTGAGTTTATCTTTTTTGATCACTGAGTAGCATTCTATTGTGTGTATATACCACAACTTTTTGATCCAGTCACATGTTTTGGGGCATTTGGGTTATTCCCATATCTTAGCAATTGTATCTATTGCTGCAATAATCACAGGAATGCAGTTTTCCTTTTGAATTAGTGTTTTTGTGTCCTTTGGGTAGATTCCTAGAAGTGAAATTGCCAGGTCTTAAGACAGGTCATTTTTAGTGTTTTGAGGACCCTCCACACAATTTTGAATGATGGGTGGTGGTGGGAGCCTCCCTGGTGGCACAAGGGGTTAAGCACAGTACTGTGAGGCTATCCGAAACCTCTGCAGCACCAGTTACATCCCAGGCCGGCCAGGGAGCTACCCACATGGCGCAGCAGACCTCTCCTGACTTGCCCACTGCTCCCCTCAGCAGTGTATTTCAGTCACTCCACCTGTTCTGTTCCCCACTCTGTCTCTGGTGAATCCTCTCACCCCCACACCTCTGGCCTGTACCCCAGTTCTTGTATGCATAAATAAATAAATCTTTTTAAAAAATGATATATGGTGGTGGATGGTAACTAGACTTATTGTGGTGAGCATTTTATAATACATACAAATATTAAATCATTATGTTGTACTCCTGAAATTAATGTCATATGTCACTTACACCTCAATATAAAAAAGGAAAGAGTAAATGATATACTATTTTTCATCTGTGATAATTGCAAAAATTTTTTAAACCACGATAGCCACGGCTGGGGAAAGAATGGGGAAATGGGTGCTCTCAAATGTTGCTAATGAGGGTGTAAATTTGTGCAAGATTTCTGGAGAGCTTCTAACCATAGATCTCAAAAGTCTTATAAATTTAACCTAAGGAGTTATATGCAGAGATGTAAATACAGATTTATATACAGGCATAGTTATGAAAGTCCTATTTGCAAAGCTAAAAAAATGGAACGAACCATCAATAGACAATTGTTAAAATGAATCAAGGCCTGTCCATTTACACAATAAACTACCCAACCATTAAAATCATGGTTTTGAAGGACATGAGTGATGTGAAATTTTGATAATACATTGAGAAAAGCACATTGCAGAACAGTATACATGTTCTGATTCCAGTTTTTAAAATAATGTTATCCAAAATGTTAACAGTGATTCCTCTGGGTGCGGGGTATTACTTGCTTATTTAGTCTTAGTATTTTTCAAAAGTTTTGCAAAGAACATGTTACTTTTATAATAAAGGGGTTATTTAAAACATTGAATTAATTGTACAGAATCCTAACCCATTTAAGTGGGATAGCTCCTCAGTAATAACTCCTTCAAACTCCAAATGAGGGAAGGGAGGCTGAGTCGTGTGAAGTAATGCTATTCATCAGAGCTGGGATTTGAACCTCATTCTTGTCTTAGAGGCTTGTATTCTTTTCACTCTGCCACACTGGGACTAGCCTTTCCAAAAACACTTAACTGTAGGCTTAGCCATTGTTGAGATGCACACAAAATAAAATGTGGCTGAAGTCCTAAGGGTCCTAAAATTAAACCCCCCTACACACACACACACTCACCCCAAACTTCAAACTGCTGGTACAAGTGCTGCAAGGAAAGATACATGGAGAAAAACATTTACAATCATAGGGAGAAGACGTGAAAATTTCATTAAAAAAAAAGTGTGTTGAGCACCTGCTCATCGATACGTTTAGATCCATGGTGCTTACAGTATGTAAATTGCACTGATGGTCGCTGAACATCTATTACACACTGCACATGTTCACAGACTTCTGCCTGTTGCATTATGCCAACAATATAAGCCCTGCTTATGAGTTTGGGACATTATGCATTGCAACTATGTACTGTTTCTACTCTTACAATAGCCCTGTAAGATAGCTGTAACGGGGCCTCCCTGGTGGTGCTAGGGTTAAGTCTCAGTGCTATCAAGCTATCAGCAGCCACTGCAGCACAAGTTCGATGCCTAGCCAGAGAGCTGACTCACATGGCACAGCAGACCTCTCCTGTCTTGCCCGCCCCTTCCCTTAGCAGGGTATTTCAGTAGATCCACCTGTTCTGCTCTCCACTCTGACTCTGGTGATTCCTCTCACCCCCCGCACCTCTGGCCTACACCCCAGTTCTTGTATGCATAAAAAATAAAATCTTAAAAAAAAGATATCTATTACTAAGAGTGGAGAGATTAAGTGAATTACCTAAGGTTACATGGATAGGAAGTAGCAGAGCCAAGTTACAATGCATGTCTCTCTGCCCTTGGTTCCTATTCCCTGTACTGGAGCTTCATTCTGCAACATCCATTCATTGCAAACCCTAGATAACAGCGTATGATTCAATGAATTTGGACCTACCTGGACTGTCTGGGATGAGGCCCAGGAATCCTCCATTTTAAATAAAACCCCTATATATTTCTTGCCTGTGCTAACATTTAGGAACAGCTGCCTTATTCTATAACCCTGGAACCCACAAATTCAGTCTTCCAAGAAGGTAACTATGGCCAGATGCCAGGCTAAAACCATCAGTATCAAAATTCACTAGGGAGCAGTACAGGCCAGTAGAGAAGCAGTACATTGCTGCAAGTGAGTGAATCATGACATTCTTTCATTCACTGGACCAACAGTGAGGGTCTGCAGGTGGGCACTGAGCTGGACAATGAAAGGTGACTCCTATAATTATCCTGCTCTTTACAAACAAGGAAAGGAGCTTTGGAGGATGGGTTGGCAGAAAAGCAGTTACATATTTTGCAATTTCTCCCCCCAAGAGGTAGAGTCTTTACCCTAACTTTTGATTCTGGATTGGCCTCATGACTTGCTTTGACCAAAAGAACATGGTAGAAACAATGTATGGAGTTCTGGAAACTACATCACAAATACTCAGCTGCTTCTACCTTTGCCCTCTTGGACGGCTTCACCCATGGAATATGGAAATCCCAATTGAAAGACTAGGTGAGGGACCTCCCCTGGTGGCGCAGCAGTTGAGCGCTGGGCTGCGAAGCTGCTCGCAGCCTCTGCAGGGCCGGTTCAATCCCTGGCCTGCCAGCGAGGGTCCCACATGGAGCTCAGACCTCTCCTGCCATGCCTGCTGCTCCCCTCAGCAGTGTACTTCGTCGGTCTGCCTGTTCTGTTCCCCACTCTGGCTCTGGTGAATTCTCTCACCCTCCCGCTTTCTGACTGTACCCAGTGCTTGTATAAATAAATAAATAAATCATTAAAAAAAAAGAAAAAGAAAGACTAGGTGAGAAGTCCTGATGGCCCAGCTAAGGCTCCTGAGTGTGGGGGAGGTTATCTCAGATCAAGCATCCCCCAGACTAGGCAGCAACTGACTGCTGCTGCCCAGGTCAACCCAATGCACTGTGAGAAATAATAAACCTTGTTGTTGTTGTTTTTTTAAAGATTTATATATTTATTTATAAAAGCACTGGGTACAGTCAGAAGTGTGGGAGGGTGAGAGAATTCACCAGAGCCAGAGCAGAGAGCAGAACAGGCAGACTGAAGAAATACACTGCTGAGGGGAGCAGTGGGCAGCAGGAGAGGTCTGCCGCCATGTGGGACCCTCGACTGGCGGCTGGGAATCGGACCGGTACTGCAGAGGCTGCGGGCAGCTTCACAACCCAGCGCTCAACGCTGCACCTCCGGGGAGGCCCATAAACTCTTGTTGTTTTAAGCCATAGTTCCAGAGTAGAATGTTACATAGCAATAGATAAGTGATAGCAGTGGGTCACTCATTTATTTAACAATTATTTACTGAGGACCTACTTTGCACCAAGTGTTTACTATCCCAGATATAGGGGGGTGGAAGGGAATGTATCTTGTTGAATAAGACAAGAGACAGCCTGCCTTATATGGGAGAAAACAGACAATAAATAAGTAAACCAGCAGATGGAGTGTGCATGGAACTTTCTAGAAGGCTGAAATGTGGGGAGAGTCTTAAATACCAAGAGGGAGCAAGACCTGTGCAGATCTGGGAGAAGTGTGTTCCAGACAAATGGAATAGTGGATATAAAGATCCCAAAGAAAGAAAATTCTTGGAATTTATTACATGCAACATGTTTAAAAGAATAGTTTTTACTTAGAATTATTTATATTTCAGTTTCTCAGTACTCAGGACAAGGGAATGTCAGTCACCCACAGTTACTAAATGCTTACTCAAATGGATAGACACAAAGTATTTATTAAAATGTCTCAAAGTTGGGCCTCCCCGGTAGCTCAGCGGTTGAGCCCTGGGTTGCAAAGCTGCCCGCAGCCTCTGCAGCGCCTGTTCGATCCCTGGCTGCTCCCCGGGAGGGTCCCACATGGCATGCAGAGCTCTCCTGCCGCCCGCTGCTCCCCTCAGCAGTGTACTTCAGTCCTTCTGCCTGCTCTGCTCCCCGCTCTGGCTCTGGTGAATTCTCTCACCCTCCCACGCTTCTGACTGTACCCAGTGCTTGTATAAATAAATAAATAAATAAATAAATAAATAAATCTTTAAAAATAAATAAAATGTCTCAGAGTTATTTTTTCTGGCTTTTGAATCAGCAATTAGTCTTCACTTTTCTGTAGTTCTTATTGTCTTTAGTGTTCTCTTAAAATGTTCAGAACCTACCATTGACCCCTGCAAAGAATATTAAATAGCTACATATCCAATAAAAGGGTAAACTGGTGGTGAACCAACTCTAGGTTTGCTTTCTTTCTCTCAAAATTCATTCAGGAGAAATTAAGTGCATTGGGAGGAAGGAGTTGAGGAACTTGAAAAACAAATATAAGAAGCAATCTGTGGGTAGACAGAAGCCTGTCTTTTGCTGGTATGTGTGCCTGGGAGCTGGGAGGGGTGCTGCAGTCCTAGGGTGGATGGAGAAGCAGAGAGAGGAGGACAGGACTTTTGAGGTCTCCACCCTGGCCAGTTGTCTTGGATCACCATTGCCTGCCCCTCTATTAGACACCAGCAGCAGAGGCAGGCTACCTGGGCCAGCCCCTCAGGAGCACAAAAAACCCCAATGGGAAGAAAAATAAATGGAGCTAGAGATTACACCCCAGAGAGACTGCTCCTCCCAGTGTTCTGATTACTATGAATTTAAGCACCAGCCCCTGAACAGAGGATGAAACCCACCTAGAGAAGTGGTATTATACCAGAGGAATCAAGAGTGATTCTTTGGGTTCTAGAGTTCTGTGGCCTGAGGCTTATCTCTTCCTCTCTCTTTATACCCAGTGAAGACATGGACTAGATAGAGTCTGGCCCCCCCACCCCCAACACTACCATAGAGTAGCTAATACCCCAGGGGAACAAGAACTCAGAGACCAAACTAATTAGCCACCTGAGGAACATTGCCACTGTAAAGGCAGCACAAACATCTACCCTCTGAAACAAAATGACTGGAATAGAAGAGTCTAGAATATGCATGGCAAATACACTAGAAATAGACATTATAAAATACAAAGCAAGAAGAATACACCATGTTTTACAATAGTGATGCCTAATAAATATGCAATAAACCACACTGATTTAAAGGACTCAATTTGATGAGTTCTGACTTAAGTACACACCTGGGAACCATTGATATAATTAAGACAATGAACATCTTCACCTCAGTCCAGTTACCCATCCTTCTCTCTGTCTCTGTCCCCAGACAACCATAGATGGCTTTCTGTCTCTAGAGGTTAGTTTTATATACAGAATTTTGTATAAATAGGACCATATAGTTTACATTCTTTTTTGTATGGCTTATTTCACCCAGCATAATAATTTTGAAGTTTATCCATGCTATTGAAGCTCTAAAATTTGGAGTGATCCATTTTGAATTAATTTTGTCTGGTGTAAGGTAAGAATCCAACTTCATTCTTCTGTGGATATCTGGGTTTTTCCAGCAGTATTTGTGGAAGATATACCTTTCTCCATTGTATGGATTTGGCTATCTTGTCAAAAATCAATTAACCATAAATGTGAAGGTTTATTTCCAGGTTCTCCATTCTATTCTACTGGCTTATATGTTTGTCCTTATGCCAGTGGCAGACTGTTTTGATACCTGCAGCTTTGCAGTAAGTTTTTTTTAAAGATTTATTTATTTTTATTCAAGAACCGGGGTGCAGGCCAGATGCGTGGGAGGGTGAGAGGATTCACAGGAGACAGAGCAGGGAACAGAACAGGCAGACTGAAGAAATGCACTGCTGAGGGGAGCAGCGGGCGAGACAGGAGAGGTCTGCTTCACCATGTGGGATTCTCGCCTGCCGGCTGGGATCAAACCCATGCTACAAAGGCTGTGGACAGCTTCACAATGTGGTGCTCAACCACCTGTGCCACCAGAGAGGCCCTGCAGTAAGTTTTGAAATCAAGAAATGGGAGTTAAATTTTTTCTCTTTTCAAGATTATTTTGATGGTTCTGGGTCCCATGATTTATATATGAATAACATGCAAATATGAAATCATACATGACTATTTCTGCCTAAAATACTATTGGGGTTTTGCTAGAGATTGGAATGAACCTGCAGGTGACTATGGGTAGTGCTGTCATCACCACAACACTAAGACTTTCTCTGTGTGGATACAGATGTCTTTCTACTTGTTTAGGTCTTCTTAACTTATTTAGCAATGCTTCAGAGTGTGCCAGCACTATACCTGCTTGGTTGTTTATTCCTATGCATTTTATCATTTTTGATGCTATTGTAAATGAAATTGTTTTCTTAATTTCCTTTTCAGATCATTCATTGCTAGTGTACAGAAGCACTTTATTGAATCCATTTTATTAGCTTTAGCAGGCTTTTTTGGTAAATTCCCTAGGGTTTTCTAGATAGAAACTTCAATTCCAATTCAAATGGCTGTTATTTCTTTTTCTTGTCTAATTGTTTTCACTAGAACTTCTAATATTATGTAAAATATGTGTCATCACATCCTTATCTTAGGGGAAGTTTTTTCAGTAATGTTAACTAGGTTTTTTATAACTGCTCCTTATCACGTTGTAGAAGTTCCTTCCAGTCCCAGTTTATTGGGTTTTAGTTTGTTGTTACTGTTTTTTTTTTTTAAGATATATTTATTTATGCATACAAGAACTGGGGTGTAAGCCAGAGGTGCAGGGAGTGAGAGGATTCACCAGAGAGAGTGGGGAGCAGAACAGGCAGATCTACTGAAATACACTGCTGAGGAGAGCAGCAGGCGAGACAGGAGAGGTCTGCTGTGCCATATGACTTACTCCCTGACTGGCAGGGGATCGAACATGCAGCAACGGCTGGCAATAGCTTGATAGCACTGTGTCTTTAACCCCTGTGCCACCAGGGAGACCCATTTTAGTTTCTTTGGTTTTTTTAATCACAATTGCTTTTTCTGTATTGAGATGACTATGTGACTACTTCCTTTATTCTTTAATATGATATTTTGCAATGATTAAGTTTTGTATTTTGATCCACAGAAAAAGACAGAATAAAACCTGTACCTTACAAATGAATGAGTTATGGGCCTCCCCAGTGGCGCAGGGGGTTGGCTATGAAGGTGTCGCAAACTCTGCAGCGCCGGTTCGATTCCCGGCCAGCCAGGGAGATTCCCACATGGCGCAGCAGACCTCTCCTGTCTCACCCATTGATCCCCCCAGCAGTGCTTTAGGTCTCTCTGCCTGTTCTGCTCCCAGCTCTGTCTCTGGGGAATCCTTTCACCCTCCCGTGTCTCTGGCCTGTACCCCAGCTACTGTATAAATTAAAAAAAAAAAATAGATTTCTCTTTAAAAAAAAAAAAAGAATGCGTTATTAAATAACACTTGGGTGAAAAAGTCAATTGAGAAATACCAAGAGCTGAATGTGTGGAAACACAACAGATTAAAATTGGAGACAGCAAAAGTACTACTTAGACCATCAGAACAAAAGCAAAGAAACAAAAAAGAATGATATACTAAGATGAAATAAAGAACAGTAACCTATCATAGAATATTAACAAAATCTACAACTAGCTTATTAAAAACTATGAAGATAGCTACCAAAATCCGAAAACTAAAATAGAACAAAAGCAGAGAAATCATGGTAGACACAATAGAGGTTTAAAAGATAATAACACTAATTAGAAGAGATCCATGCTGTTAAATTTTGAAAACAGATGAAATAGATAGAAAAATACAAAACATCAAAACTGATGCAAAACAGACATCTGATAAAGTACTGCACACAATGATGACGATAAAAGCTCTTTGAAAACTTGGAATAGAAGAGAAATTCCTTAGCTTAGTTAGTTCAGTATACACATAAGTGCATGGGAAATAAGAGCCAGCCAGTTTTTGAAGGGAGGAGTATCAAACAATTTGTTGACATTTTATTTTTTTTTTGTCTGTGTGTGTGTAGTATCACTATTCTATTTTACTTTTTATATATTTTTATATTATTTTTCATTTTTGCACAATGTGTGGATCTTCATCTTAGTTATAGTCCCCATACAATTCCCACCCCCCCCTTGTTTTGATCCTACTCCCTCCTCCCCCACCCCACCTCATAGTGTGTTTCTGGTTTATAGTTGCTTCTTGATTTTGGTTTTTACTTTATTATAGTTAGTCTTTTTCCTGGTCCCTTATTTAGGTTCATGCTCAGTGAAATAAGCCAGAAAGAAAAAGAAATATTTGTTGACATTTTAAAACCATCACAGAGCGTTGCATAGAAACAGGCAATTTACAGAAGAGAAAACCTCAAAGTCCAATAGAAAGCAATAGATAAAGATTCAATTTCACTGGTAATCATAAAAAAAAACAATATTACTTATACCTGTTAATATGGCAGGGAGGGGGTGTTAGAAAATATACTAATGACAAGTGTAGAGAGGATTTTGGAATACGGAAATTCTCAGCCACTGTTGGTGGGAGGGTAGGCTGCGCAGTTTTCTGATGTAAACCGGTGTAATTTGGTCATGTTAGATATTCTCCCTCCTCTCATCCCTGCCACAGCCAACCAGTAGCTGTTAGAGCCGCCAGAGGGAGCCCTCTGGAGGCAGCGGAAGAGACCAGAACCTCGGGTGGAAGAGAGATTGATGTGGAGCTGCCTCCATGATGGGGCAGTGCTTTATTGGCTACTAGGGATGTTAATCTGCTTCCTCCTAAACCTCTTTTTCTTTTAGTAACTTTGTTTTTGTTTGATTTATTTATTTATTTATTCATACAAGAGCTGAGCAAGGCAGAGGTGTGGAGAGGCGAGAGGATTCACCAGAGACAGTGGGGAGCACGACAGGTGGATCTACTGAAAATACACTGCTGAGGGGAGCAGCAGGTGAGACAGGAGAGTTCTGCTCCTTTACCTCTTCCTTTACCTTTTAAATATTCTTGAGCCATGTGGGTCAGCTCCCTGGCAGGGGATTGAACTCATGTCACAGTGGCTGCTGATAGCTTTACAGTGCTGAGACCTAATCCCTTGGACCCCCAGGGAGGGCCCATCTTTTAGTAACTTTGTAATGAACTGTGTATTGATGCTTGTCTAGTGTCTATTTTTATGTTAAATTATTTTTCCTTACTTTTTGCAGTGAGGCTAACAGAGTCCAGAAAAGATGTTCAACATTCCTAGTCTCTTTTTCTCTGTGTTTAAAAGTAAGGCAGCTTGCCTTTCTAGGATTTCTTGCCTCTGTTCTTATACTCTCTTGGGCCATGTCTTTTTTTTTTTTTTAAGAGTTATTTATTTATTTATACAAGCATTGGGTATAGTCAGAAGCGTGGGAGGGTGAGAGAATTCACCAGAGCCAGAGCGGGGAACAGAACAGGCAGACCGATGAAATACACTGCTGAGGGGAGCTGCCCGCATGGCAGGAGAGGTCTGCGCGCCATGTGGGACCCTCGCTGGCGACTGGGGATCGAACCGGCGCTACAGAGGCTGCAGGCAGCTTCGCAGCCCAGCGCTCAACTGCTGCACAACCAGGGGAGGCCTGGACCATGTCTTTCTTATCTTCTAATTCTGGTAGTGTTTTTTGTGTTCCAATATTGGCTGTAAGGACACTCGTGACTAATATTTTCTCTTCTCTCTTCCTCTCCCCTCCCTCCCTCCTCTATTCCTTCTTCCTCCCATTGGAGGAAGCCCTAGGAGTTTACCCTAGTGTGAGTCACTGTAGTGGAATGCAGCAGGTAAGCCTCACAAGCTCACAGGGTTGCCCTGCTCCTGCCCTTTCGGGTATTCTCACTGTAGGTCCTCACACTCACCAACCACTAGAGAGTACGAGACCTTTCCCAGCTTCAGCTGACAGTTTCAGATTGGTGACATAACTCTTCAGAGATCACCTGTTGTCTATTTGGGGATCTCCTGTTTTCAGGTTCATCAACACCTGTTCCCTCCTTTACCTCTTAAATATTCTTGTGGCAGTTTCTGGACTTAACCCCTTGCACCATTAGGGAGGCCCCTATGCCATTTTGTATCCTGCTTTTTCACTTATATTTTTGCATATCCCCATGTATGACTTTTCGTAGCATTCTGTAATAGCTATGTATCATTCCAGTATTTGAATGAGAGCAATTTCAGTACAAAATTAAAGGCACTTCTAAAACGAGGATGAGTTTACAACAACTGCATGCAGATATGACATGACATGCTCTGTAGTAACCAAAATAAGATAGAAGGTATCTCCAATTTTAGACACATTCAGAGGGGCTACAAACTAAGTGGAAGGAAGCCCTTAGTATAAACAAGCATATTCAGCAGCAACAGAATTCTGTTCCAGATGCTACTCCCCAAACTTCCACTAGGTGGCAGAAGATGTTAGATAATAGGGGTGGTTCTTCTCTTAAAGGCATGGATCATAATCACCTGATTTCCTCAAGCCCCAGACTTGCTGATTCATTGGGTGGGGCCAATAATTTGCATTTCGAACAGTTTCACAGGTAATACTGATGAGCTAGAAAGCACACTTTGAGAGCAATGGATTATGGAAAGTCAATGTAGAACAAACCATGTATACACATCCACCCCACCTAACTGTTATAGGGCAGCCCCGATACAAAATGGGGTGCCTGACTGTGGGTCCTCACCCGCGCGCTTAAAAGGACTTATCAATACTCTACTGCAGGCACACGCGAAAGGTTAATAAAAGGTTTATTTGCAAGGGAAGGGCAAATGAGGAAACGTACAACTCAGGGAGAAAAGTGGGAGACAAAGTTTTAAATGCGTCCTACCCGATCCACTGATCTGGAATCCCAAATGGCGCTCTGAGAGCTGGCCGCAAGCCAGGAGCCTTGAAGCCAGGAGGCGAGCGACAGAGCGAGAGACCCCAAGGCCCACGTGTTTGGTTTTTATACCCAATCTGGCTGCTTAACTCCACCCTCAGGTCCCAGCCACCTTCCCTTTGGTGGTGACAGGATTTGTCTTTCCCAATGTCCTGATGGCTTTGGTCTGGAGTGGGGGTGGGGTCCACAAAGCCTGTATGGGATTAGCTCAGAACATCCTTTCTCCCTAACATATCCATCCATCCCTCCCTCCACCCATCCCCTCCTTCAGTTTCCTTTCTGCCAATCTAGGCAATATAGGCATGGAGAAGACAACAGATACTGTTCCTCTTCTCAAAACAGAGTCTTGTGGGAGGGAAACGAAATGAAGGAAATAATGCTTCTTTTATTACTTCTACCTTTCCGTTTTGTCTTCCTAACTCCTAGGCTACCTGTTTTTATTTGGAGTCTGATCCCTTTACAAATAGAATTCAAGCTTTGTGCCCCTTAAAGCTTGAATGATCTAGAAGCTCAAGAGTAGCTTTATATAGCTAAATCTGCTGAACCAACAAACTCAGGAATGTTTGCTCTTCTGTGAAAACCCACAGAGATGGAAAATTTCCTCTCTGAACTTGCAGGCCTGACCTATAAAAGCACATGTGACAGGCCCTCCCTGACTTGGCATTAATGAGTAAAAATAAAACACTTGGGTGGCTATGTTCTTGAATTTGCACTTGGGTGCCCTCTGGATTAATGCCTCCTTTGATATTTCAACACATATTTCAACACAGTTACTATTGTGTAAAAGTATTTTCCTGCCCATATTTTCCTTTACATATTATCGATCACCTATAACACATCTTCACTGGAAAAAGTTTAAAACAGTCCCACTCTATATCTAGTACTGTGGACCAGCTCTCTTCCCCCTGGGTCTCATTAGAGTTGTTTTAATAGTCAGTGCATAATTTGTGACACATCACATTAATTATTGGGATGTATTGATAGATTTGCTTGACACAAGTCCTTTTTATATAGTGAAAGAAATTCCAACACATGTCTTGAGCTGCATTATTTCTAAATTAGTAATATCTAGATTTTTTTGTAGCCATCATCCATTTCATATTATGTTTCCCAAATATTTGAAAATGTAATAAAAATAAACAGCTAAAAGAGATGCAGACAGAATTCAAAACAGTACAAATAAGCGCGCGTGATTATCTGCCGGGGAAAAATGTGTGGCACAATGGTGCATGTTATAGTTTGCCAACGGCAAATGAGTTGCACAACTAACCACCCTAGACAAAAGTATTAATCAGGCTGAGGGGGGGGATGGTGGTCACCAGCAGTTTTAAAGTGAGTGGCAGGTCCCCAGGATCCTAAAGGCTGGCTGGGGGGAAGGCTGTTGTCAAGACCCACGTGCAAAGGCAGGAAAAGAGCAAGCAAGAACTGTTTGAAGAAATGAATTAGGAGCTGATTATGATGTAAATAATCCAGACATCCCCCCTGGTAATAGGGAGTCATTAAGGTTTTTGAGCAGAGGCAGCACATGTCCAAAAGAGCAATTGGGGAGAAGCAGGGCATAAGGTTGCCTGAGAGATGCCCACAAGTGGGGAGAGGGGAAGGCAGCAATCTGGATTTGTAGAGACTTGAAATGGAATGGGAAGGGAAGGGAGGAAAAATCCAGGTCTGTGGAGGGTAAAAATCAGGGGTACAGACTTAACTCACCACCATTTGTCCTCTAAGCAGCCATCTTCCCAGACTTCAACTCTCTGGGCTGCAGGACAGGCGTGACAACCAGCCCACTTACAGCGCTGCTGGGATCAAAGGTGCAGGATTGTGTTTGGTGGGTGACCTACAAATACAAATTAAGAAGAATGAACTACCAGGGATTGGGCTGAAGTGAGGGGGGCAAAAGAGAGGAAGGTGATTCCAAGCCTGGAGCCTGCCTGTTATTGCCCCCCCCCCCCGCCCCCACCATCACCACCACCACCAGTTTGCATCTACTCACGAAGATTACCAAACTTCCTTCTTGTGTTTTATTCTTAAATTTATTGCTTTCCCTCTTGGATCTCATTTAGTAATTGTGATACAGTTGGGCTTACATTCTGGAACAGGCAGACACAGTAGATGAGCTACATTAGATCACCTGAGGGGCAGTTCCATTTCTAAAAACATATTCCAAAACTCACCCACTTTTGACAAGTCCCATCTGAATTAATTGGGGGGGGGGTGGGGAGAGAAGAAAATAACCTTAATTACAAAATGTATCTTTAAGGAAATGCAGCTTTATTACTTTCAAGTACAAACAGTAACTTGGGCTTGACTAACCACTGTTGCCTAACAGACGGAACCTGCTTTGATGTCCCATTCCACAGTTCAAGCATGAACTTCCCCTTGCTCCCTTAGTCACAATGTGCTTCAAGTTAGAGAGGAGAGCTGATGGATTTTACCTTATGGCTCTTAGAGATTAGGTTGGTGAAAACAGACTTTTTAACATGAGCATTTTCACCCAGAGTATGAAGTCTAAATTAGCTCACAATATGAGCTATAGGGATATCCCAAAATTGTTTTTGTTATCTAAATTAATCATTTGCCAGGTATAAATGTGCAAAAATGTTTTTTTGGGGGGGATCATAAAGAGAAATTTCTGGATTCCTTAAGCTGCGATAATTAAGTGGGTTGACCCTGGTCAGGATTAGAATACTAACTCTAAGCAACTAAACCATTGGAGGGGAGATGGGAAACACACTCAAACAACTTGACAGCAAAACCTCTTTCTGCAAGGAGCATGTTCATTCAGGGAGTGAATGGTTGATGGGAGTGGTGCAAATCCTTTCCCGTAATCTACTACAGGAGCTAATCTGGAAAAAATTCACTTTTCTAGAGCAGGCACAGGGAACTTCTGATCGGTGGCTGTGAAGCACAGCTAGAGGGCATTTGTCAAGAATGCTACCCTGTGCATTCTTACCTGGGACTATAATTCTCAAGAGTTCCTTGGTTGTCAATATGTTGGCGAACACCAGCATCACCAGACAGACCCCACGGATTTCTCCCCTGTCGTGACAACTCTGTTCCCAAAGGCAAAGGTGTGCTCTGTCCATTAGTGCACCCTTTCCTACAGAGCAAGGCATCTCGTTTGGACACATAGGCCTGAAAGAAGCCTAGAGAAGGACGGAGGCATGGAAAGTGAAGAGTGATGGTGTGCTGTCACCAGGCACACTGTCAAAGCTTCAAGAGCAGGTTGGGTTTGGCCAAAGCAAAGTATAAACCCACACTCCACCATCCACAGCGACTTCTGTGAAGTCAAAGTACCTGGCCTAACAGAAACAATTTCTTCTCTGTAGAACAATATTGCCAGAAGCATTTCTTTTCTCCCTAAGGTCTGCAAAGCAGGCATCATTCTGTGAAAAAATACTAGAGTAACTACATCAGCCTCATTCCTACTTTACCAAGTGATTTCAGTGGTGAGAACAATATAAACTATGAAATACAAACTATGAAGTACAAACCTTGAACTTTTATAGCACTATTCTCCATACTCCACTCACAGAAAGTTATCCAAACTCATCCCTTCCTGTGGCCGTCTTCGAAGTAAGCTCTTCCCTGGAGGAAGTCTTTCTTCCTACTCCCATGAGCCTAAAAGTCACATTAGGGCCAGTTTTGATAATTGTACTTTTTTAAAAATATTTATTTATTTAAGCACATAAGAACTGGCATGTAAGCCGAGGTACAGGGGGTGAGAAGATTTACCAGAGAGTGGGGAGCATAACAGGCAGATCTACTGAAATACACTGCTGAGGGGAGCAGTGGGAGAAGCAGGAGAGGTCTGCTGCACCATGTAGGTTGCTCCCTGGCCGGCTGGGTATCGAACTCATGCTTCAGTGGCTGGCAATAGCTTGATAGTGCTGTTTTTAACCCCTACAATAACAGTACTTCTATTAACAGGGCTGGAGGAAATTACTGTCGCTTGGAATGGAAACAAACTCTGCTAACCACCTCACACTCAGCAATCCTGGACCCTGCCCCACACTGCAGTGGTACCTTTATGAACCTGAGGGATCCTTCACTTCCACACCAATGTCACCCAAGAAATAAATGCTCACGAAAGAGGTTGGATTCTATTAATATTTGCTCATGGGGTCTCCCTGGTGGTGCAAGGGGTTAAGACACAACCTGTGAAGCCATCCGCAGCCACTGAGCACGAGTTCGATTCCCGGCCAGGAAGCAACACACATGGCGCAGCAGACCTCTCCTGTCTTGTCCCTGCTCCCCTCAGCAGTGTATTTCAGTCAATTCGCCTGTTCTGCTTCCCACTCTGTCTCTGGTGAATCTTCTCACCCCCATGCCTCTAGCCTGTACTCCAATTCCTGTATGCACAAATAAATCTTTAAAAAAATATTTGCTTATGACTTAAGAATTT
Organism: Talpa occidentalis; assembly: GCF_014898055.3. Taxonomy (NCBI): domain Eukaryota; kingdom Metazoa; phylum Chordata; class Mammalia; order Eulipotyphla; family Talpidae; genus Talpa; species Talpa occidentalis. Next base: position 70,627,921 of record NW_023605083.1, read on the forward strand.
CTCAGAAAAGAGAGCATTCACAAGAGGCAAGGTAATTCCCTCACGGAGCTATGGAAGGCAAGTCCAGTTGTGTGGAAGACACCCCTAACTCTCAAGACTAGGAGACCACTTTTTCATCCCCTACCCACATCACTAACTTCCCTCTCTAGTTTTTTATAAAAGCTGGCAATGACAAAATCTAGCATCTATAAATAAAATATTCCTGTGAAATGAAGGCTTCTGTGGGGAGGGAGGAACACTAGGACTCCAACCACAGCCACAGGTAGTGCTGTCAAGACAAGCTCAGCCTTGGTGTTAACTCGAAACATCATCACTGGAAACTGAAATGGGACATACCATACGTTATAGGTTTACCATTAAAATTTCTTCTGGGCCTCCCAGTGGCGCAGCGGGTTGAGCGCAGCACTGTGAAGCTGTCCGCAGCCTCTGCAGCGCTGGTTCGATTCCCGGCCAACCAGGGAGATTCCCACATGGCGCAGCAGACCTCTCCTATCTCGCCCACTGCTCCCCTCAATGGTGTATTTCCATCAGTCTGCCTGTTCTGCTCCCCACTGTCTCTGGTGAATCCTCTCACCCTCCCACGCCTCTGGCCTGTACCCCAGCTCTTGTATTTTTATAAATGAATCTTTAAAAAATATTTAATAAATGAATCTTTAAAAAAATAAATAAAATTTCTTCCACAAATAGGGACCTTCCTGAGGCGCAAGGGGTTAAGTCGCAGCACAATGATCAGCAGCCACTCAATCCCCAGCCAGGAAGGTGACCCACATGGCGCAGCAGACCTCTCCTTTCTCACCCGCTGCTCCCCTCAGCAGTGTATTTCAGTCAATCTGCCTGTTCTGTTCCCCATTCCATCTCCTCTCACACTCCACCCACCAGCACCTCTGGCCTGTACCCCAGTTCTGGTATGCATAAATATATCTTTAAAAATTTTTTTCACCCCACAGATAAACTGTAATTTGCTCTTTGAAGCTACTGGGTAAGTCTGAAAGTGAGGTGGGAGGAGTGTTGCATTAGCAATCTTGGTTATTTAGGCTGGATGAAAAGGAAGCCATTTACCTCCCCATTGCTCAGTCTCCTGAGGTACCTACAAATCAGATGCCAGCTGCAGTTTGGCTTCCATTTCTAAGAGGGCAGAACAGGGCTCACACACAACACTCTACATGAGATGGATCTGAGGGCTGGAGGAAGACTCTTTTTTAATTCCATTCGAGTCTCTACATGGATACTAGCTAAGTCTGTCCTTGAAACCAAACACCAGTTTTCGAGAATATTAACTTTATGGCATTCAGAGCTCCATGGTCAGGTGCTATGCTAATGTGGATCCTGGGAGAGCTGGGTCCCCTCTGGTGTTTGCATCATTCTCAGCTCTGGGGGCAAACCTTATTCCCACCTGCAAGATGGACATGCTTTGTAAAAATGACTCAGCAAGAATGAATAGGGCCTCCCCTGGTGGCGCAGGAGGTTGAGCGCAGCGCTTGTGAAGCTGTCCCCACTCTGAAGCACCAGGTTTGATCCCGGACGGCTGGCAAGGGCAAGGGTCCCACATGGCGAGGCAGACCTCTCCTGTCGCACCCACTGCTCCCCTTAGCAGTGCATTTCGTCAGTCTGCCTGTTCTGTTCCCTGCTGTCTCTGGAGATCCATCTCACCCTCCGGCGAATCTGGCCTGTACCCCGGTTTGTGTATAAATAAATAAAAATCTTTATAAAAAAAAAAAATGAACAAACCATCTTCCCAGGTACAGGCTGAAACTGAGGTTCCAGTTCTTAAGTTCGTCTTCAAACTACCTTCCTATTGTTCTGTCAATGAAATACACTCCCCTCAACCCCCTGTAATACAACAGGAAACAGACACGTGACTTTTCCCTACCACCTGCTTCCTCTACGTTCTCCCGCACAGTTTTGATAATTATGTTAAAACATTTCCAGGTAAGTCACAGAATTACCTAACATTTATAGGCATGGGGGTCGGGGGGAGGATACAAACTGGCAGCCTGAACACATGCTTCCCATTATATATTATTATTTTTTTTTTTATTTTTTTTTTTAAATATTAAATTTTATTTTTATATTCCCCCATACAATTGCAAACGCCCCATTCTGACCCCAATCCTTCCCCTCCCGCCCCCCACCCCCCAAAAAGTGTCTCTGGTTCATAGTTTTTTGTTGATTTTGATTTTCACTTTCTTATATTCATTTTCCTGGTCCCTTATTTAAGTTTTCTAGATTCCTGCTATGAGTGAGACCATCCGGTATTTTTCTTTTTCTTTTTGGCTTATTTCGCTGAGCATGATCCCTTCCAGTGCCATCCATGTTGCTGCAAATTGCATGTGTTTATCTTTTTTGAATGCTGAGTAATATTCCATGGTATATATGTACCACATCTTCTTGATCCAGTCATCTATTTTTGGGCATTTGGGTTGTTTCCAAAGCTTAGCTATTGTAAACAGTGCTGCTATAAACATAGGAGTGCAGGTGCTCTTTGGAATTGATGTTTCTGTGTCCTTTGGGTAAATACCTAGGAGTGGAATTGCTGGATCATATGGAAGCTCTATGTTTAGTAGGTCCAGAAATCTCCACACAGCTCTCCATAGTGGTTGGACCAGTTTGCACTCCCACCAACAGTGCACAAGAGTTCCTTTTTCTCCACATCCTCGCCAACATTTGTTGTTGCTAGTTTTTTTAATATGTGCCATTCTCACTGGTGTGAGATGGTATCTCATGGTAGTTTTGATTTGCATTTCCCTGATTACAAGTGATGTTGAACATTTTTTCATATGTCTGTTGGCCATTTGCATTTCCTTTTCAGAGAAGTTTCTTTTTAGCTCTTCTGCCCATTTTTTGACTGGATTATTTTCTTTGTTGTTGCTGAGTCTCATCAGCTCTTTGCAGATTTTTGTGATCAGTCCTTTATCATTAGTGTTGGGTGCAAAAATGTTCTCCCAGTTGGTGGGGTTTCTCTTTGTTTTTGTTATTGTCTCTTTTGTTGTGCAGAAGCTCTTTAATTTGATGTAGTCCCAGCTGTTTATCTTTCTCTTCACTATCACTGCTTTGGGTGATGTGTCTGTAAAGATGTCTTTGATGTGCAAATCCCGTAGTGTTTCGCCTATATTTCCTTCTATGTATTTTATGGTTTCAGGTCTTATGTCTAGTTCTTTAATCCATTTTGAGTTGATTTTTGTGTATGGTGTGAGGTAGTGGTCAAGCTTCATTCTTTTGCATGTAGCGACCCAGTTTTCCCAGCACCATTTATTGAACAAACTTTCTTTGCTCCAATGCATAGTCTTTGCTCCTTTGTCAAAGATTAGTTGACCATAAATCTGTGGGTTTATTTCTGGATTTTCTATTCGATTCCATTGGTCTGTATGTCTGTTCTTGTTCCAATACCATGCAGTTTTGATGATTATGGCTTTGTAGTATAGTTTGAAGTCTGGGAGTGTGATGCCTCCATTTCCTTCTTTTTTTTTCAGTAGAGCTTTGGCTATTCGGGGTTTTTGGTGATTCCATATGAATTTCATCAATAATTGTTCTATTTCTTTGAAGAATGCCATTGAGATTTTGATTGGAATAGCATTGAATCTGTATATTGCTTTTGGTAGGATGGCCATTTTAATAATGTTTATTCTTCCAATCCATGAGCAGGGGATGTCTCTCCATTTCTTTGTGTCTTCTTCTATTTCTTTTAACAGTTTTTTTTTAGTTTTCTTTGTATAGGTCCTTTACCTCTTTTGTTAGATTTATTCCCAAATATTTGATTTTTTTTGTTTCGATAATAAAAGGGGTGGTTTTTTTTATTTCTTCTTCTTCAGATTTATTGTTTGTGTATAGGAAGGCTACTGACTTTTGCGTGTTGATTTTGTATCCTGCCACTTTACTGAATTGATTGATGAGTTGAATTAGTTTTTCTGTGGAGATTTTGGGGTTCTCTATGTATATTATCATATCATCTGCAAATAGTGATAGTTTGACTTCTTCTTTTCCTATTTGGATTCCTTGGATGTCTTTCTCTTGTCTTATTGCTCTGGCTAGGACTTCCAGTATTATATTGAAAAGCAGTGGTGAGAGTGGACATCCTTGTCTTGTTCCAGATCTTAATGGAATTGCTTTCAGCTTTTCACCATTGAGAATGATACTGGCTGTTGGCTTGTCATAGATGGCCTTTATGATGTTGAGGTATGTTCCTTGTATCCCAAGAATTTCAAGGGCTTTTATCATGAATGGGTGTTGCACTTTGTCGAAAGCTTTCTCAGCATCTATTGATATTATCATATGGTTTTTATATTTCTTTTTGTTGATGTGTTGGATAACGTTGATTGATTTTCGGATGTTAAACCATCCTTGTGCCCCTGGAATGAATCCAACTTGGTCGTGGTGAATTATCTTATGGATACATTGTTGGATTCTGATAGCTAAAATTTTATTGAGGATTTTTGCATCAGTGTTCATTAGGGAGATTGGCCTATAGTTTTCCTTTTTTGTGTTGTCCTTATTCGGTTTTGGTATTAGTGTAATATTGGCTTCATAGAACGTGTTTGGTATTGTCCCTTCCTTCTCAATTTTTTGGAAGAGTTTGTGAAGGATAGGCACTAATTCGTCTCTGAATGTTTGGTAGAATTCATTTGTAAATCCATCAGGTCCTGGGCTTTTGTTTTTGGGGAGGTTTTTGATTACCATTTCAATTTCGCTGCTTGTAATTGGTCTGTTTAGGTGTTCTATTTCTTCTTTATCTAGCTTTGGGTGATTGTACAGTTGTAGGAATTTGTCCATCTCCTCTAGATTGTTGAACTTGTTTCCATATAACTGTTCATAGTAGTTACTGATTATTCTTTTGATTTCTGCTGTGTCCGTTGTGATTTCTCCTCTTTCATTTATGATTCTGTGTATTTGTGCTTTCTCCCTTTTTTCCTTTGTGAGCCTGGCTAGGGGTTTGTCTATTTTATTTATTTTTTCAAAGAACCAGCTCTTGGTTTCATTGATCTTTTGGATTGTTTTTTTAGTTTCAATTTCATTTATTTCTGCTTTGGTTTTTATTATTTCTTTTCTTCTACTGGTTCTGGGGTTTTTTTGTTGTTCTTTTTCTAGATCTTTGAGCTTCAAGATTAGGTTGTTTCTTTGAGTTCTTTCTTGTTTTTTGATGTGAGCTTCTATTGCTATATATTTTCCTCTTATTACTGCTTTTGCTGCATCCCATACATTTAGGATATTGGTGTCCTCCTTGTCATTCAATTCAAAGAATTTTTTAATTTCTTCTTTGATCTCCTCGTTAGTCCAGTGGTCTTCCAGTAGTGTGGCTTTTAATCTCCATGAGGTAGGATAGTTCCTTGCCTTCTTTTTATGATTTATTTCTAGTTTGATGCCTTCGTGGTCAGAAAAGATGGTTGGTATGATTTCAATCTTGGTGTATCTGTTGATGTTTGTTTTGTGCCCCAGTATGTGATCGATCCTGGAGAATGATCCGTGTGCGCTTGAGAAAAATGTGTACTCCGTTTTTTTTGGGTTTAGTGTTCTATAGATGTCTGTTAAGCCCAAATGCTCTAGGTCCTTATTTAGAGCTTTAGTTTCTTTACTTATTTTTTGTCTTGTTGATCTATCCATTGTTGATAGTGGTGTGTTGAAGTCTCCCACTACGTATGTGTTTTCTCTGATGTCTGTTTTCAGAGAGGACAACAGTTGTCTGATATATTTTGGTGCTCTTTCGTTTGGTGAGTATATGTTAATGAGTGTTATTTCTTCTTGAAGTATTGTCCCCTTAATCATAATGTAGTGACCATTGGGGTCTCTTTTTATTTTTTTGAGTTTGAAGTCTGTTTTATCTGATATAAGTATAGCTGTTCCTGCTTTCTTTTTTAGCCCATTTGCTTGTAGGATTGTTTTCCATCCTTTGACTTTGAGCCTATTTTTATCTTTTGTAGCTAAATGTGTTTCCTGGAGACAGCAAAAGGTTGGGTTTTGTTTCTTAATCCAGGCTGCAACTCTGTGTCTTTTTATTGAAGAGTTTAGTCCATTTACATTTAGAGTTAATATTGATATGTTAGCATCTGTATTTGCCATTATGTTTGTCTTTCCTTTGATTTTATTTATTTATTCTTTTAATAACTTTTTTTTTTTTTTTTGGTCTTCTTTCGTTGTTATTCGTCCCTCTGAGGTTCTGGCTTTAGGATTCCTTGTAGTATTTTTTGGAGTGGGGGTTTAGTTGCAATGAAATTCCGGAGTTTCTCTTTGTCTGGGAAGGTCCATATTCTTTCTTCATGGAGGAAAGAGAGCTTTGCGGGATAGAGTATTCTTGGTTGGCATCTGTTTTCTTGGAGTCTGTTGACTATGTCCCTCCACTCTCTCCTTGCCCGTAGTGTTTCTTCAGAGAAGTCTGATGTCAGCCTGATTGGTTTTCCTTTGAATGTTATCTGTTTCTTCCCTCTTGTCAGCTTCATTATTTTTTCCTTGTCCTGGATTCTTGGGAGCTTTACTATTATGTGTCTTGCTGTGTTTTTCCTTTCGTCGTGGAAGTTTGGTGTTCTTCTTGCTTCTTGTATATCAATTTTCAGCTCCTTCTTCTCATTTGGGAAGTTCTCTTCAATTATATCCATGAATATTTTCTCTGTTCCTACATCTCTCTCCTCTCCTTCTGGAATTCCTATAACTCTTATATTTCCTTTCCTCATGGAGTCAGATAGTTCCCGAAGTCTTTCTTCATTCTTTTTCCTTCGTACTTCTCTTTCCTTTTCTGTTTTGGTTCTTTTTATTTCTGTGTCTTCAAGATTACTTATTCGTTCTTCCATTTCATCTATTCTGCTTTCATTGCTTTTCCCAGAGTTCTTTAGTTCCTCCATTAATTCTTTGATCTCCTGCATTTCTCTTACTTCCCTCTTTAGGGACTCAATTTCCTTCTTCTGATCTATCACTTTTTTAATCATGGCAATTTTAAATTCTCTTTCTGGAAGGCTCAGAAGTTCTTCCAAGTTGCTGTCGTTGCAATCTGGGGAGTGGTTTTCTTTTTGTGGTGTGCTTCTTTCCTGAGGAGTTTTTAGGTTGCGTGTGGTTCTTCTACTCCCTACTGTTTTCTAATTTGTCGTATGCGTTGGGACACTGTGTTGCTCGGACTGACTGACATCTTGGGTGAACTTCTCCGCTCCCCTCTGGCTCTTCCAGGAGCCATCTCTGTCTTCTGGGGGAGCTTTCTGCTGGTTTTAGGCAGTTTTTACTGAAGAAATGTCCCTGTTCTCAAATGGCGAAGCGGGATGCAGTCCCTGCGCCTCCGGTTTCAGGCACACTCTTCTGCGCACCCGGTCTGCCCCGGACGTGGGTGCCTGCTCCCTCTGTGGGCTCAGACTGCTGGTTGGAAGGGGCCTGGCGTGGAATAACTTCCCGGCTGGCCACTGGGTCCTCCAGAAACCTTCTGCCCTTTTCAAGCAGTCTTAAGAAATGTCCTGTTTTATAGGGTGTTAGTGACTTTTTTTTTTCCTGGTCGCTAGGTGGCGCCAGAGATCTCTCCTATTGTCCTTGGGGGGCTGTTTTTCGCCTCCCCCCACCCCGTGGGACAGAGAACAGAGCGGGAATGGTAGGGTACACCTCAACAGCTTTGGGGTGCTGTGTCTGCCTTGTGCCCCACCGTCGTGGAGAAACCACGCCCCGAATTTTGGTGCCCCGGGTCTCAGTTCAAAGCCCTCAGTTCCAGGACGCGTGCTGTAGCTCAGTTCAGTGGCGCGGGAATGGCGCCTTTTGCACAGCTCCCGTGCCTGGGCGCCTGGTTCCTGCTCACTCAGGGAGGGACCTTCACCTCAGTGAGGACCTCCGTGCGTCTCCCTGCAAGCCTAGGTCGTCTCCCCGCAAGCCTAGGTCGCAGGCGCGGGGACCTGGGCAGCCGCGATCCAGGTCTGCACTTGCTTTTCAAGCGCGCCGAGCACGCCGCTATCCGCGCAAGCTTACCGGCAGCCCGGGCTGTGTGCGCGTCTCCCGGGGTCTTTGTTCTTCTCTAATGGCGCCCGGAGCCGTTCGCTCACCGCCGCGGCGGATCCTGCAGGGTTCGCCTCAGCTCCCGTTCACGGGGTGTGGTGGCTGCAATAGTTCCTTTCCACTCACAGTCCCGCTTGCTGCGCTTGCTGCGTCGTTTGTTCTTGTTGGTCGTTTTGGTTTGTTGTTTCCTCCTCTCTGCCGGTCGGAGAGTGCCCCCCATTATATTTTAAACTATCATCAATGAGCTGTCAACATTTTAAAAATCAGAATTTGAAATAAAACTCTGAATTTCCACTTCCTCCTGAAAAGTCAGGTCAGCCTCATCTCCACCTAACCCTTAGAGCTGAGTAATCTACCCCCTAGATAAGTTCAGCACAGCCCTGTCAGCATGCCTCACTCATTCCCATCATTACATGGCTCCCCCAGGTCATTGAGTTTGTGAACCCCAATATAGGCTAATTCCTTTATTTTCAAAGAGGAAGAAAATGAAGGCCTAGGGACAGAGAGCTTACCTGCCTGAGGCCACACATCAAGTCAGAAGCAGCAGAGGAAGAAGAGCCAGACTCAGGAGTCTTTCAGACAGGGCTTGTCTCTCCAGAGAACCATGCTTTCTGTCGGCACTTCTCCCACTAGTTTACATACACTTTCTAAGTGGGATGTGTTGTATTTTTTTACCTTCCCTTTCACCCATCCAATATTTGATGTTCTTAGAGATGACAACTTTGTAGTAGTGATTTCACTTACATATTAGTTCCAACCCAAAAGAAACAATAAATCAGGAATCAGGGCCGCAGGCGGTTGAGCACCGCACTGTGAAGCTATCTGCAGCCTCTGCAGCGCGGGTTGGATCCTGGCTGGCCAGTGAGGGTCCCACATGGCGCAGCAGACCTCTCCTGTCTCACCCACTATTCCCCTCAGCAGTGTATTTCCTTAGTCTGTCTGTTCTGCTCCCCACTCTGTCTCTGGTGAGTCCTCTCACCCTCCCACACATCTGGCCTATACCCTGGTTCTTGTATAAATAAATCAATCTTTAAAAAAACAAAAACAGGAATCAAACAAAACTGAAGTATCAACCTTTGTACACCCCAGCTGACACAGGGCCAGAATGAGCCGTAGGAATCACTTTAACCCCTGGCTCTACAGATAAGGAACACGGGCCCAGAGAAGCGACACACTCTGGGGTCACAGAACCAGTGCTCATGATGTTTCTGTGCAGTCACTGAGGCTGTGGGTGTCCGTCCGCCTGCTCCATATGGAAACGAAAACCAGCACTCCCTCATATCTCACACATGGCCAAGGTGACGCGGCAGGGCTCTGGGCTGAGTGTATGTTCTCACCAATCAGTGTACAGAAGTGGATTTGCACTGGAAGACAGACTTTGTTTAGAACTGGTCTTTGCTGGTGAGTTTATGAATGTCACAGGACTCGGGGGGTGGGTGGGTGGGGGGGTGTCTTTGTTAACACTGGTTATAAAAGCTAAGCCTCATGTGAGGGAAGTTGCTGGAAGGTTGCATAGCACCTTTGCTTTCACTTTAAAAAAAAAAAAGGCGATAGTAAAAAGCTTTAATAATAGACTGCATGTGTTTTTATAGGCAACCAATTAGCAGATTAATGAACCATTTAACTTTCTTTACTTAAAACCAATATCCCAGATGAAAACCAAATGCATCCTCTTATACTGACCAAATAACTAAGTACAAATGAAGTCAATGGTGAAACCCATTAGCATGCTGCGTTGTTTGTCAATAAAAGAAGCCCTCCCCCGCCCCGAGCCCTGGCCCCTGGCCCACATAGATAAATGATTGTGCACTGCGTGATGATACCATTCAGTGAGAACTTTGGTTCATGCAGTCGGCTGCCACAGAGGTGGCACTCAAAACCTGCAGCCCCGGCACCCAAAGTCAGGCGGTGGCGGTGCTCAGGGCATCAGCCGTGCTCCTTCCACAACACCAGGTGAATACTGTGGTCAGGCATGCTGGTAGCAAAGACCAAGCCCGTGTCATTGTGCCCATCCAGTCCATTCAGCCAGGACGCTTCGCCTGCCAGGAAGCTTGAGCCTCGCTTTGATTTCCTGTACTCTGGAAGAGGCCAGCGGCTAATCAGGGTTTCTGTCCTCAAGTCCATGATGTACAGGTAGCGGTTGTCAAACAGCAGGGCAAAGACATCTCCAAAGCCAAGCAAGGCCAAGTTTGCTATCTCAGGAGTCTTGATGACCCTACAAGGATGAGAGTTCAGAAACATGAGCCAGAAGGTAACTTTGCTTCTGTTTCAGTTAATGTAATCTTTTCTGTAAACATTTAAAACCAATACAAATGGAAACTTACATGTTATAAAGTACTGTTACTTGAATAAGAAACTATTAAAATAAGTAAAAATGAAAACCTATAAAATGTTCAAGCAAATTTAGAGTTAAATGGAAGGTTCTGATGAAAGGGAAATATGAGACCAAAAAGTTCAGTCTACCAAAAAATGTGGAGGAGGAGGAGAAGGGTCCTTCGTAATGATGTGTCATCACAGGCATCTAAGGACAAAGGCAGTGTCAGATGTACATTTACAAATGCATGAATGTCCATCCAGGTTGAAAAGACTCTTCCAGATGATCTCAGTTAACAGTCTCATTTCTAACATGCGAAAACTGAAGTCCAACCAGGGTAAGTACTTAAAGTATTCACAACTATTCAGTTATCAGTTAGACTAGAATGTTAAGATTCAACTCTTACCACCAGGTAAAAAGATGTATTCATCGACTCTTAGAATACTGTCTTAGGGGAACCTCCTAGAGGCTAAAACAAAAACTAAAAACCAAGAGACACGAGCGCTACTACTGTATTAAACACGTAACATTTCTAAAAATAGTAGAAGCGGGCCTCCCCGGTGGCGCAGCGGTTGAGCGCTGGGTTGCGAGGCTGCCCAGAGCCTCTGCAGCACTGGTTCGATTCCCGGCTGCTCCCTGGCCACCGGGGGAGGGTCCCACATGGCAGACCTCTCCTGCTGCCCACTGCTCCCCTCAGCAGTGTGCTTCGGTCCTCTGCCTGCTCTGCTCCCCGCTCTGGCTCTGGTGAATTCTCTCACTCTCCTGCGCTTCTGACTGTACCCAGTGCTTGTATAAATAAATAAATAAATAAATTATATATATATATATATATATATATATATAAAAAAAGTGCCTGGATATTTGTAAAAAAAAAAATAATAATAAAAATAAAAATAAATAAAAATAGTAGAAGTTGAAGATAATAAAAGTTTCACAAATAACTCAGAAACATTTATTAATAACAGATTTGTAATTTTGGTTTGCATTTCCCTGATTACAAGTGATGCTGAACATTTTTTCATGCCTGTTGGCCATTAGCATTTCCTTTTTGGAGAAGTTCCTTTTTAGCTCTTCTGCCCATTTTTTGACTGGATTATTTACTTTGTTTTTGTTGAGACTCTTTAGCTCTTTGTAGATTTTTGTGATCAGTCCTTTATCATTAGTGTTGTGTGCAAAAATTTTCTCCCAGTCAGTGGGGTGTCTGTTTATTTTGGTTACTGTCTCTTTTGCTGTACAGAAGCTCTTTAATTTGATGTAGTCCCAGCTGTTTATCTTTGCCTTTACTATCACTGCTTTGGGTGATGAGTCTTTAAAGATGTTGCTGAGGTGTATGTCATGTAGTATTTCACCTATATTTCCTTCTATATATTTTATGGTTCACTAGTAATCAGGGAAAATGCAAATCAAAACTACAATGAGATATCATCTTACACCAGTGAGAATGGCACATATGAAAAAGCTAGCAACAATAAATGTTGGCGAGAATGTGGAGAAAAAGGAACTCTCCTGCACTGCTGGTAGGAGTGCAAACTGGTCCAACCACTATGGAAAGCTGTGTGGAGATTCCTCAATCTGCTAAAGATGGAGCTTCCATATGATCCAGAAATTCCACTCCTAGGTATTTAACCAAAGGTCACACAATCATTAATTCAAAAGGGCACCTTAATTAACACAAAAGTGCTATGTTTATAGCAGCACTATTTACAATAGCTAAGCTATGGAAACAACCCAAATGCCCAAAAATAGATGACTGGATCAAGAAGATGTGGTACATATACACCATGGAATATTACTCAGCAATCAAAAAAGATAAACTCATGCCATTTGCAGCAACATGGATGGAGCTGGAAGGGATCATGCTCAGTGAAATAAGCCAGAAAGAAAATACCAGATGGTCTCACTCATAGCAGGAATTCAGAAAACCTAAATAAGGGACCAGGGAAAAGACTAATTGTAATAAGTAAAAATCAAAATCAAGAAGCAACTATAAACCAGAGACACACTATAGGGGGCTGGGGAGAAGAGAGTAGAATCAAAACAAGGGAAGTGGGAATTGTATGGGGACTATAACCAAGATGAAAATGCATACATTGTGCAAAAATGAAAAATGATGTTAAAAAAAATATAAAATTAAAAAAAAAATAGATTTGTAAGAAGTTGCTGGCAAAGATTGGGGGAACTGGAGATGCAGCCTTAAACTTCTCAGGTAGGCAGTTCCCAGAACATCACAGTGGCATAGAAAGGAAGACTTAACTAAATAAATAGTAAGAATGAAAAGAATTTCATTAATGTCATCTGCATAATGAGGAAATGTGACAGGAAAATTTGATGTCCTCTTTGAAGACACTAGGAAAAAAGCTACGAGACCAGGAGTACACAAATCCTGCTCTGTGACAAAATGGTTGGGCTCCTTGGGAGGAGAGTTTGGCCTTAGTGTTAACAAGGCAAAATCTACCAACCAGTGTATGTCCCAGAGGTCAAGCAGAACAGCAGGGCCTGCTAACTAAAGCAAGTAAATAGCTGAAGGGTACCAGCTGACGGGGTGGGGGAGAAAAAGAATTGACAAAGATGCGGACACTATATATGATCATCAAAGCGTGTGTGAGAGGACACATTACAAGCACTAGAGAGAGAACTGGGGTCAAAGGGAATAGTTATGCAGAAGCAGGTTTTAGTCTGACATTCCAAGGGATGGGGTTTCAGCAGTAAAAAACTGCTCCTCACACTTACCTTGTGCAGAGCTGAACTTTTAAGTCAGACCTGTTGTTCTACGCAACCAGCAGCTCAAGCCAGGAAACACTTCAATCACCCTACTCTCCTTCCTCAAGCCATTCATTCAGCCACCAAGATAGGCTGATTTTCCCTCCTAAATTCTTCTTACTTAGTCACTACTGATTGCCACTGCTCTGATCCAAGACATCACCTTTGCCTGCACTACTGTGAACAGTTTTGAACCGGTATACTTGTATCTACTCTTTAAATTAGTTAGTCTCACCCTAAAATCTGATCCTGTTACCACTTTCAAGCCCTTCAATCGCTCTCTACTGTACTCATATCACATGTCCAGTCACACTGGTCTTCTCTCAGCTCCTTCAGTCTCGGGGCTTTTGATCATTTGTCTTAGTCTACGTTGCTCCTCACTGTACAACCACCCCTGGCACTCAAAGTACCCCAAACTATGTTGTTCTTTTCCCAACCATTAAAAAAGGTTTCTAGTAGGTTGTTTATTATCAATCTTCCCTCCTGCTAGTCAGTAATTCTGTGAGTTTGGCATGTATTTCTGCTGGTTCGCAGTGTACAGCATGATGCCTAACATGAGGGAGAGGCTCAGTAAATATCTGCTAATGAATAAAACAGTAATGTAAATAAAAATTCCTACATAAGGGACTCAAAGGAAACTGGGTGAAATAGCAAGATCATCTAGTGAGTTCTCTATCATTAATGGAAAGCAGGAAATAACCAAAATCTTAGAAACCTGGATGGCTAGAGAAGAGGACTTATGCCTGGTGAAGATGTGCTGATTCCAAAGATTGAATATATTGCAGATAGAACACAGATCTTGACAGATTCACAGACCCCTTTAACTTTGATTACTTTAGAACTGTAAACAGTCAGCCTTGCTGTGCAGCCTGGGCCCTGATCCCAAATACTCCTGTCCGAGATCATGTAGCTTAGGAGATTACAGAGTATCTTAGATTTACTGAGCAACATGCTGTCATTTGTGCTTTGCTTATTTTCAATTAGCTTCAAAGCTTCAGTGGCCCTAACCGGTCCTAGCAACTGAGATCACAGAATATGTACTATAGTTTCAAAAGAGGCTAGTATATTTGTGTTTGGGAGGGAAAAGCAAGAGATAAAATAGCTCTCTGTCAAAGGAAAAATCTGAACTCAGCACTTCTTAGCAGCAAGTACCCCTGGTTTAGTGCCTAAAATTAAGTATCTAAACACCAAAACCTAATAAAACTTTCATTTGGGACTCTGGGGTTTTTTCTTAAGTTCCTGAATTCTGGAGTTTTTTCCTAAGTTCCTTCTCTGTGACTTGCTGGTACCTTAAGCATATGCCCGTGGGATGATCCACTCACGAAGGGAAGGTGGGAAGGTGAGGAGAGAGGAAGGAAGGGAGTAAGAGAAGGAGGGAGACTAGAGCTGTGGGATGCTGAACCAAGACCCCGCCACTTCCTTGACTTCACTTTCCCAACAGATAAAACGGAGATCTTGAACGAATGTTTTCTAGGATCTGTTAAGTCTTGTTCAGAGTAAAATTATCAATCATTTCTAGAAATGAATGGACAATCTCTCCTAAGTGGCCAAATCTACAGATAAAATTAGGCATGATGACAGGTCACATCTGTCCTGAAACAATGTGGCTTGTGTTTGCTGAAGTCAGACACAAAATGAAGAAAATTCGAAAGATCACAGGCTTTACACTCCAGAGGCGTTCTGATTCTGGACGCATGTGCTGTAAAATCTGTGTAAACTACTTTCTAGAAGTGATAGTTCAGTAATCCAACTGGTTAGTAAGTATAGGTCTGACTCCAGGAAGATATAAATGGGGTTGTAACCTATGACCAAAGAGAGAGGGCCCATTAATGTCCAGTTAGTCTGATCAGCTCCCATACAAGTTAATCTCCAGTAGTCATGCATAAAAACAATGAAGAAAAGGTTCAAGTTTCTGTTCTCTCCTCAACTAACATTTCCTGAACCAGGGGTGGAGTACTAATACCGTTACTATTAATAAATGTTTCTCAAAAAATACAGTGGGGGGAAATTTATAGATCGCTCAGGTCCTATGCTAGGTCTCATTACTTTTTATTTAATTTTCATTTTACAGGAGACACAGAGAAGTTAAGAAACTTGCATAAAATCACACAGCTCAGAAGAGATGGTGCCAGTTCTCAAACCAAGGTTAATCACCAAAGTGAGTTATTGGCTTCCATTATCTAACACTATGCTACTAGATACTGCCACTCTCCAAAAGGGGTTGATGGTATGCACTGAATCACAAAACTATTTATCCACAGACCTCTTCTTATTTCTTTGAGAGAAGCCTTGCAAAGCTGTATTTTTCTCTGAGTACCTGTCTTTTTACTAGTCAAAAGAAGGCAACTCAGCCCTCAATGAATAATTTCAATTGACTAGAAGAACTTAAAATATCAGAAGCAGAGATCTTAAAGATCTTCTCCTCTAAGCCCATCACTGTCCAGAAAAGCATGTTAAATCCTGAAAGGGGCAGTGACTCATCAAGTAAAGGGAGAGATCAGAACCTAGATCTTCTGTCTCCTAAGTTCTAGTATACAACTCTAATTTACTGTCTCTAAAACATTTCTGTGTGAGATTTTCACAATATGTAATCCTGTTTATTAATGATGTAGGAAACATTTCCCAAAAGCAAATTATCTAAATATTTAGTCTTGCCTTTACTATTAAACTTCAACAGACTTAAAAGGTAAAGGCCTGAGGAATCATTACCTGAGAATATCATAACTGGCAAAGTCCCACTGATAGAGACCCAGTGCTGAACTACAGACGATGTATTTGCCATCAAAATGAAGTCTTGGCTGCAGGCAGATACTTCTATCCTCAGAAACAGACAATGTCTTTAAACACTTGCAGTTGATTTCTCTCCCAATTGGCCAAATCTACAGATATAAGAAAATTAGGAATTAGTTTTAGTTCTTATTCTAAAACAATGTGGTTTGTGTTTGGTGAAATCAAACTCAAAGTGAAGAAAACCAGAAAGATCACAGGCTTTACACTCCAGAACTTGGGTTCAAGTTCTGATTCTGAGTGTGCGTGCTGTGTAATCTTGTGTAAACTGCTTAACTTCCTTGAATTTCAGACCCTGCAATAAAGATAGTAATACCTACCACACGGTTTAGAAGATGCAGTAAGACTGCACATGAGAGCGCTCTGTAAACCTTTTACAAATTGTTTTTATAACAAGTAAATGTTTATGTTTTCATGGTTTAAATCCACAAATTAGGAAGGGAAGGAGATATGTATCTTAAGAAAACATAGGAATGCATGAAAGATAGATTTCTGTGGATTTTTTTTATCTTCTTTATAAATCAGGGGGTAAGAAACTCCCAGAATGAAACACAACAAATTCTCTTTATAATGGGTTTAAGATCCCTTAGGCTCAGACATTACTGGCTCCCTTGAAATAATCAAGTTTATCTATACTGTTTGAGTTATCTTGTATTTGTCAGTTTTTCATTGACGAGACAAATTAACAAGAAAAACCTCACCTTGATCTCATATTTGTCTGCACTTAAGAGGATGTAGTCACCAGGGCTGTGCAAAAGAGACTTGACTTTGCACTTCTGCAAAACCACCTAGGAATATAAATATCCATGTTACAGAAAGATCCTTTTAGTGCTGTTCCTACATTGCTTTATTGTTTAAATTAAAATATGAAAAAGAACTGGAAATGATATAGTATGCTAAAATAGTTATGCTATAACTATGATCAAATTAATCTCTACTAATAGGTTTACTATAACCACATTCTCTAAATTATCAGCAGGGATCTAAGTGTCTCATGCTGGCAGCACTTCATCATAGTGAGTCTGGAAGGAAACATTAGGACTGGTTTTTAAAATTATAAAATATGTCTTTATAGGAAATGTGAGGAACAGAAAAGAAAAAGATCCACAAACACAGTAGTGGAGCAAATAAACAGTTCCTCAGCTCTCAGTGTCAGGTAGAAATGACCCCAATTTTCGCACGCCTGCACGTGCATTATAAAGGAAATGCGACTTTAGAATTATCTGCTAGATTTGGATTTTGCAACCTTGGGCAAGACCATCTAACCTGATTCTGTTTCCTCATCTTTAAATAGCGAATGAGGCACCTGTTACCTCACATAACAGCAGTGAAAATGCAAGTGTTAATAATAATGGTAATAAGCAAGTTTCCATTAGCACTGTTGTAAACATTATGTTTTAGTTATCTTTGTAATAAACCAGCATAAAAAGTGAGAGGGAGGCCAGGCTCACTCATTCAGATGCCTGAGTTGCAACCTGCTACTGTCAGGCATGTTGCTGGGTGTTGTCCCATCACCTCATTTAATATTTACAGGGACATTTAGCAGATGAGGAAACTCAGGCCCTAAAGGGAGGAGGAATCACTTGTACAAGACACAACAATCAATGTCCTGGCCCCAAGTCCACTTTTTGACACAACATGAAATTTTCTTATACAATTTTTCTATTTTGATACTAAATACTCAACAGGCACAATACAGAATTTTTAAACACTGTGGTCAAACACATACAACATAAAATGGACTCTCTTAATCATTTTTAAATGTACAATGCAGTAGTATTATTGATCTCACAGACGGCTCCCCTTTTTTACTCTGCCTATTTTAGAAAGACACAATCACCCACACAACCTAAAACCCGCTAGTTATCTATGATTCTTCTTCTTAGTTCCCCAAGAGACAGCAAGTTCAGACGTGCCCTTCACTTTCTTTATTGCCAACAAAGTCTAAGCCATCTTTTGCTTAGACCACTGCAAAAGCCTCCATACCCACACTATATCCATTTGTCCATTTTTCACTCAGCAATTACTTTCTAAAGACATAAATTATATAAGACCCTCGCTCAAAACTTGTCAATTTTTTCTACTACACTTATGATACCCAAAATCCTTCAGGTGGCCTAGAAAAGTGCACTAGCTGCTACCTTTCCCATACCTCCTTTAGCTCTTGCCCAGCTCCAATGTCTTGTTCCCAGGTCACCTGTTGTTCTAGGCTCCTTCCTGCTCCAGGACCTGTGCATATACTGCACCCTCTGAAACATTCCACTTTATACAGTCACCTCCAATTTCTCCTCTACATTTTGTTTGTTCTCAGAAAGCTTTTTTTCCTGAATGAATCAGACACCTTCTTGAACTTTCTCATGGGACACTGATAACTATTTTCCCATGGGACTAACATAACAGTCAGGCCTGGGTCTGTCCTGCTCACTCCTGTATCCTCAATCTCTTACAAAATGTCATGGTTAGCTCAAGAAAACTACTTCTACATGGCATCTCCCTTATTAATACTGCATTTGAGCCTCACAGCAATCTTTTGAAAACTAGAAAATATCGTAATATTCTTTACAAGATCTTGTATATTTTCCTTTGTTCTACCTTTCATAAACATTAGTTTCTTTTTAAAAATGAAATTGCCTTTTTTTTTAAAAAAAAAAAGATTTATTTATTTATTTATTTATTATTTATACAAGCACTGGGTACACTCAGAAGCGCGGGAGGGTGAATTCACCAGAGCCAGAGCAGGGAGCAGAGCAGGTAGAAGGACCGAAGTACACTGCTGAGGGGAGCAGGGGGAGGCAGGAGAGATCTGCGCGCCATGTGGGACCCTCCTCCGGTGGCCGGGGAGCAGCCGGGGATTGAACCGGCGCTGCAGAGGCTGCGGGCAGCTTCGCAACCCAGCGCTCAACCACTGTGCCACCGGGGAAGCCCTGAAAATTGCTTTTCTGATTAAAAAAGAACTGTTTTCCCCAAAGAGAAAAATTGCCCCACAATTCTACAAGAAATGTTCAACACTTTAGTACATACATACATTCAGACATGAGTACCATACTCGACATAGTTTATTGTATGTAACCTTTTAATTTGCACCCTGCACCCACCTAATGCATCTTTCCATGTCCGTAAGTCACACACTGCTAAACTACTTACCGAGTATCTTTGACATGCTGGTGACCTGCACACCATAATGCTTTATGGTGGCACTATGTTCTAGCTTATGGCTCACCTACCACTTATAGGGCAGCATCAACCATCTTCCACCACCTTCCCACCTTCTAATCCACCCCACCCCCACCCAAAGTCTGCCATGGAGAAGTTTCTTTTGGTAAGTCTTCCTACCTTGGTGACCCATTCCGTGTGCCCGGTGAGCGTGTTGAGGCACGTCCCAGCAGATAAAGCCCACACTTTCACAGTGAAGTCTGCAGAGCCACTCACCAAGATATCCAGTTCATCGTTGTAGTCAACGCTAAACACTAGTGTATATAACATACACACAGTTAAAACATGTCTCTAAGGGTCTTCTACAACAGTTTAATAATTTTTATTATCCTAAGCTGCCCAATCCTATTGTGTAATTGCTCAATTGGAGCGACACTAAGAGTGGGGCTCCTCAACTAGCAATTTTATGATTAAAAAATACTCATTTCATAATTTTAGTTATTATTCTATCTCTTGTACCTGTACTAGTTTAAGAGTGAGACAAAACTTGTGTTGGAGAGAATGGCAGCATAAGGCTGCCTGCCTCATGCTACACACAACTTATCTAACTAATGCAGGAGAAACAACATAGGTGGCCCTTCTCAGATTTACACTGAGACAAAACATCAGGACTATAAACTGCAAAACAGTGCCCATATTCAAGAAAAGCCAGTGTAATGAAGAAAAACAAAATGAAAACAAGGATCTCAAAGGTCAGACCAAAGCAATTCACTCATAACAGTGTGTGTTTCTTTACCCACGAGCACCTAACAGTGCCTGAGTATAGCAAGTACTAAAAAAAAATGTCTGCCAAGCTCTAAAGGAACTGGGGCCCAGAAATGAAGATACTGGTTTTCTCTTTAAAGAATCTGGTCTAAGTGATGGGTGCACCAGGAAGTAAAAAAACAAAAACAAAAGTATACCCCTTCCTAGGGAAATACCAAGGAGAATGACTGACAAGGGGTATCAGGGAGGACTTCAGTGAAGAGGTGGTTTTGGAGATGGGCCCTGAAGGTTGAGTAGAGTTCATCAAGAAAAGACAGTATTGCAGATAGAGGGAATGAGCAGCAAAGGCATGAAATTAGGCAAAGTCACAGCAATGTCCAGGGAACAATCAGGAGAAAACTTTTTAAAGCAGGGCTCTCCAAGTTGATTATATATAAAATCATCTGGAAGTCAGGGTACATCCTGACACAGTGGAATATTATACTCTGTTTAATATTATAAGTCTCATGCTAAATTATGTATCCTCCAATATTAATTTCTACAAGCTAATGGTAGCAGATAGCAGACTGAAGAAAAATGTATAGGATGACAAACAAAACGGAAATAAAACAACTGTTCTTAGCAATTAAACAGCAAGATTTGCTTCACAGACTTACTGGGCAACGAACTCAGGACATAAGGATAAAAAAGGATTCTGATCCTTCTGGAGCTTAAAGCTTGGTGGGGGAAACGACACTGTCATATTTACTTGTATAATGAGTATTATGATGGAAATACAGGTTACTGGAAAACTTACAGCAGAGGGACTCAACCTGTTTAGGGAGTCCAGGAAGGTTGCTCATCATATATGATGCTTAAAAGCACAGTCTGATTCTCAGTAGCTAACACAGTGGGGAAGGAGGGAGCTGCTGGGCAAGAGGCAAGGACACAGTCCAACATGATTTCTGCACAAAACTTCAAAACACAACACAGCAAAAGCAGCAGCTCAGGTCTCAAGGATACATTCAAAGTAAGACTGTTGTAAAATTATAGGGAAATAGGTATCGTTTTTTTTTATCTTATCTCCAGGCAGTGACTTGTTTTGTCATTCAAGCTCTAATATGATATCATCTGTATAGATCGCACAATCTTGGAACCACTGTCACTCCAAAGGATTTTCATTACTGTTTCTGCAATAAAGTGAACTGAGTTTATAAGTACAGGACTTACTCAGTTTGGAGGAATGGAATCTGATAAAAGCACAGGGAACATTAGTAACAGTCTGACAGGATACAAATGAAATAGAAGCAAAGGAGATCTGCCCCCTCACAGCTTAAGGGTACACAGAAGAGTTTTTAAATGGGTCAAGGAAAAACAAAATTAGGGAAAAATTCCCAAATAATAACTTTAGAATAAAGACACCAACTAAGTGACTGAGAAGGGGAAAGGCAGGGTAAACTAAAAGAAACAAAACAAAACAAACAAGGAATCACATTCATGGTTCAAGACTTTAAGAGGTTAAAGCAACTGTTGAAACCCTTGAAAGAGAGCAACCCACCCGCCCCCGTGTGCCCCCTGAAGTGTTGGGTCCTGGCTCCGGAACTCCATTCCCAGCAGGCCACAGTGTTGTCAAAGGAGCCTGTCACAAGCTTCTGCTCATCAAATTTCACCGCTGCACAAGTGTGGGTCTGGATGCCATAAACGCACTGCCCTGTGCTCACATCCCACAGTTTTGCAGACAAATCATCTGACCCTTCAAGGGAAAAAACAGGGAGGTTAATAACAGCATGGGACTGAACCCAAGATTTTTGGTTTAGTCTTTTCCCCTTAATTTTCCAGGCTACAGAAGTTTATATTAAAGCATTCCCTGGTGCTTTCACTTACAAAATTTCATAAATCTTTGCCTATCATGAGTTCTCTGATTTGAGCTTGATATGATAGATATTACCTATGGCCACATGGATACACTTGCATTCTGGTCCATTACCCAGCAAACCTGAGCAACTAAAGAATACTGACTAATAAAGCTGTCTGCTGGAATACACAGGTCAAAGATAAGCCTCAGGTCATGGGTTAACTTCTACAACGGCTGACTGGTTTCTTGAGCTATCTTGAAATTTGTGAGAGAATATCAAAGAAAACAGGGATAAATTATTCCCAAACAGTCACAAGAACTCAATAAAGAGCATGTGAGTCTCTTGTGATTCTGAAAAGATTTTATTTCTGCTGGTGATGAAAAAATATGTTTATTGTAATTCAGGACTTTGCATTAATCACAAATAAAATTGCAATGATTAACTCACGTCTAATAACTTACCTTGACAAAAATAATAATAAGGAAAGGAAAAGACATTTTGAGGACACAATGCTAGGAAAATACCAGATGGCTAGTTTTCAAAAAGCTGAAATGACTAAATAAAACCAGCTATAATTCTACCTTTACTGGTTGCTCAAGAGTCACTCTTTAAGACAATGGAAAAACAGTTATTATGTGTTAAGAGTTAGAGCATGAATTTCAACCTGGGCAAACCACACTAGAGCATACTAAAGTAAGAGTATACTTGTCACTTTACTAAGTAGGAACTCAGTGTCTCTTTCTATAGAATGAGGAGTGGGACTTGGCTGGTGGTTTCACGGGCAGTGAGGCATCAGAATTTCCTGGGGACATTTACCAAAACACACATGCAAAGTCCTGCCTGCTGAGATTCTAATTCAGAATATGGGAGGTGGGGTCCACACATAACAGAGTTTGCCAGTTAATTCCAATGCACAGGCAGTATTTTCAGGATAGACTAGAATACTGCTATCCAACAGAAATACAATGCAAACCACTTATGTAATTAAAATTTTTGTAATATATACTTCAAGAAGTAAAAAGAGGGCCTCCCTGGAGGTGCAGGGGTTAAAGTTTCAGCACTATCAAGCTATCACCAGCTACTGTAACGTGAGTTCGATCTCCAGCCAGAGAGCTACCCACATGGTGCAAAAGACCTCTCCTGTCTGGCCCACTGCTCCCCTCAGCAGTATATTTCAGTATATTCACTCTGTTTCTGGTGAATCCCTCACTCCCCGCACCTCTGGCCTACACCCAGTTCTTGTATGCATAAATAAATAAAAATAAATCTTTAAAAAAAAAAGTAAAATGAAAATTTAATATATTTTATTTAAGTCAATATCAAAAATTTTCTCAAAATTACTAATGAAATATTTAATCTCCTAAATCTCTGAAATCCAGTGATTATTTACATTCCTCTTATCAACTTGGATAGTCACATCTCAATTGCTCAAAAGCCATATGTGGCTCCTATTATAGACAGCACAGGTCCAGAGAGTACTCTCAACCTAGGCATTTTGTGATTTTATTTCTAAGGAACTAAAGCAGAAAAAGAAATCATTTTAGGTCCTAACTGACTGGTTCTGAAAGTGTTCATCTGGGGTCTCGCTCCTCCTTCCTATACTTATAGAACTTCTGTGTAAGGCAGGCCTCCTGCTCTTGGCTGCCAAGTCTAACTGGGAAGACAGAAGAGCTAAAAAGTAACAGTAATTTGCACAGTAAGTAGTTGTCCAAACTAACTAAACTAGTCTATGTAGGAAAACACTGGGCCATTCAGTTTTATACCCTAAAGAAACATGAGAAAACAATCAGTTTGAGTTCCATTTTATAGTTGACTGACTGTTCAGCCTTTAGGAGCCATTATTCTCTGCTGCTTTTTGGCTTTATGTCCACCTTCCCTGCAGACTCCTATTTGCTGCACTAACTAGCCTAAAGAGGCCATTAGTGACACAGCCTAGGATAGAAGAGAGGTGACTCAAAAAATGTACACTATTATTTTTCATTATGTGAAAGAAAAAAAGTCTCAATTCAGAAAATAGGGTGAGAACGATACTTGAACAAAAAAAACTAGTCATGGGTATGTAATTAAGGTAAACAGAAAAACAAGCTGTAACCCAAATGGAGTGACTATCTTAGGATAAGCTTAAATATTTAACTGGTAGAATCAGATCTCAGCTCTCAACGGCTCTGTGAGGCATTTAACTCTGCACACCAGTGCCTCTTCAAGACAGGCAATTCTCATTGCCCTTAAAACTGCCCTCATCTAGGTTTCCTTGCCTCTTTTCTTCCTCTAAAAACACTCTTCAAGAGTCCAACCTAGGCTCTATTCTTTTTCCTCTCTACATCACCCTTTAAAATTTAACTTAGTTAAATTTAATTTAGTTTAAAATTTAACTGCTACAGTCACAGCTGTGATGTGACTAACTCCTGAATCGTTCTCTCTAGTCCTGAGCGCTCTCCAAAAGCTCTGATCCCTCTGCATTCCCTGATATTTATG
This sequence comes from Talpa occidentalis, assembly GCF_014898055.3. Lineage (NCBI taxonomy): Eukaryota > Metazoa > Chordata > Mammalia > Eulipotyphla > Talpidae > Talpa > Talpa occidentalis. The sequence goes on from NW_023605083.1 coordinate 70,651,960, forward strand.
AGAATCTCCAGACACATCCAGCTGAATTCAGTACAATCTCAAATTGTACTTCATCTACCTCTCAATTTAATCCCTTCATTTTCTATTTTTGTTACCAGTACTACAATCTTCCCAGGCATACACACAACTAGGAATCTCAGCCAATTTTTAAAAGCTCCCTTTTCCATAACACACACTCAATCACCTACCAAATCCTATCAATTCTATTACAATGGCTGCCTTCCATTCAAGTGCTCCTTTAGCCTAAATCTAGACCTATTTACTTTCACCTAAATTGCTACAGGCTAATACTTTAATTTGGAAGTTCTGGATTTGTCTGTGTCAGAGGGCCTCAATAGTAGCATTATCTCCTAAGGGAGTATTTTAAAAGTTTGTAGGGGTGGTTTCAGTTGTCATAATGATTGCGCGTGGGGTACATTACTGGCATCTACTTGGCAGAAGCCAGGAATCCTAGACATTTCTGCAATGTTTAAGAAAGTACACAGAAGAACTGCCTTGCATTTTGCATAACATTTTTGCAAGTTCTGCCAGATATTCCTAAGTGAAAAACTTATTCTTAGTTATCTGAGCCTAAAGCCTGTTTTACAAAGCATATTTGCAGTTTCTATTTTGAATTTTCTGAGTATAACTACCAGGTAAATTGGGGAAAGCATGCTTTGTGGGAAACATTAAAGAGTTTTCTTCACCATCTGAGATCATGTCACTGACAGTATCTGTGAAACAAACATAACATTCTGCACTTGGAGCTGTCATGCTCAAGATGACAATACACAGGTATGAACATCTGGTTACTGTCTTCTAGCACAGCAATGCTTGAGTACTATATGCTTAATGTGAAACAGTTCTCTTGTTTCTCTTCTGGCTCAGTGTTCTGGCATTATATTGATTTTAAAAATATGTATAATAAGCTATTTCTAGGAATTTTATTTCAAAGTAAGAGAATACTGTTACCATGTCCTATTAAAAAAAAAAAAAAGAGAGAGAACCTGGATCTAGCACAAATAAGAAACACTGCTGCTCTATTTGAAGCAGAAAGCTCTGATCCTGGTCGCTGTTTTGCTCAGAAATCTTTCAAAAGTTTTTTCTTACTTTCCTATAAAAAAAAACTGTCCAGATTCATGGTCCAGTATTTCAGGCCTCACAATACACCCCAAGCCTATTTCTTTAGAGCATATACTAAGAGTCTCTTGAGTCCCTACTGATATCGTAAGAGTACAACTAAGGTCAGTTTGAATTTTTTTTCCTGCCCACATACTCCAGGCTTAGCTCTTTCCATACCTTTGCTAATGCTGAGCTTCCCTACTGGATAGTTCTTACTCTGTATCTCATCTCTCTAAAATCTACCCACTCTTCAAGACTTAACATGAACACTGCTCAATTAACCCAAATAAAAATCGCTCCTTCCTTTGAACAATTACATGTTCTTTTTTCTCATGTAATTCGAGATCACTTGAGAATACCTTAAAAAAAAAGCTCATTTTTCTTAAATATAAGCCAGAGGTCACAATATGACACTTTGCAGTTTATATAGTATACAACTACAATACATTAAAAATTTTGAATCCTACTTAAAAAAAAAAAAATCAGGGTATTCTATAGAGCTCTAGATTTGGAGCTTCTCTTAAAAAGCCAGATCTGACAACTCTGAGCCTGAACCCCATAATGCAATAATTCACTATACTGCAGCAGCAGCTACTCTCTCTAGAAGGCAAGAGTTTTCCAACTAGCTAAGAGTCCAGAGGGAGATTTACATAATCAAATTACTTTCCCAATCCCAGTGTGTGTGACTGTTGTGGAAAGAAGTGTTTTAATTCATCCATGAATGCCCTACCATTTGTCATTCTCATAGTAGGCATTTAATAAATAAATGTCTACTGAACCGCACAAAGTACAATAGTTTCCTTGTTAGCATTTCAGAAATAAGCAGAAGGATAGCTACGGTTCTCTGTACTGTGCTAATTTTTAGCATTAGCCATCAACCTTTTTGGTGATATTTTGGTGATATTATTGCATTGTCTGCTCAGGGGTTAAGTAAGAGTCACTGTACACATTTATTGCCAAATTCACCATAGTGAAAACAGAAGCTTTTAAGTAACAAGACAACAGAAATACATGTTTAATTCTATAACAAGTACTTCTCTCACTAATAACAATTCTAAGGAAGCTTGTACTAGAAAATTAAACTAACACTCTGAATCATTTTCAGTAGACAGAGCACAATTTTCAATATGCAAACGTGATGAATTCAATGGGGGAGGGGGGAGAATAACAGAGCATACAGGCCTACCCAGAGAATCTTAAAATGCAACATTGAATCCACAGTTATGTAGATACTAACTTTCCAGGTAGTTAGAGAGTTCAATGAACATCCCATTCACTTCTTCTCCAAGTAATGAATACGTATTACTGTATATTGAAAGTGAAGTTTGATGAGAAGTTTATTTTTTATTTAATTTTTTAGAAAAATTTATTTATTCATGCATACAAGAACAGGGGTACAGGTCAGATGTGCAGGAGGGTGAGAAAATTCACCAGAGACAGCACGGGGAACAGAACAGGCAGACTGACTGAAATACACTGCTGAGGGGAGCAGCAGCAGGTGAGACAGGAGAGGTCTGCTGCACCATGTGAGTATCTCCAAGGCTGGCCGGCCAGGATTGAACCCACACTGCAGAGGCTGCAGACAGCTTCACAGCACTGCGCAAAACCACCTGCGCCACGAGGGAGGTCCGAGAGAAATTTTTTAAAAGTTAGAAGTGGTTCTGAAAATGAGTCAACTGCCAGTGTTTACTTAAGTGTGAATGAGCACCAAACTCAAAGGCATGTTAATCTTTAAAAAACTCCTTTTAAAAAAGCTGCTGACTTCGAGGCAGGAGGACATGGAAAAGTCATTAGCACATGGGGAAAGTACCTCAAGGTATAAAAGAAGAGATGTTGTTCCAGTAATCAGTAATGAAAGCATGGAATAACATCAAATGACAAAACCATGAAATGCCTTAAATTTAATGTTTATAAAGAGTCTAGCATTTCAGAGAACATATAATCAGAAGAGAAAATGTACATCCGCAATGAATAAAGACACATAATTTTAAAACGATCTTGAGAAATCATGTATCTCTCAAGCACTAAAATTATTAAAATTGAGTTTGGTGAGATTCTGAGGGAGAAGCAGGTAGTTTAAGACATTGATGGATGTGGCATCAATTCAATTCAATCTATCTGGGGAAAAAAACACTAAAAGGAACTATAAAATAATTCACACTTCTGGATCAGGTGATTCTACTTTGAGATTTTTGCCCCAAATAATTAATTCAAGGGAAAAAAAATGCAAGTAAAAATATTCATAAAAATACAAACAACCCGAGCACGCAATAATATGGCTAAATAATGATGAATTTACAAAAAGTAACAGCATGTACTATAAAAAAATGACATGTATGTAGTTTAGGTAATCCTCCAATGTTTACTACAAATTATACTGGATGAAGAAAGAACAGCAAGTATCCTATACACTCTGTACATAATGGAAGTGAACTGGCATTGGAGTCATTGATTAGAACTGCTCAGAGGTGGTCTGAACATTGCCTAAGAATTCTCTACAATGTCTGCAAAAATATATTGCCAAAATGTAGGAACTAATTACAATAATATGTGGAAACACATGCTTACACACATTAACACACTATAATTGGATAATACATACAATTCTCAATCTTAATGATTATTAGATTTGTTACACAAAATTACTTAATTCTCTAGTTTTAAAATATCCAATCATCATCACTTTTTTTTTTTTAAAATAGAGGCATGCTTTATTTATTTATTTATTTATTTGTTTGTTTTGTTTATACAAGCACTGGGTACAGTCAGAAGCGCGGGAGGGTGAGAGAATTCACCAGAGCCAGAGCGGGGAGCAGAGCAGGCAGAAGGACCCAAGTACACTGCTGAGGGGAGCAGCGGGCTGCGCGCCATGTGGGACCCTCCTCCAGTGGCCGGGGAGCAGCCGGGGATTGAACCGGCGCCGCAGAGGCCGCGGGCAGCTTTGCAACCCAGCGCTCTACCGCTGCACCACAGGGGAGGCCCAAATCATCATCATTCTTATGGCCAAACTCTAACTAACTTCTAATTTCTCTTAAAATCCTAAGTTTTTAGAGCACAAAATACCTCCCTTCCCAAATTTTACAAAGAAACACAGAGAGGTTAAGTAATTTCTCAAAACTGATCTACTATACCAATTTTTCAGTTGTTTTTTTTTTTCTAACCAAAAATCATTGTAGCTAGGAAGAAAAAAAAAATCACCCAGCATGGAGGATTGTATGTGGATGAAAAGCACAGAAAAAAAAGTTCTGAGTTATAATGTTTAAAAGAAATGTCTATGGCTTTCTTCACATTAAATTTTACAAAAATGATTGTCTTCTCTAGAGGAAATAAGATAAAGGGGGGAAAACGACTCAAGGCTGGGGGGAGGAAATGCAATTACCAATATCTCAAGTAATTAAAACTTGCCATTCTCCAGCCTGAACAGTTTGTTCTCTTTTTAAGATAATACCATATGAAATGCAAAAATCAAGAAAAGCGAGTTCCAGAATCTCTTACCTGTACAGAGAAGTCCATCTTTGTAGTAAAGTGCATACACTCTGGCACTGTGTCCAATTAATGATGAGGTCTCAAAGGCTTCATGGTCCTCCAGTTGCTTCATTCTCAAAATAGCCTTCAAATAAACCTTCTTCCAGTGCAAAGCGTCCTGATCAGAATCATCTATCTGCCAGCCCAAATTTTTACATGCAGTCTGCCACACCTCTGTACAGGCACTTATCACCTTATTCCACTGTTTAGAGACGAGGCAGCATGTGAGTAAAGTCTGAGGATCGAGCCATTTTAACAAATAAAAACTGAGCTCCAGGGGAAGGAGTTTGAGGAAGTCCCGCTTGAGGAGAGTCTCCAGGTTATTGGAGAGATGCCTGAGCTGGACTGCCCCACTCAGGCTAATCAGGTGATCCAGAGTTTCATTTTTCTGCAAGTCCGTCAGAGAAAGAAATGTAACAGAAATGTTATCAAGCCATGTCTCAAAGTCCTTTCTCTCCATAAGGTTATGGAAAAATTTACCTGTGGCACATCAAAATATTGTATTAGTTCTGCTCAAAAAGACCGTTCAAACAAGACTGCTAATAAACGAAGTATTAAAAATTAGTGTAAAATACTTGGCATTGCAATTTTACACTTAGTTACAACATTACAACTTTACAGTTAACACAGTGTATGTATCTGAAAATTTCCATGCACACAAAAGAAAATACATTTGAGAAAACATACTCTAACAAATCATGATCTCGGAAACATAAGTTACTGAAACTTATGTTGGTATGTGTGACTTGCTTCTTTAGCAGTCTAGCACATGCTCCATGCATCTTTACAGTAAAACATAAACAAAGTATTCACTCACTCATTATGGAACAGTGTACGCTATATATTATAACCCTCAGCCCCATCAAAACCATCATAACAGAATTTCCTTAATACACTCCATTTGGGCACTAAAATCACAAAAGCACCAGGATGTGACAACCAGAAAGCAAGTCTCTGGAGCAGTAACCTGAGACATCATGGTTACTTGGTTAGTTATCATGCTAGGCACAATGTGACCTGTTACCAAACCACATTAACTGACTACTGGCTTTTCAACAGAGGTTCAGGCCAACAGATTTGGGGAAGAAAAATAGGCAGACGTAAAAAGTTATGTAGCTTAGGTATTCTGGTTCTCCAATTCCTTTATGGAACTGTCTGTTATTATATGAATTACCAAAGGCCTTATTTGGCCTTACAGGCTGTTATTATAAGCCTCATATAAGCTGAAGATTAACTCTTAACCATGTGTCCCAGACAGCCATGAGAGTCCTGGAAGCCTGCATAAATAAGACAAATTAGTATTCCTGATGCTTACAAAACTCCAAAACCAACCAAAGAACCATATATCATCTTTTCCACTTTGCAGGTGTGCAGTTACAGTTCAGAGAAGGCAAGTGAGTTGCCTACAGTCAACAATGCAGCAGAATGGATTGGAGGTCAGCGCTCTCCAGATCCGTACTCTCCAACCACACTGAACTGTCTCCCCTGAAGCCAGCTACGACCAGGAGAGTCACACCCTGGTGATAAGATCTGGGGGCACTATGCCTATAGGATTACGCTCCTTTCCCCATCACAAGAATGACAAATTGCTTTAGGGCTAACTAGGGAAAAAATGTGCACAAATCTAACATTGCATACTGTCAACTCAGTTAATAATGAGGATTAAATTAATGAAAAATAAACAAAAAATAAAGCAAATACTTTATTTTTCCCAGGACTGGGTATAAGTTGACAAATGTTAGTGCTGGGTGACAGATACATACTGGTTTATTATTCTCTTTATAGTCATATGTTTACACATTTCATGATTAAGAAAAAAAAATTCCTCTGACCTGGTAACTCAGTTTCTCACAAATTATCATAGAGATTATGATTTTTTTCCTCCAAAATAATGTGGAGGAAAATAAATTCCTTTCATATATGTCATACACATCAGGTCTACACAAAAAGTCAGATCTTACATTCCAACTCTGTTAATGTAAGGTAAGGAAAAATTATTTTCATTCATTTCCCAAGATCGAATTTGGGAATGTTACTGAACAAAAAGCAGTAAAAGTAACCTAATCTTTTCTAATCACATCACTGACTGTCTAACAGTTTTGGTTTTTGGAACAGTGAATGGACTTTAAAAATAATACTCTTGAGGGTCTCCCTGGTGGCAACAGGGGTTAAAGACACAGCACTATCAAGCTACAGCTAGCCACTGTAACATGAGTTTGATCCCCCACCAGGGAGCTAGCCCACATGGTGCAGCAGATCTCTCTTGTCTCCCCGCTGCTCCCCTCAGCAGTGTATTTCAGTAGATCTGCCTGTTCTGTTCCCTACTCTGTCGCTGGTGAATCACCCCCACCTTGGCCCACACCCCAGTTCTTGTGTGCATAAATAAATAAATAAAAATAAAAAAATAATACCCTTGAAGCCTCCAGTTTGTGCTAGGTTGAATTTATTAAAGATTTAGCTGGTTGCCAAAATAATCAGTTCACCAAACATTTTGTCAACTTAATTCAAGTTAACAAATCTTCCCTTTTCTCTGACTCCTAACCATCCTCTACATATGACATTCTGCCATATTTTTACTTTTAAAGAGTTTACTCACCAGATAACAACCCTTTTCCCTGGTCAGTCACACAATGTCACAACTGCTAAATAATTAACACTGCCCAATTAAAAACATACTCCAAAACATCTACCCAGGAATCATTTTTACAGTGAAATGAGTGGGGAGAGAGGCTTCCTCCCAAGCCTCCCGCTCCCCATACCCTCACACAGAGTATGTCACACATCTGTTGCTGAAATGCTTACATTTAGGTAAGCTGAACCATTACTTAAATGGCTACAAAGCAAATTTATACTGCCCATGAAAAATTATCAGGTTTCCACGATTCATAAATAACTAAGAGAAATCCTACAACATGCCAAATTAATGTGCCCTTGACACCACAGAAGATTATAACACAAACCTTCCAAGAAACATCTTTTTTTTTTTAAAAAAAAAAAGTCATTTTTGATATTTAGACTCCTAAGTCCTGCAGGATTTTGTTCCCCAAACTGAACTCCTTATGAGGCTGTTTTCCAGTTATTCATCTCTGATTGTCATGATATAGGAAACTTTTAAAAATAAAGCAGAACCCATTAACTCAGCTGAAAGCACTATTAAAAAAAACACCAGTCTTTACTTTTCTAAAAAAAACCCCAACAAACTTTGGAGGAAACTTCCGTAAGATCACAGGTCTAATCTGGACTTTTTTAGCCTTTAGGAGTATCACATACAGGCAGCACAAGGCCCCAAGGGGAAAATTTCAGGAAGTAGGATTTCAATTCAGCTAAGGAGGAGATTTTATTTATTTTTATTTTTTTAAAGTCCTCTCAGTTATTTTTATTTTTATTTTTTTCGGTGGGACCCTCGCCGGCAGCCGGGGAATGAACCGGCACTGCGGAGGCTGCAGGCAGCCTCTCAGCCCAGCGCTCAAATGCTGCGCCATCAGGGGAGGCCCAGGAGGAGCTTTTAAATCAGAGCTTTCCAATAATGGAACAGCCACTTTCAGAGTAGTCAGATTCCCATTACTGGGAACAGTCAAGGGCAGCTGAATACAGAGGCAGAACAAAGTAAATGATAATGCTTTGGAGTCAATCAAATCTTTCACCAATTCAGCCACTTCCTATGTGATCAAGGCCATGTTCAATTAACTTTTAAGCTTCAGTTCCGTCATCTGTAAAATAGAAGCTATCTCTCACCTTGAGGGTAGTGAAAATCAGAAATGTAGCACAGAGCATAGTCTAGGGTAACTCATATGGTATTTTTTGTTAGTTTTGTTACTAGGAATACCTAGCAGAAAAGTTTTTACTGGCACTTGGCTGGAAAGGATATGACCACAACATCCCTTCCAGCTCTATGATATTATTACAAAGTTTCTCTTAAAATGGCTTAAAATATCTGGAAGACTTAAGCCTTCAAAATTACTAGTTTAATTTTTTAATTAAGGGCAGTTATTTTCCTGAAGCAGTAACTTCCCATTCGCGCATTTTTCTCTGCACCCTCACTCCTATGTCTTACCCTTTTTGCCCCACTTCAAACCAAACATACTTGCCCTCCTGCCTTCAATATTAACAATCACACAAATGAGCAAATGGGTAGTGTAATGAAGACCCTTTAACTGGGAGATGAGAGACCTGAGTTTGGTCTCTGGTTCTATCATTAACTCCCTATGTTCCCTTAGGCAACTCCCATTTGGGGCTGGTTTTAAAGACGAAGGTACTATACTTCACGAACATTTCCTCCCTGATTTTCACCATCTCATGGAAGATATCAGTATTACTGCCCTTAACTAACAAACCACTAAATTTACCACCCAAGAGGTACAGTGACTGACCAAGGGTCCCACACGAAGTAGCAGGCTCAACATGTTGCCAAGTCCCCAGTCACCTCAAGCAAAACTAAACCCATAACCCCAGGTCTTGTTAAAGACAGGACAATTCTGGATAAAACATAATGAATTTTCCTCTCCTCCACCAAGACCTGTCCTAATCAAGAGTGAAAGCTTACATTTTCATTCTCATTCTGTCTCTCTCTCTCTCAAACTTACATATGCATATAGCATCTTTTGAAGTAACACTGGTTGCCTCCAGAGAAAACTGGAGCGCTAAGGAATAGTGGAAGGGCTCCTTTTTAAATTTAAAACCACGTACATATACTATCTATTTTTTAAACGACTTTAATTTTAAGATGGGTAAAAACAGCTTTGAAAGCATACAAATGATGCTTATAAAATACCGGTTCCGCACCTCCACCTGTTACTGTGATTCTGGGCAAATAACTTCACCTATCTCAAGGCCAGTTTCCTTGTAAGACGTAACCACGACCAGCATTACCGCAAAGGTTTTCGTTTGGATTAAATAAGATAACGCACGTCAGCGTTTAGTTCAGTACCAGGCACACTGTAAGCCTACAAAAATGCCAGGTATCATCATCATTTCGTACTAATACTGTTATCTGTATTTTAAGCAGTACCCCACTTACACACCTGTTTCCATAGCATACCCACAATTATGGGGCAGCCCCTCATGTTAACACAGCGCTCTGCACTTCATAAACCACTCTCCACGCTACCTCATCTTTCAGACTCATGGCAGCCGAGACATCATTGTTTTCTCATTTCGCAGCTAAGGAAACTGAGGCACTAGAAGGAAGTTACTAAGACTCCATTTTTCCATCTCTAAAACCAACTCCAGATCCCTTGAACCCGTTCGTCGCTCTCAGGTACCCTGCTCCCGGAGCCGTGTTCCGCGCGGCACTGACCTGAGCGAGCGCCCCGGGGCCCGGGACCTCGCGCCGGGCTCACACCGACTAGGCGCGCTCGGGCCGCCAGAGCTTCGCAGCGGCCGGGTCCGCTCCGTAGCCATGGCGCCTGCAGAGACAGAAAGACGAACAGCCGGAGAGGAGACAGGTCAGCCAAGGCGCCGGTGCACGAGAACCCGCTCCCCAGCCCCACCCCGCTTCATCTACAGACCTGGACCAGCGGCCGCCGCTCCCGGTCCGCAAGCTCACCGGGGAGCGGCTTCCGGCGCTGCCTGCGTCATCTCCGCGCGTCCACCCGCCCGCGGCGCCCAGCGGACGCGGCTGCACTTCCGGCCCCCGCCTGGAGGGGAAGCGGCGGGCGGGGGAGCGCGCGCGGCGGCGCATGCCCAGTGCGGTGCTCGCGCCCTCAGTTTGGTGGCAGCCGCAGCGCGCGTGGGATAAAGGCGCTCCTCCAGTATGATCTTGCCTCAGCTCTGCAGGACTTTCTCTTACTGTCCTCACTTTACCGAGGAGGGGGAAGAGAAGAGGCTTGCACAATCGCAGGATCGTCGCTGCCTAGGCCAGAGAGGCGAAGCGCTGAACAAAGCGCGGGGCGCAAGGCGCGGAGCTGGCGAGGGCCCCCGGGGGGCAGCGACGGGGCCCCACCTTCCCAGGGCCCAGCGGCCGCGGGAGCCGCGGTAGGAGGGAATTCTGAACTTCTGCGGGACGGCTCGGCTTTTCGAGAGTCAGATTCGAAACCCAGTCTCTGAGATGATGGGGTTGTGAAAGGGGCGTCACGGCGTAAGGTAGCTGACCCCTTGCGCCGCCTGCCTGGCGTCCTGTTTCACCTTCTTGAGCTTCATTCAACTAGTGGATCCCGAGCTCCCCAAGCCTGGATCTCCAGACAAGGGTCACATGGCCAGTAAGGTAAGGTCCGCAGCATGGCCACAGAAAGGCGAACCCTGGAGCTGAAGAATAATGAGTTCCAGGGCAACCTGGAAAAGCAACATGAACTCGCTTGACACAATCCAGTCCAGGCACAACTTTCAGATGGACAACTCAACAGGTTATGGCAGGAGTAAAAGGCGGCTTTAATGAATAATATCACCACCGGTGAGAAGCCCTTTAAAATCCTGGAAGACCAGTAAAAGGCCCTGCAGAAGAGATACAGCAAGCTGCAACAGGGTAAACAGTAGTTTCAGAAGAACCAAACCAACCTGGAGAGTAACTTCTCCTATGACCTGAGCCAGTGCATCAATCAAATGGAAGAGGCAAAGGATCAGTGTAAAGAACAACTAGGTCACCAAAAAGGGAAATGAAATTTACAGGGACCTGAGTGGGGGGGGTGGGGGGCGGGGGAACCATACCCAGCGGGAGTGCGAGGCCCGAATGAGCCTTAGCCCAGGTTGCAGGAGACAGACCTGCCACAAACAAAAGGGAGAGGTCCCCAGCAACCCCAGACACCACCCCCAGTTCCGAGGTGCCTTTGGATTTGAAAAGACAAGGTGAGAAAGGCACAGAGGAAACCAAGGAGATTTAGGTCCTCAGTGAGGAGGAGCTTCAGAGGGACAGTCTGGGGCTGCCTCAGGAGCCAGGTTAACACCAGGCCATGGGAGATGACAGGCCTGTGGGATAGACCCTACAGGTGCCAGCTGTACTGTTGTCAATTCAGGAAAACCAGGAGATGGAGGGCCCAGAGTGGGCCAAACTAGTCATTTGGGATGGACAGGAGGAGGATGAGAGGATAGGAGGTGAAATACAGCAAAAAAACATGGATGAAAATGAGGTGGACTCTTGCAGGGAATGACAAAAATGTAAATGTTCTTTTTTTTTTTTTAGATTTATTTTTATTTATTTATACAAGCACTGGGTACAGTCAGAAGCGCAGGAGGGTGAGAAAATTCACCAGAGCCAGAGCAGGGAGCAGAGCAGGCAGAAGGACCGAGGTACACTGCTGAGGGGAGCAGCGGGCGCCATGTGGGACCCTCACACGGTGGCCGGGGAGCAGCCGGGGATCGAACCGGCGCTGCAGAGGCTGCGGGCAGCTTCGCAACCCAGCGCTCAACTGCCGCGCCACCTGGGAGGCCCTGTAAATGTTCTTAATGCTGACTTGCTGGACTTCTCCAACGAAGAGTTACAGATGGCCAACAGACACGTGAAAAAATGTTCATCATAACTTAATATCAGGGAAATGCAAATCAAAACCAAATGAAATATTGCCTCACACCTGTGAAAATAACCGGTATCAAAAAAGACCAGAAACAAGTGTTGGAGAGGATGTAGAAGGAAACCTCGTATACTGTTGGTGGGAATGTAGACTGTTTCAGTCCCTATAGAAACTAGTATGGAGATTTCTCAAAATATTAAAAATAGATCAACCATATAACACAGTAATTCCCCCCTTAGTAATCTAGCCGAAGAATACAAAAACACTAATTCAAAGGGACATATGCATACCTATGTTCTTTGCAGCACTGTTTACAGTAGCTAACCTTTGGAAAAAAAACTAAGTTCCTTAAGTCAGATGAGTTGGTTAGGAAGATGGACATATATACAGTGGAATACTGCTCAATTATTAAAAAAAAAAAAAGATAAACTCTTGCCTTCTGTGACAACATGGATAGAACTGGAGGGAATTATGTTACATGATATAAATCAGGAGAAATATCAAATGGTGGGATACAGAGAAAGGATCAGCTAAAACTAAACCGTACAAATCTGTAGAAAACTGTAGAATTGAAGCTACCTGAGTGGGAAGTGGGGAGGTGGAAACAGTGACTATGGTAGAGGATTCTAAATCATACAATGTTGTAAATCAAGGTTACCTCTACAAAAAAAAAAAATTAAATAGAAATTGGGTGTGCATATTTAGCAACTGGAAAAAAGGAACTCTGGTACAAATGATGTTTGGGAATTCCTATACCTATATGAAACAGATAAATGCAAACATCAAATGCTTAGTTTCTGCAAACTAAAATGGACTACACATTTTCCATTTCAAGATAAAGTTGTCTGGGATAGTTAGTTTGAATGACAGATAATTGATTTAGTCAATCCTTACATTACTATACTAGGAATTCAAAATCCTTCCCAATGAAAAATATACCAGATCTCCTCACATGATGCTTTCTGGGGAAGAAAAATAAATGCACCTACCAAGGATGACAAGCATTTCTTGATGTTTAGTACACTTCTTGCATGTGCATGTTCCGGGGAGCTGTCATGACTGCAACTTTTTAATCTCTTGAGCTGTTTGGCATTTCTCCTGGTATGATGCTGTCTGCTGGTGATGTGGGTGAACTGTATTTTCAACTTCAGCATATACTTCACCAGGGACTCAGCAAGGTGGAGGCATTTGAAGAGGTTTGCTTTTTCTATTCTTTGTTGTGGATTCAGTCTGGCTGTAACCTGATGCATGCTTGCTCTCTTATGGAGCCAGCAGGTATTCTGGGACAAAAGCTCAGTTGATTGAAAGAAACCCTATCCTTAAAGTCTTGAGCACAAAATAGCTTACTTCCATTGCTGTTCGACTGGAGTGATTCTGAGACACATTTGGATATAATTTGGCATCCGTACTCAATAATTCCCAACACTCTGAAATTGCTCACAGATAACATGCAGGTAAGTTTCATATAATCTTCAAAGCATTTGATAGCCTCTAAAATAGACTAAGGAGGCAGAAGTTTTCTTCTATGAAACCATCAGCACTGAGAAAGTAGGATGGAGTTTAGACTATAATTGTAGAGATCTATTTTGTTGTTTTTTCCTATTCAGTAGACACAGAAAAGTAAAAGATGGAAGACAAAATTCTCTAGTGGTTCAGAGTGAGCTTTGGAATTGGGCAGATTTGAATTTATGTCCATCCTTACCCCACTACCCACTGAGTGATCTTGGACAAATTATTAAACTACTGGAATGCTCAGTTTAATTTTGAAGATAACCTATTTGAAAGGGATTTTACCAGGACTAAATGAGTTAGGCATGGAAAGTGTTTAGTTCAGTGCCTGGTGCATGGCGATGCTCAATAAAAGGAACTATTTTTATGGGAGGCTTTGTTGATGGAAGAGCCAATGAATGGAGATGTAAGTCCTTTAACATTACCTGGCTCTGCTATCCTCTGATATTACCTATGCCTCGCAGTTGGAATGGTTCTGTCTCCTTTGGTGTGGTGGAGTAGGCGAGGCACATGTCTGACTGAGATCTCTGAACAGGTGCTGTACAGATAGCAGGGATCTGCCCATACTGACAGCCTCATCAAATGGGCTAGGGGACATTGTCAAAACAGACAGAATTCAGTATTCAGTTCAAAAGTTTTACTAGACGGGGGTAAATGTTTATTAGTAGCCATTGTGCAGTGGCCAAGAAAAGCAACCACTTCATGGAAAAATAGCCCGTGATGTCTGAAATAAGAGAAGAAACTGATCCAAGTCCTCAGTTCCAGAAAGGACATCCTATATTTTCCATAACAATCATGCCACTTGTTACTTTATATCCATGTCTGGCTGATTCCTCTTTGCTTCCCAAGTCTAACATAGTGCCTTGTATGTAGTAAGTAGGCTTTCATCCATACATGCAAGAAAACCACCAACTAACATTTTGTTCACTTGCCACTTTGGGTCAAGCACTGCACTCAACAGCACTGGAGAAGAGAAAACGAGATGCCTGCTGTCCAGGGGACCACAGTTAGTGGGAGACCTGTAACAAAACTAAACATTTAAAATACCATATTGCTAAGTGCTCTAAGTAGTAGTATCACATTCAGTGGGGGCAAAAACTGGAATGTAGATGAACCTTGAATGAACATTTTTTTTTTTTTCTTATTTAGATGATATTCTGCAGACTTCGGACTCATCAGTGGTGCTTCATTCTGTTTAATGTTATCCTATTTCATGCTTTGCTTTTTGGCGCTGATTTTGTAGAAGAATACTTTCTGCATGCTTTGCCTTATGTAGACATGAAAGTTCTTGAAATTAAGGATAAAGCAAGAAAACTGAACATGGAGCCCCTAAGAAGTAATCTTTCCAAATATTATATCCTGAACCAGTCAGATGTGTGTAAAGGGAAGAACGTATTTTTGCTCTCTCTCATTTTCAGTCGCCCAGGAAATGGAACAAGACGGGATCTCATCAGGAAAACCTGGGGTAACGTCACCAGTGTCCGAGGGCACTCCATTCTCACACTGTTTGCTTTGGGAATGCCTTTTTTGGTAACCACCCAGCAAGAGATACACCAAGAGTCTCATAAGAATAATGATATAATTGAAGGAATCTTCTTGGACAGTGCTGAGAACCAAACCCTAAAGATCATCGCAATGATGCAGTGGGCTGTGACTTTCTGTCCTAATGCCCTGTTCATTCTCAAGGTTGATGAAGAGATGTTTGTCAATCTTCCAAGCTTGGTTGACTATCTTCTCAATCTAAAAGAACACCTTGAAGATATCTACATAGGAAGGGTTATCCATCAGGAAACACCCAACAGAGATCCTAATAGCCAAGAATTTGTCTCTTTTAGTGAATACCCAGAAAAGTACTACCCAGATTACTGCAGTGCTGAGACCTTTATAATGTCCCAAGATGTGGCTCGGATGATGTATGTGGTTTCCAAAGAAGTACCCATTTCGGTGCCTGCTGACGTGTTTGTAGGAATTTGTGCCAAGTCCATTGGCCTTGTTCCCATCCACAGCTCAAGGTTTTCTGGGAAAAAGCATATCAGATACAACAGATGTTGCTATAAGTTCATTTTCACGTCCTTAGTAATTACAGATGCTGAAATGCCCCTGATATGGAAGGAAATTAATGATGGAAAAGAATGTACACTGTTTGAGACTTACTATGGTCTCATTTCCTGCAAACTTCTGACATACCTCGACAGCTTTAAACGTTTTCACATGGGTATCATAAAAAACAATGCCATGTATTTTGGTGATTAGGATTTCTTGGGTAACGTGACCAGTGTCCGAGGGCACTCCATTCTCACACTGTTCGCTTTGGGAATGCCTTCTAAGTGTGTTCTTTAAAACTACCTCCTTTGGGAATGCCTTCTAAATGTGTTCTTTAAAACTACCTCCTACCTTATTATAGAGAGCATGCCTACTTTTTGGTGTTTTATGTCGTTTTTCTTAGTCTTTGGTCCTATTTGGCAAGTTATAAAACGTTCTTAGTGCTCTGGTGTACTGTATCATTTGAGATTTTGTTTCAAGAAACCTAAGTTTGTTTAGGATGATTCTTTTCAAAATAAAGCCTTTCATTCAGAAGAGAGAACATTAAGTTTAATTATGTTTTCTTTCTTTTTGCAATTAGTAAATTAAAAAAAAAAATTCACATTCTCTGAAGCTGTCCTGACTCAGTGGTGAATGACTTTCTGAGAATGCTCAGAATAAAAGGAAAACTCAGAACTAAAGGAACTTGTTGAAAAAAGCATCAACGAACACTTGAAGCATTTTTTAAAAATTTATTGTTTTTCGAAGGAATAATAGTAACAAAAAATCAAAAGAACTTATTCTTAGGATAGGGAACATAATTTTAAGTTCCATATTACTTGCTTTTCTGAGAGTATATCTAACACTTTGAAATTAGAATCAAAAGCGGGAGAAGGACCAAAAAGAAAAAGAAAAGTGGTAAAGATAATTCAGAAACAACTTGGTTCCATTTTGTATGATGCATATTTTTAAAGAAGACAATAAGTCCCTGAAAATATTCCGAGAATAAAATTTCTATCTCATTGCAAAGATTAAAGCAGTCAAAGGAATCTGAAAAGTATCTGATTCAATTATGACTGAGTTTTGCCCACTTCCCACATTGTATTTTGATGTAGAAACACGGCCAGTGTAGGTGATAAATTACATTAGACACTCCATAATTCTGGGGCAGGAAGTTTCTGTTTCGTAAAATACAGATAGTCAAAACCTTTGGAGAAGTTTTGGTCAAAAAGGTCTAGGTTATTGAAGAAATCATTCTGCTCCTTCCACTGCTGTCATGGAAACAGGTTTCACGTAGTAAGGACCTTCACTCAGGTAAGTTCTGAGTCTCAAATAATTTGGGTTCCCAAAAATTTCTGCAACTGTGTTGGAATTGGCAAGTGCTTTCACCAGTTCATATTTGGCATCCTTTGAAGCTTTGTCACGTTCCACAGACCGATCCATCACATATTCTATAAAACCTGGACTGTTAAACATAAGTTTCTGAGCCCAGGGCTGATTTGCAATGGCCTGAAATGGAAGACAGACAGATCTTTTAGAAGTAAAGTTTGTTAGCTAGATTACATAATCCTTAGAAAGAACTTCAGCAACATAGATCTTACAAAACTTTTTTTTTTTTGTCTAAATTCCCTTAAAGGAATCTATTTTTGGAAAATAGCCTAAATATTAAAAAGCATTGTACAGAAAGGTATCCATCACTGAAAGGTACAATATAAATTCTAATAGTGGGAGGATGAGTAATTAATTATGGTATATAATAATGAAAAATAAACATGAGGAATTTTTATAAATATATGTTACATGAAAAAAATAGACCCAAATTATAATCATGGCAGAATTACAACAGTAGAAAAATAGAAAAAAATGAGAAGGAATGACTACCCTAAAGAAACTCTCATACATTTACACAAGATAGTCTCAAGAAAGTTCATCATAATATTTGTAATAGATACTATCTGAATCTTCATTTATAGAACAAGTCACTGTGGCTATATAGTGAAAAGCTAGTAGCTTTTTATTCACCTCTTTTAGCATATATAAATCTACAAACAAGTGTAGAGAAAAACAAATTGCAGAATATGAACAGCATGATACCATTTACAAAGTTTAAGAATATTTTGTAAAACTTCAATTTGTGATGTGCAATTTAAAGATGTATACATATGCAATAAAAGTATAAAATCAGGCCTCCCTGGTGGCACTAGGTGTTCACACGCAACCTATGAAGCAGTCTGAAGCCACTGCAGCATGAGTTCGATCCCTGGCCAGAGAGCTACCCACATGGCGCAGAAGACCTCTCCTGATTTGCCCACTGCTCCCCTCAGCAGTGTATTTCAGTAGATCTGCCTGTTCTGTTCCCCACTCTGTTGCTGGTGAATCCTCTTACAGCACCCCCCCACACCTCTGGCCTGTACCCCAGTTCTTGTATATATAAATAAATAAATCTTAAAAAAAAAAAAGTATAAAATCATGCACGGACTTGTAAATCCTGAATTCATGACAGTGATTACGTCCAAAGAGGGAGGAAGCGGTACATGATTGGGCAGAGGTAATAAAGCACAACTGTATCTTTCAAATATTTCACCACAAATAGGTAAATATGAACACTAGCACTAATACCAAAAGGAAATGAACCCAACAGGTATGACTTTTTATGATTTAAAAAGTCTCAATCTTTTCCAAATCTCAAATCTTTTCCAAATTTTAAAATAATGAAAAAGCAGGGCCTCCCCTGGTGGTGCAGCAGTTGAGCGTTGGGCTGTGAAGCTGCCCGCAGCCTCTGCAGCGCTGGTTCGATCCCTGGCCACCGGCGAGGGTCCCACATGGTGTGACAGACCTCTCCTGCTGTGCCCACTGCTCCCCTCAGCAGTGTATTTTGTAGTTCTGCCTATTCTATTCCCTGCTCTGGCTCTGGTGAATTCGTTCACCCTCCCACGCTTCTGATTGTACATAGTGCTTGTATAAATAAATAAATAAATCTTTTAAAAAAAATTAAAAAAAAAATGAAAAAGCAACTTTCATATTGTTTGTTAAAACTTCAGTGCTACTTTTTTTTTTTTTTAGAGCTACATTTTAATGAAGAACAAGAAACAAGTTTATAACCTAGTCTCTTTCTCCCAAAGTATATTCTGCATACCAGGAGCACCACTGCATCATTTGAGAGTTTATTAGAAATTCAGGATCTCAGGCACCATCCCAGAAATAAAAATCTACATCTTAATGAGATCTCTGAAGTTTGACACACATCAGCCTTGTTAACAGCTGAGGATGAAGGGTGGGCTGAAATAAAGACAACCATCCCAATAGGTAAATCAGAAATTACGTCTACAACTGTGGCCAACTAAGTGGAGCATAAGGTAGAAGAATGGAAACAAATAAAGTAATAATGAGATCATTGATGTAGAAGCCAAAAACGGCTGGTGTCACTAGAGTAATAAGTGTCAGGAGCGCAATGACAGGAAATAAGGTTCAGGAAGAAGACCAGGACTTAGTCAACAGAGGGCTAGCTTGATGGCAAAGAAGGAATCTGGAATTCTGTGATGCCATAGAGTTCAAACCTCAGCCACACCTAAGACTTTTTATGGAAACCATCTGCTTACACCTGTGTCTCACTCATTAGTCTATAGGGGAGCAGAGGGCAGAAACTGTACTACGCACTTGTGGCTCCCAGGGCATGGCATAGAGGCCAGCTCATTGTAGGCACTCATGTGTTGAAGTAGCATAGTCCAGAAGGACCTGGAAAAGATGCCTACCGTGAACACTTTTAAGGCAGCACAATGTAGTTCAGGGAAGGGCTGATTACTGATGCCACGGAAAAGTTCCAGTGGGTCCCGAGATAAGGAAGAAAACCAGGATTCTGTCATCCGCAGGAGGTCATCAGTCTGCTGCTCAGGCTACAGGACAGAAAAGGAAAGCTATTTAGAAGTCAGGACACCTGGGTTCTGATGGTCCTCTGTCACTATTTTGCTGTGTGATCTCTGGTAAGTCTGGAGCACTCTTCTCCAAAGCTAGCCCTAACTTTCCCAGTTCTGTTTTGGTTCTTTTGTTGGTGTTGATTAAGCAATCTCTAGGGTTCTCTCAGTTCTGATTCCGCTCTGATGCTCTGATTCCACTTTAAAATGGCATTAGTTATATAATGAGGGTTATCTTCATTTACTAAGAACTTGAGAAAGATGGCTCAGTATTATGTTGATGCAGATGGATTTATTGTTCCAAACACAGCCCCACTGTTTTTCATTAATTTCCCAATCTACTTACTGATAAATAAAGAAGAGATGAAACTGCATCCAAACACCTAATCTTGAGCTCTGTGGAGGCATTCTTTGCTTGATATCCTATTTTCATGAGCAAGTGTTCAAAGCGAGTTCCTTTGAAGGATAATGGGAATTTTTTATTGTGGCAAAATACATAACATAAAATTTACCATGTTGACCATGTTAAAACATCCAGCTCAGTGGCATTTAGTACATTCACATTGTTTTATAACCATCATCATTAATCATCTCCAAAACTACTTCATCTAAAACTTAAAGTCTATATTTAATAAATACTAATTCCCTATTCCCAGACTAGTACCTCCTATTATATGTGGAATCACACAATATTTGCCCTTTTGTGCCTGGTTTATTTCACTTAGGATTATGTCTTCAAGATTCCTCCATGCTGTAGCCATGAATGAGAATTTCCTTTTTGTTGAAGGTTAAATAACATTCCATTGTATGTATATACCATGTTTTGATCAGCTGCTTAGCTGTCAGAGAACATCTGGGTTGTTTCTATCCTTCTAGGCTACTGTAAATAATGCTGTTATGAACACTGGTATACAAATATCTGTGGGTACTTTTAATTCTTTTTGTATCTCATAAGGAAATAGTTGAACAACCTTGACAGAATAGAAACCCCAGAATATCAATGGAACTGGTCCAAATACTAACGCATTGTTATATGCAAGAGGGAGAACAGGAATAAGGATATTTTGAATATAAACATGGATGCAGTATTGCTGAAAGATATAGTGTAATTTTTTTGAGGAATCACCATACTATTTCCAGTGGCTGCACCGTTTTACATTCCTACCAGATGTGCACAGGATTTCAATTTCTCCACATCCTTGTCAAAACATATTTTTTTTTACATAGTCATCCTAATGGGTATGAAGTAAACCATGAGAATTTTAAAAGTATGCATTCATATGGTATGACCCCTTCCAACGTAAACCAACAGAAAAATAAAACATGTATACAGAGATGAAGTGACGGGCCTAAAATATACCTTCATATGCAGTATAGCATACATAAGGTGAACGGTAGAGGATTTGGAATCAAAGACCCTGGCTGGATTTGAGTAGCAGCTGCCCCTCAGTCTTTATGATCTTAGAAAATTGTTTTAACTTCTCTGAACCTACCTATCTGAATAAAAAGAATAATAACAATATGTTCTCTGCAGGACTAAAAAAGGATTATGTGTCATAGCTAAAAGCACTCAGAGAGTACATATAACAAGGACACCAGCTGTGATACACAATGTATTAATCTTCAGCATATGCTTCAGCAGGGATTTAACAGTATTGTATGTTATTTTTTGCATAGAATTATTTAGTGTTTTCAAGATCCTCATGGAAGTATCATAAATGCTCGTTCTTAACATAAAATCCTCTTAACAAATTTTCCTTTTCCTTCCTTAGTATTATAAATATAAAACAAATGTGCCTTTTCATTACATATTCACAGTAACCTGAGAAGTAATGTTATGAACACCCTTTTCATAAAAGAGGAAAATGAGTCCTAGGGTAGTGAAGTGAATAAATGAAGTTCAAAAAACCACAACAGTGTTAGAACTGGGACACAGAAATCCAGGTTTTTCGGACTCCAGCCCATGTCTTTGGGCCATGAATAGTATTCAAGGAAGACATAGAGGGGAAACAGTGCTTTGTCCAGCCATGTAAAAACAAATCAATAATGATTATGAGGCTTTTCAAGGATGAGTTCAAAGTCATGGCAAAAATACTATCTTTGAAAGTAGTTTCTACAAGGCATTTAATGTACCAATAAATGAACGTACATATTGCATCCTTATCAAAAATTAAGATAACCAAAAATAAAGTCAAAACAAGTCACACTGACCTGTTTTCTGTAAAACCTGTTTTCCTTCAACATTGGACCCCAGGATTCCAATTGTGTCTACTGCTACGCCAATCATGGTGGGGTCCTGACTTTCTGTCATTTCGAAGACTTTTTCCACAAAGACAGGATAACGCTCACAGATCTGTTGAGGACTATCCATGATAGCCAGGTTTCCAAAAAACTTCACAAATCCTAAAGATTTACAAAAAAAAGATCTTAATCGAGGAAGATAGCAAATTGTAGGCCTTAAGTTTTCATAGGACAGCAGTAGTATATTGCATATGAGAAAGAGGAGAAAAGTTGTACTGTGTTGCCTTGGAATCAGACAGACCATGAGCAGACACTGAGGGGCCTACAATGCGTTAATGTGAAAGGACAGGAACCCCAGGATGTCAATGGAGCTGGGTCCAAATACTGAAGCATTGTTATACACAAGAGGAAGGACGAAGGATCAGTAGATATAAATTATAGAAAGGCAAGTCTGAAGTCAGATTAGGAAGAATTTTTTTTTTTTTTTAAATTTTAAAAGGATGGGTTTATTAGGAAAAGGAGAAAGAAAAAGAGAGGCTCCTGCGTAGTAACAGGTGGACAGGAGAGCTGCTAGGAAGAAATTTTTTAACAGAGACATTGACCAACGAACTATGCTAAGTTACCTAGGGAAGGGATAAATCTCTAATTTCTGGAACTGTTGAAGAAAAATTGAAGTAAGCCCTATATTAGATAAAGAGACTTGATGAATCTATGAAATATACTGGTATTTTTTTTTTTTTTTTTTTAAAGATTTATTTATTTATTTATTTATACAAGCACTGGGTACAGTCAGAAGCGCGGGAGGGTGAGAGAATTCACCAGAGCCAGAGCGGGGAGAAGAACAGGCAGAAGGACCGAAGTACACTGCTGAGGGGAGCAGCGGGCGGCAGGAGAGGTCTGCGCGCCATGTGGGACCCTCCTCCGGTGGCCGGGGAGCAGCCGGGGATTGAACCAGCGCCACAGAGGCTACGGGCAGCTTCGCAACCCAGCGCTCAACCGCTGCGCCACCAGGGGAAGCCCTATACTGGTATTTTTATTTGTTTCTCTAGGCTGAGGTTTAAAAGAAATGTCCTAATGCTCTAAACAGCATTATCTCCAGAAAATCAGAAAGAATAGCTCCTGGGGCCCAATAAAAGGCTATGGCATATCATCTAAAAAAGCTGTAAAGAAAACAACCCCAGACTTACCCTTTCAAAGACAACTCAGAAACAAAACAAGCACCATTATTTCCACAGGAAACAATGAGTCTTACCTGGCAAATAGAAGCTAGAGAAAGGGTCTGAATCTGCCCCAACAATTATATTGGAAATTTGATCAATTACTCCTTCCTGAGCTAGGTACTGTCGTCCATGATGAGTATGCGCCAGTGACGTCACCATTTCTATACAGGTGGCTCTGAAATGTCAAGATTTTACATATGACTAACACAGTTTAAAAAGTGCTTTCATACAGGTTATCTTATTTCATTTTTCCCACAAAATTTGAAAAGTCAACAACCTTAGTTCTATTTTTTAGACAAGGACACAAGGAGGAAAAAATTACAGACTTGTCCATAATCACATTATTACGCAAGGCAGACTACAAATATAAGTCCTGACCTTCTGACCTGAGACCCATTATTGTTTCCACTATGACACAGCTGCTTCCTAAAAGATTTTTTTTAAACTTTTATTTTATTTTGAAATGTCAAACAAATACAAAAGACAAAATACAGCAAGCCCCACATACCTGACTGCATAGTTAAGATTTTGCTTTACTTATTTCATCTCCTTTTCTCTTCATTTTTTGCTGAATTATTTTAAAACAAATTCTAGTTATTTTTATTTTTTTTAAAAAATATTACTTGCTCAAGATTATAATGATTTTTTAAAAAAAGATTTATTTATTTATTTATATTAGCACTGGGTACACACAGAAGCACGGGAGGGTGAGAGAATTCACCAGAGCCAGAGCGGGGAGCAGAACAGGCAGAAGGACCGAAGTACACTGCTGAGGGGAGTAGTGGGTGCAGCAGGAGAGGTCTGCGCGCCATGTGGGACCCTTGCTGGGCGGCCGGGGATCGAACCAGTGCTGCAGAGGCTGCGGGCAGCTTCGCAGCCCAGTGCTCAACCGTTGCGCCACCGGGGAGGCCCCAAATTCTAGTTATTCTGACATTTACCTTTGCATACTTCAGTATGCAGCTCCAAAACACATTAATGTTTAATTTAGTTTCACAATTATGCCATTACCACATATTAACATTAATAATTCTTCAGTATCATTTAATACCAAATCATGATCAAATTTCCCCAAATAACTGAAAAAGGTGTTTTCATAGTTTATTCTAAGGTATTTTAACTATTTGAAGGATTTTTTCCATGTCACAAAATTTTATATACAGCTAAAAAATTAACAAAATTAATATCCTTTTTAAGAATGCTTTGAAACAGTGTAACACAAATGCTTTAAGCAAATGTACTGGTGACAGCATATGAATTTAACAAATTCAGTCACATTAAAAGAACAGAGGAAGTCAGAAAATCAAGTGATTTTCTGAAAACAAAAATTTGTCCATATAAAGACAATAACTAGGTAACTAAAGATATTAAAGGGGATTTAGGGAGTACAGGCAAGGAGACAAGGACTAATTTTTCTTTGAGGACCTATGTCAGTCATTGTATTGGTCTCTACAGCCAATTCACTTAATCCTCAAAATATTTTTTTTACAGTTGTTATTGTTCTACTTGAGAGATGAGGAAACTGAGGTGCAGAAAGTTTATAATAATTTGTTGAAGGTCCAAGAGCTAATAGGTAGCAGAGATGCACATAAGTCTACATCTTACTTAGTTTCAAAAGCCCACGTTTTCACTATCATGCCATAGCACTATCATTTAATAAAGCCAAAAATGTGTATAACATGTTGAATAAAACAAAACGGCAATTATCATGATGCAACTTTTTGAAAGCACACATGCCTAAGGACAGGGAACAGAATTCATCAACAGCAGCTGAATAGTTAAATGAAGCTTTGCTAAGCTCCAGAGTGTCGTCACAGTGTAACTTAAGCTATGTTCTTTTTTTTTTTAAGATTTATTTATTTATACAAGCACTGGGTACAGTCAGAAGTGCGGGAGGGTGAGAGAATTCACCAGAGCCAGAGCGGGGAGCAGAACAGGCAGAAGGACCAAAGTGCACTGCTGAGGGGAGCAGTAGGTGCAGCAGGAGAGGTCCACAAGCCATGTGGGACCGTCCCCGGCGGCCAGGGATGGAACCGGCACTGCAGAGGCTGCAACAGCTGCGCCACCAGGGGAGGCCCAACTTAAGCTATGTTCTAAAAGATCCTTTTCAGGACAAATATTGCAACCTGGGCAAAGGTTATAATGGGCAAGATCACATTAAGGCTATTTCCTTGCCCTCCAAAAGAGTATACTGCATTTGAAGAAATCTCTCAGCCCACATACCTGACCAATACATCCTCACCAGTCAGTTCCTTGAGGAGCTGGGTTACCAGTCCACTGGTAGTACAGTAGTTTAAAGATTCTGGTGACACAGAAGAAATCTCCACAATTAGCTGAATGAACAGAAAAAAAAAAAAAAAAAACAGAAAGGTCAAAACACTCCCAAACCTGTGAGATCTCACTTTTTAAGTTAAATGCAGGAGTAGGTGTTTTCTATAACTGAATATTTGAAATCCATTATTTCTCTCCACACATAGGAAAACTCTATTGAACACACAAGAAAATACTTTGACATAGAAACACTATAGTATATAGGTACAGCTGCACTTTATTTATTTTTAAAAAAATATTTATTTTATACAAGAGCTGGGGTACAGGCCAGAAGCGCGGGAAGTCGAGAGGATTCACCAGAGACAGAGTGGGGAACAGAACAGGCAGAAAGACCGAAGACACTGCTGAAGGGAGCAGTGGGCGAGACAGGAGAGGTCTGCCACGCCGTGTTGGTATCTCCCTGGCTGGTCAGGAATCGAACCCACGCTGCAGAAGCTGTGGACAGTTTCAGAGTGCTGCGCTCAACCTGCTGCGCCACCGGGGAGACCCATGCACTTTATTTAAAAAAATCATCAATTAGGATACAAAAGCCTAAATCAACAACAAACAGATTGCAAAAATCATTTATTCATTTATGCATTCTGCCAGATAGTCATTCACTTAACTCATTCAACAAATATGCGCTGTGAGCTTACAAAAGAGATATAGGAGAGTACTGATGTAGAGAAATGACAGATACAATGCTGTGTTTGTTTGGTTTTTTTTTTTAAAGATTTATTTATTTATTTATGCATACAAGAGCTGGGGTATGGGCCAGAAGTGTGGGGGGTGAGAGAATTCACCAGAGACAGAGTGGGGAACAAAACAGGCAGATTGACCAAGTACGCTTCTGAAGGGAGCAGTGGTTGAGTCAGCAGAGGTCTGCTGCACCATGTGGGCTGCTCCCTGGTCGGCTGGGGGATTGAATTCGTGCTGCAGTGGCTGCGGACAGCTTTCACAGGTTGCGTCTTAACCCCTTGCGCCACCAGGGAGGCTCCTTACCGCTGGGTTTTAATTTTATTTTATATTTTAAATTTATTTATTTATTCAAGCACTGGGTACAGTCAGAAGCGCAGGAGGGTGAGAGAATTCACCAGAGCCAGAGCGGGGAACAGAACAGGCAGACTGACGAAATACACTGCTGAGGGGAGCAGCGGGCACGGCAAGAGAGGTCTGTGCGCCATGTGGGACCCTCGCCGGTGACGGGGAAGGCGCTGCAGAGGCTGCGGGCAGCTTCGCAGCCCAGCGCTCAACTGCTGCGCCACCAGGGGAGGCCCCCCACTGCTGGGTTTTTAAAAGATCGTTTTGACTGCATGTGAAAATAAGACTAGTGCTGACAAAAATTGTTAAGACAGTTTAGTCTGCAAATACAGTACTGCAGGTAAGAGATACTGGCAGCCTTCATATAGCCTGGCTGTACAAAGGAAGAAAAATGTATGAATTTAGGAAAAAATTAAAACAACCTGATGACTGAATGGATATGTGGCATGGAGAACAAAACCTCAGAGAACATGAGCTCAAGGTCTAATCCCTCTCACAGACTGTGAGAGTCAGTCTGCTGCTGGTGTTTTTACCTGGAGGTCTGGGATGGGTAGACTACCTGGAATTTGGTTTGAATGTGGGTGTGAGAGGCCTAGAGATGTCTGAGGGGGAGAGTGCAAATAAAAAGTTGGACATGAAAGTTTGATTTCAGAAGGTCTGATTTCAGGATGGAGGTTTATGGAATCAATATCAATTAGGGGAAAACTGAAATCATAAGATGAATAAAACTGCCTAGGAATGAACATAGATGACACCTCCATGAACTCTAATAAAAGTTTATTGGAAGATAATGAGCCAGAAGACTGAGGAAAAAACAGAAAGGTAGAAGGAAAGTCAGGATGGGCCTCCCTGGTGGCACAGCGGGTTGAGCACAGTGCTGTGAGGTTGTCTGCAGCCTCTGCAGCGCTGGTTCGATTCCCAGCCGGCCAGGGAGATTCCCATATGGCACGCAGGCCTCTCCTGTCTCACCCGCTGCTCCCCTGTCTCTGGTGAATCCTCTCACCCTCCCGCACTTCTGGCCTGTACCCCAGCTCTTATACTAAAAAAAAAAAAAAAAAAAAAAAAAAGTAAAGTCAGGATGGTGGGTATGAAGACATGCAAAATAACAAAGTGTTCTGAAGAGGCAATCAGGCTGTGGAGGGTTCCATTTTGAATATGAGGCCTATTAACTGTGTGGTGTTGAGTGATTACTCCATTAACAGTCAAGTTAAAGATGATAATGTGTAGGGTTTAGAATTGCAAACAGCACTTGCAAGGATTGCGCATGGTGCTCAGTATAAAACTGGGGCAAATTAGAGATATTTTATTTCCTCATTACTACTGTAATATTTTCAAAGCCCAGTTTCAGTATTTTTCCTCTTATTATAGTATATTTACATAGTGCTCTATAAATATTTTTTTCTTAAATGAGTATCTCACACACTAGGCTGGGGAGTTCTCTCCTGTATCCCCAGTTCCTACTATAGGGCCTTCCATAAACATATGCTCAATAAATGCATGTTAAATGAGCCATCCTGCCTTCCAACATGAGCCTTACTACATTCTGAACTGTGGACATCTGAAAGGGTGCTTTTGTCTTACCTCATACACTCTGTAGCGAACAACATCATTTGTTTTCATTACATTTTTCAAATCATCCAGCAGATTGCTATCAAATAAAGCCTCCAGTCCAGCTTGGGTTAGTGATATTCTTGACAGGGATTTAATGGCCTTATAAAAAAAATCAATTAAGTCATAAAAATACAAAATATTAATATCTACTTCATAAGATTGATGTGAAAATGAGTGTATGGAATGAAATGCACCTTGCCCAATGAGCATTTACTATGTTTTAGCTATTATTACTTATATTTGGAAAAAATACACAATATTTCCAAAAAAAAAAAAACTAAAGTAGTCTTTTTTTCTTATCAAGCAACCCAACATAAGCCCCATGATGGATAATTTAGATATGTGTATTTTAGAAAATAGAAAGCGTTCACTAGTATTTATTTGATGATCACTTATTTATTTGATACCATCTATACAAGGTTGCAAACTCAATTAGAAAACTATACAATCTGAACTTTCACCTCTCAATCCAGAAGGTCTTTTAGAAGATTAAGATCTCTGTATATTTAAGCTGTGGTTCCAGCTGACTCACCGCTTTAGCAACAGATAGATTCTCTCCACCAATACAATAAACAATTTGTTTTAGTAATTCAGCATTATTTAGAATCTCAGTAACAGCATCAGAATTTTCAACAATTCTTCCAACCTAAAAGAAAAAACAGTCAAATGCTCATCCAAGATAGGGCAACACATGAGCACACAATGGCCAATCATTTTGGGAGCTACTGACTAGAGCTGTAACACAAGTCATTAAAATTTTAAATGACCCAAACACATCTATGGCATAGTCTTATCTTTGAAAGCAAAGAAAATGAATGGTGTGGGGCCTCCCCGGTGGCGCAGAGGGTTGCGCGCTGCACTGTTAAGCTGTCCGCAGCCCCTGCAGCCCGGGTTCAATTCCTGGCTGGCCAGGGAGAAAGCCACACAGTGTGGCAGACCTCTCCTGCTTCGCCCACTGCTCCCCTCAGCAGTGTCTTTGGTCCACCTGCCTGTTCTGTTCCCCAATCTGTCTCTGGTGAATTCTCTCACTCTCCCGCGCCTCTGACCAGTACCCCAGTTCTTGTATAAATAAATAAATCTTTAAAAAAAAAAAAAGAAAATGAATGCTGGGTAAAAAGTTGAGACACTTCAGTGAGTTTAATACAAATCCTAGTTCTATCAATTTCTAGTTATGGTAGTCTTGGGCAAATTAAATAACTTCCTTGAACCTAATTTCTCATCTATAAAATAGGAATACAATCCTTAACTGCAGAATAGTTAAGATTAAATGACATTAAAAGCTAAAGCACTTTCTACACTAACTGGCACAAAGTCAAAAAATAATACTTTCCTTCTCTTTGCTAAATAAACACTTTAGAGGAGAAAGGAAAAACAGTAATTGAGTATCTACTAGATAACTGCTCAGCTCCTAACATTTCAACAAGATAATTCTAAGCTCTTTACCCCAAAGTAGGATATTTTGGCTACCAGGATGATAAATTACTATCTTTATTATTATTATCATCACTATTACTATTATTATCACTATATTCTTTCCCTTTATTGAAGTAATGTTGGCTTACAACACTGTACATGACTTAGGAGAAAAAAGTTGATACCTCCTCAAATGTATGTCACTATATACCACACCCACCATCAAAGCACCCAGACACCTTTCCTCTAGGCCACTCGGTCCCCTCTCCCCTTTGCCCCCATCCCCAGTCTTCCTTCCTTCCTTCATTCTGCAGTCATATTTCTAAGGCTTGTTTCGGTTTAGTTTTCTAAGTTCCTTTGTTTTCTCTTTATTTCGCTTATGAGTGAAATCATCAGAGAAAGTTCCCTGTTTCACTCCTAGGAGAACGATCTAAAGTAGTCCAGACAAACACTGAACTCAGGATCCTGTGATTTGGGATGAAACTAGAGCACCCCCTGAATATCAGAGACCAAGACTGACCCTGCATTACAGAAGAGATGCTGAGGAAGAATTACTGTCTTAATTGGTTGGTTTACTGATCTTTTTAACAGTACTTCATGCCTCTACTGCCTAAAATGCAGTCTTTTTCTCTAGAGTAGGAGCTCCTTGAAGGGAAGAAAAAGGTTTTACTTATCTTGGTAGCTCTAACAGCATATGGCACAATGCCTGGCATATAACAGGAACTTATATGTATGTAATGAATGAATCATTCAAATGGTGCTTAGTGGACTTGTTACATGAGCTTGCAGCCTCCTGGGTAGAGCTAGTTACATACACCTTTATCTCTCTGTCTCTGGCACCTAGCATGGAGCCTAGTCCAAAACAGATGGTCAGTAAATGTTGGTTTTCTTATTAGGAGCTAGTAAAACTTCATACCTGGGACAGAGTGAGAATTTTAACAGAATCATTGGGGTGAGCCAGTCCCCTCTGCAGGTCAACTCTGAGGTTCCGGGCCACTTGAACTGGTTCCACAGCTTGGAGCAATCTTTCCAGAATGGATACACATAAAGTGGTCTGTTCCCTAAAGGAAAAACCATAGATCTCATTACTTCATGTCCTGTCAGGTAAGAAGTAACAACCTAATATCTGAAGTCTAACTCAATGAGCTCTCCTACATACAGACTTCCCTTCAAAACAGTAGCTTCTAGCATTTATTAAGGATTTACTAAATATCTTTTATATACCATGTCTTTGCTGGGGCTCAAAGAAGGACAGAGATATCCTCTAGCCTCAAGGATCTCTGTCTAAAAGAAAATACAGAAAATTAGAAAGGCAACTATAATCCAGGTAGGTAAATGCTATATAAAGACTAGAGGCAGTGGGGGCTCAGAAAATAACACAGAAG
The DNA here is from genome assembly GCF_014898055.3 of Talpa occidentalis. Classification (NCBI taxonomy): domain Eukaryota; kingdom Metazoa; phylum Chordata; class Mammalia; order Eulipotyphla; family Talpidae; genus Talpa; species Talpa occidentalis. Next base: position 70,682,688 of record NW_023605083.1, read on the forward strand.
ACGTCCCAGAGGGGTAACACTTGAGTTAAGTTTTATGGAAAGGTGAAAATTAGCTATGGGGTGGTCAGAAAAGTCATGACACATTTTTCCTCAATGGACTATTACTCAGCTATTAAAAAAGATGAAATGATGCCTTTTTGGATAATATAGATGGAACTAGAGGTGATTATGCTAAGAGAAATGTCAGAAAGTGAAAGACAATTAGCAAAGGTTTCACATATTTGTGGAATATAATCAAAAAAAACAAACAGGCAAAATACAACAAAAATAGCTCTTGAGACTCATGTGCACATGTTGAGATGTGAAGCTTTCCTCCTGAAATTATATCATTATGTAAACGAATTGCAAATTAATAAAAGTTGAGATAAAAATAAGTCTCTGTTTAACCCAAAGTCACAAAATTTTGTCCCTATATTTTCTTCTAGATGTTTTAGGTTTTGCTTATATATTTAGGCCTATAATTCATTCTCATACACCTCTGATGGGAATGTAAAATGGTATAATTTTGGAATGTTTTGGAAAACAACTTGGCAATTTCTTAGAATGTTAAATATACATATACTATAGGATCCAGCCAATCCACTCCTAGGTATTTACTCAAAGAGAAAAGATAGAGTATATCTATGTAAACAGTTGTACATAATTTTACAACTGTATTCTTTTGTAACATACCAACTGTATTTTTTGTAACATATCCAAACTGAAGACAATTTCAAAACTTTATCAACAGGTGAATTCATAAACAAATTGTGGTAAAACCATTCAGTGGTCTACTGCTCAGTAACAAAGGGCAATGATGTATTCATTCACACCACAGGGATACATTTTAAAATAATTAGGCTGAGTGAAAGAAACCAAACCAACGAATACATACTGCATGACTCCATTTATGTAAATTTTTTTTTTTTTTGAAAACGGCAAATTCATCTATAGTGATAGAAAGCAGATCAGTGGGTGCCTGGCTGAGATGGGAGTATCAAGGGTATGAGGAAACTTCTGGGAGTGAGAGATATCTTTCCTATCTTAATTATGGTGCTAGTTTCAGGGTACATACATATGTCAAAATTTGTCAAACTGTACTTTTTTAAATATATGGTTTATTTTTGATAAGTTATACCTAGCAGTGTTTGGTGTTTTGTTTTGTTTTCTCTCTCTCTCTCTCTTTCTCTTTCTAGATTAGTTTTATTGAATTCCAGAGGCTGAGAATACATAGCAATTACTTCCAGGTTTCTAAGTGAGTGTATAACAACCTGCCAAAATTGCTGAGGAGGTATGTCAAACACTAGCTTTTTGATCATCAGCCTAATTATTTATTTCAAAGGCACGTAATGGCTGTGATCAAAGACAGGGCCTAAGATCACTCAAAAAAGTCCAAGAAAGGAGAGTCCCTAACAGAGGCCGGGCTACTTCAGCAGAAAGACATTTTTGTCTCGAAAGGAGGGAGTTATTTTGAGAATTAACTTGGAGTGCCTAAGCTTTTTTCTCTTTTCAGTCATGAGGAGGAAGATCTTTTCTCAAAAATTATGGGACGCTTCACGAATTTGCGTTACATCCTTGCACAAGGGCCATGCTAATCTCTGTATCACTGCACTTCTAGCGTGTGTGCTGTGGATGCAAACACTCTGATTTTAAAAAAGCAACGTATAGTGTACAAATTTTAGGTCTTCTGTGGCCCTTTAGTACCAAGACAAAAAGTTAATAACTTAGTCAGCTTTGTTTGACATCCACATTGTACTCTTAAGACTTACTTTCCCTCACAAAAACTGTCAAGATTCTAGATTTATAGCTATTAGACTATATCCTGCGCCAATCCATAGCAACCTGTGTGGTTTAAAAAGGATGATGATAATACATCTGAAGACTAACAATCTATTATCCAGAGAAGAACTATTTCTACAAAGTACAATTATTATCTACTATGTCCCCAGCTCTGAATTATCCTGTCTTTAAATTTCCATTAAAATTGTTTTCTAGAGCACTGCCCCTTCCAAAAATCATCTTTCCCTTGGACCTTATTTTTCAAATTCCCCTTCGTTTCAGTTCCTTTTGTATCTTTGGTGTTTGGTTATGTTTTTGACCTTTGCAGGTCTCTTCCTCTGTTACATATAGTAGCTGGACTAGATGGCCTTTCTAAATTCTTTGAGTCTAATATTTTATCGGGTATATAGTGTATTATATACTGTAGCACAGGAAGGAAGCAGATGAACAAAACATGGGCCCTGCCTTCAAACAATTTACAAACTAGGGGGAAAAACACATAGAGAGCTATAAGGCAATAGTCTCAACTATCAATAACAAAAACAATGATAATCTCCTTCAAGAAATCTGAGGACCAGTCACTTACAACTGGAGTGGATGGCACTTCTTGGAGGGCAATGGCACTTTACTTGGCCTTAATGATGGGCACAATTTGGAGGGGGGGGGGCATTTCAGTTAGAAGGACTAGCATGAACAAAAGTAAGACAGTGCCAAGTCATTGCTCAAGCTAAAGTAACTGGTGCCACATGGTAGCTGGGGCAAATGACATATTTGTGTAGGAATGAAGGAAACATAGAACGGAAATATATCCAAGAGTCCAAATGCCAGATTATACACTGAAGGCAAAGGGATAGCATGGAAAAGGTTGAGCAGATGACTGGAGAAATTTACTCAAGATGGGTGGAACCCTAGGAAGAAAAGCTCCCAGGCAACAAGAAGTCAGACTGATGCAACCAACTACCGGAAGCAGAAAATTAAATGGGCCTGAATTAAGTGCACAAAAAAGAGATAGCTCATAGACAGATCCTATTTTATTATGTATTTAATGAATGGGGGGTACATATGAAAAAGGGAGAAATTATAGAAACCAAGAATGTGCTCCCAAGTTATCCGATATTGATCCAGTGATTCATCATTTCAAGTAGAAAGGCCACTTTTAATTTCTGGATGACAAACACTTTCACTATCTCAAAACCAAAATGTTTTCCAATCAGACACTACAGATGTGCATACAATGAAAAGTAAACGATGCCATCCTACTATTCTTCAGTTCCATTGCCATATTAAGCTTCTGCTGTGCCTTTCAGACATTCCCACTGTTATACCAGACTGTGTTTGTGTGTGTGTATATTGTGACCCTTTGTCACAATATGACATGTGATGGGACTATAAACTCCTACAATTTTTTTTCACTCATTATATATCTGAGGTCTTTCCTTGTTCACAAGTTTTCTAACAACTGCAGAGTATTACATAGCAACGTGTCATAATTTATTTAGAAGCCCCTTTTCACGGATATTTAGGTTGCTTCCAGGTTTTTGCTGTCACCTTCTGTTATGACTATTCCTCTACATACAGCACACGTTGTGGGAGCACATCTGTCTGTTTTAAGTCCTATAACAGGTATTACAGGATCAAAATTATGTGAATTTAAAATGCTGATGGCCAAATTACCAGGACAAGACCCCTACTTAAGAGGAAAAAATGAAGAAGCAGCACAAGCCTGAGAAGTCCCCCTGTAGGTGGGCAACCTTGCTTCCCTTCAAATTCCAATTTTAATGATGAAGGCGGGGCGCTAGACGAAGGCCAGGGGCCCACCTAGTCTGAACTTGAACCCGGTTTCTGCCTCTCATCCCAGGTTTCTCCCGTCCCTGACATTTCAGCTACCATCTACCTTCATTGCTACGGGAACTGTCCCCCCACCCCCTCACTCATTCATGCCCCTCCTCCGTACTTAGGGGTCTCTCTCTCCCCGGTCAAGCTGTGCAGGGTCCTCTCACCGATGGTTCTCGTTGAGGAGAGAGAAAAGCGGGCCCAGGTGCAGTTCCGGCGCTTGCTCGCGGAGCTCGCTGAGCGGCACCGCCTGCAGCATGGAATGAAGTGCACGCAGCTCCTCCAGCGGCGCCTCCAGCCGCGACACCTCCCTCAGCAGAGCCAGCACCTGCGCGGCCATCATGCCCCTCCCGCAGGGGCCGGCGGCGAGCCGGGCGGCTCTCGGAGCGCGTCGCCAAGCCTCGCGAGATCTGCTGGGCGCAGCCTCCCTGCCGCTAGTCTGGGCTGCGACTGGGAAGCGCCTGGGTGGCGCCGGGAGCCACGCGGGCCCGGCCCGCCGCGCGCGTTCGGGGGCTGTCAAACCTCGCGAGATCTGGGCCGCCGGGTCCAGCGAGCGGCCCCTGTGCTCCCCGGCGCGCCGTGGGCGGTGTCGCCGCCCGCGTTTCCAGGCGGCTTGCGGGTCTCCCGCAGAGAGCGGAGGCTCTTCTGTTGCGGGCAGGCGGCTGGCGGAGGATGAGGACCCGCCGAAGGTTCAGCGGCCTCGCCCGCCGTCTCCGGGCCCTCCGTCCAGGCTCTCGGCACGTCGAGAGCGGCGGCTGAGGTCACCCCGGGTGGAGCGCAAGCCTTGAGCATCCTGCCCCGGCGAGGGTCGTGTCGCTGGGAAACATGATGAAAACCCTCTGGAAGCTGGAGGAAGGCGTGAAGAACACCGACGTGGGCTGCTTTTTTTGGATCGATGAGTCAGCCGTGCGCACCGTTGAGAAACATGAGAAGACCGTCAAGGGCTCGCGGAGAGTGTTTGCCCAGTCTGTTCCAGGGTGCTGTGCCTTCCCCATGACGTGAACACCGGGAAGATGGAGACTGAGTTAACTTTGTGGATGGAGGACCTGACCATAATGGACGGGCCGCCGGCGCAGAAGACCATCTGCCACAAGCCCAGACGCATCTGCAAAGCAACTGGTGGAAGCCAATGGGAAGGGTAACCCAGCTATTCCCGTGCAAACAAGGGATACTTTGAGAAGTTCAGAAATCGCTGCAGTCTGGAAATGCAAGATCCATGGGCGGAAAAAACTGTTAACTGCCCAGTGGGCACCCAAGTATTTCAGACAACTCCAGAAACTGATCAGCGCTCAAGGCCATATGCCTCAACAGATCTTCAAAGTTGATGAGATGAGCCTATTTTGGAATTGCATGCATGCCTTTGTTTACTTTTAGGGAAAAAGAAAAAAATCCCTAAAGCTTAGAGGAAGCTAAGGACAGGATTTCCCTTATTTTTGGTGCCAACTGCCCCAGGTGACAAAATGTAAAAACCATGGCTACTTTCTAAAGATCCCAACCCACTTGTTTTTCGGGAAAAAAAATGGAAAACACCTTCCTGTTTTCTAGCAATCATGCCAAAGTATCTTCAAGCTCTGCCCTCTTTTTGGATTGGTTTACCCATCAAGTTCAGAGTTATTGAACTGAAAATATCTTAAATTCAAAGCTAATTTTGGACAAAGCTTTGCTTACCCTGATGTTAATAGGGTGTTTCTCCCTCTGGAAGGTGCTATCAGCAGCCTGTGGGTCATGTCTAACCACCTTGCGTTTCTTTGAAAGAAATATGGCACCATTATTATGTTGCTGATGTTTGGATAGTAATAACAGAGGCAATGGATAATATGAAGTTAAGTGCTCTTAATAAAGCCTAGTGGAAACTGGAGGACCTTGTGAATGATTGTGTGTGTTTTCCTAATGAAGCTGAAAAATCATAGAGTGCGAAATGATGGGCTTTACATTTATTGATATCCATGAAAGTGAAGTTAACGGGCTACTCAAGTTTCAAGCTTTGGAATTTGGAGAGAGTCAGGTATCCTTTAGATGAAGAGGGGTATCCTCTAGATGAAGAGGCCGAGATCCCATGAGCAGAGGTAAAGATGAATCAAAGGAAAACAAATGCTGCTTTTACTCAGGACTTGAGACCTCACTGATACTCTTAATTGATGTGGAGCCTTTCCTGAATGAAGTTTGACTCTTAAAAAATTTTTTGATAAAATGTATACCTAAAAAAGAGGTGCAGAGGAACTTTCAAAATAAAGCAAAGGAGTTGAAGAGAGAGGCGAAAGATACAAACAAAGAGGAAGGCTGAAGGAGATGAATAGGGAAATCTGAGTCAGAACCTGAGAGGAAGAGTAGAAGGTAGAAAGAAAGAGGACAAGAAGCCTCTAGAAGAAGAGCCTGGACCCTCAAACAGTAGCATCTGAAGAATCTACCAAAGTCATAAATGCAGAATTGGACTTTTGGAATCTAACCTTGGAAGTGAATCTGAAGAGAGTAGAGATACCAGAGTCAAAGGAAGAGGAAAATCCAGAGGCAGTTTCTTCCGAATAGCATTCATTTCTTGCCATCCTTCAGTTGCCATCACCACTATCTTCATTGAGACCATCCTTATAATCACCTTAAAATCACACATTCACATCATTGAGTAATTCAACAAACATCATTGAGAATTAACTGTGGGGTCCTATGCTACTGTGCTAAACCTGGGGATATCATCTCAGGAAACTATCTCAGCATCTAAGGTAAATAGTAATTAAAAGTGGCCTTTCTTATTAATGTATGGGTATAAAAGAGCACTGTCCTATTTTAGTGGACTTTGAATATAAAGGCTTCCTTAGGACCACTCAGCCTCATTTTCTTTAACCTTATTTTTCCAGGTACTAAGTTCTTCAATGACAAATGGAGATTTTCTGAGTTAACTTTGGTATTTGGAATGTAACTACTTGCTCTTGAAATGCTGACATGGCCTTATATTTTATAAAGCACTCTTAGTACTCATTTTCTCTGTTAATGGTCACTTTAGGTAATACCCATAAAGGAGGTATTAACACTTTCTTTACCACTTCTGCCCCCGCCTCCCCTCCCTCACCCCGCAAGCTCACAGCAGTTAAGTAACTTTTCTGAATCAGCACAACTAATGATGTGCATGGCAGGACTGGGGCTACTCCTGATTTATGAACTACTTTGTGTGACTGCTGGGCAGTGTAGCAGGCATTTAAAAATTTACAGCCCCAAGAAGGAGACACACAGGTAAACAGATAATGAAAATAAACCCAGGGACTGTGAACTGGCAACCTACAGGCTAGATTTGACTGACTGATATGTGTTCTTTGGTCGGGCCTGTCTGAAACAATTGAATTGGTTTTCAGTACTCCCCACATTCCTGTTTTGGGTAAGTTACTATTATGTACAATACAGTTTACAAACTTAATTGTGAAATTTCTTGCTTAACAATTGTGGAGCCACCACCATAATCAAAATATAGAGTAGTTCCCTTAACTTAGAAGTTTGCTTGTGCCTTGTGCACTCAGTCCCTTCCCCTGGCCCAGAAATGCCATCATTTAAAAATTAGTATATTTCACATTGAAGAGCTGGATCAAAAAACTGGGAACCTTGGCCCTCCCTAGTGGTGCAAGGGGTTAAGACACAGCACTATGAAGCAGTCCGCAGCCACTGCAGCATGAGTTCTGTCCCCTGCCAGGGAGCTGACCCACATGGCACAGCAGACCTCTCCTGACTCCCCCCGCTGCTCCCCTTAGCAGTGTATTTCAGTCACTCTGCCTGTTCTGCTCCCACTCTGTCTCTGTCTCTGTCTCTCCCCCTTCCTTCCCCCCCACCTGTGGCCTGTACCCCAGTTCTTGTATGCATAAATAAATAAATCTTTGAAAAAAAAATTGGGAAGCTTGGCAACCAGGACTCTGCATTCCCAAAGGCAACAGTTGTTAGTTGCTGCAACTCTTGTTTCTTTGTAGCTCCCTATAGTTGGTGTTAAATGTTGCAATGTAAGTGTGTACAGAGTACTTTAGGGGAGCAGGACTATGGGATTAATTGTGGGAAAGACCACAGAACAGCTGGCCAGAAAGATGAATGGATTCCTAGGGAGCACAGGCTGACAAGTGTTTTAAGCCAAGAAAGATTAGTTGGGAGATTCTGGGAGAAGGGGGTGATCTGGGGGATGAAGGCAGCCCTGTATGTGCTTCATTTGTTTTTGTTGGCGAGATGGGCCTCTATAAAGTGAAGTAGTTCAGGTCTCCATATGGTGCTGGGGTTGGATATTTCTGGGGAGAGGGTTGCCTAGTGAAAATTCTTCCCTATTTCTCTCCCATTTCCGAACTCCCCCCCACCCTTTCAGGCGGCTGGGTGAGGCCAGGCTGGGCAGTGGGGCAAGCAGCAGGTGGTTAGAGAGGACAGTTAGGCCCTCAGTGCCCGCCCACTAGCCAGACACTCAGCCTGAAGCTGCAGTTTGCTGAAGCTGTGCCATTAAGATACCGGCGACACCATGGACAGGCTGGCCTCACCATGCCCTTTGCCAGGCTACCCGCGGCCCTCTGTCCTTACATGCCTCCTGGTAAGTACCCTACTGATCCCCTGGCCCCTAAACCTTCCACCTGGAAGCGAGGAAAGAAGGCATAACACATTTCCCTTGACCGTGCCTGGGATTTTGAGCTTGGGGCAGGCAGGTGGAGAGGAAGGGTGATTTAAAATCCCCGGAGATGCCAACTGGGGTCCTGATTATGATGATCACCCATATCCCTTCACTCCCAGCCTGGGGAGGAGGGCTGACTGGGGTGTTCCCTTGGGCAGGAAATGGAGGGGCTGGAGTGTCTGCTGGTAAGGGCTCATCATCGATTCTTTCACTTTCTATTGCAGTTGCCCTCCCGTTTTGCTGTATTTTGCTTTGTTTCTCATCTCTGAAATACCTTAAAATGTTCAGCTCCCAAGTGACTGCAGAGTACCCCCTGTGGTGCTGTGGTTGGGGAGGGAGCCCAGGTGATCTGTCAGATAGGGTTAGAAGCCCAGGCATTTAGCTCTAGACTCTCATCTGGCCCATATTTTCCTCATCTGTAAAAATTGGCACAAATCAGTGACTGTCGACCTTGAGCACTATAAATGTTCTTGATTTTCTTTTATGAAAGTTCTGGATTTGCACCAAAATTAGTAACAATGTACTTAATTTCAGAGTAGCCACAGGTTCCTGAAAGCTAGGAGGATTACAAGTTTAGAGCCACTATGTAGATTCTGAGGTTCTTTTTGTTTTAACAGATTGTAAAGTCAGCTATAATCTCCAGGACACTCCAGGACAAAAAGAGGAAAAAGGCAGAATGAAATTTGACTAAGTGGAAAGATACACAGAATACTTTAAGAGAATGCAAAATAAGAAAAGGTATATAGAAAAAGATAAATATGACAGTGTTATAAAGACTTTTCTTTTAAAATTATAGTAGCTATTTTCCCATTATAATGTTTCTGTTAGGGAATATTGTAATGTGTGTATTTTCAGTTCATTTTACCTTCATATAATGACACTTTGTAATATATTTATAGTCAACCCTTGGTTCCAATTGGACTTTTATGTATCTGATACTTTGTTGATGCAGTCCACAAACACTTTCCAAGTCCATACTCCCTGGGAATACAGAAATGAATGAGATTGGAGAGCCCATGTCCAATGGGAGAGACATGGGAAAGTAACGGTCCCTCTCAGCCTGGTCAGCCATACAACAGAAGGCGGTTAAGCCGCATCCCTGGCTGCTACCCACTCGATGTCAATAGCATCTCCTCTCCATCAAAACAATTAAAATTGTCTCCAGATGATGCCAGATGTCCCCTGGGGAGCCAGACTGCCCCAAATTGAGAACCACTGGATTAAGCGAAGCCAAATACCCCACTCTATCAATTCCTAATCATGTTCTTTGCAGTTCAAAGAGCCTAGAATGGGTGTGGGAGTCTGGAATTCAAGTCTTGAGTCTGTCGCAGTTTCTGTATGTTCTGCCTACTTACATTACCTGTTCAATGAAGGGTTACCTTTGATAATATCTGAGGACACATTTACCTCTTTGAACTTTGGCTATGAGTTGGTAAGCATTTCAGTACATTTTAGTTGAATGCATATTTAATCCCATGAGCTCTGTGTTCCATTGATAAGCTGCTGGCTGACGTGCTGCAGATCTCCCTAGAAATGGCTTCTTCAGTTGGAGACATGCCCCTACTCCTGTTATTTTAGTGTTTGTGCTGGAAGCCACCTTTCAGTCATGTCAACTGACAGTATCCCAGTATACCCAATTTCCTGCTAACAGTCCTTTCATTAATTGATGATTAGAAATTATTTTTCCTATCTTGTTTGAATTTATAGCAAATCTGAGGTCGGTAGCACAAGTGGCATAATTGCCAATTTAGAAGGGAGAGTAAGTAACTTGTTGAAGGCCACAGGAAGTTAGCGGTAGTGGCACTAAGATTTAAATCTTGCTCTGTGGTGCCTTTATTTTTCCCTCTAGTCGAATTGAGTTGCTATTAATCTCTCTCTCTCTCTCTCTCTCTCTCACACACACACACACACACACACACACACACACAGTAAAAGCTTTGAAAAGCCTGTTTCTTTTTTCTTTCATGGTCACTGGTTTCTTTCAGGGCACTAATATGTTGAATTGGAGGTGCTGGTGGAGGTAGTGGGAGGGAATAAAAAACCCGGCCCAAAGAGGCCGGTAGTCAAACTTCAGTTGAAGACATAAAAGTGCTCCTCAGGTCCTGCCAAGAAGCAGGAGCCAGGACCCGGGTCATAACATGAAAAAGGGGAAAACAGAGGTTTATTTGAGTGAGGCCTGAGCCCTGGGCTTCGAGGAGAAGCCTGCTCTGTTTAGCCTGGCCTGAGTCACGGTGGAACTGCTTGCAAGGTGCCTCTGTCCTTATGAAAGATGCCACTATAGGCCCCAAGCAGAGAACCCCAGAATGGTTCTTTTCATTTCCTCTTACTTTAAATATTTATCATTAAAATAGTAAGAAAAACTATGTCTTGAATGTTTCTTCCTCCCACATTGTCACTGCTGTCTTCTTTATTTGGGGTGGTCATGCCTTGTCCCTGAATCATTGTAATGACTAGCTGTAAAAATTACTGTGCACGCCCATCTTCCCCTGGGGTACTCTGCTCATCCTGACCATGGTACTACTCTCCTACTTTAAAACTTCCCAAAACATCCAGTCAACTCAGCACAAACCCCGAGCTCCCTAGCTGGACCCTTTTCTTTACCATTCTAGCCGGGCCTGTGTCTCATATCCCCAGAGCCATGCAGTCTGGATATGTCATCTGTCCCAAAGTACCTCTTGAGTTTAGAGTGTCTCCCTTTCCTCTGGTAATCCTACTTAGTACTCACATCCAGTTTGGTGGTACATTTAGTGTCTTTTCCTGCTCCCTCTGGTATAGCCTTCAGTTGGTCCCCCAGCTCTCAGTTTCAGGACCATAGATTGCATTGCATTACAATTAGGCTTCTTGTCTACTAGCCTGCCTATAGTGGCTGGCACCTATATAAAGGAATGGAGGTGAAATTATTCCCTAAAATGTTAATAGATGTCAGAGTTTATCATTGATAATAATCTCCATAGGACAACAGTGGTTTAGCGCCTGTTGGTTACCACCAATAGCAGTTTTGTACAATTAGAATAGATTTCAAGTCATTCAGACTTGAGTCTTAATCCTGGCTTCACCAATTAAAAGCTGTGAACACGTTTCTTAATTTCTGAGCCTCTATTTTTTTAAAATCATCTATAAAATGCAGAGGAAAATACCTAGATAGGAAAACGCTAAGCACTAAAGCTGATTACAGATCCCAGGAATTATTCTGTGGGTAGGGAGTGGCGATGAGAAAATGGCCAGCCTTGGTTCCCATCTGCTTGAGCAGGCAGATACCGAATGGGCCACGTCACTGCTGACCTGTGCTTTTCTTTTCCTACCTCGTAGATCCTGACGGCTTCTTTCCTGACATACCCCACACTCAGGACCCTTAGCCTGCAGCTCCATTCAGCTGTCACGGGCAGCTACATCTCTGGCACTTACTCCATCGTCTTTGTCAACTGTCCCAATGAGCAAATTGCCAGAGATATTGCCAGGTATGGTAAAGCTCCGAGTGGAGCTGCCCGATGCTCCAGAGGTGCTGCTTTTGGGCCTACTTTTTGTGTTGCTTCTGACAACTCTGTCCATCCAGCGGTGAACTACACCTTTATTTGCTTGGGGTGATATGAGAAGCACAGCTGAATGATCCCCTGGCAGATCTTAGTGCTGGGCCTGAAAATATTTTGAGTGGGGACATACAAGGTGTATGAGACCCAGATAGATGGCTTGTCCAAGGTGTCAAGATGAGAGGACAGTGGGAGCCTGCAGGTTGGGAATTTATGTCTCCTGATTCTCCAGCTTTCTTTTTGGAGATAGTCTCTTTGTTCAGCCCCAGAGGTGTTCACTATGGAAGCAATGAGCTGACCACTCTAAGAACTTGGCAAATTTCTAGGCACAACTATAGGATGGCAGGAAAAGCACTAGATCTGTCATCAGAACAGAATGAATCTTGGCTCTGACACTGAGTAACTTTGTGGCTTTGAGTAAATTGCTTCCCTTCTTTAAGCATTAGCTTTCTGAATTATAAAATAGGATAAGACCATCTACCTTACAGGGCTGTTGTGAGGATTAAGTGCTATGAAATAAGTATAGTCCTTAACCCAGTGACTTGAATGTATTAGTTCCTCAATAAATGTTATATCTGAATTTTGCCTCTTCATACCTCTTTATATTTGCAGCTTTGAAGAGTATAGTGGGGCTAGAGGGATTGGATTTGGCTTTTTGCTCCACAGCTCAGCATTCTTGAATCTACTCTTTGGAGAATAGCCTCCAAATTGTGGTCACAGGTTAATCTAGAGTGGATGGAAGAGAGGCAAACAGGCCTACTTTCCAGGATTTGTAGGAGAGTAATGCGTAAATGTTGGGGAGGGTCCCACAAATGTTAGCTGGCAGGACCCCCAGCTTTAACCACAGAGCCCATGAAGGGACCAGGTCTTTCAATGCCAGTTTAGTGTTTTTTCTTCTCTAGCATTTAGAGTTTAGTCTGCTGCCTCTCAGTTCTGGTCCAGTTCAGCTCAGGTTCAGTTTGGTTCTGGTTAATGGCAAGGTTCTCATTGACAGACATATTCTAAACTGAAAAATCTCATGTTGGATACATGGTAAAAATCCCAAATGTTGAATCACAAGAACAAGGTTCTCGGGTATCCTTTGCTGCCAGTACCACATGTGATCTTAGACAAGTCTCTTCTCTGGGCTTTGCTCTCATGTATGGAGAGAGAATTGGCTTAGGCCAGGGTGACGAAAACTGATCCCTTCAGGCAGGTCACTTAAATGTGTGATATGGGCTGGGGCATAATAATGGTGGTGGAAAGCAACACTTAGTCTTTCTGCTGGTTGGGAAGAAAGAGCAAGGGGAGCCCTGCTGATCTGAGAGGCACACGTCATGCCTGGAGGGAGTGGACGCCACAAGCTCTAGCTAGATGCGACCTCGTAGGACTGCAAGTCCAGTGTTACAAGACTCATTTTTCAGTGAGAAACTAGATAATTATATATCCAGATGTGAGATATCTTGATGATAAATATGGGTAACAAAGTTGAGATTTTTTAAAAATGCCATGAGAACCAAACCATGCATTTAGTCTGTGAACTAGAGGTCTATGAACGTTGTGGGTTCTCAAGGCCCTAAAAGCTGTACACTTCCTTCTGCTTTCCTCAGAAGAGCATGAGCTCCTGAGCCCCTGTGACTCACTGATGGTCTTTTTAAAAGCAATTTTAATGCTTTATTTTTTATATGATACTTTATTATATAAAAATAATATATAATTTATATAATATGTAATTAATTTGTAAGAGCAAATATTTATCTAATAATAATTTATTATATAAAAATAAATAGTAATTAAAAATAAGAGTCAATAATAAAGATTATTGATTATTCATCTATTAATCTAATAAAGGAAATAATTTTAAAGTCTTCAACAATAAGTTCCTCAAGTTAATTAAGTAGACTCCAATTTATAAGTAATTTGACACCTTTCCTAGAACACAGTACAGAAACCAAAGGCCTTTTCCTCCTATGTCCCAGCAACTCCACTATAAGCCATCAAGCACCTAAATATTTCTCGGGCCTCACAAATCTACAGTTGCCCAAAGTTGGTATTTGAAAGTTTTTTTTAACATATAAATGAGGAAGCAATATCAAAGAGACTAGACCAACTTCTGATGAGCTTAATGATGTGTAGCCAAAATGAAGCTGCACTGCAGGTCACCCACATCTCCTGTTCCCTGGCTCATTTGATATAGAGAAAAAACACAATCTATGCATCCTCTTAGTGACAGAGAACACAAAGTAGCAGCTACAGTGGTGACCAGATATGTAGACAAGGGGGTTTTGAAGATAAAAATGGGAGGTGTGCAGGGGATTACCTGGTGTTGGTAGAAGGTAGACATTTTCCGGAAGCCAGATCACTGAAGGAAACCATGAAATAGGGCTCCAGAGGCCTATTCTTAATCTATCTGCCTACCTACCTATCCATCCATCCATCTGTATCTGCCTACTAGGTTTTTGTTTCTAACTTTTTTTTTAAGATTTATTTATTTATACAAGTACTGGGGTACAGGCCAGATACGCAGGAGGGTGAGAGGATTCACCAGAGACAGAACGGGAAACAGAACACGCAGAGGAATGAAATACACTGCTGAGGGGAGCAGCGGGCGAGACAGGAGCGGTCTGCTGTGCCACGAGGGTTGCTCCACGGCCGGCAGGAATAGAACCGGTGCTGCAGAGGTTGCAGACAGCTTCACAGCACTGCGCTCAACCGCCTGTGCCACCAGGAAGGCCCTGTTTCTAATTATTTATCTTGATATTTAAATTCAAAAAGTTCCAAGAGTAAAGGAACTTCTGCAGAGGTACGTGTTGGTGTCCCTCCTCCCACATCCCTGCCATAGGACTTTTTGAAGAACACAGTCCTCCCCCGTCTGCCTCCTTCTGCCCAAGGACAGGTTGCTGTGATCAGTCACCTGGGACTTCAGGCGCAGAGAGTGGAAAGGGCCTGTGAGGCATGCCACCCACTGAATCATCTCAGTGGATGATTAAGCAAGCAAGACTTGCAGCATTTGCTTAAACAAATATGTACCATATGCCTCTCTTTACAGGCAGGGATTTATTTAGCTCCTGGAACTTTCCAAGGGAATGAGGGTGGTAGTTAATGAGGAGCCTTAAATAGAGCACTGTTCAGCTTGAGACTGAAGGGAAAGTAGGTCAGTTCTCTTGGCAGCAGCTGAAGGGAGGAGGGATCAGGGAACTGGGTTTTATTTGGCAGGATCCAAACACTTCAAAGAATAGAGTACCCAACCCCCTTGACTACCTGAGACCTGAGAAAGGTGGTCAGGGACTACCTGATTCTGAGGGCTTGAGGTTTATGGCTTGGGAACACTTTGGTTTGGTAACTTGGTGGTGCTCCTGTTTCTGTGACACCTATATCAGTGCAGGAACATTTTATTGAGTTCACCATGCTCTGCACAAGAATTAGAGACTAGCAGACCAGGGGTACCAGCTTGTGGTCTGTCAAAAAAAAACAAAAACAAAACAAACATCTTAAGAGACCTGCAAAGGTGATGGCTCTACTCTTAGGACTGTGGTAGAATCCTTTACAAAAGCAAGAAGTGAAAAGCGCCTATATTTGCCAAAGACAAACACAAGAAATGATGCTTTTTTTTTTTTTTTTTTTTTTGCTTTACCTGTAGTAGAGTTGGGCATCTGCAGATCAGCAGCACTGTCAGCCAGATACACATCTGAGAGATAAAAGCAGAAGATGGTGTTGGGTGTGAACCAAGGAGTTCTTGGTGGTGAAAAGGGTTAGAAAGCACTGACTGCCCCAGTCCTCTCATTGTACAGCAGGAGTCAGTCTGAAAGACAGAGGGTCCGCCTACCTTGGATAGGTGCTCAAATACTCCTGAACTGAAGGAACTTGCATAATGTCACTGCCATCCTCCTGCAGGGCCCAGAGGGAATCTAGGCCATCTTCTCATCTAATGTTATTAATTCCCACCACCTAAGTCAAACAGGGCCATCCTTAAAACTGCCTTCTCAGCTGCAGTTGAGGGACTTATAAATAAGTCTGGGAGGGACTTATAAATAGCTGTCTTCAGAGCTCCGTGCACAGTGATTATGGCTTGTGTTGTCTATCTGATTGGCTATCTACTTAGACTTGGGTTTCCTGGATAATTCCCAGAAACTCCTGTTCCCCAACCCTTTTCTTGAGATTCTGGACACTTAACTCGGCAACTGTTTCCCTCTTTGCTTTAGGGCTGTCCTGGATAAGAAGCTGGCTACCTCTGTGAATATCCTGCCTAAGGCATCTTCCCTGTGAGTTTTGGTCAGTGGAGGGGTGTGGGAGTGCTAAGTGGGGTCGTGGCTGGGGGAAAGAACATTGAATCAATGGGGAATTGTCAAAGAACAACTCAGAGGTATTTAAGTAATCAGCTCACTGTTGATTTGTATTCAGAGGAAATCAACCAGTGGATTTATATCACCCAACAGAAGCAACAGTAGGCCGTTTATAGAGAGGGCAGGACAAACTACAGTTTAGGGACAGTGAATCTTGTTCACACACACTGTTTAAATCACCTAGCTTGCTGCTAGGAAAGATAGACTGGGTATTCCATCTCTGAGAAAGCTGACCAGGGAGAGTGAAAATAACTGCCATTTGTGTTAGATTCCCCAGAAATTTGAGAGTTGAGCATGAGTGACAGGCTTTTATTGTGCACTCCCTGCCTTTCATTTCACTCACACTTCACTTTAGTTACACCTGTGTGCACCATTGCCCTCACTGAATATTTCAGCATCCCTGTGCTAGCATGGAGGGTTTGTCTTGTGCTTTAATCTCTCTGATCATCTGAATAGAGAAAGGTGGGAGGAAGCGAGGAAGAGAAAAATAAATAATCGAGAGGGCGGAGCAACATGGCGGCGAGGAGACTCTGCGAGTAAGATCTCCCATTAAAAAAAGTTAATAGGGAGGAAAAGCGGCAGGTCCCAGTGAGAAGTGGGACACGGAAGATAAACGGCTGACGCCAGCGAACTGCCCGAAGAAGAAAGTGGCCATAAAAGAGGACTAGAAGGGAGGGAAGCGCAGAACCCTGCTCCCCTCCCCCGCCCACAGAGGCGGCACTCTCCGACCGGCAGAGAGGAGGAAACAACAAACCAAAACGGCCCACAAGAACAAACGACGCAGCAAGCGGGACTGTGAGTGGAAAGGAACTATTGCAGCCACCACACCCCGTGAACGGGAGCTGAGGCGAACCCTGCAGGATCCGCCGCGGCGGTGAGCGAACGGCTCCGGGCGCCATTAGAGAAGAACAAAGACCCCGGGAGACGCGCACACAGCCCGGGCTGCCGGTAAGCTTGCGCAGGAAACGCTGCGCGCTCGGGGAGCTTGAAAAGCAAGTGCAGACCTGGATCGCGGCTGCCCAGGTCCCCGCGCCTGCGACCTAGGCTTGCGGGGAGATGACCTAGGCTTGCGGGGAGACGCACGGAGGTCCTCACTGAGGTGAAGGTCCCTCCCTGAGTGAGCAGGAACCAGGCGCCCAGGCACGGGAGCTGTGCAAAAGGCGCCATTCCCGCGCCACTGAACTGGGCTACAGCCCGCGTCCTGGAACTGAGGGCTTTGAACTGAGACCCGGGGCACGAAAATTCGGGGCGTGGGTCCTCCACGACGGTGGGGCACAAGGCAGACACAGCACCCCAAAGCTGTTGAGGTGTACCCTACCATTCCCGCTCTGTTCTCTGTCCCACGGGGTGGGGGGAGGCGAAAAACAGCCCCCCAAGGACAATAGGAGAGATCTCTGGCACCACCTAGCGACCAGGAAAAAAAAAGTCACTAACACCCTATAAAACAGGACATTTCTTAAGACTGCTTGAAAAGGGCAGAAGGTTTCTGGAGGACCCAGTGGCCAGCCGGGAAGTTATTCCACGCCAGGCCCCTTCCGACCAGCAGTCTGAGCCCACAGAGGGAGCAGGCACCCACGTCCGGGGCAGACCGGGTGCGCAGAAGAGTGTGCCTGAAACCGGAGGCGCAGGGACTGCATCCCGCTTCGCCATTTGAGAACAGGGACATTTCTTCAGTAAAAACTGCCTAAAACCAGCAGAAAGCTCCCCCAGAAGACAGAGATGGCTCCTGGAAGAGCCAGAGGGGAGCGGAGAAGTTCACCCAAGATGTCAGTCAGTCCGAGCAACACAGTGTCCCAACGCATACGACAAATTAGAAAACAGACAGTAGGGAGTAGAAGAACCACACGCAACCTAAAAACTCCTCAGGAAAGAAGCACACCACAAAAAGAAAACCACCCCCCAGATTGCAACGACAGCAACTTGGAAGAACTTCTGAGCCTTCCAGAAAGAGAATTTAAAATTGCCATGATTAAAAAAGTGATAGATCAGAAGAAGGAAATTGAGTCCCTAAAGAGGGAAGTAAGAGAAATGCAGGAGATCAAAGAATTAATGGAGGAACTAAAGAACTCTGGGAAAAGCAATGAAAGCAGAATAGATGAAATGGAAGAACGAATAAGTAATCTTGAAGACACAGAAATAAAAAGAACCAAAACAGAAAAGGAAAGAGAAGTACGAAGGAAAAAGAATGAAGAAAGACTTCGGGAACTATCTGACTCCATGAGGAAAGGAAATATAAGAGTTATAGGAATTCCAGAAGGAGAGGAGAGAGATGTAGGAACAGAGAAAATATTCATGGATATAATTGAAGAGAACTTCCCAAATGAGAAGAAGGAGCTGAAAATTGATATACAAGAAGCAAGAAGAACACCAAACTTCCACGACGAAAGGAAAAACACAGCAAGACACATAATAGTAAAGCTCCCAAGAATCCAGGACAAGGAAAAAATAATGAAGCTGACAAGAGGGAAGAAACAGATAACATTCAAAGGAAAACCAATCAGGCTGACATCAGACTTCTCTGAAGAAACACTACGGGCAAGGAGAGAGTGGAGGGACATAGTCAACAGACTCCAAGAAAACAGATGCCAACCAAGAATACTCTATCCCGCAAAGCTCTCTTTCCTCCATGAAGAAAGAATATGGACCTTCCCAGACAAAGAGAAACTCCGGAATTTCATTGCGACTAAACCCCCACTCCAAAAAATACTACAAGGAATCCTAAAGCCAGAACCTCAGAGGGACGAATAACAACGAAAGAAGACCAAAAAAAAAAAAAAGTTATTAAAAGAATAAATAAATAAAATCAAAGGAAAGACAAACATAATGGCAAATATAGATGCTAACATATCAATATTAACTCTAAATGTAAATGGACTAAACTCTTCAATAAAAAGACACAGAGTTGCAGCCTGGATTAAGAAACAAAAACCAACCTTTTGCTGTCTCCAGGAAACACATTTAGCTACAAAAGATAAAAATAGGCTCAAAGTCAAAGGATGGAAAACAATCCTACAAGCAAATGGGCCAAAAAAGAAAGCAGGAACAGCTATACTTATATCAGATAAAACAGACTTCAAACTCAAAAAAATAAAAAGAGACCCCAATGGTCACTACATTATGATTAAGGGGACAATACTTCAAGAAGAAATAACACTCATTAACATATACTCACCAAACGAAAGAGCACCAAAATATATCAGACAACTGTTGTCCTCTCTGAAAACAGACATCAGAGAAAACACATATGTAGTGGGAGACTTCAACACACCACTATCAACAATGGATAGATCAACAAGACAAAAAATAAGTAAAGAAACTAAAGCTCTAAATAAGGACCTAGAGCATTTGGGCTTAACAGACATCTATAGAACACTAAACCCAAAAAAAACGGAGTACACATTTTTCTCAAGCGCACACGGATCATTCTCCAGGATCGATCACATACTGGGGCACAAGACAAACATCAACAGATACACCAAGATTGAAATCATACCAACCATCTTTTCTGACCACGAAGGCATCAAACTAGAAATAAATCATAAAAAGAAGGCAAGGAACTATCCTACCTCATGGAGATTAAAAGCCACACTACTGGAAGACCACTGGACTAACGAGGAGATCAAAGAAGAAATTAAAAAATTCTTTGAATTGAATGACAAGGAGGACACCAATATCCTAAATGTATGGGATGCAGCAAAAGCAGTAATAAGAGGAAAATATATAGCAATAGAAGCTCACATCAAAAAACAAGAAAGAACTCAAAGAAACAACCTAATCTCGAAGCTCAAAGATCTAGAAAAAGAACAACAAAAAAACCCCAGAACCAGTAGAAGAAAAGAAATAATAAAAACCAAAGCAGAAATAAATGAAATTGAAACTAAAAAAACAATCCAAAAGATCAATGAAACCAAGAGCTGGTTCTTTGAAAAAATAAATAAAATAGACAAACCCCTAGCCAGGCTCACAAAGGAAAAACGGGAGAAAGCACAAATACACAGAATCATAAATGAAAGAGGAGAAATCACAACGGACACAGCAGAAATCAAAAGAATAATCAGTAACTACTATGAACAGTTATATGGAAACAAGTTCAACAATCTAGAGGAGATGGACAAATTCCTACAACTCTACAATCACCCAAAGCTAGATAAAGAAGAAATAGAACACCTAAACAGACCAATTACAAGCAGCGAAATTGAAATGGTAATTAAAAACCTCCCCAAAAACAAAAGCCCAGGACCTGATGGATTTACAAATGAATTCTACCAAACATTCAGAGACGAATTAGTGCCTATCCTTCACAAACTCTTCCAAAAAATTGAGAAGGAAGGGACAATACCAAACACGTTCTATGAAGCCAATATTACACTAATACCAAAACCGAATAAGGACAACACAAAAAAGGAAAACTATAGGCCAATCTCCCTAATGAACACTGATGCAAAAATCCTCAATAAAATTTTAGCTATCAGAATCCAACAATGTATCCATAAGATAATTCACCACGACCAAGTTGGATTCATTCCAGGGGCACAAGGATGGTTTAACATCCGAAAATCAATCAACGTTATCCAACACATCAACAAAAAGAAATATAAAAACCATATGATAATATCAATAGATGCTGAGAAAGCTTTCGACAAAGTGCAACACCCATTCATGATAAAAGCCCTTGAAATTCTTGGGATACAAGGAACATACCTCAACATCATAAAGGCCATCTATGACAAGCCAACAGCCAGTATCATTCTCAATGGTGAAAAGCTGAAAGCAATTCCATTAAGATCTGGAACAAGACAAGGATGTCCACTCTCACCACTGCTTTTCAATATAATACTGGAAGTCCTAGCCAGAGCAATAAGACAAGAGAAAGACATCCAAGGAATCCAAATAGGAAAAGAAGAAGTCAAACTATCACTATTTGCAGATGATATGATAATATACATAGAGAACCCCAAAATCTCCACAGAAAAACTAATTCAACTCATCAATCAATTCAGTAAAGTGGCAGGATACAAAATCAACACGCAAAAGTCAGTAGCCTTCCTATACACAAACAATAAATCTGAAGAAGAAGAAATAAAAAAAACCACCCCTTTTATTATCGAAACAAAAAAAATCAAATATTTGGGAATAAATCTAACAAAAGAGGTAAAGGACCTATACAAAGAAAACTATAAAACACTGTTAAAAGAAATAGAAGAAGACACAAAGAAATGGAAAGACATCCCCTGCTCATGGATTGGAAGAATAAACATTATTAAAATGGCCATCCTACCAAAAGCAATATACAGATTCAATGCTATTCCAATCAAAATCTCAATGGCATTCTTCAAAGAAATAGAACAATTATTGATGAAATTCATATGGAATCACCAAAAACCCCGAATAGCCAAAGCTCTACTGAAAAAAAAAGAAGGAAATGGAGGCATCACACTCCCAGACTTCAAACTATACTACAAAGCCATAATCATCAAAACTGCATGGTATTGGAACAAGAACAGACATACAGACCAATGGAATCGAATAGAAAATCCAGAAATAAACCCACAGATTTATGGTCAACTAATCTTTGACAAAGGAGCAAAGACTATGCATTGGAGCAAAGAAAGTTTGTTCAATAAATGGTGCTGGGAAAACTGGGTCGCTACATGCAAAAGAATGAAGCTTGACCACTACCTCGCACCATACACAAAAATCAACTCAAAATGGATTAAAGAACTAGACATAAGACCTGAAACCATAAAATACATAGAAGGAAATATAGGCGAAACACTACGGGATTTGCACATCAAAGACATCTTTACAGACACATCACCCAAAGCAGTGATAGTGAAGAGAAAGATAAACAGCTGGGACTACATCAAATTAAAGAGCTTCTGCACAGCAAAAGAGACAATAACAAAAACAAAGAGAAACCCCACCAACTGGGAGAACATTTTTGCACCCAACACTAATGATAAAGGACTGATCACAAAAATCTGCAAAGAGCTGATGAGACTCAGCAACAACAAAGAAAATAATCCAGTCAAAAAATGGGCAGAAGAGCTAAAAAGAAACTTCTCTGAAGAGGAAATGCAAATGGCCAACAGACATATGAAAAAATGTTCAACATCACTTGTAATCAGGGAAATGCAAATCAAAACTACCATGAGATACCATCTCACACCAGTGAGAATGGCACATATTAAAAAAACTAGCAACAACAAATGTTGGCGAGGATGTGGAGAAAAAGGAACTCTTGTGCACTGTTGGTGGGAGTGCAAACTGGTCCAACCACTATGGAGAGCTGTGTGGAGATTTCTGGACCTACTAAACATAGAGCTTCCATATGATCCAGCAATTCCACTCCTAGGTATTTACCCAAAGGACACAGAAACATCAATTCCAAAGAGCACCTGCACTCCTATGTTTATAGCAGCACTGTTTACAATAGCTAAGCTTTGGAAACAACCCAAATGCCCAAAAATAGATGACTGGATCAAGAAGATGTGGTACATATATACCATGGAATATTACTCAGCATTCAAAAAAGATAAACACATGCAATTTGCAGCAACATGGATGGCACTGGAAGGGATCATGCTCAGCGAAATAAGCCAAAAAGAAAAAGAAAAATACCGGATGGTCTCACTCATAGCAGGAATCTAGAAAACTTAAATAAGGGACCAGGAAAATGAATATAAGAAAGTGAAAATCAAAATCAACAAAAAACTATGAACCAGAGACACTTTTTGGGGGGTGGGGGGCGGGAGGGGAAGGATTGGGGTCAGAATGGGGCGTTTGCAATTGTATGGGGGAATATAAAAATAAAATTTAATATTTTAAAAAAAAAAAAAAAAGAAAAATAAATAATCTGCATTAAAAGTTAAAACAGAAAAGTGCTGTCTAATTTAAGCTCCTCACTCCCTCCAGTGGTGTCATTCCCTCTTCCTCTGTAGCTGTGGCCCCCAAATCTGGCTCTGCTTTAACTCTGTTCTAGATCTGCTCAATATCCTGGATGGTGGGGCTTGGGCTCTGAGTTTTTCATAAGTTATGTAGGTGAGTCACATAAAGCTTGTGTGGGAACCAGAAGAGAATTTTAGCCTAGCGTTCCCTTCAGCTGTCCATCCTCCTTCACAATTGATCCTTTTACCTCAGCAAT
This sequence comes from Talpa occidentalis, assembly GCF_014898055.3. NCBI lineage: Eukaryota > Metazoa > Chordata > Mammalia > Eulipotyphla > Talpidae > Talpa > Talpa occidentalis. The sequence goes on from NW_023605083.1 coordinate 70,705,893, forward strand.
GTGAGACAGAGAAAGCCTATGTGGCCTAGGTTGTTTTAGATTTTATTTAGGCCACTGAAGATCATTCTCAGGACAAATTTCTTTTTCATCCTATGACGCTGTTCTCATACTCTTCTGAAGATTGTTGCTGGCTTTATTTTTAACCTTTGGACTTGTTTCCTTATCTTATAAGCCTCCCTTCATCTGTGAAGCCTACTTGCCTTTTTATTTATCCATTTGTGGGCACTCAACTTTGAGAGCCAGTGATGCGAGTAGCACCAGTGCAGTGGGTAGAGCGTGACCTGGAAACAGTTGAGTATAGGATGAGCATTGAAAGGCTGGAGATGCCCGGTTTGGAGGAGAGAAAACCTAGGAGTTTCTGCAGGGTTGTCTGAGGTAATTCTTCAGGTGGAGGTTGAAAAAATAAGTGGATGGCAAATGCTGGCACACCCTAAAAACCATCTCATGTGAAAGCCTTTAGGGTAGGTCAACTTCTTCAAGAGATGGTGAGCCTCTTACTTCCAGGAATGTACGGTGTGTCACAAGCAGGTATCAGAATGGTTGCACTATATGAGCTGTGAGGCCTTGTCTAACTCTGTACTGTTTTATATGAGATTGAAAAGATTTTAAAGTTTCCACCTGAGGAGAGTCACCAAATTGGGCCAGGTTTGACATTTGATTAGACTTGTCTTGTGAACATTATAATTTGGTTTTGTTTTTCTCGCCAGGTACTTTTGGAATGGAGAGATAGAAGAAGCCACTGAGATCCTGTTGGTGAGTGAGAAGGGAGGTATAGGGCAGATCCTTGAAAGAGAAAATATAAGACCAGACCTCTTTCCCAAGTTCTCTCCCAGGTTCCAATTAAGAATGAGCAAAGATCAGCTGATTGAGGTTCTTGTCCCACATACGATGCCCTAGGTTAACCAGTGAGCTTGCGGCAGGGCCTGCCGACCTGGAGGAATTCTGCTCTAAATGGCTGGATGATGAGCAGCTGCAGTGCCAGGCCGAGTTTTTAATAAAGCAGTGGTTTTTTTTTTTTTCTTTTATAGTTAATAAAGACAAAGACTTCCAGGGTCCATGTGCTGTCCAGCTACATCAGGTAATGCCAGCATTTCTTCTCCATGGGGACATGCTGGGGACTAAGTGAGTGAGCTTGGAAGACAGGAGATCTAGAGTCCAGTCACCAATCTTCATCTACCCTGCATGTGCCCCTGTAAAATCAGAGGCTGGAGTGAGTGAGTTTAAAGCAGAAGTTCTCAAAATTCACTTAAGAATATCATTGACAAAGTGGTGAAAATCATTTTACCACTTTGAGCAAAAAGGTCTCAGGATCACTTTACACTTTCAAAAATGACAGAGGACCCTAAAGAGCTCTGTTTGTGGGGGTTATATCAAAGTTTACTGAATTAGAACTTTTAAAATATTTTTAGTTCATTTAAAGTAACAATAAAAACTATTACCTATTAACATAAATAATGCATTTTATGGAAAGTAATCATATTAAAAATAACAACAGAAGAGTGAGAAGAATGGCATCATTTCACATTTTTGCAAAATCTGACTGTAGCAAGGCTAGATCTTTTCAGAAGCATCTTTAATATGCTTGTGGCAGTGATAAATTCAGGTTTTCTTTTCTTTTTTAATATTTATTTATTTATATAAGAACTGGGGTACAGGCCAGATGCGCGGGAGGGTGAGAGGATTCACCAGAGACAGAGCGGGGAGCAGAACAGGCAGACTGACGAAATACACTGCTGAGGGGAGCAGCAGGGAGACAGGAGAGGTCTGCTGCACCATGTGGGACTCTCGCCGGCCGGCTGGGATAGAACCCACACTGCAGAGGCTGCGGACAGCTTCACAGTGCAGCGCTCAACCTCCTGCGCCACCAGGGAGGCCCTAAATTCAGGTTTTCGAAACTCAGTTTTTCCTTGAAAACAAGAATTTTTTCACTGGCAACAAATTATATAAATTGTCCTCATTTGAGTAATGCACTTACTCTGTTGATACTTCAGAAAATATCTAATACTGAAATCTGAAAGTAAAAATGGTGTTTCCTAAAAAAAAAGTCTAGTTTAGCTTGTGACTCAGACAAGTTTAAGATAACAGTGAACTTAACTATACAGTTAAGTACTTTGTATACTTCCCATTTTGCCACACAAAATAATAAAATATAATTCTTAATAATTTCTACCACTTTGTCAAGGATATTCTTAAGTGAATTGGATTTTTTTTTATATGCACACATGTGGCAGTGAAGATTATGGTATCAGCAGGGAGGGGCGCGTGCTTTTGTGTGGTCATGTGCTCAGGGGTCAGCAGTTCAGCCCCTTACAGCTTTTACATCATCAGTGTAAATGTCAATATCTAGAAAGGATAAATAGCAGACTAGTGTTATCATGAAAATAATCTCGGCCTCATGAGTCTCCTGAGTCTTGGAATCCCAAGGATCCATGGTTTACTTGGAGAACCTCTGGTCTAAGTCCTCATCACTCAAGGTGTGGTCCCGGAATAACTGGATTGCCTGGAGGCTTGCTAGCATTGCGCAAGCTCATGCTCACCCAAAACTGTTGAGTCAAGCTACAGCTTAACAGGTGATTCCTTAAAAGCTTGAGAAACCCTGGTCTAAAATAGGGATCTTGGCAGACTACACACTATAATCACTTGGGACATTTTTCAAATTTCCCATAGAAGCTCCATCTCAGATTCTTCTGGAGTGGGGCTCAGGGGTGGTGTTCTTCAGAAGTACCCAGACTGACTCTGCTGTGCCGCCAGGGATGTAAGTCATGTATCTGGATAAAACCCTTTTTTATCACTTCCTAGGGAACCAGGATCTGTACTATCTGGCTACACCCATGTCTCAACTCTAGAACCACCTTTGGTAGAACCAGCACTGTGGAGAAATGACAGCTTAATTGGTGAGGGACAACTTTAGGGTTAAGAAAGCAAACCCCAGAACTTGACCTCCAGGGTTAAGTTCTGGCTTCTCCACTAGCTAATTGTAGCATAAGTGTTTGCAGATTACTTACACTTTATGTGCCTCAGTTGCCCCTTCTGTAGTGTGGACTGTACCTGCGTTGGGATGCACATTGGAGTACACTGATGTGAAGTGTACATCATCTCAGCGCGAAGTGTTGAAAGTATCTTATTCTGTGTATCTGAATACTGTATTCAAACATATGGTGAATGTCTGCTTATAAAAATACATAACACTGGCCCAGATGTCCTTGAAATAACTTAAACAAATGCATTATACTCAGGTACTGGATAAAACTACCCACTTCTCCAGACATTTAAATGCCATGTTGTGATTTACTAAACATGCCATCTCGTGAAAACTTTATAATGCAACATTCAGAGGAAAGGAAGTAGAGGATTGTTACCCCTGTTTGGCAGATGGGAGACTAAGGCCTAGGGTCTCATGTTTCCTTGGTGTAGAAAGTATAGAAAGATACCTTGTGTGCTGAGGGCCAGGCAGAAGAAACAGGCAGAAGGGATTTGCCTGAGGATTTCCTGAGGATTTGGAGGGTCAAGGAAAAGATCCCTTGGAAAAAGTCAGTGGTTGAGTTGGGCCTTAAGATGTAGAGAGGCTTTCGACTGATAACAGGAGCAGAGAGAACTTGCTAGGTAAAGAAGAGAATACAGAATTACTGGGGAAGGGGAAGGGGTCTCGTGGGGGAAGGCACAGTGATGATGTGGGATAATCAAGAGAGTAGCTGACATTTAATGAATGTATACAAGTGCCAGGATCATGCGTGCAGTATAGTGCTTATTACATTCTTTCATTTACTCCTCAGCCATCCAGTCAGGTCGGTGCTGCCCTACCTGCTTCTGTAGGGTCTTTAGAGAAATGAAGTGATTTCTCCATGGTTTCAAAGCTAGGAAGAGACTAGTAAGACCTAGAACTTGAAACTGCCAGTGATCTCTAAAGCCATCTGTCCCAACTCCCCACTAGGTGCAGGTGGGAAAGAGGACCTGGAGTGGCAGCCATGGGGCTGATAGGTGGCTGTGTAGATTGCAGAGGGCCTGGCATGAGGCTGACCAGTTGGATTTGAGCCCATGGGCTGATTTTAATCATGGTTATTCACAAGATTTTTCTTTCTTTCCAAAGGTTGGTACATCCTTTTGAGATCCCAGAGGTCTTCAGTCTTCCCATGGACCAAGGAGACATGCACTATTTAAAGTGGCTGGAGGAGGGCATGGGGGAGGACTGAGCACCCTGCTCGCTGCCTCTAGCCTCATCAGTGTACTCCGGGGAAGGGGATGCCTCTTCCTGCCACCTAGCTTCCCTGGATTCCATGTTTCTGTCAGTGCAGAGGAACTAAATAACTGTGGAGGCTGAAGGTTGGAGGCTCCTGTGGCTGAAAGACCCCAGTGGGACTTACCCTGAGTGCTTCATGCTTAAAGGTGCCCCCAGGGGAGGGAAGACAAGGATGGTTGTATATAGGGACTCGGGAGGTAAGTGGCAGTGAGGGTAGGTTTGTCATCTTCTCTACAGTCACTGGACCTTCCTCAGGGTCCAATGGATGCAACTACCCTCCTGCTTCTCATGAGTGTGGGTCTGTGGCCTGTTCACCCGGGTTGGTAGGTTGAATGCCGTCTTCTAGGGGACTGGCAAATGCTTTATGCAAAAGGATGAAATGCTAATAGTTGAATTTTGGGAACACACACACACAGGATTATTTCTTCTAAAGGTGGTGTATAACTCCTGAGTCCTCAGGAAGCAGGACTGGGAATGGCCTTTCATGAATGTGTGTAGGACAAGGGAATATACACAGCCTCATGGACTCGGGAGTAAGTCTTGACCCCTAGCCTGAATGTGACCCATTAGAGGGTGCTGGTGCCTGGCTCAATGGAGGCGCAGGTTTTGCACCTACCATACTCACCTTTTCACTTGAGCCTTGAACCTAAGCCTTCTATGGCAGGAAATAACCCTGGGAAATTGCTAGATCAGTCTTTCACACTTGCTCACAGAACCCAAGTGCTGACAGGAGGTGCCTTGGGATTGTGGGGGTCGGGGGCTCCCCACTCACACTGCAGCTGGTACTACTGTGCTGCTTTGATTTTTATGTTGTGAGCTTCAAGATTGCATTTGTTTTCGTTTTATCATTTTTCTTGAAAGCTTATAAGCCAGTTGTCTAAGCTAGTCTCCTCTTTATAGATTATTATAGGAAACTCAAGGATTTCAATAACTAAGCTTTCTCTACAGTCCACAGGTACTTTCTAATTTATGGAATTGGCAAAATCCAACTTTTTCCTTGAACTTTCATGTGGGATGAATTCCAAGGAGATTTTTCTTTCTCGCTGTAGCCTTCATTGGGTCATTTTCGTGCCTGCCACACATATTAGAAACTCTTTCTTGGTGGCCTTGGCCTCAGTGACACAGCTGACTATAGGAGGGGTGAGGATGCCAGCTCTCCCTGCCAGGTCCCATCCTAGATTCTTAACATTATTTGCTTTCCATGCCTCACCTCATTGCTATCTTCATTTTGCAGATGAAACCTAAGATCAGAGAGCATCAGATGCTTAAAACAAGTGACAGAGTTAGGCTTTGAGCCCACGTCCGATGCTCTCAGTGCCTCTTTTTCAAAGAGGTTGGATATAACCTTCATTGGCCAAAGAGCCACCGAACCTGCTGTAGCTACCTGTAAAGGGAGAGTTATTAGTTCTTAAAACTTCTATGTAGTCAGTTGGTCTGGCATTTAAAAATACATTGCACTGTTTATCTTTCCCCACAGATCAGGAGACTGGTAATAGCATCTTCATTCTACAGACCAGGGAACAGAGAGGAGTTCAATGATTTTTAGGCTCTATGTGCCTCCAGTACATGATTTGAACCCTCTCCCGCACCTCCTCCCAGAATGCTGTGGAAGCTGGGGCCAGGGCCCAGATTAGTGTTTGCATGTATGAACTCCTTCCCAGCATTTCTCTTTCTGAATCCAGCATCCCCAGAAAAAATCAGGTGAGAAGTGAGAAAAAGCATTATAATTATCTGTGAATACTAATGTTTAAAAGTACAGAGATGTTACTGGTTTAGAGAAATCCACCTTCAGCAAATAGAAAATAAGTACAAAGCACTGACGTGCAGAGTTAAGGTGAAGAGAACCAAGACAGGAGCATGTAGAGAGACAGACTAGCACTAAATCAGTCTCGCTTGGGATCACTGCCTTGTCACAAGCGCGTGAGCATGCTGTTGCCCTGCCTGCTGCAAACCGTGTTATTCTTGGAAATAAGTTTTTACACATAGTTTTCTTTATACAAATCCTTTGAATAGTGTTCAAAGAAATAAGTTTGGGGAACAAAATAAATACTGATTTGACAATTTTGACCCGATTCTGTGTACTGTTAACCTTGCTAGGATATCTGAATATTATCCCATGATGAACATTCCCTGATGTTTCCTAAAATTTAAATATTCCGTATAGGCTACAGTTCTTCGTAACTACTACTAAGCATAGAATTCCTGTTTGTTAAAACAGTGTTTTCAGATATCTATAATGAGGAGAGAGTGTGAAGAATGAAATATTTTAATAACTTAAGACTGAGCGAATTACTGAGATTTCTAATATCTTGCTTCTAAATTCCAAAGCTAAAGATCTGTACATACTGAGCCAAACCACAAAGCACCAGGCACGCTCCAGCCCAGGGAGGACCACTGATCTCATGGTAGCACTGGGGCTGGGACCCAGGTCTCTTGGCACCTGTGCCATCCACTCCAGTCCAGTTCATTGATTCAGCCCCGAGACTCAACTTCCCCTCTCCCCTGGCTCCCGCTATGGTTTTGTTCTGAGGGCAGTTAAAGGGCTGAAGCAGAAGGAATGAGAGAAGAAAGTGGGAGCCACATTAAGGCACACTTTGGGCCACATTAAGGGACAGGCCCCTGAAACTGCAGAATGTTGAACCCATGACCTTCACCTCCCTGTAGCTGGCTTTTCCTAGCCCTTCATGTCTCTTTTTCCCCAAACTGCCTCAGGTTTAGGAAAATTTAGTCACATGTAGATGTGATGGGTTCCCTCTCCACCGAGGAGCTAGCTGAATACGGCAGGGGTTACCTAGCACTGAGGGCAGAAACTGAAGCCCGAAGCCTGACCAAAGTGGGCAGGCTACAAGCAGCAGAGCCAGGTCTAGAACGCATTTCCTACTTCTAGGATTGCGTTGCCTGTGTGCCGACTATGCAAAATTTGATAGTGCCTGCACTTAACTATTTAATAGGCTCTGTTTCTAACGTTCCACCTTTCACTTCTTTGTGGCCTTCAGCTAATGTTCTTGTCTCCATGGGTCAGGTACTCACAGTAGAAAAAGATTCCACATCCTCCTGTGGTAAGGGGGAGAACACTGCCGAGAATGGTAGGCAGTGAGGGGGTGGTATGGTGGCCAGAGAGGGGATGGGTCCTGCCATTCCTCCTCTACCTTCAGGAAACCAAGACAAACCAGAGCCAATTCCTCCTGCCATCCAACAGCTGAGAGTTCTCTAGGGGGAACGCCTGCAATTTTCCAAAGGGAGTTTTTAAATAGTAAATCAGACACATTAATTATAACTTTAATATAACAAATGTTATTAAAAGCAGCAATTCAAAACCATAAATCTTCTCAAAGGTGCACAAGGTTATCATAAGGTCAGTTGGCAGTAACACAGCTATTTTCTGGTATGAATGAAACACCGGGTGGAGTCAGGGTGACCTTGTTAGTAGGCCTTATGCTGACTTCCCGAGGGGGGGAGGCACTTGCCCCACCCCTTCGCCTCTTCAAGCCCAGAGCTCCTGGGGCCCAACAGGCAAGGGGCTGATGCCCTGACAGCCCTGCTCCTTGGTGCATCCTCAGAAGCCCAGAAAGGCTTTGGGAGGCTGCTGTGCTCCAAAGGCAGGCTGGAAGCCCTGGCGTGGAGCCCAGGTCCCACGCTCCTACTGTACTGGGGTCTGGTTTCTCAGCTCCCCTTATACCTGGCCCCCCTTGGAGGTTTCAGTGGCAGCAGCGGTGGGGCAGAGAAGGGGAGATGGTGCCCAAACCCACTCGTCCCTACCTGGCCCATGCCAGGGAAGGGAGGGAAGGGAGTGGGCCATGCCCAGGAGCCAGGTCCCTCTTGAAAGGCACTAGAGGAGCTGAGGTTTGAGGCAAAGGGCATCTGAACTATCCCAGGGATGCCGAGTGCACACAGGTGTGGAGGGGTCAGCCTAGTCACAGGAGAACCTCACTGTTCTGCCACCTTTACCTTGCAGCTGTCAACCTGGCAAATCCAGCCAAGCTGGTGGCCCAGCAGCAGTTGGCAAGGCCAGTCCCATGTGGTGCAGTGACCCCACCCCCCCAACTCCCCAGTCAAGGCACTTCTTTCCATTTTCCAATCTAGTGAGTCAGTTTCTAATATCTGGAAGCAGCAAAAATGAGGGGTTCCCTTCCCTTCCCATTTTTGGTTTCCATCCAGACAGGTTCAAGTTTGAATGCTGGTTCTAGGAATTCTACTTATACTCCCACTGATAAAAGCTTCTCATTGAGGGGACTGATGGACAGAGAGGACCTTTAAAAACCCCAACCTGTCCCAAAAATGATTGTCAATTTTAGGGCTGGGCAAGGGATGAAAGGAAGAGGGTTGGGGACCCCTGTGCTTCCCTGTAGGGTCAAAGCTGGTTTATGAGTTCGAAGAAGGGGGCAGAGGCTGGAATTTCACATTCAGTGGCAGCACAAGGCTGTGGAAGAGGGAGGGCTGCAGGAAGAACAGGACCAGGCTGGCCTCGGGGTGTATGTGGGGTGTGTGAAAGCACACATGGAGAGAAGCTTGTGGGAGTGAGTGTGTATTGGTGTGTGTGGGGCTCTGGGGTGAGGTCTGTCGAGGGGGCAATTGGCATTACTTGGCTTCCTGTCCTCTCACTTCCTCTCCCTTTCCCACAGGATTGTAAGGCTAGGCCCAGCTCCTAAGCTGGCAACTAAAAGGGGGTGTGACCAAGGAAAGGACCAATTCTGGGACCTCAGAAGCTGACACTGCAGCCCTGACTCTCAGCCTTAATAACTGGACTCTGGTGCCTTCTGCAGTAGACCCAGCCTCAGATCCTGATGGTCCAGGGTCCCAGCGACACTGGCTTCCACGGAGGCATCCGCCCTCATTTGCCCCCTCTTTCTAAGGGCAGGTGGATTATCAGGCTGGTGGGTGAGGCCTCCTCTTGCCTACCTTCACCCGTGCTTTCTCAAAAGTTTCTGTCTCACAGTGCGCCCCTGGGAGCACTGATGCCTCACAGCCAGGTGCTCATGACAGCCACACACACATAGGATGTGTGATCACACCCAGAGGGGGAGAAAGTGCTAACGGGACACAGAATTGGGGGACAGAGAGAGATTCAGGCTTCAAGAAAAGGTCACAAACCCAGAGGAGCAGATACCCAGTTTGAGGGGGTGGGGAGTGTGTGGGGACACTGAGAAATGGCAGTGAGACCTGGGAGACACAGGACAGGCGTGAGCAGCCTGAGGAGGCCTGAGGCAGAATTGGCGCTGCAGAGGCGCAGGCCTTGCTGGCCGGACAGGGAAGAAGAGCCTTCTAGGCACTTGCTGTCTTGTGTCCCTCTCCGCTCCAGCCTGCAGAGAGCCGGGGAGCCTGTGGTTTCCACAGTCTCACCCTTGGTTTCCCAGGCTCTTAGCATCCCCTGGGGGCTAGTCAGTAAGGGGTGGTCCCTTCCCACTCCACCAGGTACTGAACCTTGCCCTCGGGCGTGACTCTCCGAGCCAGCACCTGGTACTTCTCCCCACAGGCCAACCGCCCAGCCGCACCAAAGTAGTTGGTGATGGATGACTTGAGGTGGGACAAGGAAGAGTCATCTTCACTGATGCTCTCGAAGGTGTGGCTGTCGATGCCTTCCTCTGCCCGCTCTGGGCCCGAAACCCCCTCTGCACTGCTGTCCGAGGGGCAGCGTCCACCCGGCTCAACTGCCCGCCGCTTTGCCCGCAGTGGCAGGTATGCTTTGGCTGCCAGCTTCCTCTTCCGGCTGCCCACTGTCCGCCTGTGTTAGGAGGGGAAGGGGCGGATGATGGGCATGAGATGCGATCATTCTAACAGCAGTGCCGCCTCTCCCTGAGCACACTCTGAGGCCCTGGGCATGGATCAGCCTCTCAACACCCCAGAGGAGGCTCCAGAGAAGCCACAGCTGGGAGGGGCAGGGCCAGGGTGCAAGAAGTGTCCAGCTCGGAAGCCCCTGCTCTTGGTATTTAGGGGCTCAGCAGTGCACAAGTCCCAGCACCGTTCTCTGCCAGCACAAAGGCCCTGCTTACCCTGCCTTGACCTTGATGAGGACTCATCTGTGCTAGAAGAGTCAAATGGGAGGAGGTTAGGGATAAGGCGGGGCGGAGCATGGGGGTGTGCACAAGAAGAGGTAGCACAGTCGCAGATGCTCAGAAACAGAAACTGACTGGAAGAACTAGTGAGAACCAAAGAACAGGAGGAAATAAATGAACGCACAGGGTGATGGCAGAGACAGCCAGCCAGAGGGGTTTGACATGAAGACTCCTAGGTACCCTTCTATAGGGTTATGGCTTTAATTCTACTTCTGCAAGGGTCAAAAGGCCCTGAAATATTTCAGGGCGCCACAGAGTTCAGAACGCATGTATGTGCTCTGTAGCACCGCCTTCCTACGCAGCTGAGGACCAGCGATGCTCAGATAGGCTGTCCCCCGCCCCTGCTGGCCTCCACCCCCGGCATTTCTGCCCCTTCCCCCAGACCCTATACAGGATGCCATGATCCCCTCCCTCAGGCTTACAGGCCTGGAGCAGACACCGGACTGGGAGAAGCAGTCTGGGAGGCACACATGGCATGAGCACGCCAAGAAGACTGAAAGAACCTGGCCCTGACATCACCCAGTGAAAAGTCACAGAACCTTCTTTGTCAGGAAAAGAGGCGCAACTAGAACACCCATGCTCAGCCCATCTGAACCCCTGTGACTCAGAACCGGAGGGTCCTAAACCCAGACTTATACAATGGCAGGTCAGGTCCCCCAGTCCAAGACAGAATGAGCCACGTGTCCCCAAAGAGGGAGGTGGTGCAGTGGGGGGGCTGCTGGTGGCATCTGAGGCCATCAGGTGGGGAGCATACCTGGAGTCGTAGGAGAGGCTGGTGGAGGCAGAGCCAGACGTGCTGGCGGCATCGGTTGAGTCCACATCTGAGAAGAAGGTCTGGCCTGAGCTGGCACTGAGAGGGATGAGAGAGAGAGCCTGCCATTGGCCTTGGCCCTCACACCCCATGGGACCTCACCAGTCACCTCTGGGCCCCCTCGCATCCTCCTTTGTCCAGCAGAAACTGCCTTTCCCTTGCTGAGCTCCCGGCCACCACCCCTGCAGCTGCCCCCCTGCCTGTCCATTCAACACCCAGCCAGGCTTCAAAGTCCAAGGAGTCAAGAGAGTCAACCTCGACCACCCTGCCCTGGCGGCGACAACAGTGAGATGCCAGCGAAGGAGCCTGACCCTGGCACTGGTGCCGCGCTCCCCAGGCCACAGGGCTTTCGTTTACAGGATCTTATTTGAGTCTCATATTTAAAACAGAGGAGGAGCCTCAGAGGTCAAAGAATTTCTCTGACTTTACACAGCTAGTAAGTAAGCAGAGGCTGGGGCCCCTGCTCCCTCCCTCACACCCAGGAAAGTACTCAGTGCTCTCTAGTATTAATAATTTCGGGGTAACATGATGGGTTGTGGATGGGTCCTTCCCTGATGGATAATGCTCAGGAAGTGAGCTCAGCCTGGGCAGGGCCAGCACATGCCCTGGAGGCCTGGGAACCTGGGGTAGGCACTGGGGTTTAGTAGGGAGAAGGTGGGGGGCTGAGAGGGCTCCTCTGGGAGAGCCTGGAAAGCCTCGGAGATTGACAGCAGGACGCTATTGTGGTGCCAGAGCCCTGAGAAGCCCTGAAGTAGACCCTGGGGCACTCGATGCACTATGAACCCAAGGGAGCTGCCATCCCCTCAAAAGGGTTTCTGCTTTGTCCCTTCCAGAACCAACCTTCATAGCTGGGGGACACAGGTGGTCTCCATCTCTAGATGGCAGACCTCTCTCCTGGGTCCTTTGTTACCTTTTTAAACTCTGGATCTCATCCAGGGTGAAGTCAAATATGCTGGCCAGGTGGTGGTTGGTGCTCCAGGCTGAGGTGAAGTCGCTCTGTGGACACAGGGAGGAGGGAGGGTGGTCAGTGCGCACCCATCCTGCCCCCAGACACCCTTGCACCTGCTGAGGGGTCTCAGGCTGCTGCTGCTCCAGCCAGAGCTTCTGCGGGCTGGGCCCTCCCGAGAGCAGGACCTGTCTCCTCTTCACACCCCATTCTGACCCGGGAACCAGGCTGCTCCGGTTCTGGTCCTGACCCTGTCTCTAGCCAACTGATGACCTTCTCGTCTCTGCACCTTGGCTACCCCAACTTCAACACACCAGCTTCAACAAGCTTCACCGTGGGGAAGCACAGCAGGACGAAATGACGGTTGTCAAAGTGCCTCCAAAACAGCCAGTGCTGAGAAATGGGAGCCTGGCTGCCATCACTGCCCACAGCATCCCCCTGGGCAGCGGGGCAAGCATATTACCTACCCTTGGCCCACCCCTTGCGCGTCTTGGGAACTTGGGGGAGATAAAGAGGTGGTCCTGCCATGCCTGACTTTTCTTTGTCTCACTGTAATAGGAACCTGGGCCTGAGGTACCCAGTTTTCTGCACAGGAATCCCTAATATGTGCTGACCCTGGGTGTAAAAGCAGAGAAGTAGAAACGAGACTAACACTGGGAATAGCATCTTCCAGCAAAAACTTTGATCTTTTTCTTCTATAAACTCGCCTTTTCTGCTGCTGGAATTCGTGAGGCAACAAACTGTGGAGACAGAAAAGGGAGAGGGTGGTGCAGTCAGAGGCTGAAGGCCCAAGGGAGGAGAGGCGGGCAGGGCTGGTCCCAGAAATAAGTGAGAGGACAGCTTCTTCACAAGGAGGGGGGCTGTCTTCTGGGGAGAAAGAGGGATTATGTGGAGGATTAGGATAGGCAGAGACAAGGTGTCTTTCCAGGCACATGACCCAGACATGTCCTGTCCCGAAGCCCAGGGGGAGCTAAAGAACCCTGACACACAGACTTCCCTCACCTCTGCCTGAACCCCCATCCAGCAGGACCGGGACCCTCGATCTGGCTTTCCCTCCAAGAAAGGCAGTAAGGAAGGGGCTGTGGTGGAAGCCAGGGGTGTGGGATCCAGGCACAGCTTGGCCACTAGCTGGTGCTACGAGGGGCCCCCAGCTGTGAGGAGCTGCTCATGTGGGCACCACCAGTCTCAGACCCAGCACACAGTTCTGGGGCTGAGGGCTGCAGCCCTAGCCCCTGGTGCCCAGGCACTGACCCAGACTTGCTCTTTCCTCTCTTCCGCAGCTCAGAGGGGGCGCCGTTCTCAGTGGGCACCAGCCCCTTGTCAGGCAACAGCTTCCCCGGCGGGTTGGGGGGCACCCGGATGCGCAGGCGGAAGATGCACTTCTTCTTCTTGATCTCCTTGCCACAGAGGAACCTGGAGGTGGGCAGGGGGAGGAGAAAGCTCTGGAGTCTGTCGGTCCATCCTCCTGGGGAGGAGAGTTAAGTGTTAAAACTACAGGCTCTGCCTCCCTGGATCCAGAGGAAAATCCGGAATGCCCCGTGGATCAGGGCTCCCAGGTGGTGGCTAAGAACGTGGCTGGTGGCTCCTCCCTGTCTTTCCTCCTGCATCTGTGTGGTCCTGGCTGCTCCTCCCTTCTCCGCCTTAGCCAATCCCAAGGCCACCTCCTACAAGAAGGTCTCCAGCTTCCAGCAGAACTGCTATCATCCAGTATGTTCTACACCACTCTGTGCTCTGCTCTCCAGGGAGACCAAAAGCAGCTCCAGCCTTCCAACATGGCTGAGCTGCCGTGAGCGGCAGGGGTGGCTCAGACACAGCCCTTCCCTGGGGCCGTGTCCCCCAGAGGGCAGGGGGTCTCAGCACTCAAGAGCAGGGCTGTGTCTGGGCCCCACATTATGAGAAGAAAGGTAGAGAGAGTGATAATTCTGCTTATATATGTGTGGCGAGGGTTCAGAAAAGCATGTCCTGTTCCTCCCCTAGTCCTCAGCATCAACATGGGCTGACAGCAGCAGTTTGACAGATAAGTATTGATGTAACAAGGGAACAAAACAGACTGAAGAGCATTCTAGGCCGAGGGAAGAGCATGAACCACAGCCCCAGTGGGAGCACGCAGAGCAAGCAAGCCCAGGGACGGTGCCGGAGGGCGTAGCAGGGTCCAATCACAAGAGGCTGGAGTGCCATGCTAAGGAGCCCAGACACTCCCAGGTGGTAGTGAGGGCTGTGCCAGCTGTGTGTGCAGAAGAACTCAGACATTTGGATGGGAAGGCACAGGCTGGGGACGACTCAGGAGGGCACGGCACCCCTGAGCGGGGGGAATGGCTGATCTGAGTGCCTGGCCAGAGCCTAGGGGCCCTCCGCGATCGGAGCACAGCCCCTGGTGGAGCTGAGCCTGGTACCAAGGGTGCTGGGGAGGTGTTGTCACAGGAGGTAGGGTGCTTCCTGGCTCTTCAAGGACTGGGGGGACTAATGTGGTCAAAGTGATTGGGGGGACAGCTTGAGCAAAGGCTATGAGGTGGGAAGAACCTCAGGATGGAAGCCCCGCGTCCCGGGGCCCCACGGCACTCTTCCTTGCACGCACCGGCTTTTGTAGCTGTTCAGAGCGTTGAGGAGATGGGGTCCTCGATCTGTCACAGGGGTGCTGGTGAGCTAAAGGGAGCAGAAGGACGGTCAGACCCGGGCCCCAGTATCTGAGGAAGCCTCAGCCTCGTCGCCTCCTTCCCTCCATTTCCTGGTGCCGCTGGCCCTCCAGGCGAGGCCCACTGCCAGCCCAATCTCTGAGCTTATCTCCCACCGCTAAGTGGGGAGGGCGATCTCTGTCCTAAACGTATCAAGAGCTTTAACCATGTCCAGGCCTGTGACCCAGTAACGCTATCCCGTGTGAGCTATCCCACAGGCAAACCACAAAACACAAATAAAGCTCTACGCAAGCAGCGTTCACTGCAGCTTTGTTCTGATGATGGGCAAACGGGTAGGAGCCTGCATGCCCAACCAGAGGAAAACTGGGGGCCACACGGCCGCCATTGAAAACGTTCAAGAGAACACTTTCATTCTGTGCTAAAATATAAAGTGAAAAAAAGGGATGATTTAAAATGAACACTGTATAATCTAAGGCATGCAAAAAGAAAAAGCACAGAAGAGACAGACAATGGAAGGAAATGCACCCGAGCTTTGCTGGTAGTTGTTTCTGGGTGCTGTGATGTGGGAGCGCGGGTTATTTTTTTAAAAAAGTCTCCTTCCTTACACTTTTTGGTTCTTAAATTTTTGTCTACCAGAAACCTGTAAGGTTCTTTCATATGTATTAATGTCAGTTCTCTCCACCCTCTAGGGTATAATCATATGCGTGTCCTTTATAAATGATCAAATACTGTGAATGAAGATGCAGTCACATGAAAAGTTTAAAGGATATCAATTTTTTGAAAGCCTGGTCTCATCCATGAAGGATTTGGGGCGGTGGGCAGTGAAGACGCCTAGCTCTGGATGTGGTGGAGGGGGTTCTATGGCCTCATTAGGGAAAACGGGGCGTGGTCCGCCCTGAAAGTGGTTGGGAGGTCCCAGCTCCAGTCCCCACTCAGCTCCAAAGCTGTGCTAACCACCTGCAGGTCATCCTCCACCTCCGACATCTGGGGTCTGGTTTGTTACTGCTTCACTCCTGAGGACCAGGCTCCCAGGCCTCTGGTGACCCAATGCTGCTATTCAAAGTATGACCAGCAGAGGGCAGGCCCGCCTCACCTTCCATCCCAGGCAGGTAATCTGGAGCAGGTCAATCTGGCGAGAGCTGCTCCAGCCAGCGCCCTGCAGGTGAGTGGGTGGGGGTAACCCACCCATGGCCAAAACCTGGGTCAGGAAGTTCCAGCTCAGGCAAGCACCAGCTCAAAGGCTCTGGGTCTCTGTTGCAGCCAGCAACCCTTGCAGAGGGGCAGCGTTGCCAAAGAGGGAGCACCCAGAGACCTGGATGCTAGTTCTGCACTGTGTGACACTGGGCAGACTTCAGGACCTTGGGGACTCCGCTGCAAAGTGGACTCCCACCATTCCGACAGCCCACAGTCCTGCATACCTTGCCGAGCTGCAGGAGCTCCCAATGGTGGTTGACAAAGGCCAGAATCTCCTCAAAATCAAAGTACTTCTTCTTGCTCTGCACCCCCAGGTTGTAGAGGGCCAGGTGAACCACATCCACCCTGGGCAAGGGGGCAAGGAGGTGGGGCACGGGTGAGGTGGCAGCCTGCCCGCCCGGGGCGGGAGCCTCCTGGTACAGGCTGAGGGGCAGGGGCAAGGTTGGGACCTGGTAGCTGGAGATGGAATTGTTCCCGGAGGGAAGGGGAGACAAGGGGGCAGGGTGAGCCTCGGCCAAGCCCCCGCTCTCACCATCGCAGGGGCAGCCTCTCGATGTACTCCGGGCCCTGGTTACACACAGAGCAGAAGAACAGGTAGAACCTGTGGGTGGGTGGAGAGGGGGCCTGTGGTGGGGGGCGCTCTGACACCCTATCCCAGTCCCGTCCCCTCCCCACACTACCCACCTGCCTTCCCAAAGTCAGTGTTGTCCTCTTAGGGCTGCTGATGGCTTGGGAGCGGGGAGTAAAGATGGGGCAGGAACTGAGAATACTGCCCTTCCCTGTCTAGCCTCCACCTCAACCCCTTCCCTGCCCGGGCGTGTGGCTGAGTTCACACTGCTCTGAGCTGGATGGGGCAGCAGTGGTCACCCTCAGACCAGTCTCCTGTCAGTAGTCCCACTGGTCATCCATTTCCCAGTGGCTCCTCCAGCCCTGGGAAGGGTGAGGCAGGGCCTGGGTCACTCCCCCTTCCCGACACCTTGAAGGGCCTGGGGCTAGGGAAGGTAGGAATTTGTCCAAGGTCTCCCACAAGTCAAAGGCAACTGGGGCTGTGGCTTAGCATGTTCTCTACTGAGGAGGCCTCCCCCACCCTGTTGCCCCCCGTTGATGGTACCCACTCTTATAGACCCCTCCTTGTCTAGGGTCTGGTAACCTGACAGAACTGCTGTTGCTGCTGTCCCCTGACCCCAACCCCGCAACACACCCCCAAGGCTGAGCCAGACCAGATCAGCACCTACCGGTCTCCGAACATCATGGGCTCATTGAGGCACTGGGTGCAGGCCTCGTGGAACCACTGTCTGCACCGGTAACATTGCAGCATCCGCAGGTACCATCTGGAGAGCCAGAGGAGCCAGGGTCACCCGGGTGCCCACCCCCAGCCAGGCATCGGCCTCAGCAACCTTCCCCAACATATACCAGCCCTCCACTGGAGAAGGGAGGAGGAGTCGGTTAGCCAGCCCTTAGGCTGGGCCAGGGGAGGTCCCCAAAGCAGGGCCTGAGATAGCCTGTGTGGTTAAACATGGTCACTGTCCCCCATCTTGCAGCTGATGAGTCAGAGATTAAGTGCTTGCTCAAAGTCACCCAGGAAGCAGTGGTGGATAGTGATTCAGATCCTGGCCTCTGACTTCAAAGCCCGTGCTCTTGCACCAGGCCACACTGGAACCCCTGTCTCTGGCCTGAGGGCCCATAATGCTTCCCAAACAACCCTGACAGGGTGCGCTTGCCTGGGGGAAACTCCTAACAGAATAAAGGCTCCACTAAGTTTGATGGGCAGTGCTGCAAAGTGTTTCGTCTCACCTGCTACTAAATTGACCCTATCAGGGCCATTTTACAACTGTTCATTGACTATGAATGAAAAAAAAAAAAAGGTATTTTCTTTACAGGTGATGCTTTGTTCATACCTGGCCAGGGGTGGTCTGTGGGCCACCTGCATCAGAATCTTCTAGATCTGGGTTAAAATGCAGATTCCTTGGCCTGCTCCAGAACTACCCATTTTGGGGGGAGGTCCTGAGAGGTGCATTTTTAACAAAATGCTTACTGGGCAACTCTGTGCATTAAGCCCTGAGACCCACAGCTTCATGCTGACATGTCTATAAGCATTTCTCTGTGATCCCAGATGCTGCTGCCCAACACCCAGGGAAGCTGATGTTCCCCCACCCCCAGGCCTTAATCACATCTGAGAGATGAAGTGGTTCAAGGAATTTGCCCAAGTTGCCCAGTTAGGCTGAAAGTACAGCCTCTGCCCCGCCAGTTCTCGTCAACAGACCCTGGAGCTGAGATTCAGAGACAGGGGCTAGGTTTCCTGTGGTCAGAGTCCCATTTCACTTCCCTGCTCCCTCCTACCTGTCCAGTGCACTCAGCCCAAGGAAACCGCCCATGGCTACAGGAAGGCTAAGCCAACAGGGAAAAAGAAGCAAGGACCCCCTGCTGGAGCACCCCCCCCCCCCCCCGCAAGCATGCCCAGCCATGACTCAGCCATGACCCAGCCGCTGCCTGCATTTCTCAGGCAAAGGATCTTTTCTCGCCAGCAGTGGAAAGGTTCATCTTCACTTCCTCACATCAGCAGTACCCCCAGAAACAGCTCACATCTGTTAAGTGCTCACGGGTGCCAAGCACTGAGAGCCTTTCTGGAATTCTCTAACTCAGCTTCTACCACGCAGTGGGAGAACTATGGTAACTGAAGTTGGGTGCGCAGCTGGAAGGGCAAGGAGGATTTGGATGTGTGGCCCAGGCTCTGAACCATTACTCTGTACTTTCTTCTTACCCAGCGTACCCCAAGAAAACATGACCACCCTCGTCTCCCCACTACCCAGCCCTCCAGTCCCATGGCCACTGTCTTGATATTCAGGGTCTTACCAGGAGGACCCTCCACTAGCCCCCTGCCCCAGGGCCCCGCCCCTTAGGCCCAGTTCCCGGGGATTAATCTGGGGGTCCAGCGCCTGCCCCCATCCGCAACACCCCCCCTTGACTTCTGGGAGGCCCCACCCATAGCCTTACTCTCCGGGGCCACCGCAGTAGCAGTAGCATTGCTGCTGGTTGGTGCGGTGGGGCGAGTCCCATTCGAGCTCCTCGGGCTGGTAGGACAGCACCATCTTCACGGCCTGCAGTGTCCTGGCGATGGCGCCCTTCTTCAGAGCCCCGCCTTTCTGTGGGGAGATGAGGACCGGTCACTCCCTGGCTGGGCCCCCAGTGTCAATGTGGGGCTCTCAAGGGGGGCCCCAGATATCCCAAGGCCAGAGACTCAAGGAGACTTTTCCCATGTGCTCGCTATCCCAGAACAATCTCCATCAAGGGTCATATTAAGTAACAGACACAGCAATAAAGAGAATAGTAACTGACCAATGTGGGCACTTACGTGGATTTTCTCTTTTAACAATAAGGCACCATTTATTGGGGGCCTCCCACTCTTGACAGCACACCTGTACCATTTTACAGTTGAGCAAACTGGTTCAGAGACACTTAGGCAAGCAGCCAAGGTGCTGTCTGCCTCCAAGGCCGGGGCTCTCTGACCGGGTGTCTGGTCTGAGCCCAGTCTCTGGGGGTCCTAACTGCAGCACCAAGGAAAGGCGGGGACTGGGAGGATGGAAGGCTCACCCGCACAGCCAGTGCGAAGATGCAGCGTCGGCAGAACCACGGTGTAAGCAGGGGCCTGTCAGCACTGCCCGCTATGGGGATGTGGCACTGCTGGTGGTAACCTGCGGCAGAGGAGGAGTGGTGAATACCCACAGGGAAGAGGTGGCCCAGCGGTCAGCCCAGGGCTGGAAGGGCTGCTGCAAGTCCTAGGAGCTGTGCGCCCTGCCAGCCAAGCTGGTGCCCACTGAAAGGACTGAAAGACAGCACTAGCCCTGGTCGGGAAGGCCCCAGAGGTCTGGTTTCAGTCTCCGTGCTGACTCCTCCCATCCATCGTCTCTACCCAGTGGGCTCTGACTTAGACTACATACTTTGTCTTACTTTCTAGAAGGCCCAGTTAACCCTAAGGGTCCCCTCCCTAAGCCCTCATTCCTAGACATTGGCCCCCATCCCTCTGGAGCTACCACAGAAACAGGAGCCAGCAGAAGCCCCAACAGTCTGTGGAGGTGCCCATCACGGGCCAGTGGGGGATGAGGGCCCAGGATGGGGGCCTTCTCAGCACCCTGCCCACCACACTCACCCAGGCCACACTTCCCACAGATGAGGATCTCATTCAGGGGCCCCGAGGTCTTTCCCAGGCAGATGTTGCACTTGGGCTCCTCCCCTGGAACACCAGCTGAAAAAGAGGCGCCCGGCGGTCAGGTCCGGCTGGCAGGAATCGCAAGTGTGTTGAAGTCACACTCCAGGCGCTGAGCCTCGGAGGGCTGGGCCAGCACATGCTAACATAGAGTCTCCCCAGCCACTCACAGATGCTTTTTATTACTGCCTCATCCTAAAGTTGGGGTGGTGGCTGTTCCCCCACATCCATCACTTGCTCAGCTAGTAAGCAGAGGGGATTTAAACCTGGGGCCTCTTGATAGCAAGCCCTTCTGTTAGCATGTTGCCTCTCCTGCCTGATTTAGCTTGATTTGTTAAACAGTATTTTATATTAAATAATTTAAAATACTTATTATGGAATAGAATATAATAAACAGCACATTCTCATCAAAAATTATGAACTCATGACCAATCTTGCTGGGACTGTGCCCACCAACTTTCAATCCTGGATTATTCTGAATCAAGTTCCAGTTCTCCAATCACCTGTAAATATTTCCATAGGTACTGTAAAAGACTAGGCTTCTTTTGAAAACATAGTCAGTTAGTGTTCACATTTCTAATTGTGTCAAATAAAAATGTCACAACAATGTAACTTTGTTCATTGCTTTACCCCCAAGCGCCCTTTCTTTTTTTATTTGCACTTTTTGAAGAATAAATAGGTCCACATGTGAAAAGTTCACGTGAATAAATTAAATACACTGTGTGTTGTATGTATGCTCCCGTCTCATTTCCCCAGCCACCTGAATGGACAGTCAGGGCAGAAATGCTACATGTCCAGCAATGTGTCCCCAGGCCCTCAGAGTGGGTGGCATATAACACACGTTCAAGACATGCCTGTTGGGGGACAGTCTTCCCGTGGGTCTCGGGAAGTCCTCACTGGCCTCCTGAAGTGATGGATCCAGAACCACAGCGAACCCAGTCCTATGTTGTCATATTGGGAGACACCCCAGGGAATCCCACCTGCCCTTGAGCAGTTATCTGGCTGGGGAGCCAAGCCCCTGCCCAGGAGAGTGCTGGGGCCCCGCTACAGTGCCTGGCGCACAGCCCACCTTCTCCTCCAGGATCACTGAGAGGACCCGTCCTTCCTCACCACCTGGTCTTTGTGCTGGAGTAACCCAAGAGGGGAGATCCTCGCTGCCTCAGACCTTTCCCAATGAACTCAGGCGGGGAGGGGCTGGGGCGGGATCAGTCTGCATGGGCCACGACTTCGTGGAGACAGCAGGGAAGGTGTGCTGGGTTCTGGGACTTCTATGCTCCTTAAAACCATCCCTAATGGTAATCGTCCCTAGAAACCGCCTTCCTGTAACTCAACAGCAAAGCTAGTAATCTGACCATCACCTTGGGAAGGCTTGGGGGTCTCGGGCAAGGCCAGATGCCAGGAGGAAGAGGCAGAAGAGTAGGGAAAAGTGGGGGTAGAGGAAGAGAGAGTACCTGGGGGGAAGGGATGCCTCAAATACTCACCATACTGGTGAGTATTTGGAATACTCACCATGCTGTATGTCCTTCCACAGGACCCAGTATTTGGAATTATCTTCAAAAGTCACAAGGCAGCTCTGCTTAGAGCTGCTGACCTGGGGCAAGGAGAGGGGGGAGCAACTTAATAAAGCAGTGAGGGAAAGTCTCCCGGACATGGGCTTCTCCTGTGTTTGTCTGTAGGGAGCAGAGGGATTAGACCCCTCTTTGTGTTCCAGGAAGCAGAGCTAGACTAGCAGGGGAAGTAGTTCCTGGAGGTAGTGCATTCCCAGACACTAAGGTTGTGAAGTCAGGGCCCGGGGGGCAGCACCAGCAAGAGGGTCTGTGAACCTCTCTAATCTGGTTTTGTCTGTAGGCTCACAGAGCACTTCTCTAAAGAAATGGTTGGGTGGCATTGGCCCTAGGGATGGTACCCACAAAAGCAGATCCTGGCTCCTTCCATTTTCAGTTTTTGAACATGAGGGACAAGAAGGGAATGTCCCAGCAATCCCCATCCTCTGCACTGATTGGAAGAGGAGCAGAGAGCTACTGAATCTGGGAACAGAAAGGAAAGTTTTACCCTCTTTATCTTCCCGAGGTAGTACAGTCCATCTGTCCACCGGCACAGCACATACTGACCCTCTGTCAGCTTGGACATCAGGTCTTTGAAGTTGTTCTTGGCTTTTGCCAGAGCCCCCTTGTTGGGGAGGTGGCTGGTGGCACCATAGGAGTCCCGAGTCCCTGAGTCCAGAGCTCGGGTCTCCATCAGCTTCCAGTGCCACTGGAAGAGAAAGAGAACAGGGTTTTACTTCCAGCTTCCCTGCTCCCGAAGTCCACCAGGAGACTACCATTTCTGTACCCTATGCCTTATGCCAGACACTTTTATCATCTCACTTAATCCTCATGATAGCCCTGCGAAGGCGACATCATTCCCGTTCCTTGAGTAGAGAAACTGAGGTTTGGCAAGGGGAAGCAGCCAGCAGGTCAGAGGCAAGCCAAGATAATCAAAGTCCTGCTCTCTCCTGCTACCAGCCACAGAGCAAAGTCTTCCTGCCCAGGGGGCCTGAACCACACTCCCTGACTTGAAAGTGGAGGTTTTATCCCTTAAGCAAATACACTCAGTGTTCTCTGAGGGCCTCCCCCAGGGAGCACCCTCACCCCTACCACGAGATCTGCCCAGAAAAAACACCTAGAAAGGAACACTTTTGGGTGGCTGGTGACATGGTTGGACTTGTCCATCTGCACCCTCTGTAATCCCCTTTTCTGTTCTCAACTATGGGATGATTTAATGGAAACCAATTCTGGGACATTTAAACTCGCTTATGCTTTTACTCAGATGCAAATTTTCTCCAAGCTATTAAGTCATCGCTATGCCAATCTCTCCACACCTCTCCCTCACCACCCTTCACTGCTTTCTCTCTTCTGCTAATGGTATGACTATGGACCCCAGAACCCACAAGTGACAGAAACTTCTTCAACCAGTGAGTTGCCACAGGTGGCCAAGCACAAGGATTTCTGGCATCTGACTTCGCTGGTTCCATCCCCCGCACCCCACTTCAGCCCCCCTGGTCTGATTTCTGGCCTCAACTTTTGTATGCACGCATGCATTCATTTATTCACTCATTCAATAACTGTTCCCTGACCCTAGTGCTCAGGTTGCATTCACCTATGCTAGGCACCTGGGATGGGGAGGGCTAAGCAGGCCACTCCCTGCTCTCCTGCCTCCCCATTAGACTCTTCCGTAGGACCACCAATTCCCTTCTTGCTGCTCCTGTCCTAACACCTCTTGTGGCTTCCAGTGCCTTCACTGGCATTCAAAGTTCTCTCCATGATCCTTTTCTCCACTCTCTGGGCTCACCTGCACCTTACCCCTCCACATGGGTAGCCAAACACAGCCTGCCTCTGTTCCCTGCACCCCATACTCTGGTCCCCTCCCTCTCTGCCTTGGCGCTGGGCATCACTCCTTATGTGCGCTGTCAGGGAGAGTCGGTGTCTCTCTCAGGGGAGTGCATTTGTACTCCGGTGTGATTGTGTTTGATGACATCTTACAGCAGAGTATCAGTCAGTAAATGAAACGAACCATGTGTGTGCATGCCAGGGACCCTGGGGCAGGCCGGGCGGTGTTGCCACATCCCTCCTCCACGTCCAACCCTCCCCTCTGTTCTGGAGGGCCGAGGACACAGGACTGCGTGGGGTATGCGCTCTGAATGGCTCTCGTCACCGTCCCCCGTGCCATCACTCTGCCGCCTGGCTCCGAGGCCCCAGCCCAGACCGCGCGGGCTCGGCCCCGGCAGGTTCCCAAACTGACACCTCTGCCCGCCGCACGGCTGGGAGCGGCCCGGCTGTCGCGCTCTCCCCGCCACGCCGGGCCGCCGGGTGGCGGTCCCCCCACACGCATCTCCATCCTCCCGAGCGGCCCCCGCCGGCTGTGATTGGCTGATTCAAACCCATCTGCACAGAAATGCCTGTTTGCGGGTTCCGTCGGCGTCCAGTTCAAATCAGCGGCGCCCGGAGCGCGGGGCCGGCGGGGGCAGGAAGCTGGGATGATTCATACGCCGCGGCCTCTCCCAGGGCGGCCGTTGGCTTTTTAAAAAGGGTGTTCGGGAGGGAAAAAAAAAACCCAAAAAACCCGCTTTCAGGAGCACCCCCTCGGGTGCCAGCGCTCGTCTCGTCAGCCGCCCCGACGCCCAGCTCCCCTCCCCGTGCCAGTCCCGCCTCGGCCCAACTTTGGACGTGAGCAAAATCCCCAACACCGCGTCGGTCTCCACCCCCCCCCCGCCCCCGAACGGGAGAAGCAGCGATGCGGAGCGGGGAGCAGCGACCTGTCACCCACGTCCCCGAGGCCGGGCCCCGGACCGGACCCCCGTCGCTCCGAGACCCCAGGCGGCCCCTCCCTCCCCGCGCGCGGCCCCGAGACTCCAAACCCTCCTCGGAGACGCTCCGCGGTCTCGCCTGCTCGGGGGTTCGGAAAGAGAAGGAGCGCGCGGGGCGGGACCCCCGCCGGCCGGCCGAGCTTACCGCGAGGCTGCGCGTCCGCCGGTCCCACTTGGCGTCGGGCCGCCAGGCGCACCGGCGGCGGAGGCGGCTGAGCCCGGGCCGCGGCTGCCCCGCGGAGTGTCCGCCCGGGGCCGGGGTCGGGGTCTCGGCGGGGGCGGGGCGGGGCGGGGGCGCCGCGGGGAGGAGGGGGAGGGTGGCGGGGGGGCAGGAGGGAGGGGCCGGGGCGCTCAGGAAGGGGCCCCTGGGCGCGGGGCGCCATCTTTTTCGCGTTTTCCCGCGAATTATTGACGTCCCGCTTATGTAATTAGCGGGGGCCGCGCCGGCCTCGCCATTGGAGCCCGCGGCCGCGGAGCCCCGCCGCGCCGCCCGCGCCGCCCCCGCGCCGCGCCCCCGCCCCGCCCCGCCCCGCCCCGCCGCGCCCCGCCCCGCCCCGGGCGCATCCCCGCCGCCGCCGCGCGCCGAGCGGGCGCCCACCCGGCGCCCCGCCACGGGCCGACAGCTGGCGCCGCCGCGCCGCGGGGGGTGCAGGCGCGCGGGGGCGCGTAGGGCGCTCTCAGGCCGGACGCCCCGGACGGGAGCCGCGCAACGCCAGCGCGCTGCACCCTGCGCCGCGGCGCGGACGACCCGGAGCGGCGCAAACAGAAAGGAACAGACTCACAGTACACGGCGCAGACGCGAGCGCCCGGCACCCCGCGTACAAGACAGCGCGCAAGCCTCCGAGCCCGACGGCGTGCACACAGAGTTGCACACGCGGAGAGGCGCGCCGCAGAACGTCCACGTGGGTAGACACACACGCCAAGAGGCACCACGCAGACACACAGGAGAGACAGCACCGCGAAGAGGAATGACACGCAGGCACAACGCGCGGGCGCACAGCTCAGAGCTGTGCTGGTCGCTTACCCAAAACCGACTTAGAGCTGAGTGGCGCGCTGTGAAGGACGGCAGACGCGGGGTCCTAAGCATGGGGGTCTGGGGCAGTGGGCTCTGCGCTCGCCAGAGAGGCTCCTGAGCCTGGGGGAGGGGAAGGCAGATGTGCCCCCCTTCAGGCCCACTTTGGGGGTGGGGGCAGGATGGAGAATGCTTACCAAGCAGCCCTCCCCCCACACCCTCACCTGCTGCCAAGGCTCTGCAGACACCTCAGGAGGTTGTGGGGGGCGGTGTACACCGTGATGGGTGTGGTCAATGGAGGGCACTTCCCCACACCTAGCCTTCCGGGTTCTGGTCAAGTTGACCACCTTGGGCCCTCTAGCTCCAGCCCTGGGGCGACATTCTCTCTCGGGCGGGCTGGATCTGCCAGTAGGGCGTCGGAGCAGCCAGGCAGCTGTTAAGAAAGGAAACCCTGGGATCCTGAGCATATGTCAACTGTTAAGCCTCCTTTCCTCAGCTAAATTGTGTTGTGGGGAAGGTTATGGTTGTTTGCACAGCCTTTGGCTCCGGGGGGGGGGGGACCCGTAAATGATTCTTTTACTCTGCCAAGGACTTATGTACTCACTGAGTGTCTCCCTGGATGGGGCTAGAATTGAGAATCACGGGACTACAGTCTCTGGGGGGAATCAGGCCAGCATATAAACATGAGGGGCGCAGTGCTGCAAACTGGCAGTGGAATTAGGGGAAACCTGGCTTCAAGTGCAAGCTTTGCCACAGAGGGGGCAGAGTCTTTAGCCATGTTTCTTCATCATTCGCAGGGGACAAGGATACTACCCCATCTCACAGGGCCTTTGCAGAGATGAGGTTGAAATCAGACACGAGAAGTTAAAATCAGACATAATGAAGAACAGGTGCTTTTGTAAATGAAGTAGTAAGCAAAGTTGTTGGAACACTGCAGAAGAGGACATTAAAAATGCCATGAGAAGAAGTTTGTGTCACTAGTGATCAGGCTGGAGTTCAGATGTGTGGAGAGAAGCAGTGGGAGATAAGATTGAAAGAGAAGATGGAGGGCCTCCCCTGGTGGCACAGGCAGTTGAGCGCAGCGCTGTCAGCAGCCTCTGCAGCGCTGGTTCTGTTCCCGGCTGGCCAGGGAGAACCCCACATGGCGCGGCAGACCTCTCCTGCCTCGCCCGCTGCTCCCCTTAGCAGTGTCTTTGGTCCGTCTGCCTGTTCTGCTCCCTGCTCTGGCTCTGGTGAATCCTCTCACCCTCCCGCGCATCTGGCATGTACCTGGTTCTTGTATAAACAAATAAATAAATCTTAAAAAAAAAAAAAAGAAGATGGAGCAGAGTTTAGCTGGCTGAACTTCATCTTCAGCCCACAGGCAGGCAAGAGCCACTGAGCACAGGTGTGGCTGTGCCTCTTCTGGAGAGAGCTTCAGGACTTCTAAACAGAAGTCGTGAGCACCATCTGGATTTATGTCTGGACCTGGCTGCAGTAGATTAAAAGTGTGGTCAAACAAGAGGAAGAGGAACAATTCAGTTGTTGAAAAAAAATGGGTTAAGGATATCAATGGGCAATTCACAAAAGAGGAAAACTATGTGGCTGAAAATATGAAAAGCTGTTCAGCCTCACTGGTCATGTGAGAGATGCAAATGAAAAGAGCAGTGATACTTGCCCCCTAAACTGGTGAGGAGTAAGCAATCTGTCAAAAATGGGGTGGTAAGGCAGGGGTGGTAAGAATTTGGTGCCATCCCTCATCCACCATGGATGGACATGTAAGTTGCCACAACTACTTTGGAGAAGAGATAGTAAAATATCTAGTAAAGTCAAAGATGTTCATCTCTACAATTCAGCGACTCCACTCACTCTAGCACATCATTGTGAAAAGTTAGACACTGATTAATTGTCCATCAGCAGCAGTCAAAAAAAAATTTGTTCACATAATTTGTTCATATGGGGAATAAAAATGAACAAAGGGTTTAACCCTCAACATAGACACAGTCTCAAAAAAATCAACCTCGACTTATAGGATAAGTACAGTGTGATACAAAAAGCTTTGAGAACACTCAAAACAACCCTATGTATATATATTTAGGACACAGTTAGATAGTGAAAGCATCAAATCATCCTGGAAAAGCAAAAACACTCAATTCAGAAGAGTGGTTACCTCTGGGAAGGAAAGATGGGATAGGATCGGAAAGAGGCACATGGGAAGAGGCACTTCATTGTATCCATCATGTTTTGTTACCTGGAAAACATAAAAATATCTGAAGTGGATATGACAGAGGGTCCAGAGGCAATCTCCATCCCAATCTAACATTTTTTTCTCTATTTTCTGTATGTTTGAAGCCTTTGATAAGTTTAAGGGTGGGAGGGGCAGGGAGTCTGAGGGGCTTGCCACTGGAGGTTGTTAATAGTGCTGTCACGTGACCTGGCCCGCTGTCCCAACAAATCTGCTGCTGAGACCAGCCACTGCTTGGTGATCGGCATGCCAGGGGCCAGGTTCCCCTGGGAGGTATGGGGGAGGGAAGAGATCAGAGGTTTGGAGAAGTGATTTCCCCAAGGTCACAGTCACACCTGGTGGGGAGTTAGGATGGGTCCCCTTACTCAGCTGTGTCCTAGCACCTGCCCATGGGGAAGGCTGCCCAAGACCACCTTGAGAGGTCTCCTGCCCGCCTGCACCTGCTGCACTTCTCCCTTTTCTCCTGTTTCTAAGCCATAAACTTGAAAAAATAGAAAAACACCAGGAAGAAAAGTCACTTGTGATTTTCACTGTCTTACTTTCTGAGTTTTTTGGAGGTGTTTATAATTCATCTACAATAAATTCACCTATTTTAATTGTAGTTTATTTTGAAATGATCTTCTTTGAAAGAAGATCATTCTGTTTTGGAAATATTTTAAAGTACTCTAAAAAGAAGAAAATGCTATTCACAAATAGGAATAACTCATTATTGTAATAAAAGTTTTGTAAATCATTGTGATAGGGCCTCCCTGGTGGCACAGGCGGTTGAGCATAGCACTGTGAAGCTGTCCGCAGCCTCTGCAGCACAGGTTCGATCCTGGCGCCGGGGGCCAGGGAGCAAACCACATGGCGCGGCAGACCTCTCCTGACTCGCCCGCTGCTTCCCTCAGCAGTGTGTTTCAGTCAGTCTGTCTGTTCTTTTCCCTGCTCTGTCTCTGGTGAATCCTCTCACCCTTCCACACATCTGGCCTGTACCCCGGTTCTTGTATGCATGAATAAATAAATCTTATAAAAAAATCATTGTGATAAAGGTGCTTTCACCCTGAAAGCAGGTGACCAGCTCAGTGGGCCTCGGGGTCTTGCTAGTTCAGAAAGTCCTCAGTTTTCAAATTATAGTGGAAAGTGAAATTGTTAACACCACTTAAAATTAAAAAAAAAAAAAGAATGAAATCTAAAACAGTCAAGGTCAGGCTGTGACCTGTTGAAGAAATTGGGGGCTTGATTAGCTGTCAAGCCATAAACACCTTTACCTGGGGCTTTTATGGGGAAATGGCAGAAATCAAGTCTCTACAGTAAGCCTCGCCCAGGAGAAGTAGCAGAGAGCTTTCTGAAGACCCAGGACACACCATCACCTGACTCCGCCCCAGCCTGCTATGGAACCATGGGTGGGTCCCTTTCCTTCCCTGAAATGTAATCTTCCCCATCTGTTAACAATGACGTGCGTTTCATCCACACTTTCAACACTGGACATTCAGTCCTTTTAGGGAAGGCACTGGATGTAGGCACGTGCTGGGGTGGCCAGCAGGGTAGAGGGGTGGGGGATGAGCCTTAAAGTGGAATGAAAAACAGCCTGTGACCTCAGGAAGCTCCCCATCCAGGGTTGGCCAGGGCTGGGAGGTGGACACATCCACCTGGTAAGTGGGCCGGTGTATTAAGAGCTGCAGTCCAGGCCAGAAGTTGGGGCCCGGAGCAGACACGGATGATCTCTGAAGTTCCTCTGACTACAAAATTGTGTGACTCCACAATTTTGGGTAACCTTGAATAAATCACTTCTCTGATCTGGGCTTTTTTTTTTTTTTCATTATGTTCAAATAGTGGTAACATAAAAGTGGTAAGGGCCTCCCTGGTGGCTCAATAGGTTGAGGGCTGCACTGTGAAGCTGTCCGCAGCCTCTGCAGGGCGGGTTCGATCCCTGCTGGCCAGGGAGAATCCCACATGGTGCAACAGACCACTCCTGTCTCGCCTGCTGCTCCCCTCAGCAGTATATTTTGGTCAGTCTGCCTGTTCTGTTCCCCACTCTTTTATGGTGAATCCTCTCATCCTCCCACACATCTGGCCTGTACCCCGGTTCTTGTATAAATAAATAAATCTTTAAAAAAAAATAAAAGTAATGATTTTAGCCATTTTTCAGGGTACAGTTCAGTGGTGTTACATGCATTCATATCACTGTGTAGCCTTCAGCACCAGCCAGCCCCATAACTCATTTTATCTTGTCAAAAGGCAAATCTTTGACTCTTATGAAACACTATCTTTTTACCCCCACCTCCACAATCACCACTCTACAATCTGTCTCTGATTTTGACCACTTTAAGGGGCTCAAAAAGCGGAATCTTACAGTGCTTGTCTTTTCGTGACTGCCTTATCTCACCTTTGTCTTCAGCCTTCCTCACTGGTCAAAGTATGAAGTTTAGAACAAATGAGTAGTTACCAGACTTTTTCCATAAGGGATCTTGTATAAAGATCTGACCACCAAACACCATGCTTATGATTCCATAGATATTTTGTCTTTTCTTTCTTATGCATTATGTCCACTTATTACATTTAATCAGAGGTTTGACTAGTAGGATACAAATAGGGTAATTATAAAAAATAGAATTAGATGTATGGATAGATGGATGGATAGGCAGAATCCTAACCCAAAGACTACAATCTGGGTAATTATAAAAAATAGAATTAGGTGGATGGATAGATGGATGGATAGGCAGAATCCTAACCCAAAGACTACATTCTATGCAGATACTTTATAGCAGATACTTTGAGAATTTAAAATATCTTTCATGTTATTTCCACATTTACATGCAGAAGAGTCATTGAGTCTTAATATTTACAAGGCAGCTTTTCTTTGATCAAGCAATGAATTAACCAACTAACCAATTAATTAACCAATTAACCAATTAATTAACCAATTAACCTGGGGAGACTGGGTACTAGTCCCAAGCTGGGCATAGAGAGAGGAAATGCAGGAGAGCTGCCCCTTGCTGGGCATGTCACGGAGAGAAGCTACAGCTGCTCAAGAAATCATCAGAGGAAGGCAAAAAAGAACGAACACAATCGTGTGTGTGATTCAGCCCACAATGGCAGAACTGAGCTTTGAATCCAGTTAGGTCTGGTGTGTTCAAAGCCAGTGCCCTTCCAAATTCTCCCTCTGTCCCCTAGCTTCGTGATAGGAGCAGAGGGGCCTGGGTACCACTGCCCTCTGCTTCCATCAGCACTGCTGTTCGGTCTTATGGGTCCAGATGCAGCATGGGACATCCTAGATACACCATGTGATCTTGTGAGTGACATCTCACAACACTCCACATGTGAATGGCTTTTTGGCATCCACACAGGGTCCTTTCACATCCTTCATTCCATCCCCACCGTCATGCTACAAGATGACCTAGGCAGAGATGACGAGGAAACTGAGGTTATGGGGGTTAAATGATAGGTCCAAAGTCACACCACTAGAATGGCTTAGACCCAAGATTTGGGGTCAGGTTAGCCACAACAACTGGAGGGGGTCTATCTGGTCAGCTTGCCCAACTCCTCATTTTCTGATGAGGAAACTGGTACCTGGACAGCAGGTGAGGCTTGTTCAAGGTCACCCAGGAAAGTCTTGTTCAAGATCAAGGGGTACAGCAGCAGGGGAGTCATAATTTTGATCAAGGTCTCTGCCTCCCTGCTCAGGGAGGTCTTGTCAGACCTCTAGCAGTCCTCTTGAGTTTTTCTGCAGCCAAAATTTATTTTAAACTCGGCTAGTGGAGTGTTCTGTGATATGTGACATTCTCATGAATTTCGGGGAGTCCCTGCTTGGGTGGGGGAGCATCTCTGTGACTGACCTTCGGGATCTCTCGGTGTAGAGAGACAGTGGTTCTGCTATTTAAAGATATTCTTTCCTCTTTTGCCATTTCAGATGAAACCCTCAAGCCTGGCCGCTGTCGTCTGCTCTGCCCCCGGACCTTGGGAAACACGTTGGGGCAATTAGTGTAAGACGGTGTGCAGGGACCACGCAGAACTGTGTCCTAGTTGCTTCTTCCAAGATTACAATTCAAGGTCTCCTTTGCCTCCCCCACAGAGGAGAGCAAACATCCGGACCAGACCCACACATGAGGAGCCTGGCTTTGTGGGAGATGCCCTTGGTAAGAGGCTGGGAGCCAAGCACTGTCTATCCAGATATGGCTCAGACCACTGGGGTCTGGATCCCACCTGTGAGGCTGACAGGCCCAGGGTGGGTGTGTGGTGCTAGGGGTGGGGATTGGTCAGAAGAGCAGGGGGTGAGAATCCACATCAGGAAGGAGCCTTGACATTTATGTGTGCGGGAGCAGTGTGT
This sequence comes from Talpa occidentalis, assembly GCF_014898055.3. Lineage (NCBI taxonomy): Eukaryota > Metazoa > Chordata > Mammalia > Eulipotyphla > Talpidae > Talpa > Talpa occidentalis. The sequence continues at coordinate 70,737,861 of NW_023605083.1, forward strand.
ATGAAGAGCCAGCCAAAGCAGACAGATGCTAAAACAGCTGGATCATAAAAGGAAGGGCACGATGAGAATGAAGGGTAGGGACAGGCCTCTGCAGCAAAGGTCTTCATCGGGGTAGATCACAGGGAAAGCAGAGACTATGATAAGGCATCTCAACCCCACATGGGCTGCACCCCCTGGGTGTGACAGGGAGTATTGCCCTGTTAGGCAGCTGGGAAATGGTCTATTCCATTTGCACCCCCACTCCACTCCACTGTCTCTCTTGGGCGGCACCTCTTGGGATGACCCTCTGGGATGGTTAATTTCATGTCAACTTGGCTGGACTCTGTGCCCAGTTCTTTACTCAAACTCTAATTTAGGTATGGCTGTGAATTTAGGTATGACATGGTTGTAGCTAACACCTATAGGGGCCCATTGATTTAGATAAACACTACTATCCACAATGTAAGTGGGCCTCACCCTGTTGGATGCCTGAAAAGCAAAACTTGAGTTACCCAGAGACAAAGAAATTCTGCCCCAAGATGACAACATGGCCCCTGCCAGCATCCCTCTGACTTGCCCTATAGATTTCAGATTGATCCCACAGTCATGTGAGCTGATGCCTAAAAATAAATACATCTCTTCATATAGTTGACCCTTGAACAATAGAGTGGTCAGGATGCTGAGCCCCCCCTTCTGCTCAGTTGAAAAATCCATGTATAATTTTTGACTCCCCCCAAACTTAATGACTAACACAGTGCTGTTGTCCCGAAGCCTCACCAGTAACATAGCTGATTAACATGTGGTTTGCCTGCTACAGGTCTGCCTGCTGTGATATTCCTTAGGTTTTGGCAAGAGAGACTGTGCCAGAATTTTCACGGCATTTGATAATGTCTCTCCTGTTAAGTAGGAATCTCTGGTCAGTGCCCACAGGACCATGGGTAGCAGCTACTTCCTTGCATCGCATGGGATTCTTGGTTACATCTCGGCCACCTTCAATAGCGAGGGACTTATTAGAAAGATAGCGAGGTCACTCAAGAGGCTGGGGAATAGCTGGGGCAAAGGGCAGTGCCAAGGAAGCTGGGAACCGTGGTCCAGAGATGGCTGCAGGCACAGCGGGATCCAGGCTCCTTCACTGAGAGTGCTTTTGACCTACAAGGGCCCTCTCAGCACTCACTCTAGAGTCAGCCCCAGGAATGGGGATCTGGTTTACTAAGGTGATCTTTCGCAGGTACCCGTTGACTGTGTAGACAGGAGGAAAGCTGGAAGGATTTGGCTTCACGAGGCTCTCAGAGTGGTGCTGGTCATGGCAGGGACTGCTAAGTGCCTCCATCCCCCACAAGGGAAAGAGGGTTCTAAGGTGTGGACAGATGATACTTGGACACTCAGAGTTATTGTCCAACTTGAGCCAATAGCTGGTAGATGGTGTTGCTTGCCAAGGAGCAAGGCAAAGAACTTAGGATCTGAACCTGGAGTACCCAAGGTCAAGTTCTACCACCTAGCATCATGACTCTGGGCAAGTTATCTACTGTTAAGAGCCTTAGTTTCTTCCTCTGAGAAATGGGAACAGCAGTCCCTTCAGCTCACAAAACTGCATGTGAAAACACTTTGTAAACTGTAAAGTATTTCAGCCCCAGAGGCGGTGGGGAGGGAGCCATCATGCTGAGGCTTCTCCCATATTGGTGCCCAGCTAAGTGCCTGGTACCCAGTAAATGACCTGTAAGTGTTTGTTGAATAAATAAATAAACAAGTGATGGTTATTGCTATTCTAACTGGACCATCTACTTTGCAGAAAAGACTGGACAGAGGTTGTTGGACTCCCATGTGAGTGTTGTGAGCCCAGTCTTCACAAATAAACCTGCATCTTTTTTTTAAAAAAAACCCTTTTGACGTTTTCTTTTTAATTTGTGAAACCTAGCTACTTGTCTCAGGAAGAGTTTATGGAAGCAAGGGTTCCAGCTGCTTTGGGGCAGCCCATAAAAATGTCCTGAAAGTTTGTACCCATTAGAAATGAGGAGCTGTTGGAGGAGAGATGCCATAAACCCTGGTGAGGCCCACAGCGTTTCAGTTATTACCTCTCTGGCCAAGAGGTGCCTTCTTCATTCCTTCCTGGTCCCTAGTCAAAGGATGGGGCCCAGAATCTGTTAAAGAGAAACCACAGCTTTCAAATAACAGACAAACACGTCTTTAACACAGGTTCTCTGTGATTCAAACAGCTTCAAAGGGCATGGGGTGGGAAGAGGTTTCGAGATCTGTAACTGTAGCAGCTAATCAGAATGCCCACATCTCTCCTCTCTGCCAGCTTTGCAGCTCCAATGCCCCTCTCCACTCAAATCTGGCCTTAGGAAGCCCTCCTTGGTAACCCTAGGCCATCAAGTGTTTGCTCACTACAAGGCTCCTTTGCTTCAAACTCCTGGGGTTCCTTCTTGCTTCAGGGTCAAGGTCAGTCTCCTTAGCTTGTCATGCAAGGTCTTTTGTGATTTGGCCCCTTCCTGCCTGTAAGTCCTCTTCACATGCCCAACCCCAGCCTCAACCCCTCTTTAGATCCAGGACACCTTTAAATCAGCCTCTTCCCTGCTCCTTTCTGGCCTCAACTTGGGACTGTTCCCTTATCTTGGCTGCAATTCTCCTTTCCCTTCTTTCTATGGCTGGTATTTATTCCCAAAACTCAGCCCGGGCCTCCTGTCTGGAGGATGTGGGGAGGGAAAGACATGGGTGGGCAGACTGAGTCTGACTCCTCTAGGCTGGGTTCACTTGGGTTCCCCAGAGTACTCACCACACCTGTTGCAACAGTCTGCTCCCTGGCCTGCCTCCACCCTCTCCCATCCCCACCCTCTGGTTTCTCCTGGGACCTTACTCATCTCTGCTGATGAGGGTGCTCCTTTTGAAGCCTTGCTCCTCATACTTGACCCTGCAAGATCACCCGCGATCTTTAAAATGCAATGCTGCCTGTGTCCTCATCCTCAGAGATCTGAAGTAATGGGTGTTCCAGGTGTCTTGGACATGGGGCTGGGGGGCTGGGTAGGGAGCATTGGTTGTTCTGATGTGCAGCCGAAGTTGAACGTTGCTGTCTTCCTGGCACTGGGGCCAGCACATCCCCAGCAACTCAGCAGGGCACCAGGTAGGGGGCAGCACCTTGAATTCAGCTCCACCAGGCCTGCCAAAGCTGTGTTGAAAGAAACACTTTCTGGGGGTGTATGCAGGGTGCCAGCACCTGCATCTCCTAGGAAAGAAGCCTATCAAGAGTCTCACCCCAGACTCCAGGAGCTGCTGAGGCAGGACAGCATCTGGCCAGTCACCCCAGCACTCTCCTGAGCTGACTCTAAACAGCTCCTCGCAAGGCTGCAAGGTCCCCTTGACTTGCAAATCCTGCCAGGGAAGTCCAAAAAGAAAAGAAAAGGGCCTGCAGGGTTGGGGGTGGGGGTGGGGGGGTGGAGGTGGGGGTGTGGGAGGGTGGGAGGTCTGGAACACTGCTCTGCTTTAGCCAATTCTTGTCCTTTGGGAAGATGGGTCCCCCCAGTCAAATCATACATTTTTAAATCCACAATTGGATTTTTATGTGAAATCTCCTAACTCTTTAAACTTGACAACTAATTCATAATAAATTCAATAGGCTTCTCAGGCCAGAGCAGGCTTACCTGAGGGTGCAATCGCAGGCACACTGCCAGGTGGCCATCCCAGCCGTCCCAGCCACCTCTAAACCCAGCGAGTGGAGTCACTGGCTGTCCAGCTCCCTCCTCCAAGCGGCTTTTCTGCTTTGGGACAGGGCCAGGACCAGGGCCAGCATGGAGGGGGGCACAAGCAGCAGCCCTTGAGAGTTGTTCTGTACGTGCAGGGAGTGTGCCATTTGGGGACATGGCTCCTGGGGAAGACAGTGCTCTTTTCATGCCAAGTCAGCAGGAAGAGGCCTTTGGTCTCAGAGCCTGCCTGGGAGAGTCACGCCTCAGCTCAGAAATAACCAGTTCATACCTATGGACATGGAACTGCCTGGCATCTGGCCTTGGCTGCTCAAAAACTCAGGGGACAACTGGTGGCCTGTCTCCTGCCTGTCTCCTTCCTGGGTGCTTCTGCCCTTTCCAACTTCTGTTTTCCATTTGTCTCTCATCACATGACAGTGCCATTTCCATTCCATTCTCTTGAAAATCAAGTAAAGAAGTGATATTAGGTGCCTTTTGGAATGGGGCATGCTATCTAATAATGAAGCCTATACAAAATAGTAAGTGCTCAAAAAATATTTTTTTTTGTTGAAAAAAAAAAAGACTGCTTGAATGATTCATCTTGTGGTCCCACCCAGGCCTTGCACAGAGCAGGTGTTCAGGAAATTGGGGGCAGGATGATGGAGTGGAAAGCAACGGTTTAGAGATGGGGAGACAATAGCCCTGCCATTTCCTCTAGATGGGAACCCTGTCGAGTTATTAAGCCTCTCTGCACCTCAGCTTCCTCATCTGTAAAATGGGCATAGTTTCAGTACCCACCTTATAAGCGTTGGGAGGTTTCTCCAGTGAGAAGGGGTTCAAACTTTTTCACTGCTGAGAATGGGTTTGAACCTCTCAGAACTGCTTTGAATCAGTTAGAACACATTTTAACTGCTTTTAGCCAATAAGATCTGGTTTGAATGTGTTTGGACCACTCTGAACCAGCCAGAACAGGTCAGACCACCAGAAAGCAGTTGGAACTGGCTTGAACTGATTTTAAGCAGTCAGACCTGTAACCAGTTTGAGTTGGTTCTGGTTAGAATCAGTTTTGGTTAGAACTGGTCAGAACCGGAATGTGACACCTGCCCAGGTGCTGAAAGTTCATCCAGAGCGGGGCGCCCAGGCTAGAGCAGAGCTTCCCAAAGAGTGGTCCGGGATCAAGAGAACCAGCAGCAGCCGGGCAGGCGTGATAAATGCAAATTCTCCACCCCCACCCCGTAATACTGAATCCAAAAATCTGTGTTTTCACAAGCCCTCATCTTGATCCTATGCAGGGCCAGCTTGCAAGCCCCTGGTGTAGGGGTGAGGCCTGGAGCCCCTCCTGAGCCTCAGTCTCTTCATGTGTCAATAGGGCGAGGCTTATGGCAGTGGCCTCCATAAAGAAAATGCATTTCCATAAAGGAAATGAGATGAGTATGGGAATCTGCCTGGCACAGAGTTTAAGCCCAGCAATCCCCTCACTCATTCATCAGACCAACTTTTGAGGGTCAGCTACCACACTGTTCTGTGATAGCAGAGATTCAGCTATGCACCCAAAGATGCCTGACTCCATCTGGGAGGAGACAGGAGACATAGACATAGGTAAGGGGAATTCATTCTCAAGGTCACTTGAAACACGAATGCCAAACTTAGGATTTTTACTTGAAATGTTTCTGTTAAGTTTCTACAACAAAGCCATAGGATCTTTGTGATTCCGGTGCCTCCAGGGCCACCTGACCACTGCTCTCCAGGTCCCCTTTGGTCCCAGGCTGGCTGCTGGAGGATGGGCTGCATGGAGGGCCAGCGCCCACCCCACTCCTGCGGCAGGGTGAGCCTTGGAGGAGCTGCAGTGGAAGGCAGCAGCAGGAGGCCCTCTTCTGGGGTGGAGGGGCTGAGGCCCCAGCTGCCTAGAGAGGGCCTGGCGCTGGCCAGGAGAAGGCGCTGGGAGCGAAGCCCTGCGTGTTTGGAATGCGGCGCCCTCAATGCATTCCATATGACTGCGGTGCTGGCACTGGGCCTGCCAGAGGGGACGGAGCCAGGGGATGGGCCTTGCCTGGCAGCAGCTGCAAGCCTGTTAGGCCCTTGTGCGCCCCTGGCTGTGAGATGTACATTTATTGTCTGTCTCCCCCAACCCCCTGCATCGGGATGCTGACCTCTGATGATCCTAACGGGTACCAAGCCAGGAATGAAGCAGATGTGAGGGGGATCTGATGAGGGAACACCTAATAAATGGCTTCTCAGTAGAGGCCTTTAGGGAGGATTCTCCCCCTTAAAAAGAGCCAGTGCACAAGCCCCCGAGCACTCAGTTTCAGCCACTATGGGTGGGAACCTTCTGTGCGCCAGGGCCTTCTGTGTGCACCCCCAGCAAGCCCTCATAACCCCACTGGTCAGGGACCCTGGTATTTAGCTTGTCCAGGTAATGACAATGGACTTAAAGCTGGTCATGTGACTTGCCCAAGGTCTCACAGCCAGCAGGGAGGCAGTGAGCACCTGAAACCAGGCTATAGACACCAGGTCCAGTGCTCCAGCTATCCAGCTCCAGAGGGAGGGGACTACCGGGAAAGCTTTAATTTCCAACCTCCCCAACTATACCCCCTGCCCTCCACCCCACCCCACACTCCTCCTTCTTTCCTCACTGGGACTGGGAGTTATCAAGATTCAAATTAAGAAAACAAAGTATAGAAATCTCCAGCAAACTCTTCTTTTAAACGTCACTGAGTTGTAATTGACAGATAAAATCATCAGAGGTTTTGAACTTTCAGATTTAAGGGAGCATGATTGCCTTAGAGAGGAAAGTCTGTGATTGTCAGGTGACTCACATCATATGACCACAGCACCGTCCTTGATTAATAGGCTCTCTGGGTACAAACCTCCAGTTAAAACCAGGAAGCCAATAAGGATGTCATTACATTATTTAACATTGAACTGAAAGTTTTAGCCATTGCAATAAGGTTGGAAGCAAGGAGGGAGTGGGAAAAGAAAAGAAGTAATCTTAAGGATTCTGGAATTGGAGTTTATACTATTGATTTTACTTAATATTTGTAGTAGCTCAACAAGGTAGATGGTTATTGGATATATTTGCATTTTTTCCATTTTTTCCTTCTAAGGGAATTGAAGTTCTTAGATAAGTCACTTGTTCGTTTGCCCACCAAATAGTCCTTTTTACTGCTATTGAAAAGGAGACAAAATTATGCTGATTTAAATAGCATCTGTCCATCTTGAAAACCAAAAGCATGCAGTGTAAAGCTGCTAGAATAAGTGAATTCAGGAAAGCAATTGGTTTCACCTGAAACTGGTTGAAACCAGTAAAACCAGTTCTGGCTGAAACCAACTCTACCAGCTTGAACTGGTTTTATTCAGTTTGAGCTGGTTTTATCCAGTCATAACCAGTTAGAATAGGATTTAACCAGTCAGAACCACTTTTATTAGGTCAGAACTGGTTTGAACCAGTTTGATCCAGTCAAAACTGGATTTATCTGGTAAGTCAGTTTTATCCAGTCAGAACTGGTTTGAGCTGGTCAAAACCGGTTTTATCCTCCAGTTCAAATAGATTTGAACCGGTTTTAGCCAGTCAGAACTGACTAGAACATGTTTTAACCAGTCATAAACAGTTTTATTCCAACAGAACTGGTTGTAATCAGTTTTCTCTGGTCAGAACTGTTCTGAACCTTTTTAACTGCTGAGAGCTGGTTCGAGTCCATTAGAACTGCACTGAAGCAGTCAGAAGGATTTTAACTGGTTTTATCCAATCATATCTGGTTTGAATGTGTTTTGACCACTCTGAACCAGCCAGGTCAGCCAAGCCAGAAATTGTTTGGCAAAACTCAGTTCTGACTGCCTCAAAGTGGATGAAACTGGTTTTGACTTGTTCAAGCAAATGAAACCAAAAACAACTGATGCTGAAACCAACTGACACTGGATCCAACTGGCTCAAAAAGGCTGAAATTGTTTGAATTGTTCAAATGAACTGAAACTGAAACCAACTGACACTGGCTATGACCAGTTCAAGCCAGCTGAAACTGGTTCAGACCAGCTCAAGCCGGTTGAAACCAACTAAAACTGGCTTGAGCCAGTTTCAACTAGCTGAAACCGGTTCCAACTCATTCAAACTGGCTGAAACCAGTTCTTACCCATTCAAACTGGCTCTAACCGGCTGAAGCTGGCTCAAATTGGTTCCAACTCGTCCAAAAGTGGCTTAGACCAATTCCAACCTGTTCAAACCAAATGAAACCTGTTCAAACTGACTGAAGCCGGTTCTAACTGGTTCAAACTGGTTTGGCAAAAGCCAGTTCTGCCTGGTTTGAAAGGGCTGAAACCAGTTCTGACTTGTTCAAGCAAATGAAACCTAAACCAATTGACACTGAAAACAACTGACACTGGGTCTGACTGGCTCAAAATGTCTGAAACCATTTCTGATTTGTACAAATGAACTGAAACTGAAACCAACCAACACTGGCTGAAACCAGTTCTGACTGGTTCAAACTGACTGAAACCAACTGAAACCGGTTTGGATTTATTACAACCATCTGAAACCAGTTCCAACTGTTTTTGACCAGTTCAAACCAGCTGAAATTGTTCCCAACTAGCTCAAACTAGTTCCAACCAGTTTGGCAAAAACCAGTTCTGACTGCCTCAAAATGGCTGAAACCAATTGAAACCAGCTGACATTGGATCCAACTGGCTCAAAATGACTGAAATCTTTCCGGACTTCTTCAAATGAACTGAAACTGAAACCAAACGAAACTGGTTCTGACCAGTTCAAACTGGTTTGGCAAAAACTGGTTCTGACTGCTTTAAAATGGCTGACACCAGTTCTTTTTCAAAGCAAATGAAAGCAAAGCAAACTGAAACTGAAACCAACTGACACTTGTTCCAACTGACTCAAAATGGCCGAAACTGCTTCTGACTTGTTCAAATGAACTGAAACTGAAACCAACTGAAATCAACTGACACTGGCTCTGACTGTGTCAAACCAACTGAAACCGTTTCCAACTGGCTGAAACTGTTTCTGACTAGTTCAAACCAGCTGAAACTGGTTCAGTTTGGCTTGAACCAGTTCAAACCGGTTCCAACTGGTTCAAGCTGGCTGAAACCTGTTTTGAGTGGTTCTGACTGGTTCAAACTGCTTTGTAAAAAACTGGTTTGGACTGCCTCAAAACAGCTGAAATCTATTCTGACTTGTTGAGAGCAAAAAGTGTGTGGATTTTTTATTATTCTGATCTACTTCATTAGATGATGTCACCTCTACATCCTGAAACTAAGCTTCATCAGCCTAACAATACCTTTCAAGTCAGGTCTCTCTTACTTAGTACACTCTCCAAAATATAAGCAGCCCCTCGGGCAAGGCCATGCTTTTCAGGGGCAGGGCTAGGCTTTTGGGAGGAGGGCCTAGACTCTGCCACTCTGCCTCCTCCTGAGACCTGGCCTGGACTTCATCAAAACAAACACACAAATAATGATCACATTTACTTGCCAGACTGTTGAGATGCTTGCTTACATGCCCTGAAAGACCTCTAAGACATGAGTCCAGTTCTCCAAGATCCCTCCTTGGCAGGGAGATGGCAGTTTTGGGGCTGGCCCCCACCCAGAAGACTTATGAGGCAGCTGTGCTGAGGCAGCCAGAGCGGTTGCTAAAAATAAGTCTTGTCTAGCAGGACTGGCGGATCATCAGGGCTCATCCCAGGTGGATGGGAGTGGGGAACGTGGGGGCCGGGACCCTCACCCACCACCAGGGTGCCCCGCTTGTAGTTACCCATCCCTGACTATAACACAGTGAGAGGGGCCTACCCCCACTATCCAAGACTAGTGCAAACCTGACACAAGCTACATCAGAAATTCTAAATTGTCTAGATTGACATTTAAAAAAAGAAACAGGTAAAAATAATTTTAATTATTTATTATATTTACTCAATCTAACATATCGAAATGCTTCTCATTTCAACATGTCATCAGTAGAAAGATATAAATAAATTCTCTTCTTTGTATGGTCTTCAGAACATGGTGCACATCTTCGACTTAGGGCACCTCTCCAATTGGAGTAACCACATTTCAAGTGCGGTATTTGTTTTTAACTGTTGCTGTAATATAATACTATAAACTTAATGGCTAATAGTGCACACACGGTCTCTGAATTCTGGAGTTCAGAAGCGTGAAATGAGTCCTAAGGGGCAAACCAAGGCGTGGGCAGGGCTGTGTTCCTTTGGGAGGGGAGCCTCCAGGGGAGAATTCCTTTCTGGTCTTTTCTAGCTTCTAGAGGTGGCAGCCTGCATCCCCTCCAACTGTTCCTTCCTCTGGTTTTTTTTGCAGTCACCTCCTCCCTCTGCTTAGCTGACTAAATCGACTCTGACTCTTTTTTCCCTCCTCTTCTGAGGACTCTTGTGATTTCATTGGGTCCACCTGTGTCCAGGCTCCTGTCCCCTCTCAAGATCCTTCATAATCCATGTCAGGGGGCCTGTTCACAGGGTATGGACACTGGCGCCATTATTCAGCTGACCACACATGCCCACTGCCACACGTTTGCAGCCACCATCCTGGACAGCGCAGTTCATGATGACAAGCAGAGTTAGCCTGACTTCCAAGTGGGACCTCAGGCATGTCACTTTCCTTCTCTGTACCTCAGTTTCTCCATCTGAATGGAGTGGTAATAATTTCAGCCTTGGCTTTGGCATCATAAGACCCAAGTGTAGATCTTGAGTCCACCCCTTATTTGGAGTGGTCTTGAGCAGGCTAATTTCTTTTTTTTTTTTTGGTTTCTCAGTCTGTGCCCATAAGAAAGGGCTCCTGGTAGAATGTTATCATGGATGTTAAGTGACGACAGGTGAGCAGAAAGCCATGCTGGCAGCTTTATAGTCTATGGGACTTCTGAAGACCTCCGGAGCAGGTAGAGGCAGCAAAGATGTCTTCTCTATACTCAAATGCAGAAGCACAGGGACATCATGCTTGGCCCCAGGCTAGGTCTCGTTTTCTGATATCCAGCTGCCCCCTCACCTCCATGCTCAGAAATGCCAGCCTGGGAGAGCAGGCAGGACTGAGGACCCATTTTATAAATGAAACCTCTGAGGCCTGAGGAGTTAAGTGGCTCTTGGCCTCAGCAAGTAGAAGGAGAGTGAGCTACAGGGAAGGTGGTGGGAGACAGCTGAGGTCCTGATCTGGAGCCCTGGGCAGCAGTGTGAAATCTCAGGGATTCTGGAGAATCAGGGAGGGTCCCTGCTAGACATGGCTGTGGGAAGCCTCGTGGCAAGAAGACAAGCATGGGCCACAGTGGGCATCACAGGTAGGCAGAGGGCCTCGGGATTTTCTTTCTTCCATCTTCTGTGGGGCAGCTCTGCTAGGGTTCATGGACCCCAGTAAGGGAAGCAGGTTGGCGCAGCTCTCCCCATTATATAAAGGAGACTCAGGTGGAGGGGTGTTCCTGCCAGTACCTGGCATGGGAGTAATGGCTGGACTAGTACCATCACCGAGACCTCAGCCGTGGCTTTTCTGTCCTTGACTCAGGTACGTCCAACTCCCATTACCATCACATCAGGAGACTATGGAAAAGATCTTTAAAATTTTTTTCTTGGTTCTATATATTTAAAAGGGCAACCTCTGCGAGTGGGCCTCCGAGCAGTTAACCAGAGAAGTGAATAACTTGGTTCACTGAGGTCCTGGGAGTCTGGACATACCAAAGGTAGGGCCTCCAGGCAGGGAGAGTGGAGGGCTGGTGCCCCCTCCTCCTCTGCACCTTCTGGCCGCCCCTGGGAGCTCGGTAACCTGGCTTCCCCTGGAAGAGGTAAGGGAAACTGGGGATGCCCTTCCATGTTGGAGAAGCTGAACTGAAGGCCCAAGGTGGGGGCCAGCACTGCCCACCTATGGGACTGAGAGTGAGTGAGGAACCCAGTAGGAATGAGCCTCCTGAATGTTTCTGAACCCTGCAGCCCTATCCCCTCCTCCACCAGGGCCAGGAGGCCTAGCACTAGACACTTTCTGGGCTGGAAGGGACCCTCAAGGCCTTCAAATCCCCAACTCCCAATGTGATGCCCCTTACCCCCAGTGCATCCCTCTGGTTCTCTCTGTTCACTTCCAGTGGCAGGGAACTCGGTCGGTACAGGTCAGGACAGCCAGCATTCATGCTACACCCTGTCCTTTCTACCCCCTGACCCTGGGCCTGAGCAGGAAGAGGGCAACTTGTTTCCAGTTCTCCTTGGTAGCCCCGCAGTGATCTTCCCATCTGGAGGCCACCTTCACTCAGGTTCCACATCCCCAACTCACCATCCATGCCCTAAGCCAAGTCTCCATGGCCTCCCCATCTTGGTCAGAGTCCATTTCATGATGCCCAGCTGGAGCGGCTCCCGGGTACGTGGTCAGTGCAGAGAGCAACTGTCCAGCCATGGCTTCTGGCTGGACCCCTTGATTTTGTGGGTCCTGCCCAAGGTCCTCCACCCTAACTGATAGTGGCCATAGTCATCCTGTCAGTCCTGCTCAGGTCGTGCCAGCCCACTGCCGTGCCCCAGCATGCTGGCGCCAAGGGCAGATGTCTGTCATCCTGCAGACCCTGCAGCCTGAGCAGTGCTCCCTCTGGGTCAGGTGCACCCACCCACCCCTGCCCTAAGTACTTGTCTCCACAATGCACTTGAGGAACATGGCATCGTCCTTCACGTAGGCATGCTTGGGCGACTGCAGCCGGTTGAGGGGGAAGAAGAGCGGGCAGCCGCTGGCCACGTTGGTCTCACTCTGGGGCCGCTGGAAGGATGCTGAGCTCAGGTCAGGCCGGAAGGCGTCGATGGCGTGCTCACGGTTGTTCTGGTCTAGCAGCATGAAGGTGACCTGCAGGCAGGGCAGGTGGGAAGTCAGGCCTGGGTGGTGGCAGCAGGGCTTGGAGTCAGCATACTTGGGCTCAGAGCGGGGTCTGGGTCTAAAACAGGCTGAATTTTGGCCCTTCTTGTGGCCGTGTGGGGCTATCTGCTTGCTTCTCTTTTTCTGATAATGCTGCTAGTTCAGGTGACACCTGGCACCTCCTCCAGTTTTCCTTCTCACCCCACCTGAATTTCATTGCCACGTGCCTTCCAGGGGGTGTGAATCCAGGCATTTCAGCCCCAGGACTTGGCGCAAGGCCAGAGGGAGTCTTGGCCATTCAACACCAACTCAGTCTCTTGTTTCATAAAGGGGAGACTGATCATGAGAGGGGATCAAGGGCTTGCCTTGGTCACATGGCCAGTTCACGCCTAAAGCGGGACCTGAATCATATTTCCCCCTGGGACCCTTCCCTGCTTACCTTGTTCCGGAAAGGCCATGGCAACAGGGCATCATACTCCCCTCTCATGATCACGATGAACAGCGACAGGTGGGTCCTCTTTCCTGCCCCGTCCCCATTCAGGTAGAGCCTCAGACACAGCTTGTAGCCGTACTTGGCAGTGTAGAAAGCTGAAATGTGCAAGGCGGGGTCAGCTCAGAGGCAGCTGCACCTCGCAGAAGAGGAGACTAGGAGTGGGGTTAGGCACTCAAAATTCAGCTCAAAATTTCTCAGCTCAAAACTGAGAAATCTGGGGTGGGGCCAGCATTCTTCTGCTATCTAGTGCATAGAAGAGGACACCTGGCCTGGTAGTTGTCAACTGGCCAGGCCCACCTCAGGAGTTTCTGCTGAAACTTTGCATTTCAAACATTTGCAGGGGATGGTGCTGCTGCTGGGACCACACTTTTGATGGAACCAACCTACTTTCTGTAGTTGGGACACCCAACTCAGCGAGGGCAGCAGTAGCCTTGCCTCACCGTGGGCACAAAGCCCGGACTAGAGGCCAGACCTCCCACCCTTCAACACTGATTATTTCCACAGTCCTAGACAGGACAGTGTTGGGTCTCCCAAGGTTGGGGGCGAGGGGACGGATGGCTGACAGTTCTGGTGACCACCCTTGACCAAGGCCTCTCAGGGCTGAAGTTCAGCAGCCTGTGGGCTCTCCCCCTGGGTTATCAGGGTAGGGGGTGCCAGCAGCAGCGACCTCCAGGCCACATTTGGGAGGGACTGAATGGGGATGGGTGTGTGGGCTAGCAGGAAGGGGCAAAGGAGGGACCAGCTGACAGTCTGACTCAACTCTGCCTCTTACATATTTTCTGGTAGACCAGAAAGCCAGAGCCACTCACTTTTCCCTTTTTGAAAAAGTGAGGAGAAAAAGCCTACTCCTGGGAGGTGAGGTCACCCCATGAAGGGGCTGTCCCTGCTCCTGAGGAAAAGGGCCTGGCTTTGGATCAGCCTGGTCTGCAGCGCAGGGTCAATCCTCCTCGATAAAGTCAGGAGGTGGAGGAGAAATAATCCAGCCCTGCAGGTCCTGGAGCCATCAGAGGAGATGATGGGCAGGACAGGCATGAAGCTGGGGCCCAGGGAGGGGTCCTGAAAATTGCCATCTGTAGAAACCCTCCCTAATGACCTGTTTACTCAGACACAGGGAGTGAGGCAGGGGAAGGACAGGCAGGACTGAGCCTCTTGTGCACAAACAGACACACTGTTATATAAACAGACACCAGTAGGAGAAATATGTGCTGAGTAATTATACTGTGTCAGGGGCAGGGGCCCAGCACAAAATAACTTTACACAGTGCTCACGCTGACGTCATCTCCACTTATTTCAGATCACTGGCTGCCAAGGGCAGGGCCCCGCACATCATCGTGAAATCCTCCTCCATGCCCTCTCATTGGCACAAGCTTCGGAGGATGTGACAGTGCTCAGGGAGGGAGAAAGGGAGCCTGTTCACATAGCCCGGGCTCTACGCGGCTGAGCAGAGCTGGGCATGTGCGGCCCCACAGGTTGCTGGCTGTGGAGGTGGCGTGTGTGGATACCAAGTGGACCCAGCCAGGCTGTCAGAGTCGGCTGCTCACCCACCTGGTTTTCTACTTCCGCTGGGGACCTGCCTTCCCCATCCCCTGACAGTGGTCTTGGTGTCCCTGGGAGGTGCTACCTGGAGAGAAGAGGCTGACGGTCCTGCCACATGCTGACTCGTGGCACCGCCTGGTGACATTGGTGATCTTCCACAGGAAGGTGCCATCGAAGGTGGCCTCCTCCATGAGGCGCAGGCTCTGCTCCAGCTTGTCCAGGGCCTCATCTTTCTGGGCCAGGGTCTGCTGCAAGTCCACCACCTGTGGGGAGGCCCATTCAGCGAGGGTCGCCAAACCCAGCTTGGGGTGGGGTCTAGACAGTGGAATATGGAAACAGATGCCTCCCTGAGCACATCTCCCACAGGCCCGTATAGCTGCCTGTGCACATGCTGCTGGAATTCCTTTTCCTTCCTTTTCCCTGGTCAGCATCTACTCACCAGTCAGGAATCTGTCTCACAGAGCCCTTCCTCTGGGAAGCCTTTACCCACTGCCCTGGCTCAGCTTGGTCTCTCACTTATGTTCTTTCAGACCCTTTACAACAGTTTTAGGAGAGAGATTTTCTTGCCTTTCTTACCAGATGGTTACCCCCAGCAAGGGCTCAGCCCAGGCTTGTTTTTTTCCTGCCTTGCATAGTGCCCAGCACTGCTGTCAGAATAGAGCCAGGATACTTGTTGCTGAAGAGACAGGTGCTGGCCTCAGGGAGCCCATTTCATACATGGACAAGATCGCATAAACAAGGCTTTACTCAGTCACTCAAAGCCAACACTTTTGGTAGGTTCCCCACTGATGGTTGAAAGAATACAAATGCATTCTTGTGTGTGCTCAGGTAGGAAGTCAGGAATGAAAGTGAGCTATCCTTAAAGAAAACTCAATCCCTAATTTTACTGATGAGGAAGTTGAAGTCTTGAGAAGGAAAGGGACTGGCTGAGACCTACATATCAAGCTAGTGGTTGTGCTGCAATTGAAGTCCATACCTAATCCAATATGAGACAGTGATATAATGCTGCTACGGCAAAACAAGCAACATTATCATGGTGACTGGCTATATTAAGAAAAATATAAACTCCAGAACAAAGGAGAAGACAGTGCAGCTCAGTCAAGAACTTTCAGATAAGTGGATTATCTGGAGTTGGCTGGGACTTTTAGAGACTGAGGCAGAGCATACAAAGATAGTGAAATAGCATGCGCTGATGAAGGGGTGAAGTCATCAGGGGTGTTTAGTCTAAAGAAAGAAGTACTCGGGCCTCCTGGGTGGCGCAGGCGGTTGAACGCCGCACTGTGACGCTGTCCGCAGCCTCTGCAGCGTGGGTTTGATCCCGGCCAGCCAGCGAGAATCCCACATGGCGTGGCAGACCTCTCCTGTCTCACCCGCTGCTCCCCTCAGCAGTGTATTTTGTCAGTCTGCTTGTTCTGTTCCCCGCTCTGTCTCTAGTGAATCCTCTCACCCTCCCGCACATCTGGCCTGTACCCCAGTTCTTGTATAAATAAATCTTTTTTTTTTTTTTTTAAAAAGAAGTACTCATGACTGCTTACCTCTGAAGGAATTCCATGCAGACTAGAAGACACATTTACTTTTTGTGCCCTGAGAAGCAGGAGCAGGAACAACGCAGGGAAGATACAGAGAGACTGAATTTATTATTATTATTATTATTTTTTTGCATGGAAGAACTGGGGTGTAGGCCAGAGGTGTGGGGGGTGAGAGGATTCACCAGAGACAGAGTGGGGAATGCAACAGGTGGACCTACTGAAATGCACTGCTGAGGGGAGCAGTGGGTGAGACATGAGAGGTCTGTTATGCCATATGTGTGTTAGCTCCCTGGCTGGAGATCGAACTCACACGGTAGTGGAGACAGTGCTGAGACTTAACCCCTAGGCCATCAGGGAGGCCTGAGAGACTGACTTTAGCTTAGTATAAGGAATAACTTTCTAAGAGTGAAAATGTTCAGCATTAGAATGAGATATTTGGGGAGGAAGTAGCCTCTGTTGAGTTCAACCAAAGGAACTTAAGTACTGGGTGTGGGCAGGGTGGGAGGTGATAACCTTGACTATAACTTTTGACTCTGCCCTTCCTAGAAGGTCCTGGGACATAGGAGAGAGGCATTTGGATGGCAAAGTCTGCTCTGAGCTGAGAGAAAGGGGACCCCCTGAACTGAGCTGGAAGGTACACTTGCCTCCCATGCTCACCTTCTGTTCCAAGCTCAGGATGTGTTCGCGGTCTAGCTGGCTCTGGTGGATGGAGGCAGCCAGGGCTAGGTGGGAGGCCTCTACCTCCTTGTTGAGGACGGCGACAATGTTCTCAAACACACGCAGCTTTCCCTCCAGTTCCACCAAAAGCTTCTCCTTCATGAAGTGCTGGAGGACCAGCTCGTCCTGGCTTTCAGAGCAGGGTGCCCTGTAGCAGTCCACCTCCAGGTCCCCAGCCACCTCCACAGCTGCCTGCAGCTGCAGGTCTGACAGATTGCGCTCTAGGGTCATGGGCCCCGATCCTAGGCCAGAGCCCAGATGGGCCTTCCACTGTTTCGCGAACTCCAACAGTAGGTTTAGGTGGGAGGCCTGGGAGGTGGCCTCATGCTCCTCCATGAACTTTGGACTCCCCTGCCGAGAGAGTGTGGCTTGTCAGAACAAACAGAGTAGGTAAGGGGAGAAGTGTGAGCTGTGGAGAGTCTTACCTCCTAAGGCTGTCAAGGAAAGTCAGATCCTTCCACCCTGCTGCCCAGAGGCAGCAGGAGGGCTTCAGAGGAGGGCCCTGGCATGGGGCAGGCCCACAGTGAGCCACGTGCTGCTCCTCCAGAGCAACAACCCCACTCTGTCTTTAGCTCAGTGATTCAGGACCATGGAGAGAGGCATGGGGGGGGTCATCATTTTAGTGATGCTTCACCAACACCCACGTGAGTCATTAAGAACTTCCATGAATATGGCGATATTTTGAACAGTGTGACTTTTTGCTTCTGAAAAATCACTAATGTAAGTGACATCTAGAGGGCAGGCTTGATATCATGGGAAAATCATGGAAAGGAATGGGGAGGTCCAAAGGTCTGGGAGTGTACTGAGTGGATCTCCTCTCTCACGCTCAGGCACTTACCTTGAAGGAGCAGCCAACACTTGCAAAGGAACACTTAACTCCAGCTTCCACCACGTCAGGGTGATCCTGAAAATAATAGCAATGTCACCAGATGTCATCCGGGTCCCATTGGCCACTAACAGTGCTCTCTGTAAAGCACCAGGACCCCTCAGGGCATAAAGCCTGCGCCACAACTACACTTGCTCCTCCCTCTGCCTGGCTCACTCCTTTCCACCCTTCGACCTTCAGCCCTTCTCTGGCCTTCCTGCAAAACAGGATCAGGGGCCCTGTCTGCTGTGGTCCCGGACAGCATTGCTTCTCCTTCAGGATACGTTATGCCCAGTCCCATAATCATCATTCACTTTGGTTATCCTCACTGGTCTGAGAAGTGGGAGGCTCATGACTGTTCCCAGTGTCAAGGATGGTGCCTGGCACCAAGGAGATACTTAGAACATGCCAACCACATGAGAGAACCCCTCCTTCACCCTGAAGCCCATCAGGACTCTCCTTGCAAGTCCTAGCTACAGCCCTCCTTGGCAATCCATCCTCAACTGAGGCACTGTCGCCCTGCACTGTGTCCCCGCCAGATCATGCACAGACTGAAGCCAGGGATAGATGGTCTCAGTGCTCTTTTTGCAACTTGATAATACTGGTAACCTAGTTATGAGTCTGAGGGGTTTAAAAATGCTTTCATGCTCATTGTTCTTCCTAGGGTGCTTAACAGTGAGCAAGGCAGGGTGGGTTGCTTGTTGCCATTTTACTAAAGAAGAAACTGAGGCTCAGAGAGGGGAAGGGATTTTCCCAAAGAGGAACAGCTAGGGAGCAGCACAGCCTCACAGCTCTTCCCACACTGACCTCCATCTCTTATCAAGGGTAAAGCCCCTGGGAGACTGGGAGAAACTTTATTCTATAACATCTATCTGGGAAAGGACTTGCATCCAGATCACATAAAAAACTCTTACAACTCATTAATAAGACAAACAAGCTAATATAAAATGGATACAATTTGAACAGTCACTGGACAAAAGGAGACACATGGATGACAAATAGGCTGATGAAAAGATGCTTAGCACCACCAGCCATCAGAGAAACGCACATTATAGCTGTGATGAACTACCACTGTCCATTCACTAGATGGCTAAAATTTCAAAAGTGACAGCATCAACTCCAGGTGAGAGTGAAGAAACCAGAACAGAAGGTTGGTAGTGGAAATGCAGGGTGGTAGAGCCACTTCGGAAAAACCCGTGGAGGTGGCTTATAAGGAGAGATCATACTTACACAATAACTTACCTATAAACCATGCTCACAAAGTCACCATACAACCCACCGTACAACCCACGACAAAATCCCACCATATAACCTAGGAATTCACCCAAGAAAATGCAAACATATGCCCACATGCGTATGTGTGAGTGCTCAGAGCAGCTTCATCCCCAACAGCAACAGTTTGGAAGCAAACCAAACAGCCATCAAATGGATGAACAGACTGTGGTCTATCTAAACTACAGGACATTACTCAGCAATCAAAGCAACTAAAACACTAATATACTCAACAGGGAGGAGCTTCAAGAACATTTACATTGAAAGAATCAGACACAAAAGAGTCCAGACTACATATTTTCATTCTTATGAGATGCTAGAAAGGACAGAGCTATTGTGGCAGTGCAGCTCCCAGGCAACTTGGGGCTGCAGTGCGGGAGTCTGACAGGACATGCGGGCACATGGAAACTTTTCTAGTATAGAAACTCACTCACCGTCTTGACTGTGGTGGTGGTCACATGATCGTACAGTTACTGCTGTTCAGCTACCCGTGCACTTAAAACAAGTGAATTTTATTGCATATTAAAAAATCTTGATTTCCCTAGGGATTTTCTTTAAAGAATCATCTCAAGGGATGATGTGAAGTGAGAGCTGGATGCAAGGAGAGGAGGACAGAGGTCTTTTGAGCTGAGCACAAAGTCACACCAGTTATTATTCTTTAAAGTAAAATGAGCAAGGGCTGTGGGTTTAATGAGAACAGTTGGTTTGGGACACAGCACAGCCCAGCAGAGGGTTACCCCCTCGCTCAGGCTTCAGGCACAAGTTGTTCCCAGCAAAGAACAGAAAACAGATGTTTTACGGGGTAGAGGGCGGCCTTGCAGGGAGACGGTCTGGCTTTGGGGAGTGTGAAGTGTCGCAGCCTCTCCCCGCAGAGAGCTTCCCAGTGCACAGGAGCACGAAGGGCCTGCTGCTGGGTGTGCGCCCGGTTCCTGGGTGACCTCCTAGGGGGACCTCCTGGCCTTAACACTCACTAAAAGTCCAGGATTGGAATCCCCTATAATTCTAAGAGTATCAGCTTGAAGTGAGAGTCCTGGGAAGGGTAAAAGAACTAAGGGTGGAATTCCAAACACCACCCAGCAGCTGAGCCTCGCTGCTCTCCTGTCTGGGAGGGTAGAGACTATTATGTAGTGGAAGATGCTATGGATGGAGGGTCACTCTTCTTATGACGTGTGTGCAGCTATGGGCTGCAAGCACTGACAAGAGGAGGGGGAGGGGTGACCTAAGAGGCCTTCTGAGGCCCAGCTGGCCAGCCAGGCTGCCCTTCTTCCCGTCAGCAGTTACTCACTCTCTCCTTAACAGTGCTACCTGGGGTGAGAGCGTGAGCTCTGAAGCCCATTTCGGTCCTGTCACACAATGGCTGAATAATAACTAGCACAGCTGTATAATAATAATATACATAATATATATAATAATAATAATAATGAATAATAAGTAGCACTGGGGGAGTGATTAGCCTCCCCATGTCTGAGTTTCTTCATCTGCAAAATGGGAATAATTATAGTGGTTCTCCACATAGGATTATTGTGAGAATTAAGTGAGATGCTGATATTGTTGCTGTTAACAAAACACCACAAACCTGATGGCTGAAGACAACTGTTCAGGGAGGCAGGGCAGGAAGGGCTTCACCTTAATACAAATGGGAAGACAGAGCAGGCGGCTCACAGAAGTCACACTGCCCTTTCGTCATTGAGGACCTGACTGAATCTAGTCTTCTATCCCCTCTGGGGATCTTTCCAGGGTTGCTACATCTCCCCACTTGTGTAAGCACTGCCCCACAGGGCTCACAGAACCACGAGGAGGAGGTGGGGACTTCTGAGCTCAGAAGCAGAGCTCAGGTTGGATGGTAACTTGCGTGAGATGCAAATTGGGGGCACAGGCAAGGCTGAGCATAGGGGCCGGTACTTCCTTTGGACTGGGGAGTCCCTGCTTTACCGAAGGGCAGCCTCACCTGAGAGCCAGGGATCAGGGGGCCCTGAGAGAAAATCGGGACTGGGTTGCTGAGGAAGAACGAGGGCTCTGTCCTGGGCCCAGGCTGGTATACGTCTGCTGCCACAGAGGTCCCTGTGTGAATGGCCTCAGAAAGTGCTAAAAATAAAATCTGCAGTGGAATTTCCTCTGAGGAGGAAACAGAAAACAAAATCTCACCCTGGAAGGAACACTCATCCTTCTGTCCGTGTCTGAGACGTCTAGGGGTGTGGTGTTCTAGGGGTGTGGTGTTCCTGGCCACCCTGCTTACCTAGGTCCTTTGGGACAGGGTCCCTGCAGGAGGCCCCCACGCAGGCAGCAAGCACTTAGAGAATGTGAGCAGGAAGAGGGGCCAGGAGCTCGAGCACCGCTTCTGGGAAGCCGCTGCACACA
Source organism: Talpa occidentalis (assembly GCF_014898055.3). Lineage (NCBI taxonomy): Eukaryota > Metazoa > Chordata > Mammalia > Eulipotyphla > Talpidae > Talpa > Talpa occidentalis. The sequence continues at coordinate 70,759,095 of NW_023605083.1, forward strand.
CAGCCACACCACTGGGCTGGGCTGAGAGGCTGGACTAGGTCTGAATGCCCTGAAAAGGTATTTTAATCGAGACTCATTGGTGCCACTTCCACGGAGGACTCCTCAGTGACAGGGAGGACCCACCCTGTCAGTGTGCCTTTGCCTGCCAGTTCCTGTCCTCCTCTGTCACTGGGTCAGGCTCCTTTCTGGCAATCTCTGCCCAGCTCAACTGCCACTTTCTCCAGAAGTCCTGCCTGGTTTTCCTAATAGGAAGTAGTCTCCTCATTCCTCACCCACTGGGTGGGTTCCCATGCTGGCTATCATTCTAACCTGCATAAGACATACGGAGATGACCCAGCATTTGGAAGCAGCATCAAGGAGAAAATGTCACCAGGCCAGGCGGCTCTGCCTCCTCCTTCCTGTGTGACTTCGGCTGGGGATGCCTCCTCACCGATCCTCCACATGTTACCCATGGGTGAAAACAGGGATATCACTACCACCCATGACACTGGTTGACAAGGTTCCAGATGCAACTGTCAAGCTCAGCAGTGTAAGGGTTCAGAGATTCACTTCTAGGATCACATGTCAAAGGATACAGATAACTGGGAGCACAGATAGCCCCAACACACCGCAACTGGGTTGACTCCAGAGGGGCGTGGTCAGCATCTTCCCACAGACACAGGATTGCCTCTGGGGACAGGATATTGGCTGACCTGCCTTTGGTGGCCCCAAGGCGGCCAGACATGAGCTCAGTATACAGATGGACAGGAAAACAGTGAAGCAGTCAGTGCTTTGGGGCACAGGGTAATGAGCTCCTGGCCCTGGATGGACATAAAGCCACCTGGCAGGAATCCAGCACAGAACGGAAACTGGACAAGACAGCTGACTTCCTGTCCTTTTCTGATTCGAGAATAAGTTAAGGCATTATTGAAAGCTACTGGCATCACATGCCAGCTTACTTCTCACCTTCTGGCCTTAAAGGGAAGAGTGAGAAATGATCCCATTTGCAGGGTCGTGGGCAGACAGCACAGACTGGTATTTTCTAGACGTTGGATTGTTCCCACTTCTACAGGAAGGTCACTCCAGGGAAGAACCAGGTCAACAGTAATCGTTTAATATCTGCTTCTTACATTAGCTAATTGGCCCAGCACTTCTCAAAGAGAGATTAATGGAACCAAGTCAGAGGATGAGGATGGATATCTAAGCAGATGGCCTGGGGAGCACGGGAAAGATGAGCAAGAGCCTCTGGCTTCACTCTGCTGGGCTCCAGCTGGGCCTCCTGCCCACCACCACGTTCCAGATCCCCACTTGCACAGACAAACTTCGGAATACCACGTGTGCGGAGTGCTGACTTATAATCAGCCGTTTCACTTTGGCCAAAAGTCCCCCAAAATCCCCCTCTCAGGCAGGAGCCAGAGTATTCCCTGATCATCCTACCACATAGCTTTGTGCAGAAGGCAGATCACTGGCTCAGTCTTCCCCCCAGCTTTCCCCTGGGGGTGCAGTGATGAACCCACCAGGTGGAAAAACCGGGGTGAGGGAGGCCTGCCTGTATCCAAAAGGCCTCGGCCCCCAAATGTAAGCGGCATCCTCCTCCTACCCTGAGGCCTATTAATTCCACCATTAGTCACACCAATTGGTTTGAGGTATCAAAGTTCAAACTGTGCTGTGAAGGACACCAGGAGTCCCCAGAGTCCCTCAGGGGCTGGGGCAGGAGAAAGAATTTGGATAACTGAGAGGAGGGGGTTGCCAGGCACACCTTTAATTCAAATGCTTTGACTTTCATCTGATCTCACATAAGGATGAAAAACTAAAATCATTAGATTAAGGGATATTAAAAATCTCTTATTTGTATTATCTAACATCTGTTCAATGATGGCATGTTGATTTTGTGAAGCGGCAAGAATGGCCCGTGTTAAAAACACTAGCCCCAGAGCACTGAAGCACCTGTGCCCTCCCTGTGCGGGGGCATGGGCCCACAGAGAACATCATGGCTCTGCTCCTTCCTCTTGGCTGGCCCCCCAAGACGCCCAATCAGGAAGGTTCGGGAAGTGGTTCCATGGATCAGTTTATCGTATGAACTCCTAGCACACCTTAGAGTGTAAAGTTCCTGGAAAATGCATTTGATCCTGATTCCTTTTCCCCTGCAGGCTGTTGGAGGAAGAGCTGCTGAGAAGGGGACCTCAAAACCAGCTCAGAGTGGCTTAGACAGGAAATTCCCCCAAGTCTGATGGAGAGGTCAGAGTAGAGATGGGGAAGGAGGTGTGAACACTGGTCCAACAGATGGTGGGGGGGGGGGGGAAGCCACCCTGCCTGCCACTGACTGTCAATGTGGATATCCTGTGATGACCTTGCAGAGACATCTTAGCTTCTTTTTACAAATGGCCACACAGGCACAGGAGTCATGTCAGCCACGGAATGAACTCTACAGAGCCATCCCTGGACACAGGCTCCTGGGTCCTGGGCCTGTTAGGTGCAAGAGAGGGGGTTTTGTCTGAAAGAAGTTGAATGCATTACAGAGCAGACAAATGAGGGTGACAGAGCAGTGAGGCCTGGTCACTGGGGAGCTTCTCACTGACACTCCCCTAGGGGTATCAAGACCCTGAGAGAAAAATGAAGGGATTAGACCTAGAATATTGGATTTTTGTTTTGTTTTGTTTTGTAAATTGGGGGACTAACATAGATTGCCATCTTGTAATTTTACTAAGGTTTTACCAAAAAATCATCATCAACTATCACTGCCATTTAATTTATAAAAGACATGCACAGGAAGATACACATACTCTCAGAATACAGGTTGATTCAATAAATGGAAAGAATTTGCAATAAATAGAAAGGACTCACTACAGTTTCCTTATTTTTATAATTCTGACATAAACTGGTGATGGATCAGTTCTGGGTGGCATGTGGCAACCTCTTGGTTGGACAGATGACCTATGAGGGTCCTTCCAACCCCAGGGGGGGCTGGGGTGTTAAACAGGGTGCCTGAGAATGTCTCTTTGGTCCCTTGAGCTTCGAGAGCTCTCTTATTTCTGGAAGCATAGCTGGGCAAAGCCCAAGAGATGAGCTGAGAATGACTTCTGCTTGCCTGCAGACAGACAGGACAGAAAGAACTGTCTAGGTTAAGAGTTGGCTACCTTTTTCTGCCAAGAGCCTGATGTAAACATTTTTGGCTTTTGGGTCTGTTGCAGCTACTCATTTCACTCTTGTAGGATGAAAATGGCCAACTACCATACAGCAACAAGTGGGCTGTGGCTGTGTGCTGATAAAGCTCTATGGGCACGAAGTTTGAATTTCCTATCATTTGCATGAATCACATACTATCATTCTTCTTTTGATTTTTTTTAACCATCAAAAAATTCAAAAACTATTCTTAGCCATTCAAAAACAGGTGGCAAGCTGGATTTGTAGCAGTTGGAGCCTGAGCCTAGACTGCTTTCTCACCCTGAGTCTGTCACAGATCAGCCACGTGGCTCTGGGCAAGTTGCTGCAGCACTGTGACCATCAGTCTCTTCATGACTAAGAAACTGAAAAAACCCAATTCAGTCCAGACTCATAACAAGGTGGGGGGTACCTGCCACGGGCTGTATGCGCAGCTGCCTGCTTGACTTCAACCTTCACAAATGGAGAAAGTGGACAAATATCCTTTCTCGGTTGTGTCAACATACCTTCTCCTGAGACAGAAGGCTGCCCGGGCTCACCGACAGGGAGTCGTCCCCTCTGCATTTGGAACAGATCTGATCCTTACAGTTCCTGGGAATACATGAACAAATTCCACTGAGGGGGGGCATTCATGACTCCCCAGCACCAGCCTGCATGCTGGTTCCAAAAGCTCAGCCCTTGCCCAGGGTAACAGCTGCTATATGTGACATCAGCGCCAACAATCCTGCACCCACCATTCCCAACCCTCGAGGGCATGGGGCACCCAAAGCTTTTCTGTAGTTTGCAGTAAGTTTCTTCAGCAGTCAAACCTGCCCTAAATAAGGCTATTACAGACCTTATTTATCCCATTTGGTGGAACATCTCATTGCAGAAATATTAACATGCTTGACTATAAGGTGCTGCCCCAACCCCTGCTGGAAGAATTATTAATACAACAGCAATACACTGATTGCTTCTCTAAAATCTAAAATAAATTCTGAATTCCCAAACACATCAGACCCAGGGGTTCAAGTAAGGGATTGTGGACGGGTGACTATATTTGTTTTTTCCAGGTTCCTCTATTTAGTTTCAGTCTTTTATTTTTAGTCATCACAGATGATTGTGGCCTCTTAGAAGGAGGGGTCCTGGAGATCACCCAGCTGGGGTGCTTCACTGGGGCTGGTGTCAGACTGACTGGTAACACAGGGATCTATGCTTCTTTGAAGCTCCTGAGAACGAATGACCCGGAGTGAGTCACCAAGGAGGCCCATTTTACAGCTGAGGGAGTGGGGCCTCAGGGCACGTAAGGACTGGCCAAGGGGCAGTGATTCTGAGCACAGCTGGAGTTCTGGACAGAACTCTTCAGGCTGGTCCCTGCCACATCCAGTTGGCTCCTCCCCCTTCTCTGCCAGGTCTCAGAAGAATGGGCAGGGAAGCCAGGAGACCATTGCAAATCCCAAGATGAGCAATGGGCTTAGGGGGAAAACCAGTCAAGTTTTGCTCTGACCCTTCCACCACTTGCCCCTCCGCCTCACTCAGCCTCACCCCACCCCCATCACCAAATTTGACATTCTTACTGACCTGATTCAGTTTTCCCACCTCCTTAAGCTGTAAAACCCCAAGCAAAGGTCACTCTGGGGCACGTGGCAGTTTAAGAACATAATTGCCAGGAAATGGACCTGGGGCAAGCTGATGGTCTCTCCTCATTAGGCCTCAGTGTCCTCATCTGTGAAATAGGAAACTAGTAATGCCTGCCCTTCCAGGTTCTTCTGCGGGCCCAAGGATAGAGAGCCGGGCACACAGTCGGTGGTTAGTAGTCGGTGAGATGCTAATGGTTGTATTAAAATATACCCCTCTGAGTTATTTATGTTTAAGTATAAATATATAAATGTTACTATATCATATACAATGTATTACATATTTTATATACATACAAAATTTCAGTCAATATGGGTCATAGACATATGTTCATATATAAGTACAGCTATATACACATATATGCATTTTTATATATTATAAAATATATTTATTGAAAATACATACATATATTTTCCCCTTTAAAAAGGTCGACAGCAAACAGTATGAGTTTGGGTAATATTCAGAAGGAGATATATTTGCATACCAGTTTGTCATTTACCAAGGGAGTTTACATTCATTATTGCAAGAATGTTTTTTGAATATTCTTGGTTGGGCTTTATAACAATCCTGGGAGGTAGAAAATAGCTTTACAGGCATTTCACAAACAAGGAAGCTGAGGCGTGGAGAGGTTAAGCAATCTGCACCAAGTAGCCAGCTGGGCCTAGAGTGGCCCCCTCTGCCCTGGACAGCAATCTGCTGGGAGGGGGAGGGGCTGTCACCTTTCTGAGCCTGTGTCTCCTCATGCCCATAGTCAGAAAGGGCAGCATCAAGCACTACCGGGGAAAGGATGTGGGAACTGAGGCCCAGAGAGGTGCAGTCACCAGTTCCTGTCACCCTGCTTTCCGTGGGGGTCCCTCCCTGGCACCTTCTAACCCACCCTTTGCTCTACGGTCCCCTCACCTCACGTTCTCAGAGAGACAGGTGGTGCAGCGGAGGGCCCTGGACGAGGATGGGTCCTGGCAGACAGCGGGGGGGCATCCAAAGGGAAACTCATTCTCATCAGGGGCCAGGCGGGGGCTGCTGGCTGAACCAGAGGCCATCCTGGGGTCCTAGCTTGCTCAGGCGGCCGGTCCAAGCTCTTCGGAGCAGGGCACCAGCCCGTGGATCCTCTGCTAAGAAGAGATGAGTGCTGGTTGGGCTGCCCTCCTGGCGAGAGGGCGTCTGATGACTTTATCTTCTTCTCTCTGGCTTGTGTGGTTCAACGTCACAGCTGAGTCACAGCAGGGATGGGACAGGAATTACCCTTTGTGGTGAAAAAAAAAAATCCCCTGGATGGGGCCTGAAGGCTCTAGGAGTGTCCAGTCATTCTTTAGTGAGAGAGCAAGAGAGCACATCAGGGAGGAAAAAGAACCATGTCACTGCCTTTCAGGAACTAGCTAGTGTTTCCCCAGCAGAGAATCTGGGGCTCCCGCCAGCTTCCTCCACCTCCTCCCAGGGGGCACTCTGCAGAGAGCCACAGCTGGTGACTCGCCTGAGCTCCCCGGGACCTCGGAGCAGCCTAGAGAAATCTCGGAGGAGGTGCTGACCTCCCTGGTGGAAATTCCCCAGGGTTCTGGAGGCAAGTCCAAAAATGCAAGTTCCAGGCACATTAGCTCTTTCCTGTCCAGAGTGTCCCAGGTAATAAACACTTCCTCTCCGTGGTTCTTTGGTTACCCCATCTGTAAAAACAGGAATTTAACAGGTGGTTTCTAAGATTCTAAGATTCAGGGACAGGGATGGAAGCAATCAGAGGCAGCAGGGAGGTCTCCACTGGCCCAGCCTCATCGCTTGTGGCAATGACATGGGGCCCTGCCTGCCTTTGAAGTCCAAGACCTCAGGACCATGGCTTGCTCAGGGTCCTTCCCCACGGTTCCACTCAGGAAGTCATAGGTGGCTACACGGTTGGGTCAGGCGTCACCACTTCCCTACCCCGAGGAGACCAGAGCTCTAAATAAATAAAAGGTCACAGGGAGTTAGTCTCAGCGGCCCAATGGGGCACAGATCCACAGCCACGTGGGAACGATGGCCCTGGCATGTCTACTTGGTGCCAAGCAAGGTTTTCCTTCTGGATCCTCAGAGCAACTGCCAGCTATTCTGCAGCCACATAAGGCTCAGAGCAGCAAACTGTCTGGTCCAAAGTCACACAGGCCCTGGTGGGGGAGCAGATTAATTCTGTTTCTCTGCCTGTACAAGGCAGCCTGGTAGAGCCCACAGAGACCCGGATGGAGGGCTGAGCTTCCAGCCTCCATTTTCTTAACTATCAGATGGAAATGATGATCCCTGCACATCTTTCTATCCTACTGGGTTGCATTTTACAAACTCTCAGTGGCTCAAACCACAGGCTTTGAGACATTTCAGCTCGGACAGCCCTGAGCTGGGGTCCTGAGTCTACCACTTACTAGCTATGGGTCCTTAAGTGCTCTGAACCCGTTTCTGCATCTGTGAAACGGGGTAACAGTAGTACCCACATCATCTGACTGCTGTGATGCTAACCGAAATGAAAGGCAGACAAGAAGCACAGTCTAAGGGAAGGGCTCGGAAGACAGTGACACTGGATTCTGGCCATGGCCACAGAGCCTCAACACGAAAGGACAAATATGGCAAATTATGCTGGTATAATATTTTCCCATTCATCAACTGCACTTGAGGCCCACAAGTGGACAAGGCAGATCAGATGTTGTTCTCTGACCCTAGATAATTACAACTGCTGCTCTTAACCTGGAAGATACTGGGGCTGCCCTCAGCTGCTCACAAAGAGGGCATGGCACTCCAGTGCTGAGGTCTAAGTCAGGACCTCCACCCTCAACTGAGCAAGTCCTGACCCGGCCCTCTCAGCAAATGACCTTGAGACCTACGTCAGGGAAAAGACCACCTCAGAAAGACATTTAACTGTTTACCTCACAACTGCACCCCCGCTCACACCCCCACCTGTTCTCTCCAACCCTGGCTTGGCATAGACAAGGCACCCAAGTCTTCTCCCTGTCCACATTCTGGGTCCCTTTCTCTTTCTTCTGTCATAAATGACTCTTTTCCCCCCCAGTTCCTTCCTATCAACATCAAAATATGTCAACCTGCTCTGATAATAAGTGAAAAATGAAAGTGGTGCCTTTTAATGCTGCTAGGTATTTCACTGGCATCACCTCATCTAGCCTTCACATGGACCCTCATCATCCCCCTTGTACAGGTGACGGATGTGAGGCTCAGAGACATTAAGAGACTTGCCCAAGATATCACGGATAGTGAATGAGGACTCCTGAACCCCAGCCTGTGGTCTAACCACACATGCTGCTGTAGCTCTTCGCTTTCACCCTTAATTCCTCTCTGGCAAGCACCTCTCTCCTCATTTGAACAGTTTCCAGAAAGGATAGTCCACACAGGCTAACTCTCCATTTCTGAACTAGAACTTCCTTTAGGTTTTCCCAGTCCAGGTTGACAAAAGCCCTGGGCCCTCCCAGTTTCTATGGCCCTCCTTCCAGAACCTGCTCCTTCCCTTGGTTTCCCATATTCCCTCCCAGTCTCCCTTCCACACCCCCACAGCCCCCCACCCTTCTCTAGCTGCGCCTTGACCTCTCTCTTCCATTCTTAACTTTCATCGGATTCATCTCTGTGACTCCACCTGCGGGGTTCCACACACGCGTACCCCCATCTCCCAGGCTTCCACTTGTCCTTAGGGGCGCATCTAGACCACATCTCACGTTCCCTGGGCGTTTCCGCGGGCCACTCCCTGGATGGGGTTGGGCGCCCGTCTTCAAAATCCCGCCTGCAAGAGCACAGCCTCCCGCCCTCGGCGATACCTGCTGCCCACCTGTACCCCCGCGACCGCCCCCCGCCCCCAGCTCCGTCCAAGCGCCCTCGAGGGCAGGTGACGGCCGCGGGCCACCACAGCACACCTGCCCGGGCGTGCGCGGCGCCGCGAGCCGAGCAGCGGCCGCGCCTGGCAAGGATGCGTGAACTCCGGGGTGACCCCGCGCCGGCTAGCGGGGCTGGGGCCGCGAGTTCGGGGGCGGGCTCTACGGCGGAGACTTCCAGTCCCAGGCCGCGCGCGGGGAGCCCTGCACTGGGGAGTCCCCGCCTGAGCGAGCCGGACCCGGGCGTCGGGGGACACGCGGAGGCTGGGAAACTGCCAGCGGTCCTGGGGCGCGGTGGGGCGCGCGTGGGGGGTGGGGTGCCGCGCAACCAACCTCGGCGCGGCCGCCTCGCCGCTCCCCGCCGCCCGGCCCAGCGCTTCCGGCGGGGCGTCGGGGACGTGGCCCGGCGGCGGAAGCCGGGGAGGGCGGCGCCGGGGAGGGCCGGGGCCCGGGCGGCTCCGGGGTGGGGGGCGGGGGCGGCGCGCGCGCGCGGGGAAACTGAGGCCCGGGGCGGGGTCTACGGCGGAGCCCGCTCGGGTCTCCCTCGGGGGTCCCCCGCCACACTCCACCCCTGTCCTCCCCGCGCGGCCCTGGTGCAGGTGAAGGTCTCGGGAAAGTGTTCCCCGAATAAGGGGATACAGCCCGGGACGCGGGCCTCCAGCAGCCCCGACCACCTGCAGTCCCGCCTGGGGTGGGTGACCAGTGGCAAAGCCCGTCTTCCCTGCCTTGGGGTCCCACCAAGAGCCTGGGAAGGTACCGGGCTGGCCCAAACTTCCTGGCTCGGCGTGACCAGCGGCGATGGTCGCCCAGGTCGCTGTGCTTTTACACAGTGGGCATTTTAAAGAAGGATTTCTGCTTTCAGAACACACGCGGCACTCAGTCACTTATTCCTATGAAATTGTTGTCTCTGTTCGTCAAAGTAGTTAGGGAATTTAGTGTTGGGATAGAATTTTTCACAGATAACCTTTATTTTTAGGAATTTGGTTCCGTTTCTATCAGACCTCTCAGATCCGCTGCAAAGTGAGGTGAGGCAGGAGGGAGGCGGGCCACTTTGCTGGTGGTGTTTTGTTTTAATTACTCAGAGGCACTCATTAAATTCTCTTCATGTGAGAGGGTCCCAGTTTTGGTCTTGAGAGCCAACTGCCATTGGGAACTGCCTTTTTACTTCTTTGGTCTTGTTTGTTTAAACCTGGGATGCACTTAAACCTCTTAACCATCCAATGAGAGCTTCCTCCAGAATCTGAGGGGAGTCCTAGTTAACCCCTAGGCCTGGGGACCCCACCCAGAGGGCAGATGCCTGGTCTCTGACTAGTAGAAGGGTTCAGGATTCCAAGCATTCTGTGGGGCCTTTAAATTCTAAGAGAAAAAGATTCACAATTCTGAGTCTCTGACTTAAAAATTCATTGGTTCTCAGTCCACTGCACGGAGGAGTTGGGGTCTGTCAGAGTTATGCTCTGGGCCTACCCCTGTCCCACCCACCCCTTCCTCTCTGCCTCCAGCCAGTGTAAGTGATAAGGACAGGCCACCTGATTCACTCTCTTCATGTGCCACATCCTGTTTTCAGATTAATGAGCTCATTTGGTGGAAATTTACCAAGGGAAATAGTTTAATTTTGGAAAGTACCAAAAACTTATTAGTAGTCACTCAGTTTAATTTGGGGGGCTCATGAAATAGAGGGGGCATCACCGGAGGAACTCTGAGCACTCAGGGCAGGGCAGAGCAGCAGAAGTTGAAAGTCAAGCCCAGTGAGGCTGAACCTGACTCAGAAAGGAAATGAAACCCCTCGGAGACCACTCATCTCTACCAAAAAAAAAAAAAAAAGTAGAAAATTTTTTTTTCTAAAAATACATTTAAAAAGAATAGTCCATCTGGTTAGGACTCAGGCCTGGTGGCCTTAGCAGGAGGCCATGATTGAGGAACAAGAGAGCAAACAGGGAAATGAGATGTGTTCTTGCCACAGCGGTCCCTTTCACATCCATATCCTTTGCCTGTTCTAAGAGGCACCAAAATGCTTTCATTCTCTGGTTTTGCCACAGTTCTCTAGCATCAGGCTCTTGACATTGACATTGCCTACCTAGTCTTGTAGCTTTTTGAGCTGGTGGCTCCTGCGAGGAGCTAGGGAGGGACTGAAAGGCCAGGAGGACTCTGGTGCACTTGCCACAAGCTCCCAGACTTGGCCTGTCAGTGGCTGACCCCTTCCTGCCTTCTGTATTTCCTAGAGCAGAGAGTGGTGATCCCTTCTCATCTGCAGACTAGAAAAGTGGTAAAAACTGATAAAGCCCTGACAGTTCAGTACTGGGATGAAAGTAATTGTGTCTCCCCTCTTTCTGCCACATCAGAAATCTGTGCTGATATATTGGAGGATATATTTATCGGTTGGAATAAGGCCTGGACTGGGAGTCAGGAAACTTGTGTTCTGTTTTTTATCCACCGCTCTCCCACTAACCCAGTTGTTTGGAGGGGGGAGAAGAAATAAGTAATTAATGCATAAGCAATCATTTAAAAATGATCACTGATTTTGTGTGTGTGTGTGCATAAAAAGACCTTAAAATCATAGCAGTGTCGGGGGTTTCAAACTTCCTATTAGCTGTAGGACTATGTCTTCAAATATTTTCTCACATGGAGTCCCAACAGCTAGACCAGCTGGAAGCTTAGATGCTCTGTTTGACACCTACTGTGTGCATTGTGCTTCTCTCCTCCCCAGATGACTTCTGTGCTCTAGGGACGTGGCTGGCATGTCGTGGACCTGATGAGATGTCCTCAGGCCCCAGAAGTGGAGTCTAGGATTCACTCCTTACTGACTTGCCACTGCAGTCCCAGCCTATTCAACTTTTCCCCAGACAACTGTTAGAGTCAGGACACTGGTCACCAAGGGCATTTAGAGAAGGGAGAGATCACACAAGCCTGGAATATTAGCACTCTGGGGGGGAAGCAGGACCAAATTGTAGCCTAAACATCTGGAGGATCAGGGTCCACCCTTGTGGAAAAAATAATAACGATGACAATTATAGTGACTGCCCTTCATTCAATGACAGACACTCTTCAGCTATGCACATTACAAGCTATGCTCCCTTTACTAACTATAGCTTATTCTATACACTTTGTGTTGGTGAGATGACTAAAAATAGACCAAGTTTCCTTCATTAATCTCCATCTTTGGTTCTTATTACACTTACTATATAACTGGCAGTTTACAAAATGTGCCTGTTTACAGGGTCTTTTTTTTTTTTTCCTTTCTGCCTCACTGGCATATATGAAGTTAGAAGGGTATATGAAATGAAATTAATTAAAGTCATTATAGTCAAGTTGTGTCCGATTCAACAATGACTAATAATGCAAGACACAATGCACAGACCCTTTCACTTAGGTAATGACAGTTGGTGATGATTCTGCCATCATCAGAAAATATTAATGAAGGATCTTTGGCTTGGTTTTTTCCAGGGTATTGTGAAGTTAGAAATAATATTCTAACTAAAATTGGAACTGAAATCTGGACTTGTTTGTTGAAGGGAGTTTCTGTGTTTGGTGATCTCTATCTGAATAGATTTCCAGATTTTTAGAAAAGAAACAAAGCTCTTTGAGTTGTGGGCATCAGAGCTGCCCCCAGGGTTTTTCCAACTATTTGTGGGACTGCCTGCCTTGAAAGTGCATCGGTGTGTGATAGGAGTGTCCATGACATTCATGGGGATGGTAACATGGTCCAAGGACAAGCTCCTAAGATGCCAGCAATGAGGAAGGCAAACACCTTCGCATCGATACCAGCCAACTGACCTCTTCCCTTTGCCATGTCCGGCCACCCATGTGTCTAAGAGACTGTGTCAAATTATTTCATGAACTCTAGCAATAAAAATTCTTCCAAAGGTGGGTGCCCTGGGGTAATTTGCCAGGCTATGGAATTACTCTTACACTTACCCTTGTGAGGCTTGGGTGTCCTGGCTCTTGGCTAGTACAGAACAAAGGTAACTTGGAGTCCTAGCTCATTAGCAATCAACATTTGGCTGGAGAGGGAGGCAGCCTGGTGGTCCTTGGTGCACTCCATCCTGAGGACTCAGCCTGAGGAGAAAATCAGAGAGTGGGGAGCCCTTGCTCAGGGGCTGGGAGGCCTGTCTCTGCAGTTAACTTGAGGGTGATAGGAAAGCCTGGCCCACCCTTTGGTCTCATTTTTTTTTCTCCTGCAAAGTGGGAGAATGATCTCAGAGGAATCCATCAGAGTAAACTCTTTAATCATTCAAGCCCTGGAGCCAGGGAAAGGGTGCAGATCTCCCCACCTGGCCTTAGGGCAGCTTGGGGAACCCTTCTAACAGAAACTGGAAGATTTCACTATAAGCCCAGTCATTTTGGACTTCAGACAGTTTTTTTTTTTTTTTTTCATATAAGAGAAAGCTATGTGAAAAACCTCTTCTGATGGATTTCTTTCAGAGCTCAAGCCAGCTGAATTCCCAGCACAAGCCAAGACTTGGAAGCAAGAATGCAGGGCAGGGAGTAAGAGGCCAAGAAACAGGGTTACAGCCTTCGATCCCTCAAAGAAGACCCAAGCTGGGGGCATGGAAGATTGTGAATGGGGGGTTGGTGTTTGCTCATCTATCTGACCTTATCTTCCTAAAGAGGTAACGGGTGTCCTAGGGAGAGGGATGAGCTTGCGCAGTAAGTCAGAGAGGCCCACAGGTGTCTTCCTCTATGTCCTGCTGTCCTCTTGTTCCCAAATGTCTCTGTGATACCCTGTCCCTTCTCGTTCCAGCACTTATCTCTCCTCGGATAGCTCTCCATGAAAATGAGTTTCCTGAAGGCTGGGAGTAGGGCATGTACATCTTTGCAGGCCCGGTGTGTCCAACCTCTATGTTGCACATTGGAGACTCAGCAAATATCTATGAGGAGCCATTGACTCGCCATCTTAATGTCCAGGGATATTAGGAACAGAGAAAACCCACCTTTCACAATTATTTAAAGGTATTTAATAAATAGATATTATTTATTTAACATATTTGATAAATACTTTTATTAAATAACCTTTAAAATTTATTAAGGGTATTTAATAAATACCCTTCACAATTTAACAAATATACTTTTAGCCTCTACTAGGAGCATATTTGCTCAGTTTTATGAGAATAGTTGCATACATATCTAGTGATACTTTCTGGGGAGATCAGTGTCTTAATCAGTTTTGGAGCTATAACTGGGGCATTTAAAAACGCAAACATTAAAGAAACAAGTCAAGTCATTTTGTTTAGCTTCCATCCTTGGTTAGTATTTTCTGTCACCAGTGTCCAGCTGTATAGCCAGAGAGCCTTGGGGAGGGCCGAGAGCTCTCCAGGGCCCGCTGATTGCAGAAACTAGAGCTTGAAGGGCGGGAGGCCGAGAGGGTCAGGCATGCCCTACACCAGCTCCTGCTGGTCCTGCTTCTCCTTTCACAGAGAACATGTCTGCACACAAGCCTTCTGGAGCCACCTTGGAACTCCTCCAAGGACAGACTTGGATGTCCGCCAGGGGGGAGGGCGCTCCCGGGAAGGACTCATCTCAGGAAGCTGAGACCGTGGCATGCAGGCACACACACGCAAACACTTGTAGGTGGCCAATTCTTCCAGGGTTTCAAGAGGAACTGAAATCAGGACTTTTATATGAAATGTAAATGTTTCTAGACCCCTCCATGAGCTAAATAACAAACCCAAACCAAACAAGCATTTCCACAGTATCTGCAGGCCACTATCTGCAACCTCGGATAGTTAATGCTCAAGCCCTCCAGGTAGCTCATCCAGCCTTTGCCTATTGCATGTGCTTATCCAGGGGCAGACCTTGCCCTGGAAGTAAAGACCCAACGTCTGACACTGACACATGCTATCTCCTAGGCTGTCTTCTTAATATTTCAGCTTCCAGTTAAGGAGACTTGTGTCGGAGATCTCCAAGACTGTGTGGTGGCTGGTTGGCCTCGCATCCCAGACCGCCTGACCACAAAGCCTGTGCTCTGAACCGCCACACACGGCCTCTCAGAAACAAGTTCTCTGAGCCGAAATGTCTGCTAATTTGCATCCCGCACTAAATTCAGCTCCGCAGAGCTGTATCTCTGTTACACCCCTACTGAGGAGCACAGAGCCCAGCGGAACACATAAGATGCCCAACAGAATGCACTTGGGACTGTGCCCACAGGCACACACGGTCAGGACCGCCTGTGCCCAAGGGCTCGGGATACGCGCCATCCCCTGCCTCCCCAAGTCCCCCCTGCCAGCCTTGCCCAAAGCCTGCAAATTGTTTCCTGGAAATCTCGAGGCGGCTGTGGTGTTCTTTTTCCCTAACTCAGGAGACAACTCAGCAGTTTTGTTTTTCAAAGTCTGGGACTCATAAACCTGGAATCCTTTCTTCGTTTTTTCCACTAGAATTTTCCTTGGCCGGGCCTCTTTCCCCAGGGCCTCGGCCGGGAGGTTACACGCAGAGCGCCCCCTGCCGGACGCCGTCCCCTCAATCGGCCGGCAGTGACAGGATCAGGCTCGGGATTGCTTTAGAGATGGGGAAACTGAGTCAGGCAGTGGTCCTGGGGAGAGATTGGGGGGTCGGGGGGGGTCTCATTCCAAGTGTGCGCCAAAGCCTGCTGCGAGTACGTGATTTTTTTTTTCATTGTTGAAAATAACAAAAGAAGCAATAGCTTCTAGCTCAGACCCACCAGAGAAAGGTCCTTGGCTCTCTCCAGGGGCTCTGTGTGAGGCAGATGGCAGAAGCTGGAGAACATCATCAGATTCAGTTTTATATCTGCGCTCCCAGCACACTTCATAGTTGAGGAAACGGAGGCACAGGGAGATGTTGTGGGGAAGGAGGAGTAATTAGGGAGCCTCTGGCAGGAGCTACTTATGCTTAGGTGTTGTCACTTCACCTTCACAACAGCCTTGTGAAGTAGGTGCCTTTGTTTCCATTTTACAGATTAAGATGTAGAAGCTGAATGAGGTCTCATGATCAGGAAGGGAAGGGGAAAAGCTGGGACTTGAATCCAAACCTGCTGTTTTCTTGGCTCCTCCGCCTTCTGGATTTTCCCCACTTGGCTCCAGAGGGTCCAGGGTGGAGCCTTTGCGGCTGGGCTCACGGAGGCCCTCCTGGTCAGAGGGAAGGGCTTCTCCTGGGCCTCTTCCAGAGGACAACCGTAGGGCTGCGGGGGATGGGTGGACAGGGCCATGGCTGGCGCTAAGGGCCCCAGAGCTGGAAGGAGGGCCCTGAACTGGCGGCTGTGTCAGGTGCCTTAACTAACAGTAAAAACAGGATTGAATGTCTTCATGAATGGAATGCAGCAGAGGTTCTGAAGGTCAAGGACTTTCCTGGAAAAGAAAGCAGGTCTTGGAAGGTTTGGTTTTGTTTTTCTTCTTAATGGGGCCCTGTTTAATGACTCAAGGAAATTAAGAACACATTTCACTGAGACTTAGTCACTGCCCTTCCCAACCCATCTTGCAGCCTGTTTAAGACCTTCAAACCTTCTTACTACCTGCTGGAAAAAAATCCAACCCCCTTATCGTGTTTTTGGTTTGGCTCACTTGTCTCATTTAAACAAACCACTTAGGGATCTCTCTCCACACCTCCCTTGAGTCCCACCAGGGACATGTGTTCATATTATTTCTCATCCAGACCTTCCTCTCTCAGCTTATCCAAACCTTAATCATTCTTCAAGACACAGCTCAGAGGTCGCCTTCTCCATGGAGACACCTCCACTAAGCTCAACAGGAACTGTCCTGCTTTGCGCTAACCTTGAGGTTAACATGTTCCAGTTCCCTTAGCAGACTGTTTCTCCCTTGAGAAACAGTGTTGGATTCATCTTTGATTCCCTACACGAGCATGCATGTGGTGTGTGTGTATACCCCCTCTGCACTGCCTGATGGTCTGGTGCTGCAGGAAGTCCTGAGACCCTCAGCTCTGGCATTAGGGTTGAAGGTTAAGGTTGAAGGAAGATTGTGCTAGAGAGAGCTGTGTGCTTCTCCCCTTCTCATGTCAAGAGAGAGAGGCTTTGTGGAGTCAACTCAGTCTGCACGGAGAGCTTACTTTGTGCCTATGGTAGTTTGAGATGGGAGACATGGTGGAATGTACCTAACAGTCACCAGAGAAATCAAAAGGATGTGGTATGGGTGTCAGCTAAGGCAAATAAGACAAAAGGGAGGTGGTACTGCCAGCTCAATGTGAACATGCAAAGCTGGTTTGTTCCCATGGACTAGAAGTGGGCCGTGCACTGGAACAACTGATGTCGAAGCCTTGTAGGTCTGTTCAACAAGAAGGAAAAATTGAATTTAACAGTGAATGCCTAGAGCTGCAGAAGGAGTGTGTGTAACATTATCAAAAGCCTTTTCTAGATTCTTGGCTCATCTTTATAATGATCCTCTTTAGCTGCAACATAGTCTTTCACAGAATGTGTGTAGCACTCTTTATGCAATTATTTCTCCCTTTTTAGTCATTGTATGTCACTTTAATGTACCATGTAAGTACTTCAATAAGGGTCAATGCATTACTTTATACGCCGTAATTCTGGACTCGTATATCCAGATGCTCTACTTGATATCTCCACAGGGATGTCTAAAAGTCTTCTCAAAACAAGGGCCTCACAGAAATCCTTCTTCTCTTCTGTATATAGTTTCTAGGGCTGCTGTAACAAAGTACCACAAACTTGGTGACTTACAGCCACAGAAATGGATTTGCTCACAGTTCTGGAGGCCAGAAGTCTGGATTCAAGGTGTCAACCGCATTGCTTCCTTCTGAGGACTCCATGGAAGAGTCTTTTCCATGCCTCTCCCCTAGCTTCTGAGGACAGCTGGCAGTTCTTGGTGTTTCCTGGTGCATAGACACAGCACCGTCTTATATTCACGCCACCGACCTCACTTCAGTCTCTGCCTTCACACACTATGCGGCATTGGATGTATGTCTGTCTCTATGTCCAAATTTGCCTCTTCTTATAAGTACCCTCCCAACTCCAGGATGACCTCATCCCTCCTGACTGTTTACATCAGCAACAAGCCTTTCTCCAAATAGGTCACACTCTGGGGTACTGGGGGCTAGGATTTCAACATGTCTTTTTGAAGGGACACAGTTCAATCCACAAGCTTCCTTCCTCATTTCCCCAATTTGCCCCTTCTCTGGCCCTGCTCCACTGGATAAATGACACCTATAGTAGTGGAAGCCACAAATCCACGAGTAATCCTTGATGCCTCTGTTTTCATCACTCTTGTTGTGATTCCTTCAGCAAACCCTTTTAGCCCTAGCTCCAAAAATATCCTGAAACCATTCTCTTCTCTTCATCGCTATTTCTACCTTCTAAGTTGATACCCCCGTCCCCCAGGACAGTTGCAATAACTCTTAACTCTCCCTGTCCCTTTCTTGCCTACCACCTGGTCTCAAGTCTTGCTCTGCACAGAATCAAATCCAAACACCTCACCTGTATTACCAATCCTCTTGATCTGGCCCCTCCCTCTCTTCTCACCTCATTTCCCATCACTTGCTTTCTTTAACTGGCCTTCTTGCAGTTCCCTGGACCACTAGGTGTTTATATTTGCCTGCCTCCCTTTCTGGAATGTTCTCTTCTGGGCCTTCATATGACTATCCCTTTTTGATTGAGATTCTCAATTTACATATCATCTTAGTGGCATTTGAGAGACTTTCCTTAATGACCCAGTCAAGAGAAGCCACCCAGTTTTTCTCTATCACAGACCCTTATTTTAATTCTCTGCAGAGAGTTTAAGTTTAGCAAATGGGTTATTTTTCTCACTTATGTGTGTATTTATTGTCTTTCTCCCCAGTTATAACCTTTGGGAGAGCAGGGACCTTGTTGTCTTGATTACACCACCTAGACCTATGTCTGGTACACAGGAGCAATTCAGTAAATATTTATTGAACGAATAATTAATCTTGCACAGAAGATCTTTGTGTATAAACCTTTTGTTCCCTTTTGAGAATTTGCTTTCTATGAATAATCCAACAGGAGGGGGACTACTGGGTCGAGAGATATAAACATATTTTGATTCTCGAAATACATTGTCAAATTGCTTTGCAGAGAAGTAAGATCAGTTTTCATTTGTTAGGCAACCTTTGGAATTTTGAGTGCTAAGCTAGCGGTTTCTGGTATGTGGGGGGGAGAGGGAGGGCATGGGCTGAAAGTGGTGGTGGCCGGTCACAGCTGCTGTCGCTGGTAGGTCAAGGTGCTCAGCAGCAGTGGCAGTCAGTGAGCAACCAAGTGGGCAGGCCCTTACTTGGCCACCTGTTGCTTGGTCCGTTAGGAGGGCCAGTAGCTTGGCCTCCAGCACTATCCCCTGGTGAACCTGGGTCTGGCTGCAGGAGCCAGGGTGAACAAAAGAGTTCACCAGAGCACCTCGCTTCAGTGCAGCGAGGCTGTCCTGGAGGCCACCTGGTTTGGGGAAGTGATGAAGGGGTGAAAGTCAAGGACACTGGAGGTACTGGACTCCAGTCACGGTACTGGAGACCCCTTCATAAAGGCTATTTCTGGACTGGAGTCTTTCTGCTTAAGATGTGGTGTCTAGAGTATTAGGTACTCAAGCATCTCTGCACATAAACCCCCGGGAATAAAGAGGCCTGTTTTATGCAGTTCCACACACAGCAGACCAGCATGGCCCTGCCCCTGTGTTCGTATCCTTGCTCAGTCACAGGAGCAATAGGAGATTTTTTTTTAAAATGAATGCATGTGAATAACAGTTGCTAGGAACATTATTTAAAAGGTGAAATAAAAAAGAAAATACCTCCCTAAGAAAAAGAAAACAGAAAACGGTAACTATAAGAGGTTAGTGACTAGAGAAGTGATTACAACAGCATAAAAGGAGATGCCCTGAAGTGGAGGGAAACCACAAATGGAACAAACTCCGTTTGTTCTCATCACTGTATGCACGTGATCTGGTTACCTTGTTGAGGTCTCCCAGAAATCCCTGGAAGAGGGAATTACTAGTACTCCCATTTTTCTAATGTGAAAATGGAGGCTTCAAGAAAGATGGCAGGTGTTTTCCTTTTGCTAATGGCCTCTCAGCTGAAGGGACACCAGATGTCACAGGCCAACCTCCTGCCTTGCATTGCTCCTGCAATGTGGCTGGAAGGTGTAGGGTGGACTGTGCTTGGTCCCTCGTAGGAGCCTGCTCTCTCTCTGAACAGCTCTGGCTGTGAGAAATGCCTCTTTACAGGGAGCCAAAATGGACTTTTCTGTAATCTGCACTTGTTTGTGTGGTGGAAAGAACACCGGGCTGAGGGTCAGAGGACTTGGGCTCGAGCCCCAGTGCCGTGACCACTGGCCGGTGCTGCTCTGGGCCTCAGCGTTCCCAGGTGAAATGGAAGGAACTGGTTGAGATGAGCTCCAGGTCCTTCCTGGCTGGACATTTTAGGGTCATTTAATTCATGATAGCGTACATAACGCGGACGCATATCTGATTATAATGATGGAGACAGTGAAGGGGTGGACACCGTGTTCCGTGTTCCAAGGAATAGTTCCATTTCTGCCAACGTGTCTGACATGGTGGGGACTCTGCCAGCTGAGAAAAATCCAGAAAGTTCTTAGAAATGGAGTTCTCATATTAAAACAAAGCCCTCTCTCCCTCCCTCTTTCCCTTCTACCCTCTCTCCTTCATTCTTTCCCTTCTTCGTCCTCATGTCCTTCCTTCTTTTCTTTCTGATTCAGAGGCATAAAGGAATATTTTAATCTCCCACCCAAAGTTGAAGATCTTGTCCCTGGTGACATGTCTCTGACATCACCTTAAATAGGCAGAGTCAATGATTTGGGGAGTAGGGAAAACTCATGGAAACCTGTTCCAGAATTGCTTTGTGTCTCTGTGAACCTCGAGGATTTGGCTGCTAAATTTCTAGCTTTCTAAGGAGGGGTTTTCAGTCATATGCCCCTGAATGGACTTTAAGGGGCCACTGAAATAGCATGCAAATTTGTGCATTGTGTGCACATGCATTTTCTAAGACAGAAAATCTGTAAGAGAAAAGCAGTCCTGGACACCTGGGAGCCAGGTTGGGAGTCAGGCCTCAGTATCCCCAGGGGCCAACCTGGTTCTCAGAGGAAGAGGTGGTGTTCCCTGGGTCTGATGTCACAGAATACCAGCATCAGGTAAATCTCCATGAACATGCGAACAGGGAATAAAATAAGAACATCACCCAAATCACAAAAATGACCACCATTCCCCTTTTCTTGCTAATGAACAACTACTAATTCTTTTCCTTATAGCTGGATAAGAATTAAGGTAATCATAGGATTACCCCTGGTTTTCTGTAACATCAAATCTCAAGCAAAGCCCCGCTTGCTTGAACCCTCCCTAATAGCCATCACCAACCCAAAGCCTGTAGTAAGTCCTGTTTAATATCCTTGAGAATCTCCAGAGAAGCCCCATGGTCCCCACAGCATGTGTTCTGTCACAGAGTCAATGAACTCAATTTTGTTCGATTACCAGCAGCTCTTCCCTGGTTTGCAGTCATAGTCTCCTAAGTGTGCTCTCTAGTTCTACCTTTGCCTTATTTGCAATGTAGCAGTTAGAGTAAGTCTTGTAGGGGGTAAGACAGACCATGTCACTCCTTTGCCCCAAACCATTCAATGACTCCCCTTCCCTCCAAGTAAAGCCAACACCCCTTCCATGACCCTGTAATCTGGTCACTATGACCTCACCAGCCTGGTCTCCAACCCCCTTTTCTCCTTAACTCACTCTGCATCTGCCTGGACATCTCTTCTCTGACATACCAGGCAGGCTCTGCTTTATGCTTGAGCAGCAGCAGGTGCTCCCTCTGTCTGGAACACTTGTTCCCCAATTTCACCACCTCCAAGACTTTGCTCACCTCTCACCACACTTAAGCCCACCCTGATCTGACTATTCTACTTAAAATGCTACCCCTCCCAGTCTCCCTTACTCTACTCCACTCTTTCTTTTCCCACAGCTTTTATGACCTGCTAACATTCCGATCAATTCCCTAATTATTGTCTATATTATTTACTGCATATCTCTCCCAGCTGGAGTCTAAGTTCCACAGGCAGAGGTTTTGGTACTCAGCACAAGAAGAAGGTCTGACCTATAATTACCAACCAATACATACTTATTGGATGTTGCTGAATAGATTCATATCACAGGTATTGGGAGTGTAAGGCTGAACATGACTTTGGCTCAGGATCCCTCACTGAGAAACGTGGAGTGAGGTTGCCTGCCTCAAGCTTGACTTATCATCAAGCCCACATATTTTCTTAAGATAGAGTTTCCTGGGCATCCCTGGTGGCACAAGGGGTTAAGACGCAACCTCTGAAGCTATCTGCAGCCACTGCAGCATGAGTTCGATCCCTGGCTAGGGAGCAACCCACATGGTGCAGCAGACCTCTCCTGACTCGCCCGCTGCTCCCCTCAGCAGTGTATTTCAGTCATTCTGCCTATTCTGTTCCCCACTCTGTCTCTGATGGATCCTCTCACCCCCCCCCCACACTTCTGGCCTGTACCCCAGTCCTTGTATGCATAAATAAATCTTTAAAGAAAAATAGATAGAGTTTCCTAAACGTCACCTATTGATAGATGCCAACCTCCTGATTTTTGCCCTAAGAACAACCTAGACTTTTATTTACTTAAAACTAGTCCTTAAATAGACTCACTTTTGGAGAAATACATTTATTTTTAAAGAAAATGTTATAGCGTAGCTTTGATGTGCATAGCAGCTAGGGGAGAGAGGAGATGGTGAATTTCTAAAGTGCAGGCTAACTCACAAAGGTGGCTTTTATGTTTGAAAAGTCAAGTCCTGCTCTGTTGTGAGTTGATTAGGCCACTGAGGCCTCGCCTGCTCGGGCCATAGTGCTATGGAGAAGGTAACCCAACAACTGAAGGACTCTGGTACTTCAGAAGAGCTGCAGGGGTCCCCCTCTACCCTGTGCTCAGCAAGATGACCCCAGATGCTTCAGGCCTGTGCAGGAGAAGCCTCATTTCTCACTGGCAGGGAGTTTGGGCAAATTGGACATGTTGATTGTCTTTGCCCAGGGAGCACCTATCCTATGAGCTCTGACATGAACAGAAATAAATCCTTAGTTCCTAGAAGTGGAAAATCCTACAATGACTTACAAGGCTAACTGCAAGCCTAGAGTCATTTTATCTAACTGGTAAAATATAGTTTTCCCAAAGGGCATGCATTTCAGACACTGCTATTACTACAGAGGATTTATCTCCATGTTTCCTTGTTCCCTAGGACTGATTAAACCATATCTAAGAAACTCCAACTATGTCCTGCCTCAGTCTTAGAAAATGTCACCTGACAAAGCAATGTGATTATGTAGTGATGTAGAATAAGGAAGTGTTTAGGGGATTTGGTCTCTGACCCTGTTCCTTACATGTTAGGAAAATTGTTTCATTTTTCTGAGGCTTTCATTTTCTGGGGATAGGAATTATTTCACTACCTTCTGAGATTCTTGAGACTTCAATGGCCATCTATGTGAGAACTGGTCCCTAAGATCTAAAGTGCTACAAAATGTCACTTAAGATGATCTTTTATAAAGCTCAAGCAGAGGCTCAGAGGCCTTGTAAGGACTGGAACCAAGGTCTCTGATTCTCTCAGCTTCTCCTCAGCAGGTTGCTGTACCGGAGCCTGCCGTCCTTAAGGGTAATCATGGCAAGAGCAAGTTCCAGGGGAAGTGTGTGCTGGGAGGGGGGAGTGGAAGAGGGAGAGGGATCTCTTACCCAGTTGGGGAGAAGGTAGGAGAGGGGAAGGGGAAACAAATTCTTCTACCTTCTCATTCTGCAGAGGGCTCTGAGGCTGGGCCTCTCCAGTTAAGGGTCTCTACTGGTGTCTTTCTCCACCTCTCTCAATTTGCCTGTCTTTGTGGGTGAAGCTGACCTAGCATAAAATCACATGCTTTTGCCCTCATTTTGAAAGCACAGTCAGGCTTTAATGATCAGTTTTCTGTTCCTTGGCATTTTCTTTCAAGCAAAGGCCGTGTTTTTGTAAGATACTACATTTCAGTGGGCTCTTCTTTCATCCCCAGCAACAGTCCTGAGTGGCAGGTTTTAGGAGAAATTCCATTTTATTGCTTCTGGTGTCCGGTAACCTTGGAATGAGTGTCTGTCACCATCCCCCCAAGACCATGTTATTTCAGAAAGTTACAGTGCTTGAAAGCAGTCTCTAATAAAAGCAACCACTAATCCTAGGTAAATGAGCGTTCCAAATAAGACCAGCCATGAATGTTTAAAAAAAAAAAAAAAAAGGCAGAAAGACTCTTCAACAATAGGAGTCCACAGTGAAAACTGTGCCAGCTCAATTTCTTCAGGCATTTTTGCAGCCATTTAAAAATATGTCTTCAGCAAATTCATCTAATCGCCCCAAAAATTCTTGGCAAGATGGACATGTTGTGTCTGTAGGCCAATATTCAATCCAGGTAAAGGAATCTAAAGGATAGATGTACCTGCCAAAAAAACATGAAAATGAAGCACTTGTGAGATGGCTACAGATAGAAGAGCTGCATCTGATGGCCTTTGTAAGAACCCAGCTACCAGCAGGTCCCCAGAGGTCAGGCTGCCCCCCAAACTATGCCTGACCAGCCTTTCCCTCTGGGAACACCCACAACCCCTGAGATCAGATCATGATGCTGCTTGGCCCTCTTATAGTTAAAGGCAGGGATGACAACAGTTTCAATGTCTGCTTTTTAAAACCATATGATAAAATGTATATTTAAACATGTTCCTTTTTGAACACTCTTACACTGCTGGTGAGAATGTAAACTGGCCCAGTCACTATGGAAAGTTGTGTTCCTCAAAACACTAAAATGGACCTACCATATGACCCAACGATTCTACTCCTAGGAATCTACCCAAAAAACACAAAAACACTAATTTGGAAAAAAAAAAAAAAACCTGCACTCCTATATTTATTGCAGCACTATTTATATTAGCTAAGATGTGGAAACAAAACCCAAATTCCCCAAATGGATCACTGGATCAAGAAGAATATAGGGGAAGCAAATAATATATCAGGGGAAAAAATAATAACAACAACAAAAAAAAACACAACACAACATAACCAAAAACAAACAGACAATTACAAACCAGAGACATCCTGCAGGGGAGGAGGAGGGAGAGAGATCAAAGGGAGAGAGGGAGGGGCACAGGGGACTGAGGTGATGGTGCATGGGTGCACTGGTGAAGGAAACTCTGTGGGGACTACACCTGAGGTGGGGGGAGTGGGAAGCAAACATTGTTTAAAAATGAACAATGATGTAAAAATATATACAAATTAAAAAAATAAAAACCTGAAAAAAAGAAGGTATGGTATATATACACAATGGAATATTACTCAGCGATCGAAAAAGATAAACTCAAGCCATTTGCAGCAACATAGATGGAGCTGGAAGGGATCATGCTCAGTGAAATAAGCCAGAAGGAAAAAGAAATACTGGATTGGTTTCCGTATATAAGGAATGTAGAGAAACCAAACAAAGGGTCAGGAAAAAGACAAAACTTACAAGCTGACCACAGATCTGAGGCATACAGGAGGGAAGGGGAGGGGGAGGGGTTAGAATAGGGGAGGGAAGAGCATACGGGATGGTAGAGATGAATTACTGGTGCTGTGGTGGTGGGAAAACTACAGGGACCAAGCCTAAGGGGGGAAATCAAATACTGTCCAAAATTAACAATGATGTAAGTACATGAATTTATTAAAATTTTAAAAATTTCCTTTTTACAAACGGAATATCCTGAGGAATGTTCAGAGGAATATCACTAAAGAATCAGATATGGCATGGGGGTTGGGATGAGTGCCCTCAAATTCATCATCGGACTTGGCATTCAGTTTATCAGTGAGCCAGTGCAAGCCTTCCCTGATGGCTTTAAGTCGTTCTTCGTTCTAATCTCATTTATGTTCATAGCAAGCTGTTAGCAGCAGGGCATTTAAGAAACATGCAGTATATTAAAGAATCAACTATACTCAGTTTTGGAGGAAAGATTAGAGACTCCAAAATATTGGTGACTTACTTGAAACTGAAATTGTGTTTGATGTGGAGGGCTTCTTTACCCATTATTAAATACTGTCTTCCTTTTACTAGGTCAGCATTAGGACAGGTTGTCTTTTTGATGAAGGTGATTTCAGAGTTTTTCTCAGTTGCAGCTTCGCCTGAGAGATACACAAGTAATGTCATCAAATTCAAGTTTATAACGTCACAATTATAATCAAGCATTCTAGTTCCTCATGACTATTTATGAAAGAGCATAAATTTACATCAAGAGGCTGATGGCTTTTGGAGAGCTGCCATGTCCACATAGTTAAGACTTGGGATTCTTTTTTTTTTTTTTGATTGATTGATTTATTTATACAAGCACTGGGTACAATCAGAAGTGCGAGAGGGTGAGAAGATTCACCAGAGCCAGAGCAGGGAACAGAATAGGCAGAATGACAAAGTACACTGCTGAGGGGAGCAGTGGGCATGGCAGGAGAGGTCTATCAAACCGGTGCTGCACAGGCTGCAGGCAGCTTCACAGCCCAGCGCTCAACCGCTGTGCCACTGGGGGAGGCCCCAAGACTTGGGATTCTGGAGTTGGACTCGGGAGTGAAATCCAGCTCTGCCACTTCTCAGCTGGGTGGCCCTGGACAATGATTTATGCTCAGATCCCTCATCTGAAAATGAGCATGATTATAAACCTACCTTGGAGAACTGTTGTGAGATTCAGGGGAGCAATGTGAAAAGTGCTTATTAGAGGAGATACAAGTGCTTCTTATCATCACTTTTGCAGAATGAAGAATTAAAAGAACCTTTCTGTAGTTGAACAATATTAATCTCCATATGTGATACAACAAAAGCTAAAAGCATTTGGTAGCTGGCAATGGGCAACTTTGTAAAAAGGTGCAAGATGTGTGAAAGACTTGGGGATTTTTGGACAACTTTTGTAACTTCAAATGAACTCAGACATTCTTTGCCTGTGATGCATTCCTTCCCATGTTAACACTGAATTTCTACCCATCTTTAATTGTCACAGTATTCCTAAACATTCTTTGAAGCTCTTTGTCATAAATATCTGTCTCTTACTCCCACCGAATTTCTATCACAGCATTTCACTCCACGCGTCTGTCTCTTCATCTAGGTTGAAAAGTTCTTGAGGAGTGACTAGGTCTGATGCTGATATTCAGGACTATAACAGCTAATAACTCTGGCAGGGTTATCCTAATTATTCATTCCTGAAAAACGCCAAACCTGTGGATAAGTAGTATGTAATAGAAACTGTAAATGGTAACTGTGTAAAAGGTAAACATTATTAGTGATATTAATTCTAGGGTACATACATTGCTTCAAACTAATTTTCAGCAAAATTCTGAAACTTCCGGCTATTCCAATCTAATACTATCAAATGTCTCTGGATAATACAATAAAAAAATACAGGCCAAGCAAAATCCTTAAAATATTGTCTTCATAAATATGATACATATATCTAATGTTACTAATGTATAATGAAGTAATAATATGAAGAATTTAAAAATTACAATAATGAAAAATGAGAAAATACTGGAATCTTGATGGATAGCAGATAGTGCTAGAACAGTGAAGGCAGTTTGGAAATCATGTCAGTTCTGATAGATTTACTTCAATAAATATTGTAAGATAGAAGCAAATATTTAGAAAGTGAACATATCTTTACTTGTTCAAGAAAAAATTGTTTGAGTTCAGTTAGCTGACAGGTTAATGATTGGTAAAATTAAACATAAATGACTATGAAAGTGAAGCAAGATTTATTGCAAAATGAAGAATGATGTCATTTTATATAAAATAAAATTTAAGAGAAAAGCTATGAAAATGAAAAATACTATGAACTTTAAAGTTTTAAAAATTTGTGAATCCTGAAACTCTGTCAAATGATGTTGGTAAAACTCTGAGGGTTGAAGGGAATAAAAATTAAGAAAATGAAGAAACTAAATATGACACTTTAACAAATTGTTTTTGTGATTACACTAAAATAGAGTATATTAAGTTAATAAAAATGTCAGGTGTTATCATAAGAGCTAGAAACATGTTGAATATAATTATTGGCAGTTTAGCAATAACTGAGAGTGGACTCAGTGGCACAAACAATACCATTGCTATTAGGAGAGGTTATTTATTGAGTCTATATGTAATGACTATATATTTGAAAGAGATGTGATTGGAGAAGTTTGATGTGGTTTCTCATTGTCAAACCAAAGCTCAGACAGGGGCACCCTATACTAAGGATGCAAAATAATACTTGACAGTTTCTAAAAATTGAAAATTTATTTGGAATTATTAGAATTATTTAATGAATCATTTGTGTTATAATTGATACCGTTAGGCAAGCAATTTTATACTATTTGTAACTTAGTTAACTTAGAGAGTAAAAGGAAACACACTTTACCATGTTGTTTTATGTTATTTTACATATGAATTCAATTTACTGTATTGCTATAACAATTGTCACTTATTCAAAACTCACATAACATCAAACTTAAGGCTTTATACTAAGGCATAGGTGCTCTTAATTGGTTTCCCTGTTTCTAATCTTGCTCCCTCCAACAGAAGACAACATAAGCAATTAAAATCATAAATTAGATCGTGGTACTTGCCTACCTAAAACCTTCTATTAGCTTCCCTTTGAACTTCTAGCATGAACTCCAAATTTCTTACCATGCCTTTTAATTTTTTAAATTTTTTTAAGATAGATATTTATTTATTTATGCATACAAGAACTGAAATGTAGGCCAGAGGTGCAGGGGGTGAGAGGATTCACCAGAGACAGATTGGGGAACAGAACAGGCAAATCTACTGAAATAAACTGCTGAGGGGAGCAGCCGGGTAAGACAAGAGAGGTCTGTCTTGGCTGGGGATCGAACTCATGCTGCAGTAGCTGGCAATAACTCAATAGTGCTGAGACTTTAACACCTGCGCCACCAGGGAGGCCCTTACCATGCCTTTTAAATCTCTGTATGACCCAGCTCCTGCCTGTCTCTTAGCTTCCTCTCACACTAGCCCCTCCCTCACTCATAACACTGATGATCTTTCAGTTCCCTTAGGGTGCCAAGTTCTTTCTGTCTCAGGACCTTTGCACATTCACTCTCTCTACATTCTA
Organism: Talpa occidentalis; assembly: GCF_014898055.3. NCBI lineage: Eukaryota > Metazoa > Chordata > Mammalia > Eulipotyphla > Talpidae > Talpa > Talpa occidentalis. The sequence goes on from NW_023605083.1 coordinate 70,787,710, forward strand.
CTCTGCCTTTTTAAGGAATGATTAACTCTTATGAGTACCTCCTAATTATTATTTATAATTATACATATATAATTATATCACTTATAATTATTTTATATAAATTATTTATATAAAATAATTTATAATTATTATAATTATTTCCTCTTTTAAAATATGTATCCTCAAATAGAATACAAGTTTTATGAAGGCAGGAACTCTGGATATCTTATTAAAGTTATCTAATATAATGCCTGGCATATAGTAAGTAGACTACAAATATTTGATGAAGGAAAGAATGATTGAATGAATTCTCACCAGCTTTGAAGGTATCCAGGAGGGTTGCAGTGTACTTAACAAAAACATTTTCTTCCGTGATGGCTGTGATTTTAACTTTATAGGCTTGTAAAAACAATAACAACAAAAAAAAAAACAATTCATGCTTAAAATCGCTAATGTTATGTGAAATAAAAACCAGAATTTGTCAAGCAAATGAGCCCTGACATAGGCCTTACTTCTTCCAAAAAACTTTCACAAATATTCTGTCTGATTCACTCAGTCTACTTAGAATCACTAGCCCTGGCCATTGTATTGAAACAGGCAGATGAGGATAAGACTTTTAATTAAATGAAAAGACAGAAGCACCAATACAAACAGACTGTTGTTACACATAAATTTCAGATTCTGATCCTTTAAGGTAAGTGAAGTTCTGCCTATGAACTCCTATCATTCCCCTCTGCATGGGTATCAAGGGGCCCTGACCTGTCATTCATTGCCTCAATTCCACCGATACCTCCACTGATTTTTGCTCTTTGATTTTTTGATCTTTGACTTTTTGATAGGATTCTGTTTTTGACTCATCTTTGCTGGGTTGACAACTGTCTGATGAAGCCATTTCCCTCCCATTTCTTCACTCAGGCATCAGTGCTCAATCCATGTACCTCTGGAGGGTAACTTGATGGGATCACCTTGATGGGATCTGTTTCTTCTGTGAGGCCTGAGAAAAGATCCTTATTTTTCACTTTTGGGTTGAACTGAGTGACCTAAAAGCTTTGTCCATTTTTGAGATCCCAGGGAGCTATCTAGGTATACAGATGAATGAAATGAATTAATTGTGGCAGGGCCAAAGACTATGTTAGTGGCTTAAAACAAATTGAAAAAGAAAAGTCCAGGTTGTCAGATTTATCATTCCTTATGGCAGATATGGACAATGGGCATAGGTGGAAAGAGGCATCTATTTTGTTCTTATTCTTTTATTCCAGTATCCACCTGTAGTCACCAAGAAAGCCAGCTAATGTAGTCTCAAAATTACCTTTTTGTAAATAAATGGCAAATCAATAAAATTTGATTACCCCCCCCCCAAAAAGGAGTCTTTTTCTTGAAAGTGATAAGCTAAATCCAGATTGCATTTATTCTCTATGCTAAAGTGGGGTTCTGATATTTAAGAGTAAAAATAGTTCTAGAATGGAGGGAAGAAATAATTTAGCAATTTTTTATCTGCTAAAACAACAAAGCATCTCTTCAAGTCTCTGTGTATTTAAAAAAAAACTGTAGTGGGTCTTAGCTGAGTTAAGCAGATGTTTAGCCTTTTTAAAAAATCAAGGTAAATATTAAAATAAAAACTATAAACCATCCAAAATTAAATCTGATGGTTGAATTTCCATGAAGCGAATTCAGTGTGATAGCATGAAAATAACACTGGAGGCCAGAATGCACTTGAGATCCACCATCTACTTCCTGCATGATGTTGACTGAATTACTTAATCTTTCTGAGCCTCAGTTTCTTCACTTGTAATATAAAGATAACCCTCTGTTACCTAGGAAGAGTCTTGTGGGACTCCAAAGAGAAACCATATATTAAAGCCATTGGTAAACTCAAAATGCTGAATCAATTGTTCTATTCTTCCCTCCTCCTGAATTGTTCTATTTTTTATTTACAAATAATACCATGCCAACTTTCAAGAAAGGATTTTAGATAGTGTGCAACATTTACTCTCTCTCTCAAAAAAAAAAAAAAGAAACAAAAAAAAGAAGGAAATATCACAGACAATGAACAGAAAATACAGGAGTTAATCAGCTGAGGACACTGAGAGAAATATTTGGGCATTTGATTTAACTCTGAGATCTGGACAATCAGAAGGGGAACTCCATGAGAAACGAAGAGAGTTTAAGACATGGATTCTAATTCTGTATATAGTAAACATTATTTTGTATTTATATTTTTAACTTTGTCTTTGAAAGGATTTTGGAAAAACCCAAACTCCCAAACTAACTTTGTTTCTGCTTCTGCTCGATGAACTGGAAGAATACAGTACTGAAACCTTATACCTTAGTGGTTTCTCTAAAGTTCACTTTGAATATGTCTTAGCAGCATAATTCAAAGGGATATATTAGAGTAAAGTGTCTTGGCTGGATGTGCCTGTCACTCTCATCATTTTTAATGAAAATCACATTTCTTTGCTGAAGGATAAATAACTTTGCATGTTAATGCTGAAAAGGATGGCATTTTCCTTCAAAGGAACACATGGAATGTTGTATCCATATAATCACTGTGTAACAGTGTTGATTTTCCTAACTAATCATGTATTCATAAAATTTCATGTTTAATGGAACTGTATATTGAACTTACCATATGCAATTTCTGGTTTACAAGCTGTTTCTTTTCTAGTATCTGCAGAGATTGTCAGATCCAATTCTTTCTGTATTTGTCCACAGTCAGCTGGATTTTGTAAAAAATGGGTAGAAGTTAGATTAATGTAAGGAAGCAGACACTCTCTTTGGGAGTAAACATAGTTCCTCATGAGCCCTGAGACAGTCCAATATAACCTTACAAATACCAGATTCCTAAGACCTGTCCATTTTATGCTCTTGCACAAAGTAAAAGATCACATAAGCAAAAAACAAAACAAACAAGAAAACCATAACAAACAAAAACAAAATCTTGGCTGCAAGACTTATTCTTGAAATGGGTAGTCACTCCACATACAGTTTTTTAGACATGTAGCTCTGGGTATATAGCTTCCATTGAGGAAAGAAGGAAAGTTTTCCATTTTGAATATTATCAGAAGTCTCTTGAAAGAACTAAAATGATAATTGACTTATTTATAGCTGTAATGTGGTGCTATACATACCTAGGGAATGTGCAGATATTAAGGATTTTAAAAAATAAAACCTAAACCAATCCATGAAGTAGTTGAGCTCTTATGAAGTAGTTGAGCTCTGGGTCTTTTCTTTGCCCAAGGAGGTTGCCTTAGATTTACAAAGGACTGAATGGAACTGAAAAATCAACAGAATGTCTGTCACTAATAAGGAATGACAAGGGGGGAGAAAGAGGTGCTGGCACAGCCACTATAGAAAATAATATGGAGATTCCTCAAAAAAAAAAAAAAAATAGAACTACCATAGTATTCAGTAACCCCACCTCTGGGAATATAGCCCAAGGAACTGAAATCAGAATCTTAAAGGGATATCTGTACTCTCATATCCATGAGACACTATCACAATAGCCATAATTTTGTGACAATTTAAGTGCCCATCAACAGATGAATGGATAAAGCAGATGTGATATAAAGACACAGTGGAATATTATTCAGTCATGAGAAATAAGGAAATCCTGCCACTTGTGACAGCTTGGATGAAACTTGAGTGCGCTATGCTAAGTGAGATTAGTCAAGCAGAGAAAGACAAATACTATATGATGTCACTTATATGTGGAATCTAAAACAGTCAAACTCAGAGAAACAGAGCGGTGGTCACCAGAGGTTGAAGGAGTAGGGAAAAGGGGAGATATTGGTCAATGGGTACAAACTTCCAGTTGTAGGGTTAATGCATTTGGGAATCTAATGTATAGCATGGTGATCACAGTAAATAGTACTGTATCATACACTTGAATGTTGCTAAGACAGTAGCCTCAAGTACCAGCCCCACAAAAAAGAAATGGTGACTATGTGACATGATGGAGGAATTACCATCATGCTGCTGTGGCAATCATTTTGTATTACATAAATGATTCAAATCAACATGTTGTACACCTTAAACTGAAACTTGCACAATGTTGCTTGTCAATTATATTTCAATTATGGTGGTGGTATGGGAGAAACAGGAGCTAGCAGCTGTGTCCTGAGCCTCTGTTCTCTTAGGTTATGGGCCTGTAACATTAAAAAGACCAAGTGAAAAGTAAGAATTTCATATCATGTTACCTATATGATATCCAACAACTATTTGAATGGTGTTTCTCTGTCTCTGCTTCTGCTTAGTGGAAACTATGGGTTGTTCAGGTGTTGTCAAAACTTTACAGTGCTCAAGAAATTGGCTCTCAGTCAGGTAAGATTACATTTCTATTTCTAAGAAAAGAGAGTTTGTCAAACAGCTACCCACAGATGAGCCCCTGATTAGGAGTGGCGGCTTTAAGGAAGCTGCCCAAACATGTCAAGTGAAACTTACCTTCTACACACTTGCATATTGCTCCTTCACAGACTTTCTGAAGCTCAGTACGGGACGTACTATAGAACATGGTGCACTGTTTATCTGTGGCAATGGAAGTTAAGAGAAGTGACTGGATTAATGTACAACAATATTTGCTGATCAGTGAGTCTCATGGGGCCTTGGAGATCACCTATTTCAAACCCTCTTTTTGCAGCTAAGGACCAGAGAGATTATGAATTGTCTATCCTGCCATGGACCTCTCTGCCCTCAAAATGGTCTCCCTCTGCAAATTAGTTTTGGACTTGAAATTTTACTGTTCAATATTCATGTCTTAGAATGAAAATATTTGGTGCAAATGAGAGTAATAAATTATATTACAAGTGTCTAATGAAAGAACTGTATTTGCTTAGGGTGGAGAAGAGAAGAAAAACCCACATGTATGTAAGAGCTTAAAACACACACATATACACATACACACACAGGAAAAGACGGTATTTTCTATAAATGTGTGTCAGAGTTTGTCACCTTAAGAATTTTCTAACAAGTGGGGCCTCCCTGGTAGCACAAGGGGTTAAGACGCAACCTGCGAAGCTATCCGCAGCTACTGCAGCAAGAGTTCGATCCCCGGTCAGGGAGCAACCCACATGGCACAGCAGACCTCTCCTGACTCGTCCACTGCTCCCCTCAGCAGTGTGCTTCAGTCATTCTGCCTGTTCTGTTCCCCACTCCTTCTCTGGTGAATCCTCTCACCCCTCAAACTTCTGGCCTGTACCCTAGTTCTTGTATACATAAATAAATAAATCTTTTTTAAAAAAAAATTTTCTAACAAGTGTCCAAAGTGGAATAATCTGTGTGAACCAAAATTTTCCAATTAACATTCTCAGTAGTGGCTGAGTGGTCAAATGTGGGATCGTTCATTCAACAAACATTGTCCATACCCAATAGGTACCTGACACTGTATGAGATACTAGGGATACAAGAATGAAAACATTGTGTCTGCAGTTGGTGAAAAAGACATGCAAAGAGATCATTACAATGCAATGTGACAACTGCTATAAAGAAAGTATTACAAAATTTGATGAGAGTGTAGATGGAGCAGAAGTTGACTCTGGGAAGATTAGGGTAGGCTTCTCTAAAGGAGAGATGCAATGAATACTGAAAGTGAACAGCAAAGACAAACTCAAGGGAAAGAATTTTAAAGCTGGGAGAAATATAGTTATTTTAAAAATGAAGAAACTGAGACCTGGAGAGGTGAAATGATTTGCTTGATGCCATGGAGCTATTTATATGTCCAAGTAGGGACTTCTATGGAGAGTGAGCCCTGAGAGAGTCAATATATGAAATTAACAGGCCCTGAGTGGATCTCCTTAGGTCCTTTAATGAATACAAAGTATTCTTCTGAAGAAATATTAAAGTAGGTTTGATTACCTGGCCTGTGGTACTCATACACCGTGAAAGTTGCAGGACTCAGAAACCCAACTTGAAAAAGTTCAAATATCCGGAATCGGACACAAAGGTAGTCATTGGAGGGAATCTGTTTGATGAATTAAGGATTTAAACTTATAGGAGAGCAGAGACTCAACATATTTTAGCCTGTAAATTTTAAACGGTAATAGTGAAGAAAAAATTGTGGGAGGTGATGTTACCGAGCTCAGTTGCAGAATCACATGTCCATCTTTGACTTGGTAATCATCTAATAGTCGGTCCACCGCTTCCACAAGCTGAGGGAGGAAGAGAGAAGCTTGAATTTAATTTCGCAGTCTTTTGTTTAAATAATTCGCCTGATGAGATATTAGATCCCAGAGATGTAATCCTTGAGTTCACAATTCAAAGACAATGAAGGGCAACTCCTCTTGACAAAGTCTGAACATGTTATCACATGACTCATATTTTTTTAGAACATGCAAGTATATGCCACCACTTCACTTTGAAACATCAAAACTTAGGTAGATTGTCAGTTTGGAAAGAATATTCCAGGTGATTTTTTGAAAGTGATATAGTGGAAGGAAAGGAAATAACTTTACGAAATAATGCAGCAGAGAAAACCAATATCATAATAATACTTAAAAAAAACCCAGTCCAGGCTTTTGGTGGACTACAGGTGCTTTGGTAGTAGGTGTGCTACCATGACTGCACCTGGGAGTGGGGCGATCCTATGCTTAAAAAATGCTATTAATTATGTAAATCAATGGTACTTCAATAAAATTAAAAATATTCCTAGCATTTTATCAGGCACAGACTAGTGCTTGACATTTTTGGGCTCAGCATAATTCTGTCCACTAACATAGTGTCTTGGATATTCAGTGAATATTTGTTGTTTTTCAATAAAAAAAAAATTACAGCTTTTAAGTCTTCTGAATTTGCACTGATTCCAGTAGGCAAAGAGATATCCATCACTGCATGGGAAGACCCAGATGATGATTCTTCACTGCTGGGCTTGTAACTAAAACAAATTAGAGATTATGAAATGGAATAAATAAATGAGTTATTTAACAAAGACTTTTTTCCTTTTAAGCTTTAATTTTTGAATTGGGTCTCTATTTATTTGCTTTTCTACAACATATACAACATACACATTGGGATCTCTGAGTTGCAAGAGAGCTCTGTGTCTCCTATTTCAACTCTTTACTCACTTAACTGGTAATCTTAATGGCCCACCATTCTGGAACTGGAAGAGACCATAGAAGTCATTCAGCTCCAGCTGAGAACACTGAGGCTGAGAACAAGACACTTATGCAAGTCACATGACTGACTAGCTTGTGGCAGAACTCGAAAGTCTCTTGACTGTCACTCTATTTCTTTTTCTCACAGGAGAAATTAGTCATATATTGGAAAGAGATACAGTAAATATATTCAGGAAAAGAGTAGAAGGACATACACTAAAAGTTAACAGCTACTTTTTCTGGATGATTATAATATCTCATTTCCCTTTTTTTCCCTAAAATTTCCACAACATATAATTTATTTTTAAAAATGTTTCAAGGACCATCCATTGTCTAGGAATTGTGCTTAGGGGATGTTTAAGGGAAGCTTAGGAGAAAGGTATTAGTGCTTTTTTTGTTTGTTTTTTTTTTTCTGGTAAGAGAGAACACTGAAGTAAGGAATCAGGAAACTTGAGTTTTACCCATCCTCTCCTGAGAGGTTTCCACAAATCATTTTCCTTTTCTGGAGGCTATTATCTTACTATAAAGAAATATAAACTTGTGTTTTGAAGTTATCTTTGTAATTCCAAGGCTCCATTTTGAGTGGCGAGGGTTGGTATACCCTTTAAGGAGAGCTGGAAAATCTAGAAGAGGGGCAAATTGGGGCAGGGTGAATGTGCTTCTGTAAGGCTGAGAATCAGAGTGGGGCTGGGAAGAATGGTAAGGACTAAAGGAAGACTCTGGGAAGATAACCTCTTAAGGAGGACAATGAGTTGATCTCTCCTAAAGGAATGAGTAAGTGTGAAGGAAATGTTGTGAGTTTAGTCAGTTGGCAGGGATCACCCTTTCCCAATCCCACTCATATCACACATTTAAGAAGCAGAGCCTATCAGAAATTTTAGGTATAATATTTATGGTTATAACTTAAAATACCAGAAAAATCTCTGGCTTTAAATTTTTTTTTTTTATGCTCAGTGTACTTTATTTTTTTTAAAAAAAATTAATATTTTATTTTATATAATTTTTACATCATTTTTCATTTTTGCACAGTGTATGCTTTAAAATATTTAACCCTATTCTTTACCAAATTAACAAGGCAAGTTAGAGTATAATATGACATCTGGACAGCTCCCTAGCTGGATCAGGTGACTGTGACCAGAAACAGAGAACCATTGCTCATAGATGCAAATGCGCCCTGGACAGGATGAAAAGGGGCCTCCTGAGTGGAGACCAGCTATGAAAAGTTGCTGAGCCTTGACAACTTGTTGCCATGGCAATGGTTTCAACCAGGGAAAAGAAACCTTCCTTTCAAGAAGGCCTTTGCTTGCTGCCAAAGACAGCAATCTTTCCTGAGAGAAGGGGAGATAAAAAATACTTTTTTCTTTTTTCTTGTAAATACAACAGAAAAATTGTAAAAGTTAAATACACAGAAGAGAAACCAACATAGAACTGGAGGCTGGCATTTTTTTTTAAATGGGAAAGAGAATATTTGTAGGCAAAGACTTTCTCACATGAACAAGTACTATACTACACAGTTACTTTTGGAATTTATCCAACCTAACTCCAGCATCACAGAGCCAAACATATTTCACCTGGTATTTTTGAACATTCTGTCCCCAATTTGTAAAAGTCAAAGGATAGAATATTCCAAATAACATTTCTATTCATCTTCTTTTGTATATTAGCAATGTAGAATTAAATCTCCTGTCAATGAATTGGAATGAATGAGTTTTTGATAAGAGCCTTTTTTGTAGAGCAGACTAGAACTGGAGGAAACTTGGAAAGCAGAGTCTAAGATCCTTGCTTTTTAGGAGCCAGGAGAAGTCAGCTAACTTGCTGAAGACCAGTTGAGTACTTTATGGCAGAGACTCTCCCAGGTGTCCCACTACACCACACAGGAGCTCTCCTTTATGTGCACTCCAGGAGCCCTCTGCAGGGTCCCCTTGTGCTGATCCTAGCTCTGCCCAGAACACAATCACTGACAGGGCGCTAAGACAGTACAGGGGGCTTAACCACAGCTATTATCAAGCTCCCTCCCCAGAGGGGAGCAGGAGTGGCAGGAAAGGAAATGCCTAGGAAAGGGTGATCTTAACAGAAAGATCTTACAGAACAAGGAAGGGTATTCAAGGCAAAACAGTCAGCAGAGGGCCTTCCCGATGGCGCAGCGGTTGAGCGCGCTGGGTTGCGAAGCTGCCCGCAGCCTCTGCAGCACCTGTTAGATCCCCGGCTGCTCCCCGGCCACCGGAGGAGGGTCCCACAAGGCGCGCAGACCTCTCCTGCTGCCCACTGCTCCCCTCAGCAGTGTACTTCGGTCCTTCTGCCTGCTCTGCTCCCCGCTCTGGCTCTGGCGAATTCTCTCACCCTCCCGCGCTTCTGACTGTAACCAGTGCTTGTATAAATAAATAAATTAATTAAAACAAAACAAAACAAAAAAAAAAAAAAAAAACAGCCGGCAGAGGCTGGCCAAGGAAGTGGAGTTGCAAGGTGGCTGGTAAAGGAATCCTAATATGGGCGGGCTGGCCTGAGGACCACAAACAAGAATGAGAATGGCTAGTAGGGAGGCAGTGAGAAACCATTTGTTGCTCCTCAGGTCAGTAGTCTCAGCTTACTCTGACTGAAGGAGGTGGTTTTGAAACTGGACTGGCTATCAGGGTCTGGGGTTTGAGATCTTTAACACTGTGAGAACTTGGCAGATTACTTCACCTCTTCAGGTCTCAACTACTTTATTTCTAATAACAAGTGAATAATTATATCATTCCTACAATCCTTTTCAGCTTTAATCTATTACAAAACTCAATAAAATATCTAAGTTATCCATACTGAGTGTTTTGCCATCATGTGTGATTACAAGTAAAAATAAGTGAAATACCAACCATACAAATCACTGTTATGAAAATAGATAGAATTAAGGGAAGAAAACAGTAAAAGTTACTGAGGGGTGAGGGAAAGAACTAGTCTATTCCTGGCTCTGCTACTAATGTATTCACACTGCAACTGCTAAGGTATGCATGTATATTTTCAAAACCCTACACTTTCACATACATTTTAGGATGGTGGCTGTGGTAGGCAGAATAATGTCCATATCATAATCCCCCAAACCTATGAATATTCTACCTGGTAAAAGGAACTCGCAGATGGTATTAAGTTAAGGATCCTGCAGTAGGGAGATTATCCTGGAGTATTTGGGTGGGCCCAGTGTAATCACAAAGGTCTTTATAAGGGGAAGAAGCAGGAGAGTCAGAGAAGATATGATGATGTGAAGCAGGGGTTACAGCCAGAGGGGGAGACTGGAAGATGCTGTACTGCTGACTTTGAAGATGGACGAAGGGGTCACAGGTCAAGGGATGTGGGTATTCTCTAGAATCTGGAAAAAGGAAGGGATTGGATTGGCCCCGTTGGCCTCCAGAAGGAAAGCAGCTTTGATGACACTTTGATGTTAGGACTCCTGACTTCCAGAACTGTAAGATAATAAGTTTAGGTTGTTTTAAGCCCTTCAGTTTGTGGTGAATTGTTACCTAGTGACAACAAAAAAATGAGTACAGTGGTCAATTTCAGTCTGTGGCATTAGTCTTCAGAGGGTTCAACAGAGTGGTTTTCAAGCCTACCTACCATCACAATAACCTCTGGGGGTATGGTTGGAGTTTGGGGATGGTTCTAAAAGTTCTCCCACTAAATTCAATGCACAGCCTGAGTTGAGAAGCAATGGTTGAAAATGGCCAAGGATTTTGCTGGGAGAATGTTATTTTTCTAAGAGAGCTGGGCTCCTTATAAGAGAATGTTTTGATCTTTCTTTTCCTAATACATATATTAAATCTCCACCTTTCTGAAAGACAGAAAAAACTAATATTATAATGTTTGAATAGAAGGAGGTCAAGAACAGGAGGAGAAAGTACATATGAGTAAAACAAAGTTGTTCTATATTAAGTAACTAAGAAAACCACTATGTTCTACATTTTAAAATGTGCGCAATTTTATATCTGGCTGTTCTAAAATTAAAAAGATGTGAAGAAACGATATCATGACAAACATGAGATCTTGCCATCTGTACTCCCCTGCGGAAACTGGCTCACCTGGCACATGCCACTATGCGCTGATATCCTGAGTCCTGGTAGCTTCTGATGCTGGATGCTAATTAGCACAACAAGGAAACAAACAAACAAATGAACAAAAATGAGAGTAAGCTATTTTCAGCTGTTTGGGAACTATCAGAACAAAATCATTAATGAGCAGGTCTCTGAATACATTTAAAAATGATTTGTGATTTGGAAATTGGTACTTCTGGTAATTTTAAAGGAAATTCAGGCCTATTGAAAACACCAAGAAATCTTTAAATAATGAGACTAGACTTTAAATTACTAGAACAACAAACTGTTCTAATTATCATTTATAAGATTTTAGATTATAAGCTGTCAAAGAATTAAAATTTGAGGAGTCATTTAAGGTAAATATGCATTCGGAACATGTTTAGGGGGAAGTTGAAAGGAGGAAGAGTGGATGCCCGACTTTGCTGGTAGTTGGATAGTTCCCAAGGGAACAGATTTCTGAGCCATGAATGGAAGATCTCAGGACAGAGAGGCAGCATGCCGTTGACCACTGCAGTGTGCAAGTGGATTGTATTTGGGTGAGAACCAGCCCACCAAAAGAGGGGTGTGGAGTCCGCTGATAGAAAAAGGGCACATAAAAACAAGATCATAAGTAGTGGAGAGACCAAGGTAAAGGTGGAAGCAGAGAAATGTGCACTAGTCAGGCCTTTTGGCGTACAGACAAGGTGGGGATAGAAACCCAACAGGCAATAAGGGAAGCTCAGGGTCCTGGAGTGGGGACTCACATAAAAGTAACAGAATTCAAGGCCCTGAAATTAAACCTTTTTGTGGTTTTATAACTAGTTACATTCTGTAGAAATAATGTAGTCAAAATAATTTCTTGATCAATGGTACATATATTTAACTTAGTTATTAAATTATCTAATATCTGTTTCCAGCTATTTTTAAAGATTTCCCTCTATTATGATAAAAGATGGTAAAGTTTACTAAGATGTCAACCTGCTAAGGAATTTAATTAAGAAATTTTGTTTTCCAAGCAAACATGTTTTTCCTAGTCAGGGAAGCTCTCTGACATTCTTTAGGCTCAGCCAAAATGACAGTGTAAGTCATGCTTTTTACCTTCAATGTCCTGGACTTCAATTTTCAAATGAAAGCTGCAAACTTCCTCAGAGGTACTGATTTTGTGAGCCACAGTTGTTACCTGCATTGGGACAAATAAACAAGAAGATTCTAGTTAAAATGGGAAGGTTGAAAGGACATCAAGGTAGTGCTGCTGTGCAAGTGGAGGCTCAGGTATCATTTTCATAATCCAAATGGTGAAAACTTGCAGCAGCTGTACTTTCAGTAAATTCCACAACTGAAGCATAGCTCAGAAACCCAAAATAAGCAAACCAACTTCTGACCAGGCAGAATCTTGGTCAGGTCCCATGCAGATAAATCTGAGTACCTTACTTCACAGGAAAGTTCCTAAAACATTAATCCCTGAGCCTGTACACTGTAATTTGACATGTAACACTAGTGGTCAGGGAGTGTGCATAGTACTGTGGTAAACAACAAATTATAGGTATGCATGGACGGGCAGGGTTGTTGCCAAAAGCAGGTATATTGAGAGTAGCTAGGAGTGACAAAAAGTAGACAAATCCATTCCACCTCCTTGCACAATCTTATAAACAGTTTTTGAAGGAGTAAGTGTGCTAAAGGGAAGTGCATAATTAAAATCATCAATTTATTTTCAGAATACATAGTTTATTTTATTTTAGCCATTTGGTAGTTGCAAATTTCTCTAAGCTGTTTGTGTATGTCCATGCAACCTATGGCTAGTATACATATACACACATGAAGATATATATTTAATACACATATATTATGTGTCTATATTATGCATATGCATATTTAATACACATAATATATATTATTAACTACACATAAATACACACACACACACAGAGTGTCCACAATGGTGTTCCAAAAAGAGACTGTTACTAACCTTAAAATATTTATGTGTGTGTCCACACACACATCTGTGTGTATGTAACCATAAAACTTACAGATCCATAAATGTAATTATGTATTATGTTATATATATATTATCTCCACAAATACACAGACTATATAAATACAAGGATTAACATAGCCATTTTCAAAAAGAAATTGTGAGGCCAGCTGCCAAGAAAGCTAGAGAAGATTAGATCAACGAATTCTACTTTAGTCATGGTTACCCAAGTCCAGATTTCTGTGATTTTGTGGCAAAATCCCTCCCTTTCTCTTACATTACCTAGAACAAGTAGTCACGAAACTCCCACAAAAGCAGGCTCTCAGTGAAATACTTACGTGCACTGTAGCCAAGCCATTGCTGTATCCAGTACTGACCACAAGGTCATCATTGAGAGGCACCTGGAAAGGTGAATAGAGACCAAGCTTTCTTTTATCATTTAATAGGCAGGGGGGATAGAACAGTGGAAAGAGAGGACTGCCCCTCTTCAGTTTGAAGCAGCCTAGGTTTCACACTAAGGCAGCATCATGGGCTAAGGTTTAAACGATTTTAAGATGATGAGAGGCCCCTCACAGGATTTCCCGTAAAGAAAAGACGGCATGAGTGAATATTCTGTCAGCTCCTCAAAGACAATCAACAGGCACAAAAGATCCTACTGCCAGATCTTTTGGTTTTTCAAGAGCATTTGGAAACCAGATTTTTATTTGAAACCTCTGGATGTTTAAGTATTGGAATATGTCTGTGTCTCTATCCTTATTGATATTTATGTATGTCTTACTATGGGACACCAATTTGTAATTGTGATGTATCTTAAAATAATATAAATGTGATCATTAAAAAATATGTATTAGCAAATATAGGCTAGCAGTTACTATTATTGATATTGCTGTCCTCTGGGAAATTTGCATAAGGTTTTATTAAAAATTCAGTAGTAAAGAAAAGTCATGGGACATGTTGTTAGGGGACTTATTGGGCAATTTCGATTTGATCACAGTCTTCACATGTGACCAATCCGGGTGGAGTCACTGGCAGATCTGCAAATGTGACTTGTCTTATTCTACAGCCATACCTGTGTGCCTGCTGTTCTCTATGCTGGAAGGTTCTTCCCTTTTCTTCACTGGTTAACTGTTTCCGATTCTTCTAGATTTAACCCTACCATATGGATGTATTTGGCAAGCTCTTTCCACTTCTCAGCTGGGTCACAAGCCACCCTCTGTTCTTTCATGTCCCTATCAAGGGTCTTATTTTTCTCTGTCTTTTTAATGAGGTCTCACCCAACTCCACAGGTTCTTTGCAGGTACTCCTGCTTAGGCCATCTCAGGGACTCAGTATATGCTTAAGGAGATACATTTAAAAACAAAGAGCGGAACATATGATTTTTAAAGGTTCCATCTGATTATAAATATTATAAAATGTTAAAATTTTCATTTACCTCTACTGGCTTCACAAGGAAATTATTCTTTGTCATCTTATAATGGTAGAAGTCACCTTTATTCTTGTAAGAAACTTTGATGTCCATGTTCAATTGAAGTTGTTTAACCAATAGTGAATATTCTGTTAGGCCCTCAATGGCACTGATTGTATCCTGTCAACAATCAGCAAGTCACAAAAGTAAGTTTTTTTTAATTTATATACACCCTGTTTCCAAATGCCCTTCCTGATGAGAGGGTGGGACATCACCATCTGAATATGAAACTCCAGTCGATGGAGTGAAACTAGTTAAGGGCACTGTGTGGAGGTGGAAGGTATGGTCCCTCTCACCCCCTTCACTACCCCCCACCCCTGCCTGTCAGTAAGGATGCTGTTGTTACCAGGGTCAAGAAGAACATGCAGCCTCAGGTCTGGGTTCTCTGTGTATCTATAGTGTGTGACAGCAGCAGATTGCCCCCACCTCCTTGCAGCACTCTCTCCTTCTCATCCTTGGGTCTCAGTTTAAATATCTCCTTATCAAGACACGTTCATGTCCCATTATTCTGTTTTCATATTCTCCTTCTACCCTTTTCAGTCTTTATCTCAATTTGTAATACTTTTAACTACAGTGGAACATTGGCCTCTCCCACTGTAACGTAAGTTTCATGGATGTAAGCATTTTATCTTGGAACCCCTTACATTAGCAGGTATGCACTTGGTAGTCATAAATGGATGGGTCTCTGGACCTCATCTTCCTCAGAAAGATGAAATCAGGAAATGTATCTGGTTCAGAGATGTTCTTTGCCTATGGCCAGGTCAGCCAATGCTGATCAGTATGAAACTCCTACTAAGCTTACAGTGTCCCCAAGATGAAATCCCTTGGGGATTAGATGATGACTAAAGTAGTCCTGAAGCACCCCTCTAGCCCTAACTTTTACACACACATGCTCCATCACTGCCCAAACATTCATAAAACAGAGCCCATGTTAACATTTGAGCTAGACTGTAGAGGTACACTAGAATTTAAGTGCTAGAAGGGAACTTAACAATTCAAGTAATGTTTGAGTTGGAAATATCTTAGAAAACCAAACTTTTCAAACAAAATACAGCAAATCTGAGTTTTCAAGAGAGAAAGAAAATATCTTGTACACAATGATGCAAATACATACAGATGTACATTACACAACTACATAATTGTCATACTATGAAATATATATACTCAAATGAGTGTGCACTGGTAAGAAGATAAACATCTAATGATTAGTATTTGTTTTTGAGGGAGAAGGAATATCAGTAGCTTAGCCTGAGTGGCAATCATGGCAACATAGGATGTGACATAATTGCTGATAACCTTACTAACCCTGCATGGTCACTAAGAATCATAAGGGAAATATTGGGCTTGGTATCAGGAGTTGTGAGTTCTGATTTTGGATTCATCACTAACTCCTTGCATGAACCTCCAAGGGCTGACTTCCTTCTCTGAGTAAGAAGGGTGTCAGCAGATGTCCTCTAAGAGGTCTTCAGTTCTAGTCATTGACTTATATCTAAGATGCACTCATTTGGTGGATAAAAGCACGGAGTGCAGAGCAAGTATGCAATATGAGGTGTGGGAGGCAATAAAATGTCACCAAGAAGATGAAACCAGTCAAGGAAACATTACCTGGGTAGAGTAAAAGCCTCCTCCATACCTCTGCTCTTCAGACAGCCATTTGATGATTGGGTTAACATAATTCATGTCTTTTAAGCTCAGGCTGGTGAGTAAAGCATATGCAGTGGTCTCTACCATACGTGCTGTACCGGTGTGAGAAGAAGGGCTGGCTTTCTCTTCAAGATCATCTTTCCAAAAACGATACATGGGGGATGGACCACCTAATCATCAATAAATCATAACCATTAGTATGATTAGCAGTGTGAATATGACATAATTCTAGAGGATTTCTAGAAGGTCCTTACTCTGATAAGAAGAACTTCCTCAACATGGTCAATACAAAGCAAGATCCTTTAATACTACTTGTCTTTGTTTAGAAAGGAAGTCCACATACACAAGGGTGAAGCCCAGTGGAAAGTGCAGTAAGCTGGGAATTAGTACTTCCAATTTTTTAAAAATAATTTGTTACAAAAATATAGTGACAGGTTTAAATTATTAGAGAAATAACAATTATAATTTAGAACCTAATTTTTGAAAAGTGCTGCATATATGAAATCATCTTTAAAGCTTTATAGTGGGATAAGGTAGTCAAAGACTGAAGAAAGGCTTTGGATGTGATCTCATAATTTCTAGGATGTAGATTTTTTTTCAGTCAGGGAGAAAAGTTCTCCAGTTTATCTCATAGATAGTGTCAATAATGATAACAATAAGCCTTTATGTGCATATGGTGCTTTCTGGTTTAGAGGAATATTTACATTTGGTATCTCACTTAGTTTCATGGCAAGGAAGAAAATACAATGTACATTTTAGGTATGAGGAAGTTGAGTTCCACGGAACTAAAAGAATTTGTCCATGGACACATGGTCATGTTATGAGTAGAGTTATTTTAAAAGTATTGTATGTGTGGTTTTGAGGTGTATGTTAGCATTCAGTCATTTTTAAACGATGTTGGGAGTCAAATA
Source organism: Talpa occidentalis (assembly GCF_014898055.3). Lineage (NCBI taxonomy): Eukaryota > Metazoa > Chordata > Mammalia > Eulipotyphla > Talpidae > Talpa > Talpa occidentalis. The sequence continues at coordinate 70,804,809 of NW_023605083.1, forward strand.
TTTTAGATAGTGATAAACCTCATATAAGATTTATTAAACTTTCAGAAAACCTCAGCCAAGAGAAGACTTAGAAATGCCCAACCAAGCCTGTACTATACAGGCACAGGGGTCAGTGGCACCACTCCTATCATCCTATTCTTTTACTCTTGATCTATGAAGAGCATTATCTTTATTCTGCAAAACAAAATACATGCCTTCCTAGTCAACCTCACACAATGTAAGCAGGTCATATATGCCTTTGCTCAACCTCCTCCCTTCTTCTTTGTAATAGAGTTAAAGTTCTAGGGCTTGCACCACCTTGATGTGAATAAGACACTGACACCCCTTGCTCTGGGTGGCACGGCTGGGGCACTGCAGCACAGGCTGGAGTTCAGTCACAATCCACCTACTTGCTTGGGAGCCTTGTCCATCGTACAACTACACACAGAAATCCTGCGGAGTTCTGGGGATGATCTCCATGGTCCCACATGACCTCTCACTCCCATACCCTTCCTCTCCATCAGCTCACTCCTCTCCAGCCTCACACACTTTCTTGGAGCTGCCTTATGTTGGATGCACATGCTACTTCTCCTCTAGAAACACCCTTCTACAAAGCCACCAACTTGCTTCCTCGCTTCCTTCGGGTCTCCATTTTCTCAGCTGGGCTTAAGCCCACACCCTCCCCTGCTTTTTTTCCCCTTCACATCTGTCTTTACCAACTAATTTACTGTAGCCAGCATTTTATTTATTCTCTATCTCTCACTAGAATGTAAGTTTATCAAGGGCTTGGAATTGTTGTGGTCTGTTTGGTTTGTTGCCTTACCTCAAAATCTAGAATTGTGTCTGGTACATAGAAGGTACTCAATACCAATTTGTTGCATTAAGGAATGAATAACAGATGTTGAATAAGTGAGTGACTAAATGTTAGCACTTATTATGTTAGGTTGTGATGGTTTGTTCCTTGAGGGCAGGGATTTTTGTTTCTTAGTCAACTTTGCAGGCCACCACCCCCTTCCCAGAATTAGCAGACTCTAGGTTTAGCAAGGCTTGCTGAATAAATATATGGAGCAAGTCATACCTTTAACTGAAGCTTTTTTCTTCAGGGCTGAAACAATTGAACGAAACTGTGGGTGAGTTTTATCTCCCAGGGAAAGAGCATAAGCAGCAATGGCCAGTGTAAAGGTGCTTTGGGCTAAAAGGGTGTTTTCAAGCAGAAAGTTATCAGCTTTAGTTATGGCCGTGTTGATTTGCTGGAAATGAGAGCAGAAGAAATCTGAGTTCCTTTGTTAAGCATCAACCTATCAACTGATGTGAGGTCTCCCAGGTGGCACTATCTTGGGGCAGTTGGGAAGAAGGGTGAGCAGAGAAATGACCTAATGAAAAGGATGGTATGTCGCTAAAGCAAATCATTCCAGGAGAAGGGGCAGTGCCTAATCTCAGAAGGGAAAAAGTGGTTGCCCAAATGGGCTTAAGCTTTTGTCTCTGAAATCTCACTTCCCCTGAGAGGCTTCTATCTTTAGTTTCTGCTTCCCTCATCAGACCTAGCTTCCAGAGAGAAGCACCAAGCACAACTACCTCTCATCCTTCTCTCTCAGCAAATGGAAGTTTACATTTTCAAAAGGAGTTTTAGTAAATACAATCATAAGTAGTGGGAAAAGAGTCAGATTACCACAGTGCTTTTTGATCCTAAGGATTTCTGGGAAAATATTCTCTATTACTTTGTCCTGAGACAACACAGTTATTTTGGTTAAGTGAACTAGGAGGAAACTTGGTGTGATGCTGCTAGCATCTCGCCAGGTTGCTGCTCTTCTGGCTCCATCTCTGTCTCCCATTTATGTGCCACAAGGTGCCAACTTGTCTCTTAGGCCCCTGGGTACTGGTCCTCATTGACTATTTTGTCCTGTTAAATATAAATAGCAATTCTCTTGAAGCAAACTAGAAACATTGCCTTGTTTAGCGGCTCATGTCCTGCAAATCCCCTTGGGTTTTTCCATCTCAGCTCTGTATGTTGGTATAAAGGATAAATCTAATTTACCTGTGATTAATGGGCAAGAGTCTTTAATCTCAGCTCAGGGATCTGTCTTTCCCCAGATCAGAGTATCATCTATGCTCCCCTTTGGGATTCCTTCTGTTGATCACTTAGGTGAGTTCTCACCTTTCTCTCCTCCGTTTTCAAGTAAATGAGATCTTTAGCACTTCCAGGATCTAGGGTGCCCGACTGTGTAACAACAGGCATATACATTTCATACAATAGGGCAGAATTAAGAGAAGGAAACTGGGAACACTGACTCATTCTCTCATTACAGTATGAAGTGATTGGTCCCAGCTCTATGATTCAGTAGCTTGCAACCCTGGACAGATAAATCCACCTTTTATACAGGCATCAGTCTTCTCAACTGTCAAGAGTAGGCTGGACTAGCTGGTCTTTAGTATCTATCCTATTTCTGAAGTCCTTAGACTTTGGAGTGCCCCCCACCCCCCAGCAAATGGAACAGAAACATATGATGGGTATTAGAGAAAGAAAACTTACCATCAATGGGCATATATCAAAAGCCCTTCTAATTCCAATCACAGCAAAGGCTGTAAGATACAAAGTTTTTTCTCTGGTTTCAGCAGGCAAAGTACCCTAAACAATAATCAAAGTTTAAATAAGAGAGTAAAACGATGTTTTTAAAGTGAAACAACGTAATCCTAATCTGTTTTGAGGTTAATCTCTGTAACCCTTCATGCACACCACCTGGACTGCTCACCCCGTCTCAATAAGCTCCTGTGTGCCTTTACTTGTCCATCTCTCCCACCTCCCCATCCTGAAGTTCCATTTTATACCTTATCACCACATTTTAATTCACCCCCTCTTTAAGACTCTCTTAAAATGCCACCTCCAGAATGAAGTACTATTCAGGCTCTGTTTGCCCATATTTTTTCCTCTTTAGGGCAATGACATTTCAATGCAGTGCTTATAAGATCTTCCAAGAAGTGTGATGTACCTCTCCAGCTTTATGCCATGCCACTGACTGTGAGCTTTTCAAATAAACCACCCTCTTTCTCCACCTCAAAATACCAGGTATATTGTTTGCTCTGCTTGGAGCACTCTTCCTGACTTGCTTCCTCCTGTAAGCCTAGGCAGCTCATTTTTTTTTTTTCAACTCTCCTGATCTAAGTTAGACCCCTGCTATCAATGAAAATATTTCCCTCTTCTGAACATGTATCATACACTTGAAATGTCTTAATGTCTGATATCTCTGCCAGGCTGTAAGCTCTATGGCTTTAATGACTAAAACTGTTTTGTTCACTGTTGTGTGTCTACCATGTAGCGGCACTTAGTACACATTTAATAAATATTTATTAAATAAGTGAAAGAACATGTATACTTACATCTTTATTAGAATTGCTAGTATTTATACCCCACTTTTCGCACCAGCACGTGAGCTCCTTTGTGGCAGGGATACTCTCTGGTCCTTTCTTCCCACTTTTCCTCCCCCATTGTGCCCATAACAGACCAGTGCACATACTAGATACTCAGTGAATGGTTGCTGAATGAATGTAGACAGATGAATAGGTGTGTGGATGGAAGGCTGGGCCGATATGTGGGTATATAAAGAAAAAATGATTACATTATTTTGCTCTTCAAATAGCACCCAGATGATGTCAGTTACCCTCATTTCTTGTCAGAATCCTAATCTACCAGTGCAATGACGACCATTAGACAGGGATCACTTTGCTTTTAGATCCCTTTAGATAGGGAGTCACTTTGCCTGATATGAAAAGGATTATACTGAGGCAGGAAAAATAAACCCCAAATATGATGAAGTCTTTAAAAAATGTTCTAAGGAGAGGATATTGTAGCAATGGTTTTGGAAAGATAAAGTAGTGACATTTTGGAAAGATATTGTAATTACTTTGCAATTCAAGCATATAAGTGGATTCCAATCACAACAGTTTGTTGCAGTGTCTAATAAACTGATACCAATCTCTCTTGCTAACAGTATAACTGGGTCCCTTCCACGTTTTATGATAACACCTTATAGCCTGGACCTATAAGAAGGCTCTGAATTTTAGGTATAGATTCCATACCAATGATACATGGACAAATTAGCACATTTCACACCTTCTGAGATCTCTAACACTCACACCTTGTGAACTACCAAGGCTTGTTATACAGGATGTCTAACATCATTTATCTGACCTATATAGAATTGACTGAAGAACAGTGCAAGAGGACCTTTCGAATTTTTTGTCTGTATACATGAGGAGTTTCTTGTAAGACTACATATATTTTCTCCCTCTCTCCTTCATCCTTCTAAAATGAAATGAGAACAAAATTCAAAATTCATGTAAATAAAACCGTTGCTAACTTATAATTTTCACTTTCTTACCTGTAATTTTACTGGTTGATACTGGGACTTTTCCTGGAAAGATCCATTTTCTAGTTGACAATTCTCAACCAGCCACAATACAGAATTACAAATTGAATTTTTGTCCTGATCTATATATTTATTTACTTGCCCAAGCACTCTTAAAACAAAAGCTGTTAACCTTTAAGACAAAAACCAATCAATAAATATTTAGACATTGAGTTCTTTTTGGTTTCCAATTTATACGTTTATTCTTTAAAATAAAGCATTTATTACTTTTTTTTAAAGTTGACTACATCATTTCCTTTAGAATTCTGATCTTTCTTTTTTTTTTTTTTAGATTTATTTATTTATTTATTTATACACGCACTGGGTACAGTCAGAAGCACGGGAGGGTGAGAAAATTCACCAGAGCCAGAGCAGGGAGCAGAGCAGGCAGAAGGACCAAAGTACACTGCTGAGGGGAGCAGTGGGAGGCAGGAGAGGTCTGCGCGCCCATGTGGGACCCTCGCCCGGTGGCTGGGGATGGAGCTGGCACTGCAGAGGCGGCAGGCAGCTTCACAACCCAGCGCTCAACCACTGCGCCACCGGGGAGGCCCTAAAATAAAGCATTTAAATACAATTCCTAAGTAAGTTGTCATGGTTTTACAAGGGATGGGAAGATTTTAGGAAAATCTCCAAAACACTGTCAGTAATTGTGAGCAGCATAATTTCTGTGATTGCAATATCAAAAATGATGCCTGATGATAAAAAAAAAATTATTCTCAAAAGTCAAAGATAATAGTTTCGAAACAAATTGTTTTGAGTCAGAGCACTGACCCATGAACATAAGCCATGGAGGAGTAAAATCATAAAATTTTAATTCATAAAATTTGTACAAGGCGTTTAATCTATCCCCATCTGAGGTCCGAATTCCCTTCCCCAACATTTGGGAGTACTTATCTCTCTTCCACCCAATCCACACAATAAGTAGAACTTATTACCTATCAAGGAAGATTTGTTTATTTTTGTATCTTCCCTGTATTTCTCAAAATTACTTTTGAAAGTGTACAGGTAACTGCCATTTTCTTCTATTTATTTCTTTCAAGAAACATGGGAGTTTGGTCTAGGACAGTCCCCAGGTGTTTCTATGTGTCTAACTAGACATTACCCACTTAGTCTTGCTCCAGAACTGTACAGAGGTTCTGGGTGTTTACTGAGAGGCACACCTTGTCTTGGGGATTTCCTGTCTCCACATCTAGTTACTGTTGTAGTAGTTTCCTGTCTGCGTCAATTCCCACCCCTGTACCCTGGTAGTTATTCTCTGGTTGGTGAGCTCCTGGGGTCTATATGCCTTTTAAAATGTGCCACCCACACATAGTTAGATCGGTGGGACTTGATGACTGATTAGATATAGAGCCAAAAGAAAAGCAAGGAGTCAAACCTGTCAGTGGGGACAAAGCAGAGTGTGGCTATGCACTGATTAAGGGAACAGAGAAACAAGAGAATGGAGTTGTTATAGATATGTTCAAAGGAGCTTAGGAAAGAAGGTAGGGCTTTAGATATCAATTAGGAAATGACTAGGAAATCATTGGCATAGAACTTGTGGAGGTCATGGGCAAAGATGAGATTACAGAAAATATGGGAACCAAAAATGAAATTCTGTGGAATCTCTATAGTGAAAGTACATGATCTGAAAGTCAATTATTCTATATTGTAAACTTACTAAAAATATTTGATATAGTAGAATCTATAAAGTATCTGGACACTTTTTTATTTTTGGACACTGTTTTAATTAAATGTTATCAAACATTGATAGAATTTTTTAAATGAAATCCTGGGAACTTTCAGTAGTGAAAGGGCATGCTCTAAAAGTCAAGTACTCTAGATTGTAAATGTGTTTAAAATGTGCTCTACACCTGAAACTAATATGTTGTATATCAATTAGAGCTCAAAGTAAAAAAAAAAAAAAAAAGAGAGAGAGAGAGAGAGAGAGCTATGGGAAGCTCCTGAATGGGATTGAGCAGTGGTGTGACCTAACATGTTTTACCAGGATGACTCTGGCAGCTGTGTTGGGTATAGCCTGAAGAGGGCCAAGTGTGGAAGTCACAAGACCAGAAGAGGCTAGTGTAATAATCCAGGTGATATGTGAGTGTGCCAGGATGGTACAGTGGGGTTGGTGAGAAATAGTTAAGGATATATTTTGAAGGTGCAGCCAAAATATTTGCTGGATCAGATGTGATTTGTGAGAGAGAGAGAGTAGTGAAGGAGGACTGGCTTTTCAGCTGAACAATTGCATGAATGGTTTCCAGTAAGGTGTTATTTGTTAGTAAATCAATGAACATGAAAGCCAACCTTTCACTTACCAAGTGTTAGAACTTCCACCCTTCCACATGCTGTAAGAATAGTCAGCATTTTTATAGGACATGATGCTCACCATTCCTAAGAGGCATCAGAGAAAGAACACAGGGCTTCACTGACCTGCATTTTCACTCAAAAATCACTTTGTTAGCCCATGGGAATAGAAAACTTCCTTTGGGCTGGGCAGCAAGCATATTATTTTGGCCAACATTGAATTTGTCAAAGAAAATATATTAATTACTTGAATGGGAATTATCAAATAGAACATTCTGAGTTCATTCAAGAAGGAAGGGAGCTTCTACAGGGTTTGGATTGCAGGCATCTTGTCTCTCATCCAGGCTTTTTGGTACGTTAAGCCAAAATGCTCCAAATAGCATTTATTTTTATAGTCAAGTTCATCTCAGGGGCTGAAGTGCTTTTACAGTTAAACTTTTGTATAACTCATAACAACTTAATTATTCAATTAAATATTAGCCCAGAAATCACAAGATATTTATGTATAATAGATAAAGTAGATATTTTTTACCTTCTTTCATTTTTTTCTTCAAGTCCTGTTTTTTCGCTAACGAATTAGGATAAAAAATGTTCCAATTATTTCCTGCTTCCAGGTAGTGATAAACATAGAATATTGGGACAACACTCATCAGTTCTGCCTCTGCGCTCCCCTTGGGGAGGTGGGTAAGAATGTCAATGCTTTCCTGACTCAGAGCCGCAGACATAACCTCACCTAGAAGCATTCCTGAAACAAGCAAACAAAAATTCAAGTAGACCACAATTTCTATCAATTTTTAACTGACAGTGTATTTTATATACAGACAAGAGTAATCATCACTATTCTTTTCCATTTTCATAAAGGCAGTTTAATTACTTCTCAGCTGATGAAAGAGAGAGAGAAAAGATCTTGTTAAGAAGATAGTTTAAAAGGAAACACTAAAAACAAGCTTAAAATTCCAGTGTCATATGGTGGTGAGATTGTGTGATACAGTGAACTGCACAGAAGACAATGCAAATTGTTACTGTTCAACCTGATGTCTTGAGATACTGTAAGCCTCGTGAATCAATGCTTCTACAAAGAAAAGCAAACAGCCTGAAATGTGAATGCTCTATAAGCATTGGGAGGGCTCCATCTATAACTCACTTCAATCTTGGGCAAGCCACCTTATTACATATTCAACAGCAGGTTTGGAGGATCAAAAAGGTACTTTCCACTACTAAGATTTTGTGATTTCAGGATTTTATCTGATAAAACCATAAAATGTTGTCAAGACAGTCAATTATTTTGATGCTATGTTATTGAATGGTCAAGAATGGAAACCAGGAAAACCCCACCAAACACACCACTTCTGCAAACACACTGGAGGAAAGAGACCTCCTGGGAGTGGGATAGCACAGCGCTGCTCTCTTGGGGTCATTTGCAGGTCACTATGCCTTCTCTGAAGCAGGACTGGTCACTAAGATGGTGAAAAGTTCTTTAAGTCTAGAAGCAGCTGAGCCCCCATTTATGAGAAGCCTTTGAGCCAAAGAAGGCCCCCACTTTCCATTATAGAAGAATGAATCCCCCATTTGAATTAGGCCAGAGGAAGAAGATAGTGGGAAGGATGGTTGGGGTTTTAATAAGAGTAGGGCACTCTCAGAAGTAAATTTGTAAATGCTGAGTAGAGAAGAGAAGAAATGAATTATCATGAGAATATTTGATTTTTGTCCAAAAAACAAATTAAGAAATAAAAATGACATTTGTTAATTTACCTTTTACACTGACAATCCTCTTGACTTTTGTTTTGGGGACCAAATCTAATGGAATCCTGTATGGGAACTCCTTTTGTCTACTAGGAGCACCTGAAATTTAAAAAGATTGTAGCTTTATATGGCATTCTCGAGTTAAGACTATTTGCAGATTATTTACAATATACCTACATCCAGGGAATTTTTTAAAATAAGGCTCTCTTATAATAGCAATATTACAATTTAAACACAAAGTTAAAAATGCCTGAGTTTTATCAAACACTAAGCTTATATTTTCTCTTTAAATAAAACATTAATTTCAGCTCTAAGTTTTCTGGTCATTACAAGAGAGAAAACAAGTAAGTGGTATAAATCTTTTTTACCAGTAAAAGGGGCATGCCATTTTTTTCTCCAAAAAAAGAAAACTGTTCTTGGAACTGAAATCTAAAAGAACTAACATGTAATTTAGGAAATGACATGTGATGATGTGATGATTAGCTCCATTGGGAAGTGTGCCCTGAAATTCTTTCCACCTTTCCCTCAGGTGGAATGCTGTTCTTCACTGCACAATAACAGTCTTAGTCTACCTGTATCAGAACATTTTTCTACTATAATAATTGGTTTGTTAATAAAGTGATCATATTTATCATCTTACTGGTAGAATATGAAACATTAGAAAAAGTGCAGTAATTCACTGGATCTTCACAACAACCCTGCATGATAGGTATTTTACTTTTTTATCTTATAGATGAGGAACCTGATGCTTAGAAAGCAAATTACTCAAGGTAACAGAGCTAGTATAGGTGGAACTGTGATCTGAACAGTACATTCATTCCAAAGAGCATTATGATAGAAGTAAATGACTTTCAATATTTTCATGACCTTTGACCTAGTAGTCTCACTTCTGGATATAAAGTCTAGATAAATGTTCAATTACAGATTCATAAAGAGAGATGTATAAGGATGTTCACAGTAGCATATTTATGGTAGTGGGCAATCCATCACTAACTGATGGATATTAAAATTTTGGCGAGACACACTCTGGAATGCTATATAAGAAGCAGTGAATTAAATGTACATATAACAACAGAGACATTTCTTTAAAACAGAGTATTGAATTTAAAAAGTTAAAACAATAGCATATGATTTATAGTACAACACCTGAGATATATATTTTTTTAATTTATTGAGGTAACACTAATTTAAAACACATTGTATGATTTATGGGTATAGGTTCACACCTCTTCAGATGGATGTGACCATACCATACCCACCCCAAAGCACCCATAATCCTCTACCACTGCACCCTGGGACCTCTTCTCCTTTTACTTTCCTCCTCCAATAACCTCAATTCTACAGATTTCTAGGGTTTGTTTTGGTTTAGTTTTTTCTGTTCTTTTGTCCCACTTCTTTATATTCCACATATAAGTGAAATCATCCAGTATTCATGATAGATGCTACAAAGACACACAGACATGAGACATTACCTACCTACTCAAAGATTTATAGCAAACATGTTTGAGTAGTTGCCTTTGGAGGTAGGGAAATGGGAGTGGGGGCCAGGGATGAAGGGAGAAAATAAAATATGAGAGGGGCCTGCCCAGACCAGTGACAGTAGTTTGCCAGGAAGTGAGGGAGGGGTGAGGAGCTAACTCTGACTCCAAGATTTGAAAGGAGTTGACAGGAGTAGTAGTCAGGGAGAGAGAAAAGGTAGAGACTAGAGCTGGTCTTGAGTATGGCATCTCTGTTTTGCCTCTTTTTAAGCTATGTCACACAATTTAAATTACTATTGGTCATTTTTCTGATAGCTCATTCTCCCTTGCTGATTTTTTTTTTCAGATTTCCTAATATTACTGACCATTTACATCTCCAAATACATTTTAGCCTTCAAAAAAACCTGAATTCTATGAACTGTCATACTGTTATAGTAAGTCCAATATGTAAATATTAGAAGTATTTAATAAGATCTCTGAAATAAATGAGACAGAATGATTGTCATTTTTATCCTTTTAGATCTCTAGAAAATAACAAAGACACCTAAATCTAAGTAGTAAAAAATGACAAGGGTAAAGAGATTTATTCCTAGATAGAGGCCATTCCTACCTTGTGGACCTGATGCTTGCATCTAGAATGTATATGACAGGCCATTTTGGAAAGCTGCTTTCTATAATGTCAGTATAATCATGAGAAGGGAGAGAAGCCAAAGGACATGATAGCTGCAGAGGCAGAACTCTTGTATCTCCACTCTCAGATGGGAGGAAATTTGTGTGATGACATTAGAGAAAAACATTAGATTAGACATTAGATATGTATCCATATCTTGTATGGATACATGTACATGGATGAATTTTTCATTGCCTCCCCCCAAATTGAAGTCATCTTTATTCAGTTTACAATATGCAGCTGATTTAAAATGTATTAACTCTTTCCTTCCCAGAGGATATGGCACCGTGAATATAGAGGTCTTGATTTCTAGCTAACTCCCCACCCTACTACACAATATCACTGAAAGAAAAGAAAAGCAATTCGATGAAACAATAAGGCAATCTTTAACCATGTAATAAGACCTAGGATGGTCTTTCTTTGTTGAAAACAAGTAAGTAGCACATTCTAAATTTAATTAATACATATTATACTTAGACTTTTATTAAGCGCTCAAGTGTTTATAAAATTCAAACTTTTGAGAAGATTCAAAATCTCTCATTTCAAAGGAACTCTCCTGCACTGCTGGTGAGAGTGCAAACTGGTCCAACCACTATGGAAAGCTGTGTGGAGATTCCTCAACCTGGTAAAGATGGAGCTTCCATATGATCCAGCAATTCCAAAATCTCTTCTATATTTACCCAATGACACAGAAACATTAATTCAAAAGGGCACCTGCACCCCTATGTTTATAGCAGCACTATTTACAACAGCTAAGCTGTGGAAACAACCCAAATGCCCAAAAATAGATGACTGGATTAAGAAGATGTGGTACAGATACACAATAGAATATTACTCAGCAATCAAAAAAGATAAATGCATGCAATTTGCAGCAACATGGATGGAGCTGGAAGGGATCATGCTCAGCGAAATAAGCCAGAAAGAAAAAAAAAAATACCAGATGGTCTCATAGCAGGAGTTTAGAAAACCTAAATAAGTGACCAGGAAAAAGACTAATTATAATAAAGTAAAAATCAAAATCAACAAGCAACTATAAATCAGAGACACACTACAGGGGGAGAGGAGGGAGCAGGATTAAAAAAAAGGGGGAGTGGGAATTGTATGGGGACTATAACCAAGATGAAAATGCATACTTTGTGCAAAAATGAAAAATGATGTAAAAAAAATATAAAAGTAAAAAAATAAAAAACTCACACACAAAAGAACCCCAACAAAACAAAATCTCCATTTCATGGAAAAGTAAGGAAGCAGGAAAAATGAGAAATGGGTTTAAGTAATTAGAGTTATTGTGTTTTAAAACAAAACATGTAAATATGTATATACATGACTTTTTCTTAGATGTTCCTTGGACAGATAGTTCTCTAAAAAATGTTATAAATTATTATTGTGATGGAGAGAAAATGACTGATATATAAAGAAAGTAATACAGGGCCTCCCCAGTGGCACAGCGGTTGAGCGCTGGGTTGTGAAGCTGCCCGCAGCCTCTGTAGCGCCGGTTCGATCCCCGGCCACAGGGTGAGGGTCCCACATGGCGCGCAGCCCTCTCCTGCCGCCCGCTGCTCCCCTCGGCAGTGTACTTCGGTCCTTCTGCCTGTTCTGCTCCCCACTCTGGCTCTGGTGAATTCTCTCGCCCTCCCGCACTTCTGACTGTACCCAGTGCTTGTATAAATAAATAACTAAATCTTTAAAAATAAATAAATAAAAGAAATCCATGGTGAGCAAGATATTAAAATTTTAGGACAGGATCCTAAAAAAAAAAAAAGAAAGAAAGTAATACAATTATTACTATCTCACAAAGCTTTGCATTTAAAACTAGTGGAGGGTCTCCCTGGTGGCGCAGCGGGTTAAGCGCCGCGCTGTGAAGCTGTCCGCAGCTTCTGTAGCATGGGTTCGATTCCCAGCAGGTCGTGGAGAAACCCACATGATGCTGCAGATCTATCCTGCCTCTCCCGCAGCAGTGTCTTCGGTCCGTCTGCCTGTTCTGCTCCCTGCTCTGTCTCTGGTGAATTCTCTCACTCTCCCGTGCCTCTGTTTGTACCCCAGTTCTTGCATAAATAAATAAATCTTAAAAAATAAAAATAAAAATAGTGGAATTCTTCTTTCTTCTAAACCCATCTAGATGATAGCAAAACACATATATAAGGAACGTTAAATAACTAAGAAGTGTATATTTCTGATTCAGATAATTAACATTTTGAAAAACAGTGTTTCAAGATACACATATACTTTAGTTTCTAGAGCAAAAGATGTCATATAAAATACAAAATCATTTTGCCTACCATAAATTCCCTTTGGGTCCAGAGTAACACCAGCATAACTTTCCCTTTTGATACCTTCTGGCTAAAATAAAGGCAGGAAACATTAAGTTAAGAACATAATTGAAACATTATAACTTAAAACATTAAATTAAGAACATAATTAAATTTATATTACTTGAATTCCCTAGATAGCTTTTCTTGACCACATTTCTAATTAAAAAACATTTTTTTTTCTTTTTGGGGAAGACCAAGTATGTATAAATACTTATATGCATACATGCAGGAATAAGTTTTTCTGGCTATTTGCATAATAATCAGAGCAAATGCTTAAACAGAAGTTACTATAAGCCAGATAACTGGTCTCAGTGCTTTGGATAGATGTGCTCATTTAATCTTAATGAAAACTTTATGAAGTAGTACTTGTATTTTGAGCCTGCTTGACAGATGAGGCAACTGACACACACACAGATATATATATATATATATATAATATAAATATATCCAATGTCATCTTGTTAGGAGGTGGAGAAGCACATGATTTCAGACTTGGTGCAAGGAGCCACCATGAAAGGATGCATGGAATGTGCCATGCACAGAATAAGTTAATACATGTTCACTGAAGTGAATTTTAAGACTGAAAACAACTCAGAGATGAAGACTAGGAAGATGCAGTTCATCATGAGCTAGCCATGTGACTCTTAGCAAGAATCTTAAGCTAACAGGAAAATACTTAGCAGACCGAATAACTAAATAGCACATAATCAATGATAGTTTTCCTTTTTGTGCCTCTTTATTCATTTACAAAATGGAAGGTTTTCTAGACTATACCTTCTAAACTGTGAATGCATGGGCTATATCATATTTATTGTTGTATCTCAGCACCTATCTTAATGTGGGGCACAGATTTCAAGATAAATCTTCTAAATGTCTTTTTTGGGGGGAAAATCCTAGAAAGATATATACCAACTTATTTAAATGGGTATCTCTATGTTTTGGGGTTACTGGTGATTTTTATTTTCTTCTTCGTGGTTTTTCAACATTACATATTTCAACAATGAACAACTGTTATTATTTGTTTGAAATTTTAAACATAATTTCAGATTAAAGAAAAGTTATAAGAATAGTGCCAAAAACCTGAGATAACCAAATCCCCCCAGAATCCACCCAGAATCCCCCAAATGTTAACATTTTATTATATTTATGTTATCATTTTCTTTGTCTGTCTGAATCACTTAAGCATAAGTTGCTAATAATGTTTTTATAAGTGTGAAAAAGTGTTTTTAAAGAAAAAATTGGGGGCCTCCTGGGGGCGTAAGGGGTTAAGCACAGCACTGTGAAGATATCCACAGCCTCTGTAGCATAAGTTCTATCTCCCAGCTGGCCAGGGAGCTACCCACATGGCACAGCAGACCTCTCCTGACTTGCCCACTGCTCCCCGCAGCAGTGTATTTCAGTCTGCCTGTTCTGTTCCCCACTTGTCTTCGGTGAATCCGCTCACTCTGCCACCCCTGCACCTCTGGCCTGTACTCCAGTTCTTGTTTGCATAAATAAATAAACCTTTAAAAAAAAAGAATTTGGAAAAAGCATTTTTTTTTTTTACCACCACTCTTAATGTTTTTACTAAGATTTCTCTTCCCAGCAAAGTCTCCAATGAAAAGTTGATGTTGTGGAGGCCAATTTCCAGAGGAAGCACACTGAAGGTCACCAAATGACTGGAGGAGCCCTCTATTTTCTGGCGCACACATTTGGAGGACTTAGTTCCCCGACGGTCCGTGGCTGGACTTCCCGACACACAGATTCCCTCCAGAGCAGACATTTTAACACAGAACTGCAATATTACCAGCGAACAATTACATACATATAAATGCTTTATGATAAGGAAAGGATGCCCTAAGTTTGTCTGGTCACAAACTCACTGCTGATACATCTCCAGTGTTAAACAATGTTGTGGATTCAATGCAGAGGAGAAAGCTCACACAAGTTGCTGTAGAGCTTAACAGTGAGGAGGGATATCTAAAAATCTCAATCCTGGTTAAGAAATGTTTTCCAATTAATTTCCAATTAGATTTCCAATTAGCTGTTACTAATTAATTCTGGTGGGAAGCTACTGACAGTCTGTTCACTTGCTATGATGGCATTTATTACACCACTTCTTTATACTCATGACAAATATATTTATATTAATATATTGAAGACAACAGGCACCCCAGGCTCTGACACGCTGTGTGTCTTACTCATCTTTGTATCCTTTGGTAATGAACAAACAATGGTTTTATGAAAGACTGAGAACTCTATATCTGGGCATTCAAGGTCCTGCCCATTATTTCCCCAATATACTTTTCCAACCTTACCTCTTATTAATGTCCCACTTACACCCCATCTCACAACAATAGTCTGGCTCCAGGATGACCTTGGTTCAAGTCCCGGCTGTGCCTTATACTAACTGTGCTTAGAGCAGGTTGCAAGACCCCTTTCACCCTCACTTTCCTCATCTTTATAATGGGGAAAATAACAGTACCTACTGACTTCTGGCTCAAATAGTGAATATTCTTCATCACCCCTCCAAAATCTAATGAGCTGACAGAATTGAGAATTATACCCCCAAAGAATTCATCTATATGAATAGATGAACATCCTGTAGGGTAAGGGAGGGAGAGGGATCAGAGGGAGGGAGGGAGGGAAGAGCACAGGGGACTGCTGTGTTGGTGCATGGGTGCATTGGTGAAGGAAATTCTATGGGGACTACACCTGAGGGGGGGAAGCAAACATTGTTTAAAAATGAACAATGATGTAAAATACATATAAAAAATAAATTTTGAAAAGAATAAAAAAATTAAAAATGGAAATACCATTTAAAAAAGAAATGAATCTTCATTGTAGGTGAGAATACATACACAAGAGTGCGTACAGGCAGATTCAAAGGAGAATCACCTTAGATGGGTATTTTTTAAATGGAGTGCTATGGTTTTAAAATTCTGCACTCTTATTTTCAAAATATCAATACTTAAATATTCAAAAAGTTATAAATTTGCATGTTGTTTTAACTTGATGAAAAAAATTTAGATGCTAACTTTTTAAAAAAGTGTCAATGGGGTACATAATTCTTTCTTAATAAGATTAGGGAGTATATAAGCAAAATGTTTGGAGATTATTGAAATACTCATTTGTAAGAATGAAATTAGAGTTTAAAAATATAGTTAGATTTTTGTTTTTAATTTTTGAATTGCCAAACTAAAAGTTTGTGATTTGCAAAGGAAATCAGTCTATTGTACATTTCTCTTCACAGATGTACTGGCAAAAAGAGACTCGCATGGTGAGTCTGACTCCAGTTTGTCATGGAGTGTACTCTGTTGATAGAGGACCAAGGAGGTTGGCATGATATTAATGATGGTTTGTGAATTCTAAACCTGAACAAGGAGTAAAGACCTTAGTGTTAGCAAGGTCTCATGGAGAATAAATAAGTGGTGGAGTCAATGGATTGGAGGTTTCCATGATGCAGTAGAGCTATGGTTTTGAAATAAGAGGTTTAATGAGTTAGAAAGACAGGAAGGAGATTGTGATTGCTTGGTGAGATGTTTGAAATAAAGATTTCAGTGGGATGACATGAGCTACAAAGTGAAGATGAGTATAAATCAAAAGGAAATCAAGAGACTTGAAGTCCAGGGTGCTAAATGAACGAAGTGTGAACTCATCTTTTTCTGAACCCCTACAACACATCGATTATCCTATGCACTTGTATTCTTTTTTAAGTTAAATATGAATGTGTAACTCTTCCTCTTATTTTCATCCCCTCATTTCTTAATTTGTACATCTAGTTTAAAATTCATTATGAATGCTCAGTTTATGATGTTGTGTTTTTATTTTTTGTTTTATGTGATAATTCTCAGAAAATTAGATTCTCCCTTTTCTATATTTATTCAAACATACAATAAATACTACTTACTTGCATCCCAGATGTCCTGTAGTTATAAACAGTTCCTTTCAATTGGATCTGTTCCCCTCGTACAACAGAATGTGGTATATGCATTTCCAGGAAGACATCTTTAAACACCTTTACCTTCAGAGTATCAGCGACACATATACCTTAAGCCAAAGGTGAAAGCAAAGGAGAAGGATATTGGGGAATTCCTATATTGCTTTATTAGTACTAAAATGTCGCACATTTGATTTGCTTCAAGGAAAAAGGAATATTAGATCATGTTTTTCTTTGCACTGTTGCCCCTAGAATTTCTACTCACTGATTTTATTTTAACAATTATTGGTATAAACAGAAAATTTCTTTTGTCCTATAGATATTTAACACTAAGGCCTGAGAAAGTTTATCAATCAGAGCATCAAATCTCTTTTTCAGATATTAACTATTGGCTCCACTAGACTGGTGTACAATTTTATTGTAGAAACCAAGATTTTCTAAGATAAAACAAACAAAAAGAACAACAACAAAAAAACAAAACCAATTCTGAAGTAATGTGTAAAGCATATGCATTAAACCACAAAAGGAGATCTACCCTGGAAGGAAGTTGTTTGTTTCTAACTCTACTTAAGCTGAGAAAAAATAAAGGGTCAGTGGGAATTGACAGTATTTATAAATTGCTGGCTAGTAGAAGAGACAAAAGAAGAAAATTATGTGGTGGACACATCCAAGCTTTTTGTAACACATTAAAAGTCATATTTTTTAAATGACATCATTTTAAAAATGATTGGTAAAATAGGTCTAAACAGAAAAACAACATTTTACTAATCAACTCATTCCTTAAATACAAATATAACTCAAGTGTGCTTACCACTATTTGAAATGCCAACACCTTGAACTTCCCAGGTAGTGAGAGAATCAGGTAGTGTAAATTGCAGCTGCTTTCTGGAAATTAAAATGTTGATTTTCAAATACAGTGAAACATTGATTCACCTAACTTGACAGTATTCATTAACAGAATTTCTGCCTCAGACTGCACTTTGGAAGAAGAAAAAAAATCACAGCAAGATATAATCCCATTATATCTTAAGAAATCCTTAAGAAGAAAAATACTTTCCATAACTCTTCTATTTGTTCCAAGTTTTTAGATATTTCTCTTCTATAATGAGAATTTGAATTAGGAAGATGCCTTTGAAACACTGTTAATTCAAAACATAGTAAGCAAGGAAAAATTATGTTCATTGTGCAGTATAAGTGGGGAAACAAAGTAATGTATCTTAACATTGCTCATTAAAAAGCTGGCATAACTTTAAATTTTTGATTTAGATTAAAGTTGTATATTTATTTCTTTCATTCAAAAAATAGCTATTGTTCACCAACTTTGTGTCAGGCATAGCACTAATTTATTCTTAAGCTGTAAAGTCTAGTGGTAGGTACAGTAAAGTAAATAAATTGCAATTCACTGTAATTACTATACTAATAAAGTCTTTTAGAAGTTCAGAGGCAGTATATATTAATTCAACACATTTTAGTCCCCCCTATAAACTGGACTCTATTGCAGGCCCTGAATGTAAAACAGTTATCTGAATTGAGACTTTGCCTGGAGGTATTTATGGTTTAATGTAGAAGACAGGTAAAAAGACTATTATAATACACACAGTAACAACTGGGAAGGGCAATTATACCAATCACTTCTAGGGTGAGAAACAGTGGTGGGGAGGCTTAGCAAAGGAAATGTCAGAAGAAATGTCAGCTAAAATGGGCAGACACAAAAAGAAAAAGAAAAATACCGGATGGTCTCACTCATAGCAGGAATCTAGAAAACTTAAATAAGGGATGAGGAAAATGAATAACTATAAGAAAATCAAAATCAAAATCAACAAAAAACTATGAACCAGAGACACTTTTTGGGGGATGGGGGCCGGGAGGGGAGGGATTGGGGTCAGAAAGGGGCATGTGCAGTTGTATGGGGGAATATAAAAATAAAATTTATTATTTAAAAAAAAAAATAAATAAAATCAGATAATGTAAAAAAATAAATAAATAAAATGGGCAGACAAGAGGAGGAAGAATTACAGGGGACATGGTCAGGACAAGGAGACCCCTAGATGATTATTGCCAGGCTTGGGGCTCTATTTTAACCGCTGCTTTGAAAGTCAGCGCTTTGAACCCCCAAGGAAGGATGACACTTAGTGATTTGGCACAGTGCATCACTGCTTTCAGTGCCTGGTACAGAGAAGGCATTCCATAAAAACGTGTTGTATAAAGGACTTTAACAAGAAAAGAGCCTTTCTTCTTATTAATCAATGTTTGCTTTATAGTTTGTTTTACAGACAATATACGATGAAAATGGTTGCTTTATATAGTATACAACATGTAACTGTACTCAGTAAATGTTTAATGAAATTGAATGATATTAAAGGGATAGTACCCGTTCCCCCCAAGAGTTAGTCTTGCCCTGGAACCAATCACTAGAGCCTAGGAGATATCTGAAATATAAGTCAAACAAAAATGGAACAAAATTTATCAAAAGTGGTAGTATTATCTTAACTCTTTAAATAAATTACTGGGAAATGAGTAGTTGATAGATTTTTGGTCATAATATTTGCATTCTACCACATATTTTGAGAAGAACATCAAGGAAGTATAATACCTTTGGGGGACTTGATGAATTTCCCATAACCAGCTTTCTGGAAAATAGCTCCTTATTTCTGGCTTGGTTACTGGTAGCAGAGTCTTTACATCTGGGGGAAAAAGACAATTAATTATGGAAAAAACAAATACTACTTATAGTCAAATTTTAAAATATGAACACTTGTCTATAACAATTTTTTCCCTAAAGTCAGTGAAACATTTTGCTTAGTGATTTCAAAATAGAGCTATGAAGGTCTTAGGATTTCTATGCTAGTAACATTGACAAAACAAAACATAAACATACATTTAATGATTTGTTCCTTAAATCTTTAATGTTGGCTAAACGTTGAGTGTTTCAAAGACTATGTAAGATATTGATGAGTATATAGTTATTTGTATTTTTATAATTGCAACATTCATGTTAAGGTTTTTGATTCTCTGTGTTAGCTCTGAAATTTATTTATATTTATTTTAATAAACATGGGTAAAACTTCTGCTTCTGTCCAAGATGCAAGATCCCTCCACCTTAAAAAACTAGAAAACTATATAAAACAACAGTTTTCAGACTTAGAACACAAGCGATCCAGAAGTGTGATCCCTGTGAAAAGGGAGACAGATTAGGTGAACCCTAAAATTGTCCATGTTTAAGTGTGCAGGCAGTTTAAGGCTGCAGGATAGGGAGAAAACCCATGAAAAGACTTGAAGAAACACAGCAATAGCCACATGGATGGGAGTTTTGGAAGGTCAACTCTCTGAAATGAGCAACAGAGAGAGCTGTGGAGACTGAACTCTGTATAGCTGAAGCCAAATCAGCTAAAAAGTTGGGCAATGAAAAATGTATATACTACATAAATATATGTTACATATATCTTATATATACTATTAAGCATATTGTCTATTCATTAGATAGTTCATGAAAATGCTGCTTAGAGCACTGTTTACAATAGCTAAGCTTTGGAAACAACCCAAATGCCCAAAAATAGATGACTGGATCAAGAAGATGTGGTACATATATACCATGGAATATTACTCAGCATTCAAAAAAGATAAACACATGCAATTTGCAGCAACATGGATGGCGCTGGAAGGGATCATGCTCAGCGAAATAAGCCAAAAAGAAAAAGAAAAATACCGGATGGTCTCACTCATAGCAGGAATCTAGAAAACTTAAATAAGGGACCAGGAAAATGAATAACTATAAGAAAGTGAAAATCAAAATCAACAAAAAACTATGAACCAGAGACACTTTTAGGGGGGCGGGGGGGGAGGGGAGGGATTGGGGTCAGAATGGGGGGGCTGCAATTGTATGGGGAATATAACAATAAAATTTATAAAAAAAAAAAAAAATGAAAGCGCAAAAGCTATCGAAGTATATTGTTTAAAGATAAAAAAAAAAAAAAAAACACTGTTCTTAAAGCATGACCCACAAGGCCACTGACAACAACAATGAAGCAAATCCAAATGTCAGTAATTTGTAGTTATTAGGCCATCAAACAGTGAGTCCCATAAAAAACAAAATTTTCAAATAGGAAATGAAAAGGAAATAAAATCTACTAAGAACATATAACAAAAAAAAAAAAAAAAAAAAAAGAAAATGCTGCTTAGTATAAACAAAAATCTGAAAATAACCTAAATAATCTAATAACATGACTTAGATAAATGACCACAAAAATTTTTATTTGCAGAAATATACCAATTCAAATAGACCATGTTTAACATGCAAATTTAGATTTTTTTTTGTTAAGCAAAACAATCAGAATACAAAACAGAAACTATCAATCTGTTTTTGCTGTGTTTTGACATTATATATAAATAAAATGAAAGTTCTAAAAAAAATACATCTTGGTTGAAATGGAAATAAGATTTCAATTTTTTATATGCACACTTAACCTTGAGCTAAATTTATAATTATTTTGTTATATCTGGCCTGTATAGGTATAAATAGATTTTTTTTATTTATTTATGCATACAAGAACAGGGGTGTAGGCCAGAGGTGCAGAGGGGTGAGAGGATTCACTAGAGTCAGAGTGGGGAGCAGTGGGCAAGACAGGAGTGGTCTGCTGCACCATGTGGGTTAGCTCCCTGGCCAGGGACTGAACTCATGCCACAGTGGATGGAGATATCTTGATAGCACTGAGACTTAAACCCTGCTCTGCCAGGGAGGCCCTAAACAGAATTTCTGATTTCTATAAAATCACAGACCAATAGAATTTTATAACCCAAAAGTATATTGGTGATTATCTGGCCCAAGCTTCTTGCTTTAAAAATAGAGAGCTGGAGCTCAGAAGGGGTAAAGTTTTTTTTAATGAATTGGTCTTGACTATGATCTACTGCACTCTGCTTTATAGAACACAGGCCTCCTTTCACTGAAAAAATGTTCACTAATTTTTTTGGGAGATAGCATTTACAAATCATCTTTTTTATTTCCAATTTAAAATAAAGCATAAAAATTGATTTTCTTAGCAGCATGAAATTACAGAGTTGGGCATAATTTCAGTAGAAAATGTCAGACTTACGTAGTCTTCCCAATAGGAGAGGTTTATGAGAAAAGTTAGCACGGAACTCACTGGCGATGGTACAACAAGCCATGAAAGCTTGTACACATCTTGGGCCTACTGTAATCCGGGCAGCTCGCTGCTCACAGGTCTCATCATAATGACGAAAAGTTGCTCCATCATGACAACATTTCTTCACATTTACATGTTTATATTTAGAAGCTGAAATGGCAATAAAAGTGATGGATTATGCAGAGTCCTAACATCTCAGGCTTAGAAGGGAGCTCAAGGAATACCTGGTTACTACTGACATGAGATCCCCCCCACCTCACAGCAGCCATGTCTGGTTGACTCACCAGTCTCCCTTTGAAACAACTCCAGGAGTGGCAAGAATGTGCTCATTAGGTAGTCCACCACAATTCACACTAAATGGCTAAGGGCTCCTGTAACTAAGCTAATTACTAACCTTTGAAACTGGCACCTTGACTTCAGCAGTCTAAAATAACTATTTGAGAAACCCAGATATATGATTACAGCTGTCATCACTATACAACATTTCTTTCTGCAAGCTAAGTATACTATTTTTTCCAAACATTTTTTATATTACATGGTTTTTGGACCTTCACTTAGCATCATTCTTCATCATAAATGCTCAAATTAATCAGTTGCTCTTTTCATATCATTAGCACTGAAAATGAAGATTAGAATTAAAATGACTCAAAAAAAGAATAAGAATGACTCATACAAACAGAAGAAATTATTATATAACTATAGAGTCATGATTATTGGTTGAACTCAGGTCACTGCCTCTCTTGGTTAAATGTTCTTTCTATTGTAACATTGCCAGTTATCTATCATATTTCCATTTTAAAAATTGATCTAAAATAATTTCTATTAGGTGTATATCCCAAAGAAGAATCAAAAATACTATATTTAGATTTTCATGAATTAATCTTTCTAAGGGAGTAAAGCTAGGCATCTGTAATTATCTTTCTTTTACCCTTTCTATCTGAATTGGGGGAAGTCAGGTAATATCTAACTTTCTCCAGTTTTAGAATGATATATCTATAACTTTTTTACAATCATATGAAACTTTTAGTGTACCTTCTTCATCTATTTTCTTTTGTAGCATTCTTCTTGGTCTGAGAATTTCCTTACAAAGTTCATCTGTTTAAAAAAGATAAAGAAGATAAAGGAGGAAAAGGAGTTAAAAATCTCAAAAAAGAAAATCCCGTAAAATTAATTAAGAGTTTAAAACATTTACAAGTGTAAGAATGTGCAACAATGCGCTGCTGTTATTCAGAAATAGATCTAGTCCCTACAATATTCTCCCTATTATAGAAAGAGAGAATAATCAATTCTATATAGGAAGGATCCTTATAGATGAGATGAGGCTTATAGTAGCAGCTTCTCCAGGCTATTGACAAGGAAAAGTCCTGATGAAGAAAGGCCGCATGTGCATCACAGCATAGTGCCACCCACACACCACACGTGGTTCTGTATGGTTTAGACACAAGAAGGCCAGAAATAGTTGGAGAGATCTGGGAAGATTATGAAAGGCTGTGAGTACTACACTAAAGAATCTGTACTTTATCTTGAAGGTCCGTGAAATATTTCATATAGGGGAGTTATGTAGTCATGTCATTAGGACCAGTGCAGACAATATTCTGGAGGGAAAAAATGAGGTATGGGAGGCAAATGATCAATGTAAATTTCAGTAAGCAATTTGAAAAACACACCAAAAATGCTGAGTATTTTACCGTTTTCCTGGGTGCTATCTGCATTTGCATTGGTGAGGAAGGTGAGTCCTGCCAGATGGAAAACATCTGCATTGTTGCGACCTCCACCTGCTCCACAGCCCAGGTCACTCTTCTCTAAAGCTTGAAATACCTGTCCAAAGAGGTAAAATGTTGAGCCTATTCCCTTATGTAAGTCATTCCTCTGAAGAACTAAAGGTAAGTTATTGTATGGGGGTAACAAACGTGCAGTACAAAGGCCACTCATTTATCATATCACCAAAGACCAAATTCCTCAGCTTCATACCTTTAGTTTATCCTTTCGTATTTATAAATATAAATCTATTCAAAATTAAATGCAAAACTAAGTCTTAAGCCTTAAGTAGAGTTCTGGAAACTGACCTATGGTGTTTTGTTCAAAGCACGTTGCAATCAACATCCCCCAAAAAGAATAAACGGGCAAATGCATAAATGAGTGAATTAATT
Organism: Talpa occidentalis; assembly: GCF_014898055.3. NCBI lineage: Eukaryota > Metazoa > Chordata > Mammalia > Eulipotyphla > Talpidae > Talpa > Talpa occidentalis. The sequence continues at coordinate 70,828,890 of NW_023605083.1, forward strand.
TTTAAGTTGTAAAAAAAAATCACAAACTCATGTGTCTTGGGGATATGGGTTCTAAGGTTAAAACTTACTTTGGGGGGCCTCCCCTGGTGGCCTAGTGCTCAACCATTCCTTCCCTGGCCACCGGCGAGGGTCCCACAAAAAAAAAACTTACTTTGGGGGTTCATTCCAGTTTTAATTTCAATCCCCAATGTTTTCTATCCTTAATATCCTTAACTTTATAGTTTCTCATTTTTTTTATTGTTAAAAAAATCAAACCTAGAAAATGGTAGCACAGGATAGATAAATGGGAACTTGGGGGAATGCAATCAATCATTTTTGAATTCTTCTGTGCTACAGACTTTAGTGAGAGCAAAACAAAACCCAAAAATCCCAAAGGATCCTACCCAGTCATCTTTTGTGCTACTATCGTCTCCTCCCCACCCTAATCCCAAATCCCTAAACCTCCACTTCTGCTCCTTGAATATAACTGTTCCCACAGTTATATGTTTTTAAAGTGCTTAACTCTATACTTGGAAACCAAAAAAGGATGAACTTGCACTTTGGGGACCAACATGAGGATGGCTTACCTTCCTATGAACCACTACTTTGAGCAGATTATAGATGAGCAAACTTAATCTTCCCTTAAGAACTCTGGTTCCTGGGGTCTCCCTGGTGGCGCAAGGGGTTAAGTCTCAGCACTATGAAGCTATCCGCAGTCACTGCAGCAGGAACTCAATCCCCACCAGGGAGGTGACCCACATGATGCTGCAGACCTCTCCTGACTCACCCGCTGCTCCCCTCAGCACTGTGTTTCTGTCAATCTCCCTGTTCTGTTCCCAACTCTGTCTCTGGTGAATCCTCTCACCCCTCACACCTCTGGCCTGTACCCCGGTTCTTGAATACATAAATAAATCTTTAAAAAAAAAACTTCCCTGGTTCTTGCTCCACAACCTACCCTGGTGCCACACTAGGTGCACTAACCAGGTGCCAGCACCCAAGGTCAGGCATTACTTAACTCTTTCAAAGGGCTTCTTGACTGTCGTTTGAACTCCATAAACAGCACTGTCCACTGCTGTTAAAGCCACCCAGGACTCTGACTCAGTTGCCATATTAAGATAAACCTGTTGGCCTGGAGAATATGCATCTGTGCTTGGAGACAGCCGGACCTAAAAAGGTCATTTGAAAAATAAAATGTCACTTGTATGAGACAAACCTTCACAGAGAGCTGTAGATTACAATCTTCTTTATGCAGAAGAAAATTCAATTGTGATTTATGATTTGTAGTTTACCTGGAGCTGGTTACCACACTTTTCTTCAATATTTAACCAGACTGAGTCAGACACTAATTCTGCACTCTGCTCCCCAGTGACGATGTAATAGACCAGGAGACGAGCTGAAGGAACCATGTTCTGTGTTATTGGAATGTTTATACTTTGATAAGAAGAATCCAGAAGCTTCTCCCTTGTACCAAAATGAACGATTTTGCCCTTGGATAAAATCTAAAAATAAACAGCAGCAGCAACAATAACTACAAAAACGAAACCTTTGTTCTAGTATTGAGCTTAGAGGAGTAGAAATTATGTATGTTAAAGAAAAAACGGTTAATGTGTGAGCCTACTATGTGCCAGGAACTTTAACCTTTATTTAACTCCTTTGATTCTCACAGTGACCAGTAGGATTGGAATGTCACCCCCTTGTGCAGATGCAGGGACTAGACTTAGGAATTAGCTAAACATCATACCGATTTTAGTTAAAAATCACATAACTAGAAAATCAGCTAAAATATGGGCCTAAGTTACAATCACTAAAATTCCCTTTGTTTTATTGATTGAAAAAAATTGACTAACAGAAGGAAAAAGAAAAATATCAGATAGTTTCACTTATAGGAGGAATGTAAGGGAACAAAATAAAATATCAGGGGAAAAAAATAGTAACAATACAAAACACAACACAACACAACAAAAACAAACAGACAATTATAAGCCAGATACATCCTGCAGGGGAGGAGCAGGGAGAGGGATCAGAGCGAGGAGGGAGGAGCACAGGGTTCTGTGGTGATGGTGCACGGGTGCATTGGTGAAGGAAATTCTATGGGGACTACACCTGATGTAGGGGGATGGGGGAGAAAGCAAACATTGTTTAAAAATGAACAATGATGTAAAATATATATAAATAAAAAAAATAAATGATTAAGTGGGGTATGTCTTATTTGGGAATTAAGCTTTAAAGTCAGAGATTAGGTTCTAAAATGGAGGTATGGGGTTAAAAATATTACAAATTCCAAGAAGTCAAAATGTCCTCAAAGACCCCTTAAGTTTTTCTTAGAGAGCAAGATGCCTAAGTTTTTGTACATAGTCCCAGGTCCCCTAACTCTTCATCAGTTAATATGATCTAAAATCTTCACTTATTTTTTAATTTCCTCCTCAAAAATATTAAAGAAGCCATTACCACCTGTTTGGCCTGACCATTGGAATAATGTATTTTATTTCCTTGGCAACTGTCAGGAAGCCCTTAAACTTTTTCAAACATTCTTTCCTAGGCTTCACTGATGGGATTGATTAGCCACCTCTGTTTAACATAAGTGATACAGCATATTACTCAGCATTCAAAAAAGATAAACATATGCAATTTGCAGCAACATGGATGGCACTGGAAGGGATCATGCTCAGCGAAATAAGCCAAAAAGAAAAAGAAAAATACCGGATGGTCTCACTCATAGCAGGAATCTAGAAAACTTAAATAAGGGACCAGGAAAATGAATATAAGAAAGTGAAAATCAAAATCAACAAAAAACTATGAACCAGAGACACTTTTTGGGGGGTGGGGGGCGGGAGGGGAAGGATTGGGGTCAGAATGGGGCGTTTGCAATTGTATGGGGGAATATAAAAATAAAATTTAATATTTAAAAAAAAAAAAAAAGTGATACAGCAGGGATCTTGCAGAGCTATAAACCTGGATTTCGGTCCCTTAAGTGCAGGGTTTGGGTCCCTTTCTATGTCAGTGATTTCTGATTTGAAATAAAGGTGTAATCTTTGCCCATGAAATAGAGCAGGGGCAAAATGAGAATTTAATCAGGCTCTTTTTGGTGAAAGGCATATTAGACTCAGGCACCTGGTGTTCAAATCAAAACCTTTCTCTTTAAGATGAGTGACCATCAGAGAGACGTTTCTCTCTATCCCTCAGTTTCCTCATCTGTGACATGGTGATGAAAATCATGCGTTATCATACAGATTTTTGTAAAAATAATCGAATTAGATGATGTTCTTGAAAGACTTTTAAAAACAAGTATATGGGATCATTCTAATGCTCTATAAGCAAGCAAAAATGTTTCAGTTGGGGCAATAGATATTATTATTATACTTACCAAATAATTGTAGTGACTTATTTTGTCAATATATGGACTTTTGGGGGTAACAATAACATTCAGATGTTCTCCCACAAGCAAAGGTTTATAGTTTTCAGTCCAGTCAATATAAAGGTAACTTTGGCTGAGAGATGAATATGCTACAGCTCTGTACTCTTTAACGGCCTGATTTTCCTCTGGAAGATGTGGGTCTTTGGTCCTCACCTGAAAGGAAATTTCCAAAACAGACATGTGCATTGTGATGACATGGTCTCTGTGAAACAAATATTTAAAATTTTTCTTTGCTTTATAAATTTCTAAACTTCACAACATCAAATGTTAAAGGGAAAATAAAAACCTCTGCTACTCCAATGTTTATACAGTTGTGCTGCTACTTTACAAAGACTATGGATAATAATTGGGATAATGAGACTATGGACAATGGTTGGAAAAGCCTGGTGAAGTAGACAGAAGGGTGCTCCTAGAACAAATATTGGCACCTTTCCTGAAATACCACAGCAAGTTGGGGATTCATCTTCCTCTGGATTGGGATGGTAGGAATTGGGGGTAAGAGAAGGATAGTGGTGGGGAAGTCTTGAAGACTGGGAGCAGGAGGTGTGAATGAGCATCACAGATACCCAATTTCACTGTGGCTCAATTTCACTGTGAAGCGGTGGCCCAGAGGAGTGCTTATAAATGATATTATAACAGCAGTGTTGGCCTCTGATAGCAAAAGGGCTAAGGGCTCACCCTCTGGAGTAAGATCTTCATTTGTTTACATCCCAGTTACTAACTCTGGATAAGTTATTTAATCATGAGACATTAGAAGCCTCTGTAACATCAGCTATGAAATGGCAAAGATAATGTTCTCTAATTCACAGAGCTGATCAAATGGGTATTAAATGTGCTCTATATAAAGCTCTTTGCACAATGCTTAGCACTTTGTAAGTGCTCAGTAGATGGTAGAAAATGTACATGTGCCGCAGTTGCTGACATGCATTAACTACTCATTTTTGATTTGGGATTGGAAATTTAAGCATCATTGGCCCTGAGAGAAGACCATTAACTGAGTTCTAAGATAAAGTGGTACATGCAGCTAGAAAAAAAGGAAGCTTTTACATTTGACCTTTTTATGGCCCTAAAAAGAAACAATAAGTAGGGGAAAAGGGAGGGTAGAGAATATTCCTACCACTGACTTCTATTGCTATTACTTCTATTACTCTGAAACTTCTAGATTCTAATATAGTCATACTGTGTAAAAGAAATGAAAAATTGATAGATTTGTCTTCCTTAAGGGCCAATCAATGGATTAGGAGATTGTTTCTGGTAGTCTTTTTTTTTTTTTTTTTAGATGCAAAATTGTGGAACTGTTCACTGGACTGAAATACAAAATCTGCCACATCTGTTCTGCAAACCAGCCAAAACACACAGTCAAAAGTACACACTGTCCTAGAAAATTTAACAGGAGAGTTATGCTCACATTAAATTCCAGCACCGTCACTCCAGATGGGAGATTGACCACAAACGAAGCTACTCCATCAGAGGGACGTGTTACACTTTGCTTTGAGTCCAAGTTAGACACTTCTAGGTTTTCATCATGGGTTTGTGCACTCAGGGTCACGGGAACCCCTCCTATCAACTGGTCAAGCGAGTCCTTAACCTGCACCTGTTTGTCAGAACAATCCAAATTCATTTCAACATTTCATCTCTTCTTTCAAAGCATAGCAATTCTGAAATAATTTTCCCTCCTCCCCACCAAAGTATAAATTATTCATCTTTGATTCAGTAAACAGAAGGTGTTCTCAGTTTATAGAAAGATTTAATTCTATTTAGTTAATTCAGTTGAATGGATTTTCTTGTATATCAAGCAGAAACAGAACATAAATATTAGTCTAATAAGTCTTCCAAGTAGATGTTACAAGGTCTTCTGCTTTCTAATGTCTGTTTGTTCAATTGACTTAGGATTGGATAAAGGAGAAAATGAAGCAATAACTTCTGGGAATAATTCTCTTAGATATGAGAAAAAAGTGTCTCTTAATTTCCCTTTAATTTCTACCTCTCACCACCAGGCATGTCCACAAAGGTATATTTCACATTAGTTGACTTTTACATGATGTGAAATATAAAAATATATTTTATAATAATATAAATATTATATTCTATATAATGATGTATTTTATAATATATTCTATATTATTCTATATATTCTATATATATTATATTCTATATATTCTATATATAGAATATTATTCTATATATATTCTATATATTCTATATATATTATATATAATAATATATAATATATTCTATATAATAATAATCTATAACATATTAAATTTTATTATGTGTATACAGTAATCTACATTACTATATATTATATATGTATATAGAAGTTGGGATTGGTAAATCTTTTTCTCTTAAAAACCAGTACCCAAAGTAAGTAACAATACAACTTAATGATACTAAAGTTGATTTTCAAAAGAAATACATTTTCAAAGAATGAAAAGATATTCTGCTCTAGTTTCCTAGAAGGTACAAAAAGAATTAAAGCTATAATAAAATATAATCCATATGATAGTATAGATAAAAACATATGAAACACTAAATATAATTTAAAAGTCAAATGAATGTTTTAATTCCATACTATCAACATTTTAAAAAGGATAAAGGAGGGCCTCCCCGGTGGCGCAGAGGTTGAGAGCTGGGTTGTGAAGCTGACTGCAACCTCTGTAGCGCCGGTTCGATTCCCAGCCCCAGGCGAGGGTCACATGACGTGCAGACCTCTCCTGCTGCCCGCTGCTCCCCTCAGCAGCGTACTTTGTCAGTCTGCCTGCTCTGCTCTCCGCGTCTAACTGTACCCAGTGCTTGTATAAATAAATAAATAAACAAACAAATAAATAAATAAATAAATAGGATAAAGGAGAAAACCTGAAAGAGGAAGGAGGAAGCATAAAAAAGACAGTCAGGGACACACAGTCAGATGAGAAGAGCAGAGAACAATACAGAGAGGAGACTCGATAGAATTAGACACAAAGAGAATACAGAGACTAGTGAAAAGCACAGGAGGGCATATTCAAAGACACATAGGAAGTAAAAAATGCTGAGAGAAAGGGATTTATTTTCAAGAAATGATATCATCAACCCTCAGGTTAAAGCTCTGTCCACATCCCCAGGAGGGGCGGGTTTTACAGAATTAGTTCCCTCTGTGATTTGCCTGTCCAGCATCCTTCCCATTTGCCATCCTCATGTTTTTGTAAGCAGAAAAAGACAACTACATTCAGCACTTTCCCTCTTCATCTACCTTGACAGAATACGGAATTCCAGGCTTTAAGAAAAGAGGAGTAGCCACCAAATTCAGTTTGTAGGGAGAGAGGACATATTGGATGCCAGAAATTTCTGCTTCTTCGGAAAGTCCACCTGAAGAAACCATAAGGATCATGTTGACCTGTTATTTTAGGAATATAATAATTTATGTGGAGATCTATTTGTCTGTGTCTACACACACTTACTGATTCTCTTACTCAGTTCCTGCACTCATTCACTTACCAACAATAGGTAGGATGGGAGTCTTGGTTCGGGGGGCAATACAAAGAAGAGTTTAGACCACAGGAGTTTCCAAGATCTTATGTACAAGGAGTGTATGGAGAGATGTCTGTTGTGAAAGTAGAGCTTTATGCCTGAACTGAGGAGAAATGTCAGGAAGGAACATTGCTTTTTATCAGTGGCTTGAGTTTTAGTTGAAGATACAGAAGAGGTTAAGAAGAGAAGGAAAGGTTAAAACAAGAGAGTGAATCTTACAGAGGGTTCACCATTACAGCAAAAAAGAGAAGAATACAGAAAAAGAGTGATTGTAGTAGAGTGGATTCTGAGGGTTCATTGGCAAGAGCTCAATAGTATCATCCTCAAATAAAATTTAAGAATTAAAATTATGAAAAATATACAAAGCTCTATTGTTCCCAAATTCCTTCCTAATATGACCTCCCTAATACCCCTTTACATATTTTATTCTTCAGGCAAGCTAATAAGCCATAATACTCAAAGATCAATGATTCCATCCTTGGTATGTCCCTTCTATGGAGGGTGCCCTACTTCACCCTGCTTATCATCCATGCCTCCAAATCCTACTTTTAAGACTGGTAGAGTTTCATCTTTCAAAGCTGATCATCTTCAGAACACTGGTTGCTCAACAATCATCTAGAAGTTCACCTTCCTCTAAATGTCAAGCATTAAGCACTTTGCTTAGAATACATGGAATTCTTTTTTTTAAGATTTTTTAAAAAATTGAGATAGCATTAGTTAACCACACTGTGTATGATTCAGAGGGATAGGCTCACACTTCTTCAGATGAATGTTACCATACTATATCCACCACCAAAGAACCCACAGTCCTCCACCAACATCTCCTGTGCCCCTCTTCCCTTTGCTCTTCATCCCAGCCTCCTCCTCTGTGGCCTCAATGGAATTTTTTTCTTGTAACAGAGTTCTTTGATACCTAACTTATACCTGATACTAGTTTCTAAGCCAATTGACTTATACATCATTCATATTTGTTAGTCTGCATGTTTATTAACACTTTTTAAAAAGCTCATAAGTATTGTTTATACTATATTTTTAAAGAAATTGAGAAAAATAAAGAAGAAAAATTAAAATAATGTCAAAAACCAATATGTAGGGTAAGGAATATGTGTTCACCATCATTCTCTAACATCTACTGAGAATCAGACATATACAAAGTGCTCAATACCTAGATTAAATAGCACAATACTTCTTTCTATCACTTAGAAGGACAAAATTTAAAGAGGTGAAAGGGGCCTTAGGGATTATTTGTTTGAACTTTCATTTTACAAAGAAAAGGGTTCAGTTTAGTTATTTGTTTGTTTAGTTGGGTGCTCAATATATACCTGAAAACATTTTAAAAAGTTTTTTAACATTTTTTGTAGATATATCAGCTGACCCAAGTTGGAATAATTAATGAGTATTTGAAACTATTGGAGTGGGCTTGAGAGTGCTAGACAAGATGTTAAGGATGTTAAGAAGGACTCAAAAAAAAAAAAAGAAGAAGAAGAAGAAAGAGAAGAGAGGGTGCAAAGAAAAGAGGGGAAGCAAAGGAGAAGATGAGGCAGAGATGGGAGAGGAGAAAAAAAAAGAAGCAGAAGAGGTGGTCTAAGTGCTTTGCATATTGATTCTTTGATCTTCACCACAATCCTAGAGGTTTATACTATACACCCATTTTAGAAACATTATTACTTCTAATCTTAGATAGAATTCCTGAATATTATAGCTGAACATGGTTTTGGACGCATTTAGTTCAACTCCATCATTGTAGAGATAAGGAGACTAAAATAATAATAGTAATGCTTTTCATTTGTGTACTACTTTATCAAAAGTTCTACATACATAATCTCTAAATTTGATTTTCACCAGGTGAGAATATCGGGGTGCCCATGTTCAAACCAAATAGTCCATAGTGCCACTTGAATTATCAGCTGGGAAGGTTTTATTCTACTTTTACCATTGAAGCAATAAGGATCCAATCACTAAAGAGTGGCAAATCTATACTCTTACTCATTTTCGATGATATAAATATAGAGTAAAATTAACTATGAAAGAAAATATGAAACAGCTGTCTAAATTATTTATACCTTTAAGATGTTGTCTATATATTATCCAAGAGATGTTAAAAAAAGAAACTTACCTGTCGACTCTATGACGGTGACACCAACATAAAGATACTTGCTGTCTAACTCTTCTAGACTGCTATAGAACAACTCTTTAATTGCCATTTCAGAGTTAAATGTGATGCGAGCTACTCCATTTGACAACTTTTTAAAAGAGGAAAAATAAAAGAGTTATTTCAGAAAAGAACCTGAAAAGAAAAATGAATGATATCTGTTTTTACTGGTCTCTAAATTTTAGGCAAATCAGAGGAATGGTATATTTTCATCAGTAAAGTGAATGACTGTGTCCTCAGTTAAGTCCAGAATGTTATTTTCTAATGTATTTTGTATGAAATTATAGACTTGGAAGAGTCTTAAACATCAGAGGTTCAGTAGGTCTTTTTCTTACTAACAGAGAGAGGCCTTCTTCCCACCACCAAATCATCATCCATCCAGGCTCCTCAGCTTGTTTTTGCTCTTAACTGAGATTGTGTTAGGTTTTAAGATACTTAATTTGACTTCATTTCTTACACATTTAAACACTAATTTGAAAACATACAATGAGTTAAAGGATATGGGGTTAAGTCATATTTTTTATTAACCACAAAAGTAAAATAAATTTTGTCTAATTTTTTTTCTTTTAAAATTGAGTAACTTGGGGCCTCCCTGGTGGTGCAAGGGGTTAAGCACCACACTATGAAACAATCCACAGCCTCTGCAGCATGAGTTCGATCCCTACCGGCCAGCGAGCAACCCACATGGTGAGGCAGACCTCTCCTGTCTCGCCTAATGCTCCCCTTTGCAATGTATTTCAGTCAGTCTGCCTGTTCTGTTCCCCACTCTGTCTCTAGTGAATCCTCTTACCCCCAGCATCTCTGGCCTGTACCCCAGCTCTTGTATGCATAAACAAATAAATCTTTAAAAAAATAATAAAATAAAATAAAACTGAGTAACTTGAGGTCAGGGATTTTTATCTTATTTAGCTTTAAATCTCAGTGTCTAACACAGAATCTTGCATTATAAAGAGGTATTTAGTTTATACTTTGAATAAACAAAACATTTTTGAAAGTGCAAAGGCTAAGTAACTGATAATATGAACTATATGAATATTAACAGTGAGAAAAATGACATGAGCCCTTATCATATCTGTGGTGTAATGTCAAGAACACTGAATAGGGGACCAGGGCCTCTACCCACTAACTGCAAGTAGCACCCCTCTTCCAGTTGTGACAGCCACAAATGTGTCTGGACATAGCCAAATGTCCACTCTGGGATAAAAGTCATCTCTGACTGAAAATCACTGCAATAAAGTATGAAACATGCTCCACTGAGAGTCAAGGGCTAAGGAAGTCGTGGGCAGGGAAAGTTAAGCTGGCTTCAAGGAGTCGGGGGAGATTGCCCAGGGAAAGTGTGTCGTTGTTGAGACTTAAAAGAATGGGGCTGAGTTAGCCAAGGAAATAAGAGGCAGGTGGGGACAAAGGGAAAGCACATTCCCAAGCAGAGGGAGCAGCACTGTAAAGAACTGGAGTGCAAGAGACACTACAGTAAATTTGAGAGACTGGAGTGACTTGCACAAAGGAGAAGAAAGGGGGTAAATGGTGTGAGACAGGCTGCTGAGGGAGGTTGAAGGCATGGGTATTGGACTTTATCCTAGGACAATGAGAAGCCAAGAAGGGATTTTAAGCTTCAATTTTCACACCTAGATCAAATGAGGGATGGAACTAGATGGTTTTGAAGTAACTTCTATCTCTAGCATTCTTGATACACCATGAGGTACCAGTGAACATGTCTTAACATCTTACCATTGTGTTTTGTGTTGCTTCTTTCATCATTTCTTTTTTACCACCTTTTAAGTCTTCTGTTATTCCAAAAAAGACATAAACATCAGCCTCGGGGACTACTTTATTATAAAAATATCTGTCGAACAATAATATCATAAAATTGTTTTGCTAACATGGTTATAATAATAAAGTTCAGACAAAATGTAACAATTTGAAATACATAAAGCACTTCATATACACTTTTAAGTGTCTTCCATCCACAGTTACATTTCATCTCATATTATATTTCATCTGCAATAACAAAGCCAAATTATTACTATGTTCTAGATGAAAAAACTAATCTTAAGTCAAAAGACTCAAGTCCGGAGCCCTTCTCTACAGAGGACATGCCACTACCTTGATTCTGTTGGGAGCAGTGGGGAGCTGCTCCTAATATTGTTAAAAGCAGCAAGTCCAATCTCATTGTTATAAACGATGTGATAAGATATCTTTTAAAATAATTCTAGGGGGCCTCCCTGGTGGCACAAGGGGTTAAGATGCAACCTATGAAGCTATCCGCAGTCACTGTTGCACAAGTTCCATCCCCGGCCAGGGAGCTACCCACATGGTGCAGCAGACCCCTCCTGACTCACCTGCTGCTCCCCTCAGCAGTGTATTTCAGTCAATCTGCCTGTTCTGTTCCCCATTCTGTCTCTGGTGAATCTTCTCATCCCCCCCAACACACCTCTGGCCTGTACCCCACCTCTTGTATGCAAAAATAAATAAATCTTTAAAAAAATAATTCTAACTTCAGATTTCTTTTTTAGTTCAGAATGGAAGGAAGAATAAAGGAAACTTTCTACATAGTATAAAACTACTGTAGGAGTTAACTTTTGTTGTTTATAGTTTGAACAAAAGAGTGTCTCCATTAAAAGTTGGTTTCTATAATTCTGTCAGGGGGTCCTTTCATGTTGACTAAGACTTAGTGACACTCTAGGAATAAAAACTAGTAAGAGAGGCAGCTTAAGGTAGCATTTGAGGGTATGGACTCTGGAACCAGCAGATTACATGACTTACTACTTGTGTCATTTTGAGTAAATTACTTGATGTTTATGTACCTCAATTTTTTCACTTATATTATGGGGATAATATTAACACCTACTTCATGGAATTTTTGTAAGGATTAAATGAACGAATATATAAAGAATGGTGTAAAACATGCCCAACACATACAGTTATATAAATTGGTATTGTTATTAGAAACTATATTATATTGTTATTTTCAAATGACCTCAGTTTTTGCTGCAAATTCCTTGCAAAACTAATCCAAACTCTCCACCTCTTTATGTATCCAATACCTTTGCAGCAACTTGCTTGCAGAGCATGTGAAAGCAATCTATTTCCTGTGGGCTAATCTTATAACTTGCTTTGGACAAAAAAATGTGGTAGAAATAATGGTGTGCTGGTTTTTAGCCTAGGCCTCCTGATGACTTTTTTCCATTCTTTCTCCTTAAGCATCATTACTGCTATAAACCAGCCTGTTAGATGAGAGTCTCAATGGTCTGATCATCCTTGTAGCTTCAGTAATCTGCCAGCCAAACACCAGATACATGAGTGAGACCCTCCACTAACCAGTCCCCAGCTGACCTGCTAACTGACAGTGGGCATGTGAGTGAGCCCAGCTGACATCAGTCTGGCCCACATCAGTAGAACTGCCCAGTTGCCTCACAAATGGTTGTGGTGTTAAGGCATTGAGCCTTGAAGTAGTTATGCAGCATTAGAATTTAATGGCTAATTAAGTAAAGCCTTTGTATCTCAATCCCAATATCCTAAGTCACACTGGCTCCTAAATGTATATTTGAATTTAAATCGTTAGGATTTGGGGGCCTCTCTGGTGGTGCAAGGGGTTAAGTCTCAGCACTATGAAGCTATCACCAGTCACTGCAGCACAAGTTTGGTCCCCACACAGGGAGCACAGCAGTTCTCTCCTGTCTCATTCACTCCTGAGTATAATATAGTAATATAATACAGTTTTTAATAACAATACCAATTTATATAACTATATATGTTGGGCATGTTTTACACCATTCTTTATATATTCGTTCTTTTAATCCTTACAAAAATTCCATGAAATAGATGTTAATATTATCCCCATAATATAAGTGAAAAAATGGAGGTACGTAAACATTAAGTAATTTACTCAAAATGACACAAGTAGTAAGTCATGTAATCTGCTGGTTCCAGAGTCCATACCCTCTCCTGCTCCCCTAAACAGCTATTCTGCTCCCCACTCTGTCTCTGGTGAATCCTCTCAACCCCCTCTGCCATCCCACACCTCTGGCCTACATCCCAGCTCTTGTGTGCATAATAAGAATAAAATAAATCTTAAAAAAAAAAGACTTCATAAGCAAATAAAAAAATGAAATGTTAGGATATTTTTTGCTTGTCAATAACCCATAAAACTAAAACCAGAATCAGCTAGAATTTAAATCAATAAAATCATGGCAGATATTGATAATAAATCACAGATCTCAGCAATATATGTGCATTAAGTCAACATGCCATGTGCCTAAGTGTGTGTGTCATATGTTATTTACATCTCAACACAGCGGGGTGAGGGGGAAATCACAGATCTCACTTTGGGCAGCTCACCAACTAAAATGGGCACAAAATTTAGCTGGATGATCTGAAAAAAATAACTTTCTTACCTTGCTTTTATAGTAATTTCAAAATTATTAAAATCCTTATAACCAATGAAATGATTTTCTGGTTCTATTGAGACAGAAAAATGTGGCAACACTGAAAATAAAAAGAGTCAATATTACCATTTAAATTAGAGGAACCTATTAAGTGTAGCAACCAGTTGTGCTTTCTGATATACTGATATACAAATTGCCCATCAGCACAACATCCACTTTGTCATCATCATCACCATCATCAACAACATCCTGGAAAGTCTCCTACTCCACCAATCAGAGGTCAACTCAGTTTGATGTATCAAAAGCACTGTTCTTACAAATTTATTTCAGCCCTTACTGTGGGTGATTATTTTTTCCAGTAAAGCATGGGCTCCTTGAAATCAGAAATGATTGTTCCCTATTTATTTTCATTTATCTCCCCTCTTCATAAGTCCTTTATTTTATTATTTGTTTTATTGAGGTAATGTTGGTTTACACATTGTGTGTTTTAGGGGTACAGTGTCATAAATCCCTTTGTTTCTTTATATTCCACATAACCTCATAGATTTTGAACATAGAATACGATCAACAAATGCTTATTAAATTGAAGATAGAAAAGGAAACCTCTTTCTGACTTAACATTTCTCTTAAAATTCTAACATTGGTCAAGAAGAGAGAACTGACAACTAGGTATAAAAAAGAACATTCACACAAAAGTAGTCAAAAGAGGAGAATATGGGGCCTTCCCAGTGGTGCAATGGTTGAGTGCTGTGCTGCGAAGCTGCCCACAGCCTCTGCAGCACCAGTTTGGTCCCTGGCTGCCAGGTGAGGGTCCCACATGGCGTGCAGACCTCTCCTGCCACCCGCTGCTCCCCTCAGCAGTGTACTTCGTCAGTCTGCCTGCTCTGCTCTCCGCTCTGACTCTGGTGAATTCTCTCACCCTCTGGTGCTTCTGACTGTACCCAGTGCTTGTATAAATAAATAAATAAATAAATCTTTTTTTAAAAAGGGGGGGGAGGATATGGGCCTCCCTGGTGGTAAAGGGGTTAAAGACACAGTGCAATCAAGTAATCACCAGCCACTGCAGGATGAGTTCAATCCCCGGCCAAGGAGCTAACCCACATGGCACAGCAGACTTCCATCTCGCCCACTGCTCCTTTCAGCAGTGTATTTCAGTAGATCTGCCTGTTCTGCTCCCCTTTCTGTCTCTGGTGAATTCTCTCATTCCCCTGCACCTCTGGCCTATCCCCCAGTTCTTGCATGCATAAAAAAATAAATCTTTTAAAAAGGAGGGGGAGATTTCCCCCATCTCTTTGATATCATGACTGCACAAGAGAAAACAATTTGATCTGTCAAAATGGCAATGTCTTCTCTTTATAACAAGTCAAGCAATAGACCAGGGCTTAATGGATTCTAATTCTATTAACATGCATAATAGTTAATAGAAAATTGGATGAGTGATTGGTCCTGATATTATGGGCAAACAGAAACTAATAGACAAGAGTAAGATAATTGGCTTCTAGATGGTAAAAGAGTAATGAAGTTTATTGCTCTAGGTTGCAGTCCTATGTTATTAAAGTAGCAGGAGTGTTCCCCAGGATATGAGGTGCAGGAAAATATTTCATCCTTTCATCTAATACCTATTTGTTATGTAGCAGGCAGACTTCTATCAGCAAAGATATACCAGTGAACAAGACAGGTATGAAGCCAGCCCTTAATGATCTCACAGTCAGGCAGGGAAGATAGACAGAAGTAAATAATTATACAGATAAATACCTATGTCACAGTTACGAAAAACTACTATGAAGCATGGGGAATCTTTTCCAGGAAAGAGAATTCAGAGAATGCTTCCCTAAATAAATGACATTTCAGCTAAGACTTGAAACATGAGTATGATTTGACAAGGCAATGAGGAAGGGGGAAAGTATCCTACACAGACAGAACACCATGTGTAAAGATAGCACAACTGAAGGAAGGTGAGAGGAGGAATGGTATAAAATGAAGCTGAAGAGGAGGTAGGCAGGGGTCAGTTCAAAATAAGAATTTTGACTTTGATTAAAAAGGAAGGAGAAGCAGCTGGGGACTCCATAGTGAAATAGATAATATGGTGAGATTTACATTTCTACATTATTTTGGCTATATCTGGAATCAGATATAGCTATTAGAAGGCCTTTGCAGTAATCCAGGAGGGAACCTGGAGGTGAATTGATGAGGGTGGCTAAAAGAATAGAGGTCGATGAATTTCACATATCTATGGAAAGCAGCATAAAAAAAGGGAGATCAGTTAGGATTCTGGTTTTTGTTTTTTTTTTTTTTTTTTAGAATTGTTTATTTATACAAGAACTGGGGTACAGGCCAGAGGTGTGGGAGGGTGAGAGAATTCACCAGAGCCAGAGTGGAGGGCAAAACAGGCAGACAGACTGAAAACGAAAATACTGCTGAGGGGAGCAGCAGGTTGAGACAGGAGAGGTCTGCTGCACCATGTGGAACTCTCCCTGGCCGGTCGGGAATTGAACCCGCGTTGCAGAGGCTGCAGACAGCTTCACAGGGCTGCGCTCAACCTGCTGCGCCACTAGGGAGGCCCAGGATTCTGTTATTGAGAGTCTATAATTTTTAAAGTTAGGTTTCAGTATAATAAGTTGATTTTGTCACTGTTTTGTCTGTTAATTGTTAACACTTTTGTATTTATTCTCCATATCTTTATTAGTCTCCTGGGAAAAAGAAAAAGACTTCAAGCAGAAGAAAGTTACATTTGTTATCAGAGCACATAAATACTGTAGTAAAAAACTACAAGAAGTGGAAACATTAAGCTGTTTACATGTTAATAGTTAAACCATTAATATGATTGATTTCACATAGGAGCATTATTCAGCAATCAAAAAAGATAAACTCATGCCATTTGCAGTGACATGGATGGAGTTAGAAGAGATTATGCTCAGTGAAATAAGCTAGAAGGAAAAAGAGAAATATTGGATGGTTTCACTTATAGGAGAAATATAGGGGATCCATACAAGGGATCAAGGAAAAATAATAATAATCATATGATTGATTTCAAAATAAAAATATTTTAAATTCCAAATAAATGTATTAGGGATTTATGAGGCAGAAGGAAAACAAGACTGGACTGAGGATAAGGAAATCCAGTTGTTCTTGTTCTGTCACTAATTGGCTGTAATGACCTGGATAAATAATTTACTAGTCTCACTGAATTCTGTTTACCTCCTCTGATTGCTTAAGTATGTTCTAAAATCATAATTTTGGAAAGGACCTTAACTAGTCCAGGTACTCAAGGGACTAGGTCTCTTCCAACTTTATGATGAGGACCTGAAGTACAGAGAGGTTGATGTGCTTGTTCAAAGTAAACAAGTACATGCTGAAACTAGAGCCCAGCATTCCTATAACCATTTCTTCCCTGACCCCTCAAGCAAGACTTTTAACCATACCAGCAGGCTGCCTCACCCTTGTTTAGGGGTGATTTTGCAATAATTACATTAATAAAAAGAATTATTGCAAAATACTAATTCTTTATAAATAAACTTTTAATTGTCAGAAATTACCATATTCCTTAACTTCAAAATACGTGGTTCCAGTTGTTGAAAAATCTTTATATTTAGCTCGAATTTCCCACACACCGTATCTGTGGAAGCAAAATATTTAAAGTTACAGATGTCATCAAATACTTTTAATTCACACAGAAAATATCTAATAAATTTCTGGTTTAAGGAAGGAAACGAAAGCAAAGATGTATATAGACTAAGGATATAGTTTATCTATGATAGCAATAAATAAAAACAACTGAATGTTTTCAGGAATTTTAATAATTTACTTTCAATAATTAGTTTTTTTATACATTGTGTTATTTTTGTCAGGTATTTTATCTTAACATAGTCAATACCTTTAATTTAAAGAGCTCATGATACTTGAGAATTTACTTATTACTGGAGTTTAATTATGCTATTGTAAAAAGTAAAATCCACATTATAATAGAAAATCTATAAAAATATCTTTAGAAATATATAATTCACAAGCCTATCCCGTGATAAAATTTATGCTTCACATAAATGAAATTATGGTTGGAGACAAAATATGGTTTGTTTAAGAGGCAAATGATCTAAGTTTAATTAACAATCTATATTCAACCTATATTCAAAAATATTTACTAAACACTGTGTTAAGAACTGGAAATTAAAAATGAGTAAGCAAGAGTTTTTCAAAGAGTTAATAGTCATGAGAGTTCAATTTCCTATCTTTCTATTTACTAACATTGACTTGGACAAGTTACTTAACCTCATTTGTAAAATGGGAAAAATAATATCTACTCTGCATATTGGTTATGCAATCAACACACTTTAAAATTATGGTAGTTACCATCATCATTAATTCAATAAACATCAAGTGCTTGTTATGTTGAAATGTGGGTGAGACCTGAACAAAACTGAATAATACAGACAAGACCCCTGTCCTCAAGGCACTTGCAATCTAGTGGGGAATAAAAAGGCAAGTAACTTAATAAGCACCTGCAGAATTGAGATACATGTCACAAAGTAAATAAACAAGAGAAAGCGGAAGAGAAGGACTACATTAGATTGTGCATTCAGGGATAGACTCTTTCATCTACATTGTGTCCTAAAAGATGAGAAGAAGCCAGTCTTGTGAAGAGCAAGTGAAGCACATTCTAAGTAGAGGGGACATCTGAAAAGGTACTGGGGGTAGGAAAGCACTGGTCATGGGAGTCCACTAGGGTTGACATAATGTGAAGTTAGAGAAATTATAATAGTTATTAAAAAATAATAGGTTCAATTCTGTGCTATAAAACTTTAGTATTTTCAAGAAGGCATATAATTTTAAAATTATCGAAATTATTTATATTGTCCAATTATATCCAAAATTCTAGATAATCTTTACTACAGCAAATTAACTGCAAACTCCCTTTTAGAAAGTATATAGCAAAATGACATTGAAAGATTTTGTATTAAAGTTATACTATAGCCACTTAAGGTACACTTTTCTTATTTGTCCTCCTCTAAGTTCCTTGAAAACAAGGATTCTTCATTTCTGTTTTGCATTTCTCATTTTTATTATACTTTGCACATACCAGAATGTGTTCACTAAATATTTATTACATTGTATTCTGATTAAAAGTATTCTTAAATACTTCAGCATGAGGCCAAATGAAAGAAATGGATCCACGAACATCCTCCATTGGAATCTGTCTTCTGGTAGTTTATGCAAAAATTACAGATGACCAATACTTTTATAACTCTTGGAACAAGGCATGAGACCACACCAGTCTTTTAGGTTGATAATCGACTAGATTCCTTGAAAGGTAGAGGGTTGATGATTTCAATTAAAAAAAAAAAAAAAGACTGGGAACTATTTTTGTATCTTCCAAATTTTTATTTCTATGTGTGAAGAGGATTCATAAGAAGTACCTGGAATTGTTGGGGGTTTTACTGGCCATACACTGAGGCTAATTTCTCATTAGACTTGAAAATATTTTGCCTGTTTTCATTTCTTTCTCACTGGCACTCTCTGTTAACACTACGTAGCTCAATTTGACTCATTATCTGCCTTAAAACGAAAAGTTCCAGATGTGCTTTTTAGAGATTTTATTAACAAATACTTTCAAAATACTTAGGATTAGATGGAATCTTGAAGTCAGGAAAAGATATAATTCCAGTATAATCATTTTCTTCTACAGTGTCAACTTCTGATCCTTCGGGATCCTTTGAATAAAGACAAACAACCTCAATGCACATAAGCTACATTAAAATATTTAACTGATCATGTTGTCTTTGATCTACACAAATATTACCAACAAATATTCCTATATTCAAATCAAACGTGAAGGAAGATCACTTAAATGTTATGGAAGACAAATACATTCATTTAAATCACTTCCCTCTCTCTTTTTGGATCCTCCATCTCCTGCCTTGCCAAAAGAAAAATAAAAGTATATCAGTGTCCAGGGTACTCCAGTCTCAGTTACCAAGAAGAAACTCAGCTCTCTAATGTGTCACTAAAGAAAGAAGTGTAACATTAATTGATGTTACAATAACCAAATGTGAACTTATAGGCTTTCTAGACGCCAGAATCAACATTTCATATTTGTTCATTTGAAGTATTCCAAAGCAATTATAGTACAGACTGCATTTATTAACTAGATGTTTTATAACTGCATATGGCTATTTTGAGATTAATAAAACAGTCAGAATGGTTAAACAAACTTGAAAGTTTTCACAAAGCTCCCCATAAAATTCCTTTTATGTGTAGTTTGAAAATTATTGAAATGAATTTTTTTTTATTCTTAACTTTCTTTGGATTACATATGGAGGGCCATTTTGGCCTTAACCCAGAAATTTATGACTGTGTGGCATGAGTGTGAAATTCATTGTTGGAATTTTAAGGTATTTTTTTCTCGAGTTACAAAGGTCTGTTTTGGACAGGATTTAGAATCATTGCTAAATATCTTCCTGCCTGTTCTTCATGCCTGCAGTTCTTTATGAACAGAACTCCCAAGATCATCTCTCTGGAGTGCTGTTTTCAGGACACTTTCTGTGCAATAACTCCCCACTGCCGTACGTAGGACTAGATTCCTCAATTTCCCTTACAGGGAATGACGGGTATTTGTTCTTCCTTGTGTGCTGCCAGGATTCTACATCATTTGAGTTCACCCATGGAGAGAGATAAGAACTGGGATATAAAACAGCTGTCCACATCCACTAATACTTTCTGATCGAAAAAGTGTATTCAAGCTAACACTTACTCTCTTCTGTCAAATTCCTGACTTCCAAGAGCATTGAGGCAGGTTATTTACCATCCTCATTTCTTACTTTTTCCTGAAATCATAGCTTAACTCATGCTGTTTCTTACATGTTTCTTACATGTTATTTCAAAAAATATCTATTCCTTTCATTGAAGCCCAGCTCAATGTTTCTTTAACCTGGTACTGTATTCCAGGAAGGGATTGCGTCAGCCCTCACTCTCAATGGGATTTTGTCTTCTCTGAGCTGAACTGTCATTGGTCCTATTGTATCATTTGCTTGGTTTATACTCTAATATGGTTCTGTTCTGTTAGTATCTACCCTTATATGTAAGTGTAATCACCTAAACTCAAATCTTTCTTTCCAAAGGTTTAAGGCTCCCAGAACCCTGCTTTAAAATAACTCATGTAAACCCATGGTTATAAAAGGGTAAATTTACAATGGGATCTAAGATTCATTTTCACACTGTCGAGCAGTTTCCTTATTTCTGTTGATGACACTCTCACATCCTTTCCTCATCTTCTCATTCAGTCAGTCTGAGAGGACTCTCTCTGCACTCGCCCTGCTGCCAAAATCTCTACACCTCTCCCTGTAGCAGCCCAGAGGGCTCCATTTAAATACAGCATGCCTTCCCTTCCATTCCAGAAATACTCATGGCTATACACTTTCCTTCCATCCTTTATCTTAGTCTCTTACAATAAATATACAGGGACTCCCTAAAACCCGACAAAGGTGTGGCTCTCTTAACTTCTAGGTGTGGCTATCCAAGTCCTAACTTTCAAATGTTATTTATCCTTCTGTTTCTGCTCTTAAATTGCCTTCTTCCTGTCCTTCTCCCTACTCTGTCAATGTCCTGCAATCCGCCTACGTCTTTTCCACATATATATATATATTTTTTTTAAGATTTATTTATTTATTTATACAAGCACTGGGTACAGTCAGAAGTGCGGAAGGGTGAGAGAACTCACCAGAGCCAGAGCAGGGAGCAAAGCAGGCAGAAGGACCGAAGTACACTGCTGAGGGGAGCAGCGGGCGGCAGGAGAGGTCTGCGCGCCATGTGGGACTCTCCCCTGGTGGCCCGGGAGCAGCCGGGGATCGAACCAGCAGCGCAGAGGCTGCGGGCAGCTTCGCAACCCAGCGCTCAACCGCTGCGCCACCGGGGAGGCCCTCCACATATATAAATTTAACGTACTGTTCCAGGCCCATTGCGAATCTCACTTCTTCCAGGAACCTTCCTTATCTGTTTGAATTCCTGGACTTTTGCAGTCACTAACAATAACTGTCAACCACAACCTTGAAATGCTCTCATATTTCACAAGTAGTTAACTATCAATTAGCTGGATGTGAAAAAAAATAAGGTTTTTATAAGTTATAAAGGGTTCAAAACTATCCCCCCCATACATCACTCTTTTTTACTTGCATTCTGCCAAGGTATTTTTGTTTTTGTTGATTTGAGTAACAGGAAAAGGGCTGCATCCTATTGTGAAGGACAGTTATGACTACACCTACTTTAATAAGTGAGCAGTTATTTCCTCCCCTCCCCAAAATTTTTCAGGGTTGTAAGACAAACTGGAGTTTCTTAATATATAAGTTCCTTAAGAACAAGTACCAAGAATTGTTATTCTTTATCCTCAATTATACAAATAAAAAAATCTCATATTTAATAAATGTTGAATTAATTTTTGTTGACTAATCAATGTTCATTAAGAAAGAAATCATGAAGGGTGTAGTTAAATGAATTTATTCAAACGCATAACTTGTTTGGCCTCCCTGGTGGCGCAGCGGTTAAGCGCCGGGTTGCGAAGCTGCCTGCAGCCTCTGCAGCACGTTGGACCGCTGGCCTCGGGCGAGGGTCCCACATGGCGCGCAGACCTCTCCTGCTGTCCGCTGCTCCCCTCAGCAGTGTATTTCGCCAGTCTGCCTGTTTTGTTCCCCGCTCTGGCTCTGGTGAATTCTCTCACCCTCCCGCGCTTCTGACTACCCAGTGCTTGTATAAATAAATAAATAAATCTTTAAAAAAAAAGAAAAAAAAAAAAAAGCATAACTTGTTGAGATTTAATTTTCATGAATTCTCTACATATACCTATTGTAGAGGAACACAACTACAATTTCATATTCACAGAAGGTGTTCAATACCATTTACTAAACATTCACTGAGTTCCTGTGGTTCTAGGGTAGGATTTTGGAACAATGCATCTGAGTTAAATTATTACTTAAATAAATAACATACTTACTATGAAAGTTAAGACTGTTTCTCTTTTGGCTGGCTTCAAGTCATCATTCAGTGAATAAACTCTGATCTTTACTGTAAGAATAATTGTATCATTAGGGTTTTTTTTTTATTTTTTTACAATCAACATCCTTACAAGAGATGAGTGTCATTAAAAAGAACTCAATCACAAAAATTCATATTTAAAAGAAAGTGCTAGCTTATAGAGATTACTGAAGATTCTCTTCTTTTAAAGTAAATCCTTTCAGATTCCTTTAAAGAGCTACTTTTCCTCGTGAATTTAAAGTACATTCACCTTATTAAAACATGTTACATACAACTTTTTCTTCAATACATGTGTAGTAAAAAATGAGGGATAACCATTGTTTATCAAGAGTTTCACAGTAACAAAGTAGTGATGTTTACCATATGGTTATATCTCATATTAGAGTCCAATATTTTAATGGGTTATTGGGTAGTTTGAGTCAAATATAATACATTCTTCCACTTAGAAAAACCAAGTCCCTAAAATACCACTTGTGTTGTTAATGGCATCTTCGAATGGTCTGGTTTTGCTGTATTTGTGGAGGCAAGTTCTTTTCTAGTAAAGACTAATGGCAGGAACTCCCTGGTGGCGCAAGGGTTAAGACACAACCTATGAAGCTATCTGTAGTCACTGTAGCACAAGTTCAATTCCTGGCCAGGAGCTACCCACATGGCGCAGCAGACCTCTCCTGACTTGCCCACTGCTCCCCTCAGCAGTGTACTTTGGTCAGTCTGCCTGTTCTGTTCTTCACTCTGTCTCTGGTGATTCCTCTTGCCCCTGCACCTCTGGCCTATACCCCAGCTCTTGTATGCATAAATAAATAAATCTTTAAAAAAAAAAAAGACTAATGGCAGGGGCTCTATAATGATGGGTTCTTTTCCATTTCTTTCTGTCAGTTAGATTTCCCACTTTTTAAACAAATGCATCTGTTCAGCTTTTAATTCATAGCAGTTTGAGACATGCTGATCTAGCTCCTTCCAGTGACATATTGTAATTTCTCTAGGGTTTTGTCATTGCTTTAATCTCTTCATGTTCAAAACTTTATGCACAGAATAAAATGGAACTGGCACCATAAGCCTTTTAAAGGATCAATATTACAGTAAGTTCTACATAAGAAGTCACATTGGTTTCACTGGGGCCACAAAATCAAAGCAAAATGCTCAGTAAATCTCCCCCTCTCCTCTTCTCTCTCCTTTCCCTTCCCCTTACCATTTGCCTTTATCTCCCACCTTCAGTTCTTCCTCCTGCCTTACAGACACACCTGGTCTAGGCTTGAGCATCATTGGGAAGCTGCCAGAGGCAATAATTCACAATAGTTAAGAGCACAGGCTCTAGAGTTCAAAATTTTAGTTTCTCTCCTGCCTCTGGCACTTCCTTATGTAACCCTGGGCACTGTATTGATTTATAATTATTGTTTCTATATTGATTGATTGATTTTATTATATTGATTTGTAATTACTATTTCTACAACTATTACTTGTCCAATATATGCTTAGGTTATAAAATTAATCTTGTCTTCACAGCAGTGGTATGTGAGAGACAAGGTCAATTCAAGTTTTTGCACCAAAGATATGGCTTATTAATTTTATTTTTATCTAATTGTAAGTTTTTTCTTTTCTTTTTTTTTATTGTGGTAACATTGATTTACAACACTGTATATGATTTAGAGGTATAGGTTCACACCTATGTATATCACCCCCACCATTAAAATGGCTTATTGATTAGACAAAAACGTACAGTACTATATAGGCATGAACGTGCAGTATTGAGAAAAATCAGACATGGAAATCTTCTAAGGGAGTAGAAGAGAGATACAGAAACATGATCACACAAGCAAATTCTAAGATTTGGTAAGCATTAGAAAAGGATGTAGCCTGGCTTTCTGATTGTATAAGAGGAAGATTTGAAGCATTGAGGGAAGTCGAGGAAGGCTGCCTTCTGAATGGTCTTGCAATGACAAACAAGGGTTGAAAAAAGTTAACAGGGTAGCGGAGGATAATGAATGTACCAGGTAGAGAGAGGTATGGTGCCTTAACATGGATGGGAAATGGTGTGAAAAAGCAATGGAAGAGAGGTAAGTTTGGCTGGTGTCCACAGATGAGGGAACATAGCGGATAATGAAGCTGGAGAGAAAGGTAAAACACAGTCATCTATCCTATAAAACTTTGAAGAGTTAAGCCTTTATCCTAAAGATGCATTTACTAAAAATAACTCAAAGATATTCAGGTTAAATGTGTCAATCAGAACATCAGAACCTAAGTAGCAAGATCTAATCAGTTGCCTTTTAAAAATTACTTTTAAGTAATTGCTTTTCTTCTGTATAAATGAGATTTTGTGCTACTCCACAGATTAAGTAATATTGGAAAACACTTTTCTAGTTCTTATTCTGTGCTGGGAAGTGTTTTAAGTGCATTACACATATGAATTCACTTAATTCTCACAACAACTCTATGAGTAAAATCTATTATTATCTCCATTCTCTAGACAAAGAAAGAGGGGCTCAGAGAGGTTGAGTAACTCCCAAAGGGTCACAGAGCTAATAATAGCCCAAGATGAAATTTGAACCCAGACAATTTGGCTCTGAAACCTGCTTTTTAACCATTATACCTCACCAGCTTTCAGTAAAGGTTCAATATCTGGAGGAAAGTTTTCTAGTTTTCCTCTATAATTAGAACAGATGAAGATATACCTTATAGTAAAAACCTGATCTATAATTAATAAGTGAAGCTGTTCTTAAGAAAAACCTTGATAGCTTAGAAAGGATTCAGGCTTTGACTATCAGACTACTTATTAGATAGATTGAGGACACTATATGGTAGCTAGTGTCAAGGGACTTAATTCAGGAAGCATCCTCTAACATAGAACAAAGACAAGAGAGAGGATGTGTTTACTTCTAGGTATGAATATGTTTGAAAGGGCCCACGCTTTATGGGTGGAGACTATTTCCTCATATACTAAGTCATCTTCTTGGAGTCAAGAGATGGCACTATCCTGGCAATGATATTTTGTCATAGCCAATGACAATATCCCATCCTGTCCAAGCCTTGTGTTCCAAATCAATCAAAAATCGGCTCCTGCTGAAATGGTAAGGGTGTAGGCATGTTCAACCCCACTACTGTCATCATCAACATTAACCACCATTTAGCAATTATACATGTGTCAACGTTTTTCAACAAAACTGGCTGGATCTGCCTTCTTTCTTCTGTGCCTTACCAAATATCACTATTGAAATTCCATAACCACCCCCTGCCACATACAGCTATATCACAATTCCACAGTCAACGATGGTGAAAGGGAGTGCAAAAGGGATCAAAAACTTTGAAGACATGTGAACATATCTGGGCAGCATTCACACTTTCTATTTCACTTTTGGTTCACCAGGAATAAGTCTAGTCATTTCTCAATCGTTGAGTTTGGCCACTCTGCCCATTCCCCCCTCTAACAAAGAAGCAGACTATGGAACACTGTTATAACAAACTTTCTTAGATAGATTCCCCTTAGAAAATGAATAAGGAGGGGCCTCCCTGGTGGCACAAGGGGTTAAGCACTGCACTGTGAAGCAATCCTCAGCCTCTGCCGCAAGAGTTCAATCCCCAGCCGGCCAGAGAACAGCTCACATGGCGCAGCAGACCTCTCCTGTCTCGTCCAATGCTCCCCTCAGCAGTGTATTTCAGTCAGTCTGCCTGTTCTGTTCCCTACTCTGTCTCTGGTAGATCCTCTCACCATCCCCCCAACATCTCTGGCCTGTACCCCAGTTCTTGAATGCATAAATAAACAAATCTTTAAAAAAAAAAAAAAGAAAATGAATAAGGAGAAACCGTTCATCCCACAGGGCTGGATTTGTTTCCTAAATTTGAAGATTAGCTCCAATGCCAGTAGAACTGCTTTTCAGGAACATCTCTATAGGTAAGTTATTTTCCCATTGCCAAAATTATATTTTCAGTTACAACTTACATTTGTTTAATAAGCAAGATATAACACATTTCACAAATTTCAAAGAGCTTTTTTTTTATACTTGAAAATAACTGATAGGATAGATAATGAAATTGTTAATTATGTAATTTCCATATGCATTTATAATTCATATTTAAAATCAAATTTAAAATTACATTCCATTTGATTATTTAGCAATTTCCAGATAAATTTAAAATTAAACTGGTATTTATAACTGTAAAATTCATTGGCAATTACAACTTTAGTTAGCAGTTTGAAAATGTGAATTCATTTAAATCTAAGTGTTCAAAAGCTCTTCTATATAAGTCCATATCCCCTGTCCCCCCACTTCCCCTACCTCCCACACCCCCGCCCAAAAAAGAACTTATACTCTACCTGACTGGTGTGGAGTGTAAACAGGTTTGTCTGTATGAATGAAGAGAAATCCATTGTCATAGGTTATTGGCATTTTTTTTGATTTTGAAAAATGCTTTGATACAACTTCCAAATACACATGCGAAACTGGGGTTTGTCCTGCAGATAACTGTTTGGGTTGTATCTGTGAAGGAAAATGTTGATGGAAAAGAGTATAGTAATTTTAAGCTTATAAAACAGGTTGACTTTCTAAATACCACTCTAGTGTCATTACAGCAAAAACAAAACAAAAAAAGTATGAAGATTTAATATTTAAGAAGTAGTACAGTAGTAAATTTATTTACTAAGATAGTAAATATTTACTAAAATAGTAAATAAATCTTGTCCTAAGCTCTTCAGTGTCAAATATCATAATCAAAATTTAGCTTTAAGCAGTTAGAAATCTTTCTGGTTTTGTGTTTCCTAAATTTTGTATGCACTTAAAAACTATTATTACAGAAGTTCTCTTAATGAACTCACTTCATCACCTTCCTGGTTCAACATCCTGAGTCATGTTTAGTACACTTTGTATTAGATCTATATCCTTCCATCCTGCTGGGTTGAGTTGCATGCTTTTTAACTTGTGTGTGCTATTGCAATTATCCACCTTATATTGCATGATGTGCAAATTTAACATACAAAAAGTAATAAAAGAAAGAAAAGTATTTTCATGAAATTGAGAAATATGAAATATGAGATAAAAGTCAATCACTGAAACCAACTGCTATGGAGTTAGATACATGAGAGAACTATAAAAACTTGGAAAATAGGACAAATCTATAAGGATTCTTCACTCAGACTACTTAGCACATGTCTTTAAGTTCTTTCTCCACTTTAAGAAAATAGAAATGGTAGAACAAATGATTCCTTAAAGATATGACTCTTATTAGAAATGAGATTTGATGCCTCAACCAGTAGATCCATATTTACTGAAAAGATCTGGCACAGCATCAGCTGGTAAGTAAATATACATTATAATGTTAAGATTAAATGCTGAAGACATGCATCTGTTTTTATGATTCCTTACATTGATCCACTTTTCCAAATAATCATTTAAGTGAGTACCTTTCTGTAAGACTCTCTTTGATGATGGAAGTGTTCTCTATTTGTGCCATTCAATACAGTAGCCACCTGTCACATGTAGCTATTGAGCCCTTGGAAGGTGGAGCGTATGACTGATGAGTTGAATTTTTTTATGTAGTGCTCGCTTCAGCAGCACATATACTAAAATTGGAATGATACAAAGAAGACTAGCATTGCCCTGCGCAAGGATGACACACAAATTCGTGAATTTTTTTATATAGTTCTGACTAGTATGATTTGAAGGTAACAGTCATATATGTGTGGCTAGTGGCATCAGAATTAGAATTATTACTGGAAAAACACTTTTTTGGGCATGAATTTTAATTCTTATTACACAGTATGTGGAAGTATTTGTTAAGAGATTAAGGCATTTACTGTTAACATTAGTGAAAGAATTTCTACATTTGGTTAGAATTTCTACATTTGGTGAGTACTTCTTAAAGCTGGGTTATATACAGATATCTTCTAAAGGACAAAAGTTCTGAAAGACTCTTAATATTGATGTTTTATTTATTATTTATGATATAACTAAAATCAGCTTTATTACACTGTTACTTAAATATGCACAAATATAACACTAGATTTAGCCTCATTATGCATGACTTTTATCTAATTATAAATTTTTTAAAAAATTATAAAATAAACTCAAAATGCTAAAAAGCAATATTAATTTTAAGCTCTTTACAAAATTTCCAATTTTTTTTTTTTAGAGAAATGAGTTTTGAGAAACACTGGTCTAAATGAACCCCAAAGCCCCTCCCAAGTCTAGGAGTCTTTGATTTTCTGACTTTTTATTTTTGAATTTATACTGGAATTTAAAATAACATTTTGGCTATAATTATGGAAATTATTTTTAGTTAGCAGAATTTTTAATAGGAAATGGGTTGCAAGCACTTCTCTAACAAGCTACATCATAATGTCTTAGAAGGAAAAGTTATTCAGTCTACATTGTATTATTAACTACAGGTTAATGAGAACTATTCACTGTGGTAATCAATTTTACTAGTTTTTGGAGCTATAATTATAAAAGACTGGAGTTAAACAAACAAATGTTCAATAGCAACTATAGGATTTTGTAGGCAGTGCATTATAGATCAATATGCACATTCATATTTCTCTATTTCTTTAATAATTTTCATAGTAAACAAGTTTCTTCAAATCATTTCCAAATATTTTCACATTAGTACAATTTTATTCCCCAATAGGAACATTACAACTTACATTGATCAAAAAATCAGAAAAAACTCTTTTCTACTTAGAGCTTTCGGTTTCTCCCATATTATCATCAGTGACTGATGACATCATCTATTTACACAGCAGTAGAGTGGTACTAGTGATCAAATGTCTATATTAGGAATATTCACACTTTGTACTTATTTTATTGAGAATGTAATGTATATATAAATAAAATAAAGGATAAATACATACTGTTAAGAATGCAGAGTTTTGGAATTTATTTTCTGTGGATAAGTGAACATACTCCGAAGAATAACTAATTTTTTTATCAGGATAACTTTTAATAGAGATTGTTGCATCAAATGCTTCAGTGTAGCCATAAACTTGAATTACAATATTTTCAGCGGCTCCAACTCGGAATACTTTTGGTGCTGAAATGACATACCTGTTGAAACATAAAAGAGAAGGATCAGTTTATTATGACTTTTCGTCTCTCACTTAAGATTCGATTTAAAACAGGCCTGCTTCTCAATTTAAAAATGATATTTTAAAATCAACTTATTTGTGATCTATGATAATTTCAGCATTATCCAAGAAGTTTTCAAGAAGAAATAGCTGAGAATTAAGACCTGAAAAATAAAGCCGGGGGGTTAGCAAGGTAGTAATAATACCTACTCTGAGCTAAGTGGCTGCAGTGAAGGAAATAAAGGAAAACTTTTAATGGTGTTGACTTGAACATATATACATGACCAGTATTTTTCACAATAAGGAAATAGCAAAATAGGCACCAGTGATTGAATTTTCCAGCCCTGCCACCTATTGGCTGAGTGATTATAGTAAAGTCACCAACACTCTATGGGACTACAATAATTTGAGTACTAGCAAGCTTAGTACTCAATAAATGTTAAGATTTACTGATTTCACTACATTAGTTGAAAGGAAGTAATACAAGTGAGCTGAGGGAATGCATTTGGAAGTGGAAGTAGTGATGTAGGTCGTTGAAAGTAACAATCGGATGGCAATAGTAATAATAAGATAATGGAGTGCTTGCCTGATACCAGCACTGGTGTGAGCCTTCTACAGTCATTCTTTTAATCTTGACAACAGTCAATGATGTAGGTACTATTCTTATTCTTACTTTACAAGTGACAAGAGGTTAACTTGACCTGGGTCACACTGCTCGTAAGTGAATGAGGTAGGACTTTATATTCAGGTCTCTCTCAGTTATGTGTATAATTAAGGTCAAGGTTACAAATTATGTTCACAACCTTCTGTTCCTCTATTTTATTTTTCATGTGATTTATACAAGAATGGATGACTTTACATACCAAATTTTCAGTGTGAATTTTTCATTGTTCATTTGTACACATATAAACTACATTACTAATTATATAACACAAAAGCATCCAATTTGAATGAGAGAGAGCTCATTAGAGAGAGAGTGTAGTGAGAGCTACATACACTATTAAATAGAAAAAGAAGTCTATTCAACCTAAAAGGTGATTGCTTAATTCAAATGGAAAAATAGGCCTGTGGGCACCTGCCAACCCACCCAGTCAAATTATTTTTTTTAAGTAATTTATTTATTAAGATTTATTTATTTATTTATACAAGCACTGGGTACAGTCAGAAGCATGGGAGGGTGAGAGAATTTACCAGAGCCAGAGCGGGGAGCAGAGTAGGCAGAAGGACCGAAGTACACTGCTGAGGGGAGCAGTGGGCAGCAGGAGAGGTCTGTGCGCCATATGGGACCCTCCTCCGGTGGCCGGGGAGCAGCCCGGGATCGAACCGGCACTGCAGAGGCTGCGGGCAGCTTCGCAGCCCAGCGCTCAACCGCTGCGCCACGGGGGAGGCCCTCTGTCAAATTATTGTGGGCTCCTGTCAATATTATGGTATTTTAAAAGTCTTTTTAAATCAGTAAGTCTTTGGTAGCAATGAAATTAATTTGGAAGCAATAAATCCTGTAAAGCATCTGGCAGTTCTATATTACAATAAATTGGGAATTACTTGTAGGCAAGTTGTACGAGGGAACAGAATCTTCAAACTTCCAACAATCATCTGAATTCCCTATGTACTTAGTCAAGACCAGCAAAAAGTGAGAAAAATTTAGCTTTGGTGATAAGGTACACTGAGTGAAAGCATGTTTTGTGCTAAGTACTGTTTTAAGCACTACACACACACACAAATTGTGTTGTTTCAGCTATTCTACAAGGAAGATCTTACTATTACTTTCATTTTACAGATGAGGAAACAGATAATTAATTTGCCCTAATTCACACAACTGATGTCATAGAATTAGAAACTGAACTGATCTGTTTCCTTAATTGTTATACAAACTGAATTGATTAATTTTTCCCATCAGAAAAACCTAAAGAAAAAAACCTATTTTCATTTCAGGGTTCTTAGAAGTTACATATGTTTCAGTTTAGCATTGTTTTAATCTTGAATTGTTTATATGGTGGTGGAGGTGAAACAAAATATTGGTGTTTACTAGTCCCCAAAAGATGGTTCTGGAAACACCCTTCATACAGATTTTGGCCCTTATTGATTTATCAGTAGCACAACTTATTCATATAAACAACTCATTATTTTCTTATTTTCTTTCAATAGCTGCAGAGCATCAGGCCACTGAGTTGGTTGAGAGACAAGAATGTTACTTTGGCCTCTATCTGGAATGTTCTTTCCCCAGCTATTCGCATGACTTTCTCCCTCATGTCCTTCAAAGTGTCACCTCCTTATAGAACCTTCCCTGTCCACAATTTTTTTATATTTTTTTAATTAAACAAAATTTTGATATTAAAATAAATAAAACAAAAACGGATAAGAAAACAGAACAAAGGAAAAACAAGTAGTATCATGATAGCCTTAATTACAAAGGAATAAGAATTATGTAAGAATAAAAATGAAGAATAAAAGAATAAATAAATAGAAAAAGTGAATCTGTAATCCAATATTACAATATTACAGTGAAGACAGATAATCTGAACAAAAATGCAAGATAAAGATTGTATCTATAGAAAATATTTTTTGCTCTCTTTTTTAATTTAAATATTTTATTTTATATAATTCTTACATCTTTTTTCATCTTTGCACAATTTTAAATAGCACCTTATCATTTTTATGCTCTTACTCTCCTTTATTTTTTTCTTCATAGCACAAATAACTACCTGACCTTATTTATTCATCCATTCACTCATAATTTGCTGCTCCCGCTAGAGCGTAAGCTCTATACAATCTACTACATCCCCAGTGTCTATCACATGGTAGGGGCTCAACAAATTCTTATTGAATAATCAATTGATTAATTAAATTGATAGATTACCATGTTGTAAGTGGTACACTCTCACTTTGTTAGAGAAATAGAGATCCTTATTAATTACCAGGATAATCCTGTGGGAAAAATTCAGAATAAGTCTGCATAAGAACCATGGGTCCCAGTCTCTAATCCTAATTCTAGTACTAATTTAACTCACACAATCTCTCTGAACTTCAGTTGTTGGTCTTTCAAAAAGGTATAAATAAAAACTAAGGTAAAGGGGTGCTTGTAAGAAAACCAGATTGAGGAGAGATAGGTTATAAATTTATGACATATTAAGTATATTTTATACTTATATTTTACACACATGTATACATTTGTGACAAAATGGAATAAAGTCAAAGCAGTAGAGACAAGTCCTTAATAATCTCCTGCTTCTGTCTTTCTCTAGCTGTGTGACCTTGGCAAGTCACTTCCCCTACAAAGAAGATTTATCTTTACATGTGAAATCAGTCGGTTCGATTAGATACTCTCCAGTGTGTTTACAGCATTGAAAGGCTATTTCTAGATATGAGATCACCATTTTTAAGACCGTTTAAAATGTACAGTATTTCAATAGAACACTAAAATTTGTGAAGAGTTAGCTCATATATTTAGAAGTCATTACAATAATTTTTTGATTCATATTAGAATTGACCCTCAAGTAATCCTTGCTTAACTATGTTCAGTACATGGAAAACACAAAGAAAATGATGTATCAAACAGAAAGAAGCAATAAAAGCCAAGATGTAGGTACTATTCCCATTTCTATTTTACAAGTGCTAAGGGGTTGATTTGACCCAGGTCACATGGCTTATAAGTCAATGAGAAAGACTCTGCAGTTCCTTTTTGGTACTGAAAGTCACCAAGTTTTATTTTTTCTTTAGTTTTTTGAAGAGATATTTAGTAATCTCTTATGTAGATTTTTACAAATAACGATCCCATAAAACTGTCATGTTGTTAGACACTCATCAAATCGAAATGCTTCCATGACTTTCTCATTCAGAGAGGAGACTATCCCCTTGGCATTCTCAGAAGTAGAAAGTTATGTTCAAATTAACACAATCTGTTGCATTTACTTTTTTCCTTACTACAACTAAGATGCATTGAAAAAACAAAGATGGCTTCTTTTACTTACGTTTGTTCCTGTGCCCAACTTTTCCCCAAGAAGATTATAAAACAAAGTATGCCCCAAAGGCCCATGGCTGGAGGTAAGCAGTAAACCAAGGATATAACTTTCTTGGTGTTACTCTCCTTTTAAATAAACCAAGTTGGAGAAGTTAGTTTAGTGGTTAATTATTGTCAGAAAGAGGGACTTCAAAATAGGAAAACCAACATTGGAACTGAAATACTCTTTATTTTTTTTTAAACTTCTTTCACATTTTATTTTTTAAAAATTTTTTAAAATTTTATATATATTTTACAACATTCTTCCTTTTTGTACAATGCATGCTTTCTGCTCTCAGGTGTACTCCCTGTAAAATTCCCCACCACCAATTCACCAGTGCACCATCCCAATAGTCCCTTGAGCTCTTCCCTCTCTTGTTTTGATCCCTCTTCCTCCCCATCCCCTGCAGAATGTCTCTGATTTATAGGTGCTTGTTAATTTTTTTATTATAATTATTTTTATGATCCCTTATTTGGTTCCCCTACATTCTTCCTATAAGAGAAATCATCTGATATTTTTCTTTTTCTTTCTGGTTTATATCACTGAGCATAATCCCTTCTAGACCCATCCATGTTGCCACGAATGACATGAGTTTATCTTTTTTGATTGCTGAGTAATAGTCCATTGTGAAATACCCTTTCAAGCCTAGGTATAAAGGTGGGAGATATCTTCTAGGGATTTACACTTAGAGAATTTATTTTAATTAATACAAACACAGGGTACCTATAATAAATAGCTCAAAGCTAGATACCAGTAAGTCACCTTACCTTTGGTCTTTGCTCTCGCTCTCTCTCTTTTTTTAAATATTTATTTATTTATGCATACAAGAGCTGGGGTACAGGCCAGAGACGAGGGGGTGAGAGAATTCATCAGAGACAGAGTAGGGAACAGAACAGGCAGACTGACTGAAATACACTGCTGAGGGGAGCAGCGGGCGAGACAGCAGAAGTCTGCCTCGCCGCGTGGGTCTCTCCCTGGCTGGCCGGGCATCGAACTTGTGCTGCAGAGGCTGCAGATTGCTTCATAGTGGGGTGCTTAACCCGTTGCGCCACCAGGGAGGCCCTGGTCTTTGCTCTCTCGACCAGGGCAATTACTCTGAAGTTGTATGGGCTGTGATCATGTCTCTGGTAGATACACTCTGACTCTGACAAAGAACACTGGATTCAGTTTCAAACTGAGGAAATTTAGAATGGGCCTGGCATAGTCAGGTTATACATGGTGGTATTTCTAGAGAAGACCTAATTGATAGTATTGTAGGTACTAGAAATGGCCTAAAGAAAAACTATATCTGCAAAGGAAATCTATGGGATAACTCTGGTCTGTACCATCTAGAGAAGAAGGTGAAAATTAAGTAAAGGAAAGGTTTTTTTGTGACTAACAATGAAAATGCTGTACTGAGGATGCTGTCATCATTGTCTAAGAAATAAGTAACCAGGTGCTGTAGTATTTACTAGGAAATTGATACCCTCCAATATCTATTAATTCACTTACCACTAATCCAATACTTGCTTTCATTCAGACACAAAGGAAAAGTTAATAGAGAAATTTTACTAAAGGTGTCTCATGCATATATTATTGAAATGGCAAAACTATACCACTACTATCTGACCATCTAGCCTATTTGTTTCAAAAGGAAATCTGTAAAATAATTAAACTGGGTTACGAAAGATGGGTCAAGTTAAAGCAAACAAACCACTTTCGCCATCATTTTCGGGAAAAGATAGAACACTCAAATTATCATAAACAATATTTGTATTTTAAGTGTAAGGGAATTTGCTTATATTATAGGTCAATACAGGTAAATGATATTTGAAAACATTGGTATTTTTTTTAATCCCAAACTTATAAGTATCTCTCATTACTCACTTGTCTTCCTATATATTTAAACGTATTTTAAAAGATGCTTAACTACAAAGAGAGCTACAAAAAGGTGTGTTCTAAAAAAAAGTGTGTCCTGCCTGACACACTTACATTGACACACAATATAGATTGCTACAATCCTACACACATTTTTTTTTTAAAGAGTAAAAGATCATGAACATGTTTTAAGTCAATAACACTAATAGAAATACTATTGGCCACTTTCAAATTTATGATATGTGCCAAGAACTTTATATACTTTATATACTAGGTCACAAGAGTAATGGGTTGTAACAGCATGTCCCAAAAGACCACTTTCGGTTTCTAAATCAATAATGGAAATGGGTAGGACTTCAGAGTAGAGGGTATGGAGGAAGAGGAAAATAATGTCAAAAGAGACAATCAGGTATTAATGATGGAATGCTGTTAAGCACATTTTCTTAAAAGTAAACCAAAAAAAGATACAAAAAAAGGTGCCCACTCTCCCTTTATCTCAGTTTTATTACTTTACTAAAGCTGGTCTATGCCCTAGACCTTCTCAAAAATCAAACTCAACCCATTAACCTCCACTTTGGCTTCACTGTCCCACACTTTCAGACAACCTTACTTTTTGTTCAACATAAGTTCTCTTATCTAATTCTTCTACCTATTACTCATCCAATCATCCAGTGGCTCGGTGCAGTAGCCAATCTCCAACATGGCCCCCACCTTCCTGTTAGTGATGCTCTTTTGTGGTTCGCCTACATACACACATTGTACCAGGGTTGGTCCATTTGACCAACAAGATATAACAAAAATAAAGGAGGAGTGTGACTTGTGAGGTTATGGCATACAAGACATTGCCATAAACACTTTGCACTCTCTTGGATTGCCTTCTCTCAGGGAAACCAGCCACTGTGGAGTGGGGACACTCAAGAAGACTATGGCCCCTCTGGAAAGGAACTGAAGCCTGTTGCCCAGAGTCACATGATTAGTAAGCCATGTTGGGAGTGGATCTTCCAGCCCTAGTCACACCTTTAGGTGACAGCAGACAACATCTTGACTGCAAACCTACGCCAAAATTCCTGTTAAGCCATTCCTAAATTCCTGCCCGTAAAAACTGTGAAGATATTTAATGTGCATTGCTCTTTTAAAGCACTAAATTTTGGGGTAATTACAAGCAAGAGTTAATTGATATTAAAACAATTATCCAAGGAGCAGCTGTTTTTCTAAAAGTACAATTTTGGTGAAACTTCCTTGTATTCACTACCACCACTAAGGGGCACTTGCTCCTTTCTTTTTTTAATTTTTAATTTTTTTGTTTATTTTTTAAGATTTATTTTTATTTATTTATGCATCCAAGAACTGGGGTGTGGGCCAAAGTTGCGGGGGATGATAGGATTGACCAGAGTAGGGAGCAGAACAGGCAGGTACTGAAATACACTGCTGAGGGGAGC
The DNA here is from genome assembly GCF_014898055.3 of Talpa occidentalis. Taxonomy (NCBI): domain Eukaryota; kingdom Metazoa; phylum Chordata; class Mammalia; order Eulipotyphla; family Talpidae; genus Talpa; species Talpa occidentalis. The sequence continues at coordinate 70,865,691 of NW_023605083.1, forward strand.
AGCAGGTGAGACAGGAGAGGACTGTTTGCCCTCATGTCTACTAGACAAACAATTGCTGAAATTCAGTTATAAAAAAGGATTGTGGGCCTCCTTTCTTTTTTTTAAATTGATTATCAATAGTTTTGTAAGTGCACTTTAATTCTTAAAGAACAGCAGCTTCAGAGGCCTACTTGAAGGCGCCACCTGCTGGTTGAACTGAATAGTACACCAGAGCAATAATTGGTGCTGACAACCAATGCTAACCCCACCTTTCCAAAGGAGACTCTAGCTTCTACCGTAAGTCAGTTCTGAGATGTAATGTCTTCATTTCCTAGAGATAAAAACATTTACCCTCCCTTCTTCACAGAAATGCTGAAATTTGATATCCCTGAGTACAGAAATCATAAAAATGTAAGGAATTATTATTATTCTGTCTAGTATCTTAAAAAAAAATTAAAGATATCCTCACCAACCTTGCTCCCATCCTCTTCACCTCTGGAAACCTTAGTTAAGTTATCAATGTCTATTAGTTTGCTTTTATTTTATCCATTTACCCACTTTGTTTCCTTATATTACACATATAGGTGAGATCATTCAATGATCTAATTTCTAATCTGACCTCATGTAATTCTAATTTTTAATTTCACCTCATGTAACTGAGTTCCATTTTGTTGCAAATGGCAAATTTTCATTACACTAACAAGTAAGTTACAGAAAGAAATGGCAATAACAGAAACTGTCATCCCTGCCTGAGAAGCTAGTCTGAGTCTTCTCTAAAGCAAATTTGCAAAATGATTAAACTGGTTGTGAAATATGAGGCAAGTTAAAATAAACAGTAGTTTTGCTGTCATTTGAAAAAAAGAACTAAGGATAGCCAGGTCACTCTGTCATGGTTATCATTTGTATTGTAAATTCAAAGATCAGTGCAGAATGAAAGAGTTGCCTTCCTTTCCTATCCTCATTTCTAACTTGTGGAGGGAGGTTCTTTTAACATACTGAGAGGCAATTAATATTAAAGTAATTAGAGAATGATTTCCACTCTGACACTCTAAGGTCTGAGGTATATCTAAGGCCTTTACCACATCAAACAACAACAGAGGGTACTGCATCTGGATAAAGGGAGCAAACTGGGCAAGACTGGACTGAAGAATACCCACTCAGGGGCCTCCCTGGTGGCACAAGGGGTTAAGAGACAGCACTATGAATCTATCCCCTGCCTTTGCAACATGAGTTTGATCCCTGGCCAGGGGGGTGACCAACATGGCACAGCAGTCCTCTCCTGCCTTGCCTACTGCTCCCCTCAGCAGTGTGTTTCGATGCATCCACCTATTCTGCTCCCCACTCTCTGGTGAATCTTCTCTCACACACACCCCCCCATACCTCTGGCCCATACCCCAATTCTTGTATAAATAAATCTTTAAATAAAGAAGAAAATACCCATCCAAGGTTAACTGGGTAAGGACAGAGACTACCTGAGGGAAAAATAAGTACTTTGCACCATTCTCTAGACTGTGTATATTTTTGATGGCTACTAATAAAATTGATAATGAACTATAACAGCACACTATGATTTGACAATGGAGCCCACCTGCATATCACCGCAGACTTTGAAGGGCATAGCAGTGAGGTTATGCAATATGTTCAATTTTCTAGTGGAAAAGTGAAAAAGAAATTAGTGTCAAAACAAAAAAAAAAAGAACTGAAATTCAGCAATATATACATTTCCAAGCATAAACTATTAACTGAACTTTGATTTTAAAAAATGGGTATATCTTTCTTTTAAAGTGTAGAGCTTTTCAGGATTTTCAGTTTTTTTACAAAGCTCTTTTAAAGTGTAGAGCTTTTCAGGATTTTCAATTTTTCTACAACAGAGGGGAAATAGCACTGGGTACATGTAAATGTCAATGATGCCCTCTCTAGGAAATCACCCGAATTTCCTAGTGAGGTGAACCCATCTGCAAGGTATACCTTCAGGAAATGTTGAGAAGTGCCTCATGTGGCTTATAAGGCCCCTCCTCGAGCTTCAGTACCCTCACACCAGATTTCTGCACCAACCCACTCATTGCCAAGCCCTTCTCCCCACTTACCTGGGGCTTGCACAAGTTGTTCCTTTTGCCAGGCCCCTTCCTTCCCACCACCCTCCTCCTTGAGGGTGGAAATGTTGAAAGTGCCTCATGTGGCTTATAAGGCCCCTCCTCGAGCTTCAGTACCCTCACACCAGATTTCTGCACCAACCCGCTCATTGCCAAGCCCTTCTCCCCACTTCTCCTGGGGCTTGCACAAGTTGTTCCTTTTGCCAGGCCCCTTCCCACCACCCTCCTCCTTGACTAAATTCTTTCCTCTTTCAAGCCTGAGATGAGACATCCCTCCTGTTGGGGAACCTCAGTTGCCTAATAGCAACTGAGGCACGTGTGAACCAACGATTTCACTGATGGGGAAACTAAGGCACCAACAGCAGGACTTTGTAAAATCCACCTTCAAAGCCGGACCATGAGCTCTAGCATAAAGAAGGGCACAACAGATGATGGGAAAATGGCATGAGGAAGTCAGTAGAGTTAGAAGTCAGTAGAGTTAAGAATCGTGCTGGGACGTGGCCTTTTGAGCCAGCATGGAGAGAGAGTAGAAGGTTTCGGTAAAGGAGGGGTCATGTCAGCACTGGATATTTCTGGAGCCGGTGCAGCCTCTGCGGGTGACCCGGTCCCGGGCACAAGCTTGGAAATGGAGGCTGAGTGGAGGGCGCCTTGATGATGCTTAAAAACAATTCCCCGTGTCTTTCTAGCACCCAGAACAGTATCTGCGAGATCCGCTTCAACTACTGAATATGTGGGACAAAATGCAGCCCTGGCCGAACTCTCCTCCGAAGCTTTGTGCTTTGGCTTCCCTGTCCTCACGAGAGGACTTTCCCCCACAGCCCACAGGCACAATCGCTCCCGAGCTTCCCAGGCTGGACTCGCGCCTCAATCTAAGGAGGCAGCTGAGCTGTCCGTCCACGCCGGGCGAGCAGTCCCCGGAGAGGAGAACTCGCCTCACAAGCCGGCCGTGCCAGGCGACGCGTGCTGCGAGGCCCGCGAGCCCCAGAGCCGGCCAGCAGCGAGAATGAGGGCGCTGGCTGACGCGCGCTCGAGAAGAGGCGCGCCGAGGCTCGGCGTGTGGCGTCTGCGGCTTTTTGTCAGAAGAAAGAGCCCACTCAGCTGCCGGCCGCGGCTGGAAACCTCGCCTCGCGCTCGCTTCGCGCCTCCAAGAAGCCGCCCCGCTGCCCCGCGCGCCGGCCACTAGGGCGGCCAGGTCGGCGCGAAGCTCCGCCCGCCCCGCCCAACCGCCCGGGAGGGGCGTGTCCAGGGCAGGCCCCGCCCACGCCGCGCGGGGCCCCTCGGCAACCGGCACAACACAACAAAATGGCTGCCGCGCCGCTGCGCGCCTAGAGGGAAAGAGCCGCGCGTCTCCCGCCCCCCGTCGTCAGCCCGCCCGCTCCGCTCCGCTCCGAGGCGGTGAGTGCCAGGCCCGGTCGGGGCCGTTCTCGGGTCTCCGGACCGAGCGGTGGGGTCTGTGGCGACGGCGGGAAGGCCTGGATCGAGCGTGGGGTGGGTCGGCTCGGGAAGGGTTCGGGGCGGGGGCGTGTGCTGGGAACTGGGATTGGATGGGGAGGAGGGGAGGGCCCGGAACCGGCGTGGGGAGGAGGCTGGCGGAGGGAGGTGTGGACCAGGAGTGAGGAGGTCCAGGGTCGGGGTGGCGAGGGCGGTGTGGTGTAGTTGGGTGCGACGCCTAGAGGAATGGGGGTCCCGCCAGAGAGGAGGGAGGGGCGCGGTGTGCCCGGTGTCTGCGGGGAGTGGCAGCGGCAAAGGATGGGTCGATAATACCCTGACAGGTGTCACGCTGTGGGGCGGGGTAGGTACTGGAGAAAGACGAGAGGATATTGGGAAGAAATGTTAAAAGGCGGGGAAGGAGCGAGTACTTTATTGTATAAAGAATAAAGGACAGGTGAATTTTGAAGACAAAGCTTAGATTCAAGCGCTGATTCTGCCACCTTGTGCTGCTTAACCGGCTCTGTGATTTTGGACGTGTTCTTTAACCTTCCCGTTGTTTTCTCATTTGTAAGAATTATTGCCAATTACTTTTCAGTCTGCAAAATGTGTCTAATTCAGGACTAAATCCTTTGCATGTATTAACTATTAGAATTTAAAGTAACTTATATGACATTACCACCCCTATTTTGAAAGTGATGATATTGAAGATCAGAGAGGTGAAGTAATTTGTTTAGTGTCACACAGTAAGAGGAAAATCAGGGGGCCTCCCTGGTGGCGCAAGGGGTTAAGCACCGCACTATGAAGCAATCCACAGCCTCTGCAGCACGAGTTTGATCCCCATCGGCCAGCAACCCACATGGCGAAGCAGACCTCTCCTGTCTCCCCCGCTGCTCCACTCAGCAGTGTATTTCGTCAGTCTGCCTGTTCTGTTCCTCACGCTGTCTCTTGTGAATCCTCTCACCCCCCTCCCCTAAATCTCTGGTCTGTACCCCAGCTCTTGTATGCATAAATAAATAAATAAATCTTTAAAAAAAAAAAAAAGAGGAAAATCAGGGTTTGAACTCAGGCTGTTTAGTTACAGAACCTAAGTATTTAATTCTTAATGATATACTGCCATTTGTAAATAAGGTTAATAATTCTGATCTTAGACAATATCTGTGAGGATTTAAAACTAGTCATGTCTTTAGAGGGCTTAGCACAGTCTTTATGAGTCCAACAAATATTTACTGTGCACCAAATAATAGAGAGATAGAATCCCTGCTGTCTGAACTTAAACACTAGAAGGACAAACAAGCAATAGTCAAATCATTTCACAAATAATCATTTAGTTTTAATTGTGAGTTGTGATAAAGAAGACTACTTGGTGCAGAGGCCATGTGTAATAGGGAGATATATCCTGTTGTGCATCTTCAGTGGAGAAACCCTGCCTTCTCAACTCTATTCTTAGAGGCTGGCACAATTCTTGAAATATAAAAGTTCCTCAATAAAATCGAATGATTGAATAAACAAATTAATGGAAATTGATTGGAAACTTGGGTTTTAGGGTACCTGAGTAGAATTCAGGACATTATTAGGATTGGGAAGGACATAGAGGTCAGGGTGAGTGAAGGGAAAGGCAAGTAGGAAATCAAATTTCTTGGGATAAAGAGAAATGGCTGGTGTTTTGACTATTTTGTTTGAGAAGGGGAATAATTAGAAGTCAGAGATTTGGAATGGGTTAGGATATCAGAAAACTTGCTGGGATGAACAGTTTGGGAAATCAGGGTGGTGAAGTGTTGAGCCGGAGTATTAGAACTATAAATGAAGGACAGTAAAGACAGTGTTAGTGTTAGAGAAATCGGGACAGTATTTGTGGGGAAACTTGGCAAAGAAAGATGGGAGGCAGAGGTTGATGGCACAAAATGGGGAATTGCCTTTGGAAAGGAGAGTGGCTGGGTTAGAGACTTTGGAAAGGAATGGGAATCAAGCTATTTGAAAAGACTAAAGAAAGTTCCAGTATGTAAATGTGTCAGAGGGCCTCCAGGGAAAGTATTGAGATGTGTGATTAAAGGGCTAAGGGTTGTAGTAGAGAGGACATGGAGGTTAAGAAACAGCAATGGTTATTTGCATAGTGGAGTGGACTGGGAAGAAAGATGGAGGATTTGTGGATTATTGAGGTCTGCCTCATTTGGAGGAAATGAGAGGAAACAGAGAGTTAGCAATGTTAGGAAAGGCTGGATGGAGGAGGAATGGGTTCTACTAAGCTGTGGACAGGATTGTTAGATTAAGGCAAGCATCTGAGTTAGGGAACAACAGGATGGGTGTGTTTTGTGCCAGGTCATATGATTCTGAGTAGCACATCATTCCAATGACTTTCTCTCATTCCGTAGACCACCTTTTGGTTCTTCAAAATATATCTCCAGCTTGGGATTTGTTTTGCTTGTTTTCTCTTTATTCTGCTCCTTTCCACACTGCAGCCCTATTTCTCAGCTACATCTTCTCTTTTCTATTGCTTGGTCTTTGTTTATGTGATTGCAAACTGCATCCTAGGGTCAAGCAACATCCCCATCGCTCCCTTAAAATTATTGTTCAAGATTTACTACTACCAAGTGATTGTCTCTGAAATAATGCCAGCCATTCTCAAACACAGTAAATCCCTAAGCCTAGTTCACTGAGCTAGCTAGCTTATAGGATGGCAATGCATACCTGTCTTTTGATGTCCAGGCTTTATAGGAGCTATGGCAACCCAGGGAAGGGATCTGGGAATGCATTATGACTTTGGAACCATCGTTTAATTTTTAATGTTACAATTCATAAAAGGAAGGAGTTGATCTAGATTTTGGAATCCATTTGAGTATATATTCTAATATATATATTTAGCTCTTTGAGTAAGGCAGCGTTTTGCTAATCGGGGAGATAACGAAGGATCTCATGATAGTCTAGGATGCACAGAGGGCCTTGGTCATTACAGTAATATGAGAGGAATTCAGAGAAGTCAATTATTAAAAATTTAGAGAGAAGACTAATTTCTAGGTTGAAGAATATAATTACATTTCATAAAAATATAGGATGCACCTTTTGACCAAGAAGATATATTTGTTTTTTGTTTTTTGTTTTTAATAGAGGCATGTTTTATTTATTTATTTGTTTGTTTGTTTTGTTTATACATGCACTGGGTACAGTCAGAAGTGCGGGAGGGTGAGAGAATTCACCAGAGCCAGAGCTGGGAGCAGAGCAGGCAGAAGGACCGAAGTACACTGCTGAGGGGAGCAGCCGGCGGCAGGAGAGGTCTGCACGCCATGTGGGACCCTCCTCCGGTGGCCGGGAAGCAGCCGGGGATCAAACGGGCGCCGCAGAGGCCGTGGGCAGCTTCGCAACCCAGCGCTCAACCGCTGCGCCACCGAGGAGGCCCAAGAAAATATATTTGTATACACACACACACACACACACACACACACACACACTCATAAAAAGTATATATCCAAAATATGTAGCATACACTGTTGTTCTAATTTTATAATTTTCTATTATGCTGTGAGATAGAGAAAGATATATAGAAGTGAGAACTGGGCCCTGTTTCTCTCCCTTTTTATTTTTTATATTTCTTGCTCATGTGAAAACTACATTTAATTCTGTAGTGAACAGTTTTACCTTCAAAGCACATGACTTTTAACTCTTCTCAAGTTGGAGCATATTGTTATCATTTAGAAAGAATGCTAGTGCAGCTTAGTATAAATAGCAGTTATGTTAATTGGAGGAAAGCTTTTGTGGACAAATGATAGTTCCAAAGTCATAATACATAATGCATGGAGGGTTTAACATGACAAAATGAAAGAGAAAGTAACTTTGCAGCTTAAAGTAGTGAACTAGACTATAGGAACTAGGCAGTTGACAATATTACAGTGTGTAGCTATGAAATAATAATTGACTTTTAAAAAACGAACGCACAGGTCTTTGTTCCCTTCAAACTCTAGTCACTTAAGAGGCTACATCATGATTTCAGTACTGTATTTTTCTAATAAACCTTATGTTTTTCCTTTAAGAATTTTTTATAGTACCTGTCATTCTTTAATCCAAGTTATATAGTGGCATTTGTTGATGGTCTGTAAGGCATCGTGCCACGCCCTAGAAAACAAATCAAGCGAATCAACCATGTCAGCAATAAGATACGATGATGAAGATATGGGCTTTAGAATCTGAAAAGGATTCAAGTCTTGGCTTAAGCAATCAGTTATGGAACTTTGAGCAGGTTTACCCTCTTCATCTTTAAAATGGGAGATATTAGCATAGAGTTATATTTAATCTTTCCGAAATACTGGTTCATATAAAATTTTACCACAGTATTTGGCACATTTTAGTGATCAAACTGGGGAAATAAAAACTATTATGTAGCTGAAGTGATGGACCTGATTTTCTTGTCATACTTATAAATCAGTTCTGCAAGCAGGACCTGAAGAGAGATTCCAGAAGTGTTTTGGACAAGATCATCATTCTTAGAATAACTGTATGGTCATTGAAGGGTATTTGTTTGCTAAAATGTTGGTTAATTAATTGAATATACTAATGGCAGCTCTCCTTTGCATATACTGTCTATATGTCATTAAAAAAATGTTTCTTCATAATTACTACCCATATACCTGCAACGTTGTTATATGTGAAGATTTAACAGTCATTCCACTATAGTGTCCCTGTGTAATTCCAGTTAATTCCATTAATATTTGAGCTACACCAAATCTTTGGATTAAAACTGCTTTCCTGAAAAATAATTTGTTTTGTCTTTATATTTTAATCAATGAGAATAGGGGTCATTGTGGATGTTGAGCAAAAGGTCCTTGTTTAATGCAGCCTTGCCAGAGATCTGTACATCTTACAAGGTTGTTTTGCCTAATATTTTTCAATTTTATAATTTTTGTAATGTTTTTAGACTGCATGTACTGATAAAAGCAAATGTATGTCATGAAAATCTTTTTTGCATAAACCTAACCATGCAAATTAGAACTCTTGACATTGAAGACTAATACTGCACATGAAATTATCCTTTTCTGAGGTATTAGGTAGCATTTTTATCATTTCCATGTATTTTATGACTCATTCATTCAATAACTATTAATTATCTACTATCTGCTAGGCTCTGTTCTAGGCTTGGACTACATCAGTGAACACTATCCCTGCTTTGATGGAATATAGCATCTTTTATATTGATGATGTTATATGACTGACAAATTAGTTTGAGAGGAGGACTTGTTTGCATCTTTACTCTGCTAGCACTGTCTGACCAGGTAATTTATTATTCTGGGCCTTAATTTTCTTATGTGGAAAGTAAAGCAATTTGACTAATTTCATCAATTAATGCTTTAGTTCCTTCTCAAAGACCTAAATTTCAATAACATTGGTTTTTGAATAAACAGTAGTAGGTATGTGAGTTTGAAGCATTGTTTGCTATATAAAAATTCATAGTACACTTACGATTTGTGCACCTTTCTATGTGTATGATGTATTGCAACAAAAACATGCACACACAAAAAGAGTATACTGTTGAAAGTATGTTTTTTTTAAACAGGCTGATTTCTGTATACAAGAAAAATCTTGTATACATTTGTGACCTACCAATCAGCTTGCTGAGAATACTGAGATAAATAAGATGTTTTCCATGTGGGAGTTACATTCTGAAAATATACAAATTGCCAATAAGCACAAGAAAAGATGCTCAGCATCACTAATCATTAGAGAAATGTAAATCAAAATTACAGTGAGCCCCCGGTCTCATTAAAATGTCTATTATCGGGCCTCCCTGGTGGCGCAAGGGCTTAAGCACTGCACTATGAAGCAATCCACAGCCTCTGCAGCACAAATTAGATCCCCAGCCAGCCAGGGAGAAAGCCACATGGCGAAGCAGATCTCTCCTGTCTCACCCGCTGCTCTCCTCACCAGTGTATTTCGTTCAGTTTGCCTGTTCTGTTCCCCACTCTGCCTCTGGTGGATCCTCTCACCACCTGCATCTCTGGCCTGTACCCCAGCTCTTGTGTGCATAAATAAATAAATCTTTTTAAAAAAATGGCTATTATCAAAAACACAAAAAATAACAAGTTTTTGCAATAATAAGGTAAAATTGGAACCCCTTTTGGGAAAGTAAAATGGAGCAACTGCCATGGAGAGCAGATGGTGGTTCCTCGGAAATTACAAATAGAATTGTATTGTGACCCAGCAATTCCACCTCTGAGTCTCTGCCCAAAATAATTATAAATAATGTCTCAAAGAGATATTTGTACACCATGGCCATAGCAATATTATTAACAACAGCTAAAACATGGAGGTAATACAAGGTCCATTGTTGGAAGAATGGATCAGCAAAATGTGTTCCATACATGCAATAGCTATTACTCAGATTAAAAAAAGTTAATAGGGAGGGAAAGCGGCAGGTCCCAGTGAGAACTGGGACACGGAAGATAAACGGGTGACTCCAGCAAACTACCCGAAGAAGAAAGTGGCCATAAAAAAAGGACTAGAAGGGAGGAAAGCGCAGAACCCTGCTCTCCTCCCCCACCCACAGAGTAGGCACTCTCCGACCTGCAGAGAGGAAGGGAGAAAACAAACCAAAACGACCAACAAGAACAAACTACGCAGCAAGCAGGACTGTGAGTGGAAAGGAACTATTGCAGCCACCACACCCCGTGAACGGGAGCTGTGGAGAACCCTGCAGGATTCGCCACAGCGGTGAGCGAACGGCTCCGGGCGCCATTAGAGAAGAACAAAGAGACTCTGGAGACAAGCACACAGCCCCGGGCCGCCGGTAAGCTTGCACGGAAAAGCGGCGTGCTTGGTGCTCTTGAAAAGCAAACGCGGACTGGGATCGTGGCTGCCCAGGTCCCCGCGCCTGTGACCTAGGCTTGCGGGGAGACACGCGGAGGCCCTCACTGAGTAAGCAGGAACCAGGTGCCAAGGCACGGGAGCGGGTGCAAAAGGCGCCATTCCCGCGCCACTGAACTGGGCTGCGTCCTGGACCTGAGGGCTTTGAACTGAGACCCGGGGCACGAAGTTCGGGGTGTGGGTTCTCCACGATGGTGGGGCACAAGGCAGACACAGCACCCCAAAGCTGTTGAGGTGTACCCTACCATTCCCGCTCTGTTCCCTGTCCCACGGGGTGGGGGGGGCGAAAAACAGCCCCCCAAGGATAATAGGAGAGATCTCTGGCGCCACCTAGCGACCAGAAAAAAAAGTCACTAACACCCCATAGAACAGGGAAATTTCTTAAGTCTGCTTGAAAAGGGCAGAAGGCTCCCGGAGGTGACAGTGGCCAGCTGGGAAGTTAGCCCACGCCAGGCCCCTTCCGACCAGCAGTCTGAGCCCACAGAGGGAACAGGCACCCACGGCCGGGGCAGACAGGGCGCGCAGAAGAGTGTGCCTGAGACTGGATGCTCAGGGACTGAGTCCCGCGTTGCCATTTTAGAACAGGGACATTTCTTCAGTAAAGTCTTCCTGAAACCAGCAGAAAGCTCCCTCAGAAGCCAGAGATGGCTCCTGGAGGAGCCAGAGGGGAGCGGAGAAGTTCACCCAAGATGCCGGCCACTCCGAGCAACACAGTGTCCCAATGCATACGACAAATTAGAAAACAGATAGTAGGGAGTAGAAGAACCACACGCAACCTAGCAACTCCTCAGGAAAAAAGCACACCACAAAAAGAAAACCACCCCCCAGATTGCAATGACAGTAACTTGGAAGAACTTCTGAGCCTTCCAGAAAGAGAATTTAAAATTGCCGTGATTAAAAAAATGACAGAACTCATAAAGGAAAACAATGATCAGAAGAAGGAAATTGACTCCCTAAAGAGGGAAGCAAAAGAAACGCAGGGGATCAAAGAATTAATGGAGGAACTAAAGAACTCTGGGAAAAGCAATGAAAGCAGAATAGATGAAATGGAAGAACGAATAAGTACTCTTGAAGACACAGAAATAAAAAGAACCAAAACAGAAAAGGAAAGAGAAGTACGAAGGAAAAAGAACGAAGAAAGACTTCGGGAACTATCTGACTCCATGAGGAAAGGAAATATAAGAGTTATAGGAATTCCAGAAGGAGAGGAGAGAGATGTAGGAACAGAGAAAATATTCCAGGAGATAATTGAAGAGAACTTCCCAAATGCGAAGAAGGAGCTGAAAATTGATATACAAGAAGCAAGAAGAACACCAAACTTCCACGACGAAAGGAAAAATACAGCAAGACACATAATAGTAAAGCTCCCAAGAATCCAGGACAAGGAAAAAAATAATGAAGCTGACAAGAGGGAAGAAACAGATAACATTCAAAGGAAAACCAATCAGGCTGACATCAGACTTCTCTGAAGAAACACTACGGGCAAGGAGAGAGTGGAGGGACATAGTCAACAGACTCCAAGAAAACAGATGCCAACCAAGAATACTCTATCCCGCAAAGCTCTCCTTCCTCTATGAAGAAAGAATAAGGACCTTCCCAGACAAAGAGAAACTCTGGAATTTCATCACGACTAAACCCCCACTCCAAAATATACTACAAGGAATCCTAAAGCCAGAACCTCAGAAGGACGAATAACAATGAAAGAAGGCAAAAAAAAAAAAAAAGTTATTAAAAGAATAAATAAAATCAAAGGAAAGACAAACACAATGGCAAATACAAATGCTAACATATCAATATTAACTCTAAATGTAAATGGACTAAACTCTTCAATAAAAAGACACAGAGTTGCAGCCTGGATTAAGAAACAAAACCCAACCTTTTGCTGTCTCCAGGAAACACATTTAGCTACAAAAGATAAAAATAGGCTCAAAGTTAAAGGATGGAAAACAATCCTACAAGCAAATGGACCAAAAAAGAAAGCAGGAACAGCTATACTTATATCAGATAAAACAGACTTCAAACTCAAAAAAATAAAAAGAGACCCCAGTGGTCACTACATCATGATCAAGGGGACAATACTTCAAGAAGAAATAACACTCATTAACATATACTCACCAAACGACTTCAAACTCAAAAAAATAAAAAGAGACCCCAGTGGTCACTACATCATGATCAAGGGGACAATACTTCAAGAAGAAATAACACTCATTAACATATACTCACCAAACGAAGGAGCACCAAAATATATCAGACAACTGTTGTCCTCTCTGAAAACAGACATCAGAGAAAACACATATGTAGTGGGAGACTTCAACACACCACTATCAACAATGGATAGATCAACAAGACAAAAAATAAGTAAAGAAACTAAAGCTCCAAATAAGGACCTAGAGCATTTGGGCTTAACAGACATCTATAGAACACTAAACCCCAAAAAAACGGAGTACACATTTTTCTCAAGCGCATATGGATCATTCTCCAGAATCGATCACATACTGGGGCACAAGACAAACATCAACAGATACACCAAGATTGAAATCATATCAGCCATCTTTTCTGACCATGAAGGCATCAAACTAGAAATAAACCATAAAAAGAAGGCAAGGAACTTTCCTACCTCATGGAGATTAAAAACCACACTACTGGAAGACCACTGGACTAATGAGGAGATCAAAGAAGAAATTAAAAAATTCTTTGAATTGAATGACAAGGAGGACACCAATATCCTAAATGTATGGGATGCAGCAAAAGCAGTAATAAGAGGAAAATATATAGCAATAGAAGCCCACATCAAGAAACAAGAAAGAACTCAAAGAAACAACCTAATCTCGAAGCTCAAAGATCTAGAAAAGAACAACAAAAAAACCCAAAACCAGTAGAAGAAAAGAAATAATAAAAACCAAAGCAGAAATAAATGAAATTGAAACTAAAAAAACAATCCAAAAGATCAATGAAACCAAGAGCTGGTTCTTTGAAAAAATCAATAAAATAGACAAACCCCTAGCCAGGCTCACAAAGGAAAAAAGGGAGAAAGCACAAATAAACAGGATCACAAATGAAAGAGGAGAAATCACAACGGACACAGCAGAAATCAAAAGAATAATCAGTAACTACTATGAACAGTTATATGGAAACAAGTTCAACAATCTAGAGGAGATGGACAAATTCCTACAACTCTACAATCACCCAAAGCTAGATAAAGAAGAAATAGAACACCTAAACAGACCAATTACAAGCAGCGAAATTGAAATGGTAATCAAAAACCTCCCCAAAAACAAAAGCCCAGGACCTGATGGATTTACAAATGAATTCTACCAAACATTCAGAGACGAATTAGTGCCTATCCTTCACAAACTCTTTCAAAAAATTGAGAAGGAAGGGACAATACCAAACACGTTCTATGAAGCCAACATTACACTAATACCAAAACCAAACAAGGACAACACAAAAAAGGAAAACTACAGGCCAATCTCCCTAATGAACACTGATGCAAAAATCCTCAATAAAATTTTAGCTATCAGAATCCAACAATGTGTCCATAAGATAATTCACCATGACCAAGTAGGATTCATTCCAGGGACACAAGGATGGTTCAACATCCGAAAATCAATCAACGTTATCCAACACATCAACAAAAAGAAATATAAAAACCATATGATAATATCAATAGATGCTGAGAAAGCTTTCGACAAAGTGCAACACCCATTCATGATAAAAGCCCTTGAAATTCTTGGGATACAAGGAACATACCTCAACATCATAAAGGCCATTTATGACAGGCCAACAGCCAGTATCATTCTCAATGGTGAAAAGCTGAAAGCGATTCCATTAAGATCTGGAACAAGACAAGGATGTCCACTCTCACCACTGCTCTTCAATATAATACTGGAAGTCCTAGCCAGAGCAATAAGACAAGAGAAAGACATCCAAGGAATCCAAATAGGAAAAGAAGAAGTCAAACTATCACTATTTGCAGATGATATGATAATATACATAGAGAACCCCAAAAACTCCACAGAAAAACTAGTTCAACTAATCAATCAGTTCAGTAAAGTGGCAGGATACAAAATCAACACGCAAAAGTCAGTAGCCTTCCTATACACAAACAATAAATCTGAAGAAGAAGAAATCAAAAAAACCATCCCTTTTATTATTGAAACAAAAAAAATCAAATATTTGGGAATAAATCTAACAAAAGAGGTAAAGGACCTATACAAAGAAAACTATAAAACACTGTTAAAAGAAATAGAAGAAGACACAAAGAAATGGAAAGACATCCCCTGCTCATGGATTGGAAGAATAAACATTATTAAAATGGCCATCCTCCCAAAAGCAATCTACAGATTCAATGCTATTCCAATCAAAATTTCAATGTCATTCTTCAAAGAAATAGAACAATTATTGATGAAATTCATATGGAATCACAAAAAACCCCGAATAGCCAAAGCTCTCCTGAAAAAAAAAGAAGGGAATGGAGGCATCACACTCCCAGACTTCAAACTCTACTACAAAGCCATAATCATCAAAACTGCATGGTATTGGAACAAGAACAGACACACAGACCAATGCAATCGAATAGAAAATCCAGAAATAAACCCACAGATTTATGGTCAACTAATCTTTGACAAAGGAGCAAAGACTATGCATTGGAGCAAAGAAAGTTTGTTCAATAAATGGTGCTGGGAAAACTGGGTCGCTACATGCAAAAGAATGAAGCTTGACCACTACCTCACACCATACACAAAAATCAACTCAAAATGGATTAAAGAACTAGACATAAGACCTGAAACCATGAAATATATAGAAGGAAATATAGGCGAAACACTACGTGATTTGCACATCAAAGACATCTTTACAGACACATCACCCAAAGCAGTGATAGTGAAGGCAAAGATAAACAGCTGGGACTACATCAAATTAAAGAGCTTCTGCACAGCAAAAGAGACAATAACAAAAGCAAAGAGAAACCCCACCAACTGGGAGAACATTTTTGCACACAACACTAATGATAAAGGACTGATCACAAAAATCTGCAAAGAGCTGATGAGACTCAACAACAACAAAGAAAATAACCCAGTCAAAAAATGGGCAGAAGAGCTAAAAAGAAACTTCTCTGAAGAGGAAATGCAAATGGCCAACAGACATATGAAAAAATGTTCAACATCACTTGTAATCAGGGAAATGCAAATCAAAACTACCATGAGATACCATCTTACACCAGTGAGAATGGCACATATTAAAAAAACTAGCAACAACAAGTGTTGGCGAGGGTGTGGAGAAAAAGGAACTCTTCTGCACTGTTGGTGGGAGTGCAAACTGGTCCAACCACTATGGAAAGCTGTGTGGAGATTTCTGGACCTACTAAACATAGAGCTTCCATATGATCCAGCAATTCCACTCCTAGGTATTTACCCAAAGGACACAGAAACATACATTCCAAAGAACACCTGCACCCCTATGTTTATAGCAGCACTATTTACAATAGCTAAGCTTTGGAAACAGCCCAAATGCCCAAAAATAGATGACTGGATTAAGAAGATGTGGTACATATATACCATGGAATATTACTCAGCATTCAAAAAAGATAAACACATGCAATTTGCAGCAACATGGATGGCGCTGGAAAGGATCATGCTCAGCGAAATAAGCCAAAAAGAAAAAGAAAAATTCCGGGTGGTCTCACTCATAGCAGGAATCTAGAAAACTTAAATAAGGGACCAGAAAAATGAATAAGTATAAGAAAGCGAAAATCAAAATCAACAAAAAACTATGAACCAGAGACACTTTTTGGGGGGTGAGGGGCAGGAGGGGAGGGATTGGGGTTAGAATGGGGGGGTTGCAATTGTATGGGGAATATAAAAATAAAATTTATTATTTAAAAAAAAAATAGCTATTACTCAGTCTTAGGACGGAAGGAAATTCTGACCGAGGCTACAACATGAATAAAACAAGACATTATAGTAAGTGAAATAAATTAGTCATGAAGACAGAAATATTGTATGAGTCCAGGATGGAAGGTGAATGAGGGAGGAATAAGGGGGAATGACATGTTGAATTTAGGGTATCAATGAGATATCCAGTAAGCTGTTGAGAATAGGATTCTGGAACTCCGAGAAAGGTTGCATTAATGATGTAAGTATCAGTGTACAGACTGCACTGGGCTCCCTGGGTGTGCATCAGATGTCAGCATGACATTAGAGAGAGACTAGAAGAGAACTTTGAGGAACTCTGACATTTAAAGACTAAATAGAGGAGTGTAAACCAGCAAAAGAGACTAAGGAGTAGTCGGGCGCAGGAGGACACCAGGAGAGTGTGGTGTTCCAGAAGGTAAAGAAACTGTTTCAGGAAGGAGAGAGCAGGAGAGTGTGGTGTCCCAGAAGGTAAAGAAACTGTTTCAGGAAGGAGAGAGCACTCAATAGTATTAAATCAGCATTAATCACTGAATAAATCAGTATTAAATACTGATTTTGAGCTTCCTGAATTCTAGGACTGCTTATGGATAAAAAGGATGTTGTGACTAGCTTGGAACAAAAAGTTGAGAACAAAAATGACAGATAAGACTTCTGGCGGAAACATTTATCCATATAAGACCCTTTGGAGGTCTTTATCTCCCTCTGACAAGGTGATCAACAATGTTTGAAATTATGTTTGCTCTTATCATCTTGGAACAGTTGGGGCCAAGCATCTATAGCCTTTGAGCTTATAACTTTGTAGTTTTGAAAATTTTAGAAATAATTTAATGGTTTTGACAGCTCAAAAGATAATCTTGTTAAACATACTGAAAACTCTTACAGGTTTTGATGGACACCGGGCTTTGCTTTTGCAATGAAGAGAGGTCCTAGGCAAAAAACATTCTCCAAAGCAAAGATGCCACCATCCACTCACTCTTCTAGTCCCTCATCTCTTAAATCTAATATGAGATCTAGATCACTTTCACCTTTAAGTGGAGCTGAGATTCTGCCTTTTCGTTCTGGAAGACAGTGGCCTGAGCAAGTCGAGATTACGGATAAAAACAATATGCTTTTGGACTACCAAGACCATAAAGGTATTGCTTTCTAATCTAAGAATTTTACTGTCTACTGTTAAGTAGAAATGGAAAATATTGAGCTAATGTTTTCAGTTTGAATTAACGTGTATTCTGGTACTAATTTGACTGTTGTTTTTATTGGCAGAAATTATATAAGGACAATAGAGGATGGAGCCCTATGGGTGAGGGTAAAGATATCTGAGTTAGGAAAATAGCACTTTCTCAAAGAGAAAACTTTTATTTCCTGTGGTGGGAGAGTACCTTAAAGCTCAAACCCTAAAATTATCATCATCCTTGGATAGGTGGAGGGCATCTGTTCACTTCAGCATGATTGATTCATTTTAAAAATGTTATCTACTTTGGGCTACGCTAATTGGTTTGTTAGCAAAGTGCTTATCTATGAACAGACTGATTTCATGGACGTATAAGACATGTATATGATTTGTTTGTACAAATTAAAATTTTAGATGTAAAGCACTTAGCAGAAAACTTGAGGCAAAAATGTTTGTTAAGAGTGTAACTGTTATTGTCATTATAAATTGCTATATAAGTAAAATATTATTAAAACATTGCAATTAGAACTAGCTAATTTACATTTATGTGACTTTTTAAAAGTTTGTTATATAATATAAGCCATTTGTTTTTCAGAGTATTCGTATCTTCCTCTACTGACAAGTATATGTTTCTATAATTTCAGAAGTTGATTCACACGTAGGAGTCCGATATATTACAGAGGAGCTTATTAAAAAACTTGCTAAACAGGACAATTTGGCCTTGGTGAAATCTCTTAATCTCTCACTTTCAAAAGATGGTGGCAAGAAATTTAGGGTAGGTTTTCTACAATTTCTGAATATAGGTGTTGTTTTTATTTTTCTGTGCTTTAAAACTGAAAAAAAAAAAAAAAAGGTTAGTTTTACAGTGACATCTCAACCTCAGACCAGTTAATTTATAACAGACTCTTTATTGTTTCTGATGAAGTTCTATAGCAGAGATATGATATATCCAAATTCATAAGCTCCTATTATTCTATACATTACCACCTCTCTTTAGAGGAGGCAAGCTATAGTCTACAGGCCAAACTGAGCCTACTGCCTATTTTTTGAAATATAATTTTATTGAAAAATGCTCATTTTTTTAACATACCATCTGTGACTGGTTTTGCACTATAATAATAGTTGTAACAAAGACTCTGACCAAAAAAGCAAAAAATATTTACTGATCTTTAAAGAAAAAGTTTGCTGTTATCCTTACTCTATATAGTTATATTACACATTATTTAAAGTAGAAAAATTTGAAATAACCAAATGTCTTAATAATCTCAATTTAAAATTTTTTTTTCTAAATGTGTATATATATAGATATGAGTGAATAGAAAGTTCTAGATGTATATACACCAGCTTCTTAACAATTGTTACCTTTGAGCAGTGAGATTTTTTTACCAGGGCCTGGGGATCTGATATAGTGTGCTTCCTATATTTTGCTTAAACTTTTATAAGGATGCATTTATGTTTTGTATAATTACAAAGGAAAAAAAGGAACCATAGTGTTCCTTAAAAGTTGTAAAAATGAAATATTAAGTTTTTGTAAATCTTACTTTGTGGTTATTATATATCTGGCATTATATTAACTGTGGGAGTGGATACAGAGGTAAGTAAGCTTCCTTCCTGATCTCTGGGAATTTAGTGTTTACTATGAAGAATGCCTAGAATTAAGAGGAGAAATAGTAAGAGAGAATCAGAGAGAGATTGTGCACAGGAAATGCAGAACTAGTGAAGAAGTCTGAAGGGTTCTTGGGACAGAAGATCCAAGTGTATGATGAACAGACTCCAAAGGAGGGTGAACTTCAGGTCGGAAAGGATGATGTAAAAATGCTACAAGATAGTCATATAGGAAAACTTGGAAGTTACTGGACTTGATAATTTAAAAGTCATTTTTTCTATTTCACAAAGCCACCAAGTTCATTCTTTTAGGGCCTTTGCATTTTTTTTCCTCTGTCTGCTATTCTCTGCCCCCAGATGTTCACACAGCTGGCCCCTTATTATTAAGTTCTCCACTCAGTATTCTTTCTCTATGAGGTCTTCTCTTAACATCCAATTGCAATTAGCCACCTTCTCCTCTGTCACTCCCTCTCATTCTTTCAGTTGACAAATACTTCTTAAGCACCTATTGGGCCAGGCATTAGCATTATAGCAGCAGAGAAACTGCCTCCTTCACTGGTTCTCCATTTCCTGGTGCCACAACTGATATGTAGTAAATGTAAAATGAATATGTAGTGAATAATGACTGTTTTTAAGCCTGAGAGGGAAGATCCAGGTAAGAGAAAACAAGTGAGGATGCAGGAGCTTTGGCGAGGACATGGGTGAGATCATGCAAGAGCTTAAGTACCAACTTGAACTTTGAAGAAGGATAGGAGGGAAGGAAAAGAATAGGAAGGTTGAGGTGGAATAGCGGATTTCGGGGGACTCTTGTTGGATAGTTTTGAACTTCTTAGAGAGCGGGAAGAGTTTGGAGACTGTGGAAAGCTGCTACTCCTGCCCAAGGGGAGCCCATCAGGGACTGTCAGGAGAGCAGCAGGGCTCATTGCTTTCTGCTGACTGGCCAGCCCACCCTGGTGCACATACTTACATGCTGTGGTTCATGTCAAGACATCTGCTGTGTAAAGTATTTATTCATTTATTTCCAATTAGTACATTGAAAATTTGGAAAAATGCATTAAACTTGAAGTACTGAATCTCAGCTATAATATAATAGGGAAGATTGAGAAGGTGGACAAGCTGTTAAAATTACGTGAACTCAACTTATCATATAATAAAATCAGGTAAGTAAATTCTTCTTTAGGTAGCATTATATAGTCCTTATTTTTGTTTGAGACAGAGATTGATGCTGCAGATGTTGCTGAGAGAATTCTTTGAAACAGCAGGCACTGTGATCCTTACTCATTGATAATGTAACCTTCAAATGTGATCGCTGCCTTCATGTTTTGGTATTACTAAAGTACAGAATAATATCTAGCATCGTCAAAGGAGATATATATTTGAGTACCAAAGAAAGTTGACATAAAGCAGAATGTTTTAACCCTGTTATTTGATCCTAAAGATACTTCAGCCTGTTTTGATCCTACTTGTCCTTATGGTCTTTGCTCATTTCTTGTTTACACTTCATAATATATACTAACTTGAGAAATAAACATCATAAAACAGTCAGTTACTAACTAACACAGCACATTGACAACTTGTTGTAGACAAAAAGATGCAATTATCAAATCTTGAACATCTTTATATCTGAATACTCTCCCCCCACATTAGACATGGTATGTATATGGAAATAGTTGCCCAGTGTGCACTTACCTTGGGGAAATATTCAAGATGGGTGGTAAATGTTTTATTAAATTATTCTGATTAAAACATTTATCTTCATAAATTCAATATTATTCTAGGGGTCCCACCAGCTCAAAACAGCAACTCTATCCTGCTGATATAGCTAATCTTTTAATGATGACTTAAAGCAATAGTTAAGGATAATTTTCTTGTGCAGGACTTCAGCACACAGCAGTGTGTTGAGTTTTCCAGCTTTCCCCTGGCTGTCCACTGGTACTCGTCACAGTGGTTAGTAAGGCTGTCTAACCAATAGTGACAGTATTCCAATATTGACACTATTGGAATATCTAGTATTCTAATAGTGACAATATTCTGTGTTGTGTGATCCTGACATCTGATAGTAAGATGGATAGGGTTCCTGGACAAAGTAGAGAAGAGTTGGCAGCTTAGCGCTTCTGGTAGATTTATTTTTAGACACTTTATTTTAATTCTTATTTATGAAAAGGGTTGATAAGCTATAATTAGGAAAATAATATAAAACCAAGGTGGTTTATTCTAAAGATATAATGGAGGGACTCTATCATTGTCTACTTATTGTCAATCTTGATATTATCCTTTTGTTTCCAGCAAAATTGAAGGCATAGAAAATATGTATAATCTGCAAAAGCTAAACCTTGCAGGAAATGAAATTGAACATATTCCAGCATGGTTCGGAAAAAAGTTAAAATCTTTGCGAGTCCTCAATCTGAAAGGCAACAAGATATCATCAGTAAGTTTTTGAAGTAACAAGAATTCATTTCAAAGTTTTGGATTTGTTGAAAAAAATTAAAATCTAAATTTTTTTAAAAAAAGGATTTCTTCTTTTATGGTCCTTGACCCTTTGACCAAATATCAAATTCAGACATAACCTAGGATTCTCTAGGGTAATTAAAGGATCCTAGTTCTGGTTTTGCGAGGTTCCATGCTAACTGAGAGTTGACCTTGTAGCATTTTCACATCTGTCCTTTCATTTGCACTCTTTTTTTTTTTTTTAAGATTTATTTATTTATGCATACAAGAGCTGGGGTAAAGGCCAGGGGTGTGGGGGTTGAGAGGATTCACCAGAGACAGAGTGGGGAACAGAATAGGCAGAGCGACTGAAATACACTGCTGAAATAGAGGCAAGTCAGGAGGGGTCTGCTGTGCCATGTGGGTTGCTCCTTGGCCGGCCGGGGATTGAACTCATGCTGCAGAGTCTGCGGATTGCTTCATAGTGCTGCGCTTTATCCCTTGTGCCACCAGGAGACCCTGCACTCTTATTAAGGAGACACTGCAGGGATTATTTCTATAATGCTATGAATTAAGTATCATAGTCTTGTTCCCTAAGAGGGGTTAAGTCTCTTACCTAAAATCACACAACTTATGCCAGAATCCAGGTGACTGATTATCTAGAACAGAGTTCTTTTTTCAAGCTATGGATTAATCTTTATAATAAAGTTAGGTGTTATAGTGGTTAATTACTAGCTTTTTTATAGTAGAGCAGCTTTGTTTTCATGGTTCACTTAATCTGATGATGAGGAAAAATTTCATATGATATTTATACAGCTAGATGTTCAGTAAGCATTTGCTAATTAAAAACATAATTTACCTAAATCTGTTTCAAAATTGAAACAGTCATACTATAAAGAAAATCAGTCAGAGGATAGAAAACAATCCATGTGATTTCTGAGTCTGGACTTGCCTTCTGTGACTTTGAAGGTTCCCTTCATCTAAGACTCACCATTTCAGTTGGAGAAAACAATCCCTAGACTGCCTCATTCACAGGAGTGTTAAGGGGCTCAAATGAAGGGATAGATGTGAAATGCTTTAAAACACTGAATAACTCTGAAGGTTGTGTTCCTTAACCTTTGCTAATGGAAACCAATAATAACACACTACATTTAATGCTGTGCAGTTAACAATGTCTAGCTTTCTTATTTCATCTTTATAAAGATCTTGTAAGGTGACCCCATACCATTTCACTGTGACAACCTGAGAGCTTCAGCCCAAGCCTCATGCCATGGTTTAAAGCATCACCTTGGAGCTCATGGAGCTTGTGGGGTGATGGGAAGAGGTAGCCATGAAGCTAAAATTTGCAAAAATATTCCTCAAAGTAGTTGATACTTTAAAAAGTACTCAGCTGTTGTTAACCAGAAAACCATTCAATCAATATAATTTCTAATTTTGTATGACCTTTTTATCCCAGTTATATTTGTCATTGGCATCAGTGAGTGTGATATTTGGGAGAGAAGATTTGTTTCTACTAACTAGTAGGAATTGTGTTTCTCAAACTTTTAAAATGCCCTTTGGATAGTCAAAAATGTGCTATCTCCACATATCCTCATTTCTTTTAATTGTCGATTATAACTGTTAGTGAAGCCTTGCCAAAATCTTTTTTTTTTAACAGACATTTTCAGTTTATTCAATCAGTTTAGGGTTAGACAGACTTGAATTCAAATCCATTTTCAGTCATTTATAAGTCCTGAACTTTCGGCAACTCTTTTAAGCTTTGAATTTCAGTTTCTTCATCTGTAAAATTAAGATAATGCTTTTAGCATAGGTTTTGAGGAATCACCAATGAAATGGTATATGGGAAATGCCTAGTACTTCCTGGTATGTTATAGATGCTCCTTTTCTGTTCCTCCCCTCCTACCACTATTGGATAATAGGTTCTGTGAGTAGGTTCCTTCCCATGTTAATAAAATTTCCATGATTTATTATTCCCTTTAGTTATGTTTACTCTTTTCAAATTTAATTATACCAATACTAATTCTATATATTGTTTCAGCTCCAGGATATTAGCAAGTTGAAGCCACTTCAAGATTTGACTTCTCTGGTGCTGGTTGAAAATCCAGTTGTGACCCTCCCTCATTACTTCCAGTTTACAATTTTTCACCTCCGTTCACTGGAAAGTTTGGAAGGTCAGCCAGTAACCACTCAGGCCAGACAGGAAGCTTTTGAGAGGTTCAGTTTAGGTAAGGTAACTTTTAAAGAAAAATTAAATTTGAGTGGGGGAGGAATTCATTTTTAGATGTTACTCAGAAGAATATATTGCATTATGAGCTTTATAATGCCATTAAAATTGGCATGAAAAAAGTCATCATAAACTTATTAATTCAACAAGTATTTACTGAGCATGTACTGCGAGCCTGGCACTAAGGATATAGTGGAATTTTAGTAAAGAAGACAGACAAAAAGCCAGTGAACTCAGATGAGGTATGTAAGGAGAAAAATCCCCCTATTCCCCTTTTGGGAGAGGAGTATAAAAGAATGATTCTGAGGAAGTGATATTTAAGCTGAAAGCAAAGGCAAGAGAGGATCCGCCATATGAAGAAAGGTATTGAGGGAGAGGGAGCAGCGTGTCCTTTGAGGTTGGAAGACCCCGATGAGGTGAAGAACTGAAAGATCAGTACGACTGGAGGGTAGCGCAAGAGAAATTTTAGATAAGGAGAAATGAAGTAACACAGGGCCTTGGAGTTTGGATTTTATCCAGGTGTGCAGCTTTTTGTGGGGGTGGGACATAATCCATTTTATATATTTAAAAGATTGTTGATGTAGGATGAAGAATGATTTGGAACAGAGCAAACTGGAGGTAAAACTTTTGTTAGGAGACCCTTGCAGTTGGTTAGGGTAGAAATGTTGGTGGCCTATATGTAGGCGATGAATGTGGAATAGACCAATCAGTTTTGGAGGCAGAATCAGCCCCACTTCTAATGAATGGGATAATTCCCAGGTATCTAACTGAATAGGCAGTTAGATGGTGATATCCCTTATAGAAATGGAAAATTTGAGGATTTACATACAGAATTTGAATATCTGTAAGACAGCCAAGTGGAGATATCAAGTAGAATATTGGAAAAATGAGTCTGAAGTTCAAAGAAATCTGTACTAGAGACATAAAATTGGGAGCATAAAAATATTAAATTCCATGGGAATCAGTAAACTTACTTAGACAGGGGCTGGGAAGAGCACAATGGGGAACCTGACAGCGAGATCAGCAATTATTCTGAATCATATATAGTGGTATAAACCAATGTTACCTTAATAAAAGAATTAAAAATTTTAAAACATAATAAAAGTAAAAAGAAGAAATGTAAGAAGAGCACCCCTTGGAAGATGCCTCGCTTCACAACTGAAAACTAAAATACATCATTTAATAAAAGTAAATAAAACATAAGTAAATGGAATGAGCAGGCTATTGAGAGAAAGAGAGAAACCTACAAGGTAGGAGAAAACTAGGAAGTAGTGGGTTGCAAAAGCATAGAGAAGATTTCAGAAGAGGAAGTGGTCAGCTAAGTTGAATGTTGCTGAGATGTGAATTAAGATGAGCACAGAGATGTGCTTTAAATTGGCAACATGATCTTAGGGAGTGATTGGGACAAATGCTAGATTATAATAGATATTTTTTTGTTTTTGTTTTTGTTTTTTAAAGATGTATTTATTTATTTATACAAGCACTAGGTACAGTCAGAGGCGCGGGAGGATGAGAGAATTCACCAGAGCCAGAGTGGAGAGCAGAACAGGCAGACTGACGAAGTACACTGCTGAGGGGAGCAGCAGGCGGCAGGAGAGGTCTGCACGCCATGTGGGTCCCTGACCCAGTGGCCGGGGATCGAACCGGTGCTGCAGAGGCTGCGGGCAGCTTTGCAACCCAGCACTCAACCCCTGCGCCACCAGGGAGGCCCTGGATTATAATAGAGTGAAGAATGAATGGGAGGGGGCATTTGGGCAAAGAGTAAATAGAAGCAAAGAGGATATTCAAGAGTGCAGAGGACAGGCAAATCATGGCTCATTTGTTATGGTTTGAGAAGACAGGATGCATTAGAGGAAAAGAGAAAAGATTATCTCTTGGCCAAAGAGAGACTTTCTCCAGAAAAGAGGGAAAATGTATGCAGGCATTGGTAGTTTTTGTTGCTTTGGTAGAAAGAAAGTGAGGAATTTCCCACTGGTGGGGTGTTTTCTTAATGAAATATAAGATCATCAGCTGAGAAAACAGAAGGAGAATGAGAGATTTGAAGAGAAAGAGGAAGGTATGAAATAGTATTTTTAGAATGTTGGGAAATGAGACTGTGCATTCAAACATTTGAAATTGATGTCAGTCCATTTGACTTATAAAAACAGCAGTTTTAAATAGTTTGAGTCAATATTTGAGAAATAGAGTAAATTTTTATTAGTTTGGGATCCCTGACTCAACATTTGATGCCCCAAAGTTTCTATTTTGCAGTCATTAAAAATATAAATAAGGGCCTCCCCGGTGGCGCAGCAGTTGAGTGCTGGGTTGCGAAGCTGCCCACAGCCTCTGCAGCGCCGGTTCGATCCCTGGCTGACTGCGAGGGTCCCACATGGCACACAGACCTCTCCTGCCGCCCGCTGCTCCCCTCAGCAGTGTACTTCGGTCCTTCTACCTGTTCTGCTCCCCGCTCTGGCGCTGGTGAATTCTCTCACCCTCCCGTGCTTCTGACTGTATCCAGTGCTTGTATAAATAAATAAATCTTTAAATATATATATATATATATATATAATACAAGAAAAGCCATGATATAAATATACTATGGGAAGAAATGTTTAAACTACTAATGATGCATCCATGACTTTGAATAGTAAGTAGGAGCCTTTAATGTGCAGAGTTGTTGGGATCCAGAGGTAAGACAGAGGAATGTGGTTTCTGCTTTCCCAGAGCTTCAGTGAGGGAGGCAAACAGCTCAAATATTTGATCACATTTCACAACTCTGTGTGTGACAAGGTCTGCATTAAAGGTGCAGGGTGGTGTGAGAACATCCCTGAGATGCATCTAACCTGGAGAAAGAGTGAAGTCAGGGCAGGCTTCTCAAACCAAAAAAAAAAAAAAAGAGAGAAAGAGAGAATTCTTAGAATATAAGAACAAAATAGTGGTTACCAGAAGGAAAGGGAGAAGGATGGGTAATTGGAGCAAAAAGGGTCAATTGAATGGAGAAAGAGGGAAACTAGACTTTCAGTTGTGAACATAATGTAGTATATACAGATGTTGAGTTATAATGCTATGCATGTGAAACTTGTATATATAATGTTGTACATCAATTTTACCTCAATATAAAAATTTTAAATTAAATTACATGTTTTCAAAGAAGACTTTCCAAATTGCCCCAAACAAAAAATGAAAAATTCAAGACCTGGAGGATGTAAAATAGCCTACTAGGAAACAGAAAAGGCCAGTTTCAGGCAAAAAGTGTGAATAAAAGCCTGCAGGTCAGAAGCAGCATCACCAATTCCAACAAGTGGAATCATTTCAGAAAGACCACAGTGGGGTGTGTTTGAAAATGAGGCTGGAGAGGGAGTTTGGGACGAAAGCAATGAAAAGCCTTGACAGTTCTTTATGTAAGAATGGGGCCTAGGGCCTCCCTGGTGGTGCAGTGGGTAGAGTCTCAGCACTATCAAGCTTTCGCCAGCCACTGTGGCATGAGCATGAGTTCGATACCCAACCAGAGGATCCTTTCCTTTCTTGCCTACTGCTCCCCTCAGCAATGTATTTCAGAGATCTGCCTATTCTGCTCCCCACTCTGTCTCTGGTGAATCCTCTTATCCCCTGCATCTCTGTCCTACACCCCAGTTCTTGTATGCATAAATAAAAATAAATCTTTAAAAAAAAAAAAGAATGGATCCTATCCTAACAGTGATAGGAAGCCCTGAAGGATTTTAAGTTAGCACAGTATTTTGAAAATATGCTTGTAACATCCTTTAAAGTATAATTACTAATACCAAATTTTTTAATAAGAGGCCTGGGGAAAAAACAACCCTCATTTGTCAATGCATTAATTGAATTAAATACTTGGAAATAAAATGTTATCTTTTAAAATTGTTATCCAAGTAATAATACCTTTTTACCTTTAATGTAAATATAAATCAGTTTCAAGCTCAAAATAGTCTTTTTTCCCCAAAACCATAGTAAATCTTTTTTTTTTTTTTAAAGAGGCGTGGGACGGTGAGAGGATTCACTAGAGACAGAGTGGGGAACAGAACAGGCACACAGTCCGAAATACACTGAGGGGAGCAGCGGGCGCTACAGGAGAGGTCTGCAGTGCTATGTGGGATTCTCCCTGGCTGGCCAGGAGTTGAACCGGCGCTACAGAGGCTGCGGACAGCTTCACAGCACTGCACTCAACCCGCTGCGCCACCGGGGAGGCCCCATAGTAAATCTTTTTAAAAGTAGAATTGTATTTATACTGTTCTAAGACTTCTTAGACTTGCTAAGTCTTCTGAGACTTGCTATTCCTTGTGAGATAATTCTTACTTTTTTTCAAGTAGAAACTATAACCAGTAAACTATTCAATTTGTATTGGCAGAAGAGGTAGAAAGACTGGAAAGAGACCTGGAAAAAAAGGTGACAGAAACTGAAGAGCTTAGGAGCAAACAAGCAAGGTTTCTCGAGGAAATTAAAAACCAAGATAAGTTGAACCAATCCTTAAAAGAGGAGGCTGTGCTACAGAAACAGAACTATGAGGAGCTAGAGAGTAACCTGAATACAAAAAATGAATTGGTAAGTCCCTGTTTTACATTGGGTTGACTTAATTCTCTTAAAATAGTAAATTCTTTACCTGTAGGCCTAAAAACACAGTCTTCTGACTATAGATAGGGGAATATTTGGCTTAACAGAAATAAGTGCAAAAGATTATATGAGGGCCTCCCAGGTGGCGCAGCGGTTGAGCGCTGGGTTGTGAAGCTGCCTGCAGCCTCTGCAGCGCCGGTTCGATCCCCGGCTGCTCCCCGGCCGCCGGGGAGGGTCCCACATGGCGCGCAGACCTCTCCTGCCGCCCGCTGCTCCCCTCAGCAGTGTACTTCGGTCCTTCTGCCTGCTCTGCTCCCCGCTCTGGCTCTGGTGGATTCTCTCACCCTCCCGCGCTTCTGACTGTACCCAGTGCATGTATAAACAAAATAAATAAATAAATGAAAAACATGCCTCTATAAAAAAAAAAAAAAAAAAGATTATATGAATAGTCATTAACTGTGCTCTGTATGATGTCTGCCCAAGAGGTGAATGCTGTCTTCGGTGGCTATATTATGTATGGCATGCTGTCCAGAGCCAAGGGGAAAGGTAAAACACACACTATGAAGAATTGGTCAGACTGCCTCTACATGTTTGTATTTTTTAAAAAGAGCAACAATGTTAGTGAGACTGTATACTGGCAAAGACTTTTAGAAGACAATTGGCAAAGTTAGCCAAACTTAAAGGGACATACCTTTTGTCTTCTGCACTGGAAATATTACATGTAGTTATATTTCAATTGTTATGATATTAATTGGTATTATGTAATATGTAATATTTATCCTGGAAAGTGGTAAATCTGTAACTCAGAGTGATAAAATGTGCCCATATAAGAATAAGAAAGGTGCTAATAATCATATCTCAAAGGTATGTTTCCAGCAAAGAGCAGCAAATATTATTACAGTTTAATTTCTAGAGTCTCCAGGTGATGGTCTGTTTGCTCTTTCTCCCTTTAGCCCTTGTCTTGGTTTCTTGCAGACCCTCTTCTGCCGATTCTTTATTCTTCCTTAAAGGTAGTTCCTTCAGGGCTGACTTGCATACTGTGTTTTTCATGATTTGCATGATAACTTTTATTTATATATTTGTGTACATTTTAAGTTTTGAAACTGGCTTGCCTTCTTGAGAAATGTGCTTGTGTGTATATGTATAAGTTTTTTATAGATGTGTAAATAGGAGAGGAATTTGAATGTGGGGGAAGAATTTATAACATTTTTCAGTTGGTAAATATGTTAACTGCAGTCAGCTCTTGATTATCCACAGCTCATACCAGAACCCTGGACTCCAATTTTGCTCTTAGTTATGCTAAGCCTAGAACTATGAAAGACACAAAAGTATTTTAACACATGCACAAACACACACACACACACACACACACAGAGAGAGTGTTTGCTCTTATTTGCCTACAGAGACCCATCCATGCATTCTCCATGTTTCCAGTCACATTTGCCTTTGACCCTACTGCCAGTGATCTTTGGGGAAAGGCGTCCAAGATCAGTTGATACTATTGTTTGTGAATTGCTTTCTTGAGACATGGGAAATTGTGAGCATTCAGTGAATACAAGATACTCAATGTAGTAATACACTGGATACCCTGCAGTTGGCCATCAAGGCAGCAAAGTATAATAGTGTTGGATTTAAAATCAGGACACTTGAAAATTCATCTCTGCCTCTTCCACTGCCACTGTGCAGTTAGACAAGTTGTT
The DNA here is from genome assembly GCF_014898055.3 of Talpa occidentalis. NCBI lineage: Eukaryota > Metazoa > Chordata > Mammalia > Eulipotyphla > Talpidae > Talpa > Talpa occidentalis. The sequence continues at coordinate 70,895,624 of NW_023605083.1, forward strand.
TGACCTCTCTGTGCAGCTTTTATCATCTCTATAGGTTAACTGTGAAGACTCAGTGAGCTAGCACATTTAGATACTTTGTTGTCTGGCACACAGTGAAGTCTCATCAGTATTACCTTTTATCCAGGTTAGCATTAATTCCACACTTTGGCAGGTAATCAGGAGGTGACTGTAAGTTAAATCATGCACGTCTTTGATTTCCTGGGCCTTGTAAAATGTTCATGTTTGTTTATGTTTTATTCTTTTTAGTTTGCATTTTTACATTATAAAATTTTTCTGCATGTTTTGGGTATGGTATCTAATGTCAGACACTGGTTTTAAAAAAAGGCAAAAATCACTTAGTGGACCTTTGAAATGAACTCAAAGAATTGGTTGGTATACTGGTACTTAGTTAATAAGCTATTTAACTCCTTTCACTAATATATTGTGTAACTTTTGACAAATCAGTTCACCAATCTGGGATGTAATTTCTTTATAAATTCAGAGAATTAAATCAGATGATTTTTCTTTTAGCTTCAAAAATTTCTACAAATAATTTAAAAGTTGTAATTATAATAGAATTGCTTTATTAAAATATAACACTACATATTTGGGTCCGATCAAACTTATTCACATCCTCTGTTACAAAAAATAAAGTTCTGAACAATTGAAACTGAAATGCTGTACATTAGCCAAATACAACAGCCATAACAGTGCAATTAAAACCAATTTCATATTTTTTTTTCCTTCTCATTTCTCCTACTTCCTTTGTAATTAAGGTCAAATATCATATCCATCCATACTTTGGATGGAACAATCATTAAAATCATAGAGTAAGTCAAATAAATTAGTGCAAATTATTAGGAGAACAGGTACCAGACATTTAGACTAGTTACTTAAAAATAATTGATAGAAAAATCAAATACATGGGAATAAACCCTAACAAAAGAGGTAAAGGACCTTTACAAAGAAAACTATAAAACACTGTTAAAAGAAATAGAAGACACAAAGAAATGGAAAGACATCCCCTGCTCAAGGATTGGAAGAATTAACATTATCAAAATGGCCATCCTACCAAAAGCAATTTACAGATTCAATGCTATTCCAATAAAAGTTTCAGTGACATTCTTCAAATAAATAGAATATTGATGAAATTCATATGGAGCCACCAAAAACCCCAAATAGCCAAAGCTCCCCTGAAAAAAAAAGGAAGGGAATGGAGGCATCTCACTCCCAGGCTTCAAATTATACTACAAAGCCATAATAAGCAAAACTACATGGTATTGGACCAACAACAGACACACAGACCAATGGAACCTAATAGAAAATCCAGAAATAAACCCACAGATTTATGGTCAACTAATCTTTGACAAAGTAGCAAAGAATATGCGATGGAGCAAAGTTTGTTCAACAAATAGTGCTGGGAAAATGGGCTCGCTACATGCAGAAGAATGAAGTTTGACTACTATCTCACACCATGCACAAAAACCAACTCAAATGCATTAAAGAACTAGACATAAGACCTGGAATCATAAAATATACAGAAGGAAATATAGGTGAAACAAAGTCAAAAAATGCCAAAAAGAAACTTCTCCTAAGAGGAAATGCAAATGGCCAACAAGCATATGAAAAAAATGTTCAACATCACTTGTAATCAGGGAAATGCAAAGCAAAACTACAATGAGATGCCATCTTTCACCTGTGAGAATGGCACATATTTAAAAAACTAGCAACAACAGATGTTGGTGAGGATGTGGAGAAAAAGGAACTCTCCTGCTCTGATGGTGGGAGTGCAAACTGGTCTAACCACTATGGAAAGCTGCGTGGCAATTCCTCAATCTGCTAAAGATAGAGTTTCCATATGATCCAGCAATTTCATTCCTAGGTATTTACCCAAAGGACACAGAAACATTAATTCAAAAGGGCACCTGCACCCCTATGTTTATAGCAGCACTATTTACAATAGCTAAGCTATGGAAACAACCCAAATGACCAAAAATGGATGACTAGATTAAGAAGATGTGGTATATATACACAATGGAATATTACTCAGCAATCAACAAAGATAAACTCATGCCATTTGCAGTAACATGGATGGAGCTGAAAGGGATCATGTTCAGTGAAATAAGCCAGAAAGAAAAAGAAAAATACCGGATGGTCTCACTCATAGCAGGAATTTAGAAAATCTAAATAAGGGACCAGGAGAAAGACTAATTATAATAAAGTAAAAATCAAAATCAGCAAGCAACTGTAAACCAGAGACACACTACAAGGGGCTGGGGAGAAGAGAGTAGGATCAAAACTAGGGGGGTGGGAATTGTATGGGGACTATAACCAAGATGAAAATGCATACATTGTGCAAAAATGAGCAGTGATGTAAAAAATATATAAAATAAATTTTAAAAAATTAGACACAAAAAAATTGATAGAATTATTTTCATAGATAAAGCAAATTTAAATGATTCTTAAAATCTTCATTGAATTCTAAAATAGCATATAAACTTCAAAAGTCTTTTATGTAATCTCTTATGAAATAATTTACAATAATTATTGTATTTTACAATAATTATTGTAATTTACAATGAATTACAAAAATACAATAATTTTGTATTTCATTCTTTCTGTTACATTATACTTAATATAAAATGCTCTGAAGTTTGTGCTATGTGCTGTGGGGTTTTAAAAATATTAGTTGTGATTAGTTATGATTAGAAGTTGCCATACTAACTTACTGATCCTATATATTGTTTCATATCATATTGGGCCAATAGCTAAAACAGAAGACCATTGAACTAACGCGAGCATGTCAGAAACAGTACGAGCTGGAACAGGAATTGGCCTTTTATAAAATTGATGCTAAATTTGAGCCACTAAATTACTACCCATCGGAGGTGAGTTATTTCAGTTTTTTAATAACCTAAAATTAAGCCAGCATAGGGGTGCTATAGGGAGGGCAGGGGACTGAGACATTCCAAAGACTTTATCAATAACCACTCCACTTTCTTGTTATGAAGACACAAGCATAGTAAAGTGTGTTTTGACTGAATCTGCAAAATGTTTTGTTCAGTGAATTTGAGCATAGTCCAAAAGAAGAAAAAAGTACCAGCTGTATCCATAACCCAAAACAGCTGTCTAGCCCCCAGTTATCTCACTCAGCAATGTGGTTCTCATTGTCAGCTCCCTTAAATTCATACTTTCAGAAAAAGTGTACTACTTGCTTCAGTGACCACAGAATATCATCTCCCTACATTGTTCAATAATCGCTGGCTCAGTATAGTCAACATTATTTGTACAAAGTGCCATAAATGCCACTGTAAGAGATGTATCACTTATGACCCACTAAGTCTAATAACTAATCTGTTATAGAGTTTAAAAATGCAATTTTTTTTAAAGATTTATTTTTTATTTATACAAGTGCCGGGGTACAGGCCAGATGCACGAGAAGGTGAGAGGATTCACCAGAGACAGAGCAGAGAGAGCAGAACAGGCAGACTGACGAAATACACTGCTGAGGGGAGCAGCAGGCAAGAGCGCCTTGTGGGATTCTCGCTGGCCGGGATCAAACCCTCTGCGCTGCAGAGGCTGCGGACAGCTTTACAGTGTGGTGCTCAACCACCTGTGCCACGAGGGAGGCCCTAAAAATGCAATTATTAAAATTAATTAGACTGAGAATCTATATATAAACTAAGAAACCAAAATAAAACTTCTAGACTTCTGACTTTAGAGATTAAGCATGTGAGAAATCACATAACTGTAGGTAATTCTCTAATCAGTTAATCCACATTCACTCTTCAGGGATAGACGGGAAGAAGAATCCTTTTGAGATCACTTTTTTCCTAGATCCTTTTCTTGTATTAAGACAAAGATAAAAGAATGATACATATATTTCAACTTCTAGGCATGTAGGGTTAATATTTAGACAGTTTTGTCGTAGTTTCTTCACTAATAAAATCAATGTTTCTTGACAACTTATGTATTAAACCATAAATCTATTAATTGATTTTGTTTTTAGTATGTTGAAATTGATAAAGGTCCAGATGAAAGCCCTTACATTGGCAAATCCAGATACAAGAGAAATATGTTCACCACAGAGAGTTACATTATTGATAATGCCCGGCCAATAGAGATCAAGAGGATGGAACCAGCTGAAGGAGAACAACTTAAACATGAACATGTAAACCTGAGAGTACATGAGCCCCTGGACATACAACTAGAAGACAAAGAAAAAAAAATAACTGCAGGTTTAAATGCTATTTTAAATTCTTTAAAAATATAAAAGAATTGGACTATATAGGCAAATTTTGCCATACCCATTCTTTTAGTTAAGTATGCTGGAGGTATTGTTTACATGAAAAGTCTAAAACAAAAGTAGTGACTCATCAAGCAGATTACTTTTTAGTGATTCCTATTATGGTGGAGAATGGGGTTTTTGACAGTAGTTTGGTGATATCATATCCAGCGGTCCAAGAATCCTCATCCTGCCAACATGTCCTTCTCACCGTTGGAGCTATACATTCCAAGGCATAACTAGTAATAATAAAAACAAGGAAAGTACCACCTCACTGATAACTATGCATGTAGCATAGCTGTGCTTTGGATAAGCTAGATGAGTGTACTCTCCTTAGACTTAAGCCTAAAAACTCCCCTCTAACTTTTCCTGATCTATCGCACCTAGCCCCCAAAACAATTCAGGGAAACTTACCACCTTCTGGTGAGTCACAAAGAGGAAGAAGTCAATCTAATAGGGGACCTAGAGACCCTGCCAGTGACACTCTGAATCTTCTGACCACTAAGCTGCATAGATGGGGTAGGAGAAAGCAGTCCTGAGTGCCTGCTTCACATTAATAATCATGGCCCATCTTGGATGCTCACCAGTCAGATTAGCAGCTTATCTTCCCTTGATTGATAGTTAAATGGAAAACATAGAAAGCCAGTGGAGTTTAATCAGCAGGAGAAAAGACACTTAGTTGTCTGTGTCTGCATATACTAAATGCAAGGCTGTGTAGAAGAGAAAAATTAACAGATATGTGTGCAGACTATCATCTTGAGGCTCATAGTTTTACAAGAGGCAGGGAGGAAAGGAGAGAGAGAGGAATTGGAAATTTGAGGTAGAAAATAATTGATGTGAGATCACCTCCAGCTGAGAAGACTGTTCCATAATAAATTTCTTGATATTGCATCCCATCATATATAGCATTTGCCTCTTAACACAGTTTTTTTAAGGTTTATTTTATTTATTTATGCATACAGGAGCTGGGGTATAGGCGAGAGGGGCAGTAGCAAGGGTGGGGAGGGGGGCTGATGTAGAGGATTCACCAGAGAGAGTGGGAAATAGAACAGCTGAATCTACTGAAATACACTGCTGAAGGGAGCAGTAGGTAAGACAGGGAAGGTCTGCTAGGGCATGTGGGTTAGCTCCCTGGCCAGGAATCTGGATCTAATTAATGCTGCAGTGGCTGCTGATAGTTTCTTAGTGCTGAGACTTAATCCCTTGCACCATCCAGGGAGGCCCTCTTAGCACAACTGCTTATTTACCAATAAAATTCTTATTCTCTAAGAGTTCTTTAATGTTGGGAGTACCAAGTAAAGTCCCTTTTATGTTAAATTTATAAATAAAAGGATTGATTGTAGTTCTATAGCATGTTGAGATTATTCTAGAGAATAATAGGAAAACTAATATGAAATCACTGTTTTTTAGTCCTTTGATCTGTAATAACACCCATTAATTGGGAGGAGGAAGTTATAACAGAAAAAAATGGTAGAAATGTGAGAATTCAAGATTTTTCTTCTCTGTGTCTCTGTGCATGGCTTTTAAATTTGCAGCACAAACTCGACTATCAGAACTGCATGATAAAATAGAGAAAGCAGAACAACAAATTTTAAGAGCTACTGAAGAATTTAAACAACTGGAAGAAGCTATACAACTCAAAAAAGTATGTAAAAGCAGCAATGCTGAGAGGAAATACAAAATATGGACATTTTTTATAATAGTACTGGCCAAAGCTTTAGATAGATTGACTGATAGATGTAAATACTGTACATAATTTTTAAATAAATGGATGGAAAAATAACTTAGAAAAAGTAGTTATTTTAAGTGAGTAAATATATTCCTACATTTATCATTATACTATAAATTTGTTTAACATACTAATAACATGGATAAGTACTACATAAAGTCAGCCACCACGAATATTATGGTTATTTATAATTTATAAACTGCCTTATGCTAGAATGACAACTTCATCTCTACCTGCTATTAAATTATTAGTTTTCATAAACTTATAAGGTTTTTACATAAAAGTACAAAAATATAAGCTGAATGGAGTGCCTAGAGAACACCTACACTTTACTTTTATTAAAAAAACCTGGTAGAGCATAGAATAACTTTTTAAATTATGGAAGTTGTTTTCTTCAAATTTGTGAATCAGTGTTGCTGTTCTCTGTTAATCATGTGTTGGTTTGTGGGGGGGGATTAGATTTCAGAAGCTGAGAAAGACCTTCTTTTCAAGCAGTTGAGTAGTAAGATACAACTTCTAAATAAATTACGCCAAGAAGCTCTGGATCTGGAAATGGAGATGGAAAAGCAAAAGGAGGAAATTGCTGAAAAGCAGAAGGAGATCAGGGACCTGCAAATTACCATAGACAACCTGGATTCCAAAGACCCAAAACATGTGAGTAAACGAAGAGATGTTGGCCTGTTCTATGGGAACTAGAAAATTTTTCTAAGTATTTTATCTCATCATTTTTAGAAGCAGAGTCCCTGCTGAAAGTCTCTTTTAGTCTCTTGCACAAATTTGAGTGATATTATATGTATGTGTATTGAGTATAAATACATAATATATGTATACATATTATATATACATGTGTCTGCATATTTACATACACACATGCATTTACATACACACACACATTCGTGTGTGGGTGTGGGTGTGGGTGTTTAAAGCAAAACAACCTAGGCTTGAAAAAAATAACTTTTCGGTAGAATGATCAATGCATGGTACATTTTTTTCTAAATGGTTGAATCTAATTATATTTCAAATCAAGACACTTCATTGTGTCAAACCTGCTCCAAGTTGCTCTCCCAAGCCTCTTCCCCTTTCCCTCTCCCCGTGTTTTTTTTTCTTTATTATGCACAAAGTGGTGAGACAGGAGAGCTAAAGGGGGTTCAGAGATCTTTTTTTTTTTACCATTTCTTTAATCCTTTATGCAAGTATTATACTAAAGATATACATTGTTTCATATTGTTTTGTCCTTAAAAAGGAAATATTTCTCCACAGTATGTCTTCCTAAAATGTGGCCAGAGGTGGGCCTCCCAGGTGGCGCAGTGGTTGAGTGCTGGGTTGCGAAGCTGCTCGCAGCCTTTGCAGCACCGGTTCGATCCCCGGCTGCTCCCCGGCCACTGGAGGAGGGTCCCACATGGCGCGCAGACCTCTCCTGCCGCCCGCTGCTCCCCTCAGCAGTGTACTTCGGTCCTTCTGCCTGCTCTGCTCCCCGCTCTGGCTCTGGTGAATTCTCTCACCCTCCCGCGCTTCTGACTGTACCCAGTGCATGTATAAACAAACAAACAAACAAATAAATAAATAAAATAAATAAATAAAAAACATGCCTCTATTAAAAAAAAAAAAAAAAAATGTGGCCAGAGGTGATTAAGGGTTAGGTTCTTTTTACTGTCCCTGCCATGAGAAGTCTTACTAATGGCTTATATTTTATCCAGCATTTGAAAGGTAGAAATAAAGTATTCCCTTCATGTTTTACTGGTATACTTTGAGAAGTAAAGTGATTTTTAAAAATAATTTTAAGATTTCTGAACTAAGAGAAATTGTAAAATTTAATGTGGTAAGGACAATGAACTAATAATTGCTTTATTTACCTGTTTAATTATCCCTTTAAACATTTTAGTAAACTATCATAGATATTTTTTGCAGGTCAGCTAATTTTGACAAAGGGTCACCTCATCTTCATAGACATAAGGTCCTTTCTAACAAAAGCCTAAGACAGTGTTAAAATTGAAACCAAAAGTAGCTTTGACTACTTTAAAGAATTTTTATTACAAAAACAAATTGAAGATTTTAAGTAATGTGTAATATGGCCAATAATAGCTTACTAGATTATAGTTATTTGTTCAGAAGTCTGCCATCATCATAAGGCCGCTGAGGATAACCGAACTTTATCCCCACAGACTATGCTTATGAATGCTTTCATCAAGGCAGATAGGAAGGAAGCAATCTATAACCACTACCCAAATATCCTTTCCTGCCTCTTCTATGAGTCTAACCAGAATCCAGAACTATTTGTTTGCTTTCAGTAAATGACTATGATATTCTTGGCAGGCAGGGAGTCTAATGCTCATTGGATTTTTGTAAAGAATTACATATAGGAAAAAGTTAAATGAGAACTAGGAATGGCATCCAAGTGTTGAGGGTAGTCAAAATCAATTTGTGTTAGTAGGAATGAGATATACAAACAGATTTAAGGTTCCTCTTTGGTTTTGTTAAAATTACTAGAGGTTGCTTCATTCTTAAGGTTATAACCTTAGTGGGAGTGCCAGAGCATCACTGATTTGTTCACCCAGAGGGAGCATCATTTTCTAAATTGTCACCTTATTGACTAGTGACAGACACACCATTTTAAGCTACAAAATGTGAAAATTTTAGCAAAAGAGAGAAAATCAATATGTAATCCCTGCATATTTTTCTATAGCTGTAGGTACTTTAACTAGTTTTTTTTTAATCTAATCAAATGAAGTGTCTTTCCAAATAGCAAATAGCATTAAAAGTAAAAGCTTGTGAGATTAAGAAATAGTATGACTTAATAAGTGCCAGCTGTATATTTGCACTGTGCTGGGGTTTTTGCATATACTAGTGAGGAGTTTTATGTATCCATATGGGATTGGTGGCATTATATTTTCAATTTTCAGAAAATGAAAATGTGATTTTTAAAAGATTAAATGATTTGCCCAAGGTCACTCTTTTAGGAAAAAGTAGAACCCAGGCATATGCTAATATAAATGGCTCTTTCTCCACAAGAGAATTAAAGGTCTAAAGAGACTAGTTATGTTTAAAATTAGCTCAGAGCCAAGCCCAGTCAGGTTTTCAACAAAGCATTTAACTAGTTTTCAAAAAGTAAAGGTATTATTTAAAAGTCATATCTCATTTTAGGTATAAAAAATGTTAATAGCTAGAAACACAAATATCACAGTAGCAAACATCATAGAGGAAGATTTGTTTTCCTCTTTCCCATCTGGAAATGCTCTGTGCAAGTAAGTAACAGGTAACAGTTCTCTGGAGAGAATTTGCCTGTAGTAATCTGTTGCAAAGGCTGTGAGTGATTGGCCCTCCAGAGCTTCCTGTGTTGTGATTTAAAGTGAGGAGGGTGGGGCCTGCCTGCTCAATCTGCCTGTGATTGGGCGACTAGGCTGCCGCTCATCCCCACCGGGACTGTGCTTTGGAGCACTGGGAAGTTACAGAGGCTCCTAGGCGTTTACCAAAATGTGACTGTCAGAGAGGGAAGTGCACATGAATTTGAAGACAGCATTAGAAAGCGTTCCGCCCACAATTTCGCTGTTCTCAGCGGCTCAGTTTTAACCGGACAAAATTAAGGTATGATCATTTTCTCTCTGTACAAAGGACTTTAAAGGAGGAGGAGTCAGAGATGTAAGTTCCTGTTTCGACAATAACTCTTTTGTGAGCGCCGAGATAATGAAAAATCGCTCTCTGTTTTTGCACCATGTGTTTAATGCTTCGGCATGTTGAGCCAGTTGCCCTCCCCCCCCTCCATTTATAGAATTTATAGAATTCAGTGGAATTCTTAATGGTGAATTTTAAAGATTCATTGGTGTAGATAAGAGAGCAGGAGGGTTTTTTTAAATTCTTTCTTGACCCATAAAATCCTAAATTTGTGCAGAAGGTAAGCTGTATGTGCAGTTACCTTTTCAGAAAGATTTCAGATGGGCATTTTGAATGTGGCCAGGGAAGTTTTGAAAAGCCCATCAAATTTTACCAATAATGAAATAACCTTCCAATCATTTGGTCTTCAAAAACAAAGAGACTTTTCTTTCTTATTTTGGAGGCAGCAGACATCTAAAACTGAGAAATGTTCTTTTATAATCAAATGAGCTCTTAGACTTGGAACCTTGGAGTCTGATTTTCAGGCTGGGAGCTAGTTCTTTCTCTTGATATATTGTTCTGTTCTTCTCAGTCTGTGGAGACAAATGAGAGCAAGAAGAGTGTGAGTGAGAGGGCAGTGCTTCTTTGGGGAATTTTGTCTCCATATGAACAGTTGCCTATGGAATTATTTTCTCTCTCCATGGGCAATTCGTTTGATGGAGCTGATATTCGGAGTTGGCGAGATCATTGGTTCTCATTTTTGTCTCCCAGCATACCTGACAATCCACTCATTTCAGTTAATAGCTCCCTAATGTGATGACTATCAAGGGGTGAGAAGGTGTGTGGGTACATGAAAGCTCTTTTCCACCATGCCTTGTGTGGTAACTGAAGGGATGCCTCCTTAGAGCCTGACATCTTGAGAGTTGTTGGACTGAATGCTTTTTTTTAACGATTTTTTATTTATGCATACAAGAACTGGGGTACAGGCCAGAGGTGTGGGGGTTGAAAGGGCCCACCAGAAACAGAGTGGGGAACAGAACAGGCAGATCAACTGAAATACACTGCTGAGGGGAGCAGCAGGCAAGACAGGCGAGATCTGCTGCGCCATGTGGGTAGCTCCCTGGCTGAGCGGGATCAAACTCATGCTGCAGTGGCTGCAGATAGCTTCATAGTGCTGTGCTCAATCCCTTGCACCACCAGGGAGGCCCTGGACTGAATGATCATTGCAGCTTCCCTCAACTCCCAGTTTATGGGACCTAAAAACAAAATGTTTGTTTATATCAGGGAAAAAAACTTAAATTCCAAAATAGTATTTATTCAGAACTCTTTTTTTTCCCCCCAAGGTATTTTTTTTTAAATAATAAATTTTATTTTTATATTCCCCCATACAATTGCAAACGCCCCATTCTGACCCCAATCCTTCCCCTCCCGCCCCCCACCCCCCAAAAAGTGTCTCTGGTTCATAGTTTTTTGTTGATTTTGATTTTCACTTTCTTATGTTCATTTTCCTGGTCCCTTATTTAAGTTTTCTAGATTCCTGCTATGAGTGAGACCATCTGGTATTTTTCTTTTTCTTTTTGGCTTATTTCACTGAGCATGATCCCTTCCAGCGCCATCCATGTTGCTGCAAATTGCATGTGTTTATCTTTTTTGAATGCTGAGTAATATTCCATGGTATATATGTACCACATCTTCTTGATCCAGTCATCTATTTTTGGGCATTTGGGCTGTTTCCAAAGCTTAGCTATTGTAAACAGTGCTGCTATAAACATAGGGGTGCAGGTGTTCTTTGGAATTGATGTTTCTGTGTCTCCCCCAAGGTATTTTTAAAGTACATTTAATGTGGTGTTTTTTGGGGAGGAGGAGATTAGAAAGTTATGTTACTTATCCATTATAAAACTTTCTTAATATAAAAAAATCATTAAAAAAAGGAAAACATACCTCCACCCATATATAATCCTTGCTAATATTTTGGAATATAATCTTTTTCTATGGATAAATATATATTTATAATCAATTAATTTTATGGAAACCTTTTTAAAAAGACATATTTTAATGGTGTGCAAGGAACACTTGAACTTGACCACATTACCAGCTAGCTGTGCTCTTGGAAAAAATCATTTAACCTTTATGATCCTCAATTTTCTCATCGATAAAATGGAAATGATTCCCATATCAGGTTATCATGAGCTTTAAATGAATACCATTCACATGAAAGCAACACAGGGCCTAGCACAAAATAAATGCAGATTGTTGCATTTTATTTTTCATTCTTCCTTATTTAGAAATATTGTTAAGGGTTATTATTTTCTTAAAAGGTTTAAAGAATTTATTGTTTTGTTTTGTTTTTCAATTCAGTGCCATATGAAGGCTCAGAAAAGGGGTAAAGAACAACAACTTGACATTATGAGCAAGCAGTACAAACAACTTGAAAGCCGCTTGGATGAGATTCTTTCTAGAATTGCTAAAGAAACTGAAGAGATTAAGGACCTTGAACAACAGCTTACTGAAGGTGAGAATTTAAGTGTGATTTAGGTAAATTAGTTTCAATGTTAATAAAAGACAACCTATACAGCCATTAATGCAGATATTAGCCGAATACTCTTCTGTTATTAGTGATTGTCTTTAATGAGGAAATATTTGCAGACTACCCAGAAGTGTTTAATAAAATTAAAACATTTAGTTCAGTTTTATTCTTTTGCTGTCCTAGTGAGCCAGGTTATTTAGGCAAGAAGTGGACGCATGATCATCATGAGCTCTTGCATTTGCCTTCATAAGCGAAGAATCATTGATATCAGGCTTTCAGTGTCTAGTTATAAGAAGAGAGTAAAAAGAATTTCAAACTCTACTTTTGCAGTGCAATTTTAAATTGTGGCATTGCCATAATAGTGGAGGCGAAAGATGGTTGGTGTAGTGGGGAGAGACTTGACTTGGTGTGAAAAGATCTCAGTCCCTATTTTGCCATTTTCAGCTGTTATTTATAACTAACAAGTTATTTCTTTCTATCTCTACCATTAGTTGTCAGAAAGATTAAATGAGATAGTGTTCATAAAGTGCCTGATATATCGTAGGTACCCAAATATGGTAATCTTTTAATTTAATTTTTTTTATTTTTAGTCTTCACGTTGCACATTTATACTACAGTCCTGAATTAGTCTTGCATGTTGACTGGTTTTGTTTTGTGTATCTTAGCAGCAAGAATTCAGTTTTGCTGCACATTTCCATTATTTTATTTGCAAATTGCTACTTTAAAACTTTTTGCAGTATGAATTAAGCATTTTCTAAACAATGCCCACTGACTATACTATACTATTTCTGTTGTGTTGTCTAATACTCCTATGGGTAATAGAAGAAAAAATTTTATCTTAAAAAAGGAAAATGAGGGCCTCCCTGGTGGCACAAGGGGTAAAGCACTGCACTATGAAGCAATCCACAGCCTCTGCAGCACGAGTTTGATCCCCGGCCGGCCAGGGAGCAACCCACATGGCGAAGCAGACCTCTCCTGCCTCGCCCGCTGCTCCCCTCAGCAGTGTGTTTCAGTCAGTCTGTTCTGTTCCCCACTCTGTCTCTGGTGAATCCTCTCATCCCCCGCATCTCTGGCCTGTACCCCAGCTCTTGTATGCATAAATAAATAAATCTTTTAGAAAAAAAGGGGAAAATGAGACAAGACATAATTGAAAGCCTCAAATTTCATTCTTAGAAAGTAATATCTAAAGAAACTAAATGCAGTCTTTATTTCGTTATCTTGAAAGTACTTTCTTATATACATTATTACCTTCCTTTCCCCCAATTTGCTTAGGCCAGATAGCAGCAAATGAAGCCCTGAAAAAGGATTTAGAAGGTGTTATCAGTGGGTTACAAGAATACCTGGGGACTGTCAAAGGCCAGGCAACTCAGGCCCAGAATGAGTGCAGAAAGTTACAGGACGAAAGAGAGACATTGCTGCAGAGACTGACTGAAGTCGAACAGGAGAGGGACCAACTTGAAATAGTTGCCCTGGATGCAGAAAATATGAGGAAGGTATGATTTGCTTCTTCTTGCCTCTTTTCCTTAGCCTTAGAATCAGATGGTGCCCAAATTAAGTTAGCTAAGGAGATAGCAAGGTGCATTGATGTGCCAAAAGTATTAGTGGCTTTTTGGTGTTTTTTTCTTTTGCTTTCATTATAATATACTTGGAATCATTATTTTTTCCATTAGGAAAAGGAAGGTCATTTTGAATAAATTTCTATCCCTGAAAGGTATTGTTATCTAAAAACTCCAAAGAATGAAATAGGCAAATGTTGTATTAAATGTTCAGATTTTATTATTTGTGCAGCAAAATTAAGCACAACCTAATTTGCTTTATCGTTATTACACAGTAGTGTAAATTATACCTTAGGGTATCTGATTTGTTGCCATTTACTTGGAGATTTCACTTGCTCTATTTTAGTTTTTGGCATACTTGTCATGCTAGAGAACCCAGATTCCCAAACCTCATCCTCAGTAGGGCTGACTTTGGAAATTTGAATTAATATCTTTTAATATTTTGAAACTTCTCAGGGATATCAAAATATCAAAAGTAATATTTAATACCATGTACTCACAACTCAACTTAAGAAATAGAACATTGAAGATGTATTTGAATCCCTCTGCACACCCCCTTCTAGAGGTAACAAAGTCCTGAATATGGCTTTTAATTATATACACTATGACAGCCTTTTATATAAATCCTAAACTTAAGTAAAACAATACTTTTTTTTTTAAGAGCTGTACATCTCTTAAAAATAAGAATTTTTTTCCTACATTGTGATACCTTTATTATACCTAGAAATGTTAACTCTAATACCTGTATCATATTCAAAATTCCCTTATTGCACCAAGATGTTGAGTCAGGGTTTTATTTTCCCACCTAGATACACATAGCCTTCAGCTTCGTCATACTGTTAATGAGCATTTTATTTACAGTACTCAGGATCCTTATAATGACTTGCAAATGCTTACAGCAGAGTGTGCGTTCTGTAGTTAAACATGCACTGAATCCCTCCAGGAGCTCGCAGAGCTAGAAAGTGCCCTCCAGGAGCAGCATGAGGTGAACGCATCCCTACAGCAGACCCAGGGAGATCTCAGTGCCTATGAGGCTGAGCTAGAAGCTCAACTAAAAATAAGGGATGCAGAAGCCCACCAGCTCAAGGAAGACTTGGAAAAACTTACAAGACTCAGCCAGGTAAGTAGGAGCATAAATCTGTCTAGAGACCAACTAGCATGTGGCCTTAACTCATCAGCTTTAATTTAATGTAAATTTAAACTTTTTTTTTTAAAGATTTATTTTTATTTTATGCATACAAGAGCTGGGGTACAGGCCAGAGGTGTGGAGGATGAAACGATTCACCAGAGACAGAGTGGGGAACAGAACAGGCACATCAACCAAAGTACATTGCTGAGGGGAGCAGCGGGCGAGTCAGGAGAGGTCTGCTGTGCCATGTGGGTTGCTCCCTGGCCAGCCAGGGATTGAGTGTCTGGGGAGCAAATTTGCGCTGCAGAGGCTGTGGATAGCTTCACAGGCTGTGTCTTAACCCCTTGCGCCACCAGGGAGGCCCAGTTTAAACTCTTAAATATAATGTATATGGAGTTATAGAAAGAGTTCATTTTTGGAATCGGATATTTACCCCTTGAGAGCATGGCTAATCAGTTCCGAAATCCGGACCTCTAAATACCTTCTCATGTGTAGAATGGATTATGGTAAAGATAGTGATAATGATCATAGAAGCATCTTGTAGTTGGTATTCAATAAATTCTCGTTTTTCTTTCTGAAAACAACTTAAAGAGAGCTCTTTTAAGTTGATGTTAAATTTTATTTTGCTACTTTATATTTTAGTTGGGTGAAATATCCACTAGTTCAAATTATACTTGCAAATTAGAAAATTAATTATTTATTCAGTATTTATTTGCCACTGAAGGTCTGGAGTTGTGTATGCTGCAGTGGACAGCACAGTCATAGTCACTGTCCTTGTGAAGTTGAGAATCTACAAGGTGAAGCAGGTGTATGAGAAAAGTAGGGTGGTCAGGGAAGACTGTCTGACAGGGAGGATTCAGTCAAGACTTGAAGTGTGAGTAGGATTTGGATGTACAGAAGGACGAAGGATGAAAACGGCAAGGGTAAGGGATGAATACTCTAGGCTTCTCTGTGTGGGAGCCAGCACAGTGCATTGGAAGTGCCGAAGTATGCCTCCAGTGTCCCAGGAACAAGGAGAGGAGTAGGAAAAGACAGAGAGAAATAAACACAGAGAGGCAGTGAGAGGTTAATTATAGTACATTCTATCAGATTGCAAATGCAATTTTATTTAGCTATCAGCCAAATGGGCTGTATCTTCCTCCAGGAAACATACCCAGATGTTCCCCCTCTGCCTGCTGAAAGTGCGGGTTGAAGACTCCAATTTCGTTTCCCTGAAGCTTGTGCTTTGTCAAAACGCTTTGTCAGGTGTATGATGATCATCTGTTTAGATGGTCTGTCTCCCCTTCTAGACTCTGCGCACAGCATATGCCCAGATTGTAGGTGCCTAGCCTGTAAGAGGGGTCAGTATGTACATAGTGGATGAAAGTGAAATAAATTAGAGAGTTTGAATCCTGGGGACACATGTAGAGTAGCATTCATGTGATTGGAAAAGGAAATAAAAATAGGTTTAGCTTACTATAGTAATTATGATCATTTGTATTCCTGTATTTCCGAGATATTAAATGACAGTTTGCTAATTGTCAGGATTATATTTATCCAGATTGTCAAATTTTACAAATCTATAGTTGATAAAAGTACAGAAAATAGGCTAGGGGAAAGCAATTAAAATAATAGTAGACATATATCTTTAAATAACAGTAAGTACAATTTCTAGATGGCATCTCAAATAAATTCTCCTCTTAAAGGTTTTTAAGCCCGCCTTTACTAGCCCAAAATGCATTGTCCTTTATACTTCCATTATCCTTTGTCTTTTCTCATGAATCTTGACAAAATTATTAAAACAGCCTGGTCTTTTCACAAATCCACTGAGTAGTAAAAGGGACACTTTCTTCCTCATCAGCAGGACTGCCAGGACTGGTCCTCAGACCGCATAGACCATCACAGCTGAGATTTTCAATTATCTGCATTTTCATAGGCACACCAAGAGATTTTGATGCAGGTATTTGAGGGCCTTCATTTGAGAAACACAGTCTTAGGGGAAAAAGAGCAATAATTGTTGGTTCACTCACAGAGCTTTTAAAAGTAGGTACTGGGGCCTCCCTGGTGGCGTAGGGGGTTAAGTCTCAACACTATCAAGTTGTCACCAGCCACTGCAATGTGAGTTTGATCCCCGGCCAGGGAGCTGACGCACATGGCACAGCAGACCTCTCCTGTCTCGCCTGCTGCTCCCCTCAGCAGTGTATTTCAGTAGATCTGCCTTTTCTGCTCCCCACTCTCTCTCTGGTAAATCCTTTTACCTCTCCCCTGCATCTCTGGCTTATACCCCAGTTCTTGTATGCATAAATAAATACAAATAAATCTTTATAAATAAAAGTAGGGGGACCCACCCCTGGTGATTCTGATTTGGTCTTTCTACGATGAGCTGATTCTAACTCTTCCCTAAGTGTTCATTTCAGGAAGCATGTGAAAAATTACCTCAGGCTTTTAAAATCTGGCACACAAACATAATACTGAGTCATAAACCATAGTATGTAATTTTATTTATGCCTTTTTATATCATGTATCACTATTTGATGTTTTCATATCATTGCTTCCAATGGCAATAGTTAGAACAGTCAGCCCTTCAAGCAGAACTTGAGAAGGAAAAGCAAGCCCTCCAGAATGCCCTCGGAGAAGCCCAGCTCTCAGAAGAAAAGGAGCAAGAAAACAGTGAGCTCCGCATGCAACTTAAGCAGCTGCAGGTAGAGACTTGTTTGTTCAGAATATATTCTTACATAGGACACTCAAAGTGTCCTTTGTTTTAAATCAAACACCTAACCAATTCTAACATGTAGCAAGCAACCTGAATTATTAGAAAAAGGGAATTCTGAGGGGAACAGTGCCATAGTCTCTGTTCCCTTGTGAGCCCATATTGTAAGATCATTACTATGCATATCTTTTGTGTTGTTATGATGTTGCAGAGATGGAGGCGGTGTTGATAGTAAGGAGAGAAAACTTTGTAAACGCATGGGTGAAAGTTAACACCTTCCATTTCTCCTAGCAGCAGATTTGTCACCAGACTCAGCTGAAAGGATCCGATTGGTGCATTCTTCTTCCACTGAAATATCTTTGTGATTATCCAGGAATTTAACTAGAGTGGGTTACAGTAGAGCTTCTTAACTGTAAACAGTTATCACAACCCCCTTTCCAGAGGGGATGTTACCAAAAATGCAGTCCTTTTACATTTGTGGGGTCTTCTTTAGCAGAATATTTTTACAGCTATTGTCACAATAATTTGCCCAACAAATGGCAAGAGAAGCAGATGGACATGATTTTCCAGATAATTAAACTTTCTCAAAGAGGGCAGATGGCTGAACAAGCACCTGGGTCAAGGCTCCAAATCTGCAAGCTCTGGAGCCACTGGGCAGACAGATGGCAGCTGTTACACTTCACTGGAGATGAAAGGGCAGGGTGGCTGTGGTTTGGGAAAAGATTTCCCAAAAATTGTTCTCCAGCGTTCTCTCTGCTTCTCTGCTCTCCTGCTTCTTCTGGTGTCCCCGTGACACCACCCTTAAAAGCCCATTCTTAGCCCAGGTGAATCCCATCTATAGATGCCCACACCCTACTCCAGGTGCCCGCCATCAGGCATGCATTCAGGGCCGCAAATTTCTGTCATCTATCCTAATGGCGGGAGGGCAGAAAAGCCTGATACTTTTTACCTTACCCTACACACCCCTAAATATATCAGTATACGGGGCCTCCCTGGTGGCTCAGGTGGTAAAGCGCAGCGCAGTAAAGCTGTCCGCAGCCTCTGCAGTGCCGGTTCGATCCCCACCAGCCGCGGAGCAACCCACATAGCGAGGCAGACCTCTCCTGTCTCGCCCACTGCTCCCCTCAGCAGTATATTTCAGTCAGTTTGCCTGTTCTGTTCCCCACTCTGTCTCTGGTGAATCCTCTCACTCTCCCGCACATCTGGCCTGTACCCCAGTTCTTGTATAAATAAATCAATCTTAAATAAAATAAAATAAATATATCAGTATACATAACCAAAGGAAAAGGATTAAAATACTTCTACAGGGATCTTCTCCTTTAAGACAGAAACTGAACTTGGCTTCCAGAATAGTGACCTGTGAGCAGTCCTGTGAGACTGCTTAGCTGGAACTGGACTTCACGTGACCGCCTGACTGGCTGAGATCACACACAGCTAAACTCACTTTACATTTATTTGTTGGAAATCACATCTTCGTTGTGAACCAAATCCTACTAACACTTGCTCAATCAAGGAGGCAGCCTGCTAGGAACCAGAATAGCTTTCACTGATTCAAGGACTTCACAGATCCCTCATCTCCCCTTCCTTCCTTCCTCCTAGCATTGCATTTGACTGGAGTCCCCAGGCCTGAGCTGACATGTGTTTACAGGTCGAGCTCCTGCACAGACTTCCTGTACTGAATCTTGGTATAAATGTTGGAGAGAGTGAGTTTGTTTTGTATCTAGTGAGTGGATGGGCTGGTTTTGGTCCCTCATCTGAGGCCAGATAGATAATAGTGCAAATATGGGCAGCTGAGCATAGTGGGCAGAGAGTGTACATAGGTTAGCGATTCCAAATGGGACACCACTTAAAAACATTCATTGCAACTCTGATTTCTCCATATTAGTTCATAATGTTATAGCTCCCTTGAAGTCAATTAGTCATCCAGGTAGACCGTAGGTATCTAAGTGCATACAGTCAATAGCTTAGGATGTGGAACTATTTTTCTTCACAATTTAGGAAAATTTTCACAGTTTCTTTTTACTTGAAGCGCTGTGTGAATTTAATTCTTGGGTTTAGGTATGTTCCTTTGTTATATCTTCCTTTGTTTGAAAACATGCTGGTTATAACATATACTGCCACAGAGAATTAGAACTTACTAGGAAAACTTGAGTAGCAAATGTTCCATTTTTCGGTGGATTCACAGATGGAGCAAAACATAATAAGGAAGTGATTTTGGTTTGTTTTTTTTTTTGACTTTGATGCCTGGTTATGTCTTTTGTAACTTTAGTTTGGTCAATAAATTGGTCACCTATTGTCAGCCCAAGTGGAAAAGCTTTTGAAAAATTGGTAAAGGAAGTTAAATAAAACTACCATATGACAGATAATGCTGGCTATATGTATATGTGGGTGTATTTTTAATTTTGTTTTAGTAACTTTTATCCCCCCACTTCATCCCCTCCATAGGATGACAATAAACTGTTAAAACAGCAACTTAAAGATTTCCAGAATCATCTTAACCATGTAATTGATGGTTTGATTCGTCCAGAAGAAGTAGCAGCTCGTGTGGATGAACTGAGAAGAAAACTGAAATCAGGAGCAGGAGAAATAAGGTAAGGGGAATCAAGCACCCTGAGTAGAGAGTGGGGTGAGTTGTAAATGTTAGGGTCAGTGATGAACTTACCTTCCCAAGTGTGTGTTTGTTTCCTTACACCCGCCCTTATACCACTGTGACCCTTTCTCCCTTCCCCTCCTCCCACCCTCCTCTTCAGAACCTTGCTTCATTTATTAATATCTGCTAGTTTTTATAAGTATTTTGTTTTATTGAACTGCCTGCTATGTAAATGTCTCATGTTCGTCCTTGTCATTTTGACTTGCTTTACTGCATGTAATTCTGTCAATCTCATTCCATTTTGCACTTAGGAAATGCTCACTGAGTTGCTATGTCGCCAGCATATTTGTACCCAGCATCAAAAATAAAATGCCATGTTACCATTTTTTTTGCCCCTTACCAGAATCCATAGTCCTTCAGATGTCTTAGGGAAGAGTCTTGCTGATTTGCAAAAACAACTCAGTGAAATCCTTGCACGCTCCCAGTGGGAAAGAGAGGAAGCACAAGTGAGAGAAAGAAAACTGCAAGAAGAAATGGCTCTGCAACAAGAGAAACTGGCATCTGGACAAGAAGAGTTCAGGCAGGCCTGCGAGCGAGCTCTGGAAGCAAGAGTAAGAAAAGGGCAAGAGGCAGCTAGAGGGAAGCATTTGGCAAATATTCGTGTTTTTCAGCAAATTACAATGCTCTCTTTATCATGTAAATAAAGTATAATTATTGTTATTTTTACTTATAACTAGTCAAGCTGGGTATGACTAAAATTCATCTCTGAAAATGTTTACTGATGTCAAAGTTAGGCCTCTATGAGTTTTCCTAGTTTTGGAAACATGCAGGTATATCACACCATATTGCTGGAGTATATTGTGTGATGCCAGAATCTGATTTTTTGGTACAATTATTTCAGTGATGAGGCAAATACTAAAATGGATGCTAGGGAACATTCAAGATAAAGCCATCTCCCATGGTTCATTAGTATAAAATTTCATCATGCTCCTTAGTCAAATGAATTTCCTAAAAAGTTTTTATTTTGCTCAAAAACCATCTTTGAAACTTGATTTCCCCACAGATTAATTTTGATAAGAGACAACATGAAGCAAGAATCCAGCAGTTGGAAAATGAAATTCACTATTTGCAAGAAAATCTAAAAAGTATGGAGGAAATCCAAGGCCTTACAGATCTCCAACTTCAGGAAGCTGATGAAGAGAAGGAGAGAATTCTGGCCCAGCTCCAAGAATTAGAAAAAAAGGTTGGGAAAACTAGAAGAGTGATATGCGTGGGTCCTTGCTGCTGAGGTCCTTTCCCTGGCTGCATTGCCGGCCCGGATGTGAACCTGACCTGGGGAAAACCTGACTGCGTGTCATCAAATCTAGGGGCTGAGGCCAGGAGGTCGTTGGAGGTAGAAACGAGACCTGGGGATGTAAGTAGTGACCTCAGAGTTGCTGGATGGCACTTAAACGCTATGAACATGTTTTTTCCTAGCCCACCGGAACATCTCTGTGGAAAATTACTTTGAACCCTTCATCTTCTTTTCTAATACCTACCCTGACCTGTCCTTGAATTTCTCCATTCCACCTCAGCCAGCTACTCCCATGGTCCACATCCTAGACCTTGTCCAATTCAGAGATTGTGTGTTTCTGCCCCCTCTGAAATCTTAAACTGAAACATTCCATTCTGATCATAAACTCTTATCTGCTAGTACCCTCATACTGTTTGACAATTTTCACACTATTGAGAATTTCAGTGCATTAGGCTCTACCTTTTCTGTCAAGTCTTCCTGTTTTTATGTTTCTCCTTGTCCAAGTTAAATTTCAACTTAAAGTCTGCCACAATTATCAATTTTTTTGCAAATATGTATGTTCAAATCCCTTGTCCTTTTCTCCTATCTTATTTCTGACACTTTTCACTCTTCACACGACCCCCTCTCCCTTCTCCCAGCCTCAGTGAATGACTCACTTCATACTTCACTGAAAACCCATCAGTCAGAACCCATCAGTCCAAGTCCCATGGAGTCAGCTTCCAAAAGGCACTAGGCTTGGCACAGGGCAGGTGGCAGTGAACAGAATCCCTGCTCTCATGGAGTTGCGATCATAACTCATTGCTACCAAATGACTCATATGTTTAATGTTTCTTTTCTTTTAGAAGAAATATGAAGATGCCAAATCTCAAGAGCAGTTCCTTGGTTTGAATAAAGAACTGAAGAAACTAAAGAAAGCTGTAGCTGCCTCTGATAAGCTGGCCACAGCTGAGCTCACCATTGCCAAAGACCAGCTGAAGTCCCTTCATGGAACAGTTGTGAAAATTAACCAGGAGCGAGTGGAGGTGAGTCACATGTACAGAATTAGTTTCACCAGTGCTGCTGTCATGAAAAACATAGCAACTTGCATTACTGACTTCTCATAGAAGTTAGCTATTTTATAAACCACTGTACATTTGTCTGTTTCTCTTCGCATCTGAAGGTTAGATTTCCCCCAGCCCAGCCCCACCAGGGTCCTTTATTCTGTGGAGTTGTGCAGGGACCCATCAAATGAAGCATACATACCTCTCTCAAGGTGCAGGATCTGCCTGGGGAAGTAGCAGTCTATGCACACCTGAACAGAGGTCTTTGACCCTCCTGAACCTCAAACTTTTCATCTTGTGCAGTCAGATGATAATATGTCCCCTCCTCGAATGTTAATGACTGCTGGGATAAGTCTGTTTTAATCTTTATAAGGTGCGGATGCTAATAGAGCACAGGAGAGGAAATGATGAGCGTCCGGAGAGATGCCAGTCACAGAAGACTGTAGAACCACTCAGAAAAAATTAGCCTCCTGATCTTTCTGATGCAGCACCCTGCCCAGTTGGCCACCACAGAGGGGTAGAGCAGGCGGCCACGTGGTGGGGACAGCACAGGTGTCCTGTCCCCTCTTGGTGCTACCTCTTAAGGGATTTCAGGCAGGCAATATGAAGGAAACAAAAGAACCTGTCTGACAGGAAGGAAGAATGAGAGGACAACCTTGATAGCAGGGCGCCTTTCTCCCACCTCTGTCCCAACAGGAAATGCAAGAAACAGAGTGGTTCAGCAGAAAGGCAGCACAGGCGGCCAGGGATCTGACACGAGCAGAAGCGGAGATTGAACTCCTACAGAATCTTCTCAGGGAAAAGGAGGAACAGGTCAGTGCTAGTGCCCTCCTCTTTACTGGGTCCTGATGAGTTCCTGAAAGACTGAATTACTGTAGGCAATGGGTCAAAGAATTTGAAGTGCAACCAGTCGTTACTCAATACTCTATTCCTCTGCTGTGTTCCAGGCACAGTGTAGTTTAAATATGAGGAATAATCCCAAGTACATCTGGGAAAGAATATTTATTAGTGATTTTGTGTGTGGTTTTTCAATAGTTTCGAATTGAGATGGAGAAAGTAGACGTTGGCACTGGAGGAACAGACTCACAGGTGCTAGAAATTGAAAAGATGAATGAAACAATGACGAGACAAAGGACAGAGATTGCAAGGCTGCGGAATTTACTGGACCTCACCGGGACTGGTAAGGTATTAGGCTTTGATTTAGGTAGTGGTTTTGTAGTTATTCTAAAATCAAATCATGCTATTTGGCTTTTACTTTTAACAAACCTATTTAACTGTTATAGATCACTTCCATGCTTGATTTATGTAACTGTGATAACCAGCAGGATATGTTGATCCTCTTTAAGTGTTAGAAAAAACTTGTCACCAACAGGTGGGGTGAAAATCGGTTTTGCAGAACTGATAAAACTCATTAGCTCTCGCTGGAATCACTTTTGTATCTAGAGACAGAGGAAGTAGATGATTTCATGCTCAGCTTCATAGAAAGGCTTTCTTTTACAGATAACAAAGGAAGCTTCGAAAACATTCTGGAAGAAATTGCAGAACTCCGGCGGGAAGTTTCTTACCAGAATGACTACATCAGCAGCATGGCAGATCCTTTCAAAAGACGAGGCTATTGGTATTTTATGCCGCCACCATCATCATCAAAAGTAGGAAGTCTGTGGTGCTGGGAATGTCTGTTGAATTTTCTTGAAGAAAGTGTGACAGTGTTCCCTTCCCCAATTTTGTGAGCAGTTGTCAAGAACAGCTTCTCTATGCTAAGCCACATGTTGAGGTTTTTAAGGGTGTTTCATATTTGAGGTGAAAAGAGACCCATCCCTGGGAAGATGGCTCTGGCCTGTTTGGGCTCAGGTGGCATGTTGTTGAATGAGGATGCCATGAGGGGAGCAGCCTGGACAGCTTGTTGAAAATAGGTGTGGAATTGTACAGAGGCTCAGACAGAAAACAGGCACCTGGACTTCACTTCATTTGAACAGATGCTCGTTCAGTCCAGAATGGAGAGCAGGTTTAGTCCCCGCTCTCAAATACCTCATGGGACACATATGCCGATGTCATTGCAAAATAGTGACATGCGTGTGACAACTGACTTGACCTGTGTGCTTTAGTGAGAAGGGAAAAGGATTCCTGTCCTGGGGGAGTTGAGGAGGGAAAGCTTCATGAGCACTTGGTGCGCCTCAAGAATTGGGCCTTTAGGTGGGAGGAAGCAGTTTGTGTGGAAGAGGTGAGTTGCTTTAGCATTGGCATGGAGCCTGATGGGGCTGGAGAGCTGGATGGGAACAGTGAAGGTGAAGCTAGAAAAGTAGATTGGGGTCATGTCTTTTTTTAAAAGAACCTCAGAATCCTTCCACCTGATTAGGTAGGCCTTGGACAACTGAGGTCATGTAATAAGATCAGGACTGTAGTTAGGAAAAATAATTGGCTGAGTGTAGACACTGGACTTGTGGCAAGTGAATGTTCTGTGTTACTTTTGAACTCATTCAGGTGAAGAATAGAAGAAACCGGGACTAGAGCATTGGAGCTGGAGCAAAGGGGGTGGGATTGAGGGATGGGCCAGACTTGGTGCCTGAGTGTGGGAAGAGGAGAGACCTGTGACTAACACTCATGCAAAGCAGTGGGTCTGAGTGACATCCTGTTAGAATCAACAGAGGAACAGCAGTCAGGGAAAAGCATTTCCTACACCCCAAAGAATAGAATCTGAAATCCTTCTCCAAAAATCTAAAAGAAAGTCAATATTTTTGGCACAGTGGGGTGGAGGTAGAAGCTGTAGGTTACAGCAAAACATTGTAAGCCTGAGCTGGGTGAGGGTTTGGGGGACAGACCTACAGAGTGGAAGGAGGTGGCAAGGAGCAGAGTAGAGCTTTACCACCACACCAGCTCCCAGGTCATGGGAAACGGATATCCCCAGATTCCCTTGAAGTTCACTGCATTCCTTTGCTCCATCGCGGACAAGGTCAGAGAAGGGAACCCACTGGGAAAGATGGGCCTGAGGTGAGGCTGGCTCGATTAGGGAGAACTTGCATTCCCTTCTCACTCATGGGAAGCTGCAGCATAAAATTAACCCAGGCAAGGGAGCAGATTACATGCTTTTCCCATTTCAGTGTAGTCAAGGACTTGTTACTTTTAGAACTTCATACCTAAACACAGGAGAGGAGAGGAATGTTATGAAGTAACAATTTCTGAAGTCATCAGTAGACATCTGTTTGGGTCTGTTGCTTTCACCACATTTCACACCTTGCACTTTCACAGGGCAGTGTGATGTGGCCCAGCCATGGCACACAATCCACCCCTCTGCTTGCCTCCCTCATGCTGCCATGTCAGCTAAGTTCACCTGCCTTAAGAGGGACAGAAATAAACTAAACCTTGTGTCCGGGGCTGCAGCTTACAGGGCCATGTAATCATGTCTCACTTCTGTCTGTGAAAAATGAGAATTACAACATATTTTAAAAAATCAGTTCTCTCTTAGCTTTGCAGTAGATTTTGACATTTCTTTCTATTTGTAATCAGTGTTCAGCCATCTTTCATTTTAGGTTTCCAGCCACAGTTCCCAAGCCACCAAGGA
Source organism: Talpa occidentalis (assembly GCF_014898055.3). Taxonomy (NCBI): domain Eukaryota; kingdom Metazoa; phylum Chordata; class Mammalia; order Eulipotyphla; family Talpidae; genus Talpa; species Talpa occidentalis. The sequence goes on from NW_023605083.1 coordinate 70,921,589, forward strand.
CTCTGGAGTTGGCCTAAAGTATGCAGCCTCAACTCCTGCTGAGAAAACACACCCCGAGCAGCAGGATGGCAAGGAAGGCAGTGGGCCGCCCCCTGCCCTAGGATACTGGGTTTATTCTCCCATCAGGAGTGGGTTACGTAAATCATTTTCAAATAAAGGTAAATCATATAAGGGAAGTAGCTTTTCTCTTGCCTATGTAATCACCTTATTGGTTCCCTGATAGTCATAAGACACAGTCTGAGCTCCTTAGCCTGCTTTGCAAGGCCCACTGTGGTCTGGTTGTGGCCAGTGACCTCTTGTCTCACCTCTCAGAGGTGAGACTGCTCATGTCAGCATAGCCAGCTGGTTAAGATACTCACTGCATGCTTTGTTCCTCCATGTTTTAAACCTTGTCTTTGAAATGTTCTCCTTTCCTCTCTCAATCCTATTCCTACTCATCTTTCAACAAGTCCCAGAGCCTTGAACAACATGCCTTCTACGGAATCTTCCTCCAGCCTGCCTCACCCAGGCGGGCGGACCGTTGCTTTGTGCTCCCAGAGTATGGCATCCTTGTATCCTGGCATGAAATAGCTTTACTGAAACGAAGTGTTATAGGGCTGTCTTCTAAAGCTCGGGGGCATGTGTGTGAGAGAGAGAGAAAGAGACAGACACCTGGGTAAATCCTACTTATGTTATCCTAGGCAAATTCTTTCACTGCTCTGGCACTGATATCTGTGAAATGGGCATCTGAGAATTTGTTCATTCAGGAGCTACTTACCGAGTGCTGCCATGTGCGAGGGTCTGTCACCATGATGAGCATAGCTCCTGCCTAGAGGAGAATCAGCAGCAAGCAGCACCTTAGGAGAATGCTGTGTTTCACGGCCGTGGTAAATGCCGAGAACTGGCTCTCATGGCACGTGTCTGTTACTCTTCTCTGTAGCATGAAGCAGGTACCTGAATGATGCAAAAGGAAGGGAGGGAAGAAGGAAGGCATAAGGAAAACCTCAAGTGTCAGCCACTAAAGATAATCTAATCCTCACTTCAGAACTGCTTTTTACCATTTTTTCAGATTTTTATTCTCATATCTCTAGTATCTTGGCCTAAGTGCTGCAGTCCTTTACTAACTTGTTTATTGAGAAAGCCATGGGAGTAAAGCACTCTGCTTTCTTCTTCCCAACATGCAGACAGTGGAGGAGACAGCCAGGAGGAGAGTGAGCTGGAAGACCAAGAGGACCGCACCTTTGTGCCCCCCTCCGGGTACATGGTATACACTGTGTTTCCTGATGGGTCTCCCGTCCCCCAAGGCATGGCCCTATATGCACCACCTCCACCCTTGCCCAACAATAGCCATCCTCTCACTCCTGGCACTGTTGTGTATGGCCCGCCACCTGCTGGGACACCCATCGTGTATGGGCCTCCACCCCCCAACTTCTCCGTCCCCTTCATCCCCGTGGGCGTGCTGCATTGCAATGTTCCGGAGCACCATGACTTAGTAAGTACAACGTGGGAGACCCCTGTTTACTCTGTGTTCATAACTGAATAAGATTATATACTTAGTAGTTGACCTGTTTATGAATAAGTGACATCCCAAAGTATGTTTGATAGCTGATTTTGGAACCGAGCAAGCATTCCCTCATTAAAATATTATTCTGGACAGTCATTTGGATAACAGACCAGTCTACAAACCTGATTTAACCTCTTACAACAAAAATGCTTTTAGTATTACCCATGGTTATTGACAAGTACTGTGTTAATGTGCATGTGTAAGTATGTCACATGCTTGTGCCTGTAGCTGTGCACATCTGTGTAAGGTCTGTGTGTGTCCACATGCGTCACATGTGTGTGAGCAGCTTACAGCAAGGTTTTGGTGGGGATAATCCTCTGGGTGGTGGGATTCATTGAATATTCCTTCTTTTTGTAGTTTTATATATGTATATTGTATGTACAACTCATAGTCTGTTTTTCTTGTGTAATGTTATAAGAATTTCCCCATCATTTTATAAATGTTTTAAAACTATTTTAATGGCACAGTACTTTTTTATTTGTAGGCACGATAGCCAACTTAACTGTATAAATTTTTACTGTATTTCATACTCTTTTTTCAGGCTAGATTCTGAAAAGTGAGCACTAGATTACCATGCATTTCCAGGGTCAGAATAGCAGATACATTATCTTGTCAGTCTTCAGTGTACTTGGTACTTAATAATATTCTAGCAACTCCACGTTTGATTATCTCTCAAGCTAGTTCTTTTACCTCTACCAGTACTTAGCCTTTTCTGTAATTTCCCAGAAACACCTTTATAACTCCATATGTTATTTCTTCAGCCCAGTTCTTTCTCCTTTCATTTGTTCTTCAAAACTCAGGCAAAACACCTCTTGGGACAGCCTGTCCCCACACTCCCCTCTCACATACCCCAATGGGGAGAGATCCCCGTGGCTGCCTCTCCTGCCAGATGCTCCACCTGAAGGCAGAGATTATCCTCAAGAGGTGCTTGGTGAATGGTTATAACCATAGTTGGACTGAGGAAAAAGATAAAAGCTCTGTTAGTCCAACAGTTTTATCTGTGGTGTGTGAAAAAAATTCATTTGACTTAATTTTTCTCTTCATACTGAAGTCTTAGAAGCTGCCACTGTTTTCACATCACAGATACCACTTCATCAACTTTTGGCAGGAAGGAAAGGAAACATTGGTGTTTCACTATTGCATTTTTTTCCTTTTCAGGAGAATGAAGTTTCAAGATTAGAAGATATAATGCAGCATTTAAAGTCTAAGAAACAGGAGCGGTGGAAGAGCACATCCAGGCAGCATTCTGAGAAAGAAATAGAAGAACTGCATGATAATATTGACATTCTTTTGCAAGAAAAGAAGGACTTAGAGCATGAAGTAGAAGAATTACAGATAACCATCCAGAAACATCATCAGCGAAAGTAATTATTCGTCATTTTGTAATTCAGATAAATATGAGTTTGTTAAGATAACCTGTATCAGTATTGTCCAATAGAACTTTCTGTGATCTTGGCAGTGTTTTAGATCTATACTGTCCAAAATAGTAGTCATTAGCCTCATGTGGCTAGCAAAGCTCTTGAAATGTGACTAGTGGAGCTGAGGGACATACTTTAACTTAATAGTCACATGGTGATTGCCAGACTGATTAGTGCAAGTCTGAATTCTCTTGACCAGTAATCCAAATCAGCTCATGTAGTCCCTCGTGGAGAATGACAGCCATCCCCTCTCCCAAGTTTCCTAGCTACAAACATATCAGAGTTCTTCAGCTCCTCCTCTTCCCTCACTCCTCCAGGCATTTAGTTGCCTCCAAGTCCTACTGACTATACATAAAGGGCACTTGTCCCCTTCTTCCACTCCCACTGCCCTGGTCTTTAATCAGTCTCTTCCCAGGTCATTGTAATAGCTTTTGCACTGACCTTCCATGTCTAGTCTCTTTCACTTCATTCTACTCTGGACATGGCCACTAATCTGACCATGCCTCTCCCATATGACTCAATCCCATTATATAATACATTGTCCTTCAGGAGCTGAACCCTGCCTGTGTTTATCCTTCTCGTGCCCACACAGTGTTTGTCCTGGTGCTGCTTGCTTCTCTGTGGTTTCTCTGAGCATCATATTTTTTCCTGCCTTCCCACCTTTGCACATGCTGTCCTCGCCCTCAGATGCCTTTCTCTGCCTAACTCCAGTGTGTCTGGATGAAGGTCAGGGATCCTCTCTTACACGAGGTGTTTCTCATTCCCTGCTCCCACAGTTGAGGCTGACAGCCTTGAGCATGGTACTCCTCACACCATGTCGTGAGGCGCCTAGGAGTCAGCAGTGGGCCTCCCCTCTATGCTCCCGCCGCCTGCACAGGGCCTATTAACCAGGGCAGCATCTGCTGCCTGGGTCAGTTGTATAGGAGCTCATTTTCTGCAGTAGCTTGTAAAATATGACGGCTCCCTAGTTTTTGTCGTCTAGGCAAGACTGGTCCAGGCACCAGGGTTGGAGGGAAACCTGTGGTGGACACAGGTCTTTTAATAAATGTGTGTATGATTTTTTTCTAGAGACTTCATTGATGGAAATTATGAGACTCTTATGAATGAACTAGAAATAGAAAAGTCTCTCAAACACCATGAAGATGTTGTTGATGAAATTGAGTGCATTGAGAAGACCCTTCTGAAGCGCCGAGCAGAGCTCAGGGAAGCTGACCGACTCCTGGCAGAGGCTGAGAGTGAACTCTCAAGCATCAAAGAGAAGGTGTGTTCTGTTGTGGTTTGGGGTGAGACATAGCTTACTGCCTTCAACATGAAGGATTAGAAAGAAAACATGAGAAGAGCAGTCATCTATATCAGACAGCTGGTCTCCAGGCTGGATTCTGCTGGGAGCTGGGAGAATTGGGGTCAGTCTTAAGTCCCTGAGCTTTGCTTTCCTTATTTATAAGTATCTGTAAGTACCTAGGCTGTACAGTGTGAATTAAATGAAGCTCCCAGAGTCTTATAATTCTTAATACACCTCATGTCTTCTCCTGTGTCTTTTTAAAATTATTTGGGCTCTAAGATTTGTATTTATTAAATAGATCGCTGTTTTAGTCTTATAAAGCAATAAGGGGCCTCACAAGATTCCTACTCTTTCTTTGTTCTCCAGGTTCAGTGCTATAAAGTCAAATAACTTTTTGGTTTAAGGTAGTATTTAGACTAAAACACAGAAGGAAGTTGGGCAAGAAGAGGAGGTACCATTTGTTGAGCCCCCATTATGGCTACATGTTGTCTGTTTTATAAATACCACTTTATTTAATCTGTAAGACAGTTATTAGCCCTTCACAGATAAAGCCCAGAGAGGCTGGAAATGCACCCAGGATCACACAGCTATAGTTCTGCCTCACCAAGAGAGCTTTTTAATTAGATGAGAATTCCAGGATGAAAACATCCCTTACCCACAGAACTTCTCAAGAACTACTATTTGTACATTGTTGCTTTTCCATGGACTGATTTTTAAGTTTTTAGAACTCTATTACCTAGGAGCTGAGATGGATGGTTTATTAAATTCTGTGAGCAGTGGCCTTTGATAAGGATGGAAAAGCATTCTTGACTCTTTTCAGGTGGTCGGTTCCTTCTGTCACATGTTAGATCACTGTGTAAGAAAGTAACTGTGAGCAGAACTAAGGAAGAATTTATCACTGGTCTGTAAAAGAAAATCAGTGAAACTGATAAGAGGAAGAGGGAGTAAGTGACCAAAGCTAATAAGCTCTTCCCCCTTCATCCTCCCAAAATGGCTCTGGTAAGGAGGAAATGAAGGGAGAAAGTGCTGCCTTTGTGAGGAATGTGTCAGATGCATTAACATCTGACTTAGGAGAGGAAAAACTGCTTAGCAGCATGGCCTTCTGGAGTTAATAGTGAGTTCTGTCTAATAACATTGCTGATGAAATTAATGGAAATGCACAATCTGAAATGGAAAGAAGTATGGCAAAATATCTAGCTCTTCAGATACCTACCAGCCCTTCTGCATCCACAGGATCCTTTAGTATATTAGCTTAACATACAGCACTTCTGATTTTAGTGCAAGTGCAGATCTTGATTTTTTTGACTGAAGGTGAATCACTGCTCAACCAAGTGCCAACCAAACTCTATTTTTGGACCTTGGATGACATTGTTTAAACCTCTTATTTCATATTTCAGACAGAAAAAGAAACCAACTTGTTGGGAAAAAAAACAACAACAACCTGTTTTTGCCAAATCTCACATAGGAATATTTTGAAATGTTTCAAAAGTATTTATTATTTGTGTTTATCAGCCATAATGAATTAATTATCATTTCAGATTAATGAAGTTTTTTTAAACTTGATAACATCTACGGTATAAACAAGAACCCCTATGGGGAGGAAATACTGCTAAAATCACTTTATTGTCTCTTACTTGGATATTTTTATTTTATTTTTTTTTAAGACTTGTCTTTATTTATTACAAGAACCAGGGTACAGGCCAGATGTGCGGGAGGGTGACAGGATTCACCAGAGACAGAGTGGGGAACAGAACAGGCAGACTGACAAAATACATGGCAGAGGGGAGCAGCGGGCAAGACAGGAGAGGTCTGCTTCACCATGTGGGATTCTCGCCAGCCGGCTGGGATTGAACCCGCTCTGCAGAGGCTGCGGACAGCTTCACAGTGCAGCGCTGAACCACCTGTGCCACCAGGGAGGCCCTGGATATTTTTAGATGAAAAAAATGACGTGTAATTATAGATTCGACAATAATAGTGTCACAGATTATTTTTAAAATAAGTCATCCATTGTCTCACCACCCTCAAATGATTTTTATTTTTGTATTGCCCTCCAATCATTGAAACAGATACAGTTTCACATGGTTGTTCTTCTAATGCTTTTATCATTTTAAGTTGTTTTTTTTTTTTCAGCCAACTTACTATCGTTAACATTCTTCCACATTTAAGGTTATACCGTATTCCATTGTGTTGATGCATTATCACTGACTGAATCTATTATTTGTCAAGTTCCTTTATTATTTCATTATACAGTCGGCATTGTTGTATAGTTGTTCCTTTCTTCTGAATTCTTTTCTGAGAATTAAGAGTCAAAGTGAATGAACATTTTTATAAGTCTCTGTATTGCCTTATTGTTTTCCATGAATTGTGCTAGTTTATACTACCAGTAGCTGTGTGTAGGTATTGTAATTGAATTGCTTTTAATGACAATTTCTCTTCTAGACAAAAACTGCTGTTGAAAAGTTCACTGATGCCAAGAGAAATTTATTACAAGCTGAGTCAGATGCTGAGGAGTTAGAAAGGAGAGCTCAGGAAACTGCTATTAACCTTGTCAAAGCTGATCAACAGCTCAGGTAGGTGGAATCCCTAAGTCATTGATGTGTTCAATGAGATGAATGAAACGTTTGCCTCTAAGGGATAGTAATTGCTTTATGACAAATAATGCATGTTAAGTCTGAGGGGCTGAGGGGAAATAAAGTGTGTGTTTTAGATTGCTCCAGGCTGACACAAAAGACTTGGAGCAGCACAAAATCAATCAAGAAGAAATCTTGAAAGAAATAAACAAAGTTGTTGCAGCAAAAGACTCAGACTTCCAATGTTTAAACAAGAAGAAGGAAAAACTGACAGAAGAGTAAGTCGTCTCCTGTGGGGCTGCAAAGGGCTTGTGCTGGGAGACAGTGCTCGGGGGTCAGTGTCCCTTCGGGTCTGCTCTAGCGATGCTCATGCTTTCTAGATTGCAGAAGCTGCAAAAAGATATTGAGGCTGCAGAACGCAGTGAGGACCACCACCTGCAGGTCCTTAAGGAATCTGAGACCCTCCTGCAGGCCAAGAGAGCAGAGCTGGAAAAGCTGAAAAGCCAGGTACGGCAGTCAGTGCCTTATGTACCCCTCATGCCACTTTGAAACCCACATTCATAGGATGATTATCAAAAGTAGTACATGTTTGTTTCTGGAAGTCTGAAAAATAACACCCCAAAATGTAAAGCATCCACAAGGCAATACCACAGTGGTTAAGGGTAAAGTCCAATTCAAATTTGAATCCCATACAATACAGTAAAAGAAGTGAGTCTCAGGAAGGACAGACTCTGAAGTCGTTTATGTTAAATATGTTTATGGATGCTGAGTTTGTGTTTTCAGTGTATACCAGTACAGAAGTGGTCATCTGGTAATGGGGGTTATGAGAATTTTCTATTTTCTTCCTTTGGCATGTATATATTTTTCTGTAAACAATTGTTTTTGTCCTTAAAATTGTAAGTAATTTGTAATTTACAGAATGAATAAAGTTTTAAAATCCTTGCTTAACTTCACAAATGCGTTAAGGTGTAGATAAGAAAGTTCTTTGAAAAACCACAACCATTATTCTTGTTCTTTAGCTTTGACTTATGTGATTTTACATATGTGAGTTCAAGGTCTCAATTAAGCATCTCATTCCTGTACTCTCAGTGGGGCCTGTCTGATTTGCTGCTAAGATAATCAGAATTAGACTAGCTCCTAATTTCTCCCCTCTCCCCCATGCCTTTTGCTGGACTAAATATTCTCTCTCTTAGCACTGAATCTACATGGCATTTGTCAAGCTTTACAATCTTCCCTTTTTGTTACTGCAGGTGACAGGCCAGCAGCAGGAGATGGCTGCCTTGGACAGGCAGTTAGGACATAAGCGGGAGGAGCTGCATCTACTGCAGGGAAGCATGGTCCAGGCCAAAGCTGACCTCCAGGAAGCTCTGCAGCTGGGAGAAACTGAAGTAGCTGAGAAGTGCAATCACATTAGGGTATGTTTTCCATGAGGTTCTCCTAAGAGTCATAGCGTTGTGCTGTAGATTTATTTTGAGATATCTTTATTACTTCTTCCTGAAATGCATATATAAATCCCTAAATCTTAACTCCACTGTAGCATCACTTTGATGGTGTGTTATGTGTCCATGCTGGCACAGCTGTGTATGACTGCCCCAGGTTTTCTGAATCTGCCCAACGTTTTCCTGTCTCTGTGTCTGTCTCATGCTATTTCTTCTCCAGAAACTCCCTTTCCCCCACCACTAGCCAGATCCTACCCATTTTTCATGCCCAGCTTCAGGCCACTAAGACAACTTCCCTGACATTTCCTTTGCCCTAGAATGTGTCTCTCTCTACTGAGTGTGATAGCACTCTGTTCTTTTCCTGGGGCATCTTAGCCCTTCGTGCCTCATTTCCCAGCAAGATGCTAGGTACCCTGAGGGCCGGAGAGGGGGGGTAAATTAAACCTTTTTTTCTTTCTAATACATTGCCTTGCACTTAAATATGGTGTTATACATCTAAATGAATATATATAATGTTAATTTCTTCTGTATATGCAGAATATTTATATGTGCCATAAAATATGGTGCTGTTTGTAATATAGAAGGAAAAATGAAAACTTGTTTTCAAATTATAATTTCTGTGAATTGAGAATTACCAACAAAAGAATATTTCCATTTATAATTTTGAGGAGGGAGGCTGACCCTTTTTTTTTTTTTTTTTTTTTTTTTTTTCACAGGAAGTAAAATCTCTTCTAGAAGAACTGAGTTTTCAGAAAGGAGAACTGAATGTCCAGATTAGTGAAAAAAAAACTCAACTTGCACTTATAAAGCAAGAAATTGAAAAAGAGGAAGAAAACCTTCAGGTAGTTTTAGGGCAAATGTCTAAACATAAAACCGGTAAGTTAAAACAACGTTATAATGTTTGAGTATACATAAAAATACAAATGATCAAATAAATTTAAACATTAACCTTACTAGTAATAAGCAAAGAAAAGTAGATTATAAAAAGCACATGTTATTTTCTGCCATTCAAATTGATAAAATTTATTTAAATGCAACATAATCACATTACTGACTAGAGTGTGTTGAAGAGCATATATAGGTTGTAGATTATTTATATAAAATGCAATAGTTCACTCTTGGTGATACAAATGCTATTTTTTGGCAATATTATTTCTGATATCAGTAGCATTATTTTCTGCTTCATTTTGTGGCTCTCTCCAAGTTCATTTAATAGCATGGACCATACTTTGTTTCTGTTAGAACTAAAGAATATTCTGGACATGTTGCAACTTGAAAACAATGAGCTACAAGGTTTGAAGATACAACATGACCAAAAGGTGTCTGAGTTAGAGAAGACTCAGCTTGAAATGCTAGAGGTAATAAGTGAAGCCATGTTTCTCTTAGCAAACTGCAGTCTTTCCCTTTTAACATGTTTGAATCCTCTTTTATTTGGTTTAGGAGAAACTGGAGTTAGAAAACTTGCAACAGACAGCTCTGCGGCAGAAAGGGGAAATAGAGTGGCAAAAGCAGGTCCTTGAGAGAGGCAAACGGGAAATAGAACAAATATCTGCTGAGACACGAGCATTACAATCCTGTCTTGAGTCTTTGAGTAAAGAAAAGGAAGACCTTGAAGATAAATGTGACAGCTGGGAAAAAAAGTTGGAGCAAACCAAACGGTAAGAGCAGAAACAGATTAAGTTGGCAGGATCACTTATTGAAAGCTAAAGCATCGTAAACACTATTAAAGTAAAAAATGTTCAACAAACTCAGTCTCATAATACAGTTCACTGATAGTATTTTGGGGAGAATGTCCACTTCGACCACCCCAAGGCATTCTTTAAAATAACCTGTTGTGATTTTTCTAAGTACAATAACACATGCTGGAAGATATAAATAAAAGAAGAAATATACCTTGTTTGTCGATGGGAACACAATATCACAACAAAATAATGTCTCAATTGATCTGTAGATTCAAAACAATCATAAAGTCCCAACAGACTTTTTTTTTTTAAAGATTTTTTTTTTTTTTTAATGTATCCAAGAACTGGGGTATAGACCAGAGGTGCAGGGAGATAAGAGGATTCACCAGAGACAGAGTAGGGAGAAGAACAGGTGGATCTACTGAAATACACTGCTGAAGGGAGCAGCAGGCAAGACAGGAGAGGTCTGCTGCACAATGTGGGTTTTAGCTCCCTGGCCAGGGATGAAACTCACATTGCAGTGGCTGGCAATAGCTTGATAGTGCTGAGACTTTAGCCCCTGTGCCACCAGGGAGGCCCCAACAGACTTTTTAAACAGAAGTTGACAATATGGTTCTAAAATCCATACAGATATGCAGAGGACCTAGAATAGAATCCAGCTGTAAAAAGGGAGTGAAATGTTGCTACACAAAATGACATCGATGCATCTCAAAGTAATTGTGTGTTAGTGAAAGAATCCAGACAAAACAAGTCCATCCTGTTTGGTTCCACTTATGGGAAAGAATGCAATAAATCATATACATACAGTTGTTGAAAAACTTGTGTTTCATGCTTTTTTACTGATCAGAAGTTAGCAGTCTAGTCTAACCACTCAGATTTTTGGAATTCTGAATGCTATACATATTTTTATCCCTGATTTTATAAAACTTAAATTTAGGGAGTCACTTTTGGAAAAAGCTCATTTGGAAAGATAAAAAAATTTCTTTGGAAAATGAGTTGAAGAGCTTTAATTTTGTTAATATTTATAATTATTTAGACTCCATAATTACATCATGAAAGCATAACAGTATTCCTCAGCTATCTCTTCTGTGTACTTGAACATCTTGTATTTGACAGTCTGACTTTTCTCTGCTTGTATGGTAGGGTTTTAGCAGCTACAGAAGAGAATAGCAAAATGGAACAGTCAAACTTAGAAAAGTTGAGATTGGATGCCAGAAAACTGCAACAGGAGCTAGACCAGTTAAACAGAGACAAGCTCTCACTGCATCAAGACATCACAGCAATGCAGCAGCAGCTACGAGGTAAAAGGCTCCCCTGGGAGAGGTGTGGCTCTTCCTTTTGGTAGATTCTTTTTTGAAATGCATGGTTTTCCCACTACAGAAGTAATTAATGCAAATGAGAATGGAGTTTCTTTTAGAAGTAACAAGAATGTTCTAAAATTAGATTGTGGTAATGGTTGAATATACTTTTTTTTTTTTAAAGATTTATTTATTTATTTTATATAAGCACTGGGTACAGTCAGAAGCGCGGGAGGGTGAGAGAATTCACCAGAGTCAGAGCGGAGAATAGAGCAGGCAGACTGACGAAGTACACTGCTGAGGGGAGCAGCGGGCGGCAGGAGAGGTCTGCGCATCATGTGGGACCCTCCTCCGGTGGCCGGGGAGCAGTCGGGGATCGAACCGGCGCTGCAGAGGCTGCAGGCAGCTTCGCAACCCAGCGCTCAACCGCTGAGCCACCAGGGAGGCCCCTGAATATACTTTTTAAAAAAGCCATTGAATTGTATAGTTGAGGAGAAACAAGAGGTATGTGAATTATATTGCAGTAAAGCTGTCAATTCCTATTTCTTAGAGAACAATTTAAAAACATATCAAGAAGATGAGATAAAAATTATAATTGATCTTCCCCCTCAGAGATAATTCCTATTATCAGTTTAGTGAATATTCTTCCAGATTTTTTTTTTTTTTTTATTCTTCCAGATTTTTTATTGGTGTTCAGGGGGATAGGTGGAAAACAAAGATGCAAATAGCATGTTTATTACCAAATCTTTTTAAACATTCATGATTATTTAGGAAAAGTTACTAAGTAATTCTATTTGATAATGTATTTGTTGAGACAAAACCATTGCTGATAAAAAATTTATACCCTAGTTGTCTTCCTGAAAGGTTGTGCCAAATTTACATTTCTACCTAGCGTTGTAGAAGATACCTGTTTTTAAGCCATACATCATCAACAGTAGGTCTTACCTATCAATTTTCTTATTGTGAGGATTTGAATATGTACATCTCCAAAAATGGAGGCTTCAGCCCAGATCTGGGTTGTGCATATCATGCTGTCCTTTGGCTTTTAGTGAGATCATGTGGTATAGTCTTACATGTCACAAAAAGAAATTTAAATTAATTTCCACTCTACTTTTGGAAAAACTGATGGGAATATGAAAGATTTCTACATATGTACTTGTTCTTTTTATAAATGTTATTTCTGTAGAAAAACGAGAAGCAATAAACTCACTACAAGAAGAACTAGCTGATGTCCGAGACCATTTGAACCTAGCAAAACAGGTAAGCTTAACAAATGCTATCTAGTAGTATCCTGAAGGCATACAGACAGCTAGTTAAAATAACAAACAAAATAACAAACAACGGAAGTAAGCTGGCTCCTTTTCAGACCAGCAGATCTCAGAAGGTCACGGACATAACATAGACATCCTATGTACACAAGAGTTTTGAAGCAGAACAGTGGCTTTCTAGTCTGTTTTAGCCCTGGGACTCTTGAGTCAAAGCTAATGAGGAAGGTGATGTCTGGATCAGAGCCTCACTCCTCAGGGTTTCGGGGATCAAAATGACTGTCTCTTATCAGTGGCACAGAGGAAGAAGAAGCTGGGTTCAGATTTGAGCATTCAGTGAGGTACAAAGTAACTGCAGATCTGGACTCCTCCTTATTAGATGTAGAATAGACTGGATCCTTGTCTCTTGTACTGCCTACAATCCAGGGTCAAGGTAATTCAGTGTTGTCCTGTGAGAATAGTGCTACAATTCGAGTGCTAGCCTCAGTTTCCACTGGTTAAATTAAGGGTTGGATTAGACATCCAAATTCTCTTCATTCTACCTTTAGGATTCTGTGTTTATAAGATGAATGAAGCTTTAAAGTGTTCTTTCTTTAAAAAATTTTTTAGAAAGATCCTTATAAATATATTCTGTCACTACAGGTATAATTTTTCCAAAAATGCTTAATTTGGGGTCCTTAAAAAAGAAGTATTTATTGTTTTCTGAGATTTTCAACCTGTATATATATTTCAAATACTAACAAAGCCATTACTGTTAGCTCATTTCCCATAAGGATTAAACCTTTTCTTAGTCTTCATAGCAATCCTGTGAGGGTGGGTGTCACTTACTCCCACCTCAGTGACAAGACAACTAAAGCTCAGAAGACTTGAGTCTCTTGCTGAGGTTTTGACATCTTCTCTCATCTTAATATTTAGGTACTAAAAGGTGGAAACCAATGATTAAATTGAGTTCTAGGTGCCTTTGTTTAAATAATAAAGAATGTGGCACCTTTATTCTTCTGATTCTGTTAGACATAATAGTGACTGGAGTGGTCCTAGCTACCTCTGGTAAACATAGATGTGTCATAGTTTCAATTTTCCTTTCACCCAAAGGACCTGCTTCACACCACCCAGCGTCAGGAAGCCCTGCTCAGCGAGCAGACCAGGCTCCAGAAAGGCATCAGTGAATGGAACACCAAGGTTGAAGACTGCCGAAAAGAAGGGGAGACAAAGCAACAGCAACTTCAAATGCTTCAGGCTGAGATAGAAGAAAGCAAAGTCAAGCTAGCCCAACAAGAAATGGTACTATACACCTTTCTGGCTTTACATAAAAGGAAGCACTTTGTCACTTGTATGTTATTTGCTCCTGGAAGAAAGCTGCTGAAGTAGCCCCCCTGGGACAAACTTCCCTGTGTAACCAGGAGTAATTTTACACCCGCTCTTTGACATTTTGGTATTAATATTGACAGACTGTGAAGACTGTAGAACATTGGTTCTGGTTAGAAATTTGATGGCACATGCCTTTGCTGTTTAAATCTCCCCTCATGTGCTGGCCAAATGTTTCTTTGTAAAGGAAACTCACTTTCTGTCACTTAGAGTTGTTTTCTACTTTATATTGAACGGGAATCCATCTTAGCATCCATGAAGGTTCCCTCAACTTGGATACTGGGTATTAGTTATTTTATGACTGATTAAGGTTGTTCTCTATTCAGTTGGTTCAGAGACTCCAGAAAGAGATGGAAAGTGAAGAAAAAAAGTTCGAAGCCAGCAAAATGATGCTGAGGGAGCAGCAGCACCAGCTGGAAAAAGAATTAACAGACCAGAAAGGGAAACTGGACCAGGTAGTCACTGAAGTGTTAGTGGCTGAAGAGCGTGTCAGGACTCTGCAGCAAGAGGAAAAGTGGGGTGAGACCCTGGAGAAGACGCTTTCCCAAACCAGTATGTATCCTGAAACACTACTCTGAGGGGGGTCTCGCCTGCTTGTGAGGTGTGTAAAAGAGGGAAGCCCAGGCCCCCAACACAGCCCAGAGAGGGGATAGGGGAGGGGGGGTGGGAAGTAGTCCCGGGAGGTGAGGAAGCGGGTTCAGAGATGAAGGAACTGGTGCTTTGGGAAGTGAGATTTGACCTGAGCCTATCAGGCCACTTTACTTGTCTGCATTGCCTTCCTCAGACATGTCACCTCAACGGTTCACGGGTGATGTGGTGGTGGGAGCTTTATGGGATTACACCTGAGGGAAGAAATCAAATATTGTACAAAAATCATCAATGATGTAAAAATAAATAAATTTAAAAAAAAAAAAAAAGAATGTCATCTCAAAAAAGTGTGACATGAAGGTGAAGCTCTTAAGACTTTCCAGGAAGAATATGATTTCTGAGCTTTGGGACAGTGATCAGCTTCACCTCAACCAGTCAAAAACCAGTATCAACAATTCTAGTTCTGTCCAAATTAGACATATACTGAATAGTACCAAAATACAGGTGTTTGCCTTTGGTTCTGTTTGCTCTTTCTTGAGCCAAATATAAGTGAAGATGATTGTTCTCACATTAGTAAATGATTTTTCTCTTTCTTAGGCTGCAGAGTTCCAAAATGCTCAGAAAATGTTGTTTGCACTGCATGATATCCCTCTAAACTCATTGGGCTTAGCAAACTAAAGGGTTCTCTGGGAACTCTTTATACATCCAAACCTAACTATTTCATTGTAAAAATGAAACTTAACAACTATGCTGAGTCTGGCCAAGCCAGAGGTGTGAAAAGTGAAAGGGTGGCAACCTGTTACTTTAAAGAGAGTCATTAGAAAGATTGGTTTGGAATGTGACTATGAGCTTCATTTATTGAGTTTTCACTGTATGCTGTTTGCATTCATGATTCCTATTCAACAGTAGGAGGGAGATTCCTTCTGTTAGCAAACAGGCTCACACTGCTCCAGATCCCTGTCCTCACCATTGCACCTTCTCCTGTGAAGGGAGAAGTACTGGTGTGCCTCCTTTATTAAATCAAGGTTTATATGGAGCAGTTCCACAGTCTGCTATATTCCCTATACCTCAGGATTGATGCTGTTTCCTCTTGCTGGTCTCAAAGACTCAAAGGGCAGGACAATAGGTCTGTGACTTTGGAATCAGGTGCTCCAGGAACCAGTTATATCAAGAGGCCTCTAGTCCTTTTCTGGGCCTCCTGTGTAGGTCAGGGCACTTGGAGGAGAGTAGTTGAGTGGATGGCATGTGGTTATGGATCTGCCCACAGGAAACAGCTCTGCCTGCTGCCAGTCCTGGCCTCTGGCTAACCTACTAATAACGCTCATTTCAGAACGACAGCTTTCAGAAAGGGAGCAGCAATTAATGGAAAAGTCAAGTGAGCTGCTGGCTCTCCAGAAAGAGACCGACTCCATGCGGGCAGACTTCAGCCTCCTCAGGAATCAGTTCTTGACAGAAAGAAAGAAGGCTGAGAACCAGGTTGCCACTCTGAAGGAAGCACTGAAGATCCAGCGGAGCCAGCTGGAGAAAAACCTCCTTGTGAGTACCTCCTGCCCTGACACTTTATGAAGAAATGATGAATTTAAATGTTTAAACTAAACTGCCTCTGTGCAGAGAAAATAAATTACCTGGCAACCCAGTCCTTAACCCAGCTATTCTTGGTGTAATTATGCATCATTTGTTCTAGAAGTTGATGGTAGATTTTGCCAGATTCTTGGGCTGTAGCCCTAAAACTGGAAAGCTAAACCTACCATGTTCAATGAGTTCAAAACAATTTATGGTGGGTGGTGGGAGCACTCAGTGCTTTCCCAGGAGTGGAGTCTCACAACACCCTCTGTTAACTGGAGGGTGTTAACAGAGCCCTGTGTGAATGGAACTTTCATATAATGTATTTCCCAAAGGGTGATGTCCTTCCACCTAGATAGGCAACATAAAGGTAGAATGTAGATGTCTAGACTTTAATCCAGCAACCCTGTGGTGCTGGGTTTTATTATCCCCACTTTACAGACAATTAATGGAGACTCAGAAAAGGAAAGTAACTTAATATCAAAGGCACTGTTGCTTATCTAGGATTCAGATTTTGGGCTAATGGACTCTGACCACCTAGGTGCCCCACAGCTGCTCAAGAAGGCAGGTAGTTAGCCCCATTTTCCAGCTAGAGAGACTGAGGCCCAGGTGGGAAGTAAAGTGCCCATGCTAGTGAGTGTGGAGGCCAGAACACACACCTCCATACACTAGACCCCAGATAGCTTTTCTCCTTCCCTTCTGCCTCGTGCTAGGAACAAAAGCAGGAGAACAGCTGCATGCAAAAGGAGATGGCAACAATCGAGCAGGTGGCCCAGGACAACCACGAGCGGGCCAGGCGCCTGATGAAGGAGCTCACCCAGATGCAGCAAGAGTACACGGAGCTCAAGAAGCAGGTGCGCGCCCAGGAGCCCAGCAGAGAGCACTCCCTAGGCATGCTCACTCCCCACTGGGCTCAAATGGATTTTATTTATTAAACAAATCTTTTAAGAGGAGTGTTTCTTTATGGAGATGCTCCGGTATCCCTTGGTGTCAGCATCTGGACTCAGGACCATCCCTGAGCACGCTCATCATGGCCACTCAGTGACCTGGCTGCATTTGTCCTGTAGATGACCCCATAATAACCTCTTAGTTTCACACATGCCTTCAAACACAGGCACCCTCTCTTCACATCCTACCCCCAACCATCAACACACCCTTTGGTTCAAGAAAAAATAACTTTTAAAGGCTCCAAGTCCCTGCAAACTTGGAAGGGCAATTAGCAGTGGATATAATCCCAATGTTTTCACTAAACTCTATGGGGAGTGCTACATAGAACAATCTCAGGGTTAAACAATCTGAGAAACCTCTACATTGTTCACACCACTGGATTCTTCACCTATAAAATGAAATTATTTAGCCACATCCTTCCTAAGAGCCCGTGCAAGATTCTCATGGATAATCTAGATTGCTTATGACTTCTTTCAGTCAATGGTCCTTTTCTCATTTGGGGCTTAGTCACTGTAGTTGTTATTTATTGGGTTACCACTAAGGTGCTTCCTATAAATTCTTACTTAGTTATTACATTTCTGAACACATGGTATTATCTGCATATGTGGGTGAGATTGCAAAATTAGCTAACTTGCCCTAAGCTGTACTGAAGTGTGTACTGGCTGTGAGGTTGGAATCCAGCTTCCGCCTGCAGGCTCTGACGTCTAGAATAATTTGCTCCGTGAATGTTGTACCTGTGCTCCAGTCAGTATACCAGTGAAATCATGGACTTGTGTTTTACAGTTACTTGTGTAGTTGAAAAGTCATAAATTTTGTACCAGTCTAATAATCATAGTAGTTGACATTGTAGGTGTTTAAATACATCACACATTAAGTAAGTACTGGTAAGTCCCAAGCGTGATGCAATGGTGTTTGACTCTCCCTCACTGTCTAGATGGCAAACCAAAAGGATTTGGAGAGAAGACAAATGGAAATCAGTGAAGCAATGAAGACACTTAAATCTGAGGTGAAAGATGAAATCAGAACCAGCCTGAAGAGTCTCAACCAGTTTCTTCCAGAATTACCACCAGATTTGGAAGTTATTTTGGAAAGAAATGAAAACCTCGGAGGAGGGTTGGAAAGCTTGAAAGAGAACTTTCCATTCTCCATGAACGAGAGACCATCACCTTTTGAAGAAAAACTGAACTTGTCCCAGGTTCACATAATGGTAAGGGTTTATCCTGCTGTTCTCTGGAATTTTTCGAAGGATAATTGGGTTCCTACCCTTCCCCGATAAGCTAAAAAACAGACTTCTGGAGGTTGGGGGAGGCTGGTTCTTTGGTGATTCTTTGATGTTTCACTTTCCCTCTGAAAAAGGATGAACACTGGCGAGGAGAAGCACTCCGAG